>NC_141690.1:202052993-203262295 GCF_964263255.1 Lissotriton vulgaris | reverse complement strand
CAAAAGAAAAAGATTGCTATTTTTTTAACAGAGAAATATGCCCCTGAGGGTGCTAACCCTTCTCCTGGACAGGAGATGGGCGGTGACTTTCTGCGACAGTACAGCAGAAGTCACCGTGGTGCACCAGACACTCCATCAGTGTCTGGAGGCGAGAGCAACTGACACTTTTGTTACAGTTGAGACTGCGGATATCCGCGTTGCATCGCCTGATCGGCTATATAATTTAGACATTCAAATTGAAGGTGAAATTAAAAGTACCATAAATGCTGTTTTCTGGGATAAATTGACTTCGTTTTACAACATTTTACTGGCGGAGGCCAATTGGCATCCTGTCTTTGTTCTCACTTGTACTCGAGGAAAAGATGTGATTCTCCCTTCTTTTTGTATCTCGTCTCTGACGAGAAAATGCATGCTTATGCTTCTGAGTTGGAACTAGCTTTGGCCTCTTCATTATACCACAACCAGGCTGACTGGGATAAGGATTCTACACTACATGTTATTCAAATATGTTCCACCCCTTTAAATGTGATGCTAAAGTGTCCATTAAAGACATCCATTTCCCAACTAGAGTGTCAGGGGGTAATTGAACACTTTAGGGTCTATTATAATAGTGGGCGGATCGCCTCCACCCGTATGGCGGTGGTGATCCGCCTGCCATTACCCACTGCTCGCCTCCCATTTCCCCCACCATTTTACGAAGAGGGGGGGACCCCGGCGGACAGAAAGACTGGGGCTGACTATGGTGGCGTTGTCTGCAAGACACCGCCATCCATATTACAATGAAGGCGTATGGAAAGGCATGCGGTTCCTGGATGTGGGGGCCCGTTGCGGGTCCCCAGGGTGTTGGTAGGTTGTGGGGGATGCACAGGTACCCCCCTGCATTTGCATACACAACATGCCTTTTTTACATTGCGGCGGGTACTGCTGAAAGCTCCGCCAGCCACAATCTAAAAAATGCTGGATGTGCCCGCCAGGATGGCGGGTGCATACTAATTAACCCTGGGCAAAGCACTATGCTACGCTCTCGTAGTTTGCGCTACTTCGCACTACGCGAATTGCACGTAGCACAGTGCAAACACGCGTAGCGTAGTCCAGCGGTCATTTTTTGCTTGCTCGCGATTCTCAACATCAAGTTGGCGACTGCAAGCCAGCAAAATGACATGCCGGCTAGACTTTTTCCTCGTTTGCGATCAACAACATCAAGTTGCCGATCCCGAGCGTGGAAAATAAACCTCCCGGGGAGATTCTCAGGTTTCTCATTGCGAGTGGTTGCGAAAGCTCGCGATCGCTCTCAGTAAGAAACTACCAGTCCACGTTGAGAAAGTTGCCGCGCGAGTAAAAATCTACTCGAGCGGCAGAAAACTACAGCTCTCACTGTGCAAGATGCTGTTTTCAATGATTGCACAGTGCTGGATGCTTGTTCGCACTGTGCAATCATTGAAAACGGCATCTTGCACAGTGCGAACTGGCTACTACGCAGTTTGCGTAGTGCTACGTGTAGCTCATGTAGTGCGAAGTGCACTTCGCGTAGCTACGTCTAGTGCTACTTCGCGAACTACGCCCAGGGTTAATCCTAATATGCATCACGGGACCGCCGCACATATGGCGGGTGGTCATTTTTGCCGTTACGGTGGAGGGTGGACAAATAGACCACTTTGTCTCTCCTATAAATAATCCTTTATTTCCGGTTATGAAACCTCTTATCGCATTGTCTTAGATTACAGACATTTGAATAGTGATACATGCACTTTTGCAGTGCAGAACACACACAGTACGTCACTGAATAATTATCATCCGTAAAAATATTAAAACTACACTTGATATTTCTAGCATTTTTTTCAGTCCTTGGAGCCGTGATTGATCTGCGTTTACCACCCTCGGAACCCATAGGGTATAAAGATAGCCCTGGTATCTTTGTGGCAAGGATTATGTCCCTTTTACATGACATTGATCCTGAAGCTTTGTCCTTAGACGATGGCATATACCGTACCGATGATTAACTGAATTCTCATTTGGCGAGAGTGGATAACTTTGTTACACGATTCGCTGAGCCTGATTACAAGTACAATTTTGCAAAGTCGCAAATATCATTTCTTGCTGTGCTTCTTCTTGGCTATGAGTTCACCAATGAGGGTAGGGGTTTGTCTCCCCAATTTATTTGAGAAATGTGCACAGTTGCAACTGCCCTCTACCCTCTAGAAATCGCAGTCTCTGCTTGGTTTTTAAAATTTTGGCAGGACTTATATTCCTGATTTTGCTCATTGAATTTAACCACTTTTTGTTTTAATACAACCAACTTTTTCTGCTTCCTCATGGCTTCTGGAGCACACTGCTGTCTTAGACGATTTACAGTTCAATGTATTTGCTTCGTGGTTGTTACATACCAGGCTTTATTTGACAACTTTGGCCATTCGGAGTTTGCCGGGTGAAATTGGTTTTACTTATGTCACGTTTAATGAGTGTGACACTGTTTTCATTGCTTATAGATTGCATCTGTACACTTCTGCTGAAATGCGTTTTTCTTCAACTGAACATTTTTTACCCGCTTGTAAATGCATCTTTGTTGTTTTCCCTGTGCCTGACTTAGAGGCACTCATGAAGGCTTGCATTCCTAATTCTAAAGCCCTTCACCCACATTGGATTCAGTGGGCCATGTCTTTAACATCTGTTGATGTTTCTTTTGTTTTTTACCCTTCGTTACAAACACTTGAGTTTCTTCAATATAAACATGTTCATTCTCTGCCTTCTTCGCTTCTTCTTCTTTATCAGTATAAATGTGTCATTTACACCGATGGTTCGGCACAACCGGCCATTGACTCTAAGCAGACTTATTCTGCAGCTTGCGCTATTGTTGTAGGCACTATGATCAATGGAGTTTTCCACTCCACTTTGATTCATATTCAGTCCCTTGGTGACTGTGCAGCACAATTGGCTAAGTTGAGGTCTTTGATTTTGGCTCTCTGATCCAGAATTGCTCACCCTTGTGGTGCGTGATTCTTGTTACTGTGTACAATCCTTTAATGACAATTAGAATTTTTGGAAACAAAATGGATTTCAGGATTCTAAAGGCAGGTTCAATAAAGCATACAAAGCTTAGGGTTAAGGTGGCTGATCTAAAAGATCACCTACTGCTTACACATTTTGTACATACATTAGTCCATCAATGTGCGGATTCACACGCTGTTGGGAATTCACTGGCTGTTGAGGAAGACTAATCTTCAGTAGCCACCAGCCGCGGCCCATGCAGGTAAGAGCTGTGAGGCGGTGTGGCTGGGTAGCAGAGGATTTCGATGGATGATGACGAGGGAACATTAAATAAATAATTAATTTCCGCTTGTCATTATCTGTCGAAATATCCCCCAGACCCGGCCCCGCTGCTCTTACCTACACAGGCCGTGGCCGGTAGCCGCAACTAAAGTAGCTGCAGTAACGTGTTCTATCACTAGAATAGATGGTGACATTCAGACTACCATCACTGTATCTCAAGATGATAGTGCTTTTCTGAAAGGATTTCCTTCTAAATATAATTACCAATTTAATACTGACAAAGTTCCCTTTGTAATGATCCTTGCGGTTGGTGACCACTTGATACCCAACCTGGACCGCAGACTTTCTTTAATAGTTGCAGCTCATGAGGGTATAGCTTCTGCACATGCAGGAGTTGCTGCCACTGTTTCGCTCTTACAGCAATGCTATTGGTGGCGGTGTTTGTATCAGCAGGCTTGCCGGTATGTCCTGTATTGTGACTTTTGTCAAAAAATTAAGTGTTCTACTGTGTCCCGCCCACCTCAGACACATCTATATATTTCCAAACTGCTGCTTGGCTGTATCTACCTTGATCATTGTGGTCCCCTTGTTTCACATGATGCATTCAAATATATTTTGGTTACTGTAGATTTTTTGTCTAAGCTCCTCTGAGTCTGGCCACAGCTCTCGTCTGATGCTCAAAATTTAATTAAGGATTTGCAGGTCTTTGTCGGAACTTATGCCTGTGGTGCTTTCCATTCAGACCAGGGTCTGGCTTTTGCCTCTAAGGTGTACTGTGATTCAATGATGTCTTTGGGTGTGCAGGTGTATTTTCGCAACCTTTGACATACATAACCACTGTGCTGTCCTACAGGATCTACAAAAATGTTGTGATGCTCTGGCTAATGCTCATTTGCATTTGACTCTCCCATCGGATGAAACTGTTCAGATTCCTGTTTCTGGCTGGCTTCCTAAAGTTGGTGATCTGGCTCATGAAAAGATGGCATTCAAGAAAGAATTTGGTCCCTCCTACCGTGCTCCTTTTCCAATGCTTGGTCTAAAGGGTACCCAAACTGTAATTTTACCTCCACTTCCTGGATACAAAGACAATTGCTTTGTTTCCATAGAACATGTCAAGTTACACCATATGGTCAATCCTAAATAGTGTGCCAAGAGCTATCCCAATGCAGAATGTTGCTTTACAGCATGTGAGCACACTCCTTGCTGCTTCTCCTCATCTGTTTGAGGGGGATAGTGAGTGTTCACTTGACCTGGTACCTATTACACCTTTTTCACACTCCATTATGGATACTGTTTATTCTGATCCTCCAGTCGAGGCCCCGTCTGCAATGCATTGAGGCACGCAGACATGCAGAATCACAGCCTCCTTTATTCCAGCTGAGTTTTACTGGTTACTTCATCGATAAGGATAACTCTTCTTAAGACAGTTCTTCATTGTCTTCTGTTTTGCCATCACCACCAGCGTGGATTTGTGTTTTCATCTCCTGGTTGAAACACATTTTTCTGGTTCTACCTTGGCTATGTATCTGGACCGTGTTCTCCATGTATTTTTGTTAATGTGGATTGATTTCATGACTGTTTTTTACCTTCAGATTAACGGCCATTACCTCCCAGAACGTTCTTCTGTGGAACTAGTCAACAGGGCGTTAGCCCACCATTCGTCTTTGCATAAAATAAAAATAGACCAGTCCCTTGTAAACATTTCAGCGGTCCCAGTCTCTTATGGAATTGTATGGGAAAAGTACCATTCCATGTATGTGGCCCCACGGAGACCCTGCAGATACCATATGTGTTCTGAGTTTCCATGGGAGATGTGATAGTTCTGGGTTGCATTCGGATGATTGTGATGTTGATACTGTGAATTCCATGTTTTCTGAACTGCAATATTACACTGTCTTTGAGTCTGAGGATAGAAATTAAAATTCTACTAACTATGCCGTATTGTTCTGTTATCAAAATTATTGACATCATTTTTTGCATAGAACAAACAAACAAAGTCCCAAATACAATTATACTCAACTAGAAGCCCGCCCCAGCGTTGCCTGGGGCAGAAAGGGGCTGGGGGCAGTACACCCGCTCCCGCCCCGACCCCCTCCCGTCCCGACTCCCTCCCGCCCCCACTCCTCCCGCCTGCCCCTCTGTGCACACCAGCTCCCCTCCCGTCCCGACTTCCTCCGGTCCCGACTTCCTCCCGCTCCGACTCCCTCCCGCCCTGACTCCCTCCCGCCCTGATTTCAATGTTTGTTTACAATACCTGAGCTGCCGCGCCGCTCGTCTTCGCCATGACGCGCCAAGGTGCAAGTTCTCTCTCAATGTTTACATTACCTGAGCTGCTGCTCCGCTCCTCTTCGCCATGACGCGCCCGCGCTCCTCAGCTCCATGTCCGCCGCGATTTCAATGTTTACATTACGCTCCTCAGCTCCATGTCCGCCGCTCCAACACGTCGTCATCACGCACGTCGTCGCGTCGCGTCACGGCCAGCGCTAGGTCCCGGCCGGCGCTAATTTCAGGGGACTACTTTGTTTACTAATTTAATTTTTTTAATTTACTTTTTTTTAAAATTTATATAGCCTATATCCATCTACACACCCTGACATTTTCATAGATGTATCGGGTGTGTAGATTGGCGCTGTGGTTCCCGAGTTTACCTTGCCAAAAGGTGCAAGTTCTCTCTTTATAATAGTAGTATAGATGGGAGCATTTCCCAACTACACCTGAGGTTAGCTCAATCACACAAAAGATAAAGTATACATATTTCACCAGTTATAACCCTGCAGACCTGAAATCATACTATTTTAAATTGGTTCCTAATGATTCGGAGAAATGCATGCTTACTGAAACTAAACTCTTTTATACAGCGTCCTTTATTGAAGATCTAGCCCTGAAAGGACATGATTATTGGAAAGACAACATTGACTTGAAATTGATATGGGGCACTAAGTCCTGGCAGGTCCAAGGTACAGAATCCCTATTTTTTGCATTTATCATACCTACACAAATATTTTTTCTAAATGACACGATCCAACAGACTAATTGTCTATGCTTGGCTAACATTAAAGAATTGAATTCTCCATCTATTCCATCTTTGTCCCTTTTGAAGGTAGGCAATTTTATCCAAATTATACTGAAGACCACTAACTAGTAAAATACAAAACGGTACATTTAATTCTTCAGTTATGGCTCTGGGTGGGTGGTTTGTATGCTTGTTAGACACTAATTGCTCATTTTTTAAACTCCACATCTGGGTACAAATCAAATAGACCTGATTTTGATGGGGCCTCTATCCGGGGTTGCCTGGGGGCTGTGTTTGACTAGTTTAGTCGCAACAGCCTCAAGTGCAACTCCGACAAGTCCGAAGTGCTTTTCTTCGACGGCCCGCGGACCCCAGATGGAAGGAATGGTGGCCTGCTGTAATGTTCCCTTCTGCCAGCGATTCAGGGGCTGCTAAAAATCTGGGTATCCAGATTGACAACAGCCTCTCTTTCAGAGCCAAGGTGTCTGGTCTGGCCGGCAGGTGTTTTGCGATCCTGAAGATGCTGAGGAAGTTTCTGCCGCTCTTATCCTTAGAGCACAGAAAGATCACGGTACAGGCCTTGATAGGCTCTCGCCTGGACTACTCCAACGTACTGTACCTAGGCCTCCCGGACTTCCTCCTTGCGCGTCTCCAGGTTGTGCAGAACTCTGCGGCCCGGGCCATTTTTGGCCTTACCAGGAGAGCCGGGGACAGTGAACTTCTTAGAACCCTTCACTGGTTGCCCATTAGGAAGCGGATCACATTCAAGGCCCTGACCATTGCCTTTAAAGCCCTTCATGGTACAGGTGCCTGTTATCTTCGGAAACGGATCAGCTTCTACTTGCCTTCTAGATCCCTGCGCTCCTCTACCCAGGCCAAGGCAGTCACCCCTGTGATCTGACGTGCACGCTGTGGGGGGCGTTCTTTCAAACATCTTGCCCCCCGGCTATGGAACGCTCTTCCTTTGTCACTCAGATCCAGCACCAATCTGCTGGCATTTAGGAGGGATCTGAAGACCCTGCTTTTCACGCAATAACTCATTCTACTCTGAGCCATGCTCTCTCTTTCGTTCTACCTCTACTCTGGATCCGTGAGGCTCTTTCAGCGCCGGGACACTCTTCGGAGTAGCCGTGCGCTATAAAAGTACCCCTTTAACCTTAACATTAACATCCCCAATATTCACAATCCACGCTCCCTTGCACTGTTACCACTTAATCGGTGGGTAAATTATGCTGACAATGGTTCGAACATTCCTCACTGACTGCAGTGAAACAATATCTTTCTCTTCTGTCCACAGCCATGAATTTGTCTGACTTTCTTTTGGGTCCAAAGTTTCCACATTCCAACCAATTTGTTTATGCTGCCTATAATGACACTTGGAAATTATCACAGATGGAAGCTGCAGTCCTTTTACACCAAATTGATCAAGATAATTTGGATAAATTGCTTGCAGTAATAGATAACAGTATTGATACTATGTTGTCTCCTATTTACAGTTTAGATAATATTGTATCGTCTGTCATTGATATTGTACAAAGCGATGTGTCTACATTGTATCATGGTCAAACTCAACTTAGATCAATTATGCAATTTAGCTGGACTGTTCAAACACTTAAGAACAGTTGCTTTCCTTAGCCTTACCTTAATTCTTCTGCTTTGTTCTTACCTTTTAATCTGATCCATAAACAGCAATTAGTGGCTATGAAACTACCATTCACTATAGCAGAAACACCTTCAGCAGTATGGTTAATACATGGGGTTATCTCGCTGCCCATCTCGATGTTTCAGTTCACTGCCTGCATAAAAAACACTTCCCAGTAGGTAGATATAAGCCCTTTAGGAGCAGCTGCATACATGAGTTGTGGTCCCTGTCCTTTACGTATCGTTGTCAACGGGCTGAAAAATAAGTATTCCTTACAGGGGAGAAATGCAACTCCACTGCTGGTCATTCTCTTGTATGTCAACATATTAAGATTCATGATGCCTGTAATGTCTTTGCCCCTAATTTAACTTGTTATTTAAAAGGTACCCCTGTTACCTCAATCATTCCCACTCTCATATTGCTTTTGAAGGGAAGCTATCTTGTCCTTAATAATTAGGACTGTTGTGGTCTGTGGGCAGGAATGCTGTATGTAGTGTCCGTTTCTCAGTTAGTCACTTGCTGTATCACTGTCTTGTTTCCCCTCCACATGGGAGTGTAGATAGTTCCTTAAGGCCTTCCATTCCAGCTTTGAAAACAGATTTCAATAAACTAAGAAAATTCATAGCGTTGTTGATTCAACAAGAAGTGGCTCTCACTTCAGCTAGCGAAGCCTTCGAATTGCAGGTGGCAAAAACTTCTAGACTTCATTGTTACACACTAATCTCCCCTACAGTTCGTTTAACTGACACATCATATATTTAAAGCCTCTGATACCATGGGCCTGGCACAGCTTTTTAAACTTGTGGGCTCAGGCCTTGTGACATCTTTTGACACGTTGCCTGTGGCAGGAATTCCAGACCGGTGCTGGACATTCCAATTGCGGTTGTGGTCGTGACGGAACCCAGCCATCATGCGCACAGGCCACCTGTGGCCCATGACGTCTGGGTTCCGTCATGAGCATCAAAGTGGTTAAAACTATTTTTGGAGTAATACCAGCTTTAATACTTTCTATTTTTTCCAGTATGTTTGGTGGATTCCCAATGTTGCTCGTCTAGATTTTGGGCATAATAGTGCTGTTCCTGCTATTCCACAATAGATGCTCCCTTTTTGGTCTTTCAAACTAGCGACTATACTGTGAACGCATATTACGCTCTTTGGAGTGATAGCTCTGGACACTCTGGATGGTGAGTTTTGTCTAACCTTCCTCTACTCTTACTTCACCTGTGTGCAACCTGTGTTTCATTGCATCTGGTGCCCCTTTCAATGTGGTCTGGATGTCTGCATGACTATGCCACCACATGCTGCGCTCAAGTTTGACCTGTGGATGAGTCCGGTTGGCTGTAAGTAGAGTAACCTACACTATCATTGGTGTTCTGTCAGCCAAATGGGAGAGCTGCAAATGTTCAAATCAAGTAATCGTACGGCTACCATGCCATGCTGGTATTGAGATTGCCTCGATGAATCTCATATTGGGCCCACATGATACAAATGTTAAATCCTTCCTTGATGGAAATTGCATGAGGGTCACAATCTCACGCACAGATCTCTGCAGGATGTTTATACAGTCCCTCATATGATCTATTCAGGGATAACGGCTCTCCCTGAACTTCATCCCTCGCCACAGCCACTGGATTGAACATGAGGATATGCCACCAGGTGTCTGTTTAATAACTGATACACCGCGGGCTTGTATAACTTGCGCGCTCCATGGGCTGTTGTAACACCCTGCAGCGGTGGTTCTGGAGCTGTCTAGATATCTGTATTTTACTCGCTCCCCCCAAAGGCTCCGAATTCAGGACGGGTGCTTTCATCCGCTGTGAGGACGGGAACTTGCTTGCCACACAGCAATTTCAAAATATATAGGGTTGGGGCCCAAAATTGCCCTTGCCTCCCTTTACCACTACTCAACCCTAAGCTTTAAAATCAACCTTACCTCCCTTTACCACTGTCCACCCCAAACCCTAAAATTACCCTTACCTCCATTTACCACTAAACCTAAACACTAAAGTTACCCTTACCTCCCTTTACCACTACCCGCACCTAAACGCTTTTTGTTAAGTAACATAATAATTATGTTATTTAAAAAAAAAACTTGCCTATATGCTGAAGGCACGATTAGTAAAGATACAAATATCTTCTTGGTACTTAGCTGTGTGGTTAAGTTCACATGGTAAAAACATTCCTCGGTAAACACTGTATTGTAAAGGCTGTTTTCCCCACCTGCTGGGTTCACTTCTCTGGCAAGCATGTCCTGTGGCCTTCAGAACTAGTTTCAGTTCCACTTTACAAGAGTTTGAAATACATTTCAAAGTTTATCTTCTTCTGTGACGTCAAGCCATCAATGGGCTTCAACCATGCAGTGTAAGATGTAAATATTATCCCTTAGAGTAACTGATATTTGTAGTTCTATATGCAAAGGGTTGTTTGATCATACTGTTAATGAAAGAGAGGTTGCTTACGATGTTTGTGGATTTGGCACCGACGGCAGATCGGTGTCGGACCCACCGACATCTGTTCCTGCGTTCCGCCCGCTCCATTATGATGCGGCCGGCAGTGACATAGGGCAGAGGGACCTTCCACGACACTTCCGACAGGCTCAAGGATCCCGTTGGTGTGTTAGAAAGATACCATAATCCACTAATGACGGCGACTCTGCCATTGGGATAATGATGTAATTTTCCAACAGCCTTTCTATGTCACCCTTTTCGACACGGAAAGGCTGTCGGAAATTGTCTTGAGGGTCCCCTTCCCCTGGACCTCCTCTATGGGGCCTCGGAGGCCTACGGTGCTCCCCTAAGCATCCCTGCACTGTGTCAGGCACCTTTAGGTACCTGCCACACGGTGCAGGGAGGTTTACAAACATCCATTTCACTTGTGTTGTGGGCCTTTTCCTTCCACCACACAAGTTACCATAATGAAATGGATGATTCCGACTGCCATGGGCGTTGTCATCCAAATAGCGATGTCGGAACCGCTGACCTATGGTTCCAGACCGATATGGTGTCAACTTTTTTTTTTATAGTAAAATATTTTTATGTTAAATACAATTGAATTCATTTTGTATATTAATTCTAAATGTTGAACAATATATAAAGTTAATATATAGTCCAAATAATTTAAAATTAAAAATGTAATTATTTTCAATGTATTAAGTAAATAAAAATATTTTGTGAAGTTTAAAATTTAAAAATCATACTTAAAGTACAAAAAAATGATATTTCGTGTTATGCATATGACTTATTAAAAGTGTTATTAACAATAAACGAAAACTAATTTTTTTTTTTTTTTACTAAATAGTAAAGTTATACTAGTTTTTTTAATTTAAAACATTTCAATAATATATTCGAAAATAAAATATTAGTCCATTAGACAATTTTTTATGATAGATACAATTTTTTTATAGTTTTTTATAGTTTAAATGATTTAATTTATTTTAACATAATTTCCAATTTAGTCTTATTTTAAGTTCCTTCCTCCATTGTTTTCTGGGGGAGGGTGCTACTGTACTAATAGCTGGCAAATATGTGGTCCTTGGCTTACTCAATCTCTCAGCTGTAGTACATTGACTACTATTTGGGTCCTTTTTGGATGTAGTAAGTATATAATGGCAGTTTGTGAATAGCAAAGGGCCTATTATTTTGTGAGTTGATGCATTTTCCTCCCTCAGCCCCTCGGCAACCCTCCCTTAACCCTTTCTTACTCCTCCCTTAACCCCTTCCATCTAGTAGTAAGTATTCCCCATTTTTAAGTGCCTCTCACATTTACTATTAAAATATATGTGTACCTGTGTGGAGATCTGCAGTAGGACAGCGATCACCATGCATAAAGGATAGCAGAAGCTGAGATATCTGCACATAGATTTATGAACAGCATTTTGTAGTACGTTAGTTAAACGTTAAACGTTCTTCAACATGCAGTCTGTGAATAGGTCCCAAAATGTGCTAAAATTCTGACCATTGATTCGAAATTTTAGATGGATGGATGGAAACTGATGCACTTTGTTTCTGAGGCTAAGCTGCTACTCTGCACCTGCACTATGAAAAAATCTAGATTGAATCTGAAGGGTTACCCTAATGCTTTCTTAGTAAAGCAGAAAGAATGCTGATTGGCTTTGAGCATTCAGGCCCCTCCCTCTAATCACACCCTCCTGCTTGGCCAATCTACTACCCAGCAGTGCGCAGGAGCGTTAAGAGTAATACAGATGGGCAGAAAAGCAGGGCCAGTAGTGCTAACAACACCGTTCCTGGCCGGTTGGCTAATGGTTCGGGAAGTTTTCATTGGGCCAGGGCTTAATTGTAATTACACTGAAGTAATCAGAGTAATTTCAGTGATTCCTCTTTGACATGGAATTACTGAAAATAATGTGATTAGTCCTGCTGGGTAATAACGAGTAATTTGGGGGAAATAATCCTACCACAAGGGCACATTTAGCAACCAAGAGAAGCCGCTCATGATTGTTTTTCATGTTCTGCTGCATTCATCACAATTTCCTTACCCACAATGCATGCTCGCATCCATTTTGACCATGACAGTTCATTTTGCGCTAAGAAAATAGTGCTAAATGCAGGGACAAGGTGGGGGAAACCCTACACCACAGCTACATTTAGCATTATTTCTTACCTAAAACTGAATTCTTGCTTCCACTTTGGATGTGAAGGGGCATTAAATAATAGTGCTACACACAGAATTACTCTCTGTGCATTAATTGGCGTCATCTTGCACATTTTAAGGTAGTTACATGTGATTACGTGACACTGATTTGCAGGAGTTACGACCACCCCTAATTTTTATCTTTTTTTAGTGATTATTTTTACTTATAATTGTAAACATGGAAACTCTACGATCTGGTAAAATAATCTCAGGATGAAAACTTTGCTCCAAATCAATGGATGTTAAGAGTAAAGCAAACAACTATCATAAGCAACCTCACTCCCATGATGATACATGAGGCAAAAGAATTATCACCTCAATTCATCTTAAGAAGTTATCAATATGCCTGTTCCTTTAGAGGTTTGTATCACTGAGGGAGAGGTTCTTCCTACTATGAATGTTTCTATGTTTCGTCTACACGCCACTATTTGAGTTTTTCAACCGGGTCTACACCATACTCGAAGGATATCGGGGGCTCATCATAGAACGTTGAAACTCGACTCTTATACTGAATCAGAAGCCTCCAGGGAAATACATATTATTCAACTCTATCACCACTTGTGGAGAGTACTACTTGACTCACACTCACAAAAACCTAGCTATAGCCCTGAAGAAGTCTATGGTTTACCTCACCAAGACGAAACACGTGTTGGCGGCTAGTGTGTGCTCTGAAGAAGAACCTCAATAATAAAAGAAGATATGAAGAATATTCATCTTTCGGGATTTATTTGAAGAACTCTTATTGTTGTTATGCTTAGCTCAGGATATACCCTCCTTTTCTTGACATATGTGGTTCTGATTCTTCATTACCCATTTTGGTTTTACGGTGGGGGACCATAACCTTATCCTTTGAGCTTTTCAGATTGTGAATTCAGATTACCTTCACATCCCAGCGCAATTAACACTCAGTCACCCTTTCTATTTTGTTACAGGAGCGTCGTCGACCACCCACCCACCTGGCAGAAGGCCATAGCTTCATGAGGTGGAGCGCTGACAGTTTACAACAAAGGGGGATGCACAACAATGGAAGTGCAGCCATTCAATGGACCCCTGGAAGGGGTAGATACCACGAGTGCAGTGGGTAGGTGGGGAGGAGGGACTGGCCTGCCGGTAGTCCTGGACTCTACTGCCCTAACCCACCATGTATGGACTGAGTAGAATCTTGGGGAGGATGCTTGTGTTCAGGTGCCCCGGTGGGCCGGTGAGGTATGCGGTGCCCTGGATGTCAAATAATGTAACTGTTGGCTGTAGCGCTTTGGGGCCTGCCAGCGCAATGTGTGCAGCCGAATTGGGGATTGTGGGGAAGATGGCTGTTTTCAGGTACCTAGGTGGACCGGTGTGGTATGCAGTGCCCTGGATGTCAAGTAATGTAATTGTTGGTTGTATCGCGTTGGGGCCTTCCGGCGCAATGTGCGCAGCCAAGTGGGAGATTGGCGGCCTCGACGGCCAAGTTCAAATATACGGCCAAGTTCTTGGGTACGGCCGAGTTAAAAGTTCAAGTGTACGTTCGAAATGTACGGCCAAGTTGTTCTAGTGTACAGCCGAGATAAATGTTAAAGTGTAATGTTGTACCTAATTCCCTTACTGCTGTTGACATGTCGATGCAGATAAAGTGTGATGCTGTGAATAGTTCTTATACATACAAGAAGGATACTTTTATTTGGTAATGGACAATGATGATTCACTTGGATTGATGTGAATAAAAGGCTACGCCGTAGACAACATGCCCTGATTCCGAGAGTTCTTGGGCGTAGCGGGCGGTAAGGGGAAGGAATTTGGGGAGGAGTAAATGTCCCGTTGTGCGCATACTATGACTGTTACCCTGCACTATTGAGCTTGAGGAACTGCTGGTTTACGATGACCGGTCATAAGCCGTTGGCCTGTGGTCCTTCCACCACAATAGTCTTGGGTAGGGCATCCATCTTTTGACTTTTTCTGCCCAAGACATGGTGGGCATAGAGAGGAAAGTGTGAAAAGTCATTTATGTGCATCTGTGTACATGTGGACTACAGTACACATTTACACCACCTAAATGTATGATTGTAAAGGAATGGCTTCAGATAGGTTGCAGCCTAAAACACTGCAACAACCCCTGTCAAAATAAACAATTTTTACATGAAGAAAAGGGCATTAAAATATTAGGTTTCACCCCCAAAGTGTGCTTTGTAGCCCAAAAGACGTGGTGCTTACTGTGCACATCAGAGACATACTACATATTAAGAGTAGTATATCCCAATGATAATTAGCTGCAAGGTGCTGTTTGACTGCATGAGCTACTATGGGGTTTCTTATGAAAAAAGCATACTTGTGATCAAACATCGCCTTTTCACAAGTCAGGCTGAAAATCCTACAAAGTTTATTTAAAGTTAGTTTTTATAATTTATCAGGAATCTTTTTCAATGGTGAACGTTGATTTTTTATTAAATGTAGTCCAAAAGTGGCTTAATAGCATACTACTACTTTGTGCTTTGGAGGATCTTCCTTTCATTTTAATAATGTAGGGTCTAGTTTGAGTTTAAGAGCTCTGTACTCTAGAGGAAGGGTCCTGCAGTTTTGGATGACCCATGTACAGGGATAGTTTGCATGAAAACAAAGAAGAAATTATTTTGAGATTCGGTTAGGTTGGGTTGGGTTTGTCAGTGTGCATTATTAGTCTGGCTTCCCGGCAACCTGTTCCCCCGATCATAAATGTATTTGTTGAACAATCAGAAGAAAAATGTTTTTTCTTGATCCGTCTGAAGAGGGGGTCAGTGTGACCTGCTTTCTATTTGTACCTAAGGACTGGAAGTGCCCTGCAAGAGCCAGTTGTCTTGCCTACTGTAGCCATAGGGACAGAAAAGAATCCTTAACCTTAACCTAGAAACTCATGCACCCACCAACACTGCCCGGAAGGCGACGTAGCTCACACCCCGAATTGATGTAATTCAAGGTGCTCTCATGTGATGAGGAAGGAAATGTAGGCATTGCCTAGGATCACACAATGCAGTCAAGTGGAAGCCGCGATTGATGGAAGGTTTTTGTTCAATTCTGCAACTACATTGCTATCTCATTCGCTCTCCCATCTTAGATAACAGCTTAATGCATTGTGTTTCTGTGCATAATTTAATCAGGCTATACGTGTTGGTGTTAGTGTTTGGCGTGGGTGATGTGTTAATGCAAAAATTAAAATGAAAACCAGGGCACCCAACCTTGGTCAATGTATTGAAACCATTTGCTCCACATAGCTAAATGTCTTTATTAATTTCCATCCATTCTTGAAGTAATCAAGTCACCCACTCTTCATCATACAAGTATTTATTCATGAAGTCATGCAACCAATCTTTTTCATCTATTCATCCAACGATTGGACGAGGGTCAATAATGAAGGTCAGCATCGCCCCCTTTGCTCTCGTCCTACATGCATTTTACATATGCATTATGTATGGACTCTGGTTTGACAGCGTTTGCCAGGGCTACTTTTGGTTCCCAGTCTGGCCCTAATGACATCCTAGGACACCCTGGAACGAAAGTCTGTTAACACAGATAATGTCACGGGGCCCGATTCACAGAACTAACTTAAGACAAAATCCTAAACTTACTACTTTTGGTATTCACAGAAGTTAGGATTTTGTCTTAAGACAGACTTAAGTTAGGATTCTGTCTTAAATCTGTTTTAAGACAAAATCCTAACTTCTGTGAATACCAAAAGTAGTAAGTTTAGGATTTTGTCTTAAGTTAGTTCTGTGAATCAGCCCCATGATTTTTACACAACTGCACTCCTGTGGTTATTTTCTCAGAGCCTGACTTTTAGTCATAAAGGTGAAGCAAGTGGCCTGATACAAACATACCCCCCCCCCCCCCCTCTTGTCTGTGCAAGCCTGTGCTGCTAAACTGTTTATTGTCACAATTGTAGTTACCAACTGTGTAAGTAATTTAGTGAAACCTCAGAGGCTGTCTGCATGCCATGCAAATGCTTCCCTGTCTAGAAGGTCGACCAAACCAGTTTCTCTAAAGCGACACCAGCCATCATTTTAACCTACACATTGCTGGCATGCATTTTGTTTGGAAATATATATGTGTAATCAAGTGAGTTCATGCGCCATCCAAAGCACTTGCAAACTAAAGTTCACAAGTTGAAAACTTTGTTAGCCACAAAGAACGGTTGGTCATTGGCACGGTTTGGAGCCCTTAATAAAGAGCTCCAGCATATAAATATGAGTTACGCATTGTGTTAAGACGTTGAGTGATTATTTAACGACTAAACAATGAAACAATAAATACCAGGCCTTTTTTCTCAAGCACACGGTTGGGCTCTGGGACTCCTGCCAAGAGCAGCGTCAAAGGCCAACTACGCAATTATCTCAATTTAACTTCTGTGAAAAGGTGCTAACGCCTGGGATTACTGTGCGTAACAAAAGGTGTGGGGGTCAGAGCCAGCAGTGCACACCCACGTTTGGTATCAGGCGGGGCAGAGCGCACTCTCCGTCACGTACTCACGCTTTCTCGAGACTGTGTTTATTTAAATTCTAATCAAACTGGAAACTCTAGAGCCCGCGATTGTCCTCGAATAATGCAAAACGATAAAACTGCATCAACAATGTTTAAATAAGAGAAACGCATTTTCACAACAGTCAATCACTGTCGCCAACTCTGCATCATCTTATATTTAAATATTAAACCTTTTAATGTGTTTCTTATTAAAGGTTTTCTGCCATTAATGAATTCCTTTATAGTGAGGTTTTACTGTTCATTTAGCACTTCACATGTATCACTTTATTTTCCTTCTCGCCTAGACAATTTTTTCCCTTCTCAATCCCTTTTTATCCTACCTTTCCTTTTTTTAAACTTTTTTTTTTATTTGTTATTTTCCGGTGGTTTATTTCTTTGCAAACCTATACGTTTGCTCCCTTTCTATATTGTATATGTATTTTTTATGTTTTCGCTTTTGTTTTGGTTTTGGTTTCTCTGTTCTTTCATGTTTCCTCTCCTTCGCTTTCCTGTCTGGGCCCTCCTCTGTTGCGCTCTGTTCCTCCTCTCCGAGGCTGCTCCTTATTGCTTCTGCTCTCATTTTTATTTCCCTTTCTCAGATTAATCAAGCGAAGTAATACGTCTTCCGATGTGTTTGTTAGAGCTGTTGCTTTCCAAGAGCTGCATGTCGAAATGAGGTAACGCAACTGTAAATCGTAACAATGAATCACTGCATTGCAGTCAAGTCCAACACACCTGTGACTGAAACATGACTGCAGACGACACAGCTCATGCTGATGGCAGTGAGCCCCGGGCTCCTGAAACCACAGACCTTTCACCTAGCCAAGTACCACATTGGTGGAAGGGCCCATTTATCTTTTCCTGTAGGAATACGTTTGTGGAAGTGATATGTGATTACATAAATGAAATTAAAGACGGTGTGGATGTTTTTGCATTGATAATGTACAGCAGAGGCTGAATTACCACAAAAAGAAATAGGATTCTCACCTAGTGATGGATCCTGACAGTGGTCAGCACTGGGTACCTGATCTGGCACTCACTCTAATGTATTCTCCTGTGTGGTTACTTGTTCTGTCAGTAAAGCATGTGCACAATAAGTATCATTTTCTTCTACACATGCTAATTAAGTATTCAATGTTAAAAAACAAGATTGGGAATTATATAGAGTCGTAACTTTACCACTTGTAGTACATTATATAGACTACAGGTAGTAAAATACCTCCCTTTATTTACTCAAGGAAAAAGTAAAGCCCCCTGATGCAACACCCTTTCATAAGCCCTTGCAGAGTGAGAAACTTAAGGAACAGCAGGTACGACACATACACCTCACTCACTCACACTCATTCACACATCACACACCTACTCTCAACACTCTCCAAAAAATACACATACATTCATAAATGCATGCACACACCAAACATTAAGAAACACATAAAAAAGACCTCACCAACAGCTTTCCAACAGGGAAGACTCAGTGGTCCCAGGGGGTTGGGACTGCTTCCCTCCCTAATGAGGGAAGGCAGCAGCCCCAAAGCTCGGAGGTCCCAGGAGGGTTGGAACTGCTGCCTTCCCTCATTGGCTGACCCTAGGTCAGCCAATGAGGGCAGGGGCGGCTTTAGGCATGTGCAAGCTGTGCACCTGCACAGGGCCACCAAACCCCATGGGCCACCACGCCAATATATATTCTTAATATAATAATCCTCTGAGGATGAATAGATATCTGCGTGGCGGCCCCTGGCAGGGATTTGGCGGTCTCCGGCTCTGTTCCACTTCCTAACACTCTGACCCCCCCCCCCTCCTGAGCTCCTGGGGGCTCCGGCCCTCCCAGATCCTCTCTTCCGGGGCCCCCTACCTATGCTCCCTGCCAGGGCCACCATGAGCCTAGAGCCGCCCCTGATGAGGGAAGGCAGCAGTATCAACCCTAAGGTCAGCCAATGAGCGAAAGCAGCAGACTCAATCTTGTCACAGGGTGGGATGGAGTTGGTGAGACTGTTGAACACACCCCGCTCTGTGACGAGGTGTCAATAATTGACACCCAGCCCTGGGCACTTTGGGAATTAAAACCGAAGCACTCAGATCCGGGGCAATTGGTGACACCCAGCCTTGTCACGAAGGGGGGGGGGGCTCGAGGCACTTTTGCCAGACTGAGGAGGGTACGCCAAAAGAGTTGTGAAATCTTCAGTCTGGTAAAGCTCAGCTCAGGCAGTTGGGAGCCTGAACCTTTAGCATATGTCCAGATCCTTCCTGCCTGACCTGACCAAGAAGAGTGTCTGTCAAGCTGACCTTTTTTCAGCCTAACATAGATGTTTCTTGCCTTAGAAAGAGGTGGGGAATGGCCCCTCAGCCTGTACAGACAGGCTGCAACTGGTAAGACAAAAATCCGGAACTCTGCAATGCTACGCTCACCTAATAAAATCCATACACACTGCTACTTATCACCCACTTGTTAATTGTTAATTAAAGAAAGTACGATTTTCTAAATATGGCAGTATCTTACCATGAATCAAGTCAACTCAGAGCTGGCATTGAATATTGCCCAACCCTTAAATGCCTACCAGTGTCTGAAGTTTAGTCTAAAATGGTCACTATACAATCAGGTAATGACAGAGGAATTTTATTTTTTTGGGAAGCTGCACCCGGTTTTCTGTATTCACAGAAGGCATTTAGGAGTTCTGAAGTTAGGAGTCCTAACTTTACTACTACTAAATTGAGAAAAATCCTAATTTTAAGACTTTCGGTATTCACAAAAAGGCATTTAGGAGTTATAAAGTTAGGAGTCCTAACTTTACTACTACTAAACTGAGAAAAATCAAAATTTTAAGACTTTCGGTATTCACAGAAGGCATTTAGGAGTCCGAAAGTTAGGAGTCCTAACTTTATTACTACTAAATTGAGAAAAATCCTGACTTTAAGACTTTCGGTATTCACAGAAGGCATTAGGAGTCCTAAAGTTAGGACTCCTAACTTCTGTGAATACTGAAATGAGTAAGTGCCTTCTGTGAATACCAAAATGAGTAAGTGCTTTCTGTGAATACTAAAATGGTAGTAAATTTAGGATTTTGTCTTAAGTTAGTTCTGTGAATCGGGCCCACAGTCAGTCACGGCTGGTTCAGGGCAAAGTGGCGGGGTATGGAAGGGGGGGTGGGCAAAAGAAATAAACAAAAAAAACGTCCTTGAATCCCTCCGCATCGCAGCTCTTCTGGCACTACTGCATGTACAGGCTCCCTGAC
Source organism: Lissotriton vulgaris (assembly GCF_964263255.1). Lineage (NCBI taxonomy): Eukaryota > Metazoa > Chordata > Amphibia > Caudata > Salamandridae > Lissotriton > Lissotriton vulgaris. The sequence goes on along the minus strand of NC_141690.1, from coordinate 203,242,026 downwards.
TGGGCTGCGGCCAATCCTGACGTTGCTCTCATAGCATGAGAGCAGCATAAGGATTGGCCTGAGCGCCCTAGATTTGTGGTCCCAGGGAGGGTCTTGTCTCCAACCCGGCAATGCAGCAGGGTTGAAGACAGCTTCGGTGCACATGGCGGTTTGGTCGGCCTGAGACAGCTGGCCAAACCATCATGCACACTGATAACAGTGCCCACCACTCCCCCTCAGTGCCTGTCATCATCTGGCCCTGCCCCCAACACTCCACAGTAGGGGAAAAATAAACAATATTTGTTAAGTTTTATTCTTCAAGTTTTGCAACTGCTGCTGCTGCTGGCAGGAAGGGGTTACGCTTCTCCGCCATAGTGGAGGAGCCGCCCCGGGTCATTGTGAGCCAGGTGCACATATTTTCTGTTCTTTTATTATCATATCAACTTTTGAATTCCATCAGGTTAGATCAGTGGGTTAAATGCACGCCATTGACATCTACTTTGACTTCAGGACATGTGTTAGAATTCCAGCACAGCGAAACAAGATTTTCACCATTCTGAGAGCTGTAAATTGAGTACGAATAACAAGTTCTATCAACAACTGTGGGCAGAAATAATAACACTATGAAATACTTTATAAATTAAGCATTGGCAAAGCTAAGAGACCTCGCTAACTGGGTTAAAGCAAATATTTATTTAAGGTATAACAGAGGAAATAAAATACAGTATTTGGCCACTGTGAAATACAAAATCCTGTATTAATGCATTAACAGTGTAGAATAGATCTATGGTAACTAAAGGTGTGTACCACACATGAGAACCTTCCACAGATACTTGTCTTTTACTAGTATTATTACATAGCTCATAGCATAACTACATGGTGCACAATGTGCAACCCTTGCACAACTGTGACTACCTACAACCCACACAAGGCAAGAGTAATTGTAGAGGTGCGCTATTCACAAACCGAGAAACATAATATAATTTTCAAATTCTCAGGAGGTGAGAGAATCAAACTTGTGCTAACTAACATATACTTACAATGCACAGGCATTGAGTAACCCACTGAGAGGTGTCAACATTATACTCCTTTAAAGTGACCACCACCCTCCAGGTCATTATGGACACAGTTTCCAGTCCTGAACGTTTGTGTGATAGCCTATGTCATTGGAGTTGTTGTGCTCATGTTTTGCTTTTATTTAACGAATTTAGGCTAATACTCCTGAAATCATAGTCAAGCACTGCATAAAGTGTCTGTAATACCCCGAAGTAAGGTGGTCACCATGTAGTACCTAGAATATGTAATCTTAGTGAGAAAAAACAATCCACAAAACCTTGCCATAGAAGAGGATCAGGCCCTTTGACATTGAAGATTTTAATGGCGCTGACTACTCAGTCGCACAACACATAATGATGGGGCCCCTGCAGAGTGTGACGAGGGGCCCTCTAAGCCTCCCTTATCTCGCAGGTATGGAGTAAATGGGCTCCCCTTGAAGTGTTGGGGTCTCCTTGGAGGCTGGGGGCCCCCTTGCATAGCAGGGACTGCAGGGCCCTGCGTTATACCGTGCTACTACTAAGCAGATTATACGTATAATGCCATCATAGGGCCAGATTTTCTGTACTGAATGGGTGTAGCTGTGACTATGGAAAACGCTTCTTCACAAATGACATGCACTGAGAGATCTGGATCTCCAGAATTCCTGATGTCTGGTTGGACAAGATGAACCTCATTACTGCTGTGTACAGAAGTGTAACACATTTTTTGTTGTCAACGTGCATCAGCTGATTTATTTCACAGAATTCTAACAGAAAACAGACCACAGTGCATATTCTGGAAATAAACGGTTTGAGAACGTTAAAGAGGACAATACTCCATGTAGTCTTTGGAAACACAAACATGGTGAAAGCCAGTAGGTCTAGCCAGTTAAGTAAAGAACAGAATATGCTGCCTTGCTCAGCGATAGCTGCCGGAGCCACATCAATAGTCACTAAGAGACTGTAGCCATCTCGGAAAGGTTTTGTACCTAGTTTATCCCTGATTTACCATTCCAAGATGGCCACCATGTTTAGATTTTGTCATCAGCTTAGCCACTTATTCCAATGCACATTGATGTGATAATAACCCGGTAGTTATGCAGACTGCTTATCGAATTGCATGTGAAATGATCGGATTAGCAGCAGTGTCAGCAGAGCTGCAGAGCACTCTGAAAGGTAAAGGAATGGTCCTGCTGCAGTTTAAGGGTGTGTGACAGCTCCTTCAAAAGTAAATGATTATAAAATGCATATATGCATTCCAATAGAAGCATTGCCTGTGAGGTGAACTATTACACCCATACAGTGAAGTGCAGGGCAGTGAAACTAAAATACTCCTATCGGTCGAAACCTGATGTGATTGACAATGACTCAAGCTAATGGCTGTAAATCCTATTAAAAATAAGACAATGGCCGAAGGGGGTGGGCCCAAATTCCCAATTTATTTCTATTGTGAGAAATAGATCTTTAAGAATCTTGCTCTGTCGAGACAGGCCTAGCAAGTTATTATTTAGGGTAAGCAAGCAATGAACCTTACCTAGTGAGCATGAATATGGTGCAAGAGGGGAGAATAAACTGACCTTAGAAAATAAAACAAAATATATTCGACTAAAAATCAAACAGGAATTAAGTTGAAAATAAAAATGATAAATTAGATCTTGTATATTGAACATTACTCCTAGACCAGGAAACAAATAAATTAGGAACTATCATTTGATAATGATAATGATAATGACATTTATAGAACGCTCAAATACCAAAAACGGTGTCTCGGCGCTAGAACCATGAGCAGAACCGCGACCGACTCCCCTTACTGGAACAGCCAAGTTTTCAAGTTTTTCCTGAAGCTCAAAAGAGAGCTGGACTTCCTAATTTCAGGTGGCAACAAATTCCACAGCTTAGAGGTACCATAGTGAAAACTCCGACCTCCCCAGTGCGAAGTCCGAATTTTTGGCACTGTTAAAAGATTTGCACCAGTGGAGCGGAGCGGCCTACCTGGCTGGTACCACGTAAAAAGCTCCTGCAGAAACAACGAACCCTTTTGTGTCAAGGCTTTAAAGGCCACACCAAGCGCCTTGAATTTGATCTGCTGTACCACAGGGAGCCAGTGTAGCTTCCAAATTTCACCAGCGATGGGTTTATGCCGGGGGAGACTCAGCAAGAGGCGAGCCGCAGAGTTATGGACTGTTTGGAGTTTCCTCAAGCACTGCTTTTGGACATTCAGATACAGTCCATTGCAGTAATCCAACTTGGATTGTATGAGGGAGGTGATAACCACTTTCTTGGTTTCTTCAGGGATATAGGGAAGAACCTTCTTGATTTTTTTTATCAGGAAATAGGAAGCCGAGACAATGGCGTTGGTTTGTTGGATAAATGTTAATCTGTTGTAAAACAGGATGCCCAAATTTTTGATCTTATCCGTTGGAATGGGCGGCAGTCCCATTTCTGCAGGCCACCAGAGACTGCTCCAAGCAGGTTGTAAACTGCCAAAAATCAACACTTCCGTCTTATCGGAGTTTAACTTGAGGCAGTGTCTGTTCATCCAGATATTAATGGCGGCCATGCAGTCATGGAATTGCACAGCAGGGGAGCTCTGTTTTTTATGAGCTGCAACCACGATCTGGGAATCATCTGCGTAAGATGTTAATGAGAAGCCATAGCCTCTGATTAGTGACGCCAATTCAGTGACATAAACATTAAATAACAATGGACTCAGCGAACTACCCTGCGGCACCCCACAAGGCAGCACATACGACTCCGAATTGAACCCATTGAGCGACACCGTTGATCTCCCCTGTAGAAAGGAGGCCAGAAGGGCCAGTGCCATGCCTGCTACACCTAAAGTTCTTAATCGGTGAATCAGGAGAGTATGATCAATTTCAATTAAACATTCATTAATTTTGTGATAAAAATCGCTTAACACAACAAATATGCTGAATTAAAAAATTAAAGGCTGTGGCCCTCATTTAAGGGGATTTGGCATAGGGCAGCGCAGCAAGTCAGCTTGCTGTGCTGACTGTGCCAAAGTGAGAGGGCAGGAACGTGCCATATTTATCCAATAGGTTGCATTTCTGTCCTTTCCCCCTGCCCTGGCACCATTTCTGCAATGTGGCACCAATGCATGCACCTCTGTGCCATGGAATGTTTTTGTTCAGGAAGGGGCATATTCCTGCACAGAAATAATCCTAAAGGGTGTTTTCCTCATTCTAAGTGTGCTGCAGCGTGCAGCGCACATAGAAAGAGGAAAGAAGGAGGAAAAATAAAGTTATTTCTTCTTGCTACGCCTCACCTCGTGTCAAAATCCATGGATGTTGCAGAAAACCCACCACAACGCCCATGGAACGCCTCCAGAGTGCAGAGTAAGGCAACGTAGTGAATTGTGCTGCCTTGCTTTGCTCCATATCTATGAGGCCGCTCAAGGACACGCATAGTGGCTTTGCATGGCCTCATAAATATGATTTTGTGATTTGCAGTGCCGTAGCATCACAAAAAGTGACACTCCAGTGGATCAAGGAGCTCGTAAATATGCCCTTAAATGTTAAAAGTAATATGCAGAAAACACAATTGTAAATCAACAACCAGACAGAATATTGGGTGGCTGGCGAAGGCAGTCATGTGTTCCTTCAGTAGTTGCATTGCTACCCTCCAAAAGGGGACGTGAATCCCTCCTCTACCCTTGCATATGGCAATGAAAGAGGTGGACAGGGAGAAATCCAGAAAGTGCATCCTCAGAAACACAGTATGGGTCTGTGCTTGCTTACCCTTTGTTTACCTTTGCAGGAAGGACGAGTCTGGGTGACCACCAGAAGGCCAGGAGGGAATGTCCTGTCAATGTGCTCTCACCCAGGAAGACAGTCACTGTTCGCTGGGAGAAGTGGCTATTTTATCACATTTCATGCAAATGAGGGAGATTTTTATCTGAAGATGCTTAAAAGCGTTATCCCCTGAAGTATTCATTGTTACAGAAGACGTAGCGTGACTTAGAAAGCTGTTTACAGGGTTTCACAAGTAAAGCTATTGCAAGATAGAGCAGCACTTGCCCGGTAAACCAGGCGCACACCCGTGAGAGTTCATCCGAAAGCATGGAGGAATCAAAATGAAAAATAATCACACCACAATCAGAAAGAAGCCAAATCCCTCATGGAAGATTTGCATACAACCAAGGCAGTATAGAAAAAGCCAATTATACAGCTCAACCAAATAGATGTGATTAAATACATGGACTTGACAGGTTTGGTCATAGTTGTCAAACACAATCCACGCTCCATATTTTAAGTGTTCGTACTATTCTGTGATAGTGGCATAACAAAACTGCGGGGGGGGGGGGCTTCAAAGTGCATGGAGGGGTCCCCACACTCCAGACCCAATCAGGAGCTCTCAGCCCACTTGTGCACAGTGCCCGAGGGGGCCTTCTGGAGATCGAGCCCCCATGCACCCTAGGGGCTGCAGGGACTATTGATACGCCACTGCTCTGTGATTTCCCTTGAATCTGTAGATACTCCATATGAATTGGTTTTTCAAGAGGAAGAAAGTAGATGTTTAAGTATGACAAACCTTTCAAGAGTATATGCATTTTATTATTTGAAGTATTTCCAAATTGATGCATACCAATTGAAAATGCTTTGGTTCATGGTATATGGAAGATGGGAGATGAGTTGCAGTACAGTACCTTTGATGGGACTGGCGGGAGAGTACTAGGGCCAGATGTACGATGGGGTTTTGCATGCACTGTTGTCCATGTACAATTCCTAAATAGCAAATTGCAATGCTATGTGTGAATGTTTTGTGACCGCAATTGTGGTCACAAAACACTCACAAATTACCACCCTATTCAAGAGGGTGGTAATGCAGTCGCAATTTACCCCTTCCACTTTGTGACTACCTCCAAAAATATTTTTTTGTGGCTAGCAGTGGTCCCAGGGACCACTGACTGCCCTTAAAAAATGGAACAAAAACGTTTAATTTATTTTATGTGAAATGCATCCCATTTTGCATTTAAAAAAAAAAGCTGCTTTATTAAAAACCAGTCCCAGACATGTTGGTCGGCTGAGCCCTACAGCCACCATCCCTGGGAGGGCTGGCAAACCCAATGGTCTCAAAAATTGCGAGAGGCTCATTAATATTAATGAGCCTCACAATTTGCCACCCAATTGAGAATCGCAAACAGTGGTCAAAACAATGTTGTACATGCAAAATAGCACCTAGCAAATTGTGAGTTGCAAAAGACTCGCAATTTGCGAGGCGCTATTTTGACCGTCGTACATCTGACCCCGAGTCAATTACCGAGCAGCACCGGCTGTATTGCACACTGCGCTTTGGCTGTGGTTGTTGCTTTGCATGAAACAAGAAAACTAAGAACAACAAGTCTTTAAAAATGAGCACATCTAATCTGTGTTGTTTTGCCTTGTACGATACAACAACGTTGTTTCTTCTTATGTTTGTGATGAACTCATGAGCTCATAATACTTTCTGTTTGTGACTCAATTGAAATTAAGAATTTATGTTTAGGGTGTGCCTCTAACACTAATAACTTATATTTATGCATGTGTGGGTCTTTTAAGATGGTTAGCCTGGGGAGTTTGCACCCTTTCGATTTTTGGAAACTATACAGAGTGCGGGAATATATACCATAACAGTTCTTGCCCTTTATTGTAAACTCTGGCGGAAGAGTACTAGTCAATTCCCGAGCAGCACCGGCCGTATTGCACCATGCGCTTTGCACTTTTGCATTACCAAACCTTTGTTTGATGATGATCTGCAGTGATGAATAAATAATAAATATAAAAACTTTTTTATACCTGAGTTAGAGTACTAGCTGCTTTCTTAAACCACTGTGCCCGCCTTCACCTGTTTTCACCAGTGATTTTACCACTTGCAGCCCTTGCATTATTGGTTTTGCCTCTGTTTTGTACTTGTGTCTTTCTGCATTGCTCAATATCTGGAGATAACCCTCCATTAAATATGACTTCAACATATTGACAATCCTTTGAATGAAAAAGGGTCCTAAAAGCCTGGTTGAAGAAGGACTGTACATCAGAAAATCATTGTTTATAAATATATTGTCACATTGACTGCACATTTTCTATTATTATCTCAAATGGGGAGATATTTTTGTAAATTATATCCAGGGACACAATATTTTTGTCAGATAACATTTGATCTACGATATTCTGGTACCATACCTATAGAGATAAAGCTGGTATTAGATTTCTCACCAAGGAAAGTTTAAGATTGAGCTTGAGTTGCCAGTACTGGAGATAATTGGTAAACCATTTAGAAAAAGTACTAATCTTCATCATTCTAATAGATTTAGGACCTGATTACAAGTCTAGCGGTTCATGGACTGCCAGGCTCGTGGGGACGCGGCGGTGACGGTCTCCTGACCACCTTATTATGAGATAGGTTGTCTTACTGCCACAACCCCGCTGCAGCTGCCAGGGAAGTGCCACTCCCTGGTGGTGTTGCAGCGGTGTAAATGCATCTATATTCTTGATGGGACCGCAATGAGGAGTTTCCTCTCTGCCAGAGTTTTCATGGCAGTTCCTCCCCCATGAAAACCCTGGCACAGAGGAAACAAAGTGAGCCCTATAGGGCCCCCTTGTGCCTCTGTGCCAGGTGGATGCACACGGGGGAACAACATGTGCCCCCTCCTGTGTGACTACACACCAGTTCCTGCACGGCATGGACTTTTCAGGCCAGGCCATGCAGGAAATGCTTTTGACGTTCCTATTGGTGTGCCCATTTTTTGAGGCACCGCCGTGAGACTATAAAAAAAAATAGCCCACCAGACAGGAAGAAGCTCCTAATCTGGCGGGCGGCCCAACACGGCTTTGGTGGTGCAGCGGCAGGGCGGACCCAACGCTGCACTGGCACAGTCATGATCGAGCCCTTTGTGCCTGTGTTTCGTCATATCAAAAAGAAAACTATTATGATTTATGTTAACGGATATGGGTATGAACCCTTCTATGATTATTTTGATAGTGAAAATAAACTCCCATTTACAAGCATTAATGACATATGTTCCTAAAAGGGAATTCTCTGAATTGTTCAACTATGAAGTGAATTGGGCAAGGTTGTGCCCAGCACTCTTTCAATTTCTTTTCTAATCAGTTACATCAGGAATTGGAGAAGCGCTTTCGGGACTCACCAAGTAGGATGCTCCCTGTGTTGCTGACACATATGATGATAGACTCTGTAATGCTTATGGGCTGTAGTCATTAACATTAACATATTAATATGCCATATGTTTGTAATATCATTGCATACTAACAAATGGGAGAAATCCACAGGTAACATCACTTGTAATCAGGAATAATACAGTTAGAGCTATTTTGTGCGTCAAATCGTATTAAATAAAGTGAATAGTTTTAGCACATGGCTGTAGGGTTTTATGACAGGATTTCGAGATCAGCAATATCGACATACCAGAATATTGGGTTAAATATATTCTCTATAAAAATATTAAGAATACATATGTGAAAGCTGATTTTGAAATTCTTAAAATTGTGTGTTAATTGTTAAGAAAATATCTGCAAAATGTGCTCTCCTTTTTGACAATCAGAACCTGCTGAACAGTTTACGTTTAATTAAACACTTTGCAAAATGTTGCTTTGTTGTGCTCGGCTGAAGAAGGTTGGAAATAGGCTTCACTTCCATTTTGAATCCTAACACAGCTGTGATGTGTGCTTTCATTTCTCCTCACATTGCACATAGCACAATGTGCACTATGAAATGCTTTCTGTTGACATGCTCTTTCCAAAGAATTTAGGAAAAAGCCATTTACATCATTACTAGTTTCTTTTTGTAGGTCTATTCACTATGAGATTGCCATTGTTTTGAGTGTAACTAACTTTGTACTGACATGTCTGTTGACATTAGGTCAGAGGGTCAGAGGGGTGGCTTAAATATACATATTAGGGGATGGAATTGGTATATTGATAGATGATGGTGCATTAGGTTTTGATTTCTCAATGGCTGTAATGATGTATTTGCTGACATTGTGATTTTCACTGTGAGCTTATTATATAGAGGGATGTTTTGGTAGTGATCTATTGTCTAGTTTACCCCAACGTTTGAGAATAGAACTATGTCAGTATGTCTTTTGATTTGGTCTTAGAATATTTTTGTTCTGAACCTTGAATTCATGTTAGACTCTTTGTTGCATCTGACTGAGCCTTGTGCTAATCTTGTATATTGATTGAAAATGCATTTGGGTGATGTTTGCCACCTGTAGTGCATTTTTAATTCAATTAAACCTTTACAGATTTCAACTTTAAGAAGGCTTAAGCCTCTTTTTCAATGAGGCTAATTTGATTGACTAAGCTGATTGATTTGCTGTTAAAACTGTTATTTGCTGGGAGAAATTGGCATACATTCTTGAAGTTAATACCAACTATGAATATATGCTTTATCTTTAGTTATCTTATAAGATAGCATCAATAGTTTTAATGGAGAATAAAGGCAACACAATTAACAAATCAGATGATTGATTAGATAAGATATAAAGCTTATTGTCCCCACTGTCAATACTTCTGGGTTCTATGATCCATCTGAAATGGATTATTTGCAGTGTTCCAGTTTTCCTGGGCTGTTCCTGACCAGAGATAAGTGAATATCAATAGGGTGAATGCATTGTAACAAGTTGTGACGCTATCTGAGTGCATTGTGGTACTTGTATTTTTAGTGTTTTGATGTGTGCAGATTTCTGTAGTGACATGAATTATAATGAGTATGAGCATCTGGGCTATGCTATTTTGATCTCCCGATCTAGAGGTGGGGTTTGATTACTGTGATTTTGGTGATTTTGTAATATCTATGAGTTTGGTTTTTCCTAACTCATAGATATTACAAATATATTACAAACATAGATATTACAAATTCGCCAAAATCAGTTTTTGTGTTGTGTTGGCGTTGGTAGTATTGTGTAATGCATTTAAATTGTTGAAATATTGTGCTCTTTATAGATAATGTTAATGGGTACATGGATTTGTGTGGTTGAGCTTGCCTGCAACGTGAATTGTGCATTGTGAGGCACCACATACACAGCAAGATAAGGACGTTCTTGAAATTACTAAAGGGTTATGGTGAAAGTGTCCTATTTGAATTGATGTTTATTTATTCTTTGTTGCAGAGGAGTAAAAGAGCTGATCAAAGGGTGGGTTTGGGGTGTTCTGTACTTGCCTTAGTGTGATTGTAATTTATGAAAGATATAATTTCTTTTCTTAGGTGAAATGATTTGCTTTTCTTTTGTTTATCTTTCCAGCATTTAGGTTGGGCAGACCAGAAATTGTTTTTTTATGTGATTTGCTTGTGTTACTGCAGAGAGTCTTCAAATTGGATCATAGCAATTCGTGCTGCAATCGGTGGAGCATCACAGTGAGCCGCACTGTTAGTCGCACTACGATAGGAACCTATAGTGATGTTGCATAGTAGTGTTGCACTCTCATTGGTGGGTTTTTGTTGTGATCGCACTATAATTGGCTGATGGATTTGTTTATATCATGTAGTTTTTGTGTGGGATTGTGTCAAAGTAGGTGGTGTGTTGAAAGCGCCTTAGGTTCCTGTTATCAAGAAGAATAGATACCTCCAGGGAATTCTTTTGCGTACAAAATGATGTTAAATTCTGGCCTTTGTATGTGGATAATAGAATGACATGAGATCGTATCTGATGACGAGAACATGCAATTGCCTTTAGAGTTTACTTGAGGCGTATGAGGTATGAATGAAAACAACTACATAGACTGGTGCAGTTTGAGGCATTGAATTAATAGGATTGTGTTGAAATTGAGAAGGAGAGATTAAAAAAATAAAGAGCCACGTTAAAAATGCAGTGATTCATGGGATGGACTCTAGATGGGGTGTCCAGAGAAGAGAGATGAAAAAGGATATGGCGTTTGGGGGTTGATGTGTTTCTTGCAATTTTCATGGTGTTAGAATGAAAGAAAATTGTTGACAAAAAGGATAAAAATAAAAATGAGAAGGAGAATATACAAAAATTGTCTGAAGCTGATAATGTTCTAGATGATTTACTTCACTCAAGACTTCCTCTTTCTGTTTTACAACTGCCCATACTCCACAAGACATAGAACTAGGAGAAACGAGTATGAGCGTGCCTATACTCACAGTGCCTACTGTGCCCTCTGCTAATGAAGCAGGTATTAGTGGGTTTAGTACTGCCTATGCTAGTACATCCGCCGATGCAGTAGTTGTATGTACTCCTGCCACTAGAACAGTTACTACTGCTACTATGACTACAGTTCAACCTGAAATGGAAGGAGAGAAACTGATGTTCACAAATTAAAAACCGAATTTGCAGACATTTTGCAGGGTAGAATTGATATGGACAAACTGACAATGTGTAACAGATGAGTTGTGACTCCTGAGCAAAGAAGCAGCTAGATGTGTGTGCGAAGCATAGGCTAAGTTTGAAGAATTAGCAGAAGTAAATAAAAAAGAGCTATTCCCCATTGCGCTTACTGGCGTGTAGGGAGGGGCTAGCGGGATTGACTGTTTATGGATTGACCAACAGTGGGTCTGAATTTATCTAATTCTTTTGCAGCCCTAGTAACAATCAAGCCAATGAATTTGGTTGTATCCTTTCACTTTAACCTTTTTCCTCTGTAGTACACTTAGCCCTATAGAAATTCTTAGATTCTCTAGAAATTTGAAGCATTTTGAGAGCAAAGTCTCAGCGATACCTGACTCAAAAGGTTTGGCGCAATCTGCACCCCTGTATAAAAGCGGTAACCCTGCTGGCCTGGGTAAGACTCATGGGATTCTTCAGCAATTGACTGCAGTGACATACTGCTATAGATTTGTTTACCAAGTATATGATACCCGCTTCAAAATAGGTAACCTACCCTCAACATCATCTATTTCATTCTTGAAGTAATTAACTCTGTTGTTCTGTTTTCATGGGATGCTTTTGTACAATTTTCACTTCCACTGAGACCTGATTTAAAGTGTAATTACCTTCACCCAAATTAATCACATAGTTTATTGATATGTATATTGGTTGTAAGCCTTTAGGATTGTCTTGCACATTTTAAAGAAGGAGAAGCTGTGCTTAAAAGCATCCCTAAAACAGATATTTGGCCTATCTTTGATTATGTCATGATAATAGAAAGCATGGTACTATGGAGTTAAGTAAAGTCAACAAATTACACAGGGACACTGACGTAAGGTCAAGTATGTCACAACAGTCTGTGGGAAAGTTGGGAGGCTTGAAAGATAAATTATTTTTTAATTTGTCTACCTTCCTAGCTTTTCTCCGAAACCTCTGATTGATAAGAAACACGGATTAACGACAGTTGTATTGCTATAAGGTTTGTGATTCACTCCAACTCTCTTGAAATATAGGTAAGAGGCTGTTTGAAAAAAGCTTTATTAATAGTGCTCTCTAAAATACCAGATGTGTTGTTGCACCCTGGGTTTTAGGAACTTGTACTCATTGTCATGCTAACAACATGCAATTTGTTGTTTTTGATTGATCTACACCTGTACCTATACACTCTTTTCACTTTTTTGGTGCATTTATATAAGCTGCAAGAAAATGGGAATTGGTGCATTCTTGATATATATTTTTTCAATCAGGGATTTCTATCTAAAATACTCATTCTTTATGTCGAGGATAGCCTTAAGATTCAGGTCTTGTCAAAAAGGTCTAGAAAGAAATAGGGCAGATGTACGTGTAAAATGGGCATGTTCAAGGGGGTACCGATAAACCGGCTGTGCTCCCTCATCCCCCGGATCCTTGTGTCCTGAGTCCCCCATTGGGAGCTTCTCGACTTGTCCCCAAGCCCCCTCTGCAGCTTGTTTCTAGGTGTGTCCCTGTTCTCTCCCGCAGCGCAGAGCGCACAGCTACCAACCCCGCCATCCCCTCTGCAACCGGACCCACCAGGGCAGGTAACGAGTAACTGTTTGTGGTATTTTGGACCTTGGCTTTCTATGACCTTATGTCCAAAAGAAGACCCCCAGAAACAGATCGCAAATAACTGTATGCAACATATGCCTTTTCTCCCAAAGGAAAACATTGCTGCATAAAGATGCATGGCATTGAACTCTTTTACTTACCTGTAAAAATTCATAACCGAAAAAGTGATTACTTAATGACAAAGTTCTTGGTATGAAAAAGGAATATAAAAATGCAACTTATTTTTCTAAATTTATTCTTGAGTGTGTGTCTCATTTATTGCCTCTGTGAGTACAGCAAATGCTTAGCACTACCCTCTGACACGCCTAATTGCTCGTCCACGCTACCACAAATGAGAGCATTTGAGATATCATTTGTGCCTCTGTAAACCAAATGGATTTTACCAGGACTCTTTACACAGCGTACATCGTTTTGGTCCACTATATAAGAAGCCAGCTATCCAAACTCAACTATGTCCAAAAAGGGCTAATCTGTTATCTTCGAAAATGGTCACAACCATCTATACAATCAGGGCCGGACAGGCCATAGCGGGCACCGGGCGTTTCCCCGGTACGCCGCTAGGGTGGGGGCCGGTTTTGGGCTGCTGGGGAGCCGTTTTTGTTACCGGGGTCGGCAATGTCGGCCCCCCGGTAACAAAATCGTCCGAAACTGGCCATCGCAAACTGCCCACCTGAACTCCCCCTGATCCCAGGGGGCCAGCCGAGCAGTTTGCCATGGCCGGTTTCTGTTCTCAGTCCGGCCCTGTATACACTTAGATGTTATACTACAGAAATCTTTAAGTTGGGAAATGGGAATTTAAGAATGGCTGTTCAGCACTCAACAAGTCAGTTGGTTTGACTTATATGAAGGAGGAGAGATGTTCAGGTGTAGATCATATATGCTGTATAGCTCATTGAAAGGATCATCTAGTACCATCCCTCTAATCTGACAATTTGTCCCATAAACACATTTGAGTCATATGGTTATGTGACTTAGATTTGATTATGGGACAAATTTTCAAATTAGAGGGATTTATTGCAGCATAGTCATCACCTTGAAGAAAACCGCATACACATGTTTTGCTGAAAATATGGATGAATATAGAGATGAGTTTTCCAACAAGTTCAATTGGTTCAGTATGTCTCTTCAACTGGGATGTATCTCCAACTTTTCAGGAAAGAGGTGCTGATCGGTGCCAGGCTAATTTTCTGTAAAATTATGATTATAATCTTCAGCAGGAAAAACAGGTGCTCAATGTGGAGACAATATTTTTTTTTACAGGAAATAATCAAGTTCTGTTTTCTGAGTCCATTGTTTGATAGTCCTTTGATTAATAAACACAAAGCCTAAAAGAACAGTCTGAAAACATTATAGGAACTCACAATGTACTCTCAACCCTAAAAAAAACTAACATTTAGAAAGTGGGGGTTTGGATACATTCTGTTTATATTACTCTTCTTTATCACCTAACAAAACCTTTTGATTTATGTACATGCCCAGAATTCCAATAATCCAATAATTAACATGAATTCCCCTTTAATATCTCTTAATTACCAATGCAAAACTATAGATAGGACACATTTGCTTATCTGATCCCCAATTTCCTTTGTAATCTTGTTGAAAGAGACTCGGGATATAATCATTTTATTAATCACAAGCTCTTGTCAGCAGCGGCTGAAATTCATGGAAATCCTAGATGTTTACGGTGACTCCTCAGGACTCTTGGTAAATTAGGCGAAATCAACCTACATACCTACTCACGGGGATATCGCAACAAGTCTGGTAGCCCAGTAATTAGATGTGGCAAGTGACCACTTTCAGTACCTAGGTATGGAAACAGCTCACACACAGAATAAATGCTGGGGGTTAAATATCACCCCTCTCATAGCAAACATGAAATGCGAGTTCCGATCCTGGCTGAATCTACCCCTCTTTCCGTCGGGATGTGAGCGACATTCAAAATGATACCTCTTCGCTGCTTCTATATATTTTTGAAAACTATTCAAACATACTCCCCCAATGTGTCTTAACGGTAGTCCAATCCATGATCTCCAGTTTTTACTGGGCATGGGCGATCCTCCAGGTTTCACTTGTGAAGTGTAGCCGGTTTCCATATGTAGCTGGCCCGAGCGGACATAAAAGAACACTACAGAGCCGCACAGATGATCACAATTAATTATTGGCTTTAGGGGAACCAAAATGGCCTATTACAAAAGTTGGAACTCCCAGGCATCTAGCAACATGTCTGCTCAATATGTTGTATGTGGATGCATTTCCACACGCTCTCCCTTGCTGTCGAGGCTTCCCCTGCTGTGTTGGAATGCAGCACTTAAATCTATTAAATTTAATTTTATCACCATGGCAGCCATGCCACTGTGCCAGGGCATTTTGCTACTGCAAGTGATGCACCATCAAGGGTTCTTGCAGTGGGACTTGATCAGGATCTCAACACTGGGAGTTGTATGGACACATGACCACATAAAATATTTTGCATACCTAATAGCAGAATTCACATTACATGACTCCCAGTTCCTCCAATACCTTCAATTGCGACATGTTTTAGCTTTCCATGGAGACAAACTGAGCGAGATCCAGCATAGTAATTCCCTAGAAGACAAATTAGTACTACATAGGTTAGAAAAGAAGAGAATCTTATGATTTACCAAGCCTTGCTAATTAATGCTCTCGATCCACTCACCCAGTTACATACTAGATGGGGATTAGATGTGGGCAACTAGATGATGATGACTGTAAGGAGGTTATGATGGCCCGGGATGTCTACAGTGTCATCGCACTTGTGCCTCATCCAATTAAAATAGAGGAGATTTTTATCATATGAT
Source organism: Lissotriton vulgaris (assembly GCF_964263255.1). Lineage (NCBI taxonomy): Eukaryota > Metazoa > Chordata > Amphibia > Caudata > Salamandridae > Lissotriton > Lissotriton vulgaris. The sequence continues at coordinate 203,226,265 of NC_141690.1, read as the reverse complement.
ATGAACATGTCCAGTGGTGGTAAGCTACTGGAGTACTATATGTTCCATAACTGGTGGGATGATTGGCCGCATGATTTCCTTGGAGACTCAGGTTGTACTGTTGTGTTTGTTGGACGAATGGGGAGGCACACAATGTACCCACCTATCTGCGGCCTCAGGCTGGCTGGTTGCAAAAAGAGAACCTGCACAGCATTGGCGAGAGGTAGAAACCCCTACATTAACAGTATGGATGAAGGGTATAGACTTCTGTGCGAAGGTGGAGCAAATGATCTGCAGGGCTAGTGGAGCCACTAAAAAGCACAAAAAATATGCAACTGATTATGGGAATATTTGCAACTCTGGCTTGTCTTTCTTCCCTGCCTAATAGCCCTAATTCATGAAAGAATTCTGTATTCTATGCATTATCAAGTTACCCAAAGATGTAGAATGCTGTCTGGCTGTAGTATGGTTTGCGTTATTGAAATTTGAAAATACAATACAATTTCTATATTAAAAAAATTAACATTTTATGAGCGGGAGTATCAGCTTTTTTCACATTTATCCATATTAGCCCGTTGTTGTCATGAGAATATCCCTTGCATGGAATATACCCACCCCAGCAATTGGGACATTTGTTTGTTGTGATTATATTGTGATTTTCCCCGTCATCTGACATGTATACAAGTTTAAATAGTGGAAATGAATTTGCCATAAATAAGAATTGGACAATCAGGGTAATTAATTGTACACTGGTCGAAAATAAATGTTTTGATTGATCCCTCAATACCGTCTTTCTTTGGATCTATATCACTGATGTTTTTTTGCTCAGGTATATGAGGGTGATTTGGGCATAACCCCTATTGTGTATGTACCTGAATGCGTGTGTAGGGCATTCTGATTTTTGATTGTGGCATTGGCAATATGCTAACCTAGCTTGTGAGCAAGTGCCGAAGCCTGTCTTTTGACATAAGTAAGGTCCTGGACTTGTGTGTCCTTTCATAGGTTTAGCATCCAGAGTGATGGTGGCAGAGTACCTTGTTTTGTGATCAGACTTTTTGTTACAAATCTTTTTATTGCAAAAATCAAACATTGCATTACAATGACATTCATGTCTGCCTCTGATCTCTGGACCCCAGTGGGCCAACAGATGCTCAAATGCGTCACTCAGGTGCCCCGCTGCCATCTTCTTGGACCGCTCAATCAATCTAACCCTGTTCTGTCGCCGGCACGTCTCTGCCTGGGGGTCGGAGACTGATGGGGTGGGTCCAGCCAGCCAGATCCGATTGCCTCAGCGGGCCCTCACTTACCTCATCGGGGTCAGAGGTTCCAGTCTGCATCTCCGCCCCTCTCTGCCAGATTGCTTCCCTGGACTTTCGGGCCCACCTCCTGGGTTGGAGACTTTGTCCCTTGCCGTCCGGCGGTCAGGCACCCCCTCTGTCCAACACTCACCAGCCAATGCTGCTGGGATAAAGGCACCCCACGGCCTTGCTGCGGTCTGTGCTGCACCTTTGCACTCATGTCTCCCACCGGGCCTATCCACACTAGGGTCCAGGGCGGGGCCACAGTCACCAGATTCTCTTTGGAGTGTCTGTTCCCAAAATCGGGGAAACAGTCAGGTCCCCGGGATATTAGACAATTGCTCTAAGCTTCATTAGTTTCGGCAATTGGAGGATTGAACGGCTATTCAGGGGGTTTTGTCAGTGGTAGGCCGGAGCCTCATCAAGCTTTGGCCATCTTGAACAGCAGTTTGCCACGCCCTCTCAGTGATCAGATTTTTTTAATCTTCATGACTCTCTCCAGTAAAGATCTGCCTCTTTGCGGTTATTCAGATCTTAGTGCTAATATCCAGAGTGCATGTTTTGTGTTTTTGTGTATGTAGACTGTGTTGTGCATGCGTGGTGTGTGTGAGTGAGCCAAAATGGGAAACCCAGGACAATTGCTGGATGGTATGAAGCCTCTCCTGTGACATGGTGTATACATGCTTGAGAGCCGGGCAGCAGATCTGATCTAACTGGACTATTCACTGCTAAGTGGTAAGACTATGTACTATGACTGTGACATCTGAACACACCTACGAGTCATAGAAACTGCACCTGAGCTTCAGGTCCGGACTGGCCGTTGCGGGCATCGGGCAATTCCCCGGTGGGCCACATGGGTGGGGGCCGGTTTTGGGCCCCTGATGCCGTTTTTGTTACAGGGCCGTTTTTGCAGCATAACATAATCGGCCGAAATCACACTTGTACCTCATAGAGATTGAATATTTTTGCTTATACTAGGGCTCACTGAAGAGCCTCTGGCAGATGGGAAGGGAGCCAAGTCCTAACTGCATTAGATATAAATATGCAATAGGAGATTTTTATCGTATAATACAGAAATGTCCAGTTGTGTTAAGCTTCTGGAGTACTATATGTTTCACATTTGGTGGGGGTATTGGCCGCATGGTTCCCTTGGAGGCTCGGGTGGTTCTCCAGTGGTTGTTGGAGTAATGGGAAGTGATGCACAATATACCCATCTATATCTGGCCTCAGGCTACCTGGCAGCAAAAAGAGACCTTGCACAGCATTGGTGAGAGGTAAAAGCCCCTACATTAATAGAATGGGCGAGGGGTATAGACGTTTGTGCGAAGGCAGAGCAAATCGTCTGCAGGGCTAGTGGAGCACGTAGAAAGCACAAGAAAATATGCAACTGTTGGTTAGGAATATTTGCAACCTTGACTTGTCTTTCTTCCCTGCATAATAGCCCACATTTATTAAAAATATCTGTATTGTATGCATTATCAAGTTTCCTCAAAGGTGTAGAGTATGGTTTGTGCTATTGGAATTTGAAAATCCAATACAATTTCTATATAAACAAATTACATTTTCTCAGCAGGAGTATCATCTTGTTTCTCATTTCTCTCTATGACCCAGTTGTTGTCATAGGAATAGCCCATGCATGGGGCATTCACGCCCCAGCAATTGGGACATTTGTGCTGCCCTGTCCTAGTGCTGAATGCGTGTGTATGGCATTCTGATTTTCGATTGTGGCCTCGACAACACGCTAACCATGCTTTTGAGCAAAGGCCTAAGCTTGTCTCTTGACATAAGTAAGGTCCTGGACTTGTGTCCTCATTGATAAGCAGTAAACTACTGTCCCTTTCATGGGTTTAGCATCTAGAGTGGTGGTGGCAGCGTACCATATTATGTGATCAAGTTTTTATCTTAATAGATGTAGTTTTTCAGTTCCCAGAGTGGATGTTGTATGTAGTTTATGTATGTAGACTGCATGGTAAATGTGTGGTGTGTGTGAGTGAGCCAAAGTGGAAAACCCAGAACAGTAGCTTGCTGGTATGAAGCCTCACCTGCGAGCGGTTATGTACACGCTTGAGACCCGGGCAGCAGCTCTGATCCAACTGGACTATTCACTGCTGAGTGGTAAGACTATGTATCATGACTGTGACAACTGTGTACATCTCTTTGCATCGAGTCATTGAAACTGCACCTAAGCTTTAATTTCGCTACTACCTCATACCCCATATCATTGCCTTTGTTTTAAATGTGGGTGAGAGAGCTGGTCAGGGCGGAGGTTTGGGAAAGCAGGAAAAGGCAGGGTACTGCCTGAAGAGTGCCTAATGACACTAAATTACATCCTGTTTTAGAAGTTTATAGTATTATGGTCTAACGTATATTAGAACATTGGAATGCTGGGAGCTCCATTGCAGACAATGGAGTGCTCCCTGCTTCTACGGGCCAGTAAAGGCCCGCAGAGCAACATTCCAATGTCCTACAAAGGCTTCTCAAAGCTCGAGGGGATTTATATCCCCTAGAGCTTCAATAACCCGTTGCTTAATTTGTTAGAACATTCTGCCCTCTAGTGGCAGAATGTTCTAATAGCCTTATAGCCATTCGTAGCAGGGCTATACCAGCAATTATAAAGTCCTGCTGTCTCGTTAAAGTCCCTCGCCTTCGGCTCAGGTCTTTAACGAATAAGCGGGCCTTTAATAGCCGGTATAGCCCGCTACTGCGGGCTATAAGGCTATATTAGAACATTGGAACGTTGGAAGCTCCATTGAAAACAATGAAGTGCTCCAGGCTTATAATGGCTGGTATAGGTCTGGAGCTCCAACATTCCAATGTTTCTTTGTTCACAGCTCTGGCTGTGAACAAAGACTTCAGGGAGCCTGAGGGGATTTCAATCCCCTCTCGCTCCCTGAAGGCTTTGTTTTATTTGTTAGAACATTTTACCCTCTAGTGTTCTAATAGCCTTATAGCCCTTCGTAGCAGGGCTATACGGCTATTAAAGTCCTGCTGCTTTGTTAAAGTCTCTCGCCTTCGGCTCGGGCCTTTAACGCTGAGCCATAGGAGGACAGACCCAAGGACAACAGAGGCAGACAAACTCAACCTCACGGTTGAGGCCTAGTAGCCCCTGCATGCTTCGTGGACCCCTGAACGGTGTATGACACCAGCAGTCTCAGCAGTGAGACTCTGTAGGAGAATATGACTACTGTGCGGTTTATCTCATCAGATCAGTCTGCTAAGATCAATGTTGCTTAAAAATATTGCATTTGCTTACATTTGCCAGTGTAACTTTGGTCAACATTTTTCTCTCTTCCTGATTTTATCACTGCACTTTTGAGCACATCTAATCGACCTTTGGTACTTGTGCAATAGCCTACAAACTTGGCAAAATGAATCGGACAAATACGATAAGGCATCCATATAAATAACATTTCCAACTCATGTATTTTTCCATTTTCCCAGTTTGACTGGGTTCTGTATTCGATGTTCAGCATGCATGAATGTTGCAGGGGTCAGCAAGGGAAATTTTTCAATCCCACCTTTGTTTCCTTTGAATCATCGCTGAAGCTGAAGTTAAACATCTGTCACCACAAGGAAGGGCAGAATATTTTAGCTACATTATACGAATGGAATAATCGCACATTGACCCAGAGCAAGGGATTTCAGTGGCGCTGGAAGTAGGGGAGCAGAGGAGGGGGCCGGAGGGTGGTTGCTGCTGCCCTCCATATGTTCTTGACGGAGTGCAGATAGCGAATTATCAAGCAAGAGGTCACTCAAGTACAAACTACCTCCTAACAGGTAACTTGTTTGACAAAGAGCTGCTAATTCTTTTAAAACGGAGAGCTGTGTGTACTAGTGTTTTCTCCTACTGCATGTTTAAGGTATTTTGTAATATTAACTCGTGGCACTCTTGGGGGTACAGGTGAAAGGAGAATGCCACAACATTCCACGGGGTTTCTAAAACATACACAAGGTAGGACATGATTGATTTACAAAGTAAACTACACATACTTCAGTATATAGGTGTATTAGAAGTACAGAAAGAACATTCAAGGCGCTATAATCAAGTGATAGCTATGGCCAGCACCCCACTCTAAAAATTGTTCCAGCACAACTGGAGGAATTTTGCATTTTTGTGTAGAATTTGGATTTATTGGCAGGGCAGCTGTTGAAAAGCGAATTCAACAAACTAGTAATTTATTCGAAAAAAAGAGAATTCTAAAGTTGTAAATGCTGCACATTTTAATAAAGTGTTAAAATAATTTGAGTACAAACACTGGAACATGGGCATTCCTTAGGACAAACTCTCTCAGGGCCTTGGAAAGGTGATTTGGGCTCTAATGTCGGCAAAGAAACGTCCCTCCACCTCCATTTCAGTAGTAAAAGACTCATAATTATGGTTCGGTGCACCCTGGTCGACCTTGGTCCCTGAAGCAATTGTCCTTGCTACACTTTTGATAGCTACATCACTGAACTCTTTAGACCTTTAGTTTAGCAAATTATGCACTGCAAAAAGTAATATAACGAGACATTATATCATATGGGATATTGACATACATGATAAGGATATAATCAATCAATCAACCAATCAGGTGATTTTTAAGCACGACTACTCACCCGTAAGGGTCTCAAGGCGCTAGGGGCGGGGTGCAGGCTCCAGTTCATCAAGGAAGGAGTCTGTCGAAGAGCCAGGTTTTGAGGTTTCTCGCAAAGATGGGGAGAGATGTCTGTCTGAGGTGGAGCGGAAGGGTGTTCCAGGCTCTAGCCACAAGAAAGGAGAAGGAGCGGCCTCCTGATCTGGTCTTTCTGGTGCGGGGGCCCACGTCGTAGGAGAGCTGGGCTGATCGTACGGTCCTTTGGGGTGAGTGGAATTTGAGTTGGTTGTTCAGGTATGGTGGTCGGGGAGGGCCTTGTGTGAGTGGGTGAGAATTTTGAAGGTGATTCTAGCCTCGATTGGGAGTCAGTGGAGTGTGCACAGGTGCTGGGAGATGTGGCATTGTCTTGCCAGTTTGAGGTCCAGTATTGCAGCGGAGTTCTGGAGGCTTTATAGCTTGCAGGTTGAGGTTTATGTTTATTCCGGTGCAGAGTGTGTTGCCATAGTAAAGTCTGCTGGTGACGAGGGCGTGAGTGACAGTATGTCTGTGCTCGAGGTGATCCATTTGAAGGTCTTACGTAGGAGGCGGAGGGTGTGGAAGCATGAGGATGTGACAGAATTGATCTGAAGGTCCATTTTGAGCTCGGAGTCCAAGATGATGCCAAGGTTGCGTGCGTGTTCCGCGGGGGTGGGTGGGCTTCCGATGGCAGGGGGCCACCAACTGTTGTTCCAGGCTTCGGGGTTTGAGCCCATGATGAGTACTTCTGTTTTGTCGGTGTTGAGTTGTAGGCAGCAGATGTTCATCCATTTGGTGACGGATTCCATGCCTTCTTCAAAGTTGTTTCTGGCAATGATGGGTTCGTTGGATAAGGAGTGGATGTAGACGTTGAAGAGCATGGGGCTGAGGGAGGACCCCTGGGGGACTCCGCAGGTGGTTGCTGTATCGTCCGAGAGGAAAGGGGGAGTCTGACCCGCTGCATTCTGCCGGAGAGAAACGAGTGGATCCAGTTGAGGGCCTTGTCCCGGATCTCTGTGTCGTGGCGTCTGTGTATAGGGTCTGTAGTTCTTGAGGTCGGTGGGGTCCGCCGAAGGCTTCTTCAGGAGGGGGTTGATCTTGGCGTGTTTCCAGTTGTCGGGGAATGAGGCGTTCGTCAGGGAGCGGTTGATGGTGTGGCGGAGCATGGGTGCAATGGTGTCGGCGGCCCTGTTGAAGATGTGGTGGGGCAGAGGTCCGTGGGTGCCCCGGTGTGGGTTGATTTAATTGTTTTTAGTGTGTCTTTGGTGGTGAGGGCTGTCCAGTTGTCAATCGTTGGCTTCAGGGTGTCGGGGTGGCTGGTGGGGGTTCAGTGTGTTGGTTGTGTTCGTCGAAGTTGTCATAAATGTTCTTGATTTAGAGGTGGAAGAAGGTGCTGAGTTTGTTGTAGAGGTCTTGTGAGGGAGAGGTCAGTAGACTCGCTGGTGAGTTGGGCAAACTCCTTTATGATGTTGAAGAGTTTTTTGCTGTTGTGCGCGTGTGTGGAGATTCTATCTTCAATTGCTTTTTTTCTCATTTTTCTGATGAGTTGGTGGTGGGCGTTGGTGGCGGCTCTGAAGTCTGAAGAGTATTGCAAGTCACTGATGAGTTCTGTGGCCATATAGAGAAAAGAGGCCAAATGTTGAGTTCCTTTATAAAGACCTTCAACTCTGCGATGGTTTGCAATATTTTTTTAATGTGTGGCAGATGGTATTTTATTCCTTATAATACATAGTAACACCATCGCCCTTTAGATGAAAGGGAAGTGTGGATGCAGACATGAAGAATAAATGTGTAATCTGCAGTGCAAAATTAAAACAGCAAAACCATATAGTAATTTCTTGCAAAACTTGTGAATATACTAAGTAGACCCATTTCGTATTTATATGTTCATACTTCCCAGCAGCCTTTTCAAGCAAGGTCATCTTGACTTTCAGGCTTCTAGGATCTAATGAGCATATTCACAGCAACCTTTTTCTTCATTAAAAATGTACTCTGTAAATGTAGGAAGGCACATTTTTTATTGTTGGAGATCTGAGCCATGGAACCGGTGCCATGCTGAGTATCCTCTGTTTCCTGTGATTCTCCATCTCCTCATGTCTTTCTGGTTTTGGACGCCACTACAGAATATACAGTTTATTCTGAATAGCACATCTTCAGGCTTGAGATGCTTCTGCTGGTATACAAATGTTCTCTGTCTGACACCTTCACTGTTCCTTGCAATTAAGTTCATTCTCAATATCAAATAGCTAATAAAAATAAACACAGCCTTGAGGCAGTACCACATTGACAGATATGCACCATCATACATAGCACATATGGGGACACACACATTAGTAAGTGTATTAGCTCCCCAAACGATCTCACTGCATTAGAAACTATGGGGCGGATTCACAGAACTAATCTGAGACAAAATCCTAAACTTACTACTTTTGGTATTCACAGGAGGCACTTACGATTTTTTGTATTCTCCTAATGCACTTACGACTCCTAACTTTACGTCTGCACTCGGGCCGGAATTTCCGTCCCTGGACAGTACTCTCCGCACTCGAAGAGTTCTCTCCTTGACCTTCTCTACCATTTATCACAAATTCCTAATGCTCCTTTTTGGAAAAAGTGCAATCTGGCCCATTGATTACACTTTATCCGGCCCAAGCCGGAGATTATGGCTCGAGCCAGAGAGTACGGCCGGGTGTGGAGTAGAGAGTACGGTCCGGGTATGGAGAGTACGCTCCGGGTGCAGAGAATACGGTCCGGGTGCGGAAATTCCGACCCGAGTGCGGATGTAAAGTTAGGAGTCGTAAGTGCATTCTGTGAATACCAAAAGTAGTACGTTTAGGATTTTGTCTCAGATTAGTTCTATGAATCGGCCCCATAGATGTTAAAGTTGTTACACCAAATCACATCAGCAGACATCCAAGCTCATGAATTATGAAAATTGGGATTGAAAAATGCAAACTACATGTGACACAGTTACTTTTCAGAACACCTTCGTCTCTGCCTCTGACACCCTTAACATCTAGTGCCTCTATTGTCCAACTTCCCATCAGTCCATCCTTTTTAATTGGGCACAGAGCTGAGATGGCTGGGAAATCTCAGACTCAACACCCCGCACCCCCGAATGTCACTGACTAAGCTGCACCTCTGGGGATTAAAGATAGATAGATAGTACCCCCGAATGTCACTGACTAAGCTGCACCTCTGGGGATTAAGATAGATAGATAGATAGACAGACAGACAGACAGACAGACAGATAGATAGATAGAGTGAGGGCGATAGATAGATAGATAGATAGATAGATAGATAGATAGATAGATAGATAGATAGATAGATAGATAGATAGATAGATAGATAGATAGATAGATAGATAGATAGATTCATTTGTTCCTGGCATAACCAGAGAGGCTATTTTCAGAGTTTTGTTTCAAAGAGAATGCTGGCATCATTTGTCACCTCATTGCATGACACAAAAAGGAACAAGCGGATATTTTTTACAGGACAAGTACATTTTGGAAGCATCCAGTCCCATGGATAAACAGATATTTTATAAAATTCCACACCCCTGTTCGTTGATGTGAGCATCTACAGTGCCATTCATAGGTGGATGAATGTTTTGCTTTCATGTCCCTCCCTACTGACTGGGAGGATAGTAAATAGTGTTGTGGGAAAACCATATGTGGTGAAAATGGAGAGAATGTGATAAAGCAGCATTGCAAAAGTGTTGATTTTTCTATATATCCAAGCCCTTGAACAGCATGCTATAAACCCACAGTATGCATACTTTGTGAAGAAACACTATGCAGCTCTCCTCACCCTGCCATCATCACACACCATTTGTAAACCCCACTGGCCTCACCCTTCAGGCTGCTCTGATGGCATTTGAATGTGAGCACATTTACCATCCACATTTCGTGGGACTCATTGCAGCTGGTTTAACTCATGGTTTCCCTACAGAAAAGTAGGAAGGCAGCATTCCCTCTTTCCTCCATATCATATGTACTGCAGAGATTTAGTTTACATATGGATGAACAGCAATAAAAAGCAAAAAGCCTTTCTGCTGCGTGCCTAGCTGCCTAGGGAACCTTCCTTTCCACTTAACAACTGATTTCTTATTCTAGTCTCTGGCTGCCGCCTCTCCCGAGAGCCCGAAGCCTATATTCTGTAAGAGGCACCACTTTATAATTAACCTCTAGCATAAATTACCATACAATAGGATAGGTTCACGAGCTCTTATTGTCACTGAATGATAATTTGTATTCACTGTAACAAACTGCAGAAGAATGAAGGGCTCACCCTGCCTTAACTGTATTCAGACTCCAAGTGGGCAGTTACACCAGCGAGACATCAGCCTGATTAACCAGCTCAAGTATCTTTACAGTATTTAAGTCTGATAAAAAAAGACGTGAGCCGTGAGTCTCAAAATCTTCCTTGACATATGCAGATAAACAGTGCGCCAAATGCGCCAGTCTGAGTTATAAAAATATTTCTGTACATGCGCGTGTGTACACATACACACACAGACACACACATTTGTGCATGCAAAAGGAATGAACATAAAGATAGACTCCCTGCACCCATTCAGGATAGACTCACTGCACCCATTCAAGACAGACTCACTACATCCATTCAAGACAAACTCACTGCATTCATTCAAGATAGACTCACTGCACCCATTCACGATAGACTCACTGCACCCATTTGATATAGATTCACTGCACCCTTTGAAGATAGACTCCCTGCACCCTTTCAAGACAGGCTCACTGCACCCATTCAAGAAAGACTCACTGTGCCCATTCAAGATAGACTCACTGCACCCTTTCAAGACAGGCTCACTGCACCCATTCAAGACAGACTCACTGCTCCCATTCAAGATAGACCCACTGCACCCCTTCAAGCTAGACTCACTGCATCCATTCAAGATAGACTCACTGCACCCATTCAAGACAGACTCACTGCACCCTTTCAAGACATACTCACTGCACCTATTCATGATAGACTCACTGCGCACATTTTTCCTGACTATCTGGGCGTGTTCCGTTGTGGTATCGTACTGGGAGTCAGTCACGCCCCTGATCATGAGAGTGAGGGATAATTTGGTCCCCAGGGAGCCCAAATGCTGTCTACTTAATATCTGGGACGCAACAGATTTAAACTCAACTCTACAGACCTTGGATACTCTGGGTGTCATGATAGCCAAGAGAAACATTGCCAGCCACTGGGGTGGAGTAGCCAATCCTACCTTAGCAGAATGGTGTAGGGATATGGACACTGTTATGGTGGTGGAGAAGACGGTGTATGTGCATAGGGGGAGCCCCAAAAAATGGATACAAAAATAGGGAAAATCGAATACCTATAGAGGAGATATTTGAGAACTGCCATCCATACCTCAAGAATGTGAATACTTAGATGTGACCAATACTGCTGATGGTAGTGCTGTATAAATCAAAATTCGAGCTGATTTTTTTGTAATGTATATATAAGATTGCTAACATTGTATAAGTATAAATGGAACAGATCATTCAAATGTAACGTGTATTACGATAAATAACTAGCAATGCTTGAATAATACTCATTTAATAGCCACCATTTTGCTGTGTACCGATTTGATGAAAACAAATATGAAACATACTAAAAGGGCAGGACACTTCAGTGAGACAAAACCTTTACAGAGTGAAAACTAAGGCAGTGCAGCAAATGTATCCCCAGCTGGGGCTCACATAGGAAAGTCAGTGGCAGTGCCTCAAGAAAAAATCGAGAATTACATCAACGTAGAGGAGTCAGAGATCTCAAGATTCAAATTCTCATATGTGAGTAGTTCCATCCTGTCCAGGTTTTTTCTTCACATTCTGTTACTTGTAGTCCTGAGCTTAACTGTTCAATATGGGCTACACCTACCAAAATGCAACAAATTGTTCTTCACTGGATGAGCTGATCATGCATGAATGCATGTGATTTTCCCACTTCACACTTAATGGGTTAGGCCTGAGACTGCCTTCTCCTTTTTGGTTTTGAAGGTGGTCACTAGTTTCTGAGAAGGCTGAAGTTGGAATACTTGATAAGGTGATGCTCCTGGGTTGCTTGCAAATGTCTCTTGTGTGTTTGGATTGGAAGAACTGTATGACGTCTTCCCAAGGTTTCTGACCTCTGCAGGCCGTTTTTTCAACACTTCAGAATTAGACAGCTCTTAGGAGATGGCCTTAATTTGGTTTGAAGCTTCATTGGTGCATTGGGTGGCATAAGCCTTTCTTGCTCATTGTATTGGCCTCTGACTCCTGTAGTCAGTCATGCTGATTTACAAAAATGAAGTACGCCTTTTGTGTTCTTCTCCCCTTTCATCACATTTCAACTAATTCTTTACTGTGGCATTTGTAAGTGAATTTGAAGCTCACTTTTGGTCTTCCCAACCGTTGTGGCACAAGCTTGTCAAGTTTGTAATTTTTGGGATAAAGATATTTAGTTACTCAAGAAAAGCTGTAGATTTTTAATGGTATTTTTTTTTAAACAATCTTTATTGAATTTTTAATGGTTAAACCAGCATTGTGGTTCACATGGTATACATATTATCAGCAGAAGTCCTATCTTATCCAGTTCCAATTCCCATTGTAAACAGTACTTATTGACATTTTGACAGCGTATTTCGTTACCAGTCCACATATGACACAAATCAATGAGAATATTCTATTATTCCAGGATCACCATTGGATTGAACTCCCTTACATATATAACTATACCATCCATCTATAGCCATAACTCCCCTGTCCCCTCCCACCCTCCTGTGTCTCAGTGCCCAACGTCCATGTTCCTGTCTGGAGGTCAATAGCTATTAGCCGGGTGTAGCACCATACATCCTGGGTTTTTTATTCCGGGGCTTACTGTGAGTCTTCCCTCTCCTCTTCCTCCCCCTCTTGAGAGTCTCTCAATTCTGTAATCATTGCAGACCAGGCCAGCACACCCTCTTCAAGTCGATCATCTTTCCTAGTACGTTTTATCCGTACCAATTTGGCGGTTGCCCATTCTATCATATCGCGCAGCCATTTACTTATGGTTGGTGGGATTGGGCTAAGCCACGAGATTGCTATCCTTCTCTTTGCCATCACTAACCCCAATAGTATGAACCTCCTACTCAGTGTTTTCTTTTTCGGGGTAGGAATTAGGTTCAATAGGACTGAGCATATCGTACTGGGGATACACCATCCAGTTGCCTCCTGTATAAGCCCCAACAACCCTTCCCAGAAAAGTCTCAAGCTCCCACAACTCCATTCCTTATGCACAAAGCATGCTGTTGCTTCCCCACACCCGGGGCAGGTGCATGAGCCTCCTGTGTAGATTTTACTTAGCCTGTGTGCGGTTAGATATACTTGATCCACCATGTTATATTGGATGAGCTTAAAGCGTGAGTTGAAACTGACCTCACAGACTCCTTCATGCACTTTCGCCCACTCTCGAGTCCTTATGGGTCCTTTGATACCTCCTCCTATCTTTCCAGGACCGGGAGGGCTGTGATCTGATAGTCATCTCGAAGGGCCCTATATATGTGGGAGATTAAGCGTCGCCCGCTATCATAAATCTTAAGGTATTAAGGAAAGCTGTAGTGGGGGGCTCCTCTGGGAAGGAATGCCATAGCTTCTGAGCCAATGCCACGAGCTTACCATACTGCAGGAATTGTCCTACACCCAGGCTGAATGTGGTCGTTGCCTCATCTCGAGTCATAAATGCACCATTATTATACGGATCCCCCATGATAAGGCATCGTTGTCTTTCTATCTCTCTATCTGTGGAGAAGTGTGGCTCACTGGTTAGAGCAGGCAGACCCTGAAGCAGAGGTCAGACCGGGGACCAGGGTTCAATTCCCGACGCGGCAGGGTCTTGAGCTCAAATGTCCATGGACTCGATAATTCTCGCTTCGGTGCCTGACCTAATCATGGGTTCACACTCTGCAACTCTGGGCATTAAGCTTGCTTAATCTCCACAACGGCCCCCCGCGGCGGGATGCCTGGCTTTCACCTTGGGGATGCCCTGTAGGGGCTATCTCACAGGGAAAAGCCAGGACGGGTTCCCAAGGCAAGCGCGGAGATACCCCTTCGGGGGTCGATTCAGGCGCTATATAAGAAACATAATAATAATAATAATAATAATCTCTGGACAGACATGGTGTCTGCAATTTTTCGAATGGTTTTATGACCCACAAAGGCATGTCAGGAGAATAGCGTGCCTTCCGAATTACTTTTGTGACTGTGTCTTCCGAGACTCTTGCCACATATCTGATCATGTATGGGTATGCGTCCGGGACGGCAACTTCCATCATAAGCGACTCCGGTAGAGTGTCACTACCCTAGGATCACTCCAGCAGGGCCTTCTCCCAGTTGTGACCGTCATCCAGCCAGTAAACAGCGTGTTGTAGTTGTGCTGCCAAATAGTAGAAGTGTAGGCGGGGCCCTCCACTCCATCATCCAGCCACTTCCGTTGTGGGGTGTCCAGTTTCACACGTTTCCATTTGTTCCCCCACAACAACTCTACCAATAAGCTATCCAGTGCTGAGAAATACATTTGGGGATTTCGTAGAAAGATTGTGTTAAAGTGTAAAGGCAGCATGATCACTTTTATGATTGCTACTTTTCCCATTATAGAGATAGGTAGGGACTTCCAGAACCCCACTGAAGTGCTCACATCATTTAATATTCTCCCTGTATTATGATCTAGGAACGTCAGGGGCATATGCCATAATTGGATCCTCAAATGCCTCATACCCTCTTTTTTCCAAGGCAAGCCCACTTCAGGGTATGCGTTGTTTGTCTCTTTCGCCAATTGCCAATTGCCAATTGCCCAATAGGCCAATAGGGACTATTGATGATTTTTCAGGGTTAATGCACTCCCCGAAACTCTGTAGTTCATTTAAGAGGACTGGCATCGCCCAGGCTGAGTGTCTTAGTCTTAGAGTGTCTTAGAGTATCGCCCGTATATAGGGAGACAACATGCATGGTATCCCCCATGGGAATTCCATGTCTTTCCAAATTTGTCCTAAGCATGGTCGCTAGGGGTTCCATCGCCGTCGCAAAACGCAGGGGCGACAAGGGGCATCCCTATCTTGTTCCTCTGGACAAATCGAATCTATCAGATACCACCACCCGGTGTCACGCCCGGGCAGTCGGATCCAGATACAGCAGCTCGGCCCACTGGAGAAACCCTTGTCGCATCCCCATCTTTCAGAGGACAGCGAAGATATACGCCCACTCCACCGATTCAAAAGCTTGCTCAATATCCAGCACAACCAGGGCGCAGTTCTCGTGTTGTATTACCGGGGTGTGCCATATGGTACACAGTCAAAATATCGAGTTGGAAATATCGACCTACCATAATATCGAGTCTGAAATATCGAAGGAGCATAATATCGAAGTCAAGAATATCGTAGGACAGAATATCGACCCAAGGTAAGTAATATCGAAATACTTAACATCGATGTAAGTAATATCGAAGTTAGTAATATCGATAGCATATATATATAAAATATATTTTGCTAAGCATGTGTTTTATAATTAAGTATAGGTTTTGTATATATTTTATATTTATGTAATAGTTTATTTATTTATAATTACAAAAGTCGTTTATTTATAAGTATGTTATTTTAACCCTTATACTATCCAACGCCTTCCCTACTGTTGCACTCTCTGGAGTGGGAATAGTAATTTTTACCCCTACGCTATCCAACGTTTTCCCTACTGTTGCACTCTCTGGAGTGGGAATAGTAATTTTTACCTCTACGCTATCCAATGCTTTCCCTACTGTTGCACTCTCTGGAGTGGGAATAGTAATTTTTACCCCTACGCTATCCAATGCTTTCCCTACTGTTGCACTCTCTGGAGTGGGAATAGTAATTTTTACCCCTACGCTATCCAACGCTTTCCCTACTGTTGCACTCTTTGGAGTGGGAATAGTAATTTTTACTCCTACGCTATCCAACGCTTTCCCTACTGTTGCACTCTCTGGAGTGGGAATAGTAATTTTTACACCTACGCTATCCAACGCTTTCCCTACTGTTGCACTCTCTGGAGTGGGAATAGTAATTTTCACCCCTACGCTATCCAACGCTTTCCCTACTGTTGCACTCTTTGGAGTGGGAATAGTAATTTGTACCCCTACGCAATCCAACGCTTTCCCTCCTGTTGCACTCTCTGGAGTGGGAATAGTAATTTTAACCCCTACGCTATCCAACGCTTTCCCTACTGTTGTACTCTCTGGAGTGGGAATAGTAATTTTTACCCCTACGCTATCCAACGCTTTCCCTACTGTTGCACTCTCTGGAGTGGGAATAGTAATTTTTACCCCTACGCTATCCAACGCTTTCCCTACTGTTGCACTCTCTGGAGTGGGAATAGTAATTTGTACCCCTACGCAATCCAACGCTTTCCCTACTGTAGCACTCTCTGGAGTGGGAATAGTAATTTTTACCCCTACGCTATCCAACGCTTTCTCTACTGTTACACTCTCTGGAGTGGGAATAGTAATTTTTACCCCTACGCTATCCAACGCTTTCCCTACTGTTGCATTCTCTGGAGTGGGAATAGTAATTTTTACCCCTACGCTATCCAACGCTTTCCCTTCTGTTGCACTCTCTGGAGTGGGAATAGTAATTTGTACCCCTACGCAATCCAACGCATTCCCTACTGTAGCACTCTCTGGAGGGGGAATAGTAATTTTTACCCCTACGCTATCCAACGCTTTCCCTACTGTTGCACTCTCTGGAGTGGGAATAGTAATTTTTACCCCTACGCTATCCAACGCTTTCCCTACTGTTGCACTCTCTGGAGTGGGAATAGTAATTTTTACTCCTACGCTATCCAACGCTTTCCCTACTGTTGCACTCTCTGGAGTGGGAATAGTAATTTTACCCCTACGCTATCAAACACTTTCCCTACTGTTGCACTCTCTGGAGTAGGAATAGTAATTTTTACCCTTACGCTATCCAACGTTTTATATAATTAATTGTAAAAAAATTAAATGTTTATTTTATTTTTTATATTACTTACATTTTATTTATGTTATTGTTTTATGTTTGTAAATGTATTAGTAAATTAGAATATATTTTATTAATTTATAAATTAGTAAAATAATTATTAATACTTATTGTTCAGTACATATATATTATATATTTAGTGTATATATTGAATTAATGTATTATTAATATATATGTATTAATTATTAATTTTAAACATTATTAGATACTTTTAAATGTGTATATTTTATTTATTAGTGTTATATACTTAATTTTACATTTATATATTAAAAGAAAAAAAATCGATATTTTTAACATCGATATTTTTTACATCTATATTATGTTTTCGATATTTTTGTAATTACCGTGTTGTAGATAGGATGTCGATATTTTTGCCCTCGATATTGTTGACTCGATATTCTTGTAGGTCGATATTTATGAGGTCGAAATTCTGTCAGTGATCCGTGCCATATATGTGCGAGTCGCCTCAGGTTATGTGTGGTACTTCTCCTAGGTAGGAATCCTGCTTGATCCGGGTGTATCAAGTGCAGCATGTGGAACAGCAATCTGGTTGCCGGAATCCCTCTCAGTATCTTGACATCAAGGGTTAGGACTGAAATTGGTCGATATGAGCCAGGCAGGAGGGGGTTTCTATCTTCCTTTAAGATCATATATACCATCGCCTCCTGCATCGAGTCAGGCATGGATCGATGTTCCTGTGCCTCAGTGTAAACCTCTAGCAGCTTGGCAGCCAGGAGTGGTGCATACCGCTGATAACATTCGGGAGGGGTAGACCGTCACTGCCCGGATATTCAGCAGTCCGAAGATGTGTGATAGCAGCTAATAGCTTCTACTTAGTAATGGGGGCTGAGAGGGCCTCAGCCTCCTCCGGGTCCACCTGGGGAAGCACAATACCATTAGGATAGTCTTGCATTATTTCTGGGGATGGAACTGAGTTAGTTTGACAAGCAGTAGCTATGTTTTGGGCAAGAGTATCCACAAGTGCACGTTGAGTACAGAACATCTCTCTGTTTCTGCCTTGCAGTTGTAGGATAGGGGAATGTCATGATCGCGGCTTCGCGAGGTTCGCGAACTACATTTCCCGGCATGCTCAGGGTTAGAACTACCGTTCCCGAGATCCTCCGCGACGCGCTGCATTCTCGTGAGGAACTTCATAAAGAGAATGGCGGCCGGGGATCGGTGTCGGGAATTCCTGTCCTGTTGCAAGTTCTCGCTGTAGATACTTGGTCCTGTGCGGTAAGGGTGCTTGCACCGCAATTTCCTCGCAGCAGATCGCTGTGTACTGTCTGTAAATCCTGTTTGGCTTAGAAAATCGGTGGTAACGCTTTGTTCGTGTTACCAGAACAATTGCTTGGGTGATACTTGGATTATCTCTTAGGTGCTATCAGACTTTGGATAGCATCTCTTGCTGTATTGGTTCCTTTGTTTTGTTTTGGATTAAAACCTTAGACCCAGCTAAGAAGCATTAGTTGGTGTTGTGAACTTCAAGAGTTCCAGTGGAGCTTAGTGGGTGCCAATATAACTGTGTGGAAAGGCTATATGCATAACCTTGTTTTGGTGTTAACTGTGTATTTGAATCTTCTATAAACAGGGGTACTGGATGTGTGGCTACACTCTTCCCCTGTGAGGTTTAGTGGAGTCAATACTTGGGTATGTTACACTGTCATGTATATTGAGTGTTGTGTATGAACGCTAGATCTTCTTTGCCAAGTATTTCACATATATCTTGTATTTTGTACATTAATTTAGTTACACCGTATCGACCCCTACGTTGCCTCTACACATCCACAAGGCTTTATTCTTCTTTTATAGGTATAGCCCTTTATAGTACTTTTTCGGAACATTGTGATGTTTAAGGTATAGGAATCTGGTCTTATGTGTATGTTTTGTTCATGTCTTTCAGATCTCCCTCCTTGCTGTCCCCTTCCTTTCCTTCCCTGGTCTTGTTTATTATCCCCTCACTTAATCTTGTCAACGCTCTGTGCCATTACGGCTATTTAGGCATTGGCTCGATTTAGAGGTGGGCTTACCAATCAACAAACCGATCCTGAGGACTAAATCATAACAGGGAAGGTGCAGACTCCGACTAAATCAATCTCGCCAGGAGGGCTCCGACCTTGTCTCCTTCCATATGGAGGCGCTGTCGGTATTTTATATATTTTTGTTTTTTCAACCTACCCCAGGAAACCATCAGTTCTTCATGCACTTTCCCTCAATCTACTAAAGCTTGCGGATCTGTATGTAGGGAAAACTCCAGGCTGCTCAACTTCTGTTCCTGCACTTGAATGTCCTGCTCCTGTTGGTGTCTGACTCCATATGTGGTCTTAATCGCAACCCCACGAACTACAACCTTCATGGACTCCTATTTTATCGCTCTAGTGGATGCTGTCCCCCAGTTTTCACTAAAGTAGTGTGCAAGGGCTTCCCTAAGAGTGTCCTCATATGGAGGGTCCAACAGCACCTCTGTGTGCATGCGCCATAAGGGTATCGCCGGTCGTCCACTCCATTTTTAAGATTAACCAGTAACGGGGAATGATCTGACAGGTACCTGGGTAGCTATAAGATCCCATCCACCCCTCTGGACAATCCAGAGGAGATACAGCAGTAATCTAAATGGCTGAATGTTTTGTTTGTGAGGTTGTGATAGGAGAACACCCTCTTCAAGGGATTATGCAATCGCCATATGTCCGTAAGCTGCAAGCCGATTGGGGTATCTCCTATTACTCTAGTTGTGCAAGGTTTAGTATTTTCTCTGGGCAGGTTCCTATCTAATCGTGGATCCAGTACACAGTTAAAGTCCCCTAACAGGATCACCTCTGCTCCCAGGAATGGGAAAGCTACCTCTGACAATGTCGTAAAAAATCCTATACTATACGTATTGGGGGCATAAACATTAATGAGACATAGCTCTCTGCCCTCCCACATCCCATGTAGTATCATGTAGTGACTCTCCGGGTCTGTCACATGCTGTTTGTGTTGAAAGGGGACCCCCATATAAGTGTCCCCCTAGCAAACCCAGAATAAGAAGTGGCATAAATCTGGCATCTCCAATACTTCCTAACACATGGGACCTCATCCACCCAGACATGCATTTCCTGGAGGCATACAATTGCCACTCTATAACAATTCAAGTATTCAAGTACCTGTTGCCTTTTCTGGTAGTTTTCCATGCCCCGTATATTCCATGATATAATTTTCACCTCTTGCATCCCCATATGTGCATGTAGTTACTCCTGGGCATCCCACATGTTGCATTGCTGATGCCGTCCCCCTTCCCTTTCCCGTTCATAGATCGATTCCCAAAATCAGGCACAAGACACTCTGAATTGAACGTAAACATGCATCTCCCTCAAAACAAACAAACAGAACCCCTAGTATCTCCCTCCCAATGGGCACTCCCATGAGTCCCAACCACCCTATATGGTGCGGGATATCAGCCCACCGGTATGCCCTATTCCACCCACCGCCCCAACTATAGAACTTAGCTCAACTTGTCTTACCTCAACTTGGGCAGGGGACAGTTTCCTATCAAGGGACCCTTGAACAAACCTAGTAAGTGCTGTGCTAGCAGCCTAGTCTCCGAAAAGGGTGTTCGGTATGGACCTACAACTTTCTCTGCAGGAACAGGCCCCTGTCGGGGGGTGTCCCTTCTCAGGTCACCAGGTCACCTATAATTTTTAACCCATATCTCCATTTAGCTTGCATGTGTTCTATAGCCATAACTGATACATATCAATGATACTCTCACCTTTACATTATTTCGCCCGACATGCCCCAAAGTGAGGTGCACTCCTCTTTCATGTCCTACTGTGTACACTCATTCAACAGGCTTCTCCATCCCCCCAGAGTCCAGGCCAGTGTGTTTCTGATTCCTGTACAATCTCAGTATCTGAGGTCTGTAGTGTACCATCAGGGAAGACTCGTGTCCTGCCAGGGCTTGCCTTCCGGGATAGTGATTTCTGACATGGGCCCCTTTGCGGCTCACGGGCGTTGTCCTCCATCACCGATGATCTAGATGATCCCATGGACTGGGCCTGGCAGGCCCCTGGCATCCCACTGGAATCCAGCCAGTCACCTGCTGCAGCAGCTGTTTGAAAGAACAGAGTTGATCTTTTTCTACTCTCAGCTTTGAGGGAACACCAGGCTGTACTTCATGTTGAATTCACGTAGGCACCTCTTGACTTGTAGGAAGGTTTTCCTCTGCTCTTGGACTCGATGTGTGTAATCAGGATAGATTGATACGGGATGACATTCAAATATTATCGGTCCTTTGATACGTGTGGCCTGCAGGATCACATCCCTATCCCTGTAGTTAAAAAAACCCAATGATGCCTCTTGGCGGCGCTCCAGGCTTTGGAGGGGTGGCTAGCGATTAGTGTGCTCTCTCAATGTTAAAGAACGTTCATTTAGGATCCACTCCTCGAGAAAGAGCTCACTGATTTTAAGTTTTCCAAATGGAATACTCCAACATATATGTGATGGAATATTCCAACTGCAAACGTCCCTTTAAGTATCCCAATTTTCTCCATCATTGATTTATCATCTGGACATAACAAATAACATCAAACAACCTGATCTACATTTGTTGTTTAGGCAGGCATGTACCTGCTCAAATGAGTACTTTGATAGTGAGCAGAAATCTGGTGGTGTCCTTTTCCACAAATTCATATACTAAACACATCATCATACACTTTTTGCAAAACTTAAACATTCAAGAACTCTTCTTGTGCGTTGGACGTGTTAACCTTCCTATACATGGCAAAATGTGTTGCTGTAACAAAAATTCGTTATTTAACACATTGAACTCAAACTAGAACTTACCCCTAGATACTGCTGTTGGGTTCTGAACTGCCCATCAAGGTCCGATTAGGCAGCCATTAGTGGGGTCAGAGTGTGGAGAACGTGCTTCCCACGTTGGGAGGACTGGCAGAGCTGGACTTCTGATGACTTCCTGGTCCAGCGTTGTAGGTCCTCCCACCTCTTTCGACAATAAATGCTGTGCCACTTGTACACCTCCAGTGTCTGCACCTTCTTGATGTTGGCCTTCCAAATGGTCTTTTTCTGATGGCCTTTGACCTCTATAGATGCAAGAAATGAAACAACAAAAATTACTTTTGTGAATTTTTGTTTGTCTGTATTGAAGTAACAATATTTTACTACATCAATCACAAGCATTAGTCAAAAGTTACTACACAATGTATCTTTTTTTGTTTACTCTGCCAAAATAAAACAATGAATAATACTTTTTTTTGTAACCTGTTGACTACCCTTATCCCTTGTTTTGTCTTAAAATCACTAATCCAGGCCAGTGACATCATCTAGGCTAGGAGGCTCCAACATTTTCTGTAATGCGAGCTACTACGGATTAATGAAAATCATTGTGAAATACTGATGGCTAATCAACTTGTGCATTGTAACCAGACACCCTAATCACAGCTACATTGACTTGCAGCCTAATATCTCTAGAGCCACATACTAAGGTTTGAATTAAATACTATGACTAAGGGCAATATGAAAGGGCTGCCATGTGTGCCAGTGAGAGTGTGGTCTTTGGGGCTGTATGAACATGTGTGCGTATGGAGGGATATATTTGTACAGGTGACTGAGCTCCTGAGTCCTATCTACTTGCAGCACAGGGCATACCTTTTGCCATATATGGCACCACTACACGAATTACACAAATATACAATTGTATGTACCTTTCAATTTGGTGGAATTAAAAGTGCAGATAAATATTCTACCAAACACTTCATGTCATGGGACATTTTTCTGTACTTTGAATATCTCTGAGGTAAAAAAAATGGCTGAATTTTCCCTATATTCTTATTGCAC
The DNA here is from genome assembly GCF_964263255.1 of Lissotriton vulgaris. Taxonomy (NCBI): domain Eukaryota; kingdom Metazoa; phylum Chordata; class Amphibia; order Caudata; family Salamandridae; genus Lissotriton; species Lissotriton vulgaris. Next base: position 203,203,559 of record NC_141690.1, on the reverse strand, counting down.
AGTGTATACTGTCCAATGGGAGTAAGGGGCCTGCTGTTTGTTAATACAACACTTTGAAAAGGGAGAAAATAGAAATGAAGTTTTAATCCAATAATTAAGGTAACTCTCCATTTTATTTTTTCATCCATTAAAAAAACATTCAGAAGCATCATTTTGTTCACAACTCCAATTTTGAGTTGACAAGCAAAAATATGTCCATGTGCACTTTAGAAAATGAACTTAAGGCTGTGAGCTACCCTGAAGGTGTCTGGGAGCTACTGGTAGTTTCCAATTGGCTGGTTGGAGACACTTGATGTAGGCTTGATTTGTGGATAATACACATAGCAAACATAATTTTATTTGGTATGTAAAAAATTATATATATGTACAGTCGTTGTCTTCTCTAATCATTAGGGGCTAGATGTAGGTAAAATAAATTTACCGATTTTTAATTACTGAATTCTACTGATTCGGTAATTAAAAATCGGTAAATCTAAGCTGTGGACATGTAGGTATTCCAGATGTGCTGGAATACCGAATCGGAAGTAATCGGTATTTACCGATTCGGTATTTACCGAATCGGTAAATACCGATTTCCACAAGGGTGCAGGGGGTGTCACTTTGACACCCTCTGGCACCCCCAAAACAGGCTCGGGTGCCATGTGGCAGGCATACATGCCCTAAGGGCAGGTCTGCCTGTCACATGGCATAGGTGTGCATGCACACATGTGCATGCACACCGGAATCGGTATTTTACCATCAAATTGGATTTGATGGTAAAATACCGATTATGTAAGGCCTCTGGGACTCAGAAGAGTCCCACCTACATCTGGGAGCCTCAGATTTGGTCAATTTACCGAATTTGTATTTTACCGATTCGGTAAAATTACCGATTCGGTAATTTTACCGAATCGGTAAAAAAATGCCCCCTACATACCTGTCACCCATTTACCGATCGGTAATGGCCAAAATCGGCCGTTACCGATCGGTAAATGGCCTGAAACGGCCACTTACATCTGGCCCAAAGTGCCTAAAACTTAACTCCATCATTGCTCTATGTAATGTGAAAAAATAAATGACACTTCACTTCAATCACTACACTTCACTCAGGAGCTCAAAAAGATATTCTATCCTGTGTTTACAAAAAACCCAGCTAGATTTAAAAATACATTTTAAGCATGCATCTGTTCTTCTGGCGACCCATGAAGCTGTCTGTACAGGGACAGGACCTCCATTGTCAGCAACTCCAGCTCCTCTATTAAGAAGGCTGGGGCCCTGTCGCCAGCTCTTCCTGGCACTGTGGCTCCCAGAGGCTGTAAACAGTGCCAAAAGTAGAAGATGTCTTGTTGGCTCCAGTGTTAGGGGGCAAGTGAGCTTTTATCTAAATGCTGCATACATGTACACGACGTACGCAATCATCAACCGCGCCGGACAGAGGCATTGGCTTTCGTACGTTGCTTTCATACATGTTAGCCTATGGCTGTGTCCGTAGTGGAGTTTCCCACCCACTATCTGGTCAACTTCTGCCGCGGGCATCTAATTTCAAATGTCCAGATTGCAAGGTCTGGCGCCTGCCATTTTACATGGTCAAATAGTGTGTTTGTGAATGTTTAGTGCATCACCACCACTCAACACTAAGACAAAGGAAGATGTCGGAATTAAAACACTCTGCAATGTTGTTAACAATGATTAAAACATGCTTGACCAACAACATCTTCCTCTTTAACTACCAGCTATACCATCAGCTCTGTGGCACTGCTATGGGCATTTCATTCTTCCCAAATGTTGCAAACCTTATGATGGGTTGGTGAGAGAAGGAGATAGCTTGGGGCCCAGAAAACCATCAACGACTGGAGAAAATCGTATTACGGATACGATATATCGATGATTTATTTATCATCTGGGACGGAAAGAAAGAGGATTTTATGAAATATTTTGAACAACTAAATAACAACAAAATTGGATTGTCGTTCACTTGCACCACAAGCAAATCAAGAATAAACTTTTTGGACACTACAGTATATATTGATCAAGGGAAAATACAGACTACCTTATATCGCAAAAAAACAGCTACAAACAGTATCCTACATGGCAAGAGTTTTCATCCACAAACACTTCTCAACAGCATCCTGTATGGGGAGTTTTTGAGGATTAAAAGATATTGTTCGAAAGAATGTGATGCAAATACTGAAATAGAAGCCAGTGTGAGAAGACTGAAAAACAGAGGATACAAACAGAGAATGCTGAATAAAAGCAAAGGAAAGGTAGAGAAGACAACACACAATGAGATTCTCATGACACGACGGGAAAAAGAACAACTTCAGGTAAAAGAAAATGAAAGTGAATTCTCTGATGCGAATGAAGACAGTGTGCCAAGATTAATCCTAACATACAGTAAGGAAAGCACAAAAGTCACAAGAATTGTCACAAAATACTGGCATCTATTATTACAGGACAATGACATCATGGAAAAGAGACCACTAGTGACTTACAGAAAAGCAAGGTCTTTAAAAGATCAGATAATCCAAAGTCACTTCCAGACTTCAGCAAAAGAAACATGGCTAACACAACAACAAATGGGATTCAGGAAATGTTCCAATTGTAAAGCCTGCAAAATTGCCACAAATAAAACAGATAACTGATCCAGAAGGAAAATTCATAAGAATAACAAAAAGAATCACATTCACAAAGCAATTTGTGGTTTATATAATCGAATGTGCATGCGGAAAAAGAAACATTGGAAGCACTACATGCATGCTAAAGAAACGTATATTGGAAGACATAAGAGCTGTTAAAAATAAGGATACAAACTATGCCACAGCCAAACACCTTGCAAAGTGTCAAGAGAATGATTGGAGGAAGATGGAGTTTTTTGGGCTGGATACAATCTTGCCTCACGAATGATTGGGTGATAGGAAAAAGAAACTGCGACAAATGGAGTCAAATTACATCATACGAATGCGTACAAAGACTCCGAAATGTCTGAATAATGAAGAAGAAATGTACACTCACCTATGAAGCAGAAACTGAAACAATACGGACATACAAAATCATATAAAATAAAACACAATACGACTGCTCTTCAAACTGCAACTCAAAGGCATTGTGTAGAATGTATGGGGGGATGATAATGGATACTAACCCAACACTGGAACAACCCGAGATATTTGATGTACAATACATGCACTGTATTAATATGGAAAGTCATTTCGTGTATTCTGCTTTAAAAATTGATGCAAATCAGAGCAGAATATGGTTACATATCAAATAATGTTTTAAAAACATGGTTTAAAAATTCAGATGTCTCCCCATGGCATACACAAGCCTATGAAAATGTAACGAAAATGTGTTTCTCTGTCAGTTTGGGACATAATGCTGAACAACTACAACTCCCATAATGCAATGGGGTTGTTTTTAACAGAAAATGCTATTTAACAGATGATGATAGTAGTGTCTCCCTACCGTGACAAAGGCCGCTAGGCCGAAACGCATCGGTTGACATACTGGCTATGTTGTGAAAATAAATCCTTTGGAAAAAACGAGAACTGGTGTGTGCGAGTAATACTTTGCAGAAAATATATATATATGTACATAAATAATAAAAATGAAATATATTTAATAGTAACAATAAATAAAATAAAAATAACAAGTATTTTATTAATTGAAGAAAGTATATAAATATTATACTTATTTAAAAAACAATGAAACACAAATATATACTAATATATACATGTTATTATATATATTAAATTTTAACATATATACATAGAGTGAAAGAGAGAGAGAGAGAGAGAGAGAGAGAGAGAGATACAACCAATTACTTAAAGCATTTAGAAAACATACCAATTTATTTACAAATAAAAAATATTATAATTTACATTTACTAAAAATATATCACATATTAAAAACACAACTAACTAATTACAAATTATATATTTTTAACCATGCAAAAACACAATATCATAAATTTAATTAATAAAAAATGAACTTATAAAATGACACAAACAATGCATATAGTATAGCCACTGCAATCTATAAACAAGTAATAAACAAAACTCAGAAAGAGTACAAATCACTATTCTCCCTACAATAAATGCAACAGTAGGGAAAGCATTGAGTGGCACAAGGATAAAATGTACTATTCCCACTACACTCTGTGCAACAGTGGGAAACATATTGGATTGCAGAGTGGTACAATTTATTATTTAATATTCACGCTCCACTAAGTGCAACAGTAGGGAAAGTGTTGGATTGCGGAGGTGTAGAATTTACTATTCCCACTCCAGTCAGTACAACAGTAGATAAAGAGTTGGATTGTGGATTGTGGAGGGGTAAAATGTACTATTCCCAGGTCAATAAATGTAAGAGAAGGGAAAGATTTGGATTATGGAGGGATGACATTTACTATTCCCACTCCAGGCAGTGCAACAGTAGGGAAAGTGTTAGATTTTGGAAGGGTAAAATGTGCTATTCCAACTCCAGTCAGTGCCAAAGTAGAGAAAGTGTTGGATAGTGGAGGGATAAAAATGACGATACCCACTATAGTCAGGGCAACAGCAAGGAAAGTATTCTATTGCTGGGGAAGGGGGGGGGGTTTACTATTCCCACTCCAATAAGTGCAACAGTAGGAAACGTGTTGGATTGCAGAAGGGTAAAATTTACTATTGCTGCTACACTCGATGCAAAATTACACACTCATTAGTTCACTTTAAAAAATTTACATTTTAAAAACATCATTAAATAAGAAAATGTTTAAATATGTAAATAGAAAAATTATGTATACATTTTAATTGAAAAAATAAATTACATATTTATTAGAATCTTTAAAACATATTATAAATATAGATATTTTCATTATAATTAAAATAAAAAAAACAAAGGGATTTCCCGCCATCAGAGGAACAGACCAGGTCTATGAGATGGTGTGTCGCCATAACAAGAGACTGTGAAACAATAGGATGCATGTATGAGCAAATGCTGTCAGAGACATGAGCTAGACCAAAACCCATCAGCCCACCCTTATGGTGGAGTTAACGTCATGTGGGAATTGCTGATCATTCAATACCACAACCGACCATGGGAGGCACCGACGGACAGGTCAGTAACCTGTAGGTTGATTCTCTTTTCCCTACTTAGCAAGTTCCTGCTCAATAATAGATCAGTATAACCTTTGCTTAAAGAGAAAGGATTAGAGAGAGCCTTGGGAGCGCCACTATCCTTTCATATTCAGTTTATAGGTGCCGTAGATAGCTATTCTTATGGCACCCAGCAGGACCTCCTACTTAGGTTAATAGACTTTGTTTTGAAATTAACTTCCAGAAGCCAGACAAGAGTTGCCTATTGGCACAGATCAGGGTCATTGCTGGTTTCCTATACATTATTAACATCATAGCTAGTGTGCTTTTAATAGTGTTCCATAGTAGTTTTTAATGTGGGCTAGTTTGTGCTGTGACAGTGGGCCACTTACACACGTCTGTTGGGTTATTGTGTGGACTAATTAGAGTGGGCACTGTTGAGCTGTGTACTTACAGTGTTCTTTTTTCCACACGACAGAGCGGGGCCTCATACTCCCGAGCGGTCGCCGGGTGAGGTGAGGCCTTCACCCACATAAAGCTGGGTGAGTATCACTGTGAGGAAATGCCTCCAGTTGATCAAGCTAATATGCTTTTGTTAAAATGCTGAATGCAAATCATTCATGCAGGTGTGTTTGGTTATACAGTCTCTGTGTACCTTCATGGCTGTGTGTGTTACTGAGTGTTATTGTCAAACATTCTTGTTTCCTAGGAAGAAGATACTCTTCTTTCTTTCCAGTGGGCATCCAAACGCGATAAACTCCTGGTAGATATGTAACTTTTTTCAAGTACATTTTTTGTTATGTGTCACTTTACACTTCACTTTCATTTGCAGTAGCTTTTTCTACATCTTTGGTCCTGAAGAACGCCGGGGCAGTGCCCCTATGGCTGAAACATGTCGACCGTTCTGCATAGCGCCATCAGGTAGTCTTACTACTAGGCGTGTTTTTAACCTTTGACACACTGACTTTCTTTTAAACGTTTTCAAAGTCTATGTAGTCAATTTTATTTTTCACTTTCACCAGAGCACTGCACCTCCACCAACCTCATTCTAGCACAGACAATATGGCTAAGATCACGGACATTCACTCCCACACCAGCAATACATGGTCGGTTGTGGTATTGAATGATCAGCAATTCCCACATGACGTTAACTCCACCATAAGGGTGGGCTGATGGGTTTTGGTCTAGCTCATGTCTCTGACAGCATTTGCTCATACACGCATCCTATTGTTTCACAGTCTCTTGTTATGGCGACACACCATCTCATAGACCTGGTCTGTTCCTTTGGGTGTTTTTTGTCTTGATATTAGGGGTATGAACAGACAGGTCATTAAATATTCCCCTCGACCCTCCATACACATTTTTGTTTTTGTTATATCCCGCCATCACCCTGAATATTCCCACGGCCACATTCGGAAGGCAGTGGGAATGGAAAGGTACCGCGGCGGACGGAAAGACCGTCCACCGTGGTCCTGCAAGGCGAGCCTTTTCCTTCTGCCTTGCGGGACCAGGTACCATGGGGTATTGGAGGCGGTGCTGTGCAAATCCGGCCGTGGGCATTATGATGCCTGTCTTTTGCGGTGGAGTTCCCGCCACAAAAAGACAGGTGGAGAATGCCTTCGGAGGCCCGTTCTGGGCCCCCGGGGTGGGGGTGGGGGTGGGGTGCTGCACATGCATGTGCATGTACAAGGTGGCAGGCACCGCACAGTGCCTGCCAGGTTGTACATGCACATGCAAAACCTGTTTTTTTACATTGTGGCGGGTGCTAACACCCGCAGCAATGTAAACATAGAGGATGCTCCCGCCAGTGTGGCGGGCGCATCCTAATTCATTTTGCGGGACCACTGCACTTATGGAGGGTGGTCCCTTTTGCACCAACGATGGCGGGTGGCGACCCCAATGTTCTAAAAATAATAACAACAAATACATTTTCAAAAAAATTAAAAAAGCATTGGTGAGGGATAAAATGTTCTATTCCCATGTCAATAAATGCAACAGTAGGGAATGATTCGGATTATGGAGGGGTAACATACTCAGGGCAACAGTAGGGAAAGTGTTGGATTGCTGGGGGCGGGGGGTGGGGGGGAATTTCCTATTCCTACTCCAATAAGTGCAACAGTAGAGAAAGTGTTGGATTGCGGAAGGTTGAAATGTACTATTGCCACTACACTCTGTGCAAAATTACACACACATTAGTTCACTATAAAAAAATAAACATTTTAAAAACATTATTCAATAAGAAAGTGTTTAAATATTCAAATAGAAAAATGAGGTATATATATTTTTATTTGAAAAAATAAATTACATATGTATTATAATCGTTAATACATATTATAAATAATATAGATATTATCATGGTAATTAAAATACCAAACAATATTCTAAAAGTAATAACAAATAAATAAAAATTGTAAAATAAAAAAGCACAACACAATTAACACATAACATAACAAAAAAAGCACACATTTTTAATATACTTAAATATTTTAGATATTTTTATTACTTAACTAACTTCCTACCCTATACCTAAACAAACTACACAAAACACACCTAAAGTATATTTATTAAATGATAATAGTTACACATTTTTCATAATTATTTATCAATTAAAACATGAATAATAATGATCTAATAGTAAATTAATCATATTTAATTACCTTCTTACCCTTTATCCTTACAAAACATGCAACCTGCACATCATATATTTTTTTTGTATTATTAAAAAATGTACATAATTATCAATTAAACAATTAATAGTAATTAACTAAAATAATTAATTATATTTAATAGGCTCCCCACCCTCCACCGCTACAGGTACAACTGACACTTAATATATAACACAAACAATATCTTAATTACACAATTTACATTATTAATTAGCAATTAAATATTTTTTTTATAAATTAACATAAATGAAATACTATAATGAATTTCCTGCACACTCTATACCCATACAAAAACAACAAACTACACAAAATAAAAAAAAGTGTTATGGACACAATTTACATAAATAATGATCAATTAAATCAATAATTAAATAATAAATAAATATTAAATAATTATAATAATTTACTTCCCACCTTAAACCCCTACAAAACCCACAACCTGCACCAAAAACTTAAATAAAAAATTCAAAAATAATACAATTAATATAAATAATGATCAATTGAATATTTAATATTAATTAAAATTAATTACCAATTAAATATAATAAATTTACTTCCCACCCTGTACCCCTATAAACCCCATAACCTGCTACGGTACTAAACATTTCAAAAATCTATTAAATTAAGTTTTAAAAAGTATAAAAAATGTGCAAACTATATTAAACAAACCTTAGTAATATTTATGCAAACAATTTATAACATATACAATTAAAATATATAGTAAAATACATAAAAATAGTAAAACATCGATATTAACAACAATATTTTTAACATCGATATAAACAACATAGATATTTTTGTAATCAATATTCAGTTTCTATATTTCAAATATTGATATTACCTTTAAAATTGATATTCTTGTGAACAATATTCTTGCTGATGATGTTTAACTCTCTGATGATATTTCCAACTCGATATTTCTGTAGGTCGATATTAAAATTTTGATCTTTAGTCTGAATACCATAGTGTGTTACTGTGTTGAAATGTGATAGTTGTGTAGTATTGTTTGCACCTCAGTTGACGGAATTATGGTTGAATATTTTTTTTTAAAGAATGTGTAAATAATACATTGTGTATTATTTACACCATTTGTTTTTAAACAATAGACTTGTAAAAAAAATATTACTTAAAAAAGAGCCAGATCTTATGCCTCAAAATAGAAATCCCATATCTATTACATCAGCTGTCAAACTCATGGCAGTACTTCCTTTTGTGGTCACAGGATCATACCAATACACTGTGGCAGTATCTGCTGGAATGCAACAGCCATCTTTCAGTGTGTGCTACAAGAAGCTCTTTCTTCAATGATGAGACACATCAACAGTTTCATCCAGTTTCCACAACAAGAGGATTTTACCAATGTGAGGAGCGATTTTTATGCTTTGGGTCGCCTGCCACAAGTGATTAAAGCACTTGATGGCACACATATTGTCTTAGGGCATTTTTAGGATGGCAGGCGGACTTTGTCCGCCCGCCATCCTAACGTAAAGGGACCGCCTGCCGGAAATGCGACGGTCCCGTGGGGGTGATTAGGATGCATCCGCCACACACATATGCATGCACAACTTGGCAGGTACCGCGCAGTACCTACCATGTTGGGCATGCATATGCAGGTGGGTACCATAGGTACCCCCCATGTGCCCCCTGCCCCCCAACTTTTTGGGGGCCTGCAACGGGCCCCAACTTCAAAATATGCATGCCTTTCAGCCACAGAAAGGCTGCCTCCCGCCTGCATCCTGATATGGATGGCAGTGTCTAGCAGACACCACCACCATATTAAACCCTTTTCCGCCCAGTCGACTTGTCAACCGGGCAGAAAAGCGGCAGACGGTCTTCCCATCCGCCGCGGTAGCCCCGCCATACTGATATGGCGGGGGGAAATGGGTGACAGGTGGGGAAAGATGTAGGGCCAATCGCCACCGCCATGCGGGCGGTGGCGATTCGCCCTACATCCTAATGGACCCCTATGTGTCACCAAACGCCAGAGAACAAGTCAAAGTCAAATGAGTAGTCAAGCAGACAGTCTCTGAGGGCTAAAGTCTTTCCAAATTTAAAACATGCTACATTTGTAACTACTGGAGGGGCGGCATCTGCCGGTCAGTCCACACCCACTCAGATCCATGTAGTTATCTCTACCCCTACCCCAGTTCTGTTAGCACCATTAGAGCATTTTTATGGCAACAGTTCTAAGTATACAATTTTCATGAATCAATGCCATTTACATTGTATGCCTTGGCCAACAGTCTTCCCTGATGATGCAGCCTGTGTTGCCTTTATCTTGTCCTCCATGGGAGGAGACACAGCTTTATGGTCAGTACCCTTAGGGGCCTATTCCGATGCCAGACGGACCTAAGTCCGTCCAACATCGGGCAGGAGCTATAACCGACCGACCTGCTGTCATCGGTTACATCCCTGGTAGTGCGATGTGACCGAACAGGGTTCGGTCGCATTCGTATACCTTACAATGCAAGCATGCTTTCCGACCGGAAAGCATGCTTGCATTGCTGAAAACAGGGGTGCAGTTCATCCCTGCACGCTGGGGCCAGCACCCCAAGGTGCCTGACACCGGGTGTAGGGATCAACGGAGGGGCACCATAGGTGCCCCCAGGCCACCATCCGGCGGCTTCACACCCATGGGCGCCCTGCTGGGGGCCTCCAGAGAAAGCTTCCGACTGCCTTTTCGTGACGGACAGACCGGCACGAAAAGGCAGTGAAAAGCTGCTATCATACTCCCTCGGTCGCACAGAGGCGACCGGGGTAGTACTGGAGGATTTCTGGACTGCGGATAGGCTCTCCCAGCCAGTCCTCTGTAATCCGGAAATCCGAGTCGGATTCCTTCCTGATGAATGGCTCGTTCGGGAAGGAATCTGACTGGGACTGACCGATTCGGTCTGAAGGGCTCAGAACATGGTTCGGAGCCCTTCCAGCCAAAATCGGAATCGGCCCCTTAGTAGACAGGGTTGACCCTTTGCTTTATAATTTTAGAGAATTCAAGGACACCATGCGTTGACTTTTTCTTAAGCACGCTTTTGTCCAAGCAGTGGATAACAAACTTTTGAACCTTAAACAAGGAACATCATATTTGCTGCATTATACCACCTCCTTCAACTGACTACTTGCTGAAACAGCTTGGCCAGAAAAAAAGCGTACCTCTATATTTACAGCAGCTTGTGTGACAAGCTAAAAGACCTAGGACCTGATAGGACCTATAGTGAACATATTAGTCCACTAAGCCACCAGAACCAGCTATACGGTTTGTGGGCATGTTGACATCTGCAGAGGCTAATATATGTTGCTCTCTAGACTTGTGCATCTGATCTTGCTTAACAATGATGGTCTCTGTAGCTAGAGGCAATGCCCTGGTGGGATTGCATGGTACAGAGGATATGCGGCTCCACTGGGTTTGGAGGAATGGCCCTGATCCACCACTAGGGACTGCAACTGCCACCCATATTATGTCTAACTTATCCTTGACACTTTCCTCTTATCTAGTAATTTACTTTTCATTTTCCACACAGTGCCAGCTTCCATCTCCAATACATTCATCCTACTGGTGAGTTCATGCCCCATACCCTGATGCCCCACTCTTCTGAGGTTTATGGGGGTGGAGTATGTAGTTTGCATTGGTGGTCAATTGCAAAGTTGTTCCCAAGCTCTGGCTTTTCAACAAAGTTCTTCTTCCTCTCCTTTCGAATGGAACTGTCTTCGGCTTCAGTGTAGTAGAGGCACTGTGGATTACTGATGATACCAAGCACCTGAGGAAGAAGCAATGGCTGCTTTAGGATGGGGCAACTGGTGCAACCGCACCTGCGCTGATCTTGTGGGGGCCTTGTGTTTAGAAATAACATGGACTTAAAAGCACCTGCTGCAGAGTTCTTTGTATGTCCAACAGTTTTCAGGCAACTATAAAAAATGTAAAAATAACTCTAGTAATTAATGCTCCTGCTGAGGAGAGAGAGAGTTTTGTTTAGTGGGATGTTATGTCTCATCATAAAGTAGTTCAGAAGGTTAACATGCTTGCTGCAAAGAATGTTTACCTTGCAGATCACAGAACTACATTCTAAGTGGATAGCTCAGTGGGTTACAGCTTTTGTCACCGAAATACTTTTGTTACTTGCAATTCATGAATTACAATCCTAATGCAACACTATGAACTATCATCAAAGAGCTCAACGCAAACTGCATGCTGAAGATTGGACCGTTATGTTTTATTCAGTCTTTCATTATCCTAACGTTTCCCAAAGGGATTGTTTAGGTAGAAATACATTCTTATTAGTACAGCCTACCCCAACCACTGAGGTACTTTTTATACCCTGAGTTTGTGCTTCTCCAGACCACGCAGTCTTAAAATATACTGCCTTTTAGTATGGATGACGTGACACCTACACCTTGTAATCCTCATTGTTGTATGTAACATTTTCTATAGGCTGATTAACACACATATGATTCATTGTCTCTGTATAATGTGTATGATGTAAAGTTCTCTAACACCCTACATTGGTATGAGTAATGCTATAAAGCAAATGAAATGCTTGTGAGACCAGGGCTATCGAGAGATGGGGGGCACTGTTGCAGAGTGGTAGTGAGGAAATCTGTGAGAAGGAGGTGGTTGTCAGGGCGGCAAAACAATTGTCATATCACTAGCACTAAGCCGGCCCTGGGAAGAGGACAGTGCAGTGGGTGTTGGTTGTGTTTATGTGCTCCATATTGTGTGCTCCCTGGTATGTGTGATTGCAGTTTGGCTTAGAGGATTTCCTATCTCCCCTCATTCGGAAAGGTATGGAACCTTTGTGTACATTTAGAATCCATCCTCCTGAACGCAAAGTACAAAAAAAGTACTTTTATTGATGCTGCTGGTGTATTTCAAGTGCATATGTATCTTTCCACTGATTTGTATGAGAGCAAGGGGGCGAAGAGACATATGTTTCACCTGTGAAGAATCTTTAATTTATTTCTTGGGCTTTCTTTCTTTTCGGAGTTTTAAATAGCGCAAACTTGACCTGAAGGTATCAGAGCGCTTCACATGAGCACCAGTTGTGTTACACAAGGACATATTCCTTTTTGTTAGGCACGGGGACTTTAAGTGATTTACCCAGAATTACAGGATGTTGAGCGTCATCACGGAGAATCAAACCCGGTTCCCAAGATTTGAGGTCGACAGCCCTAGCCGTTAGACCACATCTATCTATCTATTTATCCATCCGTCTATCCTGTCCGTCTATCTTTTTCTGTATGCATCTACCCTTTATTTTGTATTATGTCACTAGATTTCTTGTTTCTTTCTTTTTGGAGTTTTATGTAGCGCAAACTTGACCCGAAGGTATCAGAGCGATTTACTTGAACGCCAGTTGCATTACACAAGGACGCATTCCTTTTTCTTAGGCATGGGGAGATTAAGTGATTTGCCCAGAATCACAGTATGTTGAGCGTCGTAGCGGAGACTCGAACCCGGTTCCCCAGATTTGAGGTTGACTGCCCTAGCCGTTAGACCACATCCATCTATTTATCCTTCCATCCATCCTTCCATCCTGTCTGCCGACATTTTTCTGTGTGCATCTACACTTTTTTTTGTATTATGTCATTAGATTCTGTTTCATCAGACAGAACACCAGTCCCCATTATTATTCTCCCATTCTGATGAAAAACTTTCCTTATCGTTCCCCGATACTGAGTTGGTCATCTTGACCTTCTGCAACATATACAGTGTATATACTTTCAGTCATTAAAAATGGTGAAGCACAGATTGTGCCTTTGCTACAGAGGTCAATGGTTGGGTGCACCATTTAGAGACTGTGTACATAGGTGGGATAAGCAAGCTGTATTTTAATCACCCATCTTTCCTGTATCTGGTGGATCTGTAGAGTGGATGTTAAAAAAGGAAATTCAATCAATCAAGTCAGTCAGTCAGTCAAAATACTTTATTCGGTTCATAACAAAAACCACAAAAGTATACATAGGTCCAAAAAAAGGGAATAGACATTCAAATTGCAATATGCAATCAAGTCATATTTATGAAGAGCTGATTGTCACCCAAGAGGATATCCAGGTGCTTACTGAAGGTCTCAGTTGAAAAGCCAGATCTTGAGCCCCTTCCTGAAGTCAGTCAGTGCGGGCGAGGAGCAGAGGTGGAGGGGGAGGATCTTCCAGGCTTTGGCAAAGAGTTGGGCGGAGTGTCCTCTGGCGTGGCTGCAGTGAATGCGTGGGATCTGTGCGAGCGTGAGGTGTGTGGAGCAGAGGTTCCATGGAGAAACTAAATATGGATACCCAATTTCTTTTTTTTTTTACAAATGGTAGAGCACTGATTGTGCTGCTCCAACTGCCGTCAAGGGTTGAGTGTCGCTTTAGGGAATCTGTGGCCACATGGGAGACTAAGGCATAATGTCTTTGTTGTGTTTGGGAATTAGTTCTCGTGAATAACACATTTCAATCTTTGCCATTCACTGGAATGACATCACAATAGTGACTAATACCATTGATACTGCAGTGCTTAATTTCTGAAAAAAGGGGTAAAAATCTCCTTTTGTTTGCTTTGTTTGCCTTAAGTTGGCAGGGAATGCCCAGACGTGGGTCCCATGCTCACTTTGCCACTGGATTCAAGCTGGCCTGGCTAATGAGGGCTGTTAGCCCGAACCCGGTCTCAGAATGCTTGTTTCCGGTCCAGGGAAAACATGGCTTGGCAGTTCAGGCTGGACTGTTCCCATGAGGCACAGGGTCAAGACTGATTTGCATATAGCTGTGTCTGAACTGGGGTGGCAAAGTGAGCTAAAGAACGATGATGGGTCCAACCCAGATATGTGACTGGGGGTGAGTGTCTGTAAGGTTTTGGCACTCTGTCTATCATCTTATTGTTCTTGTGTTTGCTTTGGTCACCCTTAGTTGGCTGGATATGCCCAGACGTGGGTCCCTTGCTCACTTTGCCACTGGATTCAAGCCAGCTTGGCTGATGAGGGCTGTTAGCCCGAAACCGGTCCCAGGATGCTTGTTTACGGCCTAGGGAAGACATGGCTTGGCAGTTCAGGCTGGAATGTTCCCATGAGGTAAAGGGTCAAGACTCATTTGCATACAGCTGTGTCTGAACTGGGGTGGCGAGGTGAGCTAAAGTACGATGATGGATGTAACCCAGATCTGTGACAGGGGGTGAGTGTCTAAAATGTTTTGGTGCTCTGTCCATCATCTCCTTGTGTTTGCTTTGTTTGCCGTAAGTTGGTAGGGAATGCCCGACGTGGGTCCCTTGCTCACTTTGCCACTGGACTCAAGCTAGCCTAGCTTATGAGGGCTGTTAGCCCAAAACCTGTTCTCGGATGCTTGTTTCCGGTCCAGGGAAGACATGGCTTGGCAGTTTGAGAAGGACTGTTCCCATGAGGCACAGTGTCAAGACTGATTTTTATATAGCTGTGTCTGAACTGAGGTGCCGAAGTGAGCTAAAGAACGATGATGAATTCAACCCAGATCTGTGACTGGGATGAGTGTGTAGTATTGAAGTAGGCAGGACAACAGGATAGCTTGTAGACTAGATTTATTCAGCTTAGGAGAAGCACAGCGACAAGGGGCAGGCAAAGCTATCAACTGCCAGAAGGCAACATTCTACTACAAAGCCATAGAACATACAAGCACAGGGGTTCTAACTACAGGTGCCAGGGAGGCACAATACAGTGAATACTACATTATCCTCTTTTCTGTAAAACAAAAGAAGAAACGTTCGTAGCTGGAGAAGGAGGGGAGAAAGGAAAAGAAAAGAAGAGAAAAGAAAAGAGAAGAAAAGAAACCAGAAAATTAGATGGGTAGTAAAAGGAAAAGGAAAACACAACTGGAAGTGAAGAGGAAAGACAGAAGCAAAAGGTTATCTGAACCTGGCAGGAATCTTACACACTCTATGACTCCTGCGAGGTCCTGGTACAGAAGCATCAACAACATTTCTGCCATTTCCGTTAATAGCAACAGTACTGAAACGTTTGTCATTTGAAACAGAGCTGGGATTGGGCTGAGAAACACAAGTGAAAGCATCATCACTACTAACCTTGACAATTTTACAGATGTTCCACCAATCCTTATTATTCACACGTACAGCATTTCCACAGACCTTATCAACTACAAGTGGCTGAGAGAATTTGCTCTTACCCTTGGTGACATGAACAGGATTTTTAATGCGAACCACATCACCAGCACAAATGTCATGGGGAGCAGATCTCTTCCGTTCATCAAAATAAGTTTTCTGCTTCTTTTGAGCTTCAGACACATTGTCTCTGACAAAATCATCAATACCATCCATTACATTCATTTTCACCCATTTTGACATCCAGCCCGGACAAATTTTGGTAGAAGGTTTCCTACCCCTCAGGAGCTCAAAGGGGGAAACCCCAGTAGAAGAATGAGCTGTTGTACGATAAAACCATAACATGGAACGCACAGCATTCTCAACCACACACTTGCTGGCAATGGCCCACTGGATACAGTTGTTGAGAACGCGGTTCATCCTCTCAACGAGGCCATTGGCCTGGGGGTGGTAAAGAGAACTTTTTTTATGTGTCACACCACCTTGTTTAAGGAAAGATTCAAATTCACAACTGACAAATTGGACACCATTGTCAGTCATGACAACTGAAGGAAACCCCTCTCTCAAGAAGATGTCTTTCAAAAAGGAAATAACACTGGCAGAGGAGGCTTCACTGATGAAACGAATTTCCGGCCATTTGGAGTAGTAATCAATGGCAACAATGGCAAAACGGGAACAAGGGGGTAAAAGGTAAAAAGGACCAACCAGATCAACCCCAATCTTTTCCCACGCCCTTTCCGGAAATTGAACGGGCTCCATAGGGGGAGACCTAACCTTGTGACTTTTGTCTGAGGACTTGCAAATGACACAATTGTCAACCAGAGAATCAACACACACATCCATCTGCGGCCACCAGAACACCTCTCTCAACCTACGTTTGGTGAAAGTCTTCCCTAAATGTCCTTCATGTGCACCATCCACCAGACGCTTCCGCAAGCTCTCAGGGGGAATAAGCCTACCACACCGCATGAGAATGCCATCTTCAACAGTGAGTTCATCAGCAACCTTGACAAAAGTTTGGAAAAGACCAGAAACATTCTTTTCTTTGGGCCACCCAGACTTCAGATAATTGACAACCTGTAGGAGAACCACATCCTTCAATAACTCCTCCTTCCACTCAACCTCACTGATTGCACACATACCTTCAAGATCCAAAGCCGCAACAAAACAATCCTCAAGATCATCTTCTTTTTCAACCTCAGAGTCATTATCAGTTAAAGGAAAACGAGAAAAATAGTCGGCTCTGACATTCTTCGAGCCTGGCAGATAAACAACCTCAAAGTCATACTGAAGAAGCTTAGTGGACAGCCTGGCAATCCTAGGGGTATGCTCCTTAATCTTTTCCCCGGACAAAATAGAGACTAGGGGACTATGATCAGTGCGAATCGTGAAATGACTACCCCAAAGATAAGGATTAAACTTCCTGACCGCCCACCAGCAAGCCAAGAGCTCTTTCTCAATAACAGAGAAGTTAACCTCTGCCCCACGCAGTACCCTTGAGGCATAAGCGATGGTGTTGTCAACTTGTCCATTCCTCTGAGTAAGAACAGCCCCAAGTCCAAACCCACTCGCATCCACAGTCACAACACACTCCTTGTTGGGATCGAAGGGTTTGAGAATACTGTCCCCAACTAGCTGTAATTTGATCCACTTGAAAATTTCTTGACAATTTTTATCCCAAACAAAAGGCACATTTTTTTTTAACATGTTAGACAAAGGTTGAACTTTTGACGCATAGTCTTTGATAAACCTTGAGTAAAATTCACTGAGTCCAATGAAAGACTTTAAGCCAGATTTGTCGGCAGGTGGAGGAGCATCAACAATGGCTTTCACCAAGCCAGGACGTGGTTCCACACCTTCATGTGAAACAACGTGCCCCAGAAACTCCATCTTTTCTTTCAAGAAAACACATTTCTCTCTCTTTAATACAATTCCCTTTTCTTGCATGATTTCCAGGACCTGATTCAAAGAAAAGTCATGATCCGCCTTGTTCTCGCCAAAAATCAAAACATCATCCTGGAAAACAATTACTCCAGGAGTGTCCCTAAACATCTGACTCATCAACCTTTGGAAAACTGCAGCCGCTGACGCAAGGCCAAACGGCATCCTACAGTACTGAAAACTGCCAAAGGGTGAGACAAACGCAGTCAGATGTCTAGAAGATTGGCTCAACACCACCTGGTGGTAAGCGGAGGCCAAGTCCAGCTTAGTGTACCACCTTGCTCCTCTGGTAAGGGACAACAAATCTGTGATTTTTGGTAAGGGGTGTGAATCAATCCAGATGTTTTTATTGAGACTGCGCAAGTCCACACAGACGCGCAAATCCCCATTCCTTTTTCTGGCGACAACAAGAGGAGACAACCACAAGGACGACTCAATGGGTTCTATGACTCCTTTTCTGCATAAACCCATCAACTCCTTTTCCAAATCATCCCTCACGCTGAAAGGAACACTCCTCACCTTATGTTTTATGGGGATAGCACCATCCTTTACTCTAATCTCGTGGTTGAAACCCTTAATGATGCCAAGGCTATTCCCGAAGACTGTAGGGAATTTAGAAATTAAACTCTCAATATTGTCACTCGAAACAATAACAGCTAAACTCTCTACATTATCACAAGATTCCTCAATACTGATCTGTTCTTTGGAACCGGGTCTAAGGATCATCTTGAACAAACCCTGGTGGAATCACCCCAAAATGTTTAGGCCCTTCAATGAGACATATACTTTTCCAAAGATCCTCCTTCCCCTGAACTGAATAATGTCTTCAAAAAAACCAAGAAGAGCTATCCTACGCCCTTCATAAGAAACAGGAGTCCTGTCAGGTGGTAGGAGGTTCCTTTCAGGCCAAGTTACATCAAACAATTCTTGTGTAATCATAGTTACTCTAGCCCCAGAGTCTACTAATAGGGTAATTATCTTGTCACCCACACCAAAGTCTTCAAGAGGATCAACACAATCAGAGGGATCTCCAATAATGACACCATCATCCCGTACTACTACGACCATGTCTCTAAGGTCATCTTGGATGCCGTTCATAGAGTCGGAGTCATCAGCAGTATTTCCATAGGACTCTGAGACATTCCCAATAGTGTTGACGGTACTCAGACTCTGGGACTTGTTACTGAAAGTAGGATTACCCTGTCTAGAGACTTGGCAAATTTTTGCGAAATGCCCAAATTTCCACAGTTCCGACATGTAGAGTTCCTGGCAGGGCAAAACTTGTTATTTTTATTATGAGAAGGATTTCCACATCTGTAACAAATGTCATTTCTAGAAAAAGCATTTCTCTCAAAACGCTGTGAACCAGGAGCGTTGTTCCTATCAAAACGTTGACTAACAACCACTTTACTGTCTTTGTTCTCCTTGGTTCTAACTATGGAAACTCCCTCATCACATTTCTTTTCAAGTTCCTTTACTTCTTTTTTTGACAGTTCTATACTCTTGGCCATACGAATAGTCTCTTCAAGTGTAGGATTGCCCAAAGTTAGAAGTTTCTGCTGAATAGACTTATCAGAGCACTTACAGACATATTGATCTCTTATTAATTGCTCTCGAAAACCTTCAAATTCACATTCAGCACTTAGTTGTCTTAGACAAGAAACATACGTCTCAACATCCTCCCCAGGTAGTTGTTCTCTTTTGAAGAATTTGTGTCTTATAACGACAAGACTTGGCTTGACATCAAATCGTAACTCAAGCCTTAATCTTGTCTCTGTATATTCATCTACATCCTCTTCAGCGTTGTTTCTTACTAAGGGAGGTAAATGCTTGAAGATTTCTCTTCCCTCGAAACCCAAAGAATGCAGTAGAAGACACTTCTTCCTTTCTGTGCGATATCTGGACGCGCCTATAGCCCCCAAATAAGTCTCAAAGGCATCGAACCATTTTCTCCAGATTATCGGAGGATTGCCTGGGGTCTCGAGAAAAGGAGGAGGAGGAGAAACAGATTGCATACTGGCAAAGATTGGAGATTTTCCCCTTTATTGACTCTGTCGCTGTGCAAATGAAGTTGAGTATGCAAAAAAAACAGATTTTCCTTGAAAAAAGGACCATGTAGTAATTTTATTTACCACTAGATGGCACCGACGTGTAGAGTTTAAAGTCAAACAAACACCTTGTGAAGTTATTCTTTAGGAAATGCAATGTCTATGTTACTGTAGGTTAATTACTGTTTTCCTTATGTTTAGGTGTTTTTTTTTTTTTTTTGAAGCAGATGGCGCCAGCATGTGGATGATGAAGACCGCTTTCAAAGACTTCAGACCGGCAAAGCGCGAGCAGGTTCAGAGACGCGTTGTCAGACCGCTTTCAAAAGACTTCAGACCGGCAAAACGCGAACAGGCTCAGAGACGCGTTGTCAGGGAGACGCGTCTGGCTGGAGGAGCGCGCGTCAGGCGATTGTCATGGAGACGCGTCTGGCTGGAGAAGCGCGCGTCAGGTGGTTGCGTTGGCAACGAAACGAAGCGCACGGAAGCAGAGCCTCGCGCTGACACCAATGACGTAGCGCGCTCGCGCTGGGAATGACGTTGCAGCCTCGTCGTTAATAAAATATATTAATGAGCCTTAAGTTAATTAAATTCGCGCAGAAAGAGAAGCGGACCACTTATCTTGCCAATGGTCTTCACCAGAGAGTCGAAACAGCTGCTCTTCATGTACACTCGATCCACAGTGTACTCTCCACAGGAATGCGAGGAGAAGCGAGGTAAGGCAGGTTCTTTTACCTTCTCCCAAGCAGCATCGTCGCCAACAAATTTGTAGTATTGAAGTAGGCAGGACAACAGGATAGCTTGTAGACTAGATTTATTCAGCTTAGGAGAAGCACAGCGACAAGGGGCAGGCAAAGCTATCAACTGCCAGAAGGCAACATTCTACTACAAAGCCATAGAACATACAAGCACAGGGGTTCTAACTACAGGTGCCAGGGAGGCACAATACAGTGAATACTACAGAGTGTTTGAAAAGTTTAGGTGCTCCCTCCATCATCTCCTTGTATTTGTTCTTTAGAAATATAAGTGCAATGGCCCTTGTGTGGCAGCAATTGCAGCTTGCGAGACCTATTGCCCCTGCCAGCACTGCCATTGACTGTACCAACATAACTACTATCACACTCCTACAAGTGTGACAATTAAGACTATTCCAGGCCCTCAATGCTAAAAGAATGGCTTGGGCGACCCCGTTCCCTCTTCAATGTGGAGTCCCGCAGGGCTCATCTTTGAGCCCTACCTTATTTAATATATACATGACTCCGCTTGAAGTAGTGGTCGCCCCTTCGGGAGTGAAGATTATCAGCTATGCTGATGATACTCAGCTGGTGGTAGGTCTCACCCAGCTGGCGGAACAACCTGAAGTTCTGCACGACTGTCTTGCAAATGCCCATCGTTGGATGTCCCACTCTGCTCTAAAGCTCAATGGGGATAAAACTGAGCTGATGCTCCTAGGCAAATCCAGTCCTTCCAGTATGGCTAGCTGTTGGCCCCGGTCCCTGGGTGATCCACCATCTCCCAAGAAGGAGATCAAGACCTTGGGAGTTTGGTTGGAGGAAGATCTGTCCTTTAGGACCCACGCCAGGAAGACCGCTGCGATTTGTTTTGGTCTGCTGCGGTCAGCCCGCAAGGTGTTGCCACTGCTCCCTGATCCAGCAAGGAAGCTGCTGATTCGCGGCTTAATCTTGTCGAGGCTCGACTACGGGAACGCGTTGTTTCTCGGTGCTCCCGAAGCGACTTTTAAAACTCTCCAACAAGTACAGAATGCAGCCGCTAGACTGTTGTTGGATGTTCCTAGAAGGCATTCAGCTGCCCCAGCTCTGAAAATGCTGCACTGGCTCCCTGTTAAGGAGCGGGTGAAATTTAAGGCGTTATGCACTGCCCACAAAATTCTGCATGGTAAGGGCCCTCCCATTCTCTCCACTATGGCACGTCCCTACAAGCCCACACGTCCTCTGCGCTCGGATCAAGGACATCGTCTGCAGTCAACCAGAGTAAGGAAGGCTCGCTCTGGGGGCAGGCGTTTCTCAGTGCAAGTGGCGACTTTATGGAATTCCCTGCCCCTTAAGATCCGCTCAGAGCCCAGGATCTTACTCTTTAGGAAACTTCTGAAGACTCACTTGTTTCCTCTGTAGCGCGTGAACTCAGCTCTCCTTTTTGGTCTGTCTCGCACCGGGATGCTCATGGGTATCTGAGCGCGTTATAAATTTCGTATAATAATAATAATAATAAGGCATTAGTCATTTGTACTGTATATTGAATGAATAAGCAACTGTTTCTGTCCTAATCTTTAAATTAGACACACACCACCACCATGTGGCAGACTGTCAAGGTTCCGGCGTTGACATTTAAGTGTCGGTGCTGAGCACCAGAAACCACTGGCTCAAATTAAGCACTGTGCTGCTGTGAGGTCAGTGAAGGGAAGCACCTCCCTTCAGCAGTCTTCTCCGGCCTTGTCCAGGTCCCTGCTTTAAAGAGAAGAGGTGGAATGATGTGTGATGCTGTGCTGTCATCACCCAATGTCTTTCTTTCTTCTGTGTGTCTATACAAATCTACTAAGGACAGTCACTCTCAGCTGTCCTCTGTAGAAACTCTATCAGGGCAGCTTTAGCATAGGCTTCTATTTACTCTCTCAAGTAAAGTATAGATAGCCATTAGGGAGGAAGAAGGAGGGCAGAGAGAGACAGAGGCAAGTAGACAGAAGCTTGTGACTAGCAATCTTCTTATAATGTACGGCATAGGATACCTTATTCCTTTTAATACATGGTTGCACCATAACATTTCCCATAAACCACTTAAATCCTTTGTCTGTCAATTTTATGTTTATTGAAGACAAGAAGAACATAAAAATATGTAGTCTAAAATTAAACATACCAAAAACAAGGTATTCATTTTTTCGAAAAGATGTTTTCAGTTTTCATGTCAGATTTAAAACATGCTGTACCATAGAATGTGTGGGAACATGCAGATTTCCTATCTTTCCTGTAATGTGACCTATAGCATGGTTAAAATCACCATAAAAATATCTCCCTTCTGTTGATCACTTTTCCTTTTCAGAAAAAGATATCAGCAGAAGGGAAAGTCAGTGTCCAATTTCCTTGTGTGAACCACAGCTGCAATTGTGCTCTGTGACCTGCCTTTCACCCTGGCTGCTGGCTCTGGCAGCAGGCATTGTGATGTCTGAATGCAACTGTAATAATGTATTACAGTTGAACTGCTTCATCCTTTGTTTATTACAAGTGACTAGAGTTGCCACAAATCGCCTGTAATAGGGAAATTAGAGATGAGCTGTTATACAGGAACTGCAATCTCCCCTGCATTATAACATTTTAAAATATGGGAACGGGGTGCGACAGAGTATGTTGGAGTAAGACATCAGGATACCAGGATTTTTATTTCTATAAAAGGCAGGATCAAAGGTAGTAGGGAGCTGGGGGAAGTTGGCTGGCACCATGCCTACTTTTTTCAGTACATGAGAATAGGCATGAGGGAGAGGGGTAGTTAAGCAAACATGTATTATGTATTGCTCTTATGTGAGTTCTCACCCTCTACAGAGGTGGTCCATTGAAGGTGAGTGGTATTATTCCTGGTGGGTATATCTAAAACAAATTTGTAGGTGAGGAGGAATTACTAAAGGACTGTTTCTAACCTGGCAATTCCAAGTGAAAAGCCTGATGACTTGTGTTTCACACTGAGAACCCTATTACAATGTTGGGCGGAATTTTCTCTGCCTGACATCATCTCGGTCAAGGGACCGACCGACAGCCGGTCGGCGATCCTGACCGCTAATTAGGATGTGACCGAACACTGGGGCTGATTAGGATGGTGGACAGATTGCCACCGCCATGCAGGCGGTGGCGATCCGTCCGCCATCATTGCCCGTCAGCCACCTATTCCCCCCCCCCGCCATATTACAATGGCGTGGGAACCGTGGTGGACGGGAAGACCTTCCGCCGCTTTTCCACCGCGGTCGCCTTGCAACCGCGGCAGAAAAGGTCTAATATGGTGGCGGTGTCTATCAGACACCGCCAGCCCTATTAGGATGGGCTGAGGGGAATGCCTTTCCGTGGTGGCAATGCCGCCACGAAAAGGCATACAGTCCTTGCTTTGGGGGCCCGTTGCGAGCCTCCAGGGTGAAGGAGGGGGTGGGAGGTGCACATGGGGCGTTTCACAGTACAACATGGCAGGCACCGCGCGGTGCCTGTCATGTTGTGCTGTGAAACGCACAACATGCATTTTTGACATTGCTGCGGACGGTGCTTTCAGCATCGTCGGCCGCAATGTTAAGAATGCGGGATGCACCTGCCACTGTGGCGGGTGCATCCTAATTCGGGGCACGGTACCTCCGCCCTTGTGGCGGACGGTCCCTGCCCCAGACAGTATGGCGGACGGACTTTGTCCGTCCACCACCCTAATCGACCCCACTGTTTGGTCCCACACTCCTTTACAATGAGAGTATGCATTCAGACCAGAATGCATGCTCACATTGTAAAAATGTGAGGTGGAGCTCATCCCTGCACCCCATGGCTGGCACCTCAAGGTGCCTGCCACAATGTGCAGGGATCAACAGGAGGATGCAATCGGAGGCCGTGCACCAAAGAAGGCCCTGCTGGGGTCCCCCAAAGTCGAGTTCCAACAGCTTTTCTGTTTCGGAAAGGCTGGTACAGAAAGGCTGTTTCCACCTGACATCGTAATCCCTTGGGCAAAATTATTCTGACTGGCAGACGGGCTTTCTGAGCGCATCGGAAGCCAGTTAAAAGGACAGGATGCATTCCTTTCCGGCCGACTCCATCATAATCACGATTAGGTGTGGGTGAGGATCTTGAAGGTGATTTTTCTCCACGGGGAGCCAGTGGAACTTCCGGAGGTGTTGGCTGATGTGTTCGTGCCCGGGGATGCAGCTGGCGAGTCGGGCGGCGGTATCATCTGGAGTTTTCGGAGTAGGGACATGTTTATGCCGGGGTATAGTGTGTTTCCATAGTTCAGTCTGCTGGTGATGAGTGTGTGGGTGACTGTCTTCTTCGACTCTGTGGGGATCCATTTGAAGGTGTTGCAGAGGATACAGAGGGCGTTGAAGCAGCTGGAGTTGACAGCGTTGACCTGTCGGTTCATGGTGAGATATGAGTTGAGTACGATGCTGAGGTTTTTGGCATGGTCTGAGGGCTGTCTGCCACCAGGTGTTGTCCCATGCTGAGGGGGTGGTTCAGAGTATGAGGACTTCTGTCTTTTCGGCGTTGAGTTTGAGGCAGCTGTTGGTCATCCAGGCTGCGACTTCCTGCATTCCGTTCTAGAAGTTGAGTCTGGTGGTGGCGGGGTCTTTGGTGAGGGAGAGGATGAGCTGGGTGTCGTCGGCGTAGGAGATGATGTTGAGGCCGTGTTGTCGGATGATGGCGGCGAGGGGAGCCATGTTGATGTTGAAGAGGGTTGGGCTCAGCAATGATCCCTGTGGTACTCCGCAGGTGTTTTTCTTGGGATCGAAGAGGAAGGGCGGCAGTCTAATTCTTTGGCTTCTTCTGGTGAGGAATGATCGGATCCAGTCTAGGGCTGTTCCTGGTATGCGAGCGTCGTGTAGTCTGGCGACGAGTGTGTGGTGGGAGACAGTGTTGAAGGCTGCTGATAGGTCAAGTATGGTGAGGGCTGCGGAGTGGCCTTGGTCCAGGAGGGTGCGGATGTCATCTGTGGTGGCGAGTAGGGCGGTTTTGGTGCTGTGGTTGCTTCAGAATCTGGATTGGGACGAGCAATGGGAGAATATGTGTTACAGAAGCACCTGTTCTGTTCCCCTTAAGATGTCTGTCCTCTCTTCGACCACCATTTCTTTAAATTCCCATTAATTCGTCCAGGGCTTATATAGAGATTGTGGCCATTATGCTCATGTGCCATTACAGATGTTGTAGAGAGGAGACACTAGTCTAATTGCAGACATAACAAATTAGGAGCTGTGGCCATGTCGAGGTTGATGTAATGGGGGTAATGGTCCGTCAAGAAAAATTGTTATTTACAGTAATGATGGTGCACTCCATCTTACACCAATATCCTACAAAAATACAAGAAAAGGCATGGCAAAACTGCAAAATGCGTGAGCTGGCCTGGTGTATCTTGTAACGGAGCTCACTCTCAGCAACATCCTAACAAATACAAATAAAATAGATAAAGGCTCTGATTATAAGCTGGGAGTTAAATTCCGATGCCTGGGGTTGGAATTCCGAGGAGTGTGTGATAATTAGCATATCACCACGGTTATCCCATGCCATCTTTGGACCTGTCAAACCCTCTGAAAATTATCTCAGCAAAATGCCCGGAAAAAACAAGCAAAACATGCATAAATGCCCACTTCTCATGTTATGCCTCATTTCTAAGTTCAGAACTCTGAATAGGAGATATTTCCCACACCTCATAGTTACTGATACAGTGCCAACACTACTATTTCACACAGCTCGTAAGTAGGGGCTTAGCCATACTTTGCGGGCGCTTGAATAGTAATGGTTACAAGTCCTTCCCTGTTTCACTGATGTGGAACTTTTTGAGCACACGGAGGAGGGAATAACATTCAGTCCCTCTGAGACCTTTTAAGGAACAAATAGCCTTTCCCGGGAATCCGCCCTGGCGCTGGCTTGGGGCGCTTTCCCAGTTAAGGCTTCTCAATGGCGCATTTAAGTGCTCTTAAAGGACACGTTGTTTACGGAGATATCTGTGGTGAAGAAACGACGCGTTTATTTTCTTAACTGCGTGCCTTTGGGCAGGCAGCGGTCACGTTTTGTGGCCCGGCGACCCACATCAAGGGAGAAATAAAAATGTAGGACTGAAAGGTGACTGGATGTGTTTGAAAATGTAGCACGTCACAGCATGCTTGTTTTTGATTAACTCTACGACAGGCTACAGAAGAGCATTGTGCGCGTGTCATGGCGGCCGGAGCCGCACAGGGGCTTCTAAAGGCAGTAACCGTCATGTATTAATGGACTGTCACAGGACACAGCCCCAGCCTTCTCCGAAATCCAAGTACAGTGCCTTGTATTTGAGACTCACTAACAGACCTCCGGTTCATGAAGGGAGCACAGTCCCTTCCTTGCTTTACGATTTGTGCGTGCGCGTATGAAAGGGCATTTGTACCTCAATGGTGCAGGGATTTTTTTTAAAACAAATGGTGAGCGTAGATTGATGCGTACCCTCCAGAATCTATCTCATTTATACACGTTGTAGTTGAAGCAAAAATGTATCTTAAAACTCAGGAATCCTAGTATCATGGGTCTGATTGACAAACTTTTTTTTCTGTGAATAGTTGTGTCTTACTCAAGAAATGAACAATTTAATACTGAAATTCAAGTGTGAGACACACTCCCAAAGCGGAACGGTCGGAACAACGAGAGGAGAGTCACGCGTGTCACAATAACGCAGTCACTACCACGCTTGCCTTAGCCACGTTTATTTGTGGTTAAGTCAGTGCGCACTAGCTACCGGAATAGGCGGAAGGCGGAAGTTTCAGGAGAGGGCAAGGTGAGGTGTGTGGGGCAGGATTTGAGAGGTGTGGAGGGTTTTTTTTTTGGGTTGGGGGGAGTTTTGTAGTGCACGAACTCGACCCGAAGGTATCAGAGCACTTTATATGAGCACCAGTTGCGTTACAGACGGACACATTCATATTTGTTAGGCACAGGGAGATAAAGCTATTTGCCCAGAATCACAGGATGTTGAGCGGCCTTGCCGAGACTCGAACCCGGTTCCCCAGCTTCAAGGTCAACCGCTCTAGCTTTCGGGCAGGTGGAGGGTAAAGGTTGTTTCCTGAGTGGGGGTGGGGGTGGGGAAGCTTTTAGGTTTCAGGGCTAGTCAGGTAGTTTTTAGGGCTCAGGGTTAGTAGGGGTAGTTTTCAGGGCTCAGGGGATTGAGGTAATTTTTAGGGGTTGGAGGGTTGGGGAAGTTCATAGGGCTCCAGGGGTTTAGGTAGTTTATAGTGCTTAGGGGAGGGTTGGGTAGTTTTTAAGGCTCAGGGGAAGAGGGTTGGTTTTCAGGAGGGAGAGGCGTAGTTTTAGGTCTCAGGGCAGGGGTATGGGTTACAATTATCTGATAAGTCTTAACCGTGCATATCTCATTGTAAAGGCATGCAAGGTAAAGGCATATGCATGGTTAAGACTTGCGTGGTTAAGACAGTGTGGAGCCGGCATGTGTGGTAATTGCATTCATGGTTCCATCATACAACCACTCACAAAACTGCGGCGTGTATGACAGCTTGTTAACACAACAAATATCCACAGACGTACATGAAGCTCTAACTTTTTGCATTCCACCAAGAAGCTACTTGCTTCCTTACCACACCCAATGAATTTTGTGGTGTTCCGTGGCTGTGGATTTTCCATATCCACACTGGAAATGCATTTACTCTTTGTTTTTTTTGTTTGTTTTTATAGCAGATTACCTGTTACTTTCAGACTGAGCACAGCCTTCCAGAAGAACACACCTTTTGCATGACAACATACAGTAACCTTTCAGCAGTCACTCTTTTGGATCCATTTTCTTAAACCTCAGATACAGAGAAGTCTGAAATTTAAGGTAAACCTACCCCAAAGATGTGTCTTTTTTGGTGTGAGTCCTGAATAACGAAGCAGGAATATCAAATGGTCACAAGATCTTGATCAGGATTTCAAAACAAATAATATCGATAGGTAAGTGTGCATTGATTTTTGTTATATCCCACCTATGTACTAATGTTACTCCTATCTTAACTAGCTCCTAGATGCTCAGCCCGTGTGAGTGTTCCAAGTGGTATGTTGGTGTGATAGAGATGCATGGAATGTTTGGGTGCCTGTGTGGTGAGTTGTGACAGTTGAAGATGGGCCGATCAGCTTGCAGGCTGCTCCGGGTGGGGCTCCTTTACATGGCACCAACCTGTAACTTAAGACCTAATAAAGAAACTACAAAGATACAATTCGGCTACGTCTGGTACATTCCAACATACATTTTTTGCGATGACCTAGAAACAAATCCAGGACTTCATGTACCTGGCTCTCAAAAGAAGCTATAAAATGAAGGCACACACAGTAACTACAGATGATGACAGTGCAAAGAATATTCCCAGGAGGAAGATGTTCACAGAAGAGCAGACAGCGCTAAGTACATTTCCAGGAGGAAGATGTTCACAGAAGAGAACAAGTGTCAATAAAAAAATTGTGAGAATGGAGCACCAGGCTTCGCAGCCCCATCAGTGTCCTTCACAGCAGACAGCCCCGGCCTGGACATGCTGCATTTGCCTTCAATGTTTTATTTCATGCTACTAGATATCTGTTGTGAACTTTTCCAGTGTAACACATCACTTTTGTGGATCATTCGACATCACAGTGGAATTTGCACCATGTTGCTGTCATCTAGACTGTAGAAATTTAAAAGAAAAGAAGCATCATCTAAGGATTACACACTATTCAAAGTGTTCCTTGCTCCCCTCTTCATTGGGGTGTGAAACATACTGAAACTCGTACAAAACCGTTTGGCTACTTGGTCTGTACACTGGCGGCCGTAGGAGGCCATCGGCTGTTAGCCAAACATTTGGTGAGCTTTTGGTTTCAAAATCGAAAGACTTTCTTTTAGTGAGGACTGTTTAAACCTTTATGTTGTGGTTTAAAATGAATACCACAAGCTTATAATGCACGCGCAGCTTACCTCATACATGTAGCCATATGGACCAACTGAGGAATCTTATCTGATGGCGTCCCTTATGTGCAGCTCAAAAGGTGAGATTGGATGCTATCCAGCATAGACGCGCCTTGAGCCATCCGGCGAGCGTCACTACTGCGTGCCGCCATCTTGGTGTTAGAGGCAGGACACAAGTTCCGGGGCAAAAGACTGTCCCACTTCGTCCAGCCATTAAACTGTGCATTTAGAGTGTACTAAGATCACCTACATGCTTTCCAGTGCATACTTCAAACGGGAAGTTTTTCGGAGATGGTAAATCTTTGTGTGGTGATGATCTCCATCTTTAGGGAGTTTGCAGTTTGGCATTGAACGTTACGCATCCCTTACATGTGGGATTACACAATGGGTTCTGCTTGCCCATTTGTGTGTGTTGTTTGGGTATCCTTACAGTAGGGATAACATAATGTTTTATATGTTTTAATGGTTTGTTGACTGCATTTCTTGGTATTTTGTTACACACCTTTACGTCAGGGGATAGCTGTATGGGTATATTTTGCCCGTATTTGCATTGTATGTTTCACTCCCTTACATGAGGGGCAGGAATGGGTACTAGTGCCATTTCTACATAGTACATAACATGACCCTTACATGGGGTTTGTCTAAATGGGTGTTGAGAGAGCGCCATGTTATTTAAAACATTTGTAGGGGTGCACCATAATCCCGAGTAGTCAGCACCCACATATTTAGAGTGGTTTTACTAATGTAGTTAGAAATGTAACCTTTGATCGAGAATCAACGCAATATGTAGTGATGTGTTTATTATTTAGAGACTAATGTTGTGCCTTAATCAAAGTGTAGTACTGTATAACGTAGAAATGTAATCATAAGTGAAATGTTGCATTAACAATGATGTGCCTTAAAGGAATAATACATGTGCCTATTAATGAGTGAATTAACATGGGATTTAATGAGAAGAATATATTGCTTGCAGAACTAACGTTTTTTAGTGTTGAAATGTAATGTCATGTCATGTTAGAAGTGTGTTTAAAAAGTGCAAAGGCCTGGGACATGTCGAAGCCAGTAGAGGCCTAACTGTATTTTTCTTTGGTTAGCCTCAGTCAGGAAAGAATGATTTCTCTCGCCTGGGAAAAGCTGTCCTCAGCAAATATTAAATTGTAACTTCGAACGGTGTAAAGATGGTCTCATGTATTCTAGTTTGCAGGTGCAAGGCCACAAGGCTCGTTAGGTAGAGAGGTCCATTGTTTATAATTTAGGAAGGTAGGCGCAAGTGCAGTGATGCTGCCAAGGAATTTGGGAGTGCAACATTCAGCGGAGAAGGTGCCTGGGGCCCAAGGACACACCAATGGATGCTTGATGGAGAGGTGCCATAGTGGAGAAGTCCGAAGATCTGTACCTGCCAGAGGGGCGTACCTCTGGGCGTGTCGACTGTTTTTGGGTTTTGTATTAGGGACAGCACCCGAGAGTGTAGAGGCAGTCCGGAGCAGAGAGCAGAGAGTAGACTAGGGATTAGGAAGAGGGCCTGGGAAAGGCAAGATGTAGGCAGTTTATGTGCTTGAGGCAGAGTAAGGTGTAAGTAGGGGCATCTTAAAATGAGCTCAGAACTTGAAGCAACTTATTGGACAGTGAATGTACTTCTTAGGAAGTCATCATGGCTGATACCTTTATTCTGGCTGGGTAATTTGTTAAGTAGCGATGTCACCTTAGAGTCAGAGCAGGGACAGTTTAACAAAATTATTTTCCTTTTTGTAAATGCAGTCTCGACTTTCTACATTGTCGGTAATGGTATATCTAATGCTTCTCGAGCTGACCCTGATTTTTATTCTGAGTCGTCTGAGACTCTTGCGTAGGATTACCTTGGTATTAGTGCCAGTCTATTTCCTGAATCTTTTGCTGAGATGTTTGTATGTCCAGTTTAAGCATGGGCGAATTTTGCGAATCTCGCGTTCGCGAATTTTGCGGATTTGCGAACTCGCAATCCGCAAAAATCCGCGAATTCTCGCGAATTTTTTTTTTGTGTTCGCGCGGGTTTTTGCCAGTTCGCGAGGGTTTTGTACAATTTCGCAAACGCGAACTTACCTGTCGGGTCGCAAGTTTTGCGAACTTGTTGTTTCTACGTGTCCAGCCTGTTTGGGACACTCTTCTTCATCAATGCCACCCTCTGTCACCACTGCCACTCTCTGACTACTCATGCCACCCTCTGGCCCACCCATGCCACCCTCTGTTTCATCACACAGCACCCTCTGGTTGTCCAGTGTACATTATTGTGGCAAAGCAAAGCACACCTTCCCTGCCTCAAGTGACCTGAATTAATTTGGGGCTGATTAATGTGTCACAGAATATTTTTTTAGCTGGCACCTGCTTCCTTAGTGCTTCCTGATTAGTGATCTTTTGCACTTGCTAAGTGCTTTCATTGTTGCAAAATTAGTTACAACACCTGCCCTGCCCCAACTGACAATAATGAATTAGGGGCTGATTAATGTGTCACTGTTGGATTTGAACTTCCAGCCTGGCTCCTGCTTGTCTCCCTTAGCTGTAATTCAGGACCTTTGTGGCATATGTGTAACTATTCTGAGGGTCAGAGCAGGGTCACATAATAGTTGCAAGTAGGCAACTGAACTCTGGAGGGGCCCCTCAGGAAGCACTACAGGAAATGGCTACTAATGATGAGCTTGAACTTTTGAACCTGGTAAGTAGTTTCAGTTTTGCTAAGATCGTATTTCTGCAATTTAGCGCTTATTCGCGGGGCGCGAAGTTGAACTGGGAAGCCACGAACTCACGCGAACAGTGCGAGCAAGCCATAAAATCCGCTGCTCGCGGATTTGCGGATTTCGTGGGAAATTCGCGAATCTCGCAGATTGCGAATTTACCGAAAATCCGCAAAATCCGCGAGCGGAACGGATTTTCCGCCCATACTTAGTCCAGTTGTTTTTGGATTTGTAATACATTTCCAAATTTCCAGTTGGTAGTCAGTGGTCCTTTCAGTCTAATTTGGATTTTCTTATAAAGTTGTTTGAAGATATGATTGCAAAAATCTACCCTCTACGCTTCTAAGACAGGGAAAAAGATCCAGTCGACCTGACTTTTTGTTCCCCTTGCATTAGGTATTTCATTCTCAGGGTGCATGCCACCCACTGCTACATGTTAAGTTTTTTGTTTTAAAAAAAAGTTTTTATTATGGGGGACAATTGGTGATATTTCTTGTGTATACATTTATTCATCCTCTCTGATTTCTTAATTGTTCAGACTCTCTTTCACTCTCTCTCTCGATTTTGGGATTTTACTTTGCATCCCTGAGTTTTGAACTATTTTGTGCATGTGTACATTTTTATGTATAATTGTTCCCACTTAACATTGTTTATTTTAGTTTCCATTTTAAAGGGGGAGGTTATCTTATATCCTGCCTATATACTAATGTTCCACCTATCGTAACTCAGCAGCAAGCAGCTCAGCCAGTGTGAGTGTTCTGAGTGGAATGTTTGTGTGATAGAGATGCATGGAATGTTTGGGTGCCTGTGTGATGAGGTGTGCCAGTTGTAGACGGGCTGAGCAGCAGGCAGGCTGCTCCTGGTGGGGCTGCTTTACATTGAACGAACCTGTAACTTAAGACCTAATAAAGAAACTACAAAGACACAACTCAGCTACGTCTGGTATATACCAACGTTTTTCTATACCTAACTTCATATTTATGTACTTTGATGATTTGTATATCTTTTTTTTTTTTTAAAGACCTTTATTAATTATAGTGCAGGAAGTGATAAACACTGTTTAGGGCTTTCAACCTGCAGGGCTGGTCATAGTACATATATAAGATAACAGGTTTGCTATTATATACACAGCCGTATGGCCGACAACCCTGGGGTCCGGCGGCGTATCATAGTAGCGCATCTGATATATCACATTCTATCCTGTGGTGTAGCATTAATAGGTCTTTCTATTTTATATTTTTATCATAAACCATAACTTGTAACCGTGGTCAGTCAGAATATTCACATTCAGTTGCTAGTACCATGTCTGCTCCTGTCCAATGGGTGAAGCCATTCAGAAACCATGACGTGCTTGAATGCTAGTATCTAAGGCCTATGCAGCCCCCAGGTGCTATCCAACCATGCCACCCCCTCCCACTCTCTAATCACCATCCTCCTCTTCACCTGAGCTCACATCTTCCTCCTCCGGCAAGGGTTCGCATAACTCCCCTCTGTATACATTCAATGCCACCCACACCCTGTTCCATTTACGTGGGCAGGCCCTAAGAACATATACGGCCCTTTCTGTGAACATCAATATGTTCATGTTCTTACACCACATGGAGACCGTGGGCAAGTCCGCAGCGCCCCACTTTTGCACAATGTCTCTCTTGGCCACCATCATCGCAAGAGTAGCCCATATGAGGCCATACCTATTCAGATCGTTCGGTTCCCAAATATTTAGTAGGCATTTGCGAGGTTCAGGTAGAAGGGAAACCTTAAGCGTTTGTGAGATGGTGCGCATAACCTTCCCGCCAGAATTCCATTATGCGGGGGCAGTCCCAAAGTGTGTGGAATAGTGTGCCTTCGTCCCCGCAGCCGCGGAGGCAAAAGGGATGTGGCGCCCTGTGTATCCTGTGGAGCAGGCATCGTGTGTAGTAAATGCGATGTAATATCTTAAGTTGTACTAATCTAAACTTCGCTGAGATGCCCACTTCCTTCGGGGATGCTAGTGCCTCATTCCACTCCGTGTCATCAATATCTCCCACCTCTCCCACCCATTTCTCCCGTAAGGCCAATGTCGGGTCTTTCAAATTATTGATTAGTTTCTTGTAAGTGAGGGAGGTGGCACCCTGCTGCATGTAATCAGTAAGTAGCCTGTCTTCTAGTGGTGAGGAATCTGGCACTTCGGTGCCCATCGGTATCGCTTGCAATAGTGCGTGTCTGATTTGTATGTACCTGTAGGTTTCGTTAGGGCCTAATCCATATTGTTGCTTAAGTCGGGCAAACTCGATCACGGTGCCTTTTTCCAACATGTCTCCCACAGTTGAGATGCCGATACTGTCCCACTGCGCAAAGCCCTTGCTGTGTCTCAGGCGGCCCAGGGCTTTCGTGTCCCATAGAGGTGTAAGTTTTGTAATTTTCCCCTTCCATCCTAGCTTCGCCTGCGCTATGTGCCACAAGGTGGTTGTGTGGTGTGTGGGACCAACCAGTCATGGAACCTGCTGTTTATTGTATAGCACGGACAGCATGCTGTCCGTTCCTAGCTGTGCCCAATCAGCTCTATATGCCGGGTCATCTCTCGGTGCGTGGATCCACTGATTTACGATTTTGACACAGAATTGTAAAAGCGCTGGGACACTACTTTCGGGATCTGTTAAATATATCAACATGTCGTCCGCATAAAGGGACACACGGTCCTCCCAGCCCTCCGCCCATCCAATTCCTTTCAGCAGCTGTGTTGTCCTCATCAATGTCGCCAAACGCTCCAACACCAAGGCAAAGAGCAAAGGAGACAGGGGGCAGCCCTGACGCGTTCCCCGTGACAATGAGAATGTCTGTGAGATATGACCGTTAGCAGTGCTTGAGCTACGGGATTGGTATAAAGGAGTCAGATCCAGGAGATATACTTAGGGCCGAAGCCCATACGGGTCAAGACTGCAAATAAATACTCCCACTCCACCATATCAAACGCCATCTTGGCATCTAAGTAAAGGATCACCGCTGCCTGTAACAAGGAACGCGCCCGCGCCAATACCCCGTGGACCCGCCGGAGATTAAGGGCTGTGCTCCTATGTGGCATGAAGCCCGATTGATCCGGGTGGACCAACAGTTGTAGGTGGCTGATCAGTCTGTTGGCCAGTAGTTTTGCCAACATTTTTCCCTCTGCGTTCAGGAGGGATATGGGGCAGTATGAGGAGCAGTCCGCCGGCGGCTTGTCCAGTTTTGGTATAGCCACGATTGTCGCGGTACGCTGGTCCAGCGGGAGTTCTGCCGCCGCCAGGCTCTCAACGTACATTGCCAATAGGGGCTTCCTAAGGAACTCAGACATTATTTTATACCACTCGATGGGTATCCCATTGGGCCCCAGAGCCTTTCCCAATTGTACCATCTGGACTGCGCGCTGAATCTCATCTCCCGTCAGATCAGCCTCAAGCTCCTGGACAGCCTCCAGCGGAAGCGTGGGGACGGCTATGTTTTCAAGGGAGGCCATCGCTGCCTGTGCCGTGACCACCCGTTCTGGGGTATTAACTTCTTGAAAGTGCCGCGCCAGGGCGTCTACTATTTCCTCCGGGTGCGATCGCAGCTGTCCCTCTCGGGTGTGTAGGTGTTGTATGCCTCTATTACCCCCTCCTCTCTTGTCTAGCCATGCCAGCATTTTCCCGGCCTTGTCTCCAATATCGTAGATCCTGTGTGTTGTGTTAGCTTTACTGTCTATGACCTGTGACTTGAGGTGACCCTGATAGCGCTGCTGGCGCAGTCTCAGCGTGTGTGCAGAATCTGTTGTAGGGTCCGCCACGTGTGCCATGTTAGCCTCTTGCAGCGCTAGTTCTAGCTCCGAGAGTTCCTGATGATATGCACGTTTGTGACCTGAGATTGTAGCAATTGCCTGACCCCTCAGGACCATTTTATAGGCTTCCCATAGAATTGAGGGCGAAGATACTGATGGCGTGTTTTCTGCATACTAGAACTTGGTCACAGACTTAAGCTCTTTTTTGATTTTGGGAAACGTTAGATAACTGGGATAGATGGGGTAGATTCTTGCGCGTTTCTTTTCTTTAGTGGAGAGAGATAGTAACACAGAAGAGTGATCAGAGATGCCCCTTTGTAGTATGTCTATGGTGTCTATGTCTCTCATACCATCCCCTAGGACCAGAAAATAGTCTATGCGGGACAGGCTATTATGGACTGGAGAATGAAAGGTGTATTGTTTCGCTGTGGGGTGGAGAAGGCGCCAGGTATCCGTCAGCCCCAATGCCTCCATGAAGGAAGGCGGCGGGTCCCTGTGTTCGTGACCGGACGGGGAACGTGTCCAACGCTGGGTTGACCACTGCATTGAAGTCTCCTCCTATTATCGTGTCCCCTGTCAGGAGATTCAGTAGAAACTCTCCTAATGCAGGTAATGCTATGGAGTGGAGTGCTGGCGGGACATAGACGGACACCACATTTAGGAGATTACCCTCCCATTGCCCATGTACAGCTGCAAAGCGGCCTTGGTCGTCTGCCTTGTGTCGGAGAACAATAAAGGGGGAGGTTTGTTTAACCAGTAGGCCCGTTCCTCGTGAACCCGTCGTGAACACCGCGTGAACCGCCACTTTATAATCTCGCCTATCGAGTGCCTTACATGCCTTCCCCGTGAGGTGTGCCTCTTGCAGCAACACTAACGCGGGGCTTTGGCGTTTAATTGCCTGGAGGATTAACCCTCTCTTTATCTTGTCCCATAGCCCCCTAACATTCCATGTGAGTATTCGAAGGGGGGGTACGGCCACAGGGTGTGGCCCACTGTCAGTGACTATCGAGTGGGACTGTTGAGCCATCATGGGTTCTTAGGAGCGTTCCCAGGTGTCGTATTGATTGCGGTGACGTGTAGTAACGTCATCCATGGAGTTGTAGGTGCAAGTCATGACATGGTGTGTTGTAGTGTGTGAATCTCGAACCAGAGCTGTAACTAACAAGACTAAAACTAAAACACCCCCCCTGTTCCCTGCTCCACGGACATAACACCGCCCGTTCCCCCAACTTCGCAGAGTGCTTAATCCCAACCCCAACCACCTTACTTGCTCGTGGGAGAAAGAGTCTCAGAGCGCCAACGGCTCAGTCCACCTTACTCGACTTCACCCAACCGC
Source organism: Lissotriton vulgaris (assembly GCF_964263255.1). NCBI lineage: Eukaryota > Metazoa > Chordata > Amphibia > Caudata > Salamandridae > Lissotriton > Lissotriton vulgaris. The sequence goes on along the minus strand of NC_141690.1, from coordinate 203,166,357 downwards.
GAGCCCAGCGGGCATAACATCTGGTCGTCGAAATGAGCCACGGGTATGCCGAGATGTGGCGGATATTTAGGAGCCGGTTGGTTGCCCGCCATCTTCTGATCCTGCCTCTGATGTCCTCTCTTGCGACGCCGGTTCCTCTAATCGCGGTTCTGCACGTGACCCGGCTGGCTGGTGTCGCTGTCCTCTGTTGGACCGGCGAGGTCCCTCCACTGGTCTCCAGCCGTCGATCCAGTCCTGTGCAACCTCAGGTGTGTCGAAGAACCACGTCTTTCCATCCGCAACGTAATCTCACTGGAAACAGCATGGAGTATGGCAGTTCCTTCGCCCGCAGTGCTTTTTTGACCTCGAAGAAGGTTTTCCGCCGCCGGGTCACCTCCGCTGTGTAGTTCGGGAAGAATGCCAGCATGGAGTTGAATCTTAATAGGTGGCGCGACTCTTGCCGCCTGCAGTATTGCATCCCTGTCCCTAAAGTTGAAACAGCAGGCCAGGACTGGTCGTGGTGTGGTGCCCGGCTTAGGTGCTCCGCCGGGCACCCTGTGCGCTCGTTCTATCGAAAAGAATTTGGAAAGGCCTTTGGGCTGCAGTTTGGTCTGAATGAGTTCTTCCACGTACAGATTCATTGCCCTTTTACCCTCCGTGTCTGGAATACCTAGGATTCGAACATTGTTCCGTCGGGAACGCCCTTCTTGTTCATCCAGTTTTGCTTGCAATTGTTTGGTGACTGTCTCCATGTGCTCCATTGCAATCTGTAGTTCTGAAGTGTCCTCCACTAGTGACTTCGCCACCACCTCCACCTGTGCCACTCTTTCTGACATTTTATGGAAATCTGCACGTAGTAGACTGGCTTCAGTGGAGATAGTCCCTACCGTCGTCTGGACACTGGAGAGGGTTCTCATGATGTCTTCCAGTGTCACCTTTTTGCTACCTTCTGCGTCCTGACTCTTCCCTGTGGAAGTGCGGCCTTCATTTGAAAAGGTTGTGTTTCTCATGCCCATATTTGTCGAGTCTTGCTTGCGCCGTCATGTTCCTCGGCCCTTTGCCTGCCATGGCGTCCAAGTGCACCTAGTTGCCGCTAAGAAAGTATGGCACTTCAGCAAGAGCTGTCGCGGGAGCGCGTTGGGATTCGGTCCCGAGCGTGCCGCGCCCCTGGGAGCAGTCCAACACTGGTAGGTCGGTCACAGCACTGTGTATTCACTATGGCTCTGTTAGCAACCGGACACTGCAACGCAGTTCTTTACCCCGGGGGGACTGTACCCGGTGTCACTGTGGCCGCTCTCCGATTGGTCCTACGGCTCCCTCCTGTCCATCAGTGGCGCTGCCTCTTTTTAAAATTTCGTCCACTACTGAGTCCCAGCACCCCCGCCGCTGGTTCCGGGCTATTGTATTGCTGCAACCCTCCTGTCACTCACCCATGGGCTTGTGCCTCAGGCTTCTCAACCACCTGTACAACCTGGGTGGGGGTTCTCTGGCCGCTCGGGACCTGCTCCTCTATCTGCCCAAGTTGCGTGCACTATCCCTTGGTGCTGCCGTCCTGCGAGGTGCTCGTACCTCTGACTGCTGTTCACGTGGGGCTGCAAAAGTATTCTGGTTGCTCTCTCAGGACCTCCAGCCCATGGCCTGCTTATAACTGTCCTCCTCCTCGACAGTTCGGAGGTTTGTAAAGTCTGCAAGTAGGCCCAGGTTGTATGATGTGAATGGCGCCTCCTTCACAGAGCATCAGCTGCGGCCCTAGGCCGCTAACCTCTTGTAACTCGATTCCGCCGGGCCCCTCTCAGCCACGGAGCTCGTGAAGGGTGGGCGCCTCCTAGTCCCAGTCTCTGGTTCCCCTGGCCGGTTGCCGATGCCGCCTCTCGCGTCCCTCCGCCTCCGGTCTGATGCTCAGCCTCGTACCGCTCACTACGGATGCCCGGCGGGCTGTCTGATCACGGTACGTATGGGCTTGACTGCCAGTCCCGTGACATTCCTTTCAGGCCGCGGTCGTCACTTCACCTCTGGCAACGACCCTCAGCCGGCGGACGTCTTCTCAGGCTGCGTAGGTCGTAACTCTCCGTCAGGAACAGCCCGTCCCTTCCGCTATCGCGCCCGCCTTCCAGGATGAGTGTAGCGGGGTCGTCACTGCAGGGTCCGCTCCTGCCTGGCTACAAAGTATGTGGTTTGTCTTCCGGTCACCGGTGGACCAGGCAGTTGCAGAATCTTCACGCCGGCCTGCCCTCACTTCCGCCCGGATCGCCGGCCAACCCAGGCCGGTGCTGCAATGGTGGTAGCAGGCCCCAGTTCGGTCCTCAGCTGCCGGACGCGTTTCCGACGTCGGATTTTTACTGGGATGGGCTCCGCAGATTCCGGCTGCACTCCGGTCTAGGGGTCTGCCTCTTCAGGTGGGAATGCGTCGGATGAAACGGTCGGTTGAATGTAACGTAAGAATCCAATCAGCACTTCTTAAAAAGTATGTGTACGAATCGTGGAGAACTATATGTCTTCAACCTTTCGGGGGCTTCGAACTGCATATGTGTAGCCAACAAGTCGGTGCGACTCGCTGCTTGAGTGAAATGCCCGATACCGGTGTGCAAGCAACCGTGGCAGCGTATTAGTCCTTGATGTGTTCTCGGTCTACACATATGCAGTTCGAAGCCCCCGAAAGGTTACATTCAAGGAGAGACCATCAACATACGCAAGGGTTAACAGCCCCAATACCGATATCCATTCACCTATGGTCAAGGGCCCGGCTGGGTCGGAATTATCACCAGCAGAGCGACCTTCTGGTACTCACACAGTCAATGGAAGAGATCTTGATGTAAAGTTGAGAGTTGTCCGCGTACATGTGGTAGGAGATATTTGCTTGCTGTAGTAGCTCAGTTAGTGGTTTGACATATAGGTTGAATGGCAAAGGGGGGGGGATAATGTTGAGCCTTGTGGTACTCCAAGTTGGTTGGGTGAAGCGGGAGAAAGATTTTTATTTATCATGAACGTTTGCGTTCTGTTTTCCAGAAAGGATTTGAACCATTGAAGGACTGTGCCAGATAGACCCATCCTGTTTTCCAGTCTTTTCAGAACTTTGTTGTGATTCACCGTGTCGAAGGCAGATGAAAGGTCGAGCAGGTCTAGTAGACAGGTTACGTTCCGGTCAAGTGAAAGGAGGGCGTTGTCTACTATATACAGAATGGCTGTTTCTGTGCTATGGCTGGGTCTGAAGCTTGATTGGCAGTCGATCAATAGTTTGAAATCCGTGATGTGTTGGTTCAGTTGTTGCTGAGCGAATTTTTCCAGGACCTTGGTTTGCATGGGAATGTTGGTTATAGGTCGGAAGTTGTTAAGGTCGGAGTTGTTTGCTGTCGTTTTTTTTAGAAAAGGGGTGACTTGACCAGTTTTTAGGCAATCCAGGATGTGACCTTGCGCTAGCGAGGCATTGATGATTTTGGTCCAGAGAGGGGAGAGGAGATAGTGGATGTGGGGTAGGCAGTTAAGGGGTACAGGGTCATTAACGTGGTTGTTTGGTTTGATAGTTGCTAACGTTCTGGAGATGTCACTGAGAACATAAAGTCTGAAGGTACACCAGTGAGAGTCATTTTTGGGAAAAATTTGATCCAGTTGTTTAGGATTTTCATCTTGTGTGTTCTTTGGGGTGGCTGAGTAGCTAGCTGCCACCCTTAGCGCAAGCTGGTTTTTGCTGTGAAGAATGATGAAAGTTCTTCACTAATGAGCAGCGATTTTTAAGTTTTGGCCAATTTGTTACACTGTTGTTTTAGCATTTCAAAGAGTTTCTTCGGTCTATTTTTGGCATTGTCTAGTTCTGATCGGAAAAAGAAATTTTTTTTTGATTGGAGAATACTTTTATTATAGGAGTTTATAGATTTCCTGAGTAGTTTGAGTTGGAAGGGGGAGGGTTGTTGTCTCCATTTCCGTTCCGTTAATCTTAGTTTACGTCTCTCTTCATTCAGGGCTCCGTTGAACCATGGGTTTTTCTCTTTGTCCGGAATTCTTTTGAGTTTTGGTGGGGCTACTTGGTCGAAGATTTGGGTCATCGTGGAGTTGTCGTGAGCAGTGAGGTCATTAACATCTGACATGGTATTGGGAGGAGTGAGAATTTTCTCACAGTGTGAAGCTAGGTTGTTCCAATTTTTGTGTCTCTCGTCCAGTGTTTAGGCTTGACTTGCTGCGAGTACATTTTCTTTCTAGGGGAGGGAATTTGGAAGGTAATAGTATTATAGTCTGACCAATCACATGGGGTGATCGAGATAGATTCAAGATTTTTTTCTTTGGAGATGACTCAGTAAAGTGTAGCACCTTTGGAGTGAGTGGGCTTTGAGATGGCTTGGGTCAGGGAATGGTCTGTTAGGAAGATTTTGAAGGCGTTGACCTGCTTGTCAAGGGGTTTTTTCCAGTGTAGATTGAAATCGCAGAGGAATATGTCATTGGAATGAGGATGCAAGTTCATAGTGATGTTTTCCATCAGTTGGTCTGTGAATTTTGCGTTCTTACAAGGGGGGTGGTAGAGTATGTGTAGTTTGTGGGAGTGGTTATTCGAAGATTTCACAGAGATCCTTAGGTATTCACAAGAGTCCAGGGGATCGGAGTGGAACTTTGAGATGGTGATGGCGGATCGGTGTATGCAGGTGATGCCTCCTCCCTTTTTGTGAGATCTGTCTAATCTTATTATGTACTGATGCATAAATGAGGTCTGATATTATTGTCCGAAACACAAATGTATTTGAAATAAAAAAGAATAGCTCATCACTTTCTTGTTCCGCAAAAGCTTTCAACTCAAAATCAGTAAAAGGAACAGAGTAGGATCTTCACTTACTACTTTTGTGTTGATCAAGCTTCATGAGAACCTTGGTGGTTGGCCCTAAAAAAATAGTGCCATACATGATACTAGAGAATTTTGTTTAGCTCAAGGAAATATTCATCTTCTCGAATATGTTGCATAGACTAACCTAGTGGTCCATAATATATATCCTAAACAAATTAACCCCTCAAACTACATTTATAGATATCAATAATTTGCAGAGAAGAGCTGCCTGAAATTATCACTAGGCAACATGGTTGGTGTCTTAAAAAACATCTCTCAAATATAGGAAGAAACAGGCAGATTGTTGTTTTCCAAAAAAGCTTTGAAACTTGAAAAATATCCACTTCGAAAATAAATGTAAAATGAATTTAATGCATGCCTCTCATTAAGAACTTGCAATCTACATTGCTGGCTTGTCACTAATGCTCCAGAACAACTCCCTCTTTCTTTCCCATTTTCATCTTTCCCACTAGAGAGTATCATTTCCTGTTCATGGTGGTGACTGTCTAGCGCTCAGGACAGTGGGACGGAACAAAGAATGCGTGCAAATTCTGCTTGAAGAACCTTGAAGTCTGCCTACTTTGGGTCTGGCATGGGAACTTCCAGTAGCAAGAGTACCCGATGCCAAGACAAATGTGTTTTTGTTACGACGAGGCAAGTCCATCATATTTATTGCCTGTACTTTTTTATTGTTTCCCCTGTGACATAGCTCCCCGGCTGTAAGAACATCAACATGAAAATTGTGAATGCTCAGGTTCAAGAAAACTCTGGATCAAACCACTGCTTCTTCCCTAATCCCTCTGCCACAGTTTCTAAGGACAAAAGAGCCTCAGAGAAATCCCTGGAAACAGTTACACTTTGCCTCACCAACCTTTCACTTCTTACCACACGCGTTCCTTGCCCATGTGGGGCCTGACTGATTCCTCAAAATATTCAACACTAAAATGAAGTACTTACAAAAATGTATTCAAGTATAAAAATGCATTTCATAAAACAATTTTTTGTATGTTTTTAAAATTCGGAGGAAAATCCGAAACACTATTAACAGTACATATATTTTGTTAAAAAGAAAAACCTTTTCACAATATATAGATTCCACTCAGCGTAGCCAAACAGAAAACTATACTGACATTTTTAAAAGAAAAACAACATGGTACATCATGCATAAAAATCAACCACATAGAAATTACATTGAAATACTACCCCACTTCGAGAACAATATTAATGGTTCAATTGAAACGAAATCTGATCCAATGGCCAAATATATTGCATAGGAACCTGTTGTACAGAAAATTTCTTGTATCTCATATAGTCCCTTGGCTTTTTTGGATTCCTTTTTGAGAACAGGCGTCGACGCGTTTCGGTGGTTGGTTCCAATGGATATGGGGCCACCTTCTTCAGGACAATATTGTATATGGGGTTACTTCGTTCAATTGATTATTACTTTGTCTATATGTGTAAAAAAGGGGAAGTTAGAAGAAGGGTCAGTTCTATATATTCCCTTAAACCATATCGTATTCTGGGATGTATGACATTACAACGCATGCTTTTACCACGCATGCCTTTACATCGCGGTTTTTACTACGAAAACCTTTACAATGCATAGCGCTTTGGGGTGCTGGATAGTGAATAGTTTAATTTACTATTCCAACTCCAGTCCCCGTGGACACTAGGGAATGTGTTGGATAGTAAATTAAACATATTCCCTATCCTAGAGCGCCCCCCAGCTCAATACGTTGTAATGGTTTGCGTTGTAAAAGTTGCATGGTAAAGGCACTGCGTGGTAAACGTTACGTTGTAAAGGATGTTTCCCCGTATTCTGTGGTATAAAAACATTACTCATGTACTAGTCCCTTAAACTTTGCACTTCCCTCCCCACTCCAGAGATCACATTCAGTAATATGAGTTCAGTCATAGATCTGTCTTTTTACAAGGACCATATGTTTGGGGAGACTACAACATGCGGGGAGTAGAGGCCCAGGTCTTACAGAGAATTAGTTCTATTATAGATACATGTACTCATTGTTTTATCAGTACCAACATTAATCTTAAGCATATTCATTTACATTTTATTGTGGACACTAGGGAAGGTGTTGGATAGTAAATTAAACATATTCCCTATCCTAGAGCGCCCCCCAGCGCAATGCGTTGTAATGATTTGCGTTGTAAAAGTTGCGTGGTAAAGGCACTGCGTGGTAAACGTTGCGTTGTAAAGGATGTTTCCCCGTATTCTGTGGTATAAAAACATTCCTCACGTACTAGTCCCTTAAACTTTGCACTTCCCTCCCCACTCCAGAGATCACATTCAGTAATATGATTTCAGTCATAGATCTGTCTTTTTACAAGGATCATATGTTTGGGGAGACTAGAACACACGGGGAGTAGAGGCCCAGGTCTTACAGAGAATTAGTTCTATTATAGATACACGTACTCATTGTTTTATCAGTACCAACATTAATCTTAAGCATATTCATTTACATTTTATTGTGGAACATGATGAGAATTTATAGAGGGTACCAAGCTTTACTCCCACCATTCATTCACAGTCTCTCCATTTCTCAATCCATTACTTTACCGCTTCCTATACTGACCTTGGGTAATTCCTGTGGTCGTTACTGTGTTTGAAGGATACGACCTTGATGCGAGCATGGATACTTCAAGGTTCCTAGTGTCAGAAGGGGACATTATATTTTACCCATTGCAATTCAGTATTCCCTTTTGCTCTTTTCTAGAGTCTCTCTGACTGTTTACCTTGTTATAAGGGGAACTTGAGGGTGTATTCCTTTTTCTGTTTTGTACTTCGATTGGCAGAGTTCTACACCTCGGCTGGATGTTCTGTTACACTGCACCTTAGTATCTGTATCTTTGTTCAACTAAGGGGGAGGGAAAACACAGTTTCTAAGGACACAAAAGAATGATGGTTGGAATGCTTGAAATAATCTCAGCCACTAGTGAGCACTCAGGTAATTCTGTACACCATGCCACCTCAGTTTGGTCCCAGCTAATCAGTCTTGGTCCTGCTCCAATAGGAACAGTCCAGCCTAAACTGCCAAGTCATGTCCTCCCTGAACTGGAACACAAGCAACCCAGGACCTGTTTCACACTAGTTATGGTCTCACCAGCTGAGTACATCTTAGTCCCAGTGACACTGTGAGCATGAGACCCATGTTTGGGCTAGATCAGAGGGAGAAACTCAAGTTTTTTTAATCCAGCGATAGGACCTCAGATGTTGTGCCTTTCATGCAGAGCTGTTTTCTGTAATGCAATTTTCAATTTGTTAATAGTATTCAAGCAATTCACTTGAAGATTTAAATGTATATTTGACGGTCTTCAGCATACATGTGAGCCATATACTTTCCAACTGCGTATGCTGCAGTGCCTTCTCTTCATTACAGCCAGACACAGAAAGGTAGATGTAGGCAGGGTAAGGTAGTAGAGGTTGGAGGCAAAAAGTATGGGTATGTGGGTCCAGATTTAGAAACAACCAAACACGGTTCTATCTACATGTATCTGTTTAGTTATTGGGAGGTTTTATTGAGCACTGCATGTCACCTTTCATTCACTTCAGATTACTAGAGAGAAGTGGAGAAGTGTGGCTCACGGTGTAGAGCAGGCAGACCCGGAAGCTGAGGTCAGACCCGGGACCAGGGTTCCATTCCCGACGCGGCAGGGTCTTGAGCTCAAATGTCCACGGACTTGATAATTCTCGCTTCGGTGCCAGCTCTAATCATGGGTTCTCACTCTGCAACTCTGGGCATTAAGCTTGCTTAATCTCCACAACGGCCCCCCTGCGGCGGGATGCCTGGCTTTCACCTTGGGGATGCCCTGTAGGGGCTATCTCACAGGGAAAAGCCAGGACGGGTTCCCAAGGCAAGCGCCGGGAAACCTCCGGGTAGCTGTGCGCTCAATAAATGCAATAATAATAATAATAATAAAGATGTTCCATATGGTGAATTTTGATGACATTGAGGTTAGGGAACAATTGGCAGAGGGTGAGCTTTTGATGCGGCAAGAATAACAGCTTGGGTTATTTTAATCAACTACCATACTAACCTGGGCCCATAAACATATATACATAAGCCAATAATCACCGCTGCCATTAGGATTTTATATTCTCCTTGATAAATTTACCTTTACACCAATTCCTACCAACCCTTCTCACCTTGATTCTTTGGTCATAGATCAATTTTTTGAATAACCACAGACTCAAGAGAGTTTAAAAAAACTTTATCTATGCATTAATTTTGTGAATCAATACCAATAAATGTCAACCACCAACTTCTCTAAGTAAAACATAAACTTAATAAGATCTCATGACGTTGGTACCTTGGGAAGGGTGGAAAGGGAAACGGTACAAGGACATACAACACAGAATTATATTTACCTAGAATGGTGTGAGGACCAACCCCTGGCCAAGGAGCTGGAATGGAGACTCCTGAATAGTCAGGAGCCAACAGATCAGGACAGGTTCAGGACAGGATAGGTGACCTCTTCTAAGTGCAACGCCAGCGTCACACCCCTCTCTGGTACTGCTCTTCTCGATTTTTCCCCTTCTAGATGGACAGGTTTGTCTTCTTCAGCAATTTCTCTGAATCTTCTCTCTCTCCGTCTCTTCTCTCTCGATTCTACTATCAGAGTGCTCTAACGGAGTCTCTGACCTCTGTGTCATCCGGCGTCGTCTGCTTCAGTGATGGGTCTGTGACAGGTCAGTGACAAGTCTGACAATCTAACTGACTGAGCATACCTTGGTGATACTATTCTATGTGTATGTACCACCCCCCCAATGTTTCAATATTCGTGAATCCCCTACTTCTGATTGGACAATGGGATGGGGGGAGGTCATCACACCATACTAATGTAACATCATCTTCTTTAGTTTATTGTTCAATATTTCCACCCCTTAATTCTACCTTCCCATGCTTTATTTCCCAAACCACACAGAATTATTTAATCTACAATGTATGCAAAATTTGACTTCTTCTTCTTCCTCTCTCCGGGTCAAGAGGTGGTGTTCCCAGGCGCCTCTCTGGTTAAAGTGTCCTTGGCTGGGTTTCAATGTCACAGTGCGAAGTTTGACAGAGTTGAGTACGCTTTCGCATAGTCAGACAAGATGGAAATTTCAGTCACCTTCTAGGCCCAAATACGAACTAATAACTAAAGTCAAAGAAAAACATGTTAGAATACGAAAATATATGAATGCACTGTATACCACTTAGACCATTCTCTTTTCCGCGTAATCACTGTGACTGTAGTGTTGCTGCCTCTGTGTTCTTAGGTTTCAGGTTCTCTTTGCCAAAGCGCCGGGACACCCCTTGGGGTAGCCGTGCGCTCTAAAAGTACGGCCTTAACATAACATAACTTATTCCTACTCTAATCCCTTTAATTTATTTTAACTATTGCATTAGCAGTTCAGTAAGACATGCGAGGTTTAGCTTTAGCGTAGCATGTGCATTAACATGTGAGGTTCAAGCGGCCATCTTGAATACTACTGTTCAGTTGCAGAGATTTCCCACCAAAGCGAAAGACGTCATACTACGTAGATGCAGTAAATGCATGCGCAGAGAGTTCCCGTGTTTTCAGCAGCCATTTTTAGACACTCGGGTTACTTGTTAGTAAAACACATAGGCAAGCTTCTCCCGAATCTCATGGTAAAAGGTGTAATGCAAATATTCATATTTACGAAACATGTTGGTTACAGTATTACATGTTATTCGAGGGGATCGCCTCTGAGAAAGTTTCTTACGTACAAAACCTTGCTCCATCAGTCCCCTCTATGATGGCATTTTGTGCCATCACTAATTACCAAACCAGATGCCATCATTAGCAATTTCCAATTTCAATCTATTCAATCCTTTTAGAATTTCCCTTTCCTTTTCTCTTTTGAAAAACTTTCATTCTTTTGTAAATGACTCCTTTTATCTCTTCAAGTTTTTCTTCATGCTTTTTGAACTCCACCAAGAAACTACTTGCTTCCTTGCCACACCCAATGAATTTTGTAGGTGTTCTGTGGTTGTGGACTTTCCATTTCCACGCTGGAAATGCATTTACTCTAACTTTCTTTTTTTTTGTTTTTTTAAACAGATTACCTGTTACTGAACACAGCCTTCCAGAAGAACACACCTTATGCATGACAATATACTTTAACCTTTCAGTAGTCACTCTTTTGTATCCATATTCTTAAACCTCAGATACACAGAAGTCTGAAATTTAAGGTTACCTTCCCCAAAGATGTGTCTTTTTTGGTGTGAGTCCTGAATAACGAAGCAGGACTATTAAATAGTCACAAGATCTTGACCAGGATTTCAAAACCAAAAATATTGATAGGTAAGTGTGCATAGATGTTTGTTATATCCCACCTATGTACTAATGTTACTCCTATCTTAACTAGCTCCTAGATGCTCAGCCTGTGTGAGTGTTCTAAGTGGTATGTTGGTGTGATAGAGATGCATGGATTGTTTGGGTGCCAGTGTGGTGAGGTGTGACAGTTGAAGATGGGCTGAGCAGTATGCAGGCTACTCCTTGTGCGGCTTCTTTACATGGAAACCAACCTGTAACTTAAGACCTAATAAAGAAACTACAAAGATACAATTCGGCTACGTCTGGTACATACCAACATACTTTTGGCGACAACCAAGAAACAAACCCAGGACTTCATGTACCTGGCTCTCAAAAGAAGATATAAAATGAAGGCACACACAGTAACTACAGATGATGACAGTGCAAAGTATATTCCCAGGAGGAAGATGTTCAACGAAAAGCAGACAGCGCTAACTACATTTCCACGAGAAAGATGTTCACAGAAGAGAACAAGTGTTGTTAGAGCACGGGCTCACCTGCTCGTTTTAACATACTCCCCTGGACCCATAAAACTATATATACGCTGAACTAGTAAACCTGCACTCAATCAATTTTGCTTAGCCATATAGGGCCTATACCATTTGACTTACCAATTCAAATCACTGGTACCTAAAGTCCTAAGGGATCAAGGGAGTTAGCAAGAAAATAGTTAGTCAAATAACATTTGCACTCATTGAATAACCACAAACTCTGGAAACGTTTAAGTTTGTTTATCTAATGTAAAAATTCTTAAATGTCAATATTCAAAACTGCAATAATTGGAAATCATGATCAATCAACAAGAATTATGATTAGGCAGAAAAGAGATCTTTTGTTTAAGCATTTGAAAGCATTTGAAAACAAAGGAAGGGTAGAAAAAGGGAACAAACTATACAATGACGAACCCACATTAATTATAGTTACCTAGAATGGTGTGAAGACCAACCCTGGCCACGGGCTGGGACAAAAGGACAGAACCTTAAAGTGCAGGTGCCAGCAGGTGAGAACAGTTGCTTACCAGATTCAGGACAGGTATAGACCAAATTGAATCAGGACAGGACCACCACAGGATAAGACCGCACCCACAGCTAAAGTTCAAATGCCAGCGTTGTAAACCCTCTCTGCAGCTAACGGCCAGAACCCCGATTGAGTTATCGAACTCCTTCCAAAACCCTAATTGGGATATCGAATCTACTGACAGAGTGCTTCACCAGCACCTCTGCTCCTGATCACCTATTGAGTGCGTTGGGTCAGTGACAGGTCAGCTATTCGGACAAGTCGGACAATCTAACTAGTTAAGCCTACCCTAGTTATACCATTATCCAGGGCAGTGTACCACCCCCCAAATGTTGCAAATGTGTGAATCCCACAATTTGATTGGTGAAAAGGTGAGGAGAGGTCATCAAACCATATTAATATGAGGTAACTGTCATTCAGTATTTAAATGAACGTTCCCTCCCATCATTTTTATTTTCCCATGCACTTTTGTTCCACCCGGCAGGGAATGTATCAAATGTATCAAATAAGCACAAATGTTTTAACAAATTATACAATCCAGCTTCCTCTGGCATGGTTAATAAGTCATATTATCAAGAAAGGGCGATACATTATCGCCGCTTTTATCGTCAGGTTCTGGTGTTAACCTGGGCTTCTATGGGAATTCACAAGGGCATATTATCAAGCCCATTATCGCCGCTTTAGCTCTTAACGAATAGCTTAGCAACAGCAGCGATGCAAGCTTCTTGCACGTTAAGACACAGGACAGCCATTTTAGTTCTAGTGCGCAGAAGCAAAAGTTTCCCACCAAGTGAAGTAATACGTCATGTCATGTGAGTGTGACAGGCGCATAAGCAATAGAAAATCCTGGGTAGCAGCAGCCATTTTAATGCAAGCGGATTATAGTTAGTAATAGCACATTGGAAAGCTTCCCCTAGATACTAGAAATGACATGAAATGCAATATTAATGTGACAAAACATGTTAGTTAGTATATTAATATTATTTTCGAGAGGGTTGAATACAAGCAAGTCGCTTTACGTGCGCAACCTTGCTCCATCAATCCCCTCTTTGATGATATTTTATATCATCACATATTAATGAAACAGATGCCAATTTTCACATTTCTCCCAACTCAATTTCTTCAAACTTTCTGTTATGCTTCTTTTCATTATTCATGTGAAAGTTTTTCACTTTCTTGTACAAATGTCCATTCAACTCTTCTAATTCAATTTCATTAATGTTTCTCTTCTTTCCTTTCGTATTTACTGTAAATGTCTTTTTATGCTTGCAACATTTGCAACAAATTTTTATCCCTAAAATCCGTACGGCTACTCCCACCATTGGCATCAGTATTGTTCCTACAAAACTTTTTCCTACGTTAGAGAACCAAGGGCCATATCATCAAGAAAGGGCGATATATTATCGCCGCTTTTATCGGCAGGTTCTGTTGTTAACCTGGGCTTCTATGTGAATTCACAAGGACATATTATCAAGCCCATTATCGCCGCTTTAGCGGCAGTTTGCTGCCGATAAAAGCGGCGATAATGTATCGCTCTTTCTTGGTGATATGGCCCCAACTACCTATAGAGGAGAGACCATCTGTAAGTCTCTTCCAAGCACTATCAACCTACAGTGGTTTGAGTTCTTTTTCCAAATGTGTAATATTCCTTATATACCCTTTAATTTCTACAATTTTGTCAGGTATGTAAGTTCAACAATGTTGCGCTTTCAACATTCTGCAGACTCCGCCCTCTTTTGCCAACAATGTATCAAGAGCAAGTCGATTTTGTAAAACCATTGATCTTATCGCAACCAATTCGGTATTGATCATTAAGAATCCTCCAGCAGTGTCAGTCGATAAGCGGTCCACCGCTGTTGATAATTTACAAATTCCTTGAGTATTCAGAACCACTCCCACTGTAGGTATCAGTGCACTAAATATATCACCTATAATTTCTGCAAAACTAGCTCTTTTACTACGTAATAGTCCATTCATTTCTTCATTGCTTCCAGTGATTTTGTTTACATGATATACCTTTGGGAATACTATTCCAAAATAGCAACTCCCATACCAATGTTCAGGCAATTTATAATATGCTTTGTTTCCACATATGTAATAAATTCCAGGAAATACTGGTTCAGTTCCATCTTTGAAACCCCAACCCCCAATTACCTTATAATTTTGTTCACATTCACTAAAACCAATGAATATATTGTTATAATATCTCGTTCTCTCCCTGTGGAGACAGAGTTTCCCTTTCTTTTCAAAGTCCAGCAACCTAGCAGCGTGAGTCTTGCCATTTAGATGTACTCTTTTTTTTCTGCCCATTTAGGAATCTTTTGTTTCTGTTCTGTAGCTTTTCTCTGGAAATCCTCTCTCCTTTTTTTAACTAAGTTCAAGAATATCTTTTCTTTTCCATCTAAAATGCAATTTAAATTGTTTTTGTGTGCTTCAGCTAAATCTATTGTACCTATTGTTAGAAAATATTCACCCATATAACGAGTTATGTCACTTTTAGTATGTACAGGATTCAGGTTACTACGTATAGGAAGTTCAGATAAAATTAAGTCTGAATTAGAATAATAATAGTGTAAAGGTCCTTTCTTATAAAATAAACTAGCTAAGATACTACATGAAATACCATAAGTCAGGGACAAATGATGATAAGTAACACCCTCGGCTACAGATGTGGGTAATTTCATACACACATAACAATCACTTATTTCCATAGCTTCTACATAATGTACTGACAGGTTAGCAAATACGTTCAAGTGTGTTCTTTTTCTAACTCTACTATAATGTAATCCTTCCTCATCTGATGCTTCTAGATCTACTTTATGCTGTCTGAGTCTATCTACCCTTTTGTATGTATTTATCTTTTCAGGTGCATCTACTTTCTCATGTATGTTAGTGTTATTTTCCATGTTTCTACTCATAAAATAAGGAATAGCTACCGTCAGTCCTAGCCATACTATGAGCACTATCATTATACTACATGTGCATATTCTACAGCATGTCTTTAAGCAGTTTCTTTTCGGTTTACCATTAACAGTATGATCAGCTCTTTTCTGACTTAAGGAGACTTAGCCCCTTTAACCTGTGAACTTTTCAAGTTGGTCTCACTTCTTTGTCTGTTGGATCATCAATCAGTTCGTCATCACTTTCATTACTTAATTCTAAGTTTTCGAAATCTTCAAGGAAGACATAGGTCCATTCAGGGCCTCTGAACTTGTTATTCAGTCTTTTCAGTCATGGACTCCTCCTTCTTGGTTGCTCTTTGGAAGGCCCAGCTTGACTTGATATTTCTTTTACTTGCTCTGGTTCTTCATTTATTGTATTAAGGCGAGATTTTAATCATTTGACAAAACCAGTCCACTTATCTCCTTTTCTGAGTCTTTTAGATGGCAGTGTGCTTTGTTCTTCTTCAATTGTTCTTTTATTTTCATTCAGTTGTGGCACAATTTGTTCATTTTCTTCACCTGTATCCCTCTCTATCGAACTTGGTCCAGGTTTTGCTTCTGTTTGTTCTGCCTGGATACTAATCTGGCCTTGTTCAGGAGTGTGCTGAATTTGACTTTGATTTTGTTCACCTTCTTCTTCCTGAAATCGTTTTTCTACACCTATCTGGTCCTGCTCAGGTATCTCAATCTCTTGGTTTTCTTCTTCCTGAGCCTTCGCCTAGTACCTATCTGTCCCTCCTCAGACTCTGGAACTGTGACAGGTATCTGGAATGTCTGAGAATATTGATCTCTCCTCATCTGTTCCTCCTCAGAATTTCTATTGGCTTTGATTTTTGTAATCTGAATACGTTATTCTATTCCTGACTCATCCTCGTTATCACTCTGTCTATCTAGATAGGTTTGACTTCTGGTTCTCACAAAATCTGCAGGAATGTCAATCACTGGAATCCATTCATCCTGACTGGTGCTCGGTTGTTCGTCATAAACTACTTCGGAATTACTTTCCTAAGACTCCTCAGCTGCACAACCTTCAGCTTCAGTTTCATCAGGTTCACTCACTCTTTTGGTGTGACTCGCATGGATCCAATTCGGAATTTCCTTGCAATTTTCAGCTGTGGTGGTAACCAATATCACTTGATGCGGCTTTCCCCACATCGGAGCTAGGCAAGATTTTCGAGTATGTTCCTTTATCAAAAACCAGTCACCTGGAATCAGATCATGTGCTGGTTTTGATTGTCTGGTGACAGTTTCTTCTACAACCTGGTAAGAGATAGAACGCACTTGGTCAGCCAGTATTTGCAGTACTCTAGTACTAAGTCATCAGATATATTTATCAGCTTGTGTCCTGGCACCCTTGCCTGCCTCATTGCTCTTTCCATGATTATCTCATGAGGACTCAAGCCTGTGTTTCTGTCTGGAATGCTTCTTTTTGAGTCCCATCAGAACAAGAGGTAAATCATCAGGCCAATCTAATCCAGTAGATTCATATATCTTTCCCAATCTTGACTTGATTGTGCCATTCAGTTGTTCCACCACTCCAGAAGCCTCTGGGCGGTATGCACAGTGCAGCCTTTTCTCAATGTTAAACGCTTCACAGATTAGACCAATTATTTCATTATTAAAATGACTTCCTCAGTCTAATTCAATTGTTACTGGAAAACCGAAAGGTGGAATGAGCTCTCTGAGTAGGAGTTTTGCTACAGTAATGCTATTGTTTCTGCGAGTAGGATAAGCTTCCACCCATTTTGAAAACAGGCAGACAATGACAAGGACGTACTTCAGTCCTCTGCAATGGGGTAACTGAATAAAATCAATCTGAAGTCGGATAAAAGGACCCTCTGCCTTTTCAATCTTCCCTGGTAACACTACCGTTTTCTTCCCAGGATTCATTTGCTGACATATTAAGCACCTATGGCAAAGACTCTCTGCTACGTTCCTGAACTTTGCATTGAACCAAGTTTGTCTGAACAACCTTATCATGGCATCCCGCCCTACGTGAGAATCACCATGGCACATCCTAGCCATAGGAGCAAGCATACAGTCTGGTAACACAGGCCTACCATCAAGGTAAACATTGACACTATCTCCAGCTCTTCTCTGACAACCTATTTTTGCCCACTCTTCCTTTTCCTTCTGTTCTGCATCATTTTGCAAATCTTTCACCTCTTCCCATGTTTTCACTCTTTCAAGCAACATAAGTTGGCAGCTGTTTCCATTTGTTTCAATTTTCTTGTTTGGCACAATATTGGGTTAATTGGCCAGCATATCGGTTACCTGCTGTCACTCTGTCATTGCCAGATTGGTGAGCAGCACACTTAACCACAGCTACTGTTTCTGGTAATTGGATTGCTTTTAGCAAGTCTTTCACGTAATTTTCATTTTTAATTGGAGTACCTGATGAAGTCAGAAACTCCCTTTGCATCAAGAGTTGGCCAAAGTCATGCACAACCCCATAGCCGTACTGTCTATCAGTATAAATGGTCACTTTCACATTTTTCCCAATTTTGCAAGCCTTTGCCATGCAATTTATTCAGCTACTTGTGCAGACTTGACTCCAGGTAAATAGGATGCTTCAACTGTGCCCCATAGAGTACACACAGCATAAGCAGCACTCAAACCTCCTTCCTCATGTCGCATGCATGAACCATCTACAAATAGCTCATGTTAAAAGTTTATTAATGGCTCTTCTCTTTTATCCGGGCGAGGTTTAGTACAATATTCTGTAAGGTCAAAACAATTATGTTCGATTTCATTTTTGACTTCTGCAAATTGTGAATCAGGCAATAACGTTGCTGGGTTCAGAATATTACACCTAGCAATAGTCACGTTTTCTGCACCTACAAGAATTCGCTCATACTTAGTCAGCCGACTAGGAGTTAGGTACTGAGTTTTAGTACTGGTCAACAAAATCACAGCTGCATGTGGGACATACACGGTTACTGGATGTCCCATAATAATGGACTCACTTTGCTCAAGACTCATGCAAGTTGCTGCTACTGCTTTCGGACATCCTGGCAATGCAGCTGCCACTGGATCTAGTGTAGAAGAAAAATATGCAATAGGACGTCTCATCAGACCATGGGTCTGGGTCAGAACTGAAAGTGCACATTTGTCTCGTGTATCACGAAACAATGCAAAATCATTTGAGTAGTCAGGCACCCTAATGCTGGAGCTGAACATAAACAGTCTCACAATTTTAGGAAAGATGACATGCTTTCATCATCCCATTCTACTGGGTCTTTTGCTCTTTTCTCTGTCATTTGTATCAATGGTTTTGCTAGGACTGCAAATCCCACAATCCACTGCCTGCACTGACCTACAACTCCAAGAAAAAGTCCGATTTCCCTCTGTGTTTGAGGTAGATCCATGTTTTGACTTATTCTGATTCTTTCAGAAGTAACCCTCCTGACACCTCTCTCTATCTGGTGCCCCAGATATTTCACTGATGTAGTACAAAATTGCAGTTCCTCAGGTGATACTTTGTGTCCTCCTTCACCTAAATGATTCAGAAGAGCAATGGTATCAATGACACAGTAATTTTGAGTTTTAGACGCCACCAGTAGGTCATCTATATACTGCACCAGGACTGATTGTCCAGGCAATATTAAAGATTCAAGGCACTTTTTCAAGATCTGATTAAAAATCGATGGGCTTTCTGTGAACCCCTGAGGGACACGATTCCAAACGTAGATATGGCCGTCGAATTTGAAAGAGAAAATATATTTGATATCTGGATGTAATGGTATGGAGAAAAATGCATGAAACAAATCTATTACACTAAACCAGCCTACTGCCCACGGTATTTGATACAAAATCACAGCAGGGTTTGGCACAACTGGACAACATGGGACAACAATTTTATTAATTTTTGCTGAGGTCTTATACGACCCTGTACTTTCCACTCGGTTTTTATGCCAATTATGGGTGAATTACATGGACTGCTCATTATTTCCTGCAAAATGCCTGCTTCAACTAGAATCTTTATTTCCAGCGCAACTCCTGCTTTTATTTCTGGGCTCATTTTGTACTGTTGAATATTTGGGTAAACTGCAACTTCTTTTACTGTCACTTTTATTGGATCGACATTTGCCATTAATCCTACATCTTTTCCTGTGAAATCCCACACCTTAGGATTTACCGTATGTTGTAACTCTTTTGGCAAATCTTCTAGAGTCAACTTTCTATTTACACTTTCTTGTTTTGCTAACATTATATTCTAAATTTCGTCTTCATCTGGGGTTTGAATTTCAACACCACTTGGGGTGCAAAAAATGGTGCAATTCATTTTGCACAGCAAATCTCTACCTAACAGGTTTACTGTACTGGAGTTGCATACAACAAACTTGTGCATTTCTTTAAAATTGCCTATTCTGACTTCCATTGGTTCTGTAACTGGGGTACTAATTTGTTTATTAGAAACGCCCACTACTTGGATCGCTTCTCCCGAGAGGGGTAGGTGTGGAACGTCGGCTGCTCTCACAGTAGAACAGGTAGCGCCAGTGTCCAACAGAAAGGCAACATAATTTCCTTCAACCTTTCTCTCTATGTATGGACCTGACTGTTCTACCTGCAAGGATGGGCCAAGTATGCACTCCTCGTCTTCCCCTCTCAGGCACCGTCAGAAACTGTCTACATCAAAGTATGTGTCACTCAAAAGAAATTGGGGTGTCACTGTGTCCCTTTTACCACTTCCCTCCCAATTTGTGGTATCCACGCTGTATGTGGTCTGACTCCCAGGAATTGGCATAGGCGCCAATGGTAACTGGTTTTGTACTACCTGTTCTTGCTGTTTTCTCGATACCTCATTCTGCGTCTGTGAATTCAAATTGTTAGTTTGCATGTTATTATTTAATACAGCCTTAAACTTGTTTCTCCAATGTAACAATTTTCTGCACCCATGACAAGGAAATTTCTTTTTAGCCTCATCTCGATTAAACTTTCCCCAAGGTTTTCCTCCATTTCCAACTCCATTGGTCTGAATATTTTTCATTTGGAGTTCTTGTTGCTCTGCTAGTTTTACTTGTGCCCCCATTAAATTTTCTTCTAAATTCTTTCGCTTATTTTCTATCTCGTCTCCACAGTATTTTGCATATTTTAAAATTTCATCTATCGGTTTGGCCTGCCAACAGATCTTATGATCTTTAATCATTTGTGAAATTTCTGGTTTTAATCCTGACACAAGCCGATAAATAAAATGAGTCATGTCTTTTGTATCAATGCTTTCTAAGCCACTGTACTGCTTGAATACCTGTAAAAGGCGCTCGTAGTATGCATGTACTGATTCATCCTTATTCTGGGTATTTCTGTCTATTCTTGTCCATTTTGTTTTCTTAGAAGGTACCTTTCCTTTCAAATACAATATTACCTTATTATATTTTTTCATCACTTCATCTGATGGGGCTCCTGTTTTTGGATCTCTAGTGTATTTATCATTAGGCCAATCAACTGCTATTTTGCACCCTGTCCATAAATGTACAAGAACAACAATGTTGAATAATCCAAATCATTTAGCAACACTTTCGAGACCTTTACAAATCTTTTGACCTGCCTGTACCACTCTACGGTTTTCTCTCTGAGTTTTGGGAAATCATTGGTAAATAATAAAATATCCTGTCGGGACCATGGCACTTCTCTCATCGTTTACAATTTTTCTACTTTTTCTGGTTCTTTCAATACATATTCAGATACAGTGTTTTTCGCTTGAGCTTCTTCCTTTTTCTTTATCCATCTAGCTTTCCATCTGTCTAAATCACCCCATTTTTGCAATAGTGATAGCAATTCTTTAATCAGTAATTTACGTCCTGACACATTCATGTTTTCTAAATCTTTGTCAGAAAATTCAGCTCGATATGGTTTCTGTAACACTTTAGATTTACCAATATCAATTCCCATTTAATTTGCCAAACTCATTAACTTCTCATGAAATGTTTTTGTATTTCGGGTGATACTTCGACATATAAACAATAATTCATCTTCATTTATTGCATTTAATTTGTCTAACCACACATTTCCAGCAAGCAATTCTCCCAATTCAACTCTTAATTAAAAAATATCCAATGTTTTTGGCTGTGATTTTGGTTTTTCTATTTCTCTGGACTATCTCTCAATTTCTTCCGGAGTAACAACAGTAGTACTTCTCGTACCTGAGGAGGCTTCCATTTGTACCTCTCTAGAATTTACAGGAGTAGTTTTCCTAGCTGAGCTACTTACTGGTTCTCTTATATGTAAATCTATTAGAGAAATTTTTGACTCACATTCACTTGCTTGATCATCCACTATTAATGTCTCTTTCCATGGCTGCACTACAGGTGTAGTCAGAACGGGAGGTCTAGGACTAGTCTGTTAATCTCCGTATAAGGGAGCAACAGGACCTATGGTCCCTGGAATCGTTAGAGCTTAAAACTTGTATTTAACTGTGTAATTTTCTGAATTAACTCACTTCTCTGTTTATTTATAGCTTCTCGTTCTCTATCTTGCAACACTTTTTCTAATGAAGTTTCATGCACAACTTGTGGAACCAAAGGTGGCTTTAAGAACGGTGTGCTAGGATTAACTTGACTTGACTCCTCATTATAAGGTGGCGGATTTTTCATTAACAAATCCTCTAAGTAAACATCTTCTGGATCAATACTTGACATTAGATATTTAGTTTTCTTAGTACTTTTACTCCCAGGTTGTTCCTCTAAGGCTCGGACTGAATATAACCCTTCCACTAGCATTGATTGCCTCCATTGTTTCATCTGCTTATCTCTGGTCTCTTTGGGAAATCTGGAATAAAATTTACTACAATTTCTATCGCTTCTGGGTCTATCTCATACAAAAGCCTCTGTTTACCATTCCTCTAATGCTTCGTACAGGGTTAATCTAGGTCTAGGATCTAATTCGATCATGCGTGTTCTTAATTTGTACAAAACTCTACCATTGAAGGTACCATTTTCTGGAAATGCCAAAACGCCATCATATTTTGTGTACTTCATCCAGTTCTCTAACCACACACAAGTGTGATAGCCCCTTTCAAACATCATGTATGATGCGGGCGTATGCAGTGGTGGAATAATAATCCCTTCTCTGGTTTTAATCGGTTTGTCCTTTTTAAAGAAATGTTTGACTTTCTTAATGAACGACATTTTTCTTTTGTCTCCTTACATGATATGAGGTCTTCCTCTTATGTATTGTTCTTGCGAAAACCCCAAGTACCTCCTATCAGGTCTATTTCCTACAGTTGCTGGATCTAAATGCCACATGTAATTTTATGCCGCTTTAATTTTGCAAAGACACTTGTTTGTTTACTAATAGACTTCCAATACCAGCACGTTTCTTAATTTTCAATCACCAATCGCCAAATAGAATTCAAATAAA
Organism: Lissotriton vulgaris; assembly: GCF_964263255.1. Taxonomy (NCBI): domain Eukaryota; kingdom Metazoa; phylum Chordata; class Amphibia; order Caudata; family Salamandridae; genus Lissotriton; species Lissotriton vulgaris. The sequence continues at coordinate 203,143,917 of NC_141690.1, read as the reverse complement.
TCCAACCAATAGTTGCACAGCTTTTCCCATGAGTCGATTTCTCCAGCTCCCTTTACTCACCCTTCCTTTACAGTATTACCTCAGCTACACACCCGCTGTCTCAACCAATACCAGCAGGCTCTAATTGACGTCAGCGCAGCTCCACAACTGACTCCCTCCTTTGCAAGGTAATACGAGAGCTTACTTCTATTCACCTTTAAATGTTCAATTTTCATTAACTAATGACAAAATCGCATTCGCCACTGTGCCTGAGTGACTAATTCAAAGTAGATCTGATTTGCACTCACTGCGAGTAACTCCCTTTCCGTTTACTCTTCATACACTACAAGTAGATCCCTTCCGTCTACTTTTCACGCAAGCATCGGAGAACCTGTTACTCCTTCTGGCTTACCCTTTCTAGGTGATATAAGGCCAAAGTTTCACCAGCGAACCCCTTTGCTGTCAATCAAGCTTAGAAGAACCTGTTACTCCTTCAGTGTGACTCTTTCTAGGTGATCTCACACAAAAGTTTTACTAGCGAATTCTTTGCTATCAATTATTCACACATTTATACAGAAAATCTCTAAAATAGTGCTTCCAGTTTTACCTAACCATTCACTTACTTCCACAGGCAAGTGACTTCACTGCACTGTGGCTTCCATTTACCACCCGCTTTTCCGCCCTCGGGGACTCCAAAACAAACATATGACAGGTACAAACAAATTTGGTTAATACATAAAAATCATTATAATTTCAAATACATAATGTAATTCAATTTAACCAACTATCTTCAACTAACTACCTATCTTAACTAAACCCTAATTACTCCTCTGCTACCAAATAAACTGATGGAGCGCGGGCTCACCTGCTCGTTTTAACATACTCACCTGTGCCCATAAAACTATATATACGCTGAACTGGTAAACCTGCACTCAATCAGTTCTGTTTAACCATTTGGGACCTATACCATTTGATTTACCAATACAAATCACTGGTACCTAAAGTCCTATGGGATTAAAGGAGTTAGCAAGAAAATAGGTAGTAAAATAACATTTGCACTCATTGAATACCACAAACTCGGGGAAAAAGTTTAAGTTCATTTATCTAATGTAAAAATTCTTAAATGTCAATATTCAAAACTGCATTAATTAGAAATCATGATCAATCAACGAGCATTATGAATAGGCACAAAAGAGAACTTTTTTTAAGCATTTGAAAACAAAGGAAGGGTAGAAAAAGGGGAAAAACAGTACAATGACGAACCCACATTAATTATAATTACCTAGAATGGTGTGAAGACCAACCCTGGCCACGGGCTGGGACAAAAGGACAGAACCTCAAAGTGCAGGTGCCAGCAGGTAAGAACAGGTGCAGACCAGAATCAGGATAGGTACGGACCAAATTGAATCAGGACAAGACTACCACAGGATAAGACCAGCACCCACAGCTAAAGTTCAAAAGTCAGCGTTGTAAACCCTCTCTGCAGCTAACGGCCAGAACCCCGATAGGGTTATCGAACTCCTACCAAAACCCCGATTGGGTAATCAAATCTTCTGACAGAGTGTTTCACCAGAACCTCTGCTCCCGATCACCTATTGAGTCCGTTGGGTTAGTGACAGGTCAGCTATTCGGACAAGTCGGACAATCTAACTGGCTAAGCCTCCCCTAGTTATACCATTTTCCAGGGCAGTGTACCAGCCCCCAAATGTTGCAAATGTGTGAATCCCACAATTTTATTGGTCAAAAGATGAGGAGAGGTCATCACACCATATTAATATGAGGTAACTGTGATTCAGTATTCAAATTAACGTTCCCTCCCAGCATTTTTATTTTCCCATGAACTTTTATTCCACCCGGCACTGAATGTATCAACTAAGCACAAATATTTTAACAAATTATACAATCCAACTTCCTCTGGCAGGGTTAATAAGTCATGTTCTCATAGTTTTTACAGTTCATGTCTGATGCTGGCATTGGTTCAATGCCATGGCTTCAATAGTTTGAGTTTCTTTGCACAGGCGCAGTTCCTCCAAAGATGGAGTTCAGAAGTACATTTCAGGCCCAAATGCGACACATGTGAAAATAGAAAAGAAACACTTTTAGAACACATAATAAATGAATGCACTTTATACCACTTATCTCTATACTATTCCCATTATTTTATTTTAGCTATTGCATTAAGGTTTTAGGCAGAACGAACAGCTTAGCAAAAGCAGTGATGCAAGCTTCTTGCATGTTAAGACACAGAACAGCCATTTTAGTTCTAGTGCGCAGAAGCAAATGTTTCCCACCAAACGAAGTAACACGTCATGTCACGTGAGTGTGACAGACACATGCGCAATAGAAAATCCTGTGTAGCAACAGCCATTTTAATGCAAGCGGGTTATAATTAGTAAAAGCACATTGGAAAGCTTCCCCTAGATACTAGAAATGTCATGAAATGCAATATTAATATGACAAAACATGTTAGTTAGTACATTAACATTATTTCCGAGAGAACTGAATACAAGCAAGTCGCTTTACGTGCGTAACCTTGCTCCATCAGTGTCAATAAAAAAACTGTGAGAATGGAGCACCAGACCTGGCATCCCCATCAGTGTCCTTCACAGCAGACAGCCCCGGCCTGGACATGCTGCATTTGCCTTCAATGTTTTATTTCATGCTACTAGATATCTGTTCTGAACTTTTTCAGTGTAACACATCTGACTTGTGGATCATTCACCATCACAGTGGAATTTGCACAATGTTGCTGTTATCTTCACTGTAGAAATTTAAAAGAAAAAATGCATCATCTAAGGATTACACGCGCTTCAAAGTGTTCCTTGCTCCTCTCTTCATTGGGGTGCGAAACATACTAAAACTTGTACAAAACCGTTTGGCTAATTGGTCTCTACACTGGCGGCCGTAGGAGGCCATCGGCTGTTAGTCAAACATTTGGTGAGCTTTTGGTTTCAAAATCGAAGGACTTTCTTTTAGTGAGGACTGTTTAAACCGTTATGTTGTGGTTTCAAATGTGTAGCACAAGCTTTATAATGCACTCGCAGCTTTCCTCATACATGTAGCCATGTGGACCAGCTGAGGGATCTTCTGTGATGACGTCCCTTATGTGCAGCTCAAAAGCTGAGGTCTGACGCTTTCCAGCATAGCCATCTGGCGAGCGTCACTACTGTGTGCCGCCATCTTGGTATTAGCGCAGGACACAAGTTCCGGGGCAAAAGAGTGTCCCACATCTTCCATCCTGCTTCAGAGTTTGTTCGGCCAGCCAATAAAATGTGCATTTAGAGTGTACTAAGATCACCTTCAGGCTTTCCAGTGCATACTTCAAACGGGAAGTTTTTCGGAGATGGCAAATCTTTGTGTGGTGATGGTCTCCATCTTTAAGGAGTTTGCAGTTTGGCAGTCTGAGGTTGCACGGAGCCCTGCAGTCGGCAACTCACCTTGGCCTGGTTGTCATGTGTAATGTCATCTTATTTCCGGGTATTCTATTCTCATGCAAACTGATGGGGGGGAATTTTCTAGTCTTCCATCTGGATATTGTTTTGAAAGATGATTATTGTAGTACTGTTTGTCATGGCTATTATGCCATAACCTGTGAATGCAAACAGCTTAATTTGCACTTCACTCCTAGTCGTTTTCTGTCCTGTTGAGCTAATGGTGTTACTTGATTAAAAGTTACTCTGCGTATGCTTGGCATTTTGCCCCATTAGTTTCTCTGTATTCTCACGGCATGCACAAAGGGGTTGTGTGTTTTATCTCTTTTATTAATCACATTACATTTCATCTACATTGGGCGGATGAAGTTTATTCATTCCTTCTTTTGGCATTGAATTGTGGGATGGTTTCACCCATTTCTTGGTTATACGTTACACACCCTTACATTAGGGTGGTCCTAATGTTTTAAGTGAGTGTTGGTCATCCATCTTTAAGTTTTAGTTACGCACCATTCCTGGAGGGTACTAGAAGTAGGTGGTCTTGTTCAGTATTTGCATTGAACGTTATGCATCCTTTACGTGTGGGATTACACTATGGGTTCTGCTTGCCCATTTGTGTGTGTTGTTTGGGTATCCTTACACTAGGGATATCTCAATGTTTTATATGTTTTAATGGTTTGTTGACATGCACTTCTTGGTCTTTTGTTACACATTTATACTTCAGGGGATCACTGTATGGGTGTATTTTGCCCGTATTTGCAATGCATGTTTCACTCCCTTACATGAGGGGCAGGAATGGGTACTAGTCTCATTTCTACATAGTACATAATATGACCCTTACATGGGGGTTGTCTAATTGGGTGTCAATCCCATTTACACATGTTCCTTTAATAACCCTTACACAGGGGATGTCTTTACTGGTTATTGTCCCATTTACATTATTTCTGGCCCTTACTTGAGGGGTAGTTTATGGGTGTGAGTCCCATTTACACAGATTACATTAAAAACCCTTACACAAGAGATTCTTGTGTATACATTTATTCATCCTCTCTGGTTTCTTAATTGTTCATACTCTCTCTTGAGTTTTGGATTTTACTTTGCATCCCTGAGTTTTTAACTTTTTTCTGCATGTGTACATTTGTATGTATAGTTGTTCCCACTTAGCATTGTTTATTTTAGTTTCCATTTAAAAGAAGGAGGTTATCTTATATCCTGTCTATGTACTAATGTTACACCTATCTTAACTAGTTCCAAGCAGCTCAGCCAGTGTGAGTGTTCTGAGTGGAATGTTTGTATGGTCCGGGATGCCCGCCACCCCTTCCACCACCAATATCAATGGTAGGAGACAGACACAGTTTGAACTTTTGGAAGGCAGGGGGGCCTCGCGACCCCCCCCCCCGGCCGTATTTATTAAAATATGAAACAAAATTTTAAACTTTAAATTAAAAACGTTTCATTTATCATGTACAAAATTCAACTTTCATTACACTTGATGAAGACAGGTATCCAGGCTAACCTTAACAAATCTCTAATACAAAGATTTTCCTAACCGAGTCTAACATCATGTCATCATGCATTGCATACGAATTTTGTACATCCTATCGTTAGGGGCCAACGGCAAGGTCTTAACCGGTGTCAGATCCCCATCACCAAATTTTCGCCCTCTCGTGTGAGTGGCGCATGCGCAGAGGACTTTACCCTCGTAGCCAACCGTAACTTCCCTTGTCATGGGGGCCCCCTTGCACTCGGTGCCATGTTAAGGTCGTCCGAGTTCCCGTGCGGGGTAACCGTAAGAAGGACAGCGTGGACTCCCCCCCTTTCCCCACATACTCTTCCACCGCAGCGGATATCCGGCCCCCGGAAAATTTGTGGGATGGCATATAGCCGTCTCCCCCTGGGAGGGGCCTATGGCCGTCTCCCCCTGGGCGATCCCATCCGTAATGGGTGCTGCCCCCCGTGGGAGGGGCCAATGGCCACCTCCCCCCGGGCGCTCCCATCCATAATGGGTGGTGCCCCTACTAGGGACCTTGAAATCACTGCTCACCGATCATGACCTTACTGCCCGACCGAAGACTAAATAAATACGACAGTTAATGACCTACTAGTGGGAAAAAACCTTATGCAAAATGTATATCACAGCTAGATACATCCCTCCCTGCTACCACCGTCCTTGTAGAGTGGAAGTCCCAGAATAGTACCCAACATCTATAAACATTGCTACAAAGGAGAAAAAGGTCTTATAACAGAGAAACCATTTTATTGCCTACAGTTTATTACACTTCTACAAAGGAAAAAAGGCCTAAAGACAAGTATTCAGTTGCATCCACAATCTTGGAATTAATCTACAATGGGAGAAAAGGCCTAGACAAGACGTTTCTGCATCACAATCAATTGTAAATCACCACTTTGTTTACTCCCAAACTTCTGCAACAGGGGCTGGTGGGTGGGTCAAAAAACTGCTGCTTGTTCCCTTGAGGGCTCATGAGCGACGAGTGGTGCAGCCTTCAGAGCGCGGGAACAAGAGGACGCCTGCCTGGACCCCCGTGCCTTTTAACCTGCAGCGGGGAGGCGGGCGGCATCCCCCTCCGAACCAAAAGTGCACGGACTTCCGGGCGGGTGTTAGGACAACCCTCTTAGGCGGCGGGGACGTGCTCCAACCACGCCACTTTAGGCATACCGGCCGGGGACACGCCCCCGCCTGCAAAGGTTTCCCGGGCAGTCGGGGCACCCGGCCATACGTTCGGGGTGACCGAGAGGTCTCCCCTTTCCATATGGTCCGGGATGCCCGCCACCCCTTCCACCACCAATCCCAATGGTAGGAGACAGACACAGTTTGAACTTTTGGAAGGCAGGGGGGCCTCGCGACCCCCCCCGGCCGTATTTATTAAAATATGAAACAAAATTTAAAACTTTAAATTAAAAACGTTTCATTTATCATGTACAAAATTCAACTTTCATTACACTTGATGAAGACAGGTATCCAGGTTAACCTTAACAAATCTCTAAAACAAAGATTTTCCTAACCGAGTCTAACATCATGTCATCATGCATTGCATACGAATTTTGTACATCCTATCGTTAGGGGCCAACGGCAAGGTCTTAACCGGTGTCACATCCCTATCACCAAATTTCCGCCCTCTTGTGTGAGTGGCGCATGCGCAGAGGGCTTTACCCTCGTAGCCAACCGTAACTTCCCTTGTCATGGGGGCCCCCCTTGCACTCGGCGCCATCTTAAGGTCATCCGAGTTCCCGTGCGGGGTAACCGTAAGAAGGCCGGCGTGGACTCCCCCCCTTTCCCCGCACTCTCTTCCGCCGCAGCGGATTTCCGCCCCCGGGAAATTCGTGGGAGGGGCATATAGCCGTCTCCCCCTGGGAGGGGCCTATGGTCGTCTCCCCCTGGGCGATCCCATCCGTAATGGGTGCCGCCCTCTGTGGGAGGGGACAATGGCCGCCCCCCCCGGGCGCTCCCATCCATAATGGGTGGCGCCCCCACTAGGGACCTTGAAATCACTGCTCACCGATCATGACCTTACCGCCACAGGTCAGATAGTTGACCGACTATCTGGCCCCCCCACAACTCCTATAGGTCATGTCTCCTCAATCCCACTAGCCAATCTATCATTTCTCCTATCAATATGTAATTCCCCACCCTGGACAGGTGTACCCCATCGTCTGAATAACAGTGGTCCCCCCCAGATGCACCCGTGATGTATACTTTGAAGGTGGTTAGATCGAAACAATTTCTCCATTTTATTGTTGACCCTCTTTACCGAATGGTTCAACGCTGTCGTGGATCACCCACCCCTCCATACCCTCCTCGGAATCATGTGTGACCAAGCTATTGTGCACCCCGGGAGTGTCTTTGCTAACCAACTAACTGCTGAAAGTATGTGTTCGATTAAAGCCCGTCTGCCCAACCTCACCAAGTCATTGCCCCCAATGTGCACTATGACTACTGATGGCGGTGACCTGTGCCGCCCTAACAATTCCTCGACAAAACTTGGTCAATACAGAAACCGCCCTTCCCATGGAAGGACACCCTGAAACGATATTCCTCAGATGTGTGAATCGCATCACCTGCCCTGAATATGTCCGCGGCACGCCTCACGTATGAGTGGCCCACGACCCAGACCACTCGTCTTCCATTCCTTGCTCCTGAAGTGGTGGTCAGCTGATACTGGGCCGGTCCCAATTTCCGCCCTGCGTCACAAGCTCGTGAAACTGTAATTCAAACAAAAGACAACAAGCGTGAGTGCACTTCTTCAGTAAATTACAACATGTGCAACCGCACGTAACGTTTGAAACAGTTTAAAGACCAGCGCCCCAACTGTTTAACATTGTCTGCCTGCAGACCCCCGGCAGTCGCTTCTGTAGCGGCCCCTATCCTGAATGAATGAGTTCCAAAATCACTCGGCTTCAAGCCCGCAGCGGCAATAGTGATCGCCAGCACTCTCTGGAACTGAAACTTTGTTAACGGGGTGCCGTCACCATGCCGCAGCAAGGCCCCCTCCACGTCGTCACCCTTTGTTTTAGGTAGGCCTCAACGTGCATCACTGGACAACAGGGACTACCCGGAGCGCGCTGCAACACAATGCTACTCCCCTGGGCCTCCTGGTCTGTCTTTGACCTGGGAATCGCGATCAGCAGGGAATCCCCCCTCCCTTGCGTGTGGTCCCTGCCCAGACCCCCCTAGGTATCCCTTTTATTGGCAGCCACTAGTTCGCCTACCCGCAGGGCCCCATAGAATGCCAGTGCAAATGCTGCCCGGAATAGGACAACCTCACTAGGTGAGGAGCATGTCTCCTCTAGTTTAGCCAGCAAGGCGGTCAACCTGTCAAATCATATCGGATGCCTGGTATCCTTTTTGCGCCCCTCTAGGCGCCGCCAGCCGTGCAGCACCTTTCTGGCTATAAAGGAGTCCGTCAGGTCCCTGATCCCTTGGAGCTGAGCCGTAAACGATATGGCGGCCTTATACCGACTGGCGGTTGCCGCCGACCGGCCCTCCTCATGAAGTGCCACTAAAAATTGGGTAAAGGACCCCTCCTGACCCCATCTATGCTCCCATACAGGGCCCAAAAAGGCGCAGTACGAGCTGAACACCCCTTCATAAGCTTTTCTTGTCCTGGGCACTAAACTGGCTGCCACGAGGTTTTGTAGTCCGGGGCGCCGATTTGCCATAATGCTTCGGGAAATGGCGATGCCACTAGCTCCGCTGAGGGTAAACAATCCCTGAATGCCTGCATTTTGAAACGAGAGAGCGCATCAGCTGCATTATTCTGTAATCCCGGCACATGTTTTGCCCTGAATTGTACATTTAGCTTCAAGCATTTCAACACAATTTCTTTCAACAATCGCAATATCCACTTGCAGCGTGCTGCCTTCTGGTTAATGCACTCAACCACAGTCATGTTATCAGACCAGAATATTACCGAGCGGATTCGGAACTCTTCTGGCCAGGCCGACAACGCTACCCAGATGGGGAATAACTCTAGGAAACCAATGTTGCTCGTCAAGCCACTTGCTTCCCACCATGCTGGCCATTTCTGGGCCGACCTTCAGTTACCAAGGATTGCGCCAAACCCCACACTGCCCGCAGAGTCGGTCCATAAACCTAACTCTGCTGACGAGGCCGGGGCTTTGCTCCAGACTACCCGGCCATTGAAATCCACCAGGAATGCCAGCCAAATGAGCATACCCTGGCGAACCTCTGCCGACAGCCTCGTACGATGGTGCCCTTCTTTGAGGCCAACCTCGGCCTGGGCAATGGATCGGGAGAAAGGGCGAGCCATCGATATAACCCTCAGTGCAAAATTCAGCTGTCCCACTGTTTGCTGTAGTTGATGCAGTGCCACCTTGTCATTCCGAAGACATTGTAGCAAGGAGGCCCTAAATATGGCGATCCTCTCCGCCGGCAGACGAAGCAACCTTTCACGGAGTCTAATTCAATACCCAGAAACTCCAGGGAGGTAGTTGGACCCACTGTCTTACCTGGCGCCAACAGAACCCCGAAACCCCGCATGAGCACGCAGAATTCCTGCAATGCCCGTGCACAGTCCCGAGAGCCCGCCGGGCCGAGAAACAGGAAATCATCAAGATAATGCAGCACATGTTGGTGCCCTGAGGCCTTTGAGGATGCCCACTCCAGAAATGAGCTAAACATTTCAAAATAGGCCCAAGAAATTGAACAACCCATCGGCATGCACATATCCATGTAGTACTTCCCCTGAAATGCGAAACCCAACAAGTGCTGATCCTGGGGATGCACCGGTAGTAACCTAAATGCGGATTCAATATCCGATTTTGCTAACAATGCACCGGGGCCTAGGCGATTCAACATGACCACTGCGTCATCAAATGATGCATACCTCACACTGCAAATGCCTGCATCAATTGCCTCATTCACGGAAGCCCCCCTTGGTGCAGATAGATTATGAATGAGCCTGAATATGCCCTGCTCCTTCTTGGGAACTACCCCTAATGGGGAACACACAAAATTGGCCGTTGGTATTTCACCAAACGGTCCTGCAACCCACCCCAAGCGAACCTCTTTTGCCATTTTTGTGGCGACCACCGTCGGGTTGTGCGTAACGGACAGTTGGTTTCTGCATAAGGGGGCCCCCCGAGAATCACCCACCGGGATCCTGAAGCCATACGAGAAGCCATCTCGCAGGATCCCGGCGGACACATAATCCGGTTATTTGTTCAGCCAGGGAGTCAAAGCCAAAATATCCACAGGAGATTGTTTAGTCATCCGAGACACTGTGTCAATCTTGCTTGGTACCCCCTTTTCCCCCAGTAACATTGCCTCTGGATTGGCAGCTAGTTTCGGGGTGGGAGGTGTTACCACAACCTGCACAGGCATGCCTGAACCTGCATGTTCCCTGTGGCCTACTACACGTTCCCTTGTTAAAACCCCAACATACCCCTCGCTTATTCCCATTCACGCCCGATCTAGACTGAGTCTCTCCCCCGTGAGCTGGTCGAAAGGGCTGTGGATGTTTCTGCTGAAAAGCCCTGATACCATTCACACTCGACCCTGTTCCTCCCGCCGAGCCTGGCGTGAACTGCGCATGCCAAGATACAGTGTGCAAACAATCCCAAGTCAGTGATTCATTAAACTCTTTTGCTTTGTTAAACGACACATCGTACCCTTTTCATGCGTCCCCTCCATATTTCTCATGGAAGCCCGTGATCCTGCTCTGGTAGCAAGCAAGGTCTCCCAACAATTCTGGTGTTCGCTCACCCATAATTGCTACAAACACAGAATAAGCCCTGATCCAGTTCATCATAGACTCCTCCACCCTGAATTCTGCCATTGTTGCCCTCCATTCACTGGGGTGCCACAAATCTTTCTGGGTTTTGGCATATTCTAATTCACGATTGTCCATCAACAATTAAAACATATTAATGTATTTGTTCGCCCACACCATCTCTTTCGTGGCCATCGGAACATGTTGTGCCAGGCATTCCCGCCTTGAAGGTACAGCGCCCTCCCCCATTATTGGGAGCGACCTCTTACCATTTTCTGTCGTACCTCCGGTCGTGTCCGTCGCCTTATTCTGGTTCTCGACCGCAGCTGTGTTCGCCACCTGCAGAGGAATAGAAGGTATGTTCCCTGCCCTAGAGCCCCTTGCCTGCCTGAGCTGGTCGATAATTTGCCTAGCCTCCTCAGCTGGATTTTCCGGAGCCGCGGATCCCCTCGCTCCCTTCTTCAACCAAGGCAATACCGCCGCTAGATGCATCGCCAGTTCGGGGGGTACCTGTTCCTTATCCAGTGGTGTGATAATCACAGGGATTGGCAATCCCCCATCCGGTGCGGGCACCGGGCTGGCCGCTGGGGTTACTGGGACCAGCGGAACTTCCATCGGGACAGGGACCTCGCTAGGACCCCCTTTCCCTTTCTTCTTTTTCCCCTTGTCCCCCCCTGGAGTAATATTTGGCAAAGCAGGCCCCACAATCCTCTTAGGTCTCCCTGAGGGCCCCGCCTGAGCTTCCACTTTCTTCTGGAGCGCCGCTAAGCTGCGACCCAATCGGGTTACCAGTGTGCGAAGCATCCGTTCCATCTCGGAGCTCTTCCCGTTCTTCTTTCCAGGCATATCCGACGTTCTGTACAGGTCCTCGGATCCCAGATACGCCTCGACGACTGAAACAGAAAAAACAACGATTACCACGTTCAAAAAACTGCTGCTTGTTCCCTTGAGGGCTCACGAGCGACGAGTGGTGCAGCCTTCAGAGCGCGGGAACAAGAGGACGCCAGCCTGGACCCCAGCGCCTTTTAACCTGCAGCGGGGAGGCGGGGCGGCATCCCCCTCCCGCCCAAAAATGCACGGACTTCCGGGCGGGTGTTAGGACAACCCTCTTAGGTGGCTGGGGCGTGCTCCAACCACGCCACTTTGGGCATACCGGCCGGGGACACGCCCCCCGCCTGCAAAGATTTCCCGGGCGGTCTGGGCACCCGGCCATACCTTCGGGGTGACCGAGAGGTCTCCCCTTTCCATGTGATAGAGATGCATGGAATGTTTGGGTGCCTGTGTGGTGAGGTGTGACAGTTGTAGAGCAACAGGTAGGCTGCTCCTGGTGGGGCTGCTTAACATGGAACCAACCTGTAACTTAAGACCTAATAAAGAAACTACAAAGACGCAACTCGGCTATGTCTGGTACATACCAACATTTTCTATACCTAACTTTATATTTATGTACCTTGATGATTTATATATCTGTAAGGTATGTAGATGTAGAGTTAACTATAGTAAAGGACATATTTATAAGTGGGGTTACGTCCCACTTGCACCACATGACATGAAGCGTGCACAACACAAGCCCAAAATGTAATTGATGAAGCAATGCAAGGCCCCCTTAGGTGGCCCTGAGTGACTTCATAAATCCAGAGAAACGCAACACAGCACAAATCGCTGCATTGCTTTATCCTGCACCAGGGAGGCATTCCATGGGTGTTGAGTGGGTGTTCCCACACAATATTCATGGATTTTGATGCATTCTGAGATTTACCAAGAGTAGTAGAACTGGGAATGTGCCAAAAAAGCGACACCACCCCAGGCTAGATGTAACAATGAGAAATATCTATATTTCTCTGTGTTGCTTCCTCTTTCAATGTGTGTTGCATTTTGCATCACACATACAAAGAGGAAAATGCCTCAGGGGATTGTTTTTGTGCAGGAAGGTAGTCCTTCCTGCACAAAAACAATCGTCCTTGCAATGCAGGCACCATTGCACCATTGTGCAAAGGTGCCTGCAATGGCGTTAGGCAGCAAAAACGACGCCAGCTCAGAGACAAAGGCAGGGATGCACCGTATTCTTTTAAATACAGTGCATTTCTGCCCTTACCCTGTCCTGCAACATAGCAAGGTGACTTTCTTATAAATATGCCCATTATTCTATACCGCCCTCTATGCGCTTACCTAATCAATTTTTTGGTCGTGCTTTTGTCACTACTTGAGATTGCTTCTTCAATTTTCCATTCTAGAATTGTTTTTTTTGCAGACATAAGTTAAACGTATGCAAGCAAAAAAAGGTTTGAGAGCACTGAGAAGTCAAGGTACCACATGACAGGATGAGCAGGCTGCACATTGAGTTTTATGCCTGCGCGTCAGAGCACAAAGCTGGTACAAGCTACCATTGCTACACAGAGACTCACTTATTTCAACATTCAGTCAGTAAAGGCACTGATATACATTAGTCTTTGTTTAACTTATTAACCTAAAGATTGAGGTATTTAAGATAATAAGAAGGTGTTTGGGTGCCCTGTGCCTGAATTGTCCAAGATTATATAATTCATTAAAATCATTCCATGTTTCAGGTAAGTCATTCTCATCTGTATAGAGGGGAGTTTGTGGAAAATAAAGCCAGTTTGTAAGGAGAAGACTGCAAAACGACCTTTACGATGAATAAACACGAAATTAGCATACAGGCCGTGCCATGTGTGCTCGGGGACATTCAGCTCTGATTGAAGTACAGGATTGCAGTCACTGGTTTCATTGTGAGGACAGATTGACCTTGAAGTTTGCAGGATGGGCACTGAATCAAACTTTTAAAAAGTGAAAATGTTCTTCATATGCGTGGGGTGGCCACCCAATCAGCGGCTTCAAAGGGTAGCTTCAGAGTGGCCTGGCCACCCGGCTCTATGCACTTTCATTGACTTTCTACCAGTTTTGTGATGCTCTTTGCAGCAGTTCTATAATTCATAGTGGAATGAATGTACTACTAAATACTGATTACGAAATAACCATATTTAAATTTTTAACAAATTAATGGTCTCTGTGCTGGTAATGGAACTGGGCCACATTATCAAAGCTCTTTGATCAACCAAGATATATTCAGATGTAAAATAAACGCAATATGATATGGATTGGCAGCTAGTTTCGGGGTGGGAGGTGTTACCACAACCTGCACAGGCATGCCTGAACCTGCATGTTCCCTGTGGCCTACTACACGTTCCCTTGTTAAAACCCCAACATACCCCTCGCTTATTCCCATTCACGCCCGATCTAGACTGAGTCTCTCCCCCGTGAGCTGGTCGAAAGGGCTGTGGATGTTTCTGCTGAAAAGCCCTGATACCATTCACACTCGACCCTGTTCCTCCCGCCGAGCCTGGCGTGAACTGCGCATGCCAAGATACAGTGTGCAAACAATCCCAAGTCAATGATTCATTAAACTCTTTTGCTTTGTTAAACGACACATCGTACCCTTTTCATGCGTCCCCTCCATATTTCTCATGGAAGCCCGTGATCCTGCTCTGGTAGCAAGCAAGGTCTCCCAACAATTCTGGTGTTCGCTCACCCATAATTGCTACAAACACAGAATAAGCCCTGATCCAGTTCATCATAGACTCCTCCACCCTGAATTCTGCCATTGTTGCCCTCCATTCACTGGGGTGCCACAAATCTTTCTGGGTTTTGGCATATTCTAATTCACGATTGTCCATCAACAATTAAAACATATTAATGTATTTGTTCGCCCACACCATCTCTTTCGTGGCCATCGGAACATGTTGTGCCAGGCATTCCCGCCTTGAAGGTACAGCGCCCTCCCCCATTATTGGGAGCGACCTCTTACCATTTTCTGTCGTACCTCCGGTCGTGTCCGTTGCCTTATTCTGGTTCTCGACCGCGGCTGTGTTCGCCACCTGCAGAGGAATAGAAGGTATGTTCCCTGCCCTAGAGCCCCTTGCCTGCCTGAGCTGGTCAATAATTTGCCTAGCCTCCTCAGCTGGATTTTCCGGAGCCGCGGATCCCCTCGCTCCCTTCTTCAACCAAGGCAATACCGCCGCTAGATGCATCGCCAGTTCGGGGGGTACCTGTTCCTTATCCAGTGGTGTGATAATCACAGGGATTGGCAATCCCCCATCCGGTGCGGGCACCGGGCTGGCCGCTGGGGTTACTGGGACCAGCGGAACTTCCATCGGGACAGGGACCTCGCTAGGACCCCCTTTCCCTTTCTTCTTTTTCCCCTTGTCCCCCCCTGGAGTAATATTTGGCAAAGCAGGCCCCACAATCCTCTTAGGTCTCCCTGAGGGCCCCGCCTGAGCTTCCACTTTCTTCTGGAGCGCCGCTAAGCTGCGACCCAATCGGGTTACCAGTGTGCGAAGCATCCGTTCCATCTCGGAGCTCTTCCCGTTCTTCTTTCCAGGCATATCCGACGTTCTGTGCAGGTCCTCGGATCCCAGATACGCCTCGACGACTGAAACAGAAAAAACAACGATTACCACGTTCAAAAAACTGCTGCTTGTTCCCTTGAGGGCTCACGAGCGACGAGTGGTGCAGCCTTCAGAGCGCGGGAACAAGAGGACGCCAGCCTGGACCCCAGCGCCTTTTAACCTGCAGCGGGGAGGCGGGGCGGCATCCCCCTCCCGCCCAAAAATGCACGGACTTCCGGGCGGGTGTTAGGACAACCCTCTTAGGTGGCTGGGGCGTGCTCCAACCACGCCACTTTGGGCATACCGGCCGGGGACACGCCCCCCGCCTGCAAAGATTTCCCGGGCGGTCTGGGCACCCGGCCATACCTTCGGGGTGACCGAGAGGTCTCCCCTTTCCATGTGATAGAGATGCATGGAATGTTTGGGTGCCTGTGTGGTGAGGTGTGACAGTTGTAGAGCAACAGGTAGGCTGCTCCTGGTGGGGCTGCTTAACATGGAACCAACCTGTAACTTAAGACCTAATAAAGAAACTACAAAGACGCAACTCGGCTATGTCTGGTACATACCAACATTTTCTATACCTAACTTTATATTTATGTACCTTGATGATTTATATATCTGTAAGGTATGTAGATGTAGAGTTAACTATAGTAAAGGACATATTTATAAGTGGGGTTACGTCCCACTTGCACCACATGACATGAAGCGTGCACAACACAAGCCCAAAATGTAATTGATGAAGCAATGCAAGGCCCCCTTAGGTGGCCCTGAGTGACTTCATAAATCCAGAGAAACGCAACACAGCACAAATCGCTGCATTGCTTTATCCTGCACCAGGGAGGCATTCCATGGGTGTTGAGTGGGTGTTCCCACACAATATTCATGGATTTTGATGCATTCTGAGATTTACCAAGAGTAGTAGAACTGGGAATGTGCCAAAAAAGCGACACCACCCCAGGCTAGATGTAACAATGAGAAATATCTATATTTCTCTGTGTTGCTTCCTCTTTCAATGTGTGTTGCATTTTGCATCACACATACAAAGAGGAAAATGCCTCAGGGGATTGTTTTTGTGCAGGAAGGTAGTCCTTCCTGCACAAAAACAATCGTCCTTGCAATGCAGGCACCATTGCACCATTGTGCAAAGGTGCCTGCAATGGCGTTAGGCAGCAAAAACGACGCCAGCTCAGAGACAAAGGCAGGGATGCACCGTATTCTTTTAAATACAGTGCATTTCTGCCCTTACCCTGTCCTGCAACATAGCAAGGTGACTTTCTTATAAATATGCCCATTATTCTATACCGCCCTCTATGCGCTTACCTAATCAATTTTTTGGTCGTGCTTTTGTCACTACTTGAGATTGCTTCTTCAATTTTCCATTCTAGAATTGTTTTTTTTGCAGACATAAGTTAAACGTATGCAAGCAAAAAAAGGTTTGAGAGCACTGAGAAGTCAAGGTACCACATGGCAGGATGAGCAGGCTGCACATTGAGTTTTATGCCTGCGCGTCAGAGCACAAAGCTGGTACAAGCTACCATTGCTACACAGAGACTCACTTATTTCAACATTCAGTCAGTAAAGGCACTGATATACATTAGTCTTTGTTTAACTTATTAACCTAAAGATTGAGGTATTTAAGATAATAAGAAGGTGTTTGGGTGCCCTGTGCCTGAATTGTCCAAGATTATATAATTCATTAAAATCATTCCATGTTTCAGGTAAGTCATTCTCATCTGTATAGAGGGGAGTTTGTGGAAAATAAAGCCAGTTTGTAAGGAGAAGACTGCAAAACGACCTTTACGATGAATAAACACGAAATTAGCATACAGGCCGTGCCATGTGTGCTCGGGGACATTCAGCTCTGATTGAAGTACAGGATTGCAGTCACTGGTTTCATTGTGAGGACAGATTGACCTTGAAGTTTGCAGGATGGGCACTGAATCAAACTTTTAAAAAGTGAGAATGTTCTTCGTATGCGTGGGGTGGCCACCCAATCAGCGGCTTCAAAGGGTAGCTCAGAGTCGCCTGGCCACCCGGCTCTATGTACTTTCATTGACTTTCTACCAGTTTTGTGATGCTCTTTGCAGCAGTTCCATAATTCATAGTGGAATGAATGTACTACTAAATACTAATTACGAAATAACCATATTTACATTTTTAACAAATTAATGGTCTCTGTGCTGGTAATGGAACTGGGCCACATTATCAAAGCTATTTGATCAACCAAGATATATTCAGATGTAAAATAAACGCAATATGATAAAATGTTATGGTTCAGAAAATCTTCTCAATTAGGGAATTGCTGTTGGATTTTTGAGGCCAGTGATGCCTCTGTGAACACCAATTATGTTTTCCTTTGGGATGTCCTAAAGCCTTTATCGCCAACAAAGCCAGCATCTTTTTCTCTCTTTCTACCCTAACTCCAGTAACAGAAACAAAGCATAAAATGCATCGCTTTAAACAGACATAATTGCATGAATCAAAGACAATAAAATGACAAAATACCGTTTCCAGGATATTGATTCTCTTCAATATAAGAAGTTAGTCAATTTCTTCCTGAGCCCTGGATGCTTATTTAAAAGACCAACAAAGAAGTGCATCTGTAAGTGAATAAAATGGTGAACATTTACATCTCTGGATCAGAAGAATCATAGGAAGAATACAGAGAAGATTTTTTTATTCTGTTTTTTAAAATGCGTTTATAGTAGATGTTATCTTTCATAATATAAAATCACATCCAAATGACGATTTTTTCCAAATAGATCTCCTACTGCTAACTACCACAGATTATAAATTTTTTCCTTAAGATAAAAATACTCTATTATTGGAAAAAAGAACATTTTGATTCCCCTCAAACATCCAAATTGTCAAGTCCATTCTAATCTAATTCTTAGTAAATGAGAGACCCTTGTGACAATAGTTCCTAGAATGAAAGCACTATCCTAATCTACATATTTAAACTATTCTTCCACCCAGTGCAGCAAATGGAAAGACTACGCGTTTCTAGTTTTCTAGTTTGCACATGGTGTAGACTGGGTGACGATCAAGGCCATGAGGACCACTTTGCAAGTTTGGGCGGCGGGGGATGGGGCTGGAGAAACATGCAATCAACTGCCACTGACAATACTTGCAGAACTGTTTTGTCATTGTATCAAATTAATTATTTTTGCATGCATTTTTTGCAGAAACTCAAAGATGGTACACCAGTAAGATTTTAGATGGGGACATGAGCAACACATAGCTGTTCAATTACCATATGATGAAACATCAAGGAAAATCATGTGTTAAAGAGTGTTCCATGATTATTAAAGAATGATAATTCATTAGACATGGTATTCACAGATGTGGTTGTTATGCTCACTGTGCCACAATGACTCAATCTACAATTCACTGACACCCTACGTTAGCTACAGTATTTTATTTTATTTTTAGAGTTTTCTATCGCACGAACAAGCCCCAGAGTATGGTATCAGAGCGCTTTAGAAGGAAAGCAGAAGTAATTAAAGAACATTTTGCAAAACAAAAGATCAAACAAAGTATCGAAATATTTCTTTACAAGTTTAGGTAGGTAGAGGAAAGAGCATGTAGCATTAGGAACAAGTTCGAGTGCGCATCAGTCATAGAGGCGAAGGTCTCATTAAGGGGTTTGATGAAACAAGTTCGAAGTCATAGACTGGATCAGTGCCTTGCAGAATTATGGGAGGAATTTGCTAATCAGGAATGATTTTGCTTCCCTTTTGAATAGTGGTGTAGAGGAGATTTTACTGATGCTCGGAGGTAGCAAGTTCCATATTCTTGGTTCCTTTCCGGTGAATGCTCTGTCAGATGTTTTCTTCTTGCTGAAACGAGAGGGTTTCAGGAGTAGATTGTCGGCGCTCCTAGAATGTCTGTTTCCTCCCGATAAGGTACGTTTTTGGGTAGGTACTTGGGGGTATTGTGGTATAGAGCTTTATGAGTGATGCAAGCCATCTTTAGTTAGATTCGAGCTTCATGGGGTAGCCAGTTGAGCGCTTTCAGGTGTGGCGATATATGGTCAAATTTCCTAGATCCTGTTAGGAGTCTTGCTGCTGCATTGAGACAGGCTTTCAAGGGGTCTGTTGAGATTTTGTGAAGCCCAGAGTGGGTAGTACATCCATACTCCAACCTTGAAATAACTAAAGCCTGAACTGCAGTTTTGAGGGCAAGGATGAATAGTTTAATTTTTCTGAGATAGCTGAGCTGAAAGTGGGCATTTTTAGCTAACAGGTTGATGTGAGCTTGCATGTTAACGTTCTTTTTCAGTGTAATTCCAAGCGATTTTGTGGAGACCACCAGATTCGGCGTGCAATTCAGAGCAGTGATCATCTTGGTCCATTCCTTTATCTCCAGCTAGTTTTTAGGGGGAGGATTAACAGAAATTCAGTTTTTTGCGAGTTTAGCTTGAGGAAGTTGGTCCTTATCCAGTTGATGGTCTTTTCTTTTCGAGCGCTCGATTCATCATCTTTATCTCCTCAGTGGAAGAGATCTTGATGTAAACTTGAGTGTCGTCCACGTACATGTGGTAGGAGATATTTGCTTGCTGTAATAGCTCGGTTAGTGGTTCCACATGTAGGTTGAATAGCGTAGGGGATAGGGTTGAGCCTTGTGGAACTCAAAGTTGGTTGGGTGAAGAGGGAGAAAGATTTTTGTTTACCATGAACGTTTGCATTCTGTTTTCCAGAAAGGATTTCAACCATTGAAGGACTGTGCCAGATAGACCCATCCTGTTTTCCAGTCTTCTAAGAATTTTGTTGTGATTGACCTTGTCGAAGGCTGATGAGAGATCGAGCAGGACTAGTAGGCAGGTTTCATTCCGGTCAAGTGCAAGGAGGGCATCGTCGACTAGATGCAGAATTGCTGTTTCTGTGCTATGGCTGGGTCTGAAGCCCGATTGGCATTCGTTCAGTAGTTTGAAATCTGTGATGTGTTGGTTCAGTTGTTGCTGAACGCATTTTTCCAGGACCTTGGCTAGCATGAGAATGTTGGTTATAGGTCAGAAGTTGTTAGGGTCGGAGGTGTTTGCTGTCGTTTTTTTTTTAGGATAGGTGTGACTTGACCAGTTTTTAGGCAATCCGGATGTGAACTTGCGCTAGCGAGGCATTGATGATTTTGGTCCAGAGAGGGGAGATGATATGGTGGATGTGGGGTAGGCAGTTAGAGGGGACAGAGTCATTGAAGTTATGGGCTCATCGGCCGGGTGCAGCTTGGTTCCAGTGACTATGATTAATGCAAGCATTCCATCCATCACTTTTTGTATACTTTAGCATGCCGTCCACAGAGGGACGGGTATCCAGACATGGGTCCCGTGCACACTGTGTCACTGGAACCAAGCTGTGTCCAGTTGATGAGTCTAGAACTAGGGCAAAACCAGTCCTTAGTTGCTTGTGTTCCAGTTTGGGGAGCACCTGTCTTGGTAGTTTGGGCTGTTCTATTCCGATTGGAGCAGGGTCAAGGGCTGATTTGCTTAATGCTGGGCCCACACTGAGGTGACATGGTGTGCAAAATAATGATGAATTGGAATGCGGCCCGAGTAATTACCAGTGGCTGAGATTAATTCAAGCATTCCGTCCATCATTTTTTTGTATACTATAATTTCTATGAATGCATGCCTATTCCCTCCCCATTGACAATACCTTGAACTGCCTAATGACAAAGAGTGCATTATCTACCATGATCCCTGAAACTGACTTGCACTACCAGTTCAATTTGATTTACTTATGAAATGTCTGGTGTTATTTTTTTGCAATATTCACTGAGATCGCGATCAGCTTGCCAGTCAGTTGCTAAAATGATATGATGATTCACAAAGGAGTGAGAGACCCAAATAGACCCTTGAGGGCTTGGGTGGTTAAGTGAAAAGGTAGGGAGGCCTTCAAGGGATTTAATTCAAAGCAAAAATGAGTTGTTCAATTTACTTAAAGGCTAAGATTAATTAACCTGGTGTGTAAGTCATGTAGTTAAATATGCATAATCAATTTGTAGAACACATAAACACATATAAACATATAAACAACAAAACACAAGGGGTGTATCAAAAAAAGAGCTTTATCAAATATTTCATTAGGTCAGCAATAAATCAAAAAAGCAGGTAAGGAAATGCTGATATGAAGAGCCTAGTAGCAAATCAACAGTAATGCAGCAAAACCTATAAAATACATCTATCTCAAGGAGCAAAAGTAAATCAAGTACTGTAGAGATAAGATGGAGGTCGACGTTTCGGTCTCTCTACAACCCAATGAACGAGACCATCTTCAGGACTGTTTTCAATAAAAACACTGCTATAAATTGTGCTGAAATCTCAACTCAATGAAAGCCACAATGTTGGAATTTTAGAGGCGAAATTGCACGTTGAAGCGGTATGGCCAAATCCTAGTTCGGGGAACACAACCGTCCCATAGGCGAGGACGCCGAGGATAACTTGATAGATGGTTATTCAATGGTAAAGAGCTCAAGACACCGGAGGGGTTTAAAACAATCTATTAGTAGATTTAGAGCCCTCTGTTATCCCGAAGTAGTTGTATCCGTGTATATAGGATCTTATAGGCTGGTGCTGTAATCCAACCGATGGTTACGTGGGCGTTTAGCGGTAAAGGGTTTATTTTAACTTGGCAAACGAAGTAGGGTCAGAGTCAATCTAACGGCAGCCACGGGTTTAATTTAACTTAAAACAAGAAGAAGAAGGGTCAGAGTCAATCTAACATCAGACACGGTCTTTCCCACGTAACCATCGGTTGGATTACAGCACCAGCCTATAAGATCCTATATACACGGATACAACTACTTCGGGATAACAGAGGGCTCTAAATCTACTAATAGATTGTTTTAAACCCCTCCGGTGTCTTGAGCTCTTTACCATTGAATAACCATCTATCAAGTTATCCTCGGCGTCCTCGCCTATGGGACGGTTGTGTTCCCCGAACTAGGATTTGGCCATACCGCTTCAACGTGCAATTTCGCCTCTAAAATTCCAACATTGTGGCTTTCATTGAGTTGAGATTTCAGCACAATTTATAGCAGTGTTTTTATTGAAAACAGTCCTGAAGATGGTCTCGTTCATTGGGTTGTAGAGAGACCGAAACGTCGACCTCCATCTTATCTCTACAGTACTTGATTTACTTTTGCTCCTTGAGATAGATGTATTTTATAGGTTTTGCTGCATTACTGTTGATTTGCTACTAGGCTCTTCATATCAGCATTTCCTTACCTGCTTTTTTGATTTATTGCTGACCTAATGAAATATTTGATAAAGCTCTTTTTTTGATACACCCCTTGTGTTTTGTTGTTTATATGTTTATATGTGTTTATGTGTTCTACAAATTGATTATGCATATTTAACTACATGACTTACACACCAGGTTAATTAATCTTAGCCTTTAAGTAAATTGAACAACTCATTTTTGCTTTGAATTAAATCCCTTGAAGGCCTCCCTACCTTTTCACTCAAAATGATATGATGACATCCAGCAGCATCAATCTCCTTCATGACGCACAACCTCTGAGTATATGATACCTTTTAGGACAATACGCTGGGTAAACCCGCAGTATGCATCTGGTGTTGCAGCTGTTGCACAACATACCATATAAGACAGTGCTTAACATTGACACTTTTCTCTCATTACTGCCTATGTCAACCTGACTTGGAACTTTGAGCCTCAGGCAAATTGTTGAAAGTTGAGGTTTTCCGCTGTTCTAGTTTACACATAAGAACTAAAGTAAGCTTATTTTACTCATGAACTCACATGTAAACAAAATCCTATTCCTTTTTGAAATGTCATAGTATTGATGGTTTGCTCAATTGTGCAAAGTATTGACTGCATCTGAGTTTCTAAACCTACAACATTCTCCAAGTGTAAGCCTTGACTGATCTGCTTTACTACCCCGGTAGGACAAACTCCAATTGCAAATTTCTTTCAGTGACTGACACATGAGTGTCACCACTTGGCACAAGGATTGACTAGTATCTATAGGCCCCCTAGGACCTGGGGGCATGAGGGACTGCTCTTCCATTAGGGTGTGGGAGTGTCACCCTACACAAATGTCCCGGAGCCCTGAGATGAAATATAAAATGGTAATTCATCATCACCATTGTATTTTTCATCTTGACATCCTATCATCTTGAACGAGCGTCAGGGGGTGGGGCCACTGCTGAATGACAACAGGTGGGACTGGGAGGAGGGCGCGTTGTATGTGCACTTTTAAAAGTGCACACGTCTTTTTGGCCTGCCGTCTTGAGAGGGCCAGCCAGGCATGCACACTTTATACATCTAACCCAGCTGTGAGCAACGGCAGACCTCTGCACTGTGGAGTGCGGAGACAGGCTGCTTCATCCAGTCAGGGTGCTGCTCTCATGCTGGTGAGAGCAACGCCCTGATTGGTCAAGGGAGTTTTCTGGGGACTGGGCTCAAGTGCGACAAGGTCCGGCGCAGAAGGTCCTGGTCTCAGGTAAGTGTTTCTTTTAATATATTTTAAGTTTACATTTGATATATTTTTATTTTATTTGAGCGTGTGGGCACCCGCTTCCCCTTCCTGTTGATTCCAGCCACCACTGGGGAACATGCCTAACATGTACAATGTAGTTTCTCATTATTCAGTATTAGTTATAAGTCAAGAGTTATTAAGAAGCTTAAAAATGACATCAGCGGTCCTTTAAGGTTTGGTTGGATGGAGAAGCCTAGCTCTGTGTTGAAGAATAACATGTAAACTAACTGGAGAGGCGTCTAAGATAGAGACTAGATCAGAGGTAGAATCTCAAGTTTTTTAGCTCAAGTAGATAGGACCTCAGATGTTGTGCCTTTCATGCAGAGCTGTTTTCTGAAATGCAATTTTCAACTTGTTAATAGCGTTCAAGCAATTCACTAGAGGATTTAAATGTATATTTGACGGTCTTCCGCATATATGTGAGGCACGTACTTTCCCACTGCGTGTGCTGCAGTGACTTCCCTTCATTAGAGCCAGACACAGAAAGGTAGATGTAGGCAGTAAAAGGGCATGGTTAGGTAGTAGTGGCTGGGTCCAG
Source organism: Lissotriton vulgaris (assembly GCF_964263255.1). Classification (NCBI taxonomy): domain Eukaryota; kingdom Metazoa; phylum Chordata; class Amphibia; order Caudata; family Salamandridae; genus Lissotriton; species Lissotriton vulgaris. The sequence continues at coordinate 203,119,820 of NC_141690.1, read as the reverse complement.
ATTTAGTCAGAACCAAACACTGGTCTCTGTTTAGTAATTGGGAGGTTTTATTGAGCTCTGCATGTCACCTTTCATTCACTTCGGATTACAAGAGAAGTTCCATGTGGTGAATTTTGATGACTTTGAGGTTAGCGTACAATTGGCAGAGGGTGAGCTTTGTTACAGCTTTCTTAAGTGTGCTATCCAAATGAAGTGGAAGTTTGATTTAAGAGAGGTAGGATAATTAATTTTCAGTCCTTGTTATGTAATATGTGTTGTGCCCTAAGGTGTGCATTCACTGAACAACACATATGATGGCCTTCGGGATCACAAAGTTTGGTTTCCATGTTTGAGTTCATTGGAACCCTGGTGGATGACGAGGCCAGTTGCCTCTGACTGCAGGATGCTGATGAGCCTTGCTCCTCTTACACTCCTATAGATTAATGCAGATTGAGCCCCCCTGCTTTTGATGCCTTTTCATGTATTGCTAAATTTATATGGAAGCCTGATGTAAAGTAGAATGTAATAATCTAACTTAGTGATCACTAGGCCTCTCTGTAGCTCTGCAAGTAGATGCTCCTGGTCATCGCCATTATCATTGGTTAAAGCTTAAAGCACAGTGAATGATGGTGCATCTAGGTTGGAAGGCATTGCAGAGGGTGGTAGGTAAGATTATGATCTTCTCACCACCAGATTTTTCATTTTGGCTCCACTCACACATAGGAAGGGGTCTTTAATCAAAAATCAGTGGTCCAATCATATAACAACATTTGCTTGGTTTGTTGGCCTGTTTCTCCATTTAAAGAGGATTTAGGTATCATCTGCATTCACTTCATTCACTGTGATGTTCATCTTCTACTCTTCTTGGAGCTTTGCTAAACCACACACATACATTTTGAAGAGCAGATTGGAATAATCCATGCGACTCTCTGCATGTTGCACAACAAATTCTATTGTGCAAATCCAAACTTGCTGGATTCTGTGGGCGACGAAAGGGCAGATACACACCAGTGTGTATCTCGATTGATCATGGTCCAAAGGGCCATATTTTCGAAAGAGTCTGAGAGGTGATTCCTTATTTTGATCCAATGCAGCAGTTCTCCAATGATATTAGACATGCCACATCCTTGCCAATCGTATGACTGATGTCAGAATGTTGGTCAAGCATGCTGAAGTTTCATGTGGGCTTTGAACAATTCTTAACATTTTCAATAATCCAGTTCGGTCACAGTAATTGGATTTTCTCCAGTATTCACCATGGCCATGGTTTGGCCCATGGTTTCCACAGGAGAGGAATGATGGTAAACACGTGTCTAGGAGTGATTTCTCTAAGAAGGATGACATCAGACATTGACATGCTATCTCTTTTGAGTGAGAGGATGACTGTTTCGTGCACGCTGACATTCTGGGCACTGCAGCAGGTAAGATGTTTTTGTGCCACAGTCAATGTCTTCTCTTTGGTCACTGGGTGGAATCAATTGATGGTGAATGAAAACTGGAAGGTATGGGAAAGATTTGTAAGTGGACCTGGAGACCTAGTTTTTGGTGATGTTGAATTCAAAGAATATCAGAAAGTTGATGCAGTGCTGGTGAAAGTAAATTTAATGTTTATCAAATTTTAAGGATCGGCTAGCTTCTTAGAAATGCCGAAAAGCGCCCTTGCTTCGTTAGTGGGTTCACTAATGCATTTATCAAGGCAAGCCTTTTATAGTCCAACAACTTTCTGGTAGCCCCTTCTACGTCTTGTGCAAAGGATTTTTTATCACCTATTAATTTGCGCAATTGGATTTGAAGTTTATGACTGTTTAACTTCTGCTAGACATGTGTGAGCATATGCGTGTTGTGCTCCCTACATAGAGAGTCTTTGCACCTTTCCCATTACAAAAGGTAAATCTCTCTGCTTTGTCAGTGCTTGCTATCTTTGTTTGTCATGTCTCTAAAACGGTCTCACACACTCAAAAAATCACATGCAGGCACATGCATGACTATTGCTTTTTGCGATTCCTTAATTGCGAAAAATAAGGAATCGCAAAATGCAATGCATCGAGAAATCGCAAAAAAAAATTGCAATTTCTTAATGTTCCTTAATTGCGACTCGCAAATTGCGAGTCGCAATTAAAGAATACCTCCCCATTCATTCCTATGGGCATAGAGGCCCATAGTGAGGTTCCGTGAATTCTGAACCCGTTTCATAAAGGTCATGGTTTTGTTACGGATTTAATAGTAGCGAACCGTAACTAGTGAGTGCGGCAAGTACGAGTGTTTTCGTCATGTTAGATCGATGCATTCACTATGTATTTAGGGATTTCGTTCTGAACTAAATCGAAATCCCTAAATACATAGTGAATCCATCGATCTAATATGACGAAAACACTCGTACTTGCCGCACTCACTAGTTACGGGTAGCTACTATTAAATTCGTAACAAAACCATGACCTTTATGAAATGGGTTCAGAATTCACGGAACCTCAATAGGAATGAATGGGAAGACATTCTCAATTTGTGATTAGCAATTAGCGGATCGCAAATTGAGAATGCGATTTCAAGGGTGCAGGGGTGTCCAAAGGACACCCTGTTGCACCCCTGTATTCAATCTGTGCACATATGTTGTGAACACACATGCCCTAAGGGCATGTGTGTGCACAACATGAAACTTTGAAAAATGCACAAAAGTGCATTTTTCAAAGTTTTCGCAAATCAGCATGAGGTTCAACCTCATGGTAATTTGCTCCCCTTAATTGCAAAATCGCAAATTTTTAAAGTTGAATGCATTGCATTTAAAGAATCGCATAATGCGATTCCTTAAATGCAATCGCAATTTGAGAATTCGCAAATATTTGCAAATTCTCAAATTGCGAGGGCCTTCATCCTTCATGCATTCCAAACGCAGATTTTGCGATCGCAAACGGCCGATTTTTGCGATTCGCACCGTTTGCAATCGCAAAATCCTTTGATGCATGTGCCTGTTTATGTTTTGTTTATATTCTGGGTAGTGACATAGCCCACAAATTTAAGCTGTGCATTTTGCCATGAACTGTTCAGGTCGAGTGGAATAAAAAGAAAAATGCTAGTACTATGCAATATTATCTTTCTTTTATGTTCATAAGTATTTACATGTCAAAAAATTGTATTGATAGATCCCCTGAAGGGGAAGAAGTGTTGCATTTATTAACAAGTGCAAGATAAACAATTACTCTCTTGTTCAGCAGAGCAAAGAAAAAATATATAAAAGCGGTTGAAATGGCCACTGTTGCTGGTTTTACTGAACATCTGATCCCAGCATTAGAAAATCACAAAATATAATTTCGTTATTTACAAATACTCTTAACATAACACAATCTATTCATTAGCACTGTAATTGCAAAAGGATGATTAAAGTTTTCATGAACTCTAGAGCGAGTGGATGGTAAGTCACATTAATTAAATGTAACATTCAGTTAGTACTAATTGTATCCACTGTGCCTGCACTATGTTCTCTGCAGCAAATTACAGTGTGCGTCTGGCATCCAACGCCCACCCAACATTGCCTGACTTGTATTCTATATGATTAATTATAATTTTTTGTAATGTTTGCATTTTTCTTGAAAAATAAGCATTGGTATAGATCACATTTTCTCTCTCTCTCTCTACTTGTGTTCACAGTTATCTGAGTAAATCTAAACTATTTTGCTAGTAAGGGGAATATGTAAACCACGGGAAATTGGTTCGTTCAAAGTCCTTGCTTTCCCTCCTTTTTATTTTTGTGGCATAGAATGAAACAGGACCTCTTAGTCTTCATTTTGAACATAATTGGCTTAGATCTTCTCTTAGTACATAGTAATTTGCTTTTCACAGAGGAAGGAAATGCCTAATGATACTTATTGTGTTTGAAACACTGCCTTTCATTTCTTTATTATAAAGAGACTTTATAATGCCTCTCATAGCTGAGTTGTCCTTTTATTGTGCTATTGTTTTTCGGATGCAATTTGATATCTAGAGAATTCCAAAGACATCTGTCTGTGCCTTCAAGTCTTTGCTTACTGATTATGTCTATCTCCTACTCCCTCATCTCCCCTCTCTGTATGTAAAAGAGGACAGCCGCCACACCATCTCGGTAGAAAAGGTTTACACCTCATTCCATAGGAAATCCAAATTTGCATACTTTGACACACAGAGGGGCTGTTCGGGCACCAAGGAGCACACAAGAAGGCAGTGGGAGTGAGAAAGGGCAGTATGGTGGCAGGGGCATATAGAGTCAGCAGGATGGCGGGCACATAGTGGAGGGGGGGCAAGTCAGACTGGTGCACAAAGGGTCTTGATGGGTATGGGGCATACAGAGGGGGGTACGGCAAGCACAGGGAAGTACATTATGCCTGCAGGGGCACAATAAGGTTTAACACGGGTAGGCCAGAGAAGCCCCAGAAGATGCAAGGGAGACATATAAGGTTCGCAAGGGGAGGTGAGAGACTCAAGGAGGGAATAAAGTGATAGACAGGTGGTTCAGGTGTGGGCTGGGTGATTCTCAGATGCTTTAGGAGGCATAGGACAAACACAGGGACTGCAGAGAGCCAGGAGGGCACGGAATGAGCAGGTAGTGGACACACAGGGATAGCACCAGTGCCAGACTGGCCGTTGCGGGCACCGGGCAATCCCCCGGTGCGCCGCAAGGGTGTGGGCCGGTTTTGGGCCCCTCGGGGCCATTTTTGTTACAGGGCCGTTTATGCAGCATAGCTGCAAAATCGACCCTGCAACAAAATCGTCCGAAAACCGGCCCCTCCTCAAGACTTAATTGTAAATTATTTGCAAATGTGTAAATTATTCTGCATGTTAGCAGCTCCATCTGTACAAAATGGAGGATGCGGGGAGCCAGCAGGGACTGCAGGGCCCTTGAGGATCCTCCCACAGTCTCCAACAGATTAAGAGTGGGTGCCATGGGTAGGACCAGGGCACCCAGAGTAGAGGCCCGGCCCGAAGGAATGGGCCCCTGGGGTAAAAATCGCCCGGGAGCTGGGCCACACAGCCCCCCTCCCTTTTAAAAAATTATAAAAATTCAAACAAGGGGCATACCCCAGTGAATGGGATCCCAGGGGATGAAAATGGTCTGGAGATCCATTTAATAATTAAAAGAAAAAGAAAAGACCAATATTAGACATCACTTTCATTGATCTCAACAGACTTTGGCACTGTAGTTGGTTTTGCCACTTCCTTTCCTTCTTTGTCAACCAGATGATCATATTTCTTATCGAAAGTCTGAGTACGACCAGACTGGTAGTCCTTGAAATCTCTGAGGAATTTCCGCTGTTTTTAGCGGTTATTTCTTCTTCTAGTTTCTCAATGCAGATCAACAGATTTTTCATAAATTCCTACAGTGTATCCATGGACACCAAAGTCTCTAATTCAGCAAGAACTGAATCAATTTCAGCCAACAATTTGCTCCTGTCTTTTAAAGCTTATTTGACCAGAATGCTCATCATAGTCACAAAGCATGCAACCGAGTTGCTGAACCATTCATCCAGCATTTTCAGGGTCCGTTTCTTCATAGGTAGGGATAGTGAATATCCGCAAACCTCTGGGCACTATTCCCACAACGATATACCTTTGAAGCGATTCCTCTTCCTACCATTTAGATAGCTCTTTCCTATGTAATTTTTCCAATTGATTGTAAAAGGTTTGTGCTTTTAATTCCTCCGTAGATGTCCCTCACAAGTTAAATGCAAAAGCATTGAAATTATTACATCAAGCTACAGTTTCACTTGTCTTTACTAGGTGTCTCTCATGAGTCAAATGCAAAATCATTGAAACCCTTTCATGGAGCTGCAGTTCCATTAGTCGTTACTAGGTGTCCCTCATGAGTCATATGCAAAAGCATTTGGCTTGAGGCACACCTCGCAACAACAAGTTGAACTGCAGCTTGATGTAATAATTTCAATGCTTTTGCATTTGTCTCGTGAGGGACACCTAGTAACGACTAGTTGAACTGCAGCTCTTTGTAGAATTATTTTGATATTGGATACTTTAATATTCACTGCCCGCTGCTAATCCCGTCCCAAAATGCTTTGCAGGGCCTTTGGTTGGGATTGTATTTTTGCTCATAACTGTGCTTGGGGTGGTCCTAAGAGGATGGGACCGCCACTAAATCATGATATGCTCTTTGTGTTCAAGGCATCTGCTTGGTCCTCCCCCTAGGTTAGGGGGGACCCCAACATCACCATCTCTCTCATTGCCTGATATTTTTCATTTTCAAAGTTCACTTTTGTGAATTGGTTATATCCTTATTAGCATGTAAAGTTGTTTTATCAAAGCATTTGTGAGTGCAGTTTAGTAGCTGACTTCGCTACGCGGCGGAACAGAGTTTTAGCCTGAATTCTGTGTTTTTAATGGAATGCGTAGTTAATAAATCTGTAGCGGAGCGGAGTTCATTGCATAGGGTTAGAAAAAAGCTTTCTCATCTAATCAGATTAGAATACTTTACTAATCTAGTCTTTAATTGGCCCACACACTAGGCTTTGCAGACCATCCATGAACTAACTGTCCAAATATCGCTAACTTTTTAACCCACCTAAAACAATTTTTGAAAACTAATCTCCCAACAAATACTGAAAAGATTTACAGCAAACCAAACAAAGACACAGTCTTACGGAACATTCTACATTCATGCTCCATTTGGTATAGTTCTGTATAACAGTTGTTTCTGCACCAAAAATCTAAGTTTTCTATGGTAGTTAAAATTGGAAAAGTAACTTTTTTTAGCGCTGTTTTTCCCCCTGTCCTTGATAGATCTTTACTAAACCTACCCTTCCAAACCCAAATTGGACCAACTTTTATTTAGAAACATTCATGCAGATTCATTGATTAGCACCAACGTTACTAAGAAAGCAAAAAAATGTAGGGGCAGATTTACAAGCCCCTTGCAACACTTTTGCGCTGTCGTTGCGTCACATTTGTGACGCAGCGGTGGCATAAACAATGCGGCCAATTTACAAAGTGACGCATCTAGGGAGATGCATTACGTTGTAAAGCCCTGCGTCACATTATACCTGTGTCAGGTATAATTTATGCAGGGTGGAAGTTCCTATGCAGAAAAGATTAGTAAAAGTGCTGCAGAGAAATCCACAAGATTTCACTGTGCCACTACTAGGATGCTACTGTGTCAAAATCTTATGCCTGCTTGTAGCAGGTGTAAGGAGTGATGCAGTGTATTAAGTACAGACCTCACCCAAGCTTTGCTGGAGTTGCGCTGTGCTTTCGACACAACTCCAGCAATGCGTGACTTTTGGGCCAACAGATGCGTCAATCCTTGCGCCATGGTGTGCCGTATTGTAAATACGACACATCCATGGTGGCGCAAGGGTATCGCAGGCTATCTCAGGGAAACTGACACATCTCTACAGATGCGTCAGTTTCTTGTAAATCTGCCTCATAATTTCTATGATGGCAACTCTAACCTACTATATGTGGTATTTGTATAGTGCAACCATCATCAGATCATTTTCCTAAATAGTTGCAAAAAGCATTCCATGTCCAGTTTTCTAACAATCAGGGCCTGGTTCACAAAGGTAAACTTACACTTTTGTGTAAGTTTAGGATAGTTTGCTATTCACAAAGGGATTTATGAGTATTATCTTTACGAGTGCAAAGTCTCTGCATATATTTATGAGCGCAGACTCCGCACTCATAAAGATAATACTCGCCGATTCCTTTGTGAATAGCAAACAATAGTTTACCTTTGTGAATCATGTCCTGTCCTTATACCCTTTGCCTGGCTTTTTGGTCAGGTTCCCAAGGAGAAATCCGTAACGTGATTTTCTAGGGCCGGCTACAATTGTCAGCATGGAAGATTTCTGTATTTTCATCTCAAGCCAATACTTTAAAATCTACAAAATATCATAGATCCATGTATGCCTGACCTGGATGAATAAAAGGCAGAACATGCCACTCATTTCCGAGTGTGTGGACATTTCAGTTGGCTTATGCAGTTCTCTGGGGACCAGGTCTGCTGGTCAGGGAGAATCAAAAGCCCATGAAACAGTAATAAAACACACAAAACCATTGCTTTCTATTTTACCAGTGGAATGGATGTATTAACCCAATTTGGATGTTTTTTTACCCACTCCTTTTAGGTACCTTTGGCAGGCACTCCTTCCTTTGCACGAAAGCTTTGAAAGACTTTATCTCATGCAGCAACTTACAAGACAGATGTAAGGCAATTGCCTCTTCCTTCACAACTTTTTTCGACCTCTACATACTACTGCTGCAAATGTAGCTGTAATTTTCTAATAACTCCATAATATTGGTCCCCATGCTTGGATATGAAATTGAGATTTTCACTATCTTGAGGACGAAAACATAATTTTAAGAGATTTAAGAAGGCTAACATTATCTCTTCCTACTACATTTACTCCCTCGGCTCTCATCATAAATTGACCACCAGAGCAGTGTCCCGAGATTGGTGGTAATGGAGCTTTACCCCCAGACAGATACTGATTTGGTCAAATCCAAGTGGGCAAGTATGTCTGCACTCAATGTTAAAAGTGCCATTAATTCCAGATCTGGCTGTTATTATCCATTGCACATAGAGTGGTTTAACTTTTGATCCTCATCATCTCAAGTGGAGATACTGACCAGAGTCCTTAAAATCAGCCCCACTTCCTCTCCATGGATTTAGCAGTGAACTTGTAATGAAACTCTTAATATGCATTTGCTCCTTTCCACAGTTGGAGTTTCTTCAACTTACTTTTGTTTGTGTTGGCCTATGATCCTTTGAGATTCTCCTGTTTCTCCATTTAGTCATCATCCTGAAACATTCTCAGCCTCATGGGCTCTTTTTGCAAGTAGAATGTATTTATCATTTGTCATCACTTTTTGACATAATGGTTATAGTTAAGTGTTGCTGTTGACTTTATAGCAATATGGAAATCTAGCATGAAATTTGCCCTGGGTCTTTCATAATATTACGGGAGTACATCACTTATGGGCAGCGAGTTGGCATGCTAGGGAATACAATGGAACTATGGTTATCATCCCTTAACCATTGTCTTTGTAGGTATTCACACACATAACCCAGACACATTCCTACCTTGGCAAATGCCATCTTTTAATGCAGGAAAGTGGAGGGGACACCTCTATAACTCATAGTGGTTTATGTATGCATCTGTATTTGTATACCCTGAATCTAGCCAAAAGGCAGGGGAATGCTGTACTGAGTTAAAGTCGAAAATATAATTAATGAGTGAATGGAAATGAAGCAAAATTGTAAGTGCTTCTTGTTCGAGCAACTGGTTTCAGGAATTTACCATATTTTACCCTATCATTAGCACCTTTGGAAACAGGAAGGATTTCCAGAAAAATGTTGAAATCTGATAGATATGGAGTAAGAAAGTCATGCGTATTAAATGTACAAAAAACACATTACATAAAATGTAAATGTAAATGTATTTGAGCTTATATAGCGCACAGCTACCCGCAGTGGGTTTCCCGGCGCTTGCTTAGGGAACCCGTCCTGGTATTCCCCTGTGAGATAACCCCGGCAGGGTATCCACAAGGTGAAAGCCAGGCATCCCGCCGCAAGGGGCCATTGTGGAGATTAAGCAAGCTAATGCCCAGAGTCTGAACCCGTGAGTCGAGAATGCACCAGAGCGAGAATTATCGAGTCCGTGGAATTTTTTAGCCCAACACCCGCCAAGGTAGGGAATTGAACCCTGGTCCAGGGCTGATCTCAGCTTCTGGGTCTGCCGCCTCTAACCCCTGAGCCACACTTCTCCACTATAAGACCATAAGACATTCATAGTTGTAAACAAGTAGCGCCTTCACTTTCAGAAGAAGGGAAAAAAGTACATAAAACACAATCCTTAACCCCCAATGTGTCCACATACTCACCCAATATTTTAGTATAGATATTGTCATTACATACACTAACTAAACTTCTCACTGGTGTCTTAGCAACTGGTGAGTGGCTCACTCTGTTCTCTGAGTCAATTTTAATTACTTCTGGTTCTTCTCTGACTGTCTTTAACATTTGATTCTGCCCGTGCTCGCTTTTGCAAGTTCTCTTCACTGTCTATGATGTTTCAGTTCTTGTATCTTCACTTGTGACTACTGCAGCATCTTCTCTACTCACTCATGAACTAGTGCTACAATTAGCATCAGCAGCTTGACTCACTATGAACTGCTTTCTTCCTCTGGGGGTTCTGAAATCTTTATCCTGAGTCTTTTACTGGATGGATCAGAGACATAGAAGTCTATTAGGATGTCGGACGGATCGCCACCGTCCTCATGGCGGTGGTGATCCACTCGACATTCTCCTCCGCCCGCATCCCATTTCCTCTGCCACATTAGTATCGCGGTGGGGACCCCGGTGGATGGGTAGACCGTCCGCTGGTTTTCTGCCGGTCGACGAGTCGACCGGGCGGAAAAGGGGCTGTTTATGGTGGCGGTGTCTGCAAGACACCATCATCCATATTACAATACATGCGGTGATATGCCTTTCCATGGCTGCGTTGCCGCCATGGAAAGGCATGCAGTTACTGCATGCGGAGCCCATAGCAGGCCCCAGGGTATTAGGGAGGTGGGGGTGAACTATGGAACCCCCAAGCATTTATATGCACAATATGGCAGGCACTGTACGGGGCCTGCCACTTTGTGCATGCAAATGCACACAGTACAGCCACAGCATTGTGGCTGGCACTGCTGTGTGCACCGCCCACCACAATGTTGTGGATGGGGTATGCCACCGTGGTGGTGGCATCCTAATTGCTGGTGCGGGACCGCCGCACCACTGGCATCCAGTCCCAGCACCACTAGAGTGGCGGGCGGACAAAAGTCCGCCCGCCATCCTAATAGGTCCCTAAGTCTTCTAGCTGCCACTCATGACTTTGCAATAGCTCTTCATTCCAAGCACTGAATTGAAACTGACCATTGGTACTAGTGCCTATACTAGAATATTCACCAGGATTTTCACCACCTTCAGTTTTATCAGCAACTTCACGAGTTCCAGAATTTTCTTCAGCCCCCACTGCATCCATGCTGCAAACTTGGACTTGATACTAAATGAATTGTTGTTTCCACCACCTCTTCATTCGCGCCCTTCACTCTTTATGTGTGAGCGGCGTGGATCCACTGTGGAACTCCGGCACACTTCACTGCAGTGTTAGTCACAAGCAAGACTTGGAAAGTGCCTTTCCAGCGAGAATCTAGTCACCTGGATTCAAGGAATGACACTGAGGTTTTTTGGGACAATGCTATTGCTGAATTTACCTGATGAAAAACAGATTTTACCATATCAGCTAGACCTTTGCAGTGATCTATGATTATGTCATTAGTTATTGACACAAATGTAGAGGAAGAAATGTAGGCCAAACTAATTGCTCTGCCTAGTAATACTTCATGAGGCGAGAGAACTGTCCTTTTTATCAGAGTACTTCTAAAACTCATCAGAACAGGAGGAAGAGCAACTGGCCACTTTATGAAATGAAATGAAAGAAGGATTTGTAAAGTGCTACTAATATCCTGAGGTGTCTAGGTGCTCATTTCTGAGAACAACAAGAAACAGTCAAGAAAAACAGTGTGTGTGCTACTGATTAAATAGCCAGGTTTTCAGGCCTTTCCTGAATCTAAGAAAGTTCCATAACCTAACTGTAGTTGTGACAAAACGACTCCCGCTCCATCTAACCTTTTTGATTTTTGGGACAGCAAGACTTCTGCTGGCAGCAGACAGGAGCGTTCTTGAGGGGGTATAGTGTTTAAAGTAATGAGGACCCTGGCTATGCAGGGACTTGAAAGATATGCACAAGGTTTTGAACTGAATTCGTTTTACTATAGGTAGCCAATGTAGTTGCACCAGAGCTTGTGATGCTGACTGACATCTGAGAATACCCAGAAGTAATCGAACTAATGAGTTCTGAACGGTCTACAGCTTGTTTAGACAGCATTTATTTGTGAGCTGGTAAAAAGCGCATTACAGTAATAGAGTCTTGAGATGAGTGAAGTGACTACTGCTTTCTGCAGGGTTGAGATGGGGAGAACCTTCCTTAGAATTTTGAGGCTGAAAAAAACAGGAGAAGGTTATATAATTAATCTGTCCCTCAAAGGATAGCTTAGTACCAAAGATCACTCCTAAATTCTTAGCTTTTACACTTGGGGTTGGAAGGTGGCCTAGACGACGAGGCCACTAATTGGCTGCCCAAAAAGAAGGATAGCAAAATCACTGTTTTTGAAGAGTTCAATTTCAGACAGTTGTCTATTATCCAATTGCTTATGTGGACCATACAGTCATGGAACTTAGCAGTGGTTGAGTTTGGCTTGGCAGTATCTAACATAATGATTTGAGTGTCATCACTCAGCGTATGACACAAATGAAAATCAGTGGGACTTGATCAGTCCAGCCAGTGGGAGAACAAAAAGATTAAAAAGGATGAGGCTTAAAGACAACCCCTGAGGTACCCCGGAGGGAAAAGAAAAAGAGGGGGAAACAAAGTCACCCAGGGCCACTGATTGAGTTTGGTCCGTGAGGAAAGAGGTTAGCAGTACCAGTGCTTTAATCCCAACAGAGGTGAGACGGTCAACCAAAAATTTGTGGTTGAACGTGTCAAATACGTCCGAGAGATCAAATAGGATCAGCGCCGCATTTCCACCATTTCCCAAAGTTTGTCTAAGTTCTTCTGTTGCTGTAATTAGAGCTAGTTCTGTGCTATGATGAGCCTGGAACCTGAACTGAGATGGATCTAGGATTGAATTTCTATTGATGAAGGTGGTCAATTCAAAATTAATGGCATCCTCCACTGCCTTGGCTGGGGAAGGCAGTCTAGAAATAGGTCTGTAGCTAAGTGGATCGCTGATGTCAAGGTTGGATTTTTTTAGAAGTGGGAGTATTGATGCCTTCTTCCACCTTCTGGGGAAAGATCCAGAAGTAAACATCCTGTTAAAAAGAGGAGTGAGAGGGGGCGTGGTTGGCTGGCTGCAAGATGGCCGCATTCTAAGTGGGCTCTGCCGGCCAATCGTTTTTATCCGACAGAATCCTGCGGACTTCGTCACCATCGCCGCACTACACCATTTATTCCTGCCTAGGGGGAGCACCGTGCACCTACATGTTCCACTTCGTTGCTTCTGCGTGCCTCCCTGGCCGCGATCCTTTCATTGTGGCTGACGCTGTTCTCCTGTGCCGGGTGGCTGCCTGTGTCTTCGCCGGAGTTGCTGTCCTCTGCTGGGCTGCTTCACTGTGGTACTGACGCCGGATACCGGACTCCGCTTGTGGCGGTGAGTCGCGCCATTGCTGGGGGTGGGTCAGCCGGTGGGGTTGGGGGCCGCTTGCTGTGCGGCCTAGTCTGGTGGCACCGCAGCCTAGTTGCGGCCTGGTGCTTTGTCGCAGCCTTGTGCGGGTGTGGAGCTGCCGGGGCCAGGCTGTGGGAGTGGCATACCCCTCTTGATTCCGTCAGCGGCCGCTGTGCTCTGCCTGCCCTCTGCGATCAGGCGCTGTGGGGATCGCCTGACATCGCGACCGCGTAGCCCTGGGTGCCTCCTCCTGCTGTGCCTCGCTGAGGCCCTCCTGCCTCTCCCAGCTCCCGGCTCCCAGCTTTGAGGCCTGTCCCCGGTAAGAGATGTGGTGAAACTGCTGCTGCTCCCCTCCTACGATGCTCCTGTGCTCCCTCCTGATGTGATTACGGCTGCCGGGGACGGGCCCTGCTGAAATGGTGGCACCCTGGTGTATTACTGTTGCGCTGAGTTTGCCATTTTGTCTGCGTTCGGCCCCCTGTGGACTGGCTCCTCCGTGCTTGGCTCTTTGGTGGCTGTAGGCCCCGTGGGCTGCCGCTGGGGCCCTACCTCTCCTTTCTCTGCCGCACCTCTCCCTGGTGCTCTGGTGCATTGCCTGCTGGTGTGTTCCTTTGCCCCCGGGCTGCGGCTGCCCAGGCTGGCTAGTGGCCCTCTCCTGCTTATCACCGGGGTGTGTAGCCCCCACATTTTGCTACCTATACCTTGGCCATTCTCCGGGACTGGTTCCTGGCCCCAGGCTTCACTGTATGCTGCTCTGGCCCGGGGTGTCCCGCACTGCGCTGTGCTCCAGTCTTCTCCCTCTCCTCTCTAGCTGGTGGCACCTGGTCTACAGACTGTATTCCAAGCTCCTCTCTTCCTTTCCCAGCTGCCAACCACGATCCGTGTCTTGCCATGGGGGACGCATCTGCAGGCCTGCCGGTGCTGCCACCTTCCGGTTGCCTGTACCGCGCTCCCTGCTGCACTCTACGTCACTGGTCGGTAACCGCTTGCTAATCATCCTGCTTCGTCGGCTCTTCCCCTTCTCTTTGTGATTTGGTGCCCATCAGAACTGTGCATCGCTATGGGGAAGTCGGACCCAAAGCAACCCAAGATTGCCTTCGAACTCCAAAGATCCTCATGTCAAGATGGCGCGGGCTTGGACGGAGCCGACTCCGCGGTGATGGCGGAACCCCCCCCGGAGCCGTGATGACGATCTAAAGGCAATAATGCTAGAGGTTAAATCGACTGTCACTGGCATCACCTCCCAGCTTGATCAGTTATCCACCGGCCTCGACTCCGTGAAGGCTCATGTTGACTCCCACGACAACAGACTTCTCCATGTGGAAGCTAGGATCTCCGATGCCGAGTACGCGGCTACCCAGGACAGGCAGAGGTTACTCCAGATGGACAAGATCTTGGCCGTAATTCGGGAGAAGAATGAAGATTTGGAGGCTCGCTCCTATCGGAGTAACCTTCGCATCACGGGCCTTCGCGAGTCCAGCAACATCTCCAAGATGGAGGACTTGGTCAAGCAACTCCTCAAGGAGGTCTTCGGGGAGGTCCTCTCTCCATTCTTTGTCGTGGAATGCGCCCATTGCTTCCTTGGCCCGCGTCCTGATCCTGGCCTGCCTCCCCGCCCCATAGTGGCGAAGATCCTGAACTTCCGTGACCGATATGCCGTTCTCCGGGCGGCGCGCAACTAGGGCACCATCACTCACCAGGGCAACACCCTATCTTTCTATCCGGACTTGTTTGGTTTTTTGTCACTGTATTGTGCTCCCTGCACAGCACCGTTGCAATTGTCTCTTTAAATTTGCAATCTGCTATGTCACTGCATTGTGTTTTCTGCTCAACACTGTAAATCACCACCACTCCGCATTTTGTATTGATTCGACTTTTCCACAGCACTATGTTCTCTGTCCCTTCCAGGTTGTACTTACTGATTACGTATTGCAGCCCTATTTGATACTCCATTGGCACCCTTTTCTTTCCTGGGTCACGTCTTCCTGCGGCCTGACATGTGGGGCGCTCTTTCCTCCTCCCTCTATGCTTCGTCCTCTAAGCCGCGCCGGCCAGTTAGTTGCTCACGCAGTCCCTTTCTGTTGCTCTGCAGTAGGCACCCTACGGGGAATGGTTTCTATTCACCTGTGCTGCTTCCAGTTCTCCCTTGTGTTCCACCTCACTGCTATTTGACTCCCTTGCTCCCAGCACTCGCTATGTGGGTCTATACTGCCTGTTGTCCGCTCTGCGAGGTGCTGCTCCCTGCCCCGCCACCTCATGGCTGAAATAGTCTGTTGGACATGGAATGTCCACGGCCTGAATGATTGCCGTAAGGCTCGTCTGATACACGCACACCTAGAGCGCCACAGGATGGAAATATGCCTCTTACAGGAGATGCACCCGCTCCCCAGCTCTGTTTCCAGACTCCAATCTTGCCACTGGGGGGAATCCCACTCTTCCACATACTCGTCTTATGCTAAGGGTGTCATCATCCATGGTTTACTATTAGCTCAGCTGGTCACAATCCCCACAGTTTACAGCCCTAACTCTGATGACCAGGATTTCTTGCATCATGTTTGGCATCTCATCTCCTCCTGTGTTCCCGCGGCTGTCATTTGGGATGGAGATTTCAATGTCACTCTCTAAGCGACCTTGGACCGATCTGGCTCTTACATGTCCCATCCGTGCGCTGCTGCCGCTCTCGCGTCTAATTTAACGGATAATACACTTTACGATACCTGGCACCATCTTCGACCCGATGCCCGGGAAGGCATTTGCGTCACTGGCGTGAGAGGCTGTTGGTCGAGAATTGATCTCTGGTCCTGGCTCACCGATGTAGAGCACATGGCTCGTACCCACTCCGATCACGCGCCGGTCCAAATTCGTCTTAGACCTACTAATTCCCAGCGTCCGGCCTTCACTTGGCGTCTTTCTCCCAATGCCCTCAGGGAATTGGTGTTCTGTGCGGAAATCAAAGCCACAATCAACTATTTCGATCTCAATGCGGGTTCCGTCGACTCTGCCTCCACCCTATGGGAGGATTTCAAGGCTTTCATCCGGGGTGAATATATTTCCAAACAGGCGGGCATTCTCCGATATATTCGCTCCACCCTGGCTAAACTGGAGGGGGAGATCAAGGATTTAGCCCTGAGACGCTGGCGCTACTACGTCAAAAACACACCGACTTTTCGGATGACACTTGCCACGAACTGTCCTTCCTAGGCAGGGAGGGTCAAGCTCATCACTTTGGGGAGGAGGACCGCCCGGGGCGTACCCTTGCAAACCTCCTGCGCCCTCCCTGTGCAACATCTTATATAACGGCTCTAAGTGGCGGTGGGCTGGATAGGACCACTCCCCTGAAGAAATTAAGTTCAGTTTTCTTGATTTTTACTCTCAACTTTACTCTGCCGGCGCTCCTCTGTCCCGAGAGGAGTTTGATCAATATTTTGAATCCATCGCCCTCGTCTGGCTCAAGGATTGCCATTGTAAATTCCTTGATGAGCATTTTTCTAGGGAAGAAATTTTGGAATCTATCAGCAGCATTCCTAGTGACAAGGCTCCAGGCCTTGACGACCTGCCTGCCTCGTTTTATAATTTGTTTGCTGCCATTCTGGAACCGCATCTGGCGGCTATGTACAACAAGACTTTTGACAAAGGCATGTTTCCACCATCCGTGCTTGAGGCCTTAATAACCCTGCTCCTTAAACTTGATAAGCCTGCTGACCGCCGTGACTCCTACCGTCCACTTTCCCTTATAAATATCGACAACTAAATCTTTGCCAAATAGATCGCTACCCGTCTTCTTTTATTAATGCCCACCATCGTCCTCCTTGATCAATCAGGCTTCATACCCGGTAGGGCAACCTCCCACAATCTTTGCACGATCTTCTCCGTCTTACATCAAATTAATCCTAACTTACCAGCCGTGGCCGCCCTACTCGATGCCACTAAGGCACTTGATACGTTGGAGTGGGCTTTCCTATTTTACGTCTTGTCGCGTATAGGATTTAGCGCCCATTGTTTGAGTAATATTCAACCTCTTTACACCAGTCTAACTGCCCGTCTTCGCATAAATGGCCAGGTCTCCGACCCCATCAACATTACCCGTGGCACCTGCCAGGGGTGCCTGTTATCGCCCAAGCTTTTTGCGATCGCGATGGAGCCCCTAGCCGCCAGATTACGTCTGCACCATACTTACAGAGGCACTGGCTTCCCGTCCCACTCTCTTCTCGTCGCAATGTACATGGACGATATTACTCTTTATGTCCGCCATCCCAAGGAACACCTCAGTCCCCTAGTCCGGGAGGTTATACGTTTTGGTGGGATTTCGGGCATTCAGGTAAACTGGAGTAAGATGGATGTCTCTTTCGCACCTGACTTTCCGTTTGCGTGGGCATCCGGCCCCACGCGTTACTTGGGCATCTGGTTGAGTAGGGACTTGGACGAAATTTGGAGGTCGAACTTTGGGCGGGCGGTGGACTGGCTTGAATCCAGGATCCCTTCGTGGAGAAGACTGCCGTTGTCTCTGGCCGGCCGCATTGCTATAGACAAGATGGTGGTCCTCCCTAAATTCCTTTATCTCTTCTTGAACATACCTATCTCCCTCACTTCACATTTCCTTCGCAAATTGCATTCTCTAGTCATCTCGCTTGTGTGGGCGGGAGGACAACCCAGAATGGCCTACGACATCCTCACTTTACCCATGTCTGCTGGTGGTATGGGTGCGCCTGACTTTCGGCTCTACGCCTTGAGTGCCCAGGCCAGCTTCCTGCATTTTTGGATTCCCCCCACCCCCTATCAGCCCCATGTAGCAGTGGAGACTGACATCGCTTCCCTCTGGCCACTATCCACTGCTCTGTTCACTCCCCCCGGGTGGAGGTCGACACGGTCGAGACGCTGCGCTGGGCATGGTCTACCCTGCGCCGGCTATCTGATCTCTCTCTTCTCTCTGCCAATGCTATGCCAATTATAAACCACCAGGATTTTCCGTCCCTTCAGTCTTCCAGCATGTCCCAACATGTGGCGCGATTGGGCCTGATGACTGTAGCAGATCTTTATCCAGATAACTCTTTCTACTCGCTTCCAGAGTCTCCGTCGATGCAGGATATACTCTTATCGTATCAGTTACGCAGCACCTGCCGTAAACTGCACCCCACCTTCCCGCAACCCCCGCCTACCTTTCCGGCTCTGGATTTCATATATACTTCCTCGTTACCGCACAAGTTTGTCACCAAACTATACTCTTCTGCCCTGCTGTCTTCCCCCATCTCCTCGGCGCGGGAGGCGTGGAGCGCGGACCTTGGTACTGACATCTCCGAGGCTGACTGACTCTATTGCTGTAGTCAAACCAAAAAGATCTCACCGAATTACCGGCTCTGCCTGATCCACTTCAAGTACTTGCACAGGTTTTATCGTACCTCTGTGCAGCTCCACAGCCTCGGGCTTCTCCCTCTGGACTCTTGTGTACGTTGTGCTGCCCCCGCTGTGGACTTTTCTCATTTAGTGTGGCTCTTTCCTAAGGTTCACGAGTTCTGGCAGGCGGTGTGTTCCACCATTTCTGACATCACCGGTGTGGCTGTATGCTCCGACCCTCCCTTGTGTCTCCTCTGCTTCGTAAAATGTTGCCCTGATGCCTCTCGCCATCTGATCGCGATGCTACTGGTGCTTGCCAGGCCCCATGTGTTGGGGTCGGCAGCCCGCTCCTAGGGTTGAGGGTTGGCTAGAGGATGCCTCTCGCTGCCAGACTCTCCTATCTGAGTTTTGGGATTTGATGCCTGCCAGGTCCCGTCCGGTCGACATTTGGGCCCCCTTGGTCGCCTATCTCCTCTCCCACCCCAGCAGCGCTACCTCTCCTGCGCTCCCCGCTGGCCCTGGGTCCACGGCGGCCGCCGGTGCGGGTCAGTGATTGTACCCTTCACTATTTTCCATCAGTGCCCCTGCGGCTTATTGAGCCTTACTGTTTTCGTTCTTTTATGTGTGTTCCCTTGGGGGGGATGTGACCCCGGGTTCTTGCTGCTGAGACTTCACCACTCCCGCCCTGTTGCCCGCTAGGCCCCTAGTTGCCCATCTCCTTTCCCGCTACCACCCCAGCAGCGCTGCCTCTCCTGCTCTCCCCGCCGGCCCTTGGTCCGTGGCAGCTGCCGGTGCTGGTCAGCGTCTATCCCTTTAACGATTTTTCATTGGCGCCTCTGCTGCTTAATGATCCTTTCTGATATTATTGTTTCATGAGGGTACCCTCAGGAGGGGTGTAACCCCGAGGTATTGGGTGCGGCGAATTTACCACCCCTGGCTCCTTTAGTTGCTGAAAATGTATCTCACTGTAATACTTAGATTCCTTTGGACTGTACTTTACTGCTGTGTGTTGGGATACTGCACGGTGCTCTGTGTCTGTCATGTTTCTATTCCTTAATAAAGGTTTTTCGGAAAAAAAATGTTTTTTTTAAAAAGAATGTAGAATTTTAAGGGAGCAGGGTTCACATGGGGACTAGATTTAACCGTTTTAAGGTTGGATCTTTTGTCATAGCGAAAAAATGAATAGAGTTTTCATAGTTATATAAAGAATCGCAATTAGAGATATTGACTACTGGTTTACTTAACTGTTGGCTGCTGGCCAGAGCAGAACAGGATTTTTTCCCAATATGGAGTATTGCTAGATAATACAAAAGTATCGTGAACAGATATCAACTTGTCTTGAAAATAAGTTGGCAAAATTGTTTCAGACATGCTGGCTAGCCATGGGACTCTTGGTTTACTTGAATTTATAAAGTTTTGTGACTATGGCAAACAGTTCTTTGGGGCAGTCTTATGTTGCTTTGATTTTTGCTGTAAAATATAGTTTTTTTTTTGTTAACATCATCTTTTTGTAGATTTATATAGAGGCTGTATAATTGTCTTTATCAGCCGAGTTAAAGCCCAGCCTCCATTTCCTTTAAAGCCTATGACGGATTTGTTTCTGAGAGTATATCAGTAAACCAGGGCTCAGTTGGAGTGGAGTGACAATAGTTATTTATTGGAGTTAGTTAATTTATTGATGATTCTAGCCAGGAGTGGTCATTAGAAATAGCGAGGTCAAGGTCTGAGGAGACGTCGGGCATCGACTGGCCTAGTAGAAAATGGAGCTGGGCGGCCTTAATCTTATTCCAGGGTTGGCTCGATGTGACTTGTTCAGGTTGTGTAAGGGTGGGTTCGCAAGGCAAACTGCTGATTTCAAACATAACAGCCTAATAGTCAGACCAAGCTAAAGGGGGGGAATTCAGACATGTAAGGTGGATATCGTTTGTGAAAATTCCATCAAAACAGTGGCCAGCTTTGAGGGTGGAACTCTGAAATAGCTGGGTAAGGTCAGCACTGGCCATTTGATCAATTAAGTTTTCTCAGCCAGAGTCATTGGAATTTTCAAGGCTGAAGTTAAAATACCTGAGTATAACTAAGTCAGAAGGTCCAGGTAATGGCCGATATTATTAATATATCAATCAATGTGGGCTAGCTAGTTTAAAGGGAGGGAGTATTTAGGTGACTCTGGTACGTCAGCAAAATAGATGAAGAAAAAGCACTGTTTTCCTTAGAAAGCCCTCACCCACCGACCTAGTCGGTGGCATGCTTCATCATCGGGCCCACCACAGTGGCACCGAATGTGCCCCGGGTGTGCTGCAACGCCAGGTGACTGCGGAGCTGGTATATTGCTGAGTGTGCAGTGAAGGGGTGTGAAGGTGAAGAATTAAAATGCTATCCAGGAGGTCCCAACACCCGAGGGTTTAGCAATATTTAATGAACTGGGCCTCTGTTAGCAGGTTTAAAAAGGCAAGAGGACGTTTAAGGGAGAGTTACGATGACCTCCGGCGTCCAGTGTGGTCTACATGTTTCAGCCAGTGCCTTTTATTCTAAGCTGGCTTTCCTCAGGACCAAAGAGAAATGTGAAAAAGTGCAAAATTATAATAAACTTAATTTTAAGTGTGTGTTGTTTTTTTCTATGTGTTGCGCACGCTAAGGCGCTATAACTGTTAGAGGGGGATTCCCTCAAGCTTTTCTACACAGAGCACATAGGACAGGGACAAGACGTACAGGGGAGAGTCATATTAGGGCTGCATAGATTAAAGAACCACTGTTTGCCGACTTTTAAGGTGGTGTACGACCTATATGCGGCTATAGTGAGCTCATGGAGACTCCATGGAGCTTGTGAGGGTATATTGAACCGTTAGTGAGGGGTGGTGGGCTAAAAAAACGAAATCACAAGGTGAGGTACAGGAAAGTATTGGTACTTGGTCCTCACTCTGTTATTTCTTAGTAAAAAGCCTCATGGGTCGCCTGGCAGAGAAAGAGACCCTGTGGGGATAAAATGAGATATGCAAGGCTTTCTAACCTGTAAGGAGAGAAGTTGCTTACCCCAATGGCAGGATTAGAAGGTTACTCACGAGTAGTTCGGTCTAGTTCCTCCTGGGACCTAGTCGTCCATCCGCGGCGCCCGATATGCAGTGAATGGGACGCCTTGTTTGTTTTTTTATACTCGTTTCGTAATCAATTTCACCTGTTCGAGATAGAAAGAGAAGGAGGGGTGCGTGCAGATCGCCCTGTCATGCTGGTTTGGTCTGCGCATGTGCAGGGAAGCAGCGTGTGCGATCGCGCATGCGCAGAACCGTGGTGCGCGTCTATGCGCATGTGCGAAGACGAACCGTCTATGCGCATGCGCTGTGCGTCGCCGCGTCTATTGGCAACGCGAGCACTGGTGGTGCGCTTGCGTGTGGGCCAAAGTAAACCAACAATTATATTGGTAATGTGGACAGATATGCGCGAGCGCTGGAGGTGCGCTTGCGTGTGGGCCAAAGTAAACAAACAATTATGTTTGTAATGTGGACAGCTATGCGCTCGCTTATGGGGCATAATAAACAGTTCTAGGACTGTAAAGGGTATTGGGCCACTGAAATGTGATATGGGGAATACCCATATGTGCATGATATACACTGGGTGAAAGGGGAATCACTGTAGGAGAAGGAGGGTCAGAGAAACGGGCGCTCATGCAGGGGTGCACTGACACAGGTGATATACCTTGTAAGGTGATATAGGGACAAAGGTTCACACTAGTGCTAGGTGCTGCTTGGTTGGTTTGGTCAGACAGACCAGGGAAGTACACTGTGTTCTCAAACAGCGCTGTAATTATGGTCATGCTGTGATTATGCAGTTAAGCTATTCCATGGAATAGCGTCGTTCAGGCCATGGATGTGAGTGGCTAGACGGTATATCCAGCGCTGTTCTTTTTGTAGGAGAAATCTCTCATCTTTGGCATTGTCAAATTTCTCAATGACAGTCCAGGAAAAGTCATTTGGTGTGTGATTGTGGGTCAGGAAGTGATCTGTGAGTTTGCTGATATTTTTACCACATCTTATTGTGCTTCTATGTTCAGTCATTCTAGTGCGTACCTTGCGGGTTGTCATGCCGATGTATCTCAGGCCGCATCTGCAGGTTATCAAGTATACCAAGTTGGTAGAGTTGCAGTTAGTAAACTGTCGCTGCGTCCAGGTTTTACCAGGTTCCAAATTGAGTGTTTTGGACGGGGATGTAAGGTGGCATACGCTGCAGTTGTTGCAGGGTTGGTGTCCGGTGATTTTGGGCAAGCCCCATGCGTTGACAATTGTGTTGTCTTTGTTCTGGTTTGTCGTTCGTGGCCTGGTGTTTACCAGTTGGTCTCTTAGATTGGTGGCCCTTTTGTAGGCAAAACGCGGTTTTTCCCATTGTCTGGTGCCGGAGTTGATGATTCTCCAGTTTCGTTGTATGATGTTTGATATTTGGTTTGATACCGTGTTGTATGTTGTTACACAGGTAAGGACTGGTTCTTCCTCAGGTTTGTCGAAATTTTCTAGGAGTGCCTCCCGGTTTTGATTCCTAGCTCTTTTGCGGGTTTGGTTTATTATCCTGGTGGGGTAGCCACGGTCCCTGAGTTTGTGTACCAGGTCGTTAGACTGTTGTTTATAGTCTTTGATATTGCTGCAATTACGCCTGATGCGTAGAAACTGCCCGTAGGGCAAATTTTCCCTTAGGTGTCGAGGGTGAAAACTGTCAAACCTGAGCAGTGAGTTTCTTGCTGTAGGTTTGTAGAAGGTGGTGGTGGTAAGTTTCCCATTCTCAGGTTTGATGTTCAAGTCCAGGAAGGGTAGTTCAGTGGCACTGCTGGTGCACGTGAAGCGTAAATAGGGGTCTAGTTGGTTAACCCAGAGCATGAAGTTGTCCAATGATTCTTGGTTTCCTTTCCATATTAGGAGTATATCGTCGATATACCGTCGCCACAATCTTATGTTGGCGGAGAAAGGGTTGGTGGGTTGTTGCACGTGTGTGTCTTCAAAGTGGGCCACATACAATCCTGCCACACTTGGGGCAAAAACACTGCCCATAGACGTTCCATTCGTCTGCAAGTAGTACGTGCCTTCATATTCAAAATAGTTCTCTTTGAGAGCAAGGGCAGCGCAGTCTAAGACGAAGCTTCGGGGGGTGTTATGTTCCCAAGAGTTTGTCATTAAGACATCATGTAACACTTGTAGTGTTGCGTCCTGTGGTAGGCTAGTGTACAGGCTTTCTATGTCTAGTCCTGCCATTAGTTCTGTGGTGGGGTCAAAGTCAAGTTCCTGAATCACACTTAGTAGATGTTTGGTGTCTTTGATTTAGGAGGGGGTCTTTTGGACTAGGGGATTTAAGAAGAAATCACAGAACCGGGACAAGGGCTCTAAGAGTGACTTGATTCCTGATACGATGGGTCTCCCTGGTGGTGGAGTGATGCCCTTATGTATTTTGGGGACCGTGTAGAAATATGGGGTCTTTATTTCTTTGGGGCAAAGGTAGTCCGCCTCTTGTTTAGAGATGTGTTCGTTGTCTTTGGCATTGGTGACCAGTTGGTTGATGGTGACTCGTAATTGTTCAGTTGGGTCTTTTGTAAGGCGTCTGTAGTTCCTTGTGTCGCTGAGGAGCCTCTTACACTCGAGGTCGTAGTCTGTTTTGTTCATAAGGACTATCCCTCCGCCTTTATCAGCTGGTTTGATAACCAGAGTGGGGTCACTTTGTAGGCGCTGGATGGTACTTCTATCTTTGTTCGATAGGTTGTTGAAAGTGTCCTTTTGTTGGAGTTTTTGTATATCCGTGTAGACTGCCTGTTCGAACGTCAGGATTTCGACCGGGATGTTGCCCGGTGGGGGGGTGAAAGTGGATTTCACTCTTAGGCCTGTCTCATTCGGCGTGCCTGTTGCTTCTGAGATGATGTTGTCCTTTTTCTCAAAGAAAGCTTTTAATTTAAGTTTTCTGAAAAACTCGGCGAGTTCAACATGTAGTTTGAACATGTCCAGTCTGGGTGTAGGGACAAATGAGAGGCCTTTATTGAGTACTTCCGTTTCTTCTGGGGTTAACTGTGTGTCTGATAGATTGAACACCAGTGGACGTTGGGGTGTTATTTGCTGGTTCCCGGTTGTTCCCTGGTTTTGTTTCTTGTGTTGGCGCTCACAGGTTCTTCCTCGGGAGCCCATTGGACGTGTCCCGGGTTCCGTCTCTTGCCCCGACCTTTTCTGCCCTGGGATAAAAAAGGATACCGCTGGTTTTGGTTCCCTTGGAAGAATGGCATGTTGCCTTGGGGGTACATGTGTGGGTATCCGAAGTAGGGAGGTGGGAAATGGCCTAAAAGGGGCGGTGGGGGACCAAAATTTTGGTTTTGGGGACCTTGCCATGGTTGTTGCCAGTGTTGTCCCCTTCTGCTTCTTCCTCTCGATGTATTGGATCCTGTGCTGGAATTGCTTGAGGTGCTTGAGACGGAACTGTTGTCCGAATTATCAAAAGATTTTTTAGGGGGGGTGTAATCATCCTCCGAGTACGGGTAAGTTTTAGAATAGCTGAATCTCTTCAGATCTTTTTCGAATTTCTTTATTTTAGTCTGAGTTAAGTAGTCTTTGTATTCCGCTATTTCGCGGTTTTGGTCCTCGAGTTTCTTCTTGAAACCTGTCAGGGTGGTTTTGAAGTGGGACTCCGTCGCTTGAATTTCTATCATGATTGCATCTGATAGACGTTTGGCAGTCTTGATAATTAAGACTAGCCAGTCCCTGGTGCAATGCCAGGCGATCTGGGCCCAGTCTTTGCGAAATGCTGCGTCGTCCAGGAAAATCCTGGGGGCATTGGTGACTAGAAGGCCAGTAGGAGCTGTATTGGTGTGTAAATATTGTGCCAGGATGACCCCATGCAGAACAGTCCGGATCCTGTTTCTCTTTTTCTCCGTGAGTGAATCCCAGTCCGTGGATTGTGCTACAGTGGCGGGGATATTGAAGTCTGCCAGGAGTGAGGGATCAGCTAAAATCTTGCTGATATCCTCAGCAGTGTAAGTCAGGCCCATATTTTCGGCCATATTGGAGGGTAGAGAGCTCTCACAGCTGCGCGCTGCTTAGTGTTATACAGATCAACAAGAGAGAGAGGACTAGGTAAGCTAGCCCGTATCCCCAGTATTATATATATCAATCAATGTGGGCTAGCTAGTTTAAAGGGAGGGAGTATTTAGGTGACTCTGGTACGTCAGCAAAATAGATGAGGAAAAAGCACTGTTTTCCTTAGAAAGCCCTCACCCACCGACCTAGTCGGTGGCATGCTTCATCATCGGGCCCACCACAGTGGCACCGAATGTGCCCCGGGTGTGCTGCAACGCCAGGTGACTGCGGAGCTGGTATATTGCTGAGTGTGCAGTGAAGGGGTGTGAAGGTGAAGAATTAAAATGCTATCCAGGAGGTCCCAGCACCCGAGGGTTTAGCAATATTTAATGAACTGGGCCTCTGTTAGCAGGTTTAAAAAGGCAAGAGGACGTTTAAGGGAGAGTTACGATGACCTCCGGCGTCCAGTGTGGTCTACATGTTTCAGCCAGTGCCTTTTATTCTAAGCTGGCTTTCCTCAGGACCAAAGAGAAATGTGAAAAAGTGCAAAATTATAATAAACTTAATTTTAAGTGTGTGTTGTTTTTTTCTATGTGTTGCGCACGCTAAGGCGCTATAACTGTTAGAGGGGGATTCCCTCAAGCTTTTCTACACAGAGCACATAGGACAGGGACAAGACGTACAGGGGAGAGTCATATTAGGGCTGCATAGATTAAAGAACCACTGTTTGCCGACTTTTAAGGTGGTGTACGACCTATATGCGGCTATAGTGAGCTCATGGAGACTCCATGGAGCTTGTGAGGGTATATTGAACCGTTAGTGAGGGGTGGTGGGCTAAAAAAACGAAATCACAAGGTGAGGTACAGGAAAGTATTGGTACTTGGTCCTCACTCTGTTATTTCTTAGTAAAAAGCCTCATGGGTCGCCTGGCAGAGAAAGAGACCCTGTGGGGATAAAATGAGATATGCAAGGCTTTCTAACCTGTAAGGAGAGAAGTTGCTTACCCCAATGGCAGGATTAGAAGGTTACTCACGAGTAGTTCGGTCTAGTTCCTCCTGGGACCTAGTCGTCCATCCGCGGCGCCCGATATGCAGTGAATGGGACGCCTTGTTTGTTTTTTTATACTCGTTTCGCAATCAATTTCACCTGTTCGAGATAGAAAGAGAAGGAGGGGTGCGTGCAGATCGCCCTGTCATGCTGGTTTGGTCTGCGCATGTGCAGGGAAGCAGCGTGTGCGATCGCGCATGCGCAGAACCGTGGTGCGCGTCTATGCGCATGTGCGAAGACGAACCGTCTATGCGCATGCGCTGTGCGTCGCCGCGTCTATTGGCAACGCGAGCACTGGTGGTGCGCTTGCGTGTGGGCCAAAGTAAACCAACAATTATATTGGTAATGTGGACAGATATGCGCGAGCGCTGGAGGTGCGCTTGCGTGTGGGCCAAAGTAAACAAACAATTATGTTTGTAATGTGGACAGCTATGCGCTCGCTTATGGGGCATAATAAACAGTTCTAGGACTGTAAAGGGTATTGGGCCACTGAAATGTGATATGGGGAATACCCATATGTGCATGATATACACTGGGTGAAAGGGGAATCACTGTAGGAGAAGGAGGGTCAGAGAAACGGGCGCTCATGCAGGGGTGCACTGACACAGGTGATATACCTTGTAAGGTGATATAGGGACAAAGGTTCACACTAGTGCTAGGTGCTGCTTGGTTGGTTTGGTCAGACAGACCAGGGAAGTACACT
The DNA here is from genome assembly GCF_964263255.1 of Lissotriton vulgaris. Taxonomy (NCBI): domain Eukaryota; kingdom Metazoa; phylum Chordata; class Amphibia; order Caudata; family Salamandridae; genus Lissotriton; species Lissotriton vulgaris. Next base: position 203,092,484 of record NC_141690.1, on the reverse strand, counting down.
GTGTTCTCAAACAGCGCTGTAATTATGGTCATGCTGTGATTATGCAGTTAAGCTATTCCATGGAATAGCGTCGTTCAGGCCATGGATGTGAGTGGCTAGACGGTATATCCAGCGCTGTTCTTTTTGTAGGAGAAATCTCTCATCTTTGGCATTGTCAAATTTCTCAATGACAGTCCAGGAAAAGTCATTTGGTGTGTGATTGTGGGTCAGGAAGTGATCTGTGAGTTTGCTGATATTTTTCCCACATCTTATTGTGCTTCTATGTTCAGTCATTCTAGTGCGTACCTTGCGGGTTGTCATGCCGATGTATCTCAGGCCGCATCTGCAGGTTATCAAGTATACCAAGTTGGTAGAGTTGCAGTTAGTAAACTGTCGCTGCGTCCAGGTTTTACCAGGTTCCAAATTGAGTGTTTTGGACGGGGATGTAAGGTGGCATACGCTGCAGTTGTTGCAGGGTTGGTGTCCGGTGATTTTGGGCAAGCCCCATGCGTTGACAATTGTGTTGTCTTTGTTCTGGTTTGTCGTTCGTGGCCTGGTGTTTACCAGTTGGTCTCTTAGATTGGTGGCCCTTTTGTAGGCAAAACGCGGTTTTTCCCATTGTCTGGTGCCGGAGTTGATGATTCTCCAGTTTCGTTGTATGATGTTTGATATTTGGTTTGATACCGTGTTGTATGTTGTTACACAGGTAAGGACTGGTTCTTCCTCAGGTTTGTCGAAATTTTCTAGGAGTGCCTCCCGGTTTTGATTCCTAGCTCTTTTGCGGGTTTGGTTTATTATCCTGGTGGGGTAGCCACGGTCCCTGAGTTTGTGTACCAGGTCGTTAGACTGTTGTTTATAGTCTTTGATATTGCTGCAATTACGCCTGATGCGTAGAAACTGCCCGTAGGGCAAATTTTCCCTTAGGTGTCGAGGGTGAAAACTGTCAAACCTGAGCAGTGAGTTTCTTGCTGTAGGTTTGTAGAAGGTGGTGGTGGTAAGTTTCCCATTCTCAGGTTTGATGTTCAAGTCCAGGAAGGGTAGTTCAGTGGCACTGCTGGTGCACGTGAAGCGTAAATAGGGGTCTAGTTGGTTAACCCAGAGCATGAAGTTGTCCAATGATTCTTGGTTTCCTTTCCATATTAGGAGTATATCGTCGATATACCGTCGCCACAATCTTATGTTGGCGGAGAAAGGGTTGGTGGGTTGTTGCACGTGTGTGTCTTCAAAGTGGGCCACATACAATCCTGCCACACTTGGGGCAAAAACACTGCCCATAGACGTTCCATTCGTCTGCAAGTAGTACGTGCCTTCATATTCAAAATAGTTCTCTTTGAGAGCAAGGGCAGCGCAGTCTAAGACGAAGCTTCGGGGGGTGTTATGTTCCCAAGAGTTTGTCATTAAGACATCATGTAACACTTGTAGTGTTGCGTCCTGTGGTAGGCTAGTGTACAGGCTTTCTATGTCTAGTCCTGCCATTAGTTCTGTGGTGGGGTCAAAGTCAAGTTCCTGAATCACACTTAGTAGATGTTTGGTGTCTTTGATTTAGGAGGGGGTCTTTTGGACTAGGGGATTTAAGAAGAAATCACAGAACCGGGACAAGGGCTCTAAGAGTGACTTGATTCCTGATACGATGGGTCTCCCTGGTGGTGGAGTGATGCCCTTATGTATTTTGGGGACCGTGTAGAAATATGGGGTCTTTATTTCTTTGGGGCAAAGGTAGTCCGCCTCTTGTTTAGAGATGTGTTCGTTGTCTTTGGCATTGGTGACCAGTTGGTTGATGGTGACTCGTAATTGTTCAGTTGGGTCTTTTGTAAGGCGTCTGTAGTTCCTTGTGTCGCTGAGGAGCCTCTTACACTCGAGGTCGTAGTCTGTTTTGTTCATAAGGACTATCCCTCCGCCTTTATCAGCTGGTTTGATAACCAGAGTGGGGTCACTTTGTAGGCGCTGGATGGTACTTCTATCTTTGTTCGATAGGTTGTTGAAAGTGTCCTTTTGTTGGAGTTTTTGTATATCCGTGTAGACTGCCTGTTCGAACGTCAGGATTTCGACCGGGATGTTGCCCGGTGGGGGGGTGAAAGTGGATTTCACTCTTAGGCCTGTCTCATTCGGCGTGCCTGTTGCTTCTGAGATGATGTTGTCCTTTTTCTCAAAGAAAGCTTTTAATTTAAGTTTTCTGAAAAACTCGGCGAGTTCAACATGTAGTTTGAACATGTCCAGTCTGGGTGTAGGGACAAATGAGAGGCCTTTATTGAGTACTTCCGTTTCTTCTGGGGTTAACTGTGTGTCTGATAGATTGAACACCAGTGGACGTTGGGGTGTTATTTGCTGGTTCCCGGTTGTTCCCTGGTTTTGTTTCTTGTGTTGGCGCTCACAGGTTCTTCCTCGGGAGCCCATTGGACGTGTCCCGGGTTCCGTCTCTTGCCCCGACCTTTTCTGCCCTGGGATAAAAAAGGATACCGCTGGTTTTGGTTCCCTTGGAAGAATGGCATGTTGCCTTGGGGGTACATGTGTGGGTATCCGAAGTAGGGAGGTGGGAAATGGCCTAAAAGGGGCGGTGGGGGCCCAAAATTTTGGTTTTGGGGACCTTGCCATGGTTGTTGCCAGTGTTGTCCCCTTCTGCTTCTTCCTCTCGATGTATTGGATCCTGTGCTGGAATTGCTTGAGGTGCTTGAGACGGAACTGTTGTCCGAATTATCAAAAGATTTTTTAGGGGGGGTGTAATCATCCTCCGAGTACGGGTAAGTTTTAGAATAGCTGAATCTCTTCAGATCTTTTTCGAATTTCTTTATTTTAGTCTGAGTTAAGTAGTCTTTGTATTCCGCTATTTCGCGGTTTTGGTCCTCGAGTTTCTTCTTGAAACCTGTCAGGGTGGTTTTGAAGTGGGACTCCGTCGCTTGAATTTCTATCATGATTGCATCTGATAGACGTTTGGCAGTCTTGATAATTAAGACTAGCCAGTCCCTGGTGCAATGCCAGGCGATCTGGGCCCAGTCTTTGCGAAATGCTGCGTCGTCCAGGAAAATCCTGGGGGCATTGGTGACTAGAAGGCCAGTAGGAGCTGTATTGGTGTGTAAATATTGTGCCAGGATGACCCCATGCAGAACAGTCCGGATCCTGTTTCTCTTTTTCTCCGTGAGTGAATCCCAGTCCGTGGATTGTGCTACAGTGGCGGGGATATTGAAGTCTGCCAGGAGTGAGGGATCAGCTAAAATCTTGCTGATATCCTCAGCAGTGTAAGTCAGGCCCATATTTTCGGCCATATTGGAGGGTAGAGAGCTCTCACAGCTGCGCGCTGCTTAGTGTTATACAGATCAACAAGAGAGAGAGGACTAGGTAAGCTAGCCCGTATCCCCAGTATTATATATATCAATCAATGTGGGCTAGCTAGTTTAAAGGGAGGGAGTATTTAGGTGACTCTGGTACGTCAGCAAAATAGATGAGGAAAAAGCACTGTTTTCCTTAGAAAGCCCTCACCCACCGACCTAGTCGGTGGCATGCTTCATCATCGGGCCCACCACAGTGGCACCGAATGTGCCCCGGGTGTGCTGCAACGCCAGGTGACTGCGGAGCTGGTATATTGCTGAGTGTGCAGTGAAGGGGTGTGAAGGTGAAGAATTAAAATGCTATCCAGGAGGTCCCAGCACCCGAGGGTTTAGCAATATTTAATGAACTGGGCCTCTGTTAGCAGGTTTAAAAAGGCAAGAGGACGTTTAAGGGAGAGTTATGATGACCTCCGGCGTCCAGTGTGGTCTACATGTTTCAGCCAGTGCCTTTTATTCTAAGCTGGCTTTCCTCAGGACCAAAGAGAAATGTGAAAAAGTGCAAAATTATAATAAACTTAATTTTAAGTGTGTGTTGTTTTTTTCTATGTGTTGCGCACGCTAAGGCGCTATAACTGTTAGAGGGGGATTCCCTCAAGCTTTTCTACACAGAGCACATAGGACAGGGACAAGACGTACAGGGGAGAGTCATATTAGGGCTGCATAGATTAAAGAACCACTGTTTGCCGACTTTTAAGGTGGTGTACGACCTATATGCGGCTATAGTGAGCTCATGGAGACTCCATGGAGCTTGTGAGGGTATATTGAACCGTTAGTGAGGGGTGGTGGGCTAAAAAAACGAAATCACAAGGTGAGGTACAGGAAAGTATTGGTACTTGGTCCTCACTCTGTTATTTCTTAGTAAAAAGCCTCATGGGTCGCCTGGCAGAGAAAGAGACCCTGTGGGGATAAAATGAGATATGCAAGGCTTTCTAACCTGTAAGGAGAGAAGTTGCTTACCCCAATGGCAGGATTAGAAGGTTACTCACGAGTAGTTCGGTCTAGTTCCTCCTGGGACCTAGACGTCCATCCGCGGCGCCCGATATGCAGTGAATGGGACGCCTTGTTTGTTTTTGTATACTCGTTTCGTAATCAATTTCACCTGTTCGAGATAGAAAGAGAAGGAGGGGTGCGTGCAGATCGCCATGTCATGCTGGTTTGGTCTGCGCATGTGCAGGGAAGCAGCGTGTGCGATCGCGCATGCGCAGAACCGTGGTGCGCGTCTATGCGCATGTGCGAAGACGAACCGTCTATGCGCATGCGCTGTGCGTCGCCGCGTCTATTGGCAACGCGAGCACTGGTGGTGCGCTTGCGTGTGGGCCAAAGTAAACCAACAATTATATTGGTAATGTGGACAGATATGCGCGAGCGCTGGAGGTGCGCTTGCGTGTGGGCCAAAGTAAACAAACAATTATGTTTGTAATGTGGACAGCTATGCGCTCGCTTATGGGGCATAATAAACAGTTCTAGGACTGTAAAGGGTATTGGGCCACTGAAATGTGATATGGGGAATACCCATATGTGCATGATATACACTGGGTGAAAGGGGAATCACTGTAGGAGAAGGAGGGTCAGAGAAACGGGCGCTCATGCAGGGGTGCACTGACACAGGTGATATACCTTGTAAGGTGATATAGGGACAAAGGTTCACACTAGTGCTAGGTGCTGCTTGGTTGGTTTGGTCAGACAGACCAGGGAAGTACACTGTGTTCTCAAACAGCGCTGTAATTATGGTCATGCTGTGGTTATGCAGTTAAGCTATTCCATGGAATAGCGTCGTTCAGGACCTGGATGTGAGTGGCTAGACGGTATATCCAGCGCTGTTCTTTTTGTAGGAGAAATCTCTCATCTTCGCACATGCGCATAGACGCGCACCACGGTTCTGCGCATGCGCGATCGCACACGCTGCTTCCCTGCACATGCGCAGACCAAACCAGCATGACATGGCGATCTGCACGCACCCCTCCTTCTCTTTATATCTCGAACAGGTGAAATTGATTACGAAACGAGTATAAAAAAACAAACAAGGCGTCCCATTCACTGCATATCGGGCGCCGCGGATGGACGACTAGGTCCCAGGAGGAACTAGACCGAACTACTCGTGAGTAACCTTCTAATCCTGCCATTGGGGTAAGCAACTTCTCTCCTTACAGGTTAGAAAGCCTTGCATATCTCATTTTATCCCCACAGGGTCTCTTTCTCTGCCAGGCGACCCATGAGGCTTTTTACTAAGAAATAACAGAGTGAGGACCAAGTACCAATACTTTCCTGTACCTCACCTTGTGATTTCGTTTTTTTAGCCCACCACCCCTCACTAACGGTTCAATATACCCTCACAAGCTCCATGGAGTCTCCATGAGCTCACTATAGCCGCATATAGGTCGTACACCACCTTAAAAGTCGGCAAACAGTGGTTCTTTAATCTATGCAGCCCTAATATGACTCTCCCCTGTACGTCTTGTCCCTGTCCTATGTGCTCTGTGTAGAAAAGCTTGAGGGAATCCCCCTCTAACAGTTATAGCGCCTTAGCGTGCGCAACACATAGAAAAAAACAACACACACTTAAAATTAAGTTTATTATAATTTTGCACTTTTTCACATTTCTCTTTGGTCCTGAGGAAAGCCAGCTTAGAATAAAAGGCACTGGCTGAAACATGTAGACCACACTGGACGCCGGAGGTCATCGTAACTCTCCCTTAAACGTCCTCTTGCCTTTTTAAACCTGCTAACAGAGGCCCAGTTCATTAAATATTGCTAAACCCTCGGGTGCTGGGACCTCCTGGATAGCATTTTAATTCTTCACCTTCACACCCCTTCACTGCACACTCAGCAATATACCAGCTCCGCAGTCACCTGGCGTTGCAGCACACCCGGGGCACATTCGGTGCCACTGTGGTGGGCCCGATGATGAAGCATGCCACCGACTAGGTCGGTGGGTGAGGGCTTTCTAAGGAAAACAGTGCTTTTTCCTCATCTATTTTGCTGACGTACCAGAGTCACCTAAATACTCCCTCCCTTTAAACTAGCTAGCCCACATTGATTGATATATATAATACTGGGGATACGGGCTAGCTTACCTAGTCCTCTCTCTCTTGTTGATCTGTATAACACTAAGCAGCGCGCAGCTGTGAGAGCTCTCTACCCTCCAATATGGCCGAAAATATGGGCCTGACTTACACTGCTGAGGATATCAGCGAGATTTTAGCTGATCCCTCACTCCTGGCAGACTTCAATATCCCCGCCACTGTAGCACAATCCACGGACTGGGATTCACTCACGGAGAAAAAGAGAAACAGGATCCGGACTGTTCTGCATGGGGTCATCCTGGCACAATATTTACGCACCAATACAGCTCCTACTGGCCTTCTAGTCACCAATGCCCCCAGGATTTTCCTGGACGACGCAGCATTTCGCAAAGACTGGGCCCAGATCGCCTGGCATTGCACCAGGGACTGGCTAGTCTTAATTATCAAGACTGCCAAACGTCTATCAGATGCAATCATGATAGAAATTCAAGCGACGGAGTCCCACTTCAAAACCACCCTGACAGGTTTCAAGAAGAAACTCGAGGACCAAAACCGCGAAATAGCGGAATACAAAGACTACTTAACTCAGACTAAAATAAAGAAATTCGAAAAAGATCTGAAGAGATTCAGCTATTCTAAAACGTACCCGTACTCGGAGGATGATTACACCCCCCCTAAAAAATCTTTTGATAATTCGGACAACAGTTCCGTCTCAAGCACCTCAAGCAATTCCAGCACAGGATCCAATACATCGAGAGGAAGAGGCAGACGGGGACAACACTGGCAACAACCATGGCAAGGTCCCCAAAACCAAAATTTCGGCCCCCCACCGCCCCTTTTAGGCCATTTCCCACCTCCCTACTTCGGATACCCACACATGTACCCCCAAGGCAACATGCCATTCTTCCAAGGGAACCAAAACCAGCGGTATCCTTTTTTATCCCAGGGCAGAAAAGGTCGGGGCAAGAGACGGAACCCGGGACACGTCCAATGGGCTCCCGAGGAAGAACCTGTGAGCGCCAACACAAGAAACAAAACCAGGGAACAACCGGGAACCAGCAAATAACACCCCAACGTCCACTGGTGTTCAATCTATCAGACACACAGTTAACCCCAGAAGAAACGGAAGTACTCAATAAAGGCCTCTCATTTGTCCCTACACCCAGACTGGACATGTTCAAACTACATGTTGAACTCGCCGAGTTTTTCAGAAAACTTAAATTAAAAGCTTTCTTTGAGAAAAAGGACAACATCATCTCAGAAGCAACAGGCACGCCGAATGAGACAGGCCTAAGAGTGAAATCCACTTTCACCCCCCCACCGGGCAACATCCCGGTCGAAATCCTGACGTTCGAACAGGCAGTCTACACGGATATACAAAAACTCCAACAAAAGGACACTTTCAACAACCTATCGAACAAAGATAGAAGTACCATCCAGCGCCTACAAAGTGACCCCACTCTGGTTATCAAACCAGCTGATAAAGGCGGAGGGATAGTCCTTATGAACAAAACAGACTACGACCTCGAGTGCAAGAGGCTCCTCAGCGACACGAGGAACTACAGACGCCTTACAAAAGACCCAACTGAACAATTACGAGTCACCATCAACCAACTGGTCACCAATGCCAAAGACAACGAACACATCTCTAAACAAGAGGCGGACTACCTTTGCCCCAAAGAAATAAAGACCCCATATTTCTACACGGTCCCCAAAATACATAAGGGCATCACTCCACCACCAGGGAGACCCATCGTATCAGGAATCAAGTCACTCTTAGAGCCCTTGTCCCGGTTCTGTGATTTCTTCTTAAATCCCCTAGTCCAAAAGACCCCCTCCTACATCAAAGACACCAAACATCTACTAAGTGTGATTCAGGAACTTGACTTTGACCCCACCACAGAACTAATGGCAGGACTAGACATAGAAAGCCTGTACACTAGCCTACCACAGGACGCAACACTACAAGTGTTACATGATGTCTTAATGACAAACTCTTGGGAACATAACACCCCCCGAAGCTTCGTCTTAGACTGCGCTGCCCTTGCTCTCAAAGAGAACTATTTTGAATATGAAGGCACGTACTACTTGCAGACGAATGGAACGTCTATGGGCAGTGTTTTTGCCCCAAGTGTGGCAGGATTGTATGTGGCCCACTTTGAAGACACACACGTGCAACAACCCACCAACCCTTTCTCCGCCAACATAAGATTGTGGCGACGGTATATCGACGATATACTCCTAATATGGAAAGGAAACCAAGAATCATTGGACAACTTCATGCTCTGGGTTAACCAACTAGACCCCTATTTACGCTTCACGTGCACCAGCAGTGCCACTGAACTACCCTTCCTGGACTTGAACATCAAACCTGAGAATGGGAAACTTACCACCACCACCTTCTACAAACCTACAGCAAGAAACTCACTGCTCAGGTTTGACAGTTTTCACCCTCGACACCTAAGGGAAAATTTGCCCTACGGGCAGTTTCTACGCATCAGGCGTAATTGCAGCAATATCAAAGACTATAAACAACAGTCTAACGACCTGGTACACAAACTCAGGGACCGTGGCTACCCCACCAGGATAATAAACCAAACCCGCAAAAGAGCTAGGAATCAAAACCGGGAGGCACTCCTAGAAAATTTCGACAAACCTGAGGAAGAACCAGTCCTTACCTGTGTAACAACATACAACACGGTATCAAACCAAATATCAAACATCATACAACGAAACTGGAGAATCATCAACTCCGGCACCAGACAATGGGAAAAACCGCGTTTTGCCTACAAAAGGGCCACCAATCTAAGAGACCAACTGGTAAACACCAGGCCACGAACGACAAACCAGAACAAAGACAACACAATTGTCGACGCATGGGGCTTGCCCAAAATCACCGGACACCAACCCTGCAACAACTGCAGCGTATGCCACCTTACATCCCCGTCCAAAACACTCAATTTGGAACCTGGTAAAACCTGGACGCAGCGACAGTTTACTAACTGCAACTCTACCAACTTGGTATACTTGATAACCTGCAGATGCGGCCTGAGATACATCGGCATGACAACCCGCAAGGTACGCACTAGAATGACTGAACATAGAAGCACAATAAGATGTGGGAAAAATATCAGCAAACTCACAGATCACTTCCTGACCCACAATCACACACCAAATGACTTTTCCTGGACTGTCATTGAGAAATTTGACAATGCCAAAGATGAGAGATTTCTCCTACAAAAAGAGCAGCGCTGGATATACCGTCTAGCCACTCACATCCATGGCCTGAACGACGCTATTCCATGGAATAGCTTAACTGCATAACCACAGCATGACCATAATTACAGCGCTGTTTGAGAACACAGTGTACTTCCCTGGTCTGTCTGACCAAACCAACCAAGCAGCACCTAGCACTAGTGTGGACCTTTGTCCCTATATCACCTTACAAGGTATATCACCTGTGTCAGTGCACCCCTGCATGAGCGCCCGTTTCTCTGACCCTCCTTCTCCTACAGTGATTCCCCTTTCACCCAGTGTATATCATGCACATATGGGTATTCCCCATATCACATTTCAGTGGCCCAATACCCTTTACAGTCCTAGAACTGTTTATTATGCCCCATAAGCGAGCGCATAGCTGTCCACATTACAAACATAATTGTTTGTTTACTTTGGCCGACACGCAAGCGCACCTCCAGCGCTCGCGCATATCTGTCCACATTACCAATATAATTGTTGGTTTACTTTGGCCCACACGCAAGCGCACCACCAGCGCTTGCGTTGCCAATAGACGCGGCGACGCACAGCGCATGCGCATAGACGGTTCGTCTTCGCACATGCGCATAGACGCGCACCACGGTTCTGCGCATGCGCGATCGCACACGCTGCTTCCCTGCACATGCGCAGACCAAACCAGCATGACATGGCGATCTGCACGCACCCCTCCTTCTCTTTCTATCTCGAACAGGTGAAATTGATTACGAAACGAGTATAAAAAAACAAACAAGGCGTCCCATTCACTGCATATCGGGCGCCGCGGATGGACGACTAGGTCCCAGGAGGAACTAGACCGAACTACTCGTGAGTAACCTTCTAATCCTGCCATTGGGGTAAGCAACTTCTCTCCTTACAGGTTAGAAAGCCTTGCATATCTCATTTTATCCCCACAGGGTCTCTTTCTCTGCCAGGCGACCCATGAGGCTTTTTACTAAGAAATAACAGAGTGAGGACCAAGTACCAATACTTTCCTGTACCTCACCTTGTGATTTCGTTTTTTTAGCCCACCACCCCTCACTAACGGTTCAATATACCCTCACAAGCTCCATGGAGTCTCCATGAGCTCACTATAGCCGCATATAGGTCGTACACCACCTTAAAAGTCGGCAAACAGTGGTTCTTTAATCTATGCAGCCCTAATATGACTCTCCCCTGTACGTCTTGTCCCTGTCCTATGTGCTCTGTGTAGAAAAGCTTGAGGGAATCCCCCTCTAACAGTTATAGCGCCTTAGCGTGCGCAACACATAGAAAAAAACAACACACACTTAAAATTAAGTTTATTATAATTTTGCACTTTTTCACATTTCTCTTTGGTCCTGAGGAAAGCCAGCTTAGAATAAAAGGCACTGGCTGAAACATGTAGACCACACTGGACGCCGGAGGTCATCGTAACTCTCCCTTAAACGTCCTCTTGCCTTTTTAAACCTGCTAACAGAGGCCCAGTTCATTAAATATTGCTAAACCCTCGGGTGCTGGGACCTCCTGGATAGCATTTTAATTCTTCACCTTCACACCCCTTCACTGCACACTCAGCAATATACCAGCTCCGCAGTCACCTGGCGTTGCAGCACACCCGGGGCACATTCGGTGCCACTGTGGTGGGCCCGATGATGAAGCATGCCACCGACTAGGTCGGTGGGTGAGGGCTTTCTAAGGAAAACAGTGCTTTTTCCTCATCTATTTTGCTGACGTACCAGAGTCACCTAAATACTCCCTCCCTTTAAACTAGCTAGCCCACATTGATTGATATACATAATACTGGGGATACGGGCTAGCTTACCTAGTCCTCTCTCTCTTGTTGATCTGTATAACGATATTATTAATAAACATAGGGGCATATTATCAAGGACCAGTGTTAAAATTATCGCCATTTTATCGGCAGGAAACTGCAGATAAAACAGAAATACTGGTCTTGATAATACGGCCTTGTTAATTCCCCTAGAAGCCCTTGTTAACATCAGAACTTGGGCTTCTATGGTAATAACAAGGGCGTATTATCAAGCCTATTATCGCCGTTTTATCGGCAGTTTCCTGCCGATAAAACGGCGATAATTTTAACACCAGTCCTTGATAATATGCCCCATAGCTTTTGACCCCGGGGGGGCCGTAGAGTAAAACGTAGTTGAAAGAATGATGGCTATTACATATAATTTTAAAAATTGGAGCCTCACAGTCCAAAACATTGGAGATGGCTTTAAAGTATGATTTGAAGCCACTCCTTAAAATTACAACTAAGCCCCTACCTCTTTTCCTTGTTCGGTCTGTTCTTAAAATTGTATAAACAATAGGCATTGCCATGAGTAGATCTGGTTCTGAAGAAGCACTGACCCAAGGTTCCAAGATGAAAGATGTGTCAAGTTCTTATGTTTTCAAAAACTCACAGAATGCTAGTGCATTTTTTACCAAAGATCTTGCATTAATTAATGTACCAGAGTCTCTAAAGCTTACCTCTTGGGTGTTCACAGGGTGAATCTGTAAGGCCTTGGCTGGATATTTTGTGAGAGTAAGATTCCAAAAGGAGTAACGCAGGGGCCTGTCAGCAAGCTGTGGGCATGGACCCAAGCAAATTTTAACTTGAGAGATAATCCCAAGTTGCATGTCCCTGGTGTAGCAGCGAGCCACTGGTAGATCTCAGTCCAAACCGGCAAGGGGGCTGGCACTAAGTGCCGTCAGAGAATGCAGTGATTATGGATTCCGAAAACGTTATCTTCTGGTTGATATGTTCTCAGCTGACAATATGACTTGTTCATATCTAGTAAGACGACTGTCATGTACTGAGTCCTGGTATGGGTCTGCAAAATCTCAAATAAATGTTGAACAGACACAATCAAAGTATGTACCACCACAATTCCTTCCTTCCACTGACGATAGTAGCCAATAATTCCCAAGAACATCCTCAGCTTCCTGGATGTTTGGAGGGGCCATCTTCAAAATTAAGGAACATTCTTTTGAGAGTTTCCTTTCTCCTTTCACAATGGGATTACCAAGATAAATCACTTATTTTTTCAAGTACTGCCTCTTTATAAATGAAACATTGTGTTCATGTTCAGGTAAGTGATTCAGAAGTGCAGTTGCGTCCAGTTTACAATCTTCTTTTGTTTTGGACGCCACAAGTAGGTCATCTATGTATTGTACAATAACATGAGCGACAAGGCAACTGCAAACTTTCAAAATCTTTCTTTAGAATCTGACAAATCATTCAAGGGCTTTCCCGGGTGCTCCTGTTGATTTCGACATCAAACAAGAACTTTATTTTCAAACAGAAAAACGAAACGAAATTGACTAACCTCATGCAGAGAAGAATGCTTTGTGTTCAGTGAATGACTGTAAACCATTCTGCATCTAGTGGAATCCAGAACACAGTTACTGCAGCATTCAGTATCAATGGACAACATGGAATCACTATTTTATTTATTTTTCGTAGATTCTGCACTATCCATCAATTACTCCTTAGCTCTTTAATGGTCATCATGAGAGAATTGCAAGGGCAACCAAGCCTTTCCTTCAAAATACCTTGTTTAATCACTTTTCAATAATGGCCTTCATTCCTTCTTCTGCTTCTTGCAAAAGTCTGTATTGCCTATTTAGAGGAAAACTGTGCTTAGTTTCACATTAATCTTAATATCCTTTTTATCAATCCTGTCTCCATTTCTTCTGAAATCCCATAGCTCTTCTTCAACAGTATATCTTAAATCCAAAGGTAGGTTAGCTTTTATTAGAACTAGGAACAACTAAACTATTGAGTCATATGATTTAATTGTAAACACTGATACTTCATCTTGGGCCAGATGTAGGAGCCCTAATACCGGTCGGAAACTGCCGATTTCGGCCGTTTCCGACCGGTATTAGGCTTTTCAGATGTAGGAGGTCTACCGAATTTTACCGATTCGTTAAATATGCCGATTCGGTAAAATACCGAATCGGTATATTTACTGAATCGGTAAATCCATATGTCGCTGACACTCCTAAGAGTGCCACAGGCCCTTAAGAGTCGGTATTTTACCACACAATCCTATTGTGTGGTAAAATACCGAATTCAGGTCTGCATGCACATCTGTGCATGCACACCTGTGCCATGTGACACACAGACATGCCCTTAGGGCATGTATGTGTGCCACATGTCACACAAGCCTGTACTTGGGGTGCTAAAGGGTGTCAAAGTGACACCCCCTGCACCCTTGCAGGATTCGGTATTTACCGATTCGGTAAATACCGAATCGGTATTTCCCATTGATTCCTATTGGCTTCAAGGCCCATAGGAATCAATGGGCAATACCGATTAGGTATTCACCGAATCGGTAAATACCGAATCTTACAGATTCGGTATTCCTAAATTTGGAATTACCTAAATCTGCCCCCTACCATTTACAGACTCTAAAATACCGGTTCAGTAAAATTCGGTATTTAAGAGTCTGAAATTGGGAATTACCTACATCTAGCCTCTTGGGTTTTAATTGTAACACCATCTGAAAGGACTTGAGTCATATAATATGAACTGATAACTATTTTCCACGGATCCAGTTTTAATGAGAACATTTGTTGTAACCTGGTTTTTAAACTGTTTAGTGCTACAGCCTACAACTTGGACTTCCTTTCCAGAGAAAGGGTGGTTTGGACCCTCCACTGGACGAACTGTAGAGTGGGTAGCTCCTATGTCCAACATGACATGGGATGGCCATTCACTTCACCATCTACATATGGACCACTTTGATCTGCCTCCCGGAATGCACCAAGTGAGCTATCTTCCTTCCCCCTCAGGCACCATCATCGGGAATTAGTCTCTGGGGAAAACAAAGGAAAATCATTAATAATTCTGTTGGTACCCCAGGCTGTAAGCCATTTTGTTTCTCGTGTGTTGCTGCATCACTGGAGCCATTGGCTAATTCTTGTAGAGCTGCTCTTGATTTAGCACATTCTGTGCATAAGCTAGTTTGGTTGGGGCAACTGACTGCATCTGCATCTGATTTACATTTTGTTTTATATTAGGAACAAAATAATTATGAATTCTGTCTGAATTTTGTCTACCCTCCCTCTTCCAATGCCTAATTATACCAGAGAATTGACAAGCAGTGTTCTTCCTCAGCAAATCTATATTTGCATTCACTCCAGAATTATTTAAAGCTCCTCTTCCACACCCCTGCATCTGTACCATTTAATTTCCCAGTCTCACACCTTGTTTCAAATATGTTCCATTCATTCAGGAGTTGTCAGATGACACAAAACCTAAATCAGAACCTATAATTTGATTCATGCCATTTTTTTTTAAACTGCATTGTCTGGGCAACCATCAACTTCTACTTAATCCTTTTCTGCTTCGAATCAAACCAATCACCTCAGTATTTGGCATTCTTCAGGTCTTTATCAATACCGTTAGTATCTCCAATTTGACTGTGTTTCTTAAATATATATATATATCTCATATATATTCCTAATCTTTAGCCGATTGAGCGGAGGGAAGTTAAGCTTTCCTTTTGGCCCACTTTGTGCCTGTTAGTGGGATAATGTTGCAGGGGAAACGTCCATAAATTTCAGATGGCTGAATGGACGCACAGTGAAATCCCGCTGTGAGCGGGCCGCTGGCAGGCTGAAGGTGCTCTATAGGCAAGCACATCTACGCTTGTCCACACCTGAGGTGTACCATTTCAAAACCCATGCCATTTTTATTAGGAAATAGGCCTCCACCCTCACCTACTCCAGAAAGCAGATTTTAAGTATGCAAAATCATGGCAATCCATCAGTTTGCCATTCCCTTATTGATTTTATTGAACTTTACTACAATAATATCAGCAATTGTCCTTTGTGTAACTTCCAGGTTACCTCTTCGGCACCTACCACAAGTATACCCCATGAATCTCCCATGATCCCTTCTCCCAAAGAATGTACTGCTCTTAAAATGACCAGCCATCTGGTATTTCTAATCAATGTCAGATCTCTTGTCAACAATAAAGTAGAGGTTGCAGCGTTCATTTTGACCCATGGGCCGGACTGAGTCTTTGTGATAGCGACCTGGGCAAAGGAATCATCTGGTCCTGACCTGGTAGATGCCATCCCACCAGGGTACACCACTACTGGACTTGATAGAATTGGCAGAACAGGAGAGGGGCTGGCAGCTATACCCAAAATGATGTACACATGCCTCATGGAACTTTTTCACATCTCCGTCCCCTGTGAAGCATTATTCTTTTCTCTAAAGCTGCAAACTACTGAATCATTTACAGGGATCTTAGTTTACATGCCTCCTGGCTCTAGGTCTGCTTTCATTTTCGAGTTTGCTCAGCTAATAGTACACTATTTAGGCAAACACAACATTACTCTTCTGGGAGATTTTAATTTCCATTTAGAATATGAGATGTGCAAGGACTCTCAGGCATGATGACATGCTGTTGTTGTACCAATTAGTAAGGGTACCTACTCATGAAGCAGGCCATATTTTGGATGGCAACTTCTCCAATGACCCCCGTTTTAGGGTTGATAAACCTCTTTCCCTGATACATTACATAAGACATTGCCCCTGGTGGAAGTAATAGAATTCTTAAAAACTATTAGGAAGGGCTTAATAAAGAAACTTTACCCCCGGCTTTTAACAACTGTAAGTGGACACACAAGGATGACACAGAATTGGTGGCACCAGGAGTCTCCACCTGGTTTACTTCCGCCATTAATTCTATAGCCCTGTTGAAAGAAATCTATATGCGGAGGAAGACGCCTGCCCACTTCCTATGGTTTTCTGAGAGACTTAGATTGCTTAGGCAGGCCTGTTTTCTTAAAGAATGAGGTTGTCAGAAATGCTACAACTGTCATGAAAGCCAGTTATCAGGCCATTTTGGCAGATTATAAAGTGGTCATTAAGCAAGAGAACTCTCTTAATTGCAAAAAGAAGCTTGCATCAAATCATCAAGAGATCTCTTTAAGCTAATTAATCTTGCATCGGCACCCTCAGATTCCTCCAGGTTAGAGGGTTTCCAGGCCTTTTTCGATCACATGGAAAACTTCTTTCACATCAAAATTCTTGATATTTATAAAGTCCTTGACTGTTTTAACTCTGTTTCTTCCAATCACACTCAACTGGACATTTGTGCTGAGACAGGTCCATCAGAGATTATATTTACCAGAGAGAGCCCTGTTGATCTCCTGTCCAGTTTTAGTCCTCTTACTTATGAAGTGACGGAGTCGAATCTCCTCAGCATAAAATCAGGTTCCCCACTTCAACCTTGCTCTCCCAATGTTATGCAGCAGGGAGCTAATATTATTATTTCCCATCTTACAGCAATTTTGAACAAGGCTATTACTTCTAGTTGCAACAACCAAATCTGGAAAAATACTGCTGTTAAACCCCTTCTCAAAAAGCCCATTGTGGGCACTCCGATTTCAAAAACTATCAGCCTATTTCCTTGCTGCCTGTTCCCACCAAACGTTTGGAGAAACACCTGAATGTCCAGCTAATGACTTGTCTGGAAAAACTTCAATTTGTGGATGTCTCTCAGTTCTGATTTAGGAGTAACCATGGGACTGAGACTGCATTGATATCAGCGGTCAACAATATCCGTTCCATGGTGGATGCAGGGCAAGCTGCGGCGCCGATCCTTTTGAATCTATCCACAGCCTTTGGTACCATCTCTTCTATCCTGCTTGTTAATTGACTGCAGGAAAAGGGGGCTGCAGATTTAGCACTGAAGCTCTTATCATCCTTCTGAGTGATAGGTCTCAGACAGTTACTGTGGATCAGTTCTGTTCAGAGTCCATAACTCTCAAGGCTCCTCCCTGAGCTCTACATAATTTAGCTTATATGTGTCCCCACTGGCAAAACTTGTACAGTCCTTTGAGCTTCAGGCTTTGCCCCATGCCAATGACACCCAAATAATTGTGTCTATCACCAAGGACACAGAGGCAACTGCTACCAATTTCAAAAATTGTATGCAGGCAGTGGCGATATGGATGGGAAAAAACTACCTTAGACTTAACGAAGACAAGACTGAGGTCTTGATCTTTGGTAGCCAACCATCCATTTGGACTCATTTAAGGTGGCCAGATATGCTGGGTAAATTAACCACCCCAGATAAACTCCTCAAAGAACCTTGGTGTTCTGGTTGACAACATTCCATCCTACGAACTTCAGGTTAAGCAGACGGTTTCAACCTGATGCTGGGTGATCAAGACTCTTAGGAAAATGTTTTCTTTCATTTTCTTTCCAGCCCATAAAACAACTGGCCTTGGTATTGATTACATCCAGGTTGGATTATTGTAATGTGGTCTACCTTGATATTAATAAGACTGAAATAGCCAAATTGCAGATTGTCCAAAATGTGATGGCAAGATTGGTTCTTGATGTTCCCAAATTTCTATCAGCATGTACAGGAATTCAGAAACTGCCCTGGCTGCCGGTGAACAAACGAATCCTCTTTAAGGTTTAAAAAAAAATTGTAACATCTTTTTATAGATTTTTCAGCAGGAAAATAACATAAACAGACATCTACCAGCATTGCAATGTGACCCAGTATTATCAGTATGGAAACAGGCATAACATCCAGAACAGTTTACACATCTCGTATACATTTCGCATCAATTTAGTTACTAACTACATCCGATAAAAGTTGTGCATACAATTCAGGCTGTACACTATACATTTCTCGCAATTGCCCTCCGTCCATACCCATGGCCATCTTAGTGTTGGTTACATGGCCTATGGAATTGCGGAACATGCCGCTGTCGGTCTCGCTTCAATGGATCGTGCCTGTAAATATGTCTGCAAGGGTTCCCAGATGTCCCTAAGGTGGGATGTGGGCGGCATCAATTCTGCATAAATGGTTGGCTGTCCCTGGCAGAATATAAGGTCATGTAGGCAATCCTTAAATTTGGGTGCCCGTCCCCTTCCCTATCTGCAGGCCAGCCTGCGTTTAGCCAGTAGTAAGCCTATCGATATGTATCTTCTGAGTGAGGCTTCAAGATCTTTTGTGTAGTGAGAGGGGTATTCGTTATGTGAATACCAGTCATTTGACTGAGGGATTCGAATACTGTATCCCTGTATGTCTTAATGGGGGCACATTCCCAGGCCAAGAGTAAAAAATCAGCTTCCTCCCTCCCACACCTGTCGCAATTATTGTTATCCCTGAGGCGGAAATGGAATCGTTTTACAGAAGTATAATAAAGGCGGTGGAGGTATTTGAAGTGTATGATACGCAGTCTGCTACAGGCCGATATTCGCCCTGTTTTCTGGCAGCAAAATGTCCATTGATCGCCTCCAAGAGGGGTGCCAGAGTCTTCCTCTGGGCAATATGTGGGCTGTCTGTCTGGATGGACCGGTACAGCAGGGGTACCACATAAGTCAGAGTGGGTCGTTGAAGTAAGGTGTGCAATGGGGCAAAAGTGGAAGGCTCATTTGGAAAGTCGGGTTGGCGGACTTAACATCGCGGCGGAGCCTTACATACATAAAGAGCTCCATATTGGTAGGTTGGCTATCTTTAATCTTTAAAAAACTGTTCCATTGTGCAAAAAGTCCCCCCTTTGTAAAGTGCCCCCAGGATTTTATTTTGAATTTGCGAAGTAGTTGTCGACATCGCCCCTCTTGTGTGACTGGAATATCTAAGTGGCCTTGTAATTACAGCAGGGGAGAGTATATCGTATCCCCCTCCAGTCGATTAGCTATAGCCCTCCATGCTCTATTTATGCATTCCACTGTAGTTCGGTCTTTACAATTAGGATATGGAGTCGGGACCATGGGTCAATGCTCCACTGCAAGGTGTGGCCTGTATGGGGTGGATGCACCCGGTATGCAGCGAAATGCACCTGGGCGCACCAAAAGTACAGCTCCAAGTCCGGCACCTTGAACCCAACTTGATGTTTGATGTTTGATGTTTGTTGGTTTTTGTATAGCGCACATACACTCCATGGAGCATCTTGGCGCTGCTGATTTCACTGCAAAGATGAAATATTTGGGGATGGTAGCTGAGCTATAGATGTCCTTAGATTAGAGTCTTACATTTTGCATCAGATAATCCGTAAATCCATGTTTTTAGAAGTTTTTTATAGATTTTTTCTGATGGTGATGCTCTAAGTTTAGCTGGAAGGGCATTCCAGGCCTTGGCGCCTAGGACTGCTAGGGATTTGCCACCCTTGGTGGTCAGTCGAAACTTGGGTATGGTCATTAGATTAGCAGTGGCTGATCTAAGTTCCCTATTTGGGAGGTATCTGTGAAATTTGGTTGACAGATATTTGGGTCTGCATTTATGAAAGCCTCTGTATGTGATCAGAAGGACTTTGAATAGTATCCGTTTTTGGATGGGGAGCCAGTGCAACGCATTCAGAGCAGCTGATGCGGATGATCTCCTAGGCCATCTTAAGACAAGCCGGGCCGCCGCATTTTGAATCATTTGCAGTTTGTGCAGGGTAGATTTTGCTGCTCCTGCGTACAAACTGTCGAAGGGTAGAGTCAGTATTTCCCACTTCTGTCTGGGCTGCTTTTTCCCCAGGTCAGTCGGATCAGATGTGATTTGAGGGTTTTGAAAAAGTGTTTGCTGTGCGCATAAGGAATGTTTATAAAAAGATAGAGCAGCTTTGGGAGAATTACCATTTTAATCAGTGCCACCCGTCCTGCTAGTGAGAGAGGCATAGCGATCCATCTAGTGATGGAATTTGTTAATGTATCCAGCAGTTTGCCATAACTGACTCTCATAAGGTATTCCCTGTCTCAAGTGGTTACTATCCCAAGGTATTTTAGTTCACTATCGCACCAGGTTAAGTGGTAGCCTGGGACGTATCTCTTGACCGCATCTATGAGGGGGAAAATTTGTAACTTGAACCAGTTGACATTGACCCCCGAATATCCTCCAAATTGCAAAAACGCCCGCTGTGTAGAGTTGAGACTGTCCTCCGGATCGCGTAGGTATAGTGTGAGGTCGTCAGCGTATAGGGAGATTAGAATTTGCCTTTTGGGGTATTGAAGAGCGTATTTGTGGTGGCGTTGTCGGAGTTCAGCCGCCAATGGCTCCATGGCCAGAGTAAATAGGAGGGGGGAGAGCGGGCACCCCTGCCTCGTCCCCTTGTGATGTGAAATCTAGGGGAGCACATCCAGATTATAATCAGCTTGACTTGTGGTTTAGTATACAACAGCTGGATCTAGGCTAGGAAGGGGAGAGGAAAGCCCATGTGTTTCAGGATGCTTGCTAGGTAATCCCACTCGAGGGAATCAAATGCTTTGGTGGCGTCCAAAAAGACAGCCACCGTATTTAGGTCTGGGTCAGTGTCTTGCATAAGATTGAAGAGATTACGCAGGTTGTGCGGGGCTAAGGTGACGTTCAAGTCTTCACCCCATACCACGTGAGTGGAGCCTATATCTAAGATTTTACCCCATAGGGTATTGAAGAATTTGGGGTCATCAATGTTAGGGCCGTAGCAGCATGCCATTTTCCACCACATCATGCAATATCTGCCTTGTGGTTCTGCCATTTCCCCAATGGCTACATATGGAACATTCTTTTTAATAAGGATTACTGTTCCCCGAGTGTAGGTGGGATATGTCGAGAAGCATCTGTGTGAAGCCCATCCGGCCGCACAAGTGGTCAGGACAGAGGGGCCGAAATGGGTTTCCTGTACCCTGGCACAGTGTATTTTATGTCTATCTAGGTAGGCCAAGACATGTCAGCGTTTCCTTGGGTTTCCAAGGCCTCCCACATTCCATGTGGCAAAGTTGTAGCTAGGCTGGTCTGGGCGAGCCATTTAGAGCATGCAGATTATGTTGTGCGGAGTGTGCGTTCTTAGTGCAGTTTATTTGAGTAGTGTAGCAGTTTGCAGTAATGCCTGTGATCATTACAATTGTAAGTGTCACCAACAACCCTTTCCCCATCCCACATCAGAAGCCCAAACCTGCTGTGGTGATTTCCGCCATCCTCCACTGTAACATTCTAACTTGGTCCTCGTCGTGATCCTGTTGCAAATTAACATTTGAACAGGTGTTTCTATTCATGTGAGGGATGTTCTTCTGGGGTAGCGCAGGAGGGTGCTGTGGTTCGACCTCATGGTACAATGGTATTCAGGGCATGCTTCTGAGTCCCTTATATTCGGTGAGTCCATTTAAGAGATTAGGGAGCATTGATGGTAAAGTTCCTTCCTTCCGTGGCGTCCTCAGTCCATTTGTAACATCTCTCAGTGGATCTGTGTCTTTGGACCCAGTGTGTAGTGAACGACTGCCCCAAGGTCGCTCCAATCATGTAGTCTTGTCAGTTGCCTTGATAAACTAATAGACATTGATAGTCCAGATTTTCATTCAATGTCCAAGAGAGTAGATGTGGATCTGGATGGGCTAGAGGAGGTCTTGTGTCGAGCGATATTTGGTTGGTTGCTTTTAGGAAATCATCCGCTTGCTGTGGATGTGTGAAAATGCGCAGGTTTCCCTGGTGCCTGATACCTAAGCGCGCTAGAAAGAGCATGGCGTAAGTGATATTGGCCTGTTGAAGCTTCTTATTTATTTGTTTGAATTTCTTTCGTGCTTCTCGAACTGCCATAATGAAATCTGGATAGATCGCCAGTTCCGTACCTTCGAAGGAGAGAGTCCCTTTTTCCCTTGCCAAAAGCAGTGCAGTGTCACAATCTCGATAATTGAGCAGTCTGGTGATTATCGGTCACGGGGGGCACCAGGTGGCAGTCCAGTGGCAAGCGAGCGATATGCTCTTTCTACCACCAGCATTGTCGGGAAAGCCATCTTTGCAAACACCGTTGTGAGCAGGCGTTCTACATACTCCTCCATTCTGCCCGTATTGGTATTGGTGGATACAGGGATCCCCAGGATTTGTAGATTATTGCAGGGCAATCTGGATTCCAGATCCTCATTTTTGGCGTCTAATACTTTGAAAAGGCGTTCCATGTTTAGTAACTGTTCTGCACGGCCAGTGGAGGTATCTTCCAGGTCAAAAATACACTGCTCTGCTTTTTTGAGACGCTCGTCGTGTTGGTCAATCTTGTGCGTAATATTGTCTATGCGTGTGTACATATTGTCCATTTAGGTCTCTATAGAGGTAAGGCTGTTTTTCTTGAGAGAGCAGCAGTTCTTTAAGGTCTTTTGTAGAGGTCTGGCTGTCTGAGCCTGCCCCTTCTGCCATTGTATGTTCTGGTTCGCCTTGTGTTCTGGCAGATTTGCGAGTATTGAAGAGGAGTTTAGTTTGTTTTCCATCTGCTTTCCCCATGCTTTCTGCTTCCCAGCATTTTAAGCATGCTGTTATTCTTCCTGTGGCCTGAGGGAGAGAGCTAGTAACCGTTATTCAATGGGAGTATCCCATATACGTTTATCATGTGGGTATGTGTAGCTTCTGGCACCGGATGTGCCGCTGATTGCTTAGTCTATTTACTGTTAGTGCCTGCTGTTCCTTTGGGCCCCCTGCTAGGCTGTTGCAGGTTAGGTTGCATTCCGTTGGCTGCTTTACCAGTCCGTGTGGCCATCAATTATTCCATTTATGTGAAGTATTCAGGCCTGGAGTTTACTGGCCTTCAGCAAGGAAGTCAGTCTGTTCTCTCTGAAGGGGTAGGACAATCACCCCGCTCACGCTGTCTCTCTCAGCTCATTGTATCCCGTCTTGCCCTTCTGTTGAGTGAGCGTTTCGCTGCTGTTTCTGTGTTTTCATGAGAGCGATGGCCATGCATTGTTCCCTGTCGTGTACACAGCTCGTGTGGTGCCCGTGCTGTCCCCTGCCTATCTGTTTGTGGAAGTCGCTTAATGCACAGTTGTTTGGAGCCTCTTATAAGGAGCGCTTTGTAACCGTTTCCACTGGGCTCACAGCCCCGAATCTTGGTCCAGCTGCCCTCTTTTGCCTTGCCTTTTGGTTCTCTAAGCGCGGGTGAGTCAGGGCCTTCATCCGGTCGCCTTTTCCTTCCCCGCATTCTGCTTAGGGAGCGCTCTTATCAGCAGGGGGATCGCTATCGTGCTGTCTCCGTGGTTATGGATATCAGAGTGCATCACATGCTCCTCGTACTAAGCTTTGAGTAAAGGTCTCACTGTGCTTCTCTAATGGCGGCTGCGGGGAGGTGGGAGGCGCCTATCGCCGATGTCGCATGCTGTAGTCTGTTACTTACAATTTGGCTGCTTTCAGCTCTTCTCGTCCTCCCCGCTCACCTCCCCAGTCATCCGCCGGGTCTCCTCCCCATTTCAAGGTCGCTGCCCTCCCCTCTGCGCACTCGCTGTTCCTCGCTGCAACCTCCTCCAGCCCCCGCTGTCTCCTCGGTGATCATTCACGGGCCGGCGCCACCATCTTAAGCCCGCACCGGGCTCCAAGCATCTGGCCTGATTTCTTTGAGCACCAGTCGTTCCTCGAAGCTCAGATGAGTTTGGGTGGTGCCCCATATTTTTCCAGCATATGGGAAGGATTTTAATGATTACCAGCCCTGAACGGCAAGAGCCTCACGCAAGTGTGGCCATCTTGCTTGGTGCCCTCTAGCACCATCCCCCTCTTTAAGGGTTTATGTATTGTCCATAAGGCAATGCATAAAATTGGGTCTGATGCTATTAAACATTTGTTCCAACAGTACACTCCATCCAGACAGCTGCAATCTGCAGGGAAACATCTCTTGATTATTCTAGGCTAGGTGGGGAGGCAGAGCCTTTTCAGTGGCCGCGCCTACGCTTTGGAATTCTCTTCCTTATTCCATCTCCAGTCTGCAAGCTCATGCTCCTTTTCGTAAGGCCTTAAACACCTGGCTTTTAACTCTGTAATGGATGTTACCAGGGATGGAGATCAGGAAGTTCTTCTTCCTCTCTTCCTTCCTAAGACTAACGGCTATCAGCAACTTGATGCCTTTGGACATTTGTTGTGCTTTATAAGTTGATTTCATTCATAGAGTGGTTGTGATCTCACCCGACATAATCTCAATATCTAGGTCAAGAAAAAAGATTACCGCTAGACTTGCTGCCCAGGCGCAATGAAAGTGAAGATTTTGTCGGTTGAGCAACTCCTTATTTTTTTAAACAACTCCAGTGTGTCATCCCAAGTGCAAAGCATTTTGTCTATAGAACATTCTCATATTTTCATATTGAACTTATTTAAATTGTCCAACATTAATGAAGGCCACATTTTGTGCAACGGGTGAAAAAGAGTCAAGCAAGGAGACAGTTGAGGTATGATAATTTGAAATGTGTGACGAGAATGAATGTTAACCCCTTCGCTGCTCATGACGAGCTCAGCTCGTCATGAGGCACAGTTCTCGTGTGCTCATGACGAGCTGAGCTCGTCATGACCACACCCGTTTCTATTGTGGTCCAGCACAGGGGAAGAATATCTCGAGCAGCCAAGGTGTTAAGGGGGATGATGTGATAATTAAGCATCCATACATGCCAGGTAGTGTGAAATGAATTTTGGAAAAAATATGGCAGTGACTGAGATGGGCAAGAATGCTGTCAGAGTTGGGATGGAAGCTGGTCGATCTTGGAATGTATGGTAAGAATTGCAAGCCAAGGAACAAATTGGAATAAGACAGAGATGGAAGTTGAGAGATCAAATCCGAAGCAAGTCATTGTGAAGGGATGCAGTTGTTAAGGCTTTTGAAAAGTGTTTCTCCAATAAGCCAACACAGTTTAAAGGCTTTGGGGCATATTACCAACATACAGCGATATTTATCCCTAAGTAGGTTTAGCGGTAATATTTTTATCGCCGCCCTTCACCTGTTTTTATCGCTGAGATAACTTGCTATTAACAAGGTTTATCTCAAAAGCAATAAAAATCATGCGAAGTGCGTGAATATCGCTGTCAATACAGCGATATTCACGCATTAGCGTGACAATGCTCTTAGCCATGTTATCCACCTCCCATTGGATAACATGGCTAAAACTGTTCAGGGCAGGCGTTAGCTTTTGGAGATATTTGCGCTTAGCGCGAATATTTCCAAAGCTACGCCTGTGTTGATCATAGGCGATAGCGATGTTAGCAACTGTTTTCAGTCGCTAACATTTTGGCACACCCACTTTGCATGTCATTAGCGATAAATATCGCAGACATGCAAAGCGGCCCCCAAAATGCTCGCTATCGCCTACAAGCTGATGCTAACCAGTGTTAGCGACAGCTTGGTAATTGGGAGATAAAATTATCGCCGCTTTAGCTGGAAAAAGTCCCGCAATTCACAAGAAAAAAAAACAATTCACATTATAACACGCTATGTCATTATCCAAATGGTCAATCTGCCAGATTGGCCGTCAAATAGGGCTGAGAAAAATGGGGTGTGTTCTTGCCCAAGGGATCGGGTGAGGTTGTCTACCAGGCTGATCTGTCCCCCAGGTGGGGCAGTAAACAGCAGACAGAAATGTGCCCCCCCTTTGCAAAAGAAAAAAACTCCCTGGTGGCTAATAGGGGTTTCTGCCTTCCCCTTCCACCTTTGGCAGAAAGGCCTAATAAAAGGGGCAGAAAAAACATTAACCAAAGAGTTTTTTCTCCATGTGGAATCATCAGATGATGAAGCTACTCTCAGTGCAAATGAAGCGACTCTTAGTGCGGATGAAGTGCCTGTTTTAGAGGACATTGATGTGCCGATAGTGCAGCAAGAGGCATCTGGGTTTCAGCCTGGAGCTGAAAGACTTCCAGTTGGAAGTGAAGACCTCTGGGTTGCCCTAGGCATGGTGCTCCTGGCATTGCCCGACTTCCAGAGTGTAGAGTGAATACAGAAAACTTTTTGCCAATACATTTTTTTCAGTTGTTTATAGACGATGTGTTTTTGGCAGAGATTGTTGAGCAGACTAATTTGTATGCCGAACAGTTTTTGAGGGACAACAGTGCCAGCCTTAAGCCCCATTCTAGAGCTACCCGGTGGACTCCCACAAATCTGGAAGAGATGAAGAGGTTCTTGGGTTTAACTTTTTTGATGGGCTTGTTACGGAAGCCATCAGTGTCTTCATATTGGTCTACTAGTCCATTGATGGTAACGGCTATATTTCTGGCAGTCATGAGTCGCGCTAGGTATTTGCTTCTGCTTCGATTGCTGCATTTTGGCAATAATGTTAAGCGTTGCCACAACATCACCCTGAATGTGACCGTCTTTTTAAGATTCGGCCTGTCATTGATCATTTTGTAGATCGATTTTTTGAGACCTACGTTCCAGGGAAAGAAATAGCAGTGGATGAGTCTTTGGTCATGTTTAAGAGGCTCTTGGTTTTTAGGCAATACATTCCTAGTAAGAGGGCACGCTATAGAATTTTGTTGTGTGTACACCAGCAAGGAATCCAGGATTAACCCCCCTGGTTGTCCGTTTGCTTTTGGAGTGACTGAGAAAATTGTTTGGTTACTTGGTAGAGGACTTTTTAACAAAGGTCACCATTTATATGTAGATAACTTCTACACTGGTGTGTGGTTGTTCAGGGAATTGGCCAAATTGGAAACTGTTGCTTGTGGCACAATCCACTCTAACCCTAAAGGTTTCCCTAAAGAACAAGTTTGTCAAAAACTTGTGCGAGGACAGTGCAGTGGGTTGTGTTGCGAGAAATCTCTAGCTGTGAAGTTTTCAGATAGGAGAGATGTCTACATGCTGACTACCATCCATGATGAAAGCACTTCACCTGTGACTGTGTGGGGTCAGGTTGCTGAGGCGCGCAAACCTGTGTGCATTTTAGACTATAATAGGCACATGGGTGGTGTTGACAGAGTAGATCAGAGGTTGGAACCTTACGCTGCTCTTCATAAGGCTCATATTTGGCATAAGAAATTGACTATCCATCTTTTCCACTTGGCAACCTTGGCAACCTTACTGGCTTTGTTGTATTCAAGGATTATTGCCCTGAGTCAAAGATAACTTTTGCTAAGTTTCAGGAGTCAGTAATAGGCAGCCTTGTTTTAGTGGAACAGGCAAGTGTTCCTAGAGTTGGATTGGTGGAAGATGTGGCTAGATTGAAAGAGTGCCACTTTCCTGAACACATTCCTCCCACATCCTCAAAAGACTTTCCCAGTAGATGTAGAGTCTGCTGACGAAGAGGTACGCGGAAGGAGACTCGTATGTACTGCCCCGAGCGTCCTTCTAACCCTGGGCTGTGTGGGCCTACTTGTTTTAGAATGTACCACACGCAAAATAATTGTTGAGAGCATCCATGGTGAAGTGAACTGCCTGGCCTCTATTGTTTAATATTTTTTGTTCAGTTTCAAGGTTGGCATTTGTGTAGTGTATTTAGTTTCAGATTTTGTGTTAGTAGATTTGTATCTATTTGCAATTTGTTTGCGTTTTCTTCTTTGTATAAAAAAATCCTAAATGTGATGGCGGTGTGCGTGGAGTGGCGATTGGCTGGCGGTGTGCGTGGGCTGGCTCTTGGCTGGCGGTGTGTTTGGATTGGGACTTGGCTGGCGGTGTGCGTGGACTGGCGCTTTGCTGGTGGTGTGTTAGGACTGGTGCTTTGCTGGCAGTGTGCGTGGACTGGCGCTTGACTGCCGGTGTGCGTGGACTGACACTTGACTGGCTGTGTGCATGGACTGGCACTTGACTGGCGGTGTGCGTGGACTGGTGCTTGGCTGGTGGTGTGCGTGGACAGGTGCTTGGCTGGTGTTGTGTGTAGGCTGGCGCTTGGCTGGTGGTGTGCGTGGACTGGCGCTCAGCTAGTGGTATGGGTGGACTGTTGCTTGGCTGGCAGCGTATGAGTAGTGCCTAGCTGCTGGTCACTACACACACAGCTAGCCAAATGCCTCTCCACATAATCCATAAGTTGGTGTGGTTTCTGTGTCAGGAATGTAGGCGTGGAAAGTGATGGGCCCTTGCATGGTGCTGTCTGCTGGTTTTATATTGTGCCCTGACATGGCTTTACAGCTCACGAGCTGCGAGTCAGTTTTTTGTCCTTTCAATTATTGACAGTGCGTTTCATTTTTGTGAAAGCTCTTGTTAATACAATTTTATATACTGAACCATCACTCGCCCTCGTGCCAAATCCAACCAGTATGTGTGTGTCCTTGAGGAATAGATGGCTGTGCAGTAATGTTTGTCTTTTTTGTCTCTCTGCCAAGGTGTACATTTCATCTAAGAATAACCTACCAACTGTAGATTTTGTCGCAATATAAACACCCATGGGAGTACATGGTGATGTCTCTCTTCTGGATCCAACAAGTTATCTTACACCTAATGTCCTGCAAATCTCAAAATGTGACTGTGACATTTTCCTTGCATTATTGTGCTCAAATGTTTATGCTGTAGAAAGTGAAAACAAATTTCTAAACCCCCAGCAATTCTCCAAGTATCCCAATGGAAATGGTACCTCACTTGTATGGGTGGGCCAAGTACCCGTGACAGGGAAGGGCCCAAAACCTATTGATGCAACATCAAAATTACCTATCACAATCCGACATGGTTTTGCCATCGGGGGTCCCATGAGTTTTTGGCACGGTGCTCGGCGGCTATCTAGGGAAACCTACAAAACCCATATATTTTTGGAAACCCAACACCTGGGGGAGTCCAGCGAAGTATGGCTTACATTGGTCCCCAAAATTCTCCTACCCAGAATCCCCTGCAAACCTCATATTTTTCTGAAATGTCTGTGTGGGAAAATTCTGGAATCTGCGTGGATCAACAAATTTTCTTCAACCCAGCGTTCTCCCGGGTCTTCCAATAAAAATGGTACCTCACCTGCGTGGGTGGGCAGAGCTAGGGTTAAAAAAGTACAGCTAGGCACTTTGCCAAAAAGGGTCATTTTTCACTGTGAAATTGTGGTGTATCCACGGTGCGTTTTGCGCTGTTTCCTGTCACGGGCACTGGGCCTACCAACACAATTGAGGTACCATTTTTCTCAGAAGACTTTTGGGAACGTGGGGTGGGTGAGAATTTGTGGATCAACGCAGATTCAGTTCAGTTCAAAAAGACTTTATTTCGGTCAGAATGACCTAAAAAGTACGAATCACTGCAGTCAATCATTTCTAAAATTACATCATTCAAACAATCAAGATTTAAAAAAAACAATGGAATTAATTATATACATGTTATTCATATTAAAATACATTCAATTTTTAGTGTATTGTTTGTAGGCGAAGGTTACACAGTTAATTTCGTAAAGTGCATAGTGCAATAATAAATACATAAATTAGCTAAAAAGTTACTTATTAAAAAAAGGAAGCCCTTACATATAAAACTATACAAAACAGTACAAAACGATTGAGGCAAATTACTATGCTAACAGTTTTCATTCACCATGTCAAGATCGGTACAGCATTTCATGATTTAAAAAAAAACCCTTCTGGTGCACCTCATGGAGAACAGAAATCCTGCGACCGAATAGACTATTGGGATACTGAGGCCAGACTTCAGTATCCTAAATACTTCAAGACAACGCCTATTACCAAGATTCCTGCAAATCTAGACCAGCCAGCTTGTCCTTGCTTTATAATAGCCTGGGCAGCTAAAGGAAACATGGAACTCTGATTCTTCGGGCTGATCGCACGCCGGGCAATGAATCATTTGCTGGTCTCTCCACTTAGATGTAAAGCAGTGGAGAGGAAGCGCCCCATATCTAAACTGTAAATAGAGATTCCTTGCCGCCGGCGGGTTAATGAGATCTATTACCCTCTCAAAGCAAGGAATGTCTTTTATTTCTAAAAAAGCTCTAGTGAGTTTCCCTGTTCTGGAAGAAGAATGAAGTTGAGTCAATCTATGCTCTTTGTAGAGTACCTTCATTTGATTCCTAGATATTAAAGAACAGGCTGACTCAGGTTCAGACCAACAATCCCCTAAACCCATGCTAGTTAGCACGTATTTGATGTGGTCGAACCACGGGAACTTTACAACACCCCGTGCCCTCATTACCTCAGACAATTCCTCCCTATAAGGTGAAAGTTCGGGAGTGGTCCACAGGCGGCGCCAATACATTATAGGTTTAAGGCTCGCCACATCAGCAATTGATGTTATTCCCATATCCAGTCGTAGTGGAATTAATGGAGTGCTGCGTGGCAATCTAAATAGCTGTCTTAAGTATTGGTTCTTCACCTGCATTAGATTCTCAAGCTCTAGGTGTCCCCATAGCTCTGCGCCATATAAAGCCCCGCCTCTAGCCTGTGCCCTATAAATTTCTAGCGCCGGACTAACTACTCTTTTGCTAGACTTATTAAAAACCTTCATGATGCCACCTGAAGATTGCGCTAGTTTTAGCGTAGACTTCTTGATATGAGACCCCATTCCATGGTCTCGGAAATAGTGATACCTAAATACACAAAAGATGCTACTCTCTCAAGAGGTTTACCATTTAAAGACACGTTTGAGCATGTACTTTTCGGACAATTAAACGCCATAAATGTGGTTTTCCGTAGATTTATTTCTAGACCTCTTTCCCTACAGAAAATCTCAAATTTATTCAAGACTCTTTGTAACCTTGTAGGCGATTTAGCTACTAACAGAGTGTCATCTGCGAACATCATTGCCGATATTTTACGGGAGGCTAACTTAGGGGCATCTAGATCTTTTTCTGCTAGCAGGGCATCAATCAAGCAATTAATGTAGAGGCTAAATAAGGTTGGCGCAAGCACACAACCCTGGCGTAGGCCGCGTTTAATGTATATAGGTGCTGTAAGATTACCATCCTTACCATGCCTAATTTTCGCATAGTTGCACTCATGTAATCGTCTAAAAAGTAAGATTAAATATTCAGGGACCCCCATCTCACCAAGGACCAGCCACAGTTTCTCCCCAGGAACTAAATCAAATGCGGACCTCAGGTCTACAAAGATTAAGTAGAGATTGCCCCCCTGCAGGCTTACGGTCTTCCAGTAGAGCAATTGCAATCTTAGTACTTGGTCCAGGGTTGACAGCTTTTCCCTGAACCCAGCCTGCAGGGAGGACATTACCCCCTCTCTTACATCCATGATTGTAGTCTAAGGAGTAAGACACGTGCAAATATTTTCTGCGAAATGTCTATTAAGCTGATTGGTCTATAGTTTATTGGGAGGAGTGGGGAGCCCTTTTTAAAAATCAGAATTATTTCTGCACCAAGCCAGCTCGAGGGGATCTTCATGCCTTGCATTATTGCATTGAAAAGCATCCAAAGGTATGGGGCCCAGATAGCTGGTTCGCTTCTAAAGAGATCCCCAGGTATCTTGTCCAAGCCTGAATTAAGCAGAATACTCTCACCCAGTCAAGAGATCAGGGCTTAATCCAACACCGTTTTTTAGCTCACTGCACCATCCCAGCTCAGAACCTGGCTATATGCAAATTAGTCTGTCCCTGGCCCAGTGTATCATGGGAACAGGGCAAACCAAACTACCAAGCCAATTCTTTCACTGGGAAGGAAACAAGCTACCGGGGACCGGTTTCTGGCATTTCAGCCGTCTTCGGCCCAGCTCCATCACCACCCCCTTTTGTACTGCTTTATTTCATTTAGACATATGCTTGGACCCACAACACCATCAGACAAGGGGATTGTATCCTGGTTAGTTGTGGGACAAGCCACTGTCGGGTCGCAACCATTGATACAATCAACACCGAGCAGTGCCTCCTTAGCATAGAGGGATTCAAAGCGCTCGCGCCAGACCTCTTCATTCAGGTTTGGTTCGGCCGCGCTTCGAGTGGTAGTCGTACTTAAATTTACAACTCCCCAAAAGGTTCTCATGTCTCTATCCCCTAGTGCAGTTTTCAGGGTGGCCCAATTTTCTTCTTCCCACCTTTTCTTAGCTTCTAATGTGACAGCTTTATAATTTATTCTTGCTGTCCTTATTAGAGGGCGATCATTAGCTTTAATAGATGTTACTAATGCCTTTTTAGCATTACGGCAAGAGGCATTATACCAAGGGTGGGACGGCGGCCTATCCTGCCTAGTAATTTTATTTGGATAGAAGTAGTCAAAGGTAGCTTTTCCTAATTTGGCATGATTCATCTCAACCAACTCTAAGTCTATACCGTCCAGACTTTGGCTGCATAAAGTGGACGCCACTGCAAGAACAGGTAGCAGGGCGTCATATAAACTGCCCAATTTGTCCTCTGATTTACTAAAGTTTGTCCATCTCACTCTCTTCCTACAGTTGGAGACCACCACCCTGGGATCAATAGAATTATCTGGAGGGACGTACTTCCCAAGTTTAAAGCTTTAAGTTCCACTACTAGCGCATAATCATCTCTATCTAGGCGTGGGATAATTTTAAAATCCGCCATCCTTTCCCAGGACTGGGAGTTAATAAAAATGTAATCTAATATAAACCCATGGTTTTTACTATAGAACGTATAGCCGTTCGATAATTCAGATAAAGATCTCCAATTACAAGCTCGTAGTGAATGTCTCAATGTGAGACAATTCTTCTGAATCACCAGGGGAGACTATTTTTTAACTTTTGGGCATCTCGACTCTGGGATTTTCAGAAAATGATCCTCATCAAATAAGCTATCAGGGGGCCAACCCTCAAGCGGCTCAAACTGGCAGTTAAAGTCCCCTCCTACTATAATCAATTGGTTTACATCAATTGAGCCTAAGAAAGTAGTTAACTCTTCCACTGTGGTGGATTATTTGCCCTTAGGAGTAGGTCTTGAATATACATTTATTAGGACAACAGGAGACTTAGAAGGAAACCGCAGTAGAACACTTAAAATGTCAATCGAACCTGTATCAATTTGCTCCGCTGCACACCCCAAGTGTGATCCTACCCATATAGTAAGGCCCCGGATGGTCTCCCTATTCCCCCCGAAGTTGCTGGAATACTAAAGGAGGCGTAGCCTGGTATAGAGACC
This sequence comes from Lissotriton vulgaris, assembly GCF_964263255.1. NCBI lineage: Eukaryota > Metazoa > Chordata > Amphibia > Caudata > Salamandridae > Lissotriton > Lissotriton vulgaris. The sequence continues at coordinate 203,059,246 of NC_141690.1, read as the reverse complement.
TCTCCTCTTGCCCAGGCTTCCTGAAACATACAGATTTCAAAATGGTTAATAAAAATTTCCCATTCAGGGTCATCAAGTTTACTATTTAAACCTGCAATATTCCAGTAGGAATATTAAAAATAGGTTGGTTATGTCGCAGTTGGCCTGAATGTGGAAGTACCATTTTTTTAGGAGCAAATCTCCTTCCCGACTCATAAAAATAACCTTGCTGTAAGGGCCTAATTGGAGGATAAAAATAGCCTAGAGTGAGTAATAGGATGCTACCCATATTGCTCCCATACTCAGTTGCTAGAACTTGTTCAATGATACTTGGATTTCTAAAATTAATTACTATGCATTGTCCTTGAATGTCCTTGTGTCGTTCGCCTATCCAACTCACCCTTGTTGTGGTTAGGATCTCATGGGTATTCTCATAACCAAAATTGCTATGGTTTGCTAACCAGTGGATGGTTTTATTTTTTAAATCTTGATATTTTTCTACTAATCCCTTTCTTAAATCTGGAACCCCTGCAAGTGCCAGTACGTAAGGGGCTGACTCTGGAGGTAGATTTATAGTTGGGGGGCAATATATTTGCTTTTTACGTTCTGAAACGCTACAATCCTGGATTAGAGAAATATCGTCCACCACCTGCCTGGAGCTTTTTTGTCGATCCCCTCTTTTTACTGGCAGTGGAGGGGCCTGATTTACCGGATTTGTGGTCGGCGGGGGTTGTCTCGCTGCAAAAGTTCCATTTAGATTCCTGTGGTGCTGATCATTATCTGCATTTATAGGGTGGCGTGTTTCATTTGAGATTAGAGAGGGTCCAGTTTGCAAATTACTCGTGGTGACCAGGGACACGGCAAACTATCAGTGCTGGTTATATCCTTAGTCATCTCTCTATTTTTTAGCCATCCATTAATCTTTACTGTCAGCCCATCTAACCTTGCCAATACGGGTGTTAATTCTTCCTTAACAATTGTTCTCATTTGCTGCTGGAGATTCATCACCAACAGTGTAACCCACGTGGGCTGATCATTAATGGATTCTGTACTGGCCTCGGTGTGGTTTCCCCCTAGGTTACCCTTTTCCGTACTTAATTCCTGCACTTTTTTCCTTCTTGCAGGCAGTTTTGCATTAGGTTTTAATTTTGCTTTACATTTTCTTCTTGGGCACCTTGGGGTAAGGACCTTGGGTGGCTCTGGACTCAATGGCTCCATTGTTACAGATTGAACATTAGCGGACTCTATGCCTGATGCCCTTAGATCAACTGGTGAGTTACAATCTATTGGGACCATCTCTAAATTTGGAGTGTTGGATAAGCGCCTCTCTGTTCGTTCTATTTCTGTGGCCACTACTCCCAATGCCTTCTCTAACATTCTAGTTATGGACGTAGGTTTAGAATTGGTTTTTGGTGGAGTTATACTTTGTTGACTCGCAGCACTAGCCCGCTTCCCTATCTTGATAATACACTTGTCTATGGAAAAAAGACTAGATAGACCCTACTATACTATACTGTTACAATCCAGAGGAACAACAAGATCTAAAAAAGCATAAAACATATACATGTATAAAACACCGGGCACTGAATCACAGCCAGGTTAGGGAGATGAAATAGTCTGAGAAAATATCAGATTTAATGTAAAGTCAGCAGTACCTCGTAATCCGGGCAATGTTTATAATTGTTAGAGGGGTTGCCCAGCCCAGCCTCTTCCGGCCTCTGATGGCCACAGACAGCCCCGCCCTTGTCCCGGGCTTCTCCCGGCGCCTCCCGCGCGCGTCCCGTGACGCGGGGCTCTCGCTTCCTTTTGTGGGCATCCTGTGGCGTCCTGGCGCGTCTCAGACGTGGTAGCGTGGTGCACACCGCAAGGGACGCTGGGCAATGTAGTTTACTGACTCTTGGCAGTGTCGGCTCCCACCGGACCTCCGGTAAGCAGTAGTGGTCTCTCTGCAGGTAAGAGCTTAGCAGTTTGTGCCCCGGTTTTGCTGTGTGCGAAGGTCTCCCGCTCCTGCTGGGGCTCTCACTTACTTTTGTGGGCCTCCTATGGCGTCCTGGAGCTTCTCAGACGCGGTAGCGTGGTGCGCCCCAAGGGACGCTGGGCAATATAGTTTACTGACTCGTGGCGGCTCCCACTGGACCCCCGGCAAGCAGTAGTGGTCTCTCTGAAGGTAAGAGCTTAGCAGTTCGTGTCCCGGTTTTGCTGTATGCGTAGGTCTCCCCACGCAGATTCCAGAACTTTCCACCACAGAAATTTGAGGAAAATGTGTGTTTTTTGGACAATTTTTTAGTTTAGGTTTACAAGGGATTCTGGGTAACAGACCCTGGTGAGAGGCAGTCAAGTTACCTCATCCTGGATTCCCCTGGGTGTCTAGTTTTCAAACATGTATAGGTTTTATAGGTTTCCTTAGGTGCCAGTGGAGCTATGGTTAAAAAATTACAGCTAGGCACCTTGCCAAAAAAGGGTCATTTTTCACTGTGAAATTGGGGTGTGTCCACGTTGCGTTTTGCGCCATTTCCTGTCGCGGGCACCAGACCTACCCTGGCAAAGTGAGGTATTATTTTTCTCAGAAAACTTTGGGGACGCGGAGTGGATGGAAATTTGTCGATCCATGCAAATTCCAGAACTTTCCACCACAGAAATATGAGGAAAATGTGGTCTGTTTGACAAAATGTTAGGTTTGCAAGGGATTCTGGGTAAGATAACCTGGTGGGAGCCAGTCAAGTCACCCCATACTGGATGACCCTGGGTGTCTAGTTTTAAAAAATATATAAGTTTGCTAGGTTTCCTTAGGTGCCGGCAGAGCTAAGGTTAAAAACTAAAGCTTGGCACTTTGCAAAAAAAGGGTAATTTTTCATTGTGGAAATGGGGTGTGTTCACATTACGTTTTGCCCCATTTCCTGTTGCGGGCACTAGGCCTCCCCACACAAGTGAGGTACCATTTTTATCGTGAGACTTAGGGTAATTTAGATTTGTAAAGCAACTGTTCTTACCTATTGACTTTTGATGCATTTTTGTCTTCCAAATGAAAGACAATGTGTAAATAAGAAGTCATTTTGAAAAATGACCGATAATTCTCATGCTAGTATGAGTATTCTCAATTTGGGAAATGTGCAAATATCTACTGTTTCTAAACTCTATATTATGTTCCAATTACAGAAATACATGGGTGTCTTTCGTACCGATTTTTCCATGTATAGATTTCCCCAGAATAATTGCTATATACCTGGTACATAATAAAAGCCATTGCAAGTCGCTGCTCAGTTTTTGGGTTTGGGTTCGTCGGGTTCTTGGTGAACCTACAAGTCCTATATATCCCCACAACCAATAAGGTCCAGCGGATGTAGCAGTATATTGCTTTCAAAGAGCTGTTATAATTAGAAGAAGTTACAGGTGAAAACGTTGACACAAATGGCTGTTTTTTTTAACTAATTTTCAATTTTTCCTATATTTAAGTGTTAGTTTCTATAAATAAACCTTCAAAAATGTATAGCTTTCCAGGATCCATTATTGCTTTCATACCCATGTCTACCATTAACTGAAGGGGAAGAAAGGTGGTGGATTAGCGGTCATTTACCATAATTCGGTGAGAGGGAGTTTTAAACCCGCATCTAGGGGCCAGGATGAAATACTTGCATTTAATCTCATGCTATCAGACCATCAAACTTTAAAAGGCTGCCTACTCTACAGGTCCCCGGGGGCTAAGGCCCCTTTTTTATCGACCCTGGGGAACCTGTTAGAAGAAGTAATATGCACCAAATCGTTTACCATCCTTGGCGATTTCAATTTCCATCTGGAATGCATGTCCGACACAGACATGCTAGATCTTCTAGATCTGATGCAGGGGTGGAACTTTATCAAAAAGTCAGGGGCCCGACTCACAAGGCGGGACATACTCTTGATGCCATTTTTTCCAATCACCCTAATTTGGCGGTCACGTCAGTTGACCCTGTTCCCTGGTCGGACCATGCCGCAATCTACTTCTACATTTCCCTAGGCCCCCCCTAGGCCCAGTAAGGTTAGGAATCCACCCAGAACAATTAGAAACTGGAAAAGTATGGACAGTGATGCCCTTAAGACCCTACTGATCTCCTCACCAACGCACTCCTTAGGTACGGTCGAGGAGGCGGCCATGAGCTATACTAACTGGCTAGATGCGGTATGTATGCATTTAGTACCCCCTAAAACCTACCATTCCACACGCTCTAGTCCATCAGCTCCATGGTTCTCGGAACAAATCAGAGACTGTAAGGTGAAATGTAAAAAACTGGAGAGAAACTGGCGGAAACATTACAAGGAGGCAGATAAAAAGCTACTCAATGCAGAGTTGGGAGTTTATAAAGAGATGATTCGATCAGCCAAAAAGGCTTTCTTCACCACTCGCCTTCAGAATGCGAGTAACTCCTCTAAGGAATTATTCCGCACAGTGACTTCTCTTGTAGCTCCCAAGGCAGTGGATATTCCCCCTAATTGGGAATTATGTGAAGACCTCGCCAAATTCTTCCAGGGTAAGGTCGAGAAGATCTTTTACTCCCTTGATCACCTATTTAAGGTCAATCTTTCACTGACTAATCCAGACAGTTCAGAGACTGACAGCCATACAGGAGAATTACTCAACTTCTCCCCTATCACCGAGGAGGAGGTCAGGACGTGGACACAAAGGATTAACTCAGGCTCACCTGGTGACCCCTGCCCAGCCACTATTTTAAAAACCGTCCCATCCATCATTGCAGCAAGACTCACTCCACTTTTCAATAACATGCTGGAAAGTGGTGAGTACCCCATGGCCTGGAAACAAGCATCGATCCTACCTCTTCTTAAAAAATCTAACCTAGATGTGGGCGACTTGAATAACTATCGGCCCATCGCTAGGTTACCTTTACCAGCTAAAATCATAGAGGGCTTAATAAACACTCAGCTGAGCGCATTTCTAGGGAAAGCACAACGTCTGGATCTATCTCAGCACGGATTCTGGCCAGGACATAGTACAGAATCAGCTCTGATAAAATCTGCTGAAGATATAAGACAAGTGATGGATGCAGGTGGTAGAGCCGTCCTGATCATGTTGGACCTGTCCGCAGCCTTCGACACGGTCCACCATAGGCTGTTGGTGGACCGGTTGGGGGTCTGCGGAATCCAGGGAAAGGCCCTTAAGAACTTGCAGGCCTTCCTTGCCGGCAGGACTCAGGTGGTGGCTATGGGAGACTACGAACCGGCCCCTTTCCTACTCCCTTGTGGAGTCCCTCAATGCTCGTCCTTGAGCCCGACCCTTTTTAATGTGTACGTCTCCACCCTGGCGCCAGTTATAAGAACTTTCGGCTTTAACGTAACATCGTATGCAGATGACACACAGATTGTAGTGTCTCTGCTACCGGGTGGAGTGGATGACACAGCGGACAGGTTCAGGGACTGTATGCGTGAGGTGAGTAACTGGATGGCGGAAAACTGTCTTAAATTGAACTCAGCGAAGACTGAAGTCCTGCTATTTGGGGCCAAAGATAACTTTTGGTCCCCAAGATGGTGGCCCGAAGAAATGGGGATACCCCCCTCTCCAGTTACTAAGGTTAAAAACCTGGGGTTTCTGATGGACGACACTCTTTCTTTCAGGCCTCAAGTCAATGCCTTGTCTTCATCCATCCACTATATCCTAAAAACTATACGAAAAGTGCTACCTTTTATCCCTGATGTACACAGAAAGACCGTAGTAACTGGATTAGCAATATCCCGCCTAGATTACTGTAACAGCCTGCTTTTAAATGCCCAGCAGGGGCTGTTAAATAAACTACAAATCTTACAAAACGCAGCTGCCCGTTTGATTACGGGAACTTCCAAATTCTCTTCGGTAGCACAAGATCTGGTAAAGCTCCATTGGCTACCAGTGCGAAAAAGAATAGCCTTTAAGACGCTTTGTGTAGTTTTTAAAGCATTGAAGGGTTTGGGCCCTCACTGCATGACTGCGTTCTCTCAGTGGTACAAACCGACCAGGTCGCTCAGGTCTTCGGACCAAGGACTGATCTTAGTCCCTAAAGTCAGGAAGGCCCGTTGGGGGGGGAGGAGTTTCTCCCTGGGAGCGGCAAGGGCTTGGAATGCTCTCCCACTGGCCCTTAGGCAGATTTCCGACCTGCTGCCCTTTAGAAGGGCGCTGAAAACTTGGCTATTCACACACTAATTCCACTCCGTCACGCACCCTAGTAGTCATTCAGCGCCAGGACACCGTTCCGGTAACAGTGCGCTTAACAAATGTGCAAAATAAATAAATAAATAAATAAAGGAGGTTGAAAGCACAAAAAATAGTAGAAATAGGCTATGTCCCCCCAAAATTTTGATTTTCTGACAAAAGTTTATCATTCCCTAAAAGCTGGGAAAATGTTGATTTCAGCCCCACAAACCCGTTTTTTATACCATTTGCAGGGAAAACACAGACGCTTTCATTTGCAGCACTTTTTCCCCATTTTTCCCCCCAAAAAAACAAAATGTTGCTGTATTTTGGCTATTTTCTGGGTCCCTCCAAAGGAATCCACAAACCCAGGGTACCTTTAGAATGAAGTTCTGTGAATTCTGAACCTGGGTCATAAAGGTCGTGGTTCTGTTACGATTTTGGTAACAGCGAACCGTAAACAGTGAGTTCAGCAAGTATGAGTGTTTTCGTCATGTTACACCGATGGATTCCCTGTGTATTTGAAGATTTCGTTCTGTACCCTCGGGTTCCATTTTGTGCATGACAGACATTTTGTGGTTGCCCTCACATAGGCTTTAGGACACGTACACCTTAGCTTGAGTTTGTGCTGACTTCTGTTTGACCTGAGTGAACTGACCCTGTTGCCTGAAGCTGACCTTGCCAAACCAGTTCTTGCCCTTTAGCTGATCAAGATTAAGGATCAGGTAGTTTGGTCTGCCCTGCTCCCATGATGCACTGGGCCAGGGTCAGACTAATTTGCATATAGCCAAGTTCTGAGCTGGGATGGTGCAGTGAGCTAAAAAACGGTGATGGATCAAGCCCTGATCTTTGGACTGGGTAAGAGTGGTCTGCTTAATTCAGACACTCTGTTCATCACCACCCCCTTTTCTGAATCATTTTTGTCCACCATAAGCGTGGAAGGGTATACTCAGATGTGAGTCCCTAGTTCATTGCACCATCAGGATTCAAGCAAGCCGGGCCGAAGACGGCTGAAATGCCAGAAACCGGTCCCCGGTAGCTTGTTTCCTTCCCAGTATAAGAATTGGCTTGGTAGTTTGGTCTGCCCTGTTCCCATGATGCACTGGGCCAGGGTCAGACTAATTTGCATATAGCCAAGTTCTGAGCTGGGATGGTGCAGTGAGCTAAAAAAACGGTGATGGATCAAGCCCTGATCTTTGGACTGGGTAAGAGTGGTCTGCTTAATTCAGAGACTCTGTTCATCACCACCCCCTTTCTGAATAAAAATTAAGGATCAGAGCACAGGACATTGCAAAGTTTTACCACACACAAACATGCCTTATCCTACTTGTATCTGTTTCTGTTTCTTCCTTTATGGTCTATTTATGATGTGGGTTGTGGTCCTTTTTATTATGGGTTTGTCCGGCTTGTCTAAAGAAGAATGTTTATTATGGGTTTTGTTTGATGATTAATTATGGGCTGGACAAACTGAAAAATGGGTTTGTCATCATGCAATGCTTTTTTTCGTGGAAACACGTGAGTGGTCAAACTGTAAATAAGGAATGTGGAGAAGTGTGGCTCACTGGTTAGAGGAGGCAGACCCTGAAGCAGAGGTCAGACCCGGGACCAGGGTTCAATTCCCAACGCAGCAGGGTCTTGAGCTCAAATGTCCATGGACTCGATAATTCTCGCTTCGGTGCCTGACCTAATCATGGGTTCACACTCTGCAACTCTGGGCATTAAGCTTGCTTAATCTCCACAATGGCCCTCCTGCGGCGGGATGCCTGGCTTTCACCTTGGGGATGCCCTGTAGGGGCTATCTCACAGGGAAAAGCCAGGACGGGTTCCCAAGGCAAGCGCGGAAATACCCCTTCGGGGGTCGATTCAGGCGCTATATAAGAAACATAATAATAATAATGTTTGCCTGAAGCACAATTTTTTGTATAAAAAGGGATGGCTTGCTTTGTAAAGTTGAGCAGTCTCCTGAGAACATACACCGTGTTGTATTTCTAGGACCTCTGTTACTGGCTGCAGCTAATAAATTTGATCTTTGACGCCACCAAGAAGTATCCCGTGTCTCTGTATTCTAAGACAGGTGAACCCGAAGACTTTGGGCGTGCCCCTGGCGCCGCTGGGTTTAAATCCCGATTCTTCAAGAATCCCCAGGATGTTAGGACGCAAATTTGGCGTGGATACCATATATGGTCAAAAAGTTACAGGGGCCTTAGTGCGAACTACACCAAATAGCCAAAAAAAGGCTTAGCACGGGGGGAGGGCATGGGGGGGGAGAGAAAGGCCAAGCAGGGAAGTGGTTAAAAAAGACTTTGAGATGTTTGTGATTGTTATGTTCCTCTTGTTGGTGTTGTTTTTTGTTGTTGGTGTATTTATGTTTGTGTAATTTTTGTTGTCCGTATAATGTCTGTTTTGGGTTGTTGCAATATGTATTGTGCATTTACTTTATTTTGTTGGAAAACGAAGATGTTCTTATCTTTCTGTGTACTTTACTGGCTTGAGACTTGAGACTTACTTTAGCATCAGGACTGTTTCTGACGTTCTAGAATGCAAGATGTTCTTGTAATTGGAGGAAGCACTGCCTAAGTTGAAGGTGAATTTGTGTGGCTCCAGTAAAGTTCATCTAATCGATTTTGTGAACTTAATGCTAATGTTATAATAATTATAAGATATCATTACAAATGTAGATTTAATACTAAGACGCAGATTCAAGAGGAATTAGGGAAGGACAGTCAGGAGAAAGACCAAACCATAGTGGCATTGTGGACCAATTGAAACATATTCTACAATGTGATATTGAAGTTTCAGATGCAAAGTATGAATAACCAGCAGTTGTGAATGAAAAACTGAGAACTTTAATCAGGGTAAGATTTATGCAACTGAACATCGAAAAAAATACAAGTAGCAAATAGGAAGCTAATATGAAAAGAAGGGGCTGTCAAGTGTTTCTCTGCATTGGAGTTGGCAGAGATGGTAACACATATTTTTGGGGAATATGAACTGTTTAACAATCTTTGGCCTCGTGGTCGATAAATGTATAAAATAATAATTCGTTTTTAAAATACAGGGACGAACAAATGTTTTTCATGTTTATGAATTAAAGTTGATATTTGATGTTTCATTGCGTAGAACCTTTGTGTTTTGGCAAAAGCAGAAACGTGTTCAGATTATCTTTAGTGAAATTGTCATACATGCATCAGAAATTTGAGGAAATGTGAGAAATATTGAAAATGGCGATACATTCTACATCAGTATAGATTCTGTAAATCAGTTGAAATTATTTTAATGTCTTATAATCAAAAGGATCACATTCATCAGAGTGAAATTGTGCTTTTAGGCATCTTGCACGGCAGCTTTACTTTTCCATTGGGCCTAGTTCACATGATATTGTTAATGCAAGTCAGAGACTTACCTCTGCAGGAATACTCGAAGCCTAAGCTCCGCCATTTAAGGGTTACGAGTGTGGAGTGCAGGTCCCTTACTATAACTCTCTTTTCATGACTTCCCCATTCAGAGAAAATCCCTTTCTCTATGGCAAAAAACGGTGATATCAGACCCAGGGGGAGATTTACTAAGATTTTGAACAGTGTTTGCATCACAAAAGTGACGCAAAACGGTGCAAAATATTTTTGTCCTAATTAACTTTCCAGTGCCAAACTTGTTTAGAGTTGGAAATAAAGTAAAATTCAATTTGCTGGCTTTTCTGTGATTCCCTGTCTGGGTCAGCTGCCTGTGTGACTTCCCTGAGGTCCCGCACCTGCTACTCCTTTTTCCATGGGAAAACATGCCAGGAAGAGCAGGCATGTTGATACTTGCACCTCGTCTTCATCTGCTGCTTCTACACCATCTCCTGCGTGCTTCAATTCCAAAGCACTGCTGCGGTTGATGTCCCGGTCCATCCGTATATCCAGGAGGTGTTTAACAGGGAATGGAAGGACCGTGATCGCATTATGCTTTCCCGTTTCATGGCGAAACTCTATCCTCTTCAGGATGTGGCCAAAGACTTGCCTGACTCCATTCCCATCGAATCTTTTGTGGCCAGTCTCGTGGGTCGTACTTCATTGGCTGAGGATGCGATGGTGAGGGATCTTGTGGACAAGAAGGTGGATGCTTCCCTACAGAAGGTTTATTCTGGTTCCCATCTGGCACTCCGGGCTGGCATTTATGGGACTTATGTGTCTCAGTCACTGTTTCGGATATCAACTTCCTGTACGGGTCTGTGGATGATTTGACTGGCTGTTCAGGGCTTCTGGATAATATTGAGCGGCAAATGGAGTTCCTGTCTGATGTTTTCTATGACATAGTGCAAGCCTCAGCCCTTTCTGGTGGGGCTTGTGTGGCAGTGTGATGCAATTTGTTTCTGAGGGACTGGAAGACAGATTCGGCCCAGAAGTCTTCTGCACTGCAGTTGCTCTTTCAGAGTACCATGATGTTTGGGGAAGAGTTGGAGGGCAAGTTGCATCGTCTGTTTAAGGAAAAGAAACATTCTTCTTCGTTCAAACAGCCTTCCTCTGTGCCAGCTTCTTTGAAGCCCAAGTCCTTCTTCCATCCATCCTCTCGCAGGCAGTTTTCTCGTGGTAGGAGACGATTTCAGTATGGTGAAGGTCAGGACAAGAAAGCGAAGCCTCCTCATGCGAAGCCTCATTCATAACTATTTGGCGTCTGATGCCGGATACTTGGTCAAAGGTCGGCTTTGGTTCTTTCTTCCAGCTTGGATGAACTCCTGTTCAGATTTGTAGGTGCTGGACATTGTGTAGTTGGGGTACCTCATTGAATTTTAAAGTCCTTCCCAAGACTCTGGGGTCCGTCTGACTCCCTGGCCGTCTTGTCCATCCAAAAGGTCGGAGCTGTGTCTGGGGGTAAAGGCTCTGCTGGACGGGGGGGGGGGGCGGGGCGGTGTAGGAGGTCTTGCCTGTGGAAAGGGGCCAGGGCTTTCTTCCAAGATTTTTCTGGTCCCCAAGGTGACTGGGGTTTTCGGCTTGTCCTGGATCTGAACGCTGTGAACAAGTTTGTATTGTATCTGCCATTCAAGATGGAAACTCCTCAACGGGAGATTCCCCTGGTTCTCCCAGGTCCTTTCATGGACACCCTGGAACTTCAGGACACATATTATTATATCCAGGTTCACCCCCTATCTTGTCAATTCCTGATGTTTTGTGTTTGTGGGTGGCATGATCAGTTTCATGTCCCAGGGTTTTCACCGAGGTTGCGGCACCGTTCTTGGCTTCGTTGCATCTTCGGGGTGTTATGGTTTACCCTTACCTGACCGATTTGCTCCTTCATGCTCCTTCCAGAATTCATTTGTTGAGGGATCAGGAATTGGTGTGTTCAGCGTTGAGGGCCCATGGGTTCCTATTGAATCTCCCCAAGGGTCAGCTGGTGCCTTGACAGGATTTAACGTTCATAAAGGCTCTCTACTGCACTGATCTGAATTGGGTTTTCCTGCCGGTGGCTCGGGCAGTGACCTTGTACTCCCTTGCTCGTTTTCCTGAGGGTCATTCCTTTCCGGTCCCTCTCTGGTTGCGCCTTCTGGGTCTGATGGCAGCTACGGTGTACACGGTGCCTTGGGTGTGCTTCTATCTGCGTACTCTTTGGTCCTTCCTTATGGTTCCATGGGATCCATTGTCTCAAGATTAGTCTCTCTTGGTTCCTGCGTCTCTCTTGATCCTCCCTGCTCCGCGCTCCCTGTTTTTTTGCTGGGTGGAGGGGCACATCTTGTTTCTGGCAGCTGTTCATGTCTGGGGTAGACAACGGGGTAGCGGATTTCCTCGTTACTTCCATGCCTGCCAGGAGTTGGCATTGATTCTGGTGACCTTTCATATGGTGTGCGTGAGGTTCCGTCATACTTATCTCGACCTCTTTTGCTTCCCCAATGATCAGCTTCCCCGCTTTTTCTCCCGAGTCCCGCAGGGGTGTTCTTGTGGGTGGATGCTCTGAACCTACCTTTGCCATCTCAGCTGCTGTATGCCTTTCATCCCATTGCTCTGATCTCTCCGTTTCTATCTCGGTTGGTGTTGGAGGATTGGGAGGTGATGCTGCCCTTCTGGCCCCGCCGGTCGTGGTTTCCCACTCTGAAGTTTTTGGCTGTTCAGGGTCCTTGGTGCTGCCCTTTCCCTCCATCTCTCTTGCAGTTCACTCCGATGTTGTCCCTCTGACGGCTTTGTCTGTCGGTCTGGAGGAAATGGGGTATTCCCGAGCATTTAGTTTTGGCGATCCAGCAGTCCCAGAAGCCATCTACTCTTAAATCCTATGTTCGTCACTGGGGGAACTTCGAGCCTTGGTGTCTGGGTCTGTCGTTGTCTCCCTTGGATTGTCCTTTGCCTGATATTCCCCAGTTTCTTTGGGAGGGGTTTGAGAAGGTTCTGTCTGTCTCCACTTTGCAGGCCCAGTGGATGGCTATTCGGGCTTCCCGTTCTCCTTGGGGGAATTTACCTGATGTTGATGACCTGGTTTCTCTTTTGTTACGTAGTTTTTCCATTTCGCGTTCTGTGGTTCGGCCTACTTTTCCTCTTTGGGACCTTCCTTTGGTGCTGAAGGCTTTGTTTGCTACACCTTTTGAGCTTTGGGAGAACGTTGATCTGAAGTTAGTCACTTTCAAAGTTGTTTTTTTGGTGGCTATTACTTCGCTAGGCGCCAGGCAGAGTTGGGGGCGCTGATGGCTCGGGAGCCTTTTCTTTTCTTTTTCAATTGATGGCATGGTTCTTTGTTTGGATTAATCCTTTGTTCCTAATTATCTTTCCAGTGCCAAACTTGTTTAGCGGTGGAAATAAAGTAAAGTTCATCTTGCTGGCTTTTCTGTGATTCCCTGTCTGGGTCAGCTGCCTGTGTGACTTCCCTGCTGCCCTGCACCTGTTACACCTTTTTCCATGGGTAAACATGCCACGAAGAGCAGGCATGTTGATGTTTCCACCTCGTCTTCATCTGCTGCTTCTTCACCATCTCCTGCATTCTGCAATTCCAAAGCACTGCTGCGGATGGTGTCCCGGTCCATCTGTATATCCAGGAGGTGTTTAACAGGGAATGGAAGGACCGTTATCGCATTATGCTTCCCCGTTTCATGGCGAAACTCTCTCCTCTTCAGGATGTGGCCAAAGACTTGCCTGACTCCATTCCCATCAAATCTTTTGTGGCCAGTCTTGTGGGTCGTACCTCATTGGCTGAGGATGCGGTGGTGAGGGATCTTGTGGACAAGAAGGTGGATGCTTCCCTACAGAAGGTTTATTCTGGTTCCCATCTGGCACTCCGGGCTGGCATTTATGGGACTTATGTGTCTCAGTCACTGTTTCGGATATCAACTTCCTGTACGGGTCTGTGGATGATTTGACTGGCTGTTCAGGGCTTCTGGATAATATTGAGCGGCAAGTGGAGTTCCTGTCTGATGTTTTCTATGACATAGTGCAAGCCTCAGCCCTTTCTGGTGGGGCTTGTGTGGCAGTGTGATGCAATTTGTTTCTGAAGGACTGGAAGACAGATTCGGCCCAGAAGTCTTCTGCACTGCAATTGCCATTTCAGAGTACCATGATGTTTGGAGAAGAGTTGGAGGGCAAGTTGCATTGTCTGTTTAAGGAAAAGAAACATTCTTCTTCGTTTAAACAGCCTTCCTCTGTGCCAGCTTCTTTGAAGCCCAAGTCCTTCTTCCATCCTCCCTCTCGCAGGCAGTTTTCTCGTGCCAGGAGACGATTTCAGTATGGTGAATGTCAGGACAAGAAAGCGAAGTCTCCTCATGCGAAGCCTCATTCATAACTATTTGGCGGCTGATGCCGGATACTTGGTCAAAGGTCGGCTTCGGTTCTTTCTTCCAGCTTGGATGAACTCCTGTTCAGATGAGTAGGTCTGGACATTGTGAAGTTGGGGTACCTCATTGAATTTTCAAGTCCTTCTCCAGACTCTGGGGTCCGTCTGACTCCCTGGCTGTCTTGTCCATCCAAGAGGTCGGAGCTGTGTCTGGGGGTAAAGGCTCTGCTGGACGGGGGGGGGCGGTGCAGGAGGTCCCTCCTGTGGAAAGGGGTCAGGGTTTTCTGTACATTTTTTATTCCAAGTTTTTTCTGGTCCCCAAGGTGACTGGGGGGTTTCGTCTTGTCCTGGATCTGAACGCCGTGAACAAGTTTGTATTGTATCTGCCATTCAAGATGGAAACTCCTCAACGGGAGATTCCCCTTGTTCTCCTCGGTCATTTCATGGACACCCTGGACCTTCAGGACACATATTATTATATCCAGGTTCACCCCCTATCTTGTCAATTCCTGAAGTTTTGTCTTCGCTGGTGGCATTATCAGTTTCATGTCCCAGGGTTTTCACCAAGGTTGTGGCGCCGTTCTTGGCTTCGTTGCATCTTCGGGGTGTTATGGTTTACCCTTACCTGACCGATTTGCTCCTTCATGCTCCTTCCAGAATTCAGTTGTTGAAGGATCAGGAATTGGTGTGTTCAGCGTTGAGGGTCCAGGAGTTCCTATTGAATCTCCCCAAGGGTCATCTGATGCCTTGACAGGATTTAACGTTCATAAAGGCTCATTACTGCCTGATCTGAATTGGGTTTTCCTGCCGGTGGCTCGGGCAGTGACCTTGTACTCCCTAGCTCGTTTTCTGGAGGGTCATTCCTTTCCGGTCCCTCTCTGGCTGCGCCTTCTGGGTCTGATGGCAGCTACGGTGTACACGGTGCCTTGGGTGTGCTTTTATCTGCGTACTCTTTGGTCCTTCCTTATGGCTTGGTGGGATCCATTGTCTCAAGATTAGTCTCTCTTGGTTCCTGTGTCTCTCTTGATCCTCCCTGCTCCGCGCTCCCTGTTTTTTTGCTGGGTGGAGGGGCACATCTTGTCTCTGGCAGCTGTTCATGTCCGGGGTAGACAACAGGGTAGCGGATTTCCTCATTACTTCCACGCCTGCCAGGAGTTGGCATTGACTCCGGTGGCCTTTCATCTGGAGTACGTGAGGTTCAGTCATCCTTATCTCGACCTCTTTTGCTTCCCCAATGCTCAGCTTCCCCGCTGTTTCTCCTGAGTCCCGCTGGGGGGTCTTGGGGTGGATGCTCTGACCCTACCTTTGCCATCTCAGCTGCTGTATGCCTTTCATCCCATTGCTCTGATCTCTCAGTTTCTGTCTCGGTTGGGGTTGGAGGATTGGGAGGTGGTGCTGCCCTTCTGGCCCCGCCGGTCGTGGTTTCCCACTCTGAAGTTTTTGGCTGTTCAGGGTCCTTGGTGCTGACCATTCCCTCCATCTCTCTTGCAGTCCACTCCGATGTTGTCCCTCTGACGGCTTCGTCTGTCAGTCTGGAGGAATAGGGGTATCCCCGAGCATTTCGTTTTGGCGATCCAGCAGTTCCAGAAGCCATCTACTCTTAAGTCCTATGTTCGTCACTGGGGGAACTTCGAGCCTTGGTGTCTGGGTCTGTCGTTGTCTCCCTTGGATTGTCCTTTGCTTGATGTTCCCCAGTTTCTTTGGGAGGGGTTTGAGAAGGTTCTGTCTGTCTCCACTTTGCAGGCCCAGTGGATGGCTATTCGGGCTTTCCGTTCTCCTTGTGGGAACTTGCCTGATGTTGATGACCTGGTTTCTCGTTTGTTACGCAGTTTTTCCATTTCACGTCCTGTGGTTTGACCTTCTTTTCCTCTTTGGGACCTCCCTTTGGTGCTAAAGGCTTTGTTGGCTATGCCTTTTGAGCTTTGGGAGAACGTTGATCTGAAGTTAGTCACTTTCAAATTTGTTTTTTTGGTGGCTATTACTTCGGCTAGGCGCCTGGCAGAGTTAGGGGCGCTGATGGCTCGGGAGCCTTTTGTTTTCTTTTTCAATTGATGGCATGGTTCTTTGTTTGGATTCATCCTTTGTTCCTAAAGTTCCGTTCCAATTCCATCACTCCCAGAAGCTGGTCTGCAGCTCTGTGTTCAGAACAGGAGGATGGGGGTGATCTTCCCTGGTTTTTGCTGGATGTTTGCTGTGCGTTAGGGATCTATATGGACAGTACTCGTCCTTTTCGGCAGTCTGACTCCCTGTTTGTTTCCTTTGGGATCGCCTCCAGAGGGTGCAGGGCTTTCACTTCCTCCATTGGTTGCTGGCTGAAGCAAGTCATCATGTTGGCCTACTTCCTTTCAGGCTCCCCTCCTCTGGCTGGGGTTCAGGGGCTTTCTACGCAGGGGTGGCGGCTTCTGGGGTGAAAGTTTGTGGTGTGTTTCTTTCTGAGATTTTTAGGGCGGCCACTTGGGCTTCTACTAATACCTTTGTTAGGCATTACTGGATTCAGAATGTACTGGGGGATGATGCTAACTTTGGTTTGGGGGTGCTTCGAGCTGTGTGCTCCTGATTCCCATTTTTTTTCTTTATGTGCTGTTTTCAATAAATGGCTGGGTTTGCTATGGCTCTGTGTCCTGGTGGTTTGTTGTGTGATGATGGCCGGTTGCTGCTTGGGTATTCTCACTTGTGTAGTATGAAGGGGACGAGGACGGACGGGATCTGTGGGTAATGTCCTATTACTTACCGGTAATCTTCATTACTCTGGGTCCTGTTGTCCTCATCCCCTTCATAGCATCTCTCCCTCCCGGGCTTCCTGGCCCTCATCTGCTGCATGGTGGTTCAGGAGGAATAGTGAGTGGAGTACGGTTATGTACTCCCAGTAGAGGGGGAGGGGTGTATCAGCATTCCTTATTTTCTTTTTTCTGGCAGTGAGATAGATTATCTCACTTGTGTAGTATGAAGGGGACGAGGACAACAGGACCCGGAGTAATGAAGATTACCGGTAAGCAATAGGAAATTTCTCCTTCCTTTTCTGACTTTGCATGTGTGTTGCACTGTGCAGGGCGTGTGTAAAGTGGGAAAGCTGTGCATGGTGCCTACCATAGTATTTTGTACAGGAAGGTTACCCTTCCTGTACAAAACCTATGCTACACTCATGCACACACCCTCGCGCTATGGCGCTAAGGTGTGTGCATGGCGCACGGCAGCTGAAATCCATGCCTGAGCAAGGGAAAGGGGAGGAGAGAGCCATATCTTTAAAAATGTGGCGCTCTCTTGCTCCCTCCCTGTTGTGCAATGCAGAACAGCCTTGTCAGGGGCAGCTGTGTGTTGCATGAAGATTTTGTAAACCCCCGCATAATTGCATACTTATAACTTATCGTCTATGAATGAGAAAGTTATGGACTTTCTTTACTGATATTTTTTCTTACAATTGTTTAATATTATGCACCATTTTTCGATTATAGTAATAGCTATATTAATCTTCTTTGTAATTACATTTCGAGGAACATTTATTAGGACTAAAGCAAAAAGATTTAGGGTAAGACCAGCATAAAGGAAAAGGCATTCAGTATTTTCCCTACTGTTAGCTTTTGAGAAGCCATAAATTATTAGACTCCTAGCTGTACAATGCCATACAGTTCCTATAAATTAAGTAGGACTGTGTATCTGGAAAACGTCACCTTCAGAGTATGGGGCCGGAGTCCTCTCATACCATCAGAGTATGTTGGCCTGTTTCCTAGCAAAACAATTCAAAAGATGTATTTCTTTTTTAAGCATTTATTTTTGACAAATAACAGCATCAGAAGGTACAGCCCCACAAGTGATACCTTTTGTCTGCTCAAAAGACACTATATACCACTGCTAACACCTCTTAACATTTTAGCACACTCAAGTAAAACTTAGGTGTGCAAACATGAATTTGCAATGGTAAAGTCACATTCCCAATTCACAGAATTCCAAACATTTTGTATGTATGGTGGAATTTCCAGATCTTTAGATCCAGTTTTAGCTGAAAATGGGGGGTGGGGGTTTTACTGGAAATGTGCACTTGTAAATATAGGTGTATAACAAGAAATTGTTGTGAGGTAAAAGGCACATTACATAAGTCTCCATTTTAGTTACACGTGCGAAACCTGAATTTTTTTTCTAAACAGTGACTCCATGCTTTTTAAATGTCTTGCACTTACACAATAACTTACTCAGAAACTATTCTGCAGGCAGCACATTTCTTTGTAGGCATATTATTATGTAACTCATATATTCTGACAAAGGCTAAGGAACACTGTATATGTATATTCATTTTAGTTGTTCGGTTGGAGACAGCTCTAAGTCAATCACAATCAGTGTTTTACCTCTGACACAGTGTGAGGGGAACTTTCATTATATAAAGCACCTCTGAGCCAGATTGAGCAGCGGAGCACTTCGCCTAAGATTATCCAGGCAGGACAGCCCCACTGACTCTAGCCTTCATTCAGCTGAAGACGGTAGCCTGCTGTACACCAAATCGGCTTCCTGATACATCATACACAAGTATGAGGGGTTGGGTTACCCCAAGGGATCAAGCAGAAGGTATTCCCACTATGCTCTTGATAGTGTAGTAAGGAATAGGATAGGAGTATACATGTATTCATAATCACAATCACACTGTAACACTATAATATTTGAGCTACTAAAACTAATAAATGCTGCTCATGCTTTTTACACATGAATACCATTGCTTCAATAAATGTTTGAAAACGAATTTGTATCTTTCTTGTGTCTCCCTTGGGCATGCCTAAATACCATCGAAAGGGTCGATCTGTTTCCACGATTTCCTTGGGGAATTAGAGTGGTCATGCTCTGAGGTTGTGGATACCATCTGGTACACTCGAAACTTAGGGGTTCGGATGGCGCACTGTGTGCTAGCTAGGAAACAGACAACATACTCTGGTATGAGAGGACTCAGTCCCCTTACTCTGAAGGTGACGTTTTCCAGATACACAGTCCTACTTAATGTATAGTAACTGTATGGCATGGCACCACCAATTTTCTAGGTCAGGTACTTATTTAAGGGGTCTCCTGAGTAGTTCTTGTCTGTGCCCCAAGCCCATATTCACTTTCTACGGAGACATCAGTGGAATTAGGGAATACATCCTCCAGCTAAATCCCCTATTTCTGTCTGGAAGTTGTTCAAGCTAGCACCTTTTAAAAGGATCACCCCCTATAGGTTTTCCTTTTTCTGTTTAGGGACATTAAATATGGCGCATGTAGCACCAGTGTAGCACCAGTGATTATTGCACTGAATTGCAGACACGCTGTAACATAAATGTTACAGCAACATAGGCTTTCTCTTATGGAAGGAGATGTTACCTATGTCATAGAGGCCCATGCAGCATACAAAACAGAGGTTTTCTATTCAAAGGCCACTTTTCCTGAAGCAGATGTCCATACACAAGCATTTCACACATACACAGGGGCTGTAATCCCAGGCCAATACAGAGCCTGTGTAGATTTGGAAATGCCACTAACATTTCAGGAACTTACAAATTGGTGCCAAGGGGCCCTACCACATCCTCTAAACAATTAAATACTAGGTCCCCTCAGTAATGATAGAGCAACCTTGCTAGTCCTAGCTGGCTACATACCATTGGCTGCCTGACAATTGAGCTGTGATGAATCTTTAAAGTTTGGGCGCTTTATGGGCATCCCATGTAAAGGACACTTCCTACCCATGACTAGCTATGCAAGATTAACCCCTAACAGTCGCTGAGGTAAAGAATTTAAAGAGGTTAAGCAGTATAGTGCGTCCAGTTAATAATAACACTCTACACAAACATAATTTTTTGGACAAGCACTGAGTAGCATTGTGCTAGTTACTCTTCCTGCTATCAAAAATTATTTGGTGGGACGCTCAGTTATTTATTTGTCCTGAAGATGACCATGTCCTTATGACAAAGGTGGAAACGTCGCCGACGCGTCGTCGACGCAATTGTGGCCGCAATTTATGGAGGACACATTGTTTTGTGTGTTGTAGTCCCAGTATTGTTTTGGAACTCCGACTCTTTTGTAACCTCTTTCTGTAAGCCACTTGTCTGGTTGTGAATGTTTATTAATTGTTATATGTACCAGCTTACTTGTCTGAGCCTCACGATACTACTTTTTTACTAAATAAAGAACTTTTATATGTTTTTCCTAAAAAAAAATTCTGTATATGGACCTTACTTTTTATCGAGTTTTTTCTTTTCACTATTAGGTGTTTAGGGTTGTTTGATCTAAGAATTTGTGATGTAAATATGTCTGTGTTATGATAATTTTGTGTACACTGTGAACCACTATTTGAAAAAATATTGGTTGCCCCTGGTTCAGGTGGTTAGGGCTGCCCCTGTTGTGGTTAATTAATTACATACCATACCCAACAGTTGCATCACTAAATGTTTTAGAACGATGTGCTCTTTACACAGGTCTGGTTACACTGTTCAGATGTTTAACATGGTTTGTTATGTGAACAATAATAACAATCCAGGCTCGGGCTGTTCAAGCAGTGCAGCCACATTTAGCAGTGCTTGCAATTAGTCCAGTAACCATCAACACAATTATTGGTAAAATTCCCACCAGACACGAGTACATTTTGTTCTGGATTGCTCAAAAAACAAACCAGCTTGAAGCAGTGTTTCCACGCATGGACCCGAAGAGACACAGAATTTTTACAATTTGCCTATCACTAGGGAAGACTCCCCAGTGCAAGTATTTGCCACCAGGGGCACAGTCCTTGCTGCAATATATACTAGAACACATGCTGTTTTGCTTGAAGTGATAAAACAGATTCAAAATTAATACAGGGCAGCCCCAGTCTTGGATTTAGGGATGAAATGAATTGACAACCATGCCACAGTTGCCTCCATTATTTTAAGTAATATAAAAGGGGAAGCAGCAGCACTGGCAGTACGCCAACCTCTTGCTTAATTTTCTGTAGTAGATTAGAAGCACGGGCAGCCACACATTATTGCTGAAGCATATGCATCTATAGGCCGAGGTAATTTGAGAGCCAGTCCACAAAGGGCACAGCTTAAAGGTAATTCTAAAAAGGATATTAACAAACAGCACCTGATTCTTCTTAAAATAATGCTGGGATAAACCTATAAATAAAGAAAAAAACACAGGGTGGATCTCCACAACCGGAGTCCTCTGAAAATTGTTATAACTTGCTCAACCATAGTATAATTAAACAGCCTGATAGGTATCAGTATACTGATGCACATCCTTCTCGTTTCTTTAAGTACTCCTCAGAGAAACTCTCAGAGAGAGGAGGACGATCAGAGCACAGACAAGAAGAGTATGTGAAACAGAAAAACGCTCACATGACACGACTGATATCATCATAAAAAAGGAACAGAAATTTCCACAGCAGAACTTTTTTCAGAATAAAATGTGGGCAGTGACACTGCTATACAGCATGGCAGAGGTAACAATGGTACCAGAATCTTCATAAGTTTCTAGCTGTGAAAGCAACTAATGATTTATTTCAAGTTGAAACACCTTATCAGCGGGTTAGCTTTCTCAATAGACTGTCCAGTTTGGAACTCCAGGTTGAAGGTGATATATAGCATATTGTTAAAGTCATTTTCTGGGAAAATCTAACGTACAGTTATGATATTATCTTGACTGAAAGGGAGTGAGTTAAGATAGTCCCACAACTGGAAGATATAATAATGCCATCTTGGTCCGTTCTTGTTCCTGAAGCTGTCCAATAGGCGTATGCCAAAGAGTGGGCCCTTGCACAAGCCTCTGCATTATATCGCAATCATGTAGATTGTGAAAAAAGGTTCACAATATCACATTAAACCAATAAGGTCCAGCCCGCAAGTGCAACCACAATATCCAATTAAACATGAATCTAAACGATCAGTTGGAGAGATTCTAACACAGCTACATTATCAAAGCATCATTGAGCCTTGTATCTCACCAATGAGTAATCCTTTGTTTCCAGTAGCAAAACCAGATCATTCGTACCAAGTAGTCTTAAACTACAGACATTTAAACAGTCATACGCACACTTTTGCAATAAATAATTCACACAGCGTAGCACGAATGAACAACATAGTGCGCAAAAAATGCAAAACAACTTGGGACATTTCAAATTACTATTTCTGCCAAAACATAGAACCTGAAAGCTGGGATTTAACTACATTGACCACATTAGGCAATCACAAAATATTTGGCTGATTCCCTCAGGGGTGTAAGAACAGCCCTGGCCTTTTGTCTGCCTGTTTAACATCATTTCTACAAATAATTGATCCAGAAGCATTGTCCTAAGTCGATGACATACATCTCAATGATGATGACTCAAACACACCAGGCTACAAATTAAACTTCCCAAAAATGAAAATTGCTTATATCAGTGTATTTTTCCTGGGATAGGAGTTATAAAGCAAAGTCAAGATTTTAGCACCATATTTTCTTGAAAACCGTGCACACCTACAACCACCAAACACTATAAAAACCTACAATCAATTTTTGGCTTTTCTAAATTTTGGTGGAACATACATACCAGAGTATGCATAACAGGTAAAAACATGTTATCAATTAATTCTTCCAGACTTTTCAAGCACACATTGGACAACAGAACATACACAGATTATGAAAGTGCTTCAAACAGATTTGTCTGCCTTCAGACACTTACATACATGTGTCAACACATCAAACTTAGTGGTCAGCATAATTGTGCAAGCCACTGGCTACACATACGTCCCTTTCAGTGAAGATGAGAATGTGTTGGTTGCAGCTATAGTCACTTGCTGAAATGTGTTTTGCACCTACAGAAAAAATGCTGACTGCAGTTCAGACGGCTGTTACAAAGGAAAGACTGTTGGCTCAAGGGAAAAGCATAATTGTTGTTACTCCCATCCCAGTTTTAGAGGCTGTCACAAAGGGCAGCATCACAAATGCGAAAGCCTAACATCCTAGATGTATACAGTGGGCACACTCCTTAACAGCTACTAATGTAGACTATCAGATAGATTCATGAAGCCAAATTGCGATCGCAATAGCTGCGAATTAGCAATTGCGATCGCAATTTCAATAAAAGGAATTCATGATAGTGAAATCACAAAAAAAGCGAATATGCTAAAGAAAAATTGCGAGTTCGCAAATAAATTTGCAGAATCCTTGAAGAAGCCCATTAGCGATTCTGAAATTGCGAGAAACCATGGAATCTGCGAATTCATTTGCAAAATCGCAAAATAATCGCAATCGCTATTCATAAAAAATCGCTAAATGCGAAAAACCTGAAAATCGCTATTTGCGACGCGCAATTTAAGGAGAACCCAAACCAGGTGGTACCAGTAAGGAAAACAAATAATAATTCAAAAAAACGGTAACAAACTACCAACAGGTGCAGGCCTGACCAAACACACTTAAGGATATGCGGCTGGAGCATGAGGACTCTCACAATGCCAGGACTCTACATGGTGGTCAGGCGGCGAAGGCTACAGCGAGCAGCACGGAACAGACGTAGGATCCAGGAGCGGATATTCCGCCTGCGGGTCACCCTTCTGGGCCAAACCAGGGAGCAAATTTACTCTAAGTACCACCTGAATGGGGCAATGATCATCAAGCTGATCCGGGACCTAGACCCCCTGATGCAGCACCCAACAAGGAGGACCAATTCCGTGCCCACACATGTCCAGGTATTGTGCAGCCTGCACCTTCTGGCCTCCGGAAGCTTCCAGGGGATAGTCGCTGTTACAGGGGGGATATCCCAGCCCACCATGTCCCACTGCCTAAGGAGTTTCCTGGATGCAATGCTGACCCGGCTACACCACTACATCTCATTCCCCACCAGCCAACAGGACTTGAATGAGACCAAACATCAATTTTACAACGTTGCACAATTTCCACATGTAATAGGATGCATTGACTGTACCCACATCCACATCTGCCCACCAGCACAAACGGAATACATGTACCGCAACCGCAAGTCCTACCACTCCCTCAATATCCAGATGGTGTGCAATGCTAAGACATTCATCACGGACATAGTGGCACAGTACCCGGGGAGCACACATGACTCCTTCATATTCTGGAACAGCGGCATCCACACACGACTGGCCAGGGGAGACTTTGGGGAAGGACACCTACTAGGTAAGTACACTTGCCCCAAAATAGTACACTGTGATCATGTATCTGGGCAGAACAGGCACTCACCCTCTGCTCCTCTCATTCAGGTGACAGCGGCTACGCTCTCCGTGAGTACCTCCTCACCCCATACCTCAACCCTGCAACACCACAGCAACGGCGTTACAATGCTGCACACATACGCACAAGAAATTGAATTGAGAGGACATTTGGCCTTTTGAAGAGCAGGTTCTGCATACTTCACAAGACTGGTGGGGCCATCAAATACACACCTGAGGTCTGCTGCCGCATCGTGGCCGTGTGTGCAATACTCCACAACATTGCTACCAATCGCAGGATACCAGTGGAGATATCTGGCAGTGAGTTGGAAGGGGACAACCGCCCACCTCCACATGTGCGTCATGCACGCGGGGAAAATCCTGCTGAAGGACACAGGCTCCGCAACCACATCACTATTAACTGTTTCTAGTGCACTCATACCCCTCACACAACACTGCACTCATGCATGACAAATGTAATAATGACATGAGTTGGATTTAAGTCAGACCATAAATCTTTATTGTTAATGCACAATAAAGTGGCCTTTTGTTTCTTTGGTGTCACATGAGGACAGTATTTCTTCATACCTCCCCATGCAGGGGTAGAGGGCTTGCAGAGGTGTCCAGCATGGCCCTACCAACAGTGTCCAAGTTCTCACTGGCGGCTGCGACGAGACGCACCAAGTCATCTCTCTGGGTCCTGAGGGACGGTGTTGGCCCGAGATGATGCTGTAGGCCTGCTGCTGCGGCAACGTACATGCACAGGCGACAAGGATATGCTGCTGTTTGTTGACGCAACCTCGCTCACATAGTCAGGCCCCCCTGGTTCTCCATGGGCAGTGGGCTGCCTGCCGAGCACTGCTGCTGTTAGCAGATTAAGTGACCTGGCCACATCCTGGCAACACTGTACCATCTGGCCCTGCATGGCAAGTGACCTGCGTGACAGCTGTGATGTCGCATTACCTACAATGTGGTTCGACTTGGTGTAGGCCGACAGGCGGGCCAGTAGTTGGTGGTGGCGGCGGCGGGTCATGTCCTGTTGGGCTACTAGCAGCTGGCTGTTCTCCCTAACAGCAGCGGTCATCTGGGCCACATTTTGGCCAGTCGCCTGCAGCTGTGTATGGATTGCTGCCAGGTGACGCGCTTGGGTACGGTGCACCGCCAGCATGTGGTGTTCAATGGCCAGGCCAGGATCAGGAAGAATGAGTGCCCTGCCCGTGCCTGTTGAGGCCTGATGCTGCTGGCGCCTCAGTGCGCTGGAGTGTGTTATTGCTCCAGCTGTGCGCCTCGTCTGCCTCCTAGGCGCTGGTGGTGTGGCCTGTACCACTGCTGTGGGTGTCTGTTGGGGTGTTGGCTGGACACCTGTGGCTGCAGGGGTGGCCCTGTCGACACGGGGTGGTGGTGGTGGAAGCACTGCAGGTGGCTGTGATGGACCGGGTTGTTGGTTGGACTGGCCCTCACCCTCAGTGTCCTCCTGGTTCTCCGCGATGTGCAGGGCCTCGCTATCAGTGCTGAGTTGGTCGACAGCACCTGTGATGTAAAAGGGTGCATGATTAATGTTCTGTCTCTTGCACATGAGATGTTGATACATGCATGCAGGCTTGCTTTCCCTGACTGGCTTTTGGAATTACTTTGATTTGACAGGTCTGGCTGTGTTGAGCTATCTGGGGAATTATGATATCACTACAACTACCACAATGCAATGGGGAATTTTAGGTGTGCAAGGCCTGCATTACTGGGGATGTCATATTGCTAGCTCAGGAGTCATGGGCATTGTTGGGGGACAGGATCACAGTCGCATGGCACTTACCTTCTGATTGTTGGCTGGGTCGGGACGAGTCCAGCTGGATTACCCCCACGCAGGAATCTGGTGCGAGGGTCTCCTCTATTTGGTCCTCCAATGGAGTGTTTGGTGTGGCAATAGGATCCCCTCCACCGGTGGCCAGTCGCTCCCCAAGCCTCTCGGCAATGCGCTCCTTTGTACGACCTCTCAGGTCGTTCCAGCGCTTCTTGAGGTCATCAATTGACCACTGGGTCACCCCGACCAAATTTACTTTCGCGCGGATGAGCAGCCAGATCCGGCGCTTGTCTGCCTCTAGCACCCTCCGGGAGTCTTTGCCGAAGAGGCGTCCATGATCCTTGCAGACCCCCTCAATCAAGTACTCTTGTTCAGAGAACTTGATTTTTCTCTTCCCCCCTTGCCCACTGCTTCCTGGGACATGTTGGGGATTTGTGTCCTGCTGGGGTGCTGCAAAATCAGAGGTTTGGAGCTCTTCTGAATGCTGCTTCCACTGTCTGGCTCAGTGTTCTGATTGTGGGTGGGAAAAGCCTACTTCCTGGTTGTGATGTCATCAATGGGCTCGAAATGCGACTTCCCGTTTTTGCGATCTCGCAGTTAGCGAGATCGCAAAATGCGATTTTGCTAATTGCGAGATCGTAATTTCTACATGGAAAAATGCCGATTCTGAGAAATTTAAGCGATTGTGGCAAAATCGCAATCGGCAATTGCGGCCAATTGCGATACGCTTTTTTCGATCGCATTTCTACATGAATGCCATTCTGCGAATTTCAAATTGCGATTCGCTATTTCTCGCAAATTGCTATTTGCAGAATGGCACTTTCATGAATCTGGGTGTATGTCTTTGACCCCACTTTACAAACACAAAAGTTCCCACAATAAGAGCAAGGATACCCTGTGTCCAGTAATATTTTGCCTTTTGACCAGTATGACTTCATTGTTTGAACTGATGGTTCAGCCCAGCTCACTGTTGGAACCAAACAGCAATACTCAGCAGCCTGTGAAGGAGTGTGCGGAGTTATGAGGAATGGAGAATTCCCACTTCAAAAAAACTTCACACAATCGCTGAGTGATTGTACAGCCCAGCTGGCTAAATTCAAAGCTCTAATTCTAGGACTAAAAAATACTGATCCTGAATTCCTCACACTTGCAGTGTGTGATTTGTATTTCTGTGTCCAGTCCTTCAATTAGCACTTACATTATTGGCACTTGAATGGATTCAGAGAATCAAAAGGGAATACTATCAGAGTAAATTGCTTTGAGGAAAGGTGGCAAATCAGAATGAATGTTTGCTGCAAGCTGAAGTGGTTCATTCATTGAGTCACCAATGTTTTTGAATACATGTTGCAGGGAATTCACTGCACTGACTGATGAAGCCACAAAAGCAGTAGAGCAGATTGCTGTAGTAGCTGTAGTTACTCATTCTCATACAAGAGTGGATAGTGACATTTTGGTTGCTATCAATGCTTCACGCACTGGCACACCTTTACCTAAAATCCAGTAAAATACTCCAATCTTTTGAGTGCCTAAAATGTAAATTTTGCTTGTTTTCCTTGGGTGGGGGTCGAGTGATACGAAACCATGACCGCAGGCTAAAATTAATCATAGCTCCACATTAAGGGTTAGCTACTGCCCATACCAGTGTGGCCATTACTAGAATGGGGTAACCCAAAAAGGTTCAGGGACCTGGGTAGATAACGTTATACTAGAAACAGTGGTCCCAACCAAATTTTTATCAACAGACAAATCTGCACAAAATTAATTAGTTTAGTGAGCTTCTTAAATCAAACGCTCAGTTGAATCAATCATGATTACCACTCAGGTAACCTATACACAACAGAATTCTTATGGAAATACCTGACACAAACCAAAGGTTTATTTTGAAAAAACGTAGGAGTTTAATAATTTACTCCATTTGGATATGCTGTTTTTATATACATTTATACAGTTATATACAATTTCAAACTAACGGTAAAAAGGGGAGCAAACAGCTTCTAAAGTAGTGCAAGAAAAAGGAGGGAGAGAAAGTGATTGTGGTGAGAAGGGTGTAAGCCTCAAAAAGAATGGTGACAAGTGGAAAGGGGATTTTTACAGATTCAAAAAATGTTCCAGCTGTACTTAGGATTCAGCTAGTGTCACAGAAAATGCCACAATTAGTTGCTGTTATATTTCATACATTTATACAGTCGAGTAATGACATGTATAATGGTTTTCCGAAGTGGTCCTATCTGTACATGAAAACAAAGGCGTCGACGTTTCGACCCGTCTTTTGGTACATGGGCAAGTTGGAGCCTCGACCTGCGGGTCTTCCTCAGGACGAAGATTGCACACACGTTTTTTTACCGTAGACAATTCACAGAATTGGCCCACTGATTGTTAATGGGCTGCCTCCGTCCTCCTGTACTGGGATAGACGGGTGGTCTAGTTGACCGAGGTGAGCCACCATGAACTCGATGGTGCAGCGTCTGTAATAGGTATTCAGGCATTAAGGTCACAGACACTCGAGTAATATAGTTGACCAAGGTAAACCACCCTGGACTTGGTGGTGTAGCGTCCGTAATGGGTATTCAGGCTTTTTGGGTGACAGAAACTCGAGCAGCGCGCCCCCAAACACTTTAGTTTCAGGCGTTGTACATCACGAGTGTCACCCAGGCGGAGCATACATATATTCCGGGTCAATGCCCTCTCCGCAGTATAACGATAGTAAATCGCGCTTTTTACTTCGCGTCTGCCGCCGTCAAAGACCAAGCTGCCATGATGGTAGCTTGGTCTTTGACGGCGGCAGACGCGAAGTAAAAAGCGCGTCAGCTATATTACTCGAGTGTCTGTGACCTTAACGCCTGAATACCTATTACAGACGCTGCACCATCGAGTTCATGGTGGCTCACCTCGGTCAACTAGACCACCCGTCTATCCCAGTACAGGAGGACGGAGGCAGCCCATTAACAATCAGTGGGCCAATTCTGTGAATTGTCTACGGTAAAAAAACGTGTGTGCAATCTTCGTCCTGAGGAAGACCCGCAGGTCGAGGCTCCAACTTGCCCATGTACCAAAAGACGGGTCGAAACGTCGACGCCTTTGTTTTCATGTACAGATAGGACCACTTCGGAAAACCATTATACATGTCATTACTCGACTGTATAAATGTATGAAATATAACAGCAACTAATTGTGGCATTTTCTGTGACACTAGCTGAATCCTAAGTACAGCTGGAACATTTTTTGAATCTGTAAAAATCCCCTTTCCACTTGTCACCATTCTTTTTGAGGCTTACACCCTTCTCACCACAATCACTTTCTCTCCCTCCTTTTTATTGCACTACTTTAGAAGCTGTTTGCTCCCCTTTTTACCGTTAGTTTGAAATTGTATATAACTGTATAAATGTATATAAAAACAGCATATCCAAATGGAGTAAATTATTAAACTCCTACGTTTTTTCAAAATAAACCTTTGGTTTGTGTCAGGTATTTCCATAAGAATTCTGTTGTGTATAGGTTACCTGAGTGGTAATCATGATTGATTCAACTGAGCGTTTGATTTAAGAAGCTCACTAAACTAATTAATTTTGTGCAGATTTGTCTGTTGATAAAAATTTGGTTGGGACCACTGTTTCTAGTATAACATACCAGTGTGGCGGCAACAGTTTCCTTACTACAGCATCGTAATTGGAGGCATGGTCTCTATAAAGAGAAAAATTAATATGTCCTCACCTGTAACATTTGTCAGCAAACTAAATGATCCACCATACCATGCCTGCTGCAAACACCTCTCCTAGTTTCAAACAAACCACTAAATTGAGTCTATCTTGCCCACAGCTGACCTCTAAATTCAGATGGCTCATACAAATACACTCTATTGCCAGTGGATTAAACCAACCAATCAATCAATCAATGGCTTGTAATGCGCAACTACTCACCCATAAGGGTCTCCAGGCACTGGAGGAAGGAGCTGCTGGTCCACAGAGGAGCTGTGGTTCAGTCAAAGAGCCTGGTCTTGAGGTCCTTCCTGAATTGAGGCAGTGACGGTTATTGCCTGAGGTGGAGAGGCAGGGAGTTCCAGGTCTTTGCTGCGAGGTAGGAGAAGGATGTTCTTACAGCTGTGATCTTGTTGATATGTGGGATGATAGCCAGGGCCAGTTGGGCAGAGCAGAGGTCTCTGGTGGGTATGTAGAATGTGAGGTGGTAGCTGAGTTACGCGGGTCCTGCATCGTGTGGGGCTTTGTAGGCATGTGTGAAGCTTGAAGGTAATTCTTCTGTTGACTGGGAGATAGTGCAGGTCTTTTAGGTGGCTGGTGATGTGGCTGCGGTGGGGGATGTTGAGGATTCGCATTCTAGATTTCTATGGGTGTGGCCATAGTGATCGGCTGACGCTTGACCTGTTATAAAAGATGCGCAAGTCTTTATCGAGACCAATGCAGTAGCTGCATTCCACTCAGACCAGGGACCAGCATTTGCCTCTAGAGCTTACCGGGGTACCATGGGCACTCTGGGTCTGGCTGTGCATTATTCCTTTCCCTATTTTCCTGAGGGTAATTTTATAGTGGAACGGAAAACTGTGACTTAAAGCAATCTTTAACAGCTAGAGTATTAGGTTCAGGCCGTAGTTGGATCCATCACTTGATGTAGTCCAGCGAACTTTAATCAATCTGCCTGGAAGATCCTTGGACTCCCTGTGAAGTACTGTTCAGCATCCGGTTGTACGTTTCAGGACTTGACAATCCTGGCATAGTGGCAGTAAATATGCCTATTGACCTCAATGAACGTTTCATTATTATAAAGGAACTAAAAGACTTCTGAGATGAGCAATCAAATGAACATGCCAATCGTTCTGCCATTGAAGAAGTGGAAGAGCAACTCCTGTCTGAATTCGTGAACTTGGGGATCTAGTTTGTGAAAAGATTTACGAAAAGAAGGAATTTGGCCCAGCATACAGAGGACCGGCGCCCGTCCTTGGAATTGCAGGTACCAGTACTGTGATTCTGCCACCGCTTGCTTGTCAGACACTGAAGTTCTTCTACTTCCTGTTACTTCAACCAACATTACAAACTCACCATATGTAAATTCACAGTGCTCGACTGCTCCTCTAACAATGAAGTTGTTTTTTATGAGTCACCTTGGGATGTGTCCACCAGTTCTACTGTACCCCGTGAGAGTACTGTTTTTACACAAACTGTCTCTGGCTACTTTGCTGACATTGATGACTTTCTCTCTGATTCATCAAAGACTTCCCTGCATGGGATATGTGTGTTTGCTTTCTGGCTGGAAACAGACTTATTTGATTCCACTATGGCCTTACCTATGGATTGCCAATAGAGTTTTTTTCTTCATTTGGATTGATTTTGTGACAGTTTTCCTTTGGATCCTACACAGACTTTGTCTCTCAGAATACTCTGCTGTTGAACTAATAGCTGAGGAACTAAATACTCATTCTTCTTTGAATAAAGTGTGAAGAGACCTGTTCGTTGTGAACATTTCTGCATCTTGTGTTCCTGATGGCATTGTTTGAGATAAGGTACCATTTCATATTTTTGGTTTTACAGAAACATTACAAATTCCTTATATATGTAAAGTTACAATGGCTGATGTAATAACTCCTGGTAGTATTTCTGATGACTGGGATGTGAATACTGTTAAACAAATATATATTGTGAACTAGAATATTATACTATATTTGAAGCTGAGGGCTTGTATCTTAACTCTTCAAATTACAGTGAAATATGTTGTTATCATCATTCTGCCCGCTCCTATTTACATAGTGCTAGTGCTCCACGTGCTGTTTTCAATTATACACAATAGAAACATTACCCAACACCATCAGTGGGTAGTTAAAAAACATGCCTGCAAACGTTTGCAGATTTTTCTGGTCACACCAATTTGGACCTAGCTTCTTATTATTGATAAATTTACCCCCTCCTCCGCAGAGAAAAATATGCTGACCAAAACAAAAATAATTAATTTGAACTCATTCATTTCCAAGCTGTCCATGCAAGGGTATGAGTTTTGGAAATAAAACATTGAGTTAAAATCAAAATGATCTTTCTGAAGCAGCAGCAAAACAACCTACCTGGGTTTTGGTTAAAATTAAAGACATCCATCCCCTCTTTTGCACCTATTGGATAATTGTCACTACTTTGCAAATTTCACAGTAGAACAGTTCAACAACATGACACTAACAGGTACATACCATTTTTCATTTTCAGGTTAAGATGGGTGGTTAGTGTGGTTAGTAGATGCTAATGGTTGTCATGCGCGTTTTGTAAACACTGTAAGGGGTTTAAAGCGAGCAGACCAGAACCCAGATATGTGTACACAGGAGTGGTTACTACCTAGAGTGTAGAGAAGTTATGCCAGCAATGGTTGCAGCGTTCGACTTTATCTGTAGTTAAACACTCTTCTCTCCTTTCGAATGACATGGATTTACAAGATTTCTTGTTGTATACTGAATCACCCGAACCTAATCATTTCCTATATTCCATATACAATGAACTTTGGAAGGTTTACCAGCTTGAAGCTGCTGAAAATATAAGAGAAAATAAAAGGGCAAATTTGGAAAAAGCTTTAGCCATTGTAGATAATGGCATGACCATGTTGTCTAAGCACATTTATTCCTTGACAAATATCCTCTGCATTCGACATAATACAGTATAACATGCATGGACAGAGTCAGCTGAGGTTAATTATGCAATTGAGTTGGACACTGCAGATTTTAAAACCAAATCACGTGCCCTGGCAGTTCCTGAAAGTGACAGACTTATTTTTGCCTTATAATTTCACAAGCTCACAAAAAATATTGGCTAAAAAGATGCTAATTACACAGTGTTAATTATAGAGCATTTAGACAAATTTCCTTTCACAAAATCCAAAACTCTATAATCTATATGGTTAATACAGGGTTTCATTTTGTTACCAATTTCGTAATTTCATTTTACATCTTATTTAAATCACTTTCAAGTAGGTAGATATGAGGCTTTGTGGGGGAGATATGTTCACAAAACGTAGTGTTTGCCTTTTGATCAACTGGTATCAAAATGGAGAAACTGAAGTCCTTCTCAGTAGAAATGAATGTGAAACTTCATTTGGCTATTCATTAGTCTGTAAAGAGGTAACACTTCATGTAAGGCGTCCATGAAAAATTTTGCATTTTATCGGAAGGATATCCCTACCACTTTAATTCAGCCAGTATTCAAATTACATTCAAATGGAAGTTATTTGATTTTGAACAACCAAGGTTGTTATGGGATGAAGCAGGTAGTACCATATGTGGTGATGGTTTCCAGGGTCATAATCTGTAGTAATAACGTGTTATTTCCACCTATACACAGTCAAAGGCATTACTCAATGGCCCTCAATAGCCATTTTTAACAATATCTTTGATAAGTTAAGCCGACTTAAAACCTTATTGCTACAAAAGGATGTTGCCTTAACATCTGCCAGAGAGATGTTTGATCTCCAAGTTGCAAGATCTTCCTCTGAAATACAACTGCTACTACGCACAAATCTCCCACTACTTTTGATGAACATGTGCACTGCATATTTGATGCTTCAAATACTGCAAGGGTAGTACACGTTTTAAAGTGATAGTGTTTGGCTTTGTCAGCAATTCCTGGCTGTATTTGGAGTAATTGCGTCCTTTATACACCCTTTGGTTTCCAGTGTTTTTGGAGGCATACTCTGAGTGTTATTCCTGATTATTGGAATTTTGGTCCTATTTTTACTGCTCCACAATGGATGTTCCACCTGGAGGCTAAATGGCGATGGAATTACTACACGTCTGGCTGTGTCATGACCGTATGGTACAGTTAGTTTGGAGTGTATTTACTTGAGGAATGGAACAACAACTGGTCATTGTCCTTTCAACCTATATGGTAACACTACGTCCACCTGTGTTCCCCTGTCTATTGTCCATTTTTGAGTGAGCACTGGATTTATGTCTTGCAATACAATTGGTGCAATCTATGAATATGGATCTGCAAATGCGTCCATTAAGGGCTCATCTTTAGTGCTGTCCTATAAGACCACTGTTGCTACAGGATGCATATTATGAGCCAATTTTTGATGCCTTGGCATCCAGATTTTTAGATCTTGGCTCTTCTTCTGAGGCTACACTCGCGGGTGGCACTGGCATACCATCAGCGACTGCTGATTGGGCTGGATACGACCATGTTTGTTCTTATGAACTTGCAGCCCGGGCCAACATGGAAACATCCTCTGCAGTTTCAGATTCCATTGTGGATCCAATTGACTTTCTAGTGGAGAACATTTCAAGAGTCTCCTAAGTTTTCATTTAGAACTTGGTTTATTCAAATTTAAATTTTATGTGTTTTGATAAGGGTGTGCTTTTTATTGCCATTTTTATTTTGAAGGGCTTTGGTTGCCTTTTCCTAATAAAGTGCATTTTATATTCATTTTTATAATCATCAAGCTTAGATTTTTAGTTGGATTTTTTTGTAGGACTAGCTTTAAAAGTTCAGTTTGAAGGAGTGCGTCTAGTAAGGTACACCAGGCCCTGTACTCAATTCTCCATTTTAGTTACATGTTTTAAACTTGTCATCTTTTTCCAAACGGTGACTATCTGCTTTTTACATACTGTGCACTTACACAATAACACACTTAGACATTATACTGCAGGACAACACATTTCTTAGTAAGCATATTATCATATAATTCATACATTCTGTCCAAGGCTAAGAAACACTATAACGATGCCCTTCATTTTAGTTGTCCGGTTAGAGACAGATCTAAGCCATAAAGACAATCACATCAGTGTTGCAACTCTGACACAGTGCGAGGGGAGCAGTGCTTTCATTATATAGGCCACCTCTGAGCCAGCAGAGGAGCACTTCGCCTTAGATTATCCTGGAACGCTGTGCCTGACAAGCAGCCCCGCTAAGATGATAGCCTGCTCTACACCAGGCCGGTTTTCAGATACATCAAACACAGGTATGGGGGGGTTGGGTAGTCCCAAAGGATGTGGCAGAGGGTACTGCCAATGTGCTATAAATAGTGAAGGTAGGAATGGGATAGTAGTATAGATATATTCAAAATGACAACCACACTATAACTTAAGAGATCATCCGTGGCTCCCCAGACCCCATGGTACTCTGCAGCCCTTCAGACAGAGAAAAGTCAATGTAAAAAGATTAAGCGGCAATGATGCCGAACTCAAGCATCTCTTGACAAAGGAAAGTATAAAATTGCCTTAGACTCTTACCATAAAAACATAAAAATCGCCCTGAAAAATTACATAACCAACCAACTTGTACAAATGGATAACACCCCCAAAGTCCTCTCCCAAGTACTCAACACCCTCATCAATCCTAAAGCCTGCAACCCGGAAGACGCACAAACCCAGTCTCTCTGCGACAATATTGCTGGTTACCTCTCACAAAAGATTGACAATATTTACAATAAGATAACCTCCTCCACCGCAAACACATGCCAAATCTCGATTACTGATCCTGCCCCAGCCCCACCTAGCCCTTTTACCTTAAAAGAATTCCCTCTGCTCACCATCCAAGAAACAGAATCTCTATTAAAATCTTCCAAATCAGGATGCACCAAAGACCTTATACCAGCTAAAATCTCCAGAAGTCTCGCAGTGGAGCTGGCAGCATCTCAATGCTCTATCTTAAATAGCTAAATCAAAGAAGGCAAGCTCCCCACGGAATGGAAATCCACCCAGATTGTGCCCATTAGAAAAAACACCAAACTGCCCCCTGACGTGATCTCTAACTATAGATCCATCTCACTTCTCCCTCTCCACAGCAAATTGTTGGGAAAACCACATTAATACCCATCTATCTCTATTCATTGAATCCTCCAATTGCCTTGATCACTCACAGTCAGGATTCCATCCTAGGTACAGCACAGAATGTCAAGTCAAGTCAAGTCAGAGAATTTGTATAGCACACTACCTACCCAGAGGGTCTCAAGGCGCTTAGAAAGGGGAGGAGGATTATTTGTCAAATATCCACGTTTTAAGTTGTTTTCTGAATGCTAGGTGGTTCTGGGTGAGGCGAAGGTAGGCGGGGAGTGAGTTCCATGTTTTAGCAGCCAGGTATGAGAAGGATCTGCCTCCCATGGTGGTCCTGTTGATGCGAGGTACAGTGGCGAGGGCTTGGTTGGAAGAACGTAGTTGGCGGGAGGGGGTGTAGAAGGACAGTCGTGAGTTGAGGCATTCTGGTCCGATGTCATAGAGTGATTTGTGTGCGTGAGTTAGCAGTCGGAAAGTGATTCTCTTATTGACGGGTAGCCAGTGGAGGTCTTTCAGGTGACCGGAGATGTGTTCGTTGCGCGGGATGTCTAATATGATCCTGGCTGAGGCGTTTTGGATTCGTTGGAGTTTCTTCTGGAGTTTAGCGGTAGTACCTGCGTAGAGGGTGTTTCCGTAGTCCAGTCGGCTCGTGACTAGAGCATGGGTGACTGTTTTCCTTGTTTCGGTGGGGATCCAGCGAAATGTTTTTCTGAGCATGCGAAGAATGTTGAAGCAGGATGAGGATACGGCGCTGACTTGTCTGTTCATTGAGAGTGAAGAATCCAGGATGACGCCTAGGTTCCGTGCGTGGTCTGTCGGGATGGGTGCTTTTCCAAGGGCTTCCGGCCACCAGGAGTCGTCCCATGCAGAGGGGGATGTACCTAAGATGAGGACTTCTGTTTTGTCTGAGTTCAGTTTCAGACGGCTTTGTTTCATCCATTCGGCAACTTCTTTCATTCCTTCGTGTAGGTTAGTTTTGGCGGTGCTGGGGTCAATGGTGAGAGAAAGGATAAGTTGAGTGTCATCCGCGTAAGAGATGATGTTGAGGTTGTGTTGGCGGGCGATGGCCGCGAGGGGGCTCATGTAAACGTTGAAGAGGGTGGGGCTGAGTGAGGATCCTTGAGGTACGCCACAGATGACTTCAGTGGCCTCGGACTTGAATGGTGGGAGGCGGACTCTCTGGGTTCTTCCGGAGAGGAATGAGGTGATCCATTCAAGTGCTTTTCCTTGTATTCCGATGTTATTGAGGCGTTGTAACAGGGTGCTGTGGCAGACTGTGTCGAATGCTGCCGAGAGGTCGAGGAGGATGAGGGCGACTGTGTCTCCATTGTCCAATAGAGTTCGAATGTCGTCTGTTGCTGCGATGAGGGCGGTCTCAGTGCTGTGTTTTGCTCGGAAGCCAGATTGTGAGGAGTCGAGGGATTTGTTGGCTTCGAGGAAAGCGGCGAGCTGGTTGTTGACGGCTTTCTCGATGACTTTGGCCGGGAATGGAAGGAACGAAATGGGGCGGTAATTTTTGAGTTCGGTGGGGTCCGCTGTGGGTTTTTTCAGAAGGGCGGTGAGTTCAGCGTGTTTCCAATTTTCCGGGAAGGTGGCGGAGTTGAAGGAGCAGTTGATGACGTCTCGGAGGTGCGGTGCTATGACGGAGTCTGCTTTGTTGAAGATGTGATGAGGACAAGGGTCTGTGGGGGATCCTGAGTGGATGGAATTCATCAGGCGGATGGTGTCCTCAGTGGAGATTGGGATCCAGTCGTTGAGGGTGTTCACGGGGGGAGAATGTTCAGCAAATGGTTGGGTTGGTTGGTTTCCGGGTTGGTTGTCGAAGCTGTTGTTGATGTCTGCAATCTTGTTGTGGAAGAATGAGGCTAGGGAGTCGCAGAGGGCTTGAGAGGGGGTGATGTCATTGGAGTTGGCCGAGGGGTTGGAAAATTCTTTGACGATGGTGAAAAGTTCCTTGCTGTTGTGGGCGTTGTTGTCGAGTCGATCCTTGAATGCTGTTTTCTTGGCCTTTCGGATTAGTTGGTGGTGAGTGCGGGGGGCGTTTTTGAGTGCGTCCTTGGTGCTAGTGGATGGGTCTTTTTTCCAGGCCTTTTCAAGGGAGCGGCAGAGTTTCTTGGACTTCTTAAGATCATCGTTGAACCATGAGGCCTTCTTGCTGCCAGGTTTGCTTTGACGTTTTTTCAGTGGTGCTAGGGTGTCGGCGGTGTTGGATAGCCATAGGGTGAGGTTGGCGGCGGCTTGGTTTGGGTTGGAAGAGTGGGCTGGTGTGTTTAGAAGGAGCGATGCGGAGATCTGGTCGGTGGTGATCTTGTTCCAGTTTCTTTGCAGAGTTGGTTGGAGGTGGTTGGTGGGTTTTGGCTTGTTGTAGGTGAAGTGAACGCAGCTGTGGTCAGTCCAGAGGAGGTCCGTAGTGTGGCTGAAGGAGACATGGTTGCTGGAGGTGAAGATGGGGTCGAGTGTGTGACCTGCGATGTGGGTGGGGGAAGTGACTAGTTGTTTAAGTCCGAGGTTGGCGAGGTTGTCCAGCAGGGTGGTGGTGTTGCGGTCGTTGGTCTTTTCAAGGTGAAAGTTGAGGTCTCCCAGAAGGATGTAGTCTTTGGAGGGGAGCGCGTGTGGAGTGATGAAGTCCGTGATGTCCTCACTGAATTTTGCACGGGGTCCTGGCGGTCTGTAGAGGAGGGTGCCTCTGAGTGTGGTCTTGGGGTCGATGTGGATCTGGAAGTGAAGGTGTTCGGAGTTGGCGAGGTTGGCGTCAGAGCTGGTTGAGATGCGGATAGATTTCTTATGGACGATAGCGATGCCTCCTCCTGTGTGGCTGGTACGGTCCTTGCGTGTGATCTTATATTCTTCAGGGATGGCAATGGTGATGCCATGGTCGATGTAATAGATGACATCGGAATGCATGTGGACGCTGGCCGAGCAGTAATCCTCATACTGCTCGACCTGTCCGCATCATTCAACACCATCTCGCACCAGATTCTAGTGGAAAGATTACGAACCATAGGAATTCAGGATACTGCACTGAACTGGCTGGCGGACTTTCTCAAGGGGAAAACCCAAACGGTAAACCTTGGTCCCTTTAAATCTAGGGCCACCATGGTATTTAAGGGCGTACCTCAGGGTTCCTGCCTCAGCCCCTTATTATTCAATGTCTATGTCGGCCCTCTTGCAGCACTCCTAAGAAACATAGGGTTTATCCCCATTTCCTACGTGGACGACACTCAACTCCTCCTCACCTTCGACAAAAACACCCCTAATATTGAAAGCACCTTCGCAGAGGGCATGAAAACTATAACATCATGGATGAGTAGCAACTTCCTGCAGTTAAACGCAGAAGCAACAGAAATAATGCTATTAAAAAATGCACCAACCAGCTGATCACCCAGCTGGTGGCCAGAGGAACTAGGCCCTGCACCTTCCCCAAAGTCAGTGGTCAAGAACCTCGGAGTCCTAATAGATAGCAAACTCAGCCTGGATGAGCACTTAATCGCAACCAAACGGGCTTGCTTCTATACACTCAGCTTGCTCCACAAAGTCTTTTACTTCCTCCCCTCTCCCACATGCAAAACCCTGGTACACGCCCTGGTACTCAGCCGACTAGATTTCAGCAATGCCCTGCTGATCTGTGCCAAGGAAACCTCCCTGAGAAGTCTACAAGTGGTTCAGAACACAGCAGCCCGCCTAGTAACCAGTGCTCCCCACCGCACCCCATCACTCCCCCTTCTCCACAAACTACACTGGTTACCCATACATAAAAAAATTCAATTCAAAATATGCTGTTTGGTGTTTAAAGACCTAAATCAGATGGGACCAGCGTACTTGGCGGACAAACTGGTCAGACACATCCCTTCTCGTACCCTTTGTTCAAAAGGGAAAGGTCTTCTCACTGTTCCACGCATAAAACAAACAAGACTAGTAGGCAAAGCGTTCTCCTACCTAACCCCTCAAATCTGGAACCAACTACCCTTGGACATCCGACAATGCATTAACTATCTGACCTTCGGGAAAAAACTCAAAACATCACTTTTCTAATTACTAGTCAATACATTTACACGTCCATAGCGCGGCGATACCCCATCCGGGGTGATTCAAGCGCTCTACAAATGATATAAATAAATATATAAGGCAGGCCTACTGTTTTTTATGGGGTCATGATATCAATATGTAAGGTAGGCCTAATGACTTTGTCGACGATCACCACATTTATAAGAACATCACTGTTAAATGCAATGGAAACTGTACTCAAAGGAATTCGTTATAAAAATAGCATTGAAATGGTCTTCAATAAACCTTTTAATTATGTATGTGTGTTTAAAAGATCATCAAACATGTGTCAGAGTCTCTCTTTTACACTCTTGAAGGCCACAACATTTAGCCATGGAAACCAGGAAAGGTTCCTGCACTCCAGAGCTGAAGAGCAAAATCCCCAACCCTGGGAGTGCCTAAAACTGCATAAACCTCTCCTGGGATCATTCCCATTTGGCACCAAGAGACTTAAAGTAAGTTTGCTAAATGCTTTAAGGGGGACTGCTACACTCCCCGCAGCCCGTACAACACTTGACAATCCTGTTGGTGGTGCCCTGCCCGCTCCTGAGGAACGGGGGCAAAAAATAAGCAAATTAGCCACCTCACAGGGCATTTTGTGGCACTCCTTTCCAGAGCGGTGAATATTTTAATAATGCCTTTGCCCACTTCGTTTTCCTTCGCGGCCTGTGTGTATTCCTTTTTCTTTTTTTCTGGTCCTAACTGGGGCACTCAGATACCAATTTAACGCGGCAGGCTGCAAGGGATTCCCAAGCTCCATGGGATTTCGCTGCTCCACTGCACAGCCTCAGTTCTCCAGTCCTCAGTGGACAACTCAGGAGCAGGCAACACTTGCTTTGGGCTGAGGTTGAGTGGGAGCAGCCTATCTTCGTGGCTCCCACTCACAGCAAGAGCCCTCCAGTGTCCTCCTAACTTCTTGTAGTTTCAGGTGACGGGAGACCACAGGACTGCTACTGTCATGTCTTTCTTCTTATCTCCTGCATGCCAGGAAAGGGGTCTCAGTACCCTAACCGGCACTTTTTTGGCTTACGTTATTGCACCCAACCCAGAGAATATGGAGGTCCCAAGAGGCAATCACCAAGAGTCCATGCACACCTCCTCTCCTCCTATAAAAGAAAAAAGCGCCATCCCCATGCCACCCCCAGGGTAATTTACAGAGATAGCATTGAGCGCTGTGTGCTTAGTTTCTCTTGAGCTGATTTTTAAAATTGTTGGCTCTAACAACCAGGAGCTTTTTCAACAGGCATCCCAGCCTTTAAAGGGTGCACCGGTCTTCTCCTTTCCTTGGTCCCAGTGCGCTGCTTCATCTGGTAGGGGCATCTTGCTCAGCCAGTCCACTATCAGGTAGCGGAGCACCCTCCTGCCCATACTCTCTAGCCACAATGCTTCCTGTCTGTTTTGCAGAGCACTTAGGTGGCAGTAGAGTCCTGCTCTTCCCCTATCTGGTCCTCAGGGGGCAAATTGGGGTGAGTGCCACTGGCACTGGACAGAAGCATCTGGTACTCCAGGTCAGCTGTAGACAAAGTCCTTAGTCCACCTTTGTAGGGCATCAGGTGGTTTCTCCTTCCAGCTGTCCATGATTCTGCTGTTG
The DNA here is from genome assembly GCF_964263255.1 of Lissotriton vulgaris. NCBI lineage: Eukaryota > Metazoa > Chordata > Amphibia > Caudata > Salamandridae > Lissotriton > Lissotriton vulgaris. The sequence continues at coordinate 203,018,062 of NC_141690.1, read as the reverse complement.
TCGCCTGCCAGATCCAGGGTCTTTTCCTCTGCCTCTCCTTTGTGCAAAGGTTTATAAAAGGGGGTGGAATATTCCACATTCCAGGCATTCCTGTCAAATCCTAGGATGCCACATCATCCCTCCACCCTTGTGCCGACCTTCCTGACCAGCATTCTGGGACAATCCAATATGGTGCTGTCAGATTTTCTCTGTGATGTGTTCCTCTAAGTGCGTCAGCTCTACCCCTAGCTGACATCACTGCCAGATTCCTTTCTCACCTGAACCTCCAAGGGTAGCTCCTCTTGTGTTGACTCCAGATGTCTGGGCGTTCTCCTTTGTTCAGTTAGCCTGGGCTGACTCAGTGCAGGTGCAGCATGACAACTAATTATCAGGTGCAAATTTTCTCCACACCCCTTTCTTCTACCAGGAAGTGGATCAGTCACTGATAGCTGCTTCCTTTGTGCAGGGAGGCCTTTATTCCCTCTGCTCAGGAGTAATGTAAATACTTTTGCACAGCAGGTGGAACAAAGGCCTGGAATCTGATTATGAGCATTGCAGAGAGATATGACAATTCTTGATGTCCAATTAGATGTATGTGTTTATTATTGGAACCTGCAAACTGAAACTGGGAATCCATATTTTTTCCCTGTTTGAAATGTCACTAGACTGAATGGCCCTAATTGGAGTGAAAGGCAGGTTTCACCTTTGTGCATAATACAGTGAAAGCCCTTCAGATTTTCCATTAAATCCTACGTACCTATCTATGAATGCTTACTCGTATTGTAAGGCCTACCCCATGTCAACATCTATTCTTACAGAGTCCCTTTTGTGGCAGGCTACCTGTGCACAGTTACTGGGGTGCACAGAGCGTTAGTCCCACACATGTAGTCTTCACAGTTTGCACAGGCATGTGCACATGTGTTCACGTGTAACTAGTCCAGTGTCCCTTACCCTAGCTGCCCTGGAGTAGTCTTTTCTTAAAACACAGATGATGCCGGAAAACATGCTCAGTCCAATTACTGGGACATTACTGAGTGAGACTCCAGTAGTGAGACTCATCCACAACAAAGGTCCAAAAATTGGGTGATGAAAAGTGAAAAATCCTGGTGGACTTAGAAGGTGGAACCCATTTGCAACACCGTCATAATAGAACATGGCCAACATGGACCCTGATATTCTCTTACTCTACTCATCCACGAGCTACCTCCCATTCATAAGCAAGATCACTGAAAATGCCATCATCACTCAATGTCTTGAAAAGGTCAAGACCAACACCCTTCTACAAGAATACTAGGCTGACATCAGACCACAGTGATTGACAAAGCATTCCAGATTATGGAGAGAACTTACTTCATCATCTGATCCTGCTTGAGCTGCCTGTAGAATTTGATACCCTTAGCCATCAAGCCCAGTACAGCATCATTTTCATAAGACCGTGAGTCAACAGCTGTGTCATACAATGCTCTCATCTTACAAGAAACGAAGATCTCATAATAACCAAATTAATTCCCCCATATCCAAGCTTATCTGCATAAACGGAAGCCTCCTGCAAGCCTCTGTCCTGTTGCCAGTGATTGTCAGTCTTTCCCTGAAACCCCTTGGATCCAGAAATGTCATCATGAATCAGTAAGTGGATGATAGTATTATTAGGCTTAACCTGGAAGTGTCAATTGAAAGAAACATTGATGGGATGATGGATGCTCTTCTACAATGTTGGATGTTAAAGGACTACCACAAGTATTGTTGTCAAAAGTTAACATGAACAAGTACAGTGCTGGCACTCAACAGTGAATTTCCTTGGCCTTGTCTATGCCAACTTTCTGGGATCAAAATGTTTTACCTTAGTTCAAGAGCACAGTGTGTAAAAAAAACCCACAAAAACTGACATCAACTGTCCCTGCTCCAGCAAGTGAATGCTTTTCATCATGAATCAGACATCAGAAGTGCTAACCAAGCTGCGGTCTTGTCTAATCTCCATAGAGAGAATGCCTTGCTTGTCAGCATTTCAGAATACTATCTTGAAAAGAGTCCTTCGCGTGCAGCATCCACCCACCCTCAGAGAACTTCACCGTCTAACTTCAACTACCTACATCATCTTGAATGTCTGGATTCAAGAGGGTAAATGTAACACCCTACCATAGTTGGCAAGCAAAATCAAGATCTCTGGTGGGCTACTCAGCACATACAACAGCAACACTGCCAGGCTTTAAAACAAACGTGCAGGAAGCGGAAGGCTATCACAAGTATTTTGGGCGCTATTTCTAACATTCCATTACCCTCCTGAGTTTGTGACCGCTCTCCCTGTTTTATTCCCAAAAGAAATTCAAAGTCCCTGTTGTTGTGCACATCCTCATTCCTTTATCCCTATCATATTCCCTAATGTCAGACATCTTCCAAAGAAAGCCAACCCATACCCACACATCCCTTCTATTTTTTATCCTGCTTTTTATATCTGTCCCCTTTATGTTTATCTAAGTGGCAATCACTTGTACCCCACCAAATCTGTGCATGGCTTGATTGCTTTTATTGCCTTGCATCTATGTCTGCTCTTCACTAATACCCCTGCCCACAGAGACAGTCCCACTCACTCACAGACACACTCACCAACACACCACACATGCACACACACATATAGGCAAGCTTGATAGTAAAAAATAAATAAATGTCTAACAAAACTGATAGATACCTAGAGTGGCAATAACCGATATAGCCTCTTGGGAAACTTGATGATTTTGCAGTGTACACCTGCCAGCATATGGGACCTCATCTAACACCTGCATCAAACCTTATGCAATACACATGTCCATGGTCAGACTGGGACAGAAAATAGGCTTGGGCATCAAAATAAAAGTGGCCCTCATAAGTGATTCCGATCACTAATAAAGACCACATTCGGGCCCATATTATCAAGAACGGCGTTAAAATTATCGCCTCTTTAGCGGCAGGAAACTGCTGCTAAAGTGGCGTTAATCAGCTTGATATTATGCCCTTGTGAATTCCCATAGAAGCCCAGGTTCACACCAAAACCTGGACTTCTATGGGAATTCACAAGGGCATATTATCAAGCCCATTATCGCCGCTTTAGCTGCAGTTTCCTGCCGCTAAAGCTGCGATAATTTTAACGAAGTTATTAATAATATGCCCCTTGTAAATCAGTATTAAAGGCAGGGGAAACCCAATAAACCCTTGTAGGCTTGGGCAATGAATATTTGAAGACACAATGTGCTACAAGGGATTAGTTTATGGAAACATTAAATCCTAGTTGTGAGTCGTACATATGTAACAGACTCAAGTGTATCAACAGACTATCACAATAAATCAGTCAAAAGAATTAATCAAAAGAAGGAAAAACACACGGAGATAGTGAGTTATATTTCTGAAACATTTTTATATATATTTGATGATGAAGCAATCAATTGACATCTTGGGAGATGGATATAAAGAAATAAATCTAAGCAAAAAACTGAGAACAGAGGTATAGATGATAATGACACTTCAGTTCGCAGCTAAAACATCAACTCCTGGTAGGTATAACAAACAACCAAATATAATTAATAAACAAAGGTCGTAGGTTGGTGACAGTGCTACGTTTTGGAGATGATGGGGGTGTCGACGTTTCGGTCTAATATGCAGTCGTCATGAAGACCATCATCAGGACAGAGCATTTCATTGCTGTAAAAAACTCCCTGAAATTTCACGAAAGATATTTTCAAATTTGGATGGGCAGGGCAGACAACCCTGTGGCAACCCAGGACCTGCACACATCTGCCCTGTTGCCAGGCAGGTGGCAGAGTGTGGGTCCCCTGACTGCTGCTGGCTCTCTCAGCTGCAGTGTTGTGGTATTAAATGCCCAACCTGCAGGCCAGAGTCAGACAGGGACAGAAAATAGGCCCGGGCTTCGAAATAAAAGTGGCCCTCATAAGGGAATTAGATAACTAAAAAAGTGTCCCATAATTGCAAATGAAGGCAGTTATGAACTTGTAAAAACAAGTTCAATTTCAATTTCAAAAAGCTTTTATTCGATTTGTGCATACAAATCATACAAGCAAAAGTACATAGTTAAAGTATTAAAATCACCGTATGAATTCTCATAAAAAAGTGAAAAAGACTAGAGTGCAGCAATTAAAGTAATCATGTCTCCATAAAATACAAAACATTCTTAGATTAGCAAAATGGGGATCAGTAGGAGTTACACAATAGGCCTTTCCGGGCGGCTGAACATTAAAATTTTAAATAATCATGGAATACTGTGGACCACTACAAATATAAATAATACCTTAATTACAGAAATTGATATAAAATTTGAAGGCATATATATATATACAGACAGGAGTGTTATCGGTAATAGCATCATAAAACAATTCCTGGCAGCTGTATAACATAAGTACAGACAGGTAGGTATAAAAATATTATTATAGTACAATACTTTTCCTGGCAGCTGTACATTTCAAAATAAAAGTAGCCAGAAAGAAACAAATCTCCTCATTCTCTAATGAGGATAAAAATATCAATGCTGTTTGTGTAGTACGAATATTATATTTGATAAAAATTGGCTTAAGGTATTTTAACCTGAAAAAATGAAAAAATTTACAAAAAAGTAAGAAATGGCAACTACTCTGCCGGGAGATACTGTCACACGGACAGGGTTTGTCTGAACTGGTTCTTGGGTTTGGAAAAGCAACCAAGTGGTGAACAATGCCCAATCTGACACGTGTTAAAACATACTGATGAGAGGGACGAGTCACATATACAAGATAGGATTGGAGTCCCGAAGTTAGGTTTAAATCTTTATAAAATTTCACAGTGACAAGTTTGCCAGAGATTTTATCTCGCTCTGCCTTTCGGAAGTTTAGGAATGTTGTCTTAATTTCTTTTTTTGAAATAGAAACAACATTTTCAGGCTCACGGAACACATCAATATTAAAAAGAAGGAGATACCAGCGGTGAATGTATCTTAACCACAATATACGTGAAGAGTGGTCCAAGCCTATACAATCAAGAATAATATCCTGAGTGAATCGAGTCTCTGGCTTAGCCCAAATAGAGCGCCACAATAAGAGTGGCCGAACTGCTGCTAAGTCAGAAATGAACTCGATCCCGACTTCTTCATGGATCAGCTGGATGGAGGCAGAAGGGGGAACACATAACAGCCTCCGTAAAAACTTGTTTTCCTCCTTCTGCAGGGATATACCCTCGCTATGTCCCCACACCCCTGCCCCATACAGAGCAGAGGAGACACAGCATACATTGTATATGTTCATCATATCTAAAATACTTCGTGAGCCAAGTTTAGAAGCAAAACGAAAAATACTACTAGTAGACCGCAGCATTTTTATTCTAATAGAATCAAATTCCGCGTTCCAGGACCCACTATTGTTGTATGTAATTCCTAGATAACAAAAGGACTTGACGGAAGTCAACTTTTCCTTATCCAGAAAAAAGGTATGCTTTACCTGCTTAGCTGCCTGACCACATGACATTACATACGTCTTGTTTTTGTTCACACGAAGCCGCCTAACTTGAATTAACTGCATAAAATTATTGATTAGGCGCTGAAGACCCATCTGTGTTCGGGATAAAAGAACAGCGTCATCCGCATAAAGTAACAGCGGGACAGGTTTACCACCAATCAGGGGGGCATCTGCTGGGATGTCAACCAAGGAACGGTCGACATCGTTAATAAAAAGGGAAAATAAAAGCGGAGCCAAAACACATCCCTGGCGTATGCCCCGAGACACTTTAAAAAAAGGGGTACATTCACCAAGGGTGCCATAGCGGACTTTACAAGAAAGTTTTTCGTAGAGTCTAGCCAAAAAATGAACTATTTCCCTTGGGGCCCCTGCATCAAGCAAAACCTCCCAAAGAATGTTATGGTTAACCAAATCAAAAGCGCTGCTCAAATCAGCAAAACATAAAAAGAGGTTGCCATTTTTAGCCACAGTATATTTATTGATTAAAAGGTCCAGATTTACGCATTGATCCAATGTGCCCAGGCCTTTCCGAAAGCCATATTGGACTCTAGTTAAGATGTTAAAATCAGTTGCCCAGTCTTCCAACCTCTTGAGCAAAATCCTACTCATCACCTTTACAGAGGCGTCCAATAATGAAATTGGACGGTAGTTAGAGGCCTCTGATTTATCACCTTTCTTATGTAAAGGAATAATGACCGATTGGCCCCAAGTGGGTGGAAATTCGGTTTCAGCCGCACAATTAAAAATCCTCACCAAGATGGGAGCCCATAAGGCCGTTTCATCCTTGTATAGATCCAGCGGGACCCCATCGGGGCCAGGAGCCTTGCCTCCTTTACTTAAGGAAATTGCTTCCTGGCATTCTTCTAATGTTATTCCCAACGAGAGGGGCAGCCATGGAGTAAGCTCTGGTGATGGTGACTCAGAAGATAACCCTTCTGGATTAAATATTTTGGAAAAGTGACTAACCCAATCGCTACATGCCACATAGGAGGTTAATTCTGGGACATTTTCTTTATTGAGAAACGGGCTATTAATTGTTTCCCAATACAGTTTGCTATTTTTAGTCTCAGCAGCCTCCTTCAACTTATCCCACGCCTCGGTCTGTAATACCCTTTTCCTATTGTTAATTGCTATTTTATATCTAGCCCTAAAGTATTGTACATCCGTCTTGACACGTGGTATGGTGCCTAAAGCATTCTTTAGTTCGCGGAGGGCGGCTACACAGGTCTTATCAAACCATCCCTGCTTCGGAACACTATTGGCTGACGGGGTCTTAGTGAAAATGCCATCAATAATATTATTCATGGAAACAAAATGAGCTATTAAGCAGCCAGAATCACAATCATCATCCAGACAGGAGCTAATTTGATTCTTGCATTGAGTAAGAACCTCCTTCTGCTTGACTTTGGAGTTTAAACCAGTCCATTTGACCCTTAGACCCTTTGGTCTAATAGGTACTATGTCGGTTGTACATTTTCCACCTGAAACTAATGAGGTACCATGCCCCAAGAGGGTAACCCGAAGGCTGTTATGGTCACTGAGACTTTCTTCATTTACATACAGATCAGTAAAGTCTCCACCGCTAGACAACAGAATGTGATCTATAAATGATCCTGCATCTCTGCCTGTAAATGTAGGGCATGTTATTGCCCGATTGTTAGTGTTGCAGTTTAACAGGGTCATGTCTAGCGTGACTAACATATTATTTAATGTGGAACCATAACTGCAATGTTGGAAGTGGGGAGAATCCTCCCTCGCCCCCAGGCCCCCCCAATGGCTACTCGTTGCTGCCCCAAAGCCGCAGATGTTCCCGTTAGACAAATGGCAGGGCTGCAAGTTAAAATCACCTGCCCAAACAACCTCGGCCTTTCTTTTTGAGATACCCAGGGCCTTGACAATTTCCCTTTCTAGAGGCAATAAAATATCCCCTCTAGTAGCATCAAAAATATTGTTGTAGAAATTTACAACAACTAAATCAATATTCTTCCTACACTCCACCCTTATAACTTGGCTGTGAGTCCCCACGGTCGTACTGTATTTGACCGTACAGTCACACAGCTTGGTGGACAAAAGCAACAAAAGACCCCCCTTAGCCCTACCCGAGCTAGATTTGGTTGCTCTAAGACAGTACGATGCATACCCTTCGATATTAATAGGGTCTAGACACCAAGTTTCCTGCAATAAAATTAGGTCGAATCCCTCCCCCAAAAAGCTGGTCCAGAAGGGTGTACCTAATTTGCTGGCAAGGCCGGCAATGTTCCAGGAAACAAGAGAGAGTCCTGCTGGTTTACCAGAGTCACCAGCAACAGACGACTCTGGCTGAAATGCTGGTGGTAATAAGGCAGGACCATCTTCCCGAAAGATGGTATCTGGGCTTAATCTGGGGCTAACAGTAGTTGTACATGCATCAAGGCTGCCCCTTTTTTCTATATGTAGGGGGGGTGTTAGCGATGTCACCATTAAGGGCTCGAGAAATGCGGTTAGAGTCGTGACAGGAGAAGAAGAACTCGCCATATCTAGATAGGACATGGAGATGTTTGAATCCAGAGCTTCGGGAGGGCTGAGTCAGTCTACCTCATCTAGCACGGCATATCTATTTGGATGGGCAAATTGTGAAAACAGGGGATCTTGGGAATGGGGCAAGTCCTGCCATGTTTGTTGCCACTGATGTTTGTCTGAATATGGTGGCTGAAAAGGTTGCTGCCACTGATGGGCAGGCTGAGGTAGGGGTGGTGGTAAATGAAGGGGATGTTGCCAGTGGGAATTAACATGATGCATGGGAAAGGATGAAGCATTTAATGGCTGCTGCTGAAAATTAACATAATGTGGAAGAAAAGGAGACGGGTATAGTGGTTGCTGCCAAGGTTTGGCAGCATGTTGAGGAGGGTACACAGGTCCTCTGTTACTTTGAAAAGTGGAGCAAGGAGGGTTTGGTCTTGAAGACATCGGTAAAAAATAAGACAAAGGAAGTGGGTTAATTTGAGTCGCAGGACCACTATTGGGTGCATTACATATATAGCTAGCTGCCCCTACATCCCTAAAATTAACTGTGATTACGTCCCCTACTATTGTTTTCTTGCTTCTGCCCACCCAGTCCCCTCTACGCACGGTAAGGATTTCACCGTTCATATTATTAGGTAGAGGTTTATGTAGGTGGAGCCATTGAGCACATTTATTTCTAAGCTCAGTAAAAGTTTCTTTTACTCCCTCCTTCAACGGGGGGACTGCTGTCAACACAACAACAAAAGGGGAAACCTCTGGTGGAAGATTAATAGACCTAAAACGTGCCTGCTTTGACTTAGGCCCTTCAGGTTTATTCGTAGGAAGAGATGCTGCAGGTGTATTAGATTTCCCTGCAACATCTTTTGCTTGGGTAGTGGTGGTATTATTATCAACAACAGAGTGTTGGTGAGTCAGAACAGGAGCCCTCCCCTTTGAAGTGGTTATAGATGTGGATTGGACAGAGTTATTCCCTGTTTGCGACACAAGGGATATAACTGGGTTCCCAGGGGCTACAGTAGCTTGAACATTGTTTGATACATCTTTAAGGGGCTGGATGCTCGATAAACATTTGGGGGCTAATTCTGTAACCCCTTGTAACTGATCAGGCCCTTGCCCCTGCATTTTGTGTGGCCATTTAGAGTGTATTAAAGATGTAAGCCTGTCCACTTTAGAAATTAAAGGCTTGATTTGCGCTGCTAAAGTGGCTTCAAGGTCTAGTTTTAAGTCTGTTACCATGTTTTGCACCCAGCAAGGAATACCTGATGCCATTTGTGGGGTAGGGGAAATCAGGTTGTGATTCCTAACTGGTGCTTTTACTTTATTTTTACCCTTAGATGTAGCCTTTGGGAGATTTGGAGCCCTTCCCCGATGGACTTTAGATACAGGAGCTGTTTCCACATCATTAAGCCCACTCAGACTCGGCGCCGCTTTGTCAGGTGACTGACAGGTTTCTAGATCTGGTGTGACCTCCAGGTCTTCAAAAGACGGGTCAGAGTCTGATGGGGCAACCGATAGATCAACAGTATTCGGTACAGTCGGGGCACTATTAGTAGGCATAGTTATGAGTAGGGAGCAATTATTCAAAGTCTGCAAGGCGGGTGATTTAACATTTGCCAGAGGACCCAAGGATGAGCGCTTAGCATTTGCAAGGTCCATGGAGACTCTCTTTTCCAATAAAACAATACTTTGGTCAATAGTCTCATGTACATGGGAAATAAAAAGATCTATAGGTCCGGTCACCTGTGCTACCGCCGTAGCTTTTTTCGCGCAACTTCTAGTTCTGTTGCGCATGGTCGACATCTTAGACGTTTTGGTTATTAGGGGCGAGGGAGCAGGGGTTCTGGGCCAGGGCCGTCCTCTGCCGTCCTTGAACGGCCTTAAACGGCCCGCTCTTTGCCCGGTCTTCGCCCCGGTGGTCGCCCCGCGCGCGTCCCGCGTGCGCGTTAGTGCCACAGCTTATCTAAGGGGGGAACAGGAAGAGGGGGCGGGAAGAGGACCAGCTGCGGCCGATCCGCGCCGCTAGGCACGCTGGTCCTCGCAGTCCCGCCTCAGCCCTTGCTGGTCAGCTGATGGAGCCTGAAGGCGCGTTGGTGCACAATGCACGTCGGAGACAGGAAGCCAAGTCCGCAGTGGACAGAGTCTTTGCCTTCGAGCGGTTCCCGCGAAGCGGGAGCCGCGAGGCGCTGCGAGGTGGCAGGAGAAAAGCAAAAGGCAGGAGCTGCACTTTCAATCAGGTAGGGACCCAAGGCGCACTCACTCCGATGAGATTTTATGTGGAGGAGGGGGCGGGAAGAGGACCAGCTGCGGCCGATCCGCGCCGCTAGGCACGCTGATCCTCGCAGTCCCGCCTCAGCCCTTGCTGGTCAGCTGATGGAGCCTGAAGGCGCGTTGGTGCACAATGCACGTCGGAGACAGGAAGCCAAGTCCGCAGTGGACAGAGTCTTTGCCTTCGAGCGGTTCCCGCGAAGCGGGAGCCGCGAGGCGCTGCGAGGTGGCAGGAGAAAAGCAAAAGGCAGGAGCTGCACTTTCAATCAGGTAGGGACCCAAGGCGCACTCACTCCGATGAGATTTTATGTGGAGGAGGGGGCGGGAAGAGGACCAGCTGCGGCCGATCCGCGCCGCTAGGCACGCTGGTCCTCGCAGTCCCGCCTCAGCCCTTGCTGGTCAGCTGATGGAGCCTGAAGGCGCGTTGGTGCACAATGCACGTCGGAGACAGGAAGCCAAGTCCGCAGTGGACAGAGTCTTTGCCTTCGAGCGGTTCCCGCGAAGCGGGAGCCGCGAGGCGCTGCGAGGTGGCAGGAGAAAAGCAAAAGGCAGGAGCTGCACTTTCAATCAGGTAGGGACCCAAGGCGCACTCACTCCGATGAGATTTTATGTGGAGGAGGGGGCGGGAAGAGGACCAGCTGCGGCCGATCCGCGCCGCTAGGCACGCTGGTCCTCGCAGTCCCGCCTCAGCCCTTGCTGGTCAGCTGATGGAGCCTGAAGGCGCGTTGGTGCACAATGCACGTCGGAGACAGGAAGCCAAGTCCGCAGTGGACAGAGTCTTTGCCTTCGAGCGGTTCCCGCGAAGCGGGAGCCGCGAGGCGCTGCGAGGTGGCAGGAGAAAAGCAAAAGGCAGGAGCTGCACTTTCAATCAGGTAGGGACCCAAGGCGCACTCACTCTGATGAGATTTTATGTGGAGGAGGGGGCGGGAAGAGGACCAGCTGCGGCCGATCCGCGCCGCTAGGCACGCTGGTCCTCGCAGTCCCGCCTCAGCCCTTGCTGGTCAGCTGATGGAGCCTGAAGGCGCGTTGGTGCACAATGCACGTCGGAGACAGGAAGCCAAGTCCGCAGTGGACAGAGTCTTTGCCTTCGAGCGGTTCCCGCGAAGAGGGAGCCGCGAGGCGCTGCGAGGTGGCAGGAGAAAAGCAAAAGGCAGGAGCTGCACTTTCAATCAGGTAGGGACCCAAGGCGCACTCACTCCGATGAGATTTTATGTGGAGGAGGGGGCGGGAAGAGGACCAGCTGCGGCCGATCCGCGCCGCTAGGCACGCTGGTCCTCGCAGTCCCGCCTCAGCCCTTGCTGGTCAGCTGATGGAGCCTGAAGGCGCGTTGGTGCACAATGCACGTCGGAGACAGGAAGCCAAGTCCGCAGTGGACAGAGTCTTTGCCTTTGAGCGGTTCCCGCGAAGCGGGAGCCGCGAGGCGCTGCGAGGTGGCAGGAGAAAAGCAAAAGGCAGGAGCTGCACTTTCAATCAGGTAGGGACCCAAGGCGCACTCACTCCGATGAGATTTTATGTGGAGGAGGGGGCGGGAAGAGGACCAGCTGCGGCCGATCCGCGCCGCTAGGCACGCTGGTCCTCGCAGTCCCGCCTCAGCCCTTGCTGGTCAGCTGATGGAGCCTGAAGGCGCGTTGGTGCACAATGCACGTCGGAGACAGGAAGCCAAGTCCGCAGTGGACAGAGTCTTTGCCTTCGAGCGGTTCCCGCAAAGCGGGAGCCGCGAGGCGCTGCGAGGTGGCAGGAGAAAAGCAAAAGGCAGGAGCTGCACTTTCAATCAGGTAGGGACCCCAAGTTATGTATGTGTTTTGCAAGATGTGGATGACAGCATGAATGTGTGCTTGCTGCTGACAATGAAAGAAATTGTCCCATCAAACCATGAAACAGGCCCGCAAACCGCCAAATAACTGACTTGTTTGACCAGCCCTTTGGGCACTGCCAGATTGCCCGGTAGGCCAGTCCAACCTTGCACATGTTTATATTCATGCAAGCTCTGTGCACAATATCCCTAATGTATGACTATTTTGACACATAAATAACCACAGTGATGACGAATGACACACATGTGAAAAAATAGAAGCCACCAGGTAATCAAGCAGAGCTACCTACCACCAATACACAATTGAAATTTTAAGGTGTGGGCGAAGGTTTTGCTTGCTGTAGTCATTTATTGATTGGGTCCTTGGTCAAACACAGTTTCTAGAGATATTAATGCAGAATTTCTGTAGACAGTCCTGGTTCATGAGTTAAGGGAGTATTTTATTTTGCTGTAAACTCCGCCTTCTGTGGCTCTCCAACTTCTCCTGATTTCTAGATTGAATGTTTGTGTCTGGGTTTTATCAGGCACAGAACGTCCAGTGGCGGCCAGCAGGAATCAGAGGTGGCAGGGCGGGTGTAAATTCTTTTTAAAAATGTACCCTCTCGCCGTGCCTAACCTCCATCATCCCGCCGTCATCCCTCCTGGCTGTAAAGGAACAGTAAGTCCCCAGGCTCAGGCTCCCCTGAGCCAATCACAATGCTGCAATGCAGAATTATGATTGATTTGAGCGCAGTGTTTTTGCACTCAGCAGGGAATTGGAGCCTGTGCATGTTCTCCACCCAGGCTGTAATGCAGTATGGATGGAGAACATGCAAAGTGTGCATGACTGTTTGGCCGACCCGAGAAGGCTGGCCAAACAGTCATGCACACTTACAGTGTGGCACCACTCCGCTCCCTGCTTCCCTGTCACCAGAGCAGCCCCATCCGCTCGCAAAGCTGCCGCAGCAGGAACAAATAAAATGCTAATAACCTCAAATTATTATCATTTCCTTTATTTCACTGCTACAAAGCAGCCGCCACTGGCAACTTCTACTAGGTTACAGCATTGCTGTAGTCCATATCCGACTGTGTGGTCGACGTTTTGCACTATGGGCTGCAGCCTTCTTACAGACTTTGCGATATAAAAGCTATATAAAATCATGGTTTGCATGTGTCGTGCTTCAGGGGCGTGGCTCCATTATTGTGCTGTGATTGTGATGTTGCAGCTATTCACATTGTGATGATGCATTCTTTTCAATTGACAAAGGCCACTTATTTGCAAATCTGTTACTTCCCATGTTTTGATACATTGTGGCAATGAATAAACGTTCTACTTTGCACATGAAGATCCTGATTACAAGAGCCGCGGTAATCACGCATGAGGCGTGAATGGGCTTTTGCTTCCAAACTGGCATTACAACTTGTGCAAAATTTGACACAAACCCCATGGTTTATTCCAGCACAAACCTGGCCAAATGTGTATAGGGGGACAATGCCGGATTCCATGATTCCCAGACCAGGTCAGAACATGTGGTAGTGCTTTGCTATCGCCAACTCTGACTTTCAAAAAGTATGGGGTGGTAAAACTGCACTGAAGCAAAACAGCAACCTGCGGTATCTCTATTTCTGCAGGTGGTATTACCGCACAGGATTACCGCTGCAGTAGGAATACAGCCTAAATACAGCTTTCTGTTGTCTGAACACTAACAATCAATTGATGTGATTTTAGAGTGAAATATCCCTATTTCAAAGCTTCTCTTTGCCATCAGAGACTGGCCTGTCATTAGATATATTCTAGGATATTCTCAAAGTATACCATTTTCTAAATTGACGATTGGGTTTCATTACAGAACAAATTGACTTTTTCAGTGTAGATCAGACACATGTAAGCTCTTTGATCACTTACAATGCCTTTAATCTTCTACTCCACCTTATCTTAAATTGCAAGGGATTCAGACTAGAGCAGCAGCAAATAAAGGCAGTAAGAGACATCTCTGTCACATACCCTCACTCTGAGGTTTTAAAACCTCCATATAAATAAATGAACTATTACAGAGATGCATTGTCATCATGCAGGAGGGAGGGGTGCAGTCTCCATGCTGAGTCAGAACACGAGCATTACATATATTAAATCAATCAATCAATCATAGGCATTTATATCGCGCACTACTTACCCGGAGGGTCTCAAGGCGCTTGGGGGGGGGGGGGGGGGGGTCCGCTACTGCTCGAACAGCCAGGTCTTGAGCTTCTTCCTGAAGGAGAGGTGGTCTTGGGTCAGGCGTAGGTCGGTCGGGAGGGAGTTCCAAGTCTTGGCGGCCAGGTGGGAGAAGGACCTTTCTCCTGTTGTCGCTCTGCGGATGCGGGGGACGGCGGCGAGGGCGTGACTGGTCGAGCGGAGGTGGCGTTTGGGAGCGTAGAAGTTGAGGCGGCTGTTGAGGTAGGTCGGGCCTTGGTTGTGTAGGGCTTTGTGTGCGTGGGTGAGGAGCCGGAAGGTGATTCTTTTGTTGATCGGGAGCCAGTGCAGGTCTCTCAGGTGTCTGGAGATGTGGCTTCGTCTGGGGACGTCGAGGATGAGATTTGCCGAGGCGTTCTGGATTCGCTGAGTCTCTTCTGGAGCTTGGCGGTGGTTCCGGCGTAGAGGGCGTTGCCGTAGTCCAGTCGGCTGGTGACGAGGGCCTGGGTGACCGTCTTCCTGGTCTCGGTGGGGATCCACCGGAAGATCTTACGTAGCATGCGCAGGATGTTGAAACAGGACGAGGAGACGGCGTTGACTTGTCTGGTCATGGAGAGGGAGGAGTCCAGGATGAAGCCCAGGTTGCGTGCGTGGTCTGTCGGTTTGGGTGCGTTGCCCAGGGCGGGGGGCCACCAGGAGTCGTCCCAGGCGGAGGGTGAGGAGCCCAGGATGAGGACTTCTGTCTTGTCTGTGTTCAGTTTCAGGCGGCTGGTCGTCATCCACTCGGCCACGTTTTTCTTTCCTTCGTGTAGGTTGGCTCTGGCGGTGGCGGGGTCGTTGGTCAGGGAGAGGATCAGCTGGGTGTCATCGGCGTAGGAGATGATGTTCAGGTTGTGTTGGCATGCGATGGCTGCAAGGGGGCTCATGTAGACATTGAAGAGGGTGGGGCTGAGCGAGGAGCCCTGAGGGACACCGCAGATGACTTCCGTGGCTTCTGATCTGAATGGGGGCAGGCGGACTCTCTGTGTCCTTCCGGCGAGGAAGGAGATGATCCATTCCAGTGCTTTCTCCTCGATTCCGACGTTGCTGAGGCGCTGCACTAGGGTGCGGTGGCAGACAGTGTCGAATGCCGCGGAGAGGTCCAGGAGGATGAGGGCCGCTGTTTCTCCGTTGTCCAGCAGGGTTTGGATGTCGTCGGTGGCAGCGATGAGGGCGGTCTCGGTGCTGTGGTTGGCCCGGAAGCCTGACTGAGATGGGTCGAGGGATCCAGTCGTCTCGAGGAAGGCTGCCAGTTGCTTGTTGACGGTCTTCTCGATGACTTTGGCTGGAAACGGGAGGAGCGAGATGGGGCGGTAGTTCTTGAGTTCGGTGGGTCCGCCATTGGTTTCTTTAGTAGAGCGCTGAGTTCGGCGTGCTTCCAGCTCTCAGGGAAGGTGGCGGTGTCGAAGGAGGTGTTGATAATGTCCCGCAGGTGGGGTGCGATGACAGCGTCGGCCTTGTTGAAGACGTGGTGAGGGCAGGGGTCGGTTGGAGATCCGGAGTGGATGGAGTTCATCGTGCGGATGGTGTCTTCGAGGTTGATCGGTGTCCAGGCGTTGAGGGTGGTGGTGGGGGGCGTTGGTGTGGTCGTGGGGAGCGTTGTTTGTGTGCTGAAGCTGTTGTGTATGTCAGCGATCTTGTTGTGGAAGTAGGAGGCGAGGGAGTTGCAGAGGTTGTAGCATCCTCTCTGATTCACACTGTATGATGTCATGTATTCTATTTGGTTACCATAGCTACTAGAATGTATCTTTACAAGCTGTGGGCTGTTTTACTTTGAGCTTGGATGAGATTTGGATGTGTCTCCTTTATCTCCAATAAAACCTGAGCTTCTTCTCAATCCAATCCTGTGTCAGCTGCATCTTTATCAACAACCAGGATCTTACATTGGCGTAGTCGGCAGCTGAAGAGAAGGGAGACTCAACTATCTCAACAAAACTATTTTTCATGTTTCTTCAATTTCAAGGTACCATTGTCTCCTATTTATTCTGTGCTTATGATTGCACCAGCGGCTGTTAATAATAAAAGTGCTTAGACTGCACCAGCGGCTGTTTTCAGGATTAATTAATTAACCTTGTTACTGAACTTTATGTCCTTTGGCATTCTTCAATACTTCAGCGGCTGTTGATATTAATAGTGCTTTGATTGCACCAGCGGCTGTACTCAAGATTAATTTAATAATCTTTTAATTGTACTTCGTGTCTTTTTGACACCAACTCCTATTTTGATTGGATTTTCTAATAACTTTATGCTTATAAATAAGATTTCAACTTAGCATTATTTTTTTTTACTTCACCAAGCCTTCATACCAACTTGGCATTTCTATCGAACTGTGAAGTGTGTTTTGCTAAGAGAATAACTTATTGCTAAATAAGCCTGTCATTTGCAAGTGGAATTCTTGCTAGTCAATTGCAAGTGTAAAGCTCCGTCTTTTTTTTTTCAAGTCAAGAGTTAAAGATAAACGGCTGTTGTAATCTATTCTGACTCTAATGCCAGCGTTTATAAAGGGGTCTGCGTTTGTTTAATCAACCTCCTATTTAAAACTTGCAGCTGTTTGCCCCTGTTTCCCCTGGTGTTATGGTGCCGTTTAACGTTTGAAATAGGGAAGGCTCACTGTACTTGCACGAATTGGTAAAGCAACACCAGCTTTCAACTGATCTCATTACACGATCTCAACATGCTGAAACGGCAGTAAAGCGGCTGCCACACGTTCTCAATGTGCTGAAGCGGCAGTAAAACGGCAAGTGCAATCCTCGAAGGTGCTTGCGCTCGTGAAAGCAAGTGTCTTTGAAAATAAACAGAGCTTGATGGTGCGCTCGTGAAAGCAATCACTCACTCAAACGTAAACAATTCCGTGAGTGTCTACGCGCATAGCCCTCTTCTCACCTGTCATTGTTGAAAGCCCGTGATTCAGTGGAACGTCTGACGCGCTGTTTCTTTGCCTTCTGAATGACTCACACCGCCACGCATCTCGACGCAACCCTAACGTTACCTCTGACTGGTTGCTCTGCATAACTTAACGTCTGACGTCATTGGGAGCCATTTTCTTCCTCATCTCTTCGGTTCCCCTGACAACTCAACTTCATTACATCTTGAAGAAACACATGCCTGCAGTTAATTGTTAATTCATTGTGTAGTTTTATTTTCGTGTAGTTTTACTTCACAGTGTTTAACTTGTAATTTATTTCTTTACTAATTTTTATTATTTTGTCAAGATCTTCTTTGAAGCATCTCGTGGAACAGTCTCCTGGACAACACCTCATCACAAGTTTGTTATTTATGCTTAACTATATGATTATTGCAAGTTAATGTCTTTTTAGGCTGTGTCAGCAATCTTTTGATCATAATTTAACGCTTTTATTCCTCTTTAAATTAATAACCATGCAAAATGTCACTGCAGCTCCATTCTTTCTGTCATCTCCTGGGGACCCTCCTATTAAGTGGCAAAAATGGAAAAAGGTATTCGAACGTTATGCTAAAGTTTGTGGGGTTAGCTTGAGTGCGGAACGCAAGACTTCTCTCCTACTTCATTGTCTTGGGTCAGAGGGCCAAGATGTATTTGACCATTTAGCTGAACTTACTGCTGAGGAGGAAAGAAATCTGAACGAGTTTGAAATTTGTATGAAGAAGTTAGATAATCACTATTTACCCAAGGTTAGTACAATCTTGGAAAGATATCAATTTGCTAAAAGGTTACAAAATGAAGGGGAAACTATTGAGGGGTATGTCACGCAGTTAAGAAAATTAGCTTCCTCTTGTAAATTTGATACTTCAATTGAGGAAAGAATTAGAGATCAGTTCATGGTTGGTTGTAATATTGAGAAGGTTCGAGATGAACTTTGGTTAAAAGATGAACCATCTTTAGATGAGGTTTTACAACTAGCCAAAAGAGTTGAACATTCTCTAAAGTGTGTTGACACCTTGAATAAAGACAAACAACCCGCTGTTCACGTTATTAAGAAAACTGTACCTGACTCACAAAAATCTTCTGGGTCTACTTCTTCTTCAAATTCTAAAAAGAAACCCTTTGTACCCAAATGTTTCAGGTGCGACAAAATTGGTCATTATGCGAATGACACGAAATGTCCTGCTTTTAATGCTGTTTGTTCTAAATGCAAAAAGAAGGGTCATTTTTCAATGTTATGCAAAAGTAAAACCCCTTCCACTTCTGTAAAATTCGTTGAAGATGAATGTCTAGAAGAAGATTTTGTCTGTGGACAAGTTGTTGTTCAAGTCACATCCACAGCTGATCAAAGTAACTGTCCTATTGACACCATTGAAATTGAGGGTGAGTCAACGGATGTTCTTTTTGACTCTGGTGCCAAAATCACTATTATTTCTAGAAGTTTTTATTTGGGTAAGTTATCCAAAAAGACTCAATTAGTTAGAGCTGACATTCGTCCGTTAGCTTATGGAGGTAAACTTATTCCTCTTATGGGATGCTTTACAGGACGTATTGAGTATAAAAGTCGTTATACTGTTGGCAAAATCTATGTTTCTCAGAAGGGTGATAGTATAATCAGTTGGTTCCACCAAGGTGATCTTCACATAATGTTGGATCCCAGTGGTCCCAATCCCATAATACTTAAAGAGCTTGTCAACTCTGTTGTCTCTGTCCAAGTTGATTCTAATGTTGAGTTATTGTCACGCATCAAAAGGCAATTTCCTAAAGTATTTAGAGATGAATTAGGTTGCCTCAAAGACTTCAAGCTTGAAATTCCACTAAGGCCTGGGTCTCAACCCTATGCTTGTAAGCCTAGACCCGTTCCCATTTCCCTCAGAGATGAGATGATTAGTGAATTGGAAAAATTAAAGTTGGGTGGGATCATTGAGGAAGTTACTGGGACCGATTGGATTGCGCCCGTGGTGGCCGCACGCAAACCCAATGGTTCTTTGCGTCTATGCATTGATTTGAGGCAATTGAATAAGTGTGTTATCAGTGACAGATACCCCCTTCCTAACATCTCTGATCTTTTGACTAAAGTGAACAATGCAAAAGTATTTAGCACCTTAGATTTAGCCTCTGCTTACCACCAGATTGAGTTAGAAGAGTCTTCAAGGAATCTTACATCTTTTATCACTCCCTTTGGAACTTTTAGATTTGTCAGAATGCCCTTTGGCCTTGTTTCAGCGGCGTCTGTATTCCAGCGCATTATGGAGAAAGTTCTCAAAGGTTGTGATAAAGTATGTGTTTACCAGGATGACATTCTTGTATTTGGCAGGAATGATGTTGAGCATGAATCTGTCCTGTTTGATGTACTTAGTAGACTTGAAAGAGCCAACCTCACCATCAAGATTGAGAAGTGTCATTTTGGTGTCTCATCAATTCATTATTTAGGTCACACAATTTCAAAAGATGGTATTGCCCCTAAGGCCAACTTAGTGGATACAATTGTTAAGATGCCCCCCCCTTCCTCCAGAGAAGAATTGATGAAATTCTTTGGTATGGTAGAATATTACAATAAGTTTGTTAAAGATTTTGCCAGTCAGTGTGTAGGCCTGAGAAGTTTATTAAAAAAGGGGTCTGAATTCATTTGGGATGACACTTGTGAGTCTGAATTTCAGACGTTAAAGAAGGGTCTTGAGAAAGCTCCTAACCTTCGAAGCTTTGACCCTCAAAAGATTTCTATTCTTACTACCGATGCCAGTCTCAAAGGACTTGGTTCTGTTCTTCAACAAGAGAATGACGGAGTCTTAGATACCATTATGTTTGCCTCACGTGGTCTTAAGGACCCTGAAACTCGTTATTCCGTTATTGAACGAGAGGCTCTGGCTGTATATTGGTCTGTCAAAAAATTCAAGAAATTTTTGTGGGGAAGTAAGTTCATAATCAAGACTGATCACAAGCCCCTATGCGAAATTTTCTCAAAAAAAGGCATTGATTTAGTGTCCAGTAGAATAACCAGATGGGTTATTGCACTTCAAGAATTTGATTTTACTATAAAATACATACCAGGTATTCAGAATTGTGTGGCTGATACCTTGTCAAGGTTGGTTGACATTTCAAAGGACGTACCTTTAGATGATGACTGTGAGGAAGATAAATATCAAGTTTGCCCAGTATCTGTTGAAGTCATTGATGAATCTGAGTGGCGTTCTAAATTATCATCTGATCCCGTTCTCTCTGAGGTGATGTCTCTCTTAGAGAAGGGTTGGCATTCCAAGAAACAGGGATGTGCTGAGTGTGCAAAATTCTGGGGGGTGAAAGACGAATTGGCTGTTTGTAATGATTTGTTGGTTCGTGGGACTAGATTGGTTCCTCCCTCTGAATTACGCAAAAACATCATTGATCTGGCTCATGAGTCACACTCTGGCATGACAAAAACTAAGGAAAGAGTTCGCTCATCCTACTGGTGGCCAGGCATGGACTTGCACATTGAACGTATTATCAGGGATTGTGTGGTTTGTAACTTGAGTGATAAATCCAAAGTTGTAAGAGTACAACCCATGATTATTAGAGATCTCCCGTGTGGGCCGTGGAAAGAGGTCTCATTTGATATCCTTGGCCCCATTTACACTGATGGGCAGCAAACTTTCATTTTTGTATTAATGGATTTATTTTCCAGATGGCCTGAAATACATCTCACTTCAAACATTGAGACTAGCAGTGTTATAAGATTCTTAGAATCTCTCTTTGCCAGGGAAGGATTCCCACATTCGTTACTCACTGATAATGGGGTTCAATTAGTTTCCAGGGAAATGGAGTCTTTCTTACTCAGATGTGGTATAGTCCATAAAAAATGTGCTCTTTACCACCCAGAAACAAATGGTGTCGTGGAGAGATTTAACAAAGTACTCAAAGAAACCATCTCCTGGGCTAAAGGGGTGGGCCTCAATTGGAAAGAACAAGTTCTTAAAAGGGTTGAAAATTATAGATTCACCCCTCACTCTTCAACTGGCAAATCGCCCTTTGTTCTTTTTAGGGGTAGGTCCCCTTGCACTTTGTTAGAACCAACATGGGTAAGAGATTTGAGTGATGAAATTGCTAGTTGTCCAAAAAATGGTGATTCAAGTAATGAACTCAATTGGCGAGAGAAAGAGATTTTGAAATCCTTCAATAGAAAGCTTTATTTCGATTCCAGGCATGCTGTTAAAGCAACGCCTGTGAAGGTTGGTGACATGGTAGTTGTTAAACTTCCTGGTAAAAAAATCAAATTCTCTGAACCAATAAAAGTTATAAAAGTCTTTAAGAATGCAGTGAGGACTTTAGACCATAGAATATGGAACTTAAATAGAATTTGTGTCTTATCTGGCAATCACGGGTCTTCTGCTCCTGAGCTTAAAATGGATGCTGATGGCTCCCGTCCTGACACCAATCATGAAGTTCCTAAGGTGTGTCGACATTCCTCCAGGACCACCAAGAGACCTTCTCATTTAAAAGACTATGTTTCTTGATGTAAGCTTGATTGTTTACCTTATGTTTTACAATTTTTGGTGTTCATTCCTTTTATTAGCTATTTTTTTTTTTCATTATTACTATTTTTTTTAAGGGGGGAAGATGTGTAGCATCCTCTCTGATTCACACTGTATGATGTCATGTATTCTATTTGGTTACCATAGCTACTAGAATGTATCTTTACAAGCTGTGGGCTGTTTTACTTTGAGCTTGGATGAGATTTGGATGTGTCTCCTTTATCTCCAATAAAACCTGAGCTTCTTCTCAATCCAATCCTGTGTCAGCTGCATCTTTATCAACAACCAGGATCTTACAGAGGTCTTGCGATGGGGTGATGTCGTTGGTTCCGGCGTTGGGGTTGGAGAGCTCTCTCACGATGTTGAAGAGTTCCTTGCTGTTGTGTGCGTTGTTGTCCAGCCGGTCCTTGAATGCTGTTTTCTTGGTGGCGCGGATCAGTTGATGGTGCTTTCGGGTGGCGAGCTTGAGGGTGGTCATGTTGTCCGGTGTTGGGTCTCTTCTCCAGGCTTTCTCGAGGGCACGGCAGTACTTCTTGGAGCTCTTGAGTTCGTCGGTGAACCACGGGGCCTTCTTGCTTCCGGGTCTGCTGGGCGGGGTCCTCAGAGGGGCGAGTTCGTCCGCGCAGCACAAAAGCTTGGAGCAGTGTTTCCACTTCAGATATCCATTTACACATATTTGGGTGCACAAACGAAATTATTTACAAATGCAAATTTACTTTTCCAATTCAAAAAATGAGGATTTGCATCTGTAAAATGTGTAATATTGTGTGGAAGTAAATCTGTTGTCTGGGTCAAGAATAGGGTTCTCCACCGCCTATATATGTATTATATTATTAAATATAGTGGGAGTAGCATTGAAATTCGATGAACACCAACACATTTATGAGTGTGTCGGTATTTACAAATATTTCCAAGCTAATTCCAACCATTGATATGTTGGGAGATTAATACATCATTTTACAGGGTGGAAATGAGGAGGCAATATTCCAAAACTGGAAATGGAGAGGAAGGGGCTTCTCCATGGAGAAAAATAGTATGGTAAATGGAACTAAGCTTATGCAAATGCTGCTTTTACTAACCATTTATAGATGCATAGTTGTACACCACCTACAATTATGCACTTGTAACATCATATGCATGAGATCTTATGGAAATCTGACTTCCGCATCTCTTTAGGACCAGCGAGATAACTCCATGATTCATAAATCTACTGCAACTAACAGTAGACACATACAAGTATAAGTTTACACTTATTTTTGTGCATGAGCCCAGTGGTGTTTGAGCTTAATAATTTTAATACCATCAAGGAAATAAACAAATTCTATATTCAAGCTGTTTGCTTTTTTTTCATATACTTAACGCATGCCAAAGAAGAGATGCATTCATTCTGACAACCTAGATACTTCTCTACGTTTTGGGAATCTTTTGTTAAGGCACTTTACTCTACAATGAAAGGACTCTTAGAAGCTGTTGACATACTCGATTTCCATTTTGAGTCGCAGTGAATTAAAATTATAGTGTTTATTAACTATAGCGCAAATCACTAGCTGAATTTCTCATGTTACTTCAGTCATAGGTATTTGTTATTACCAACGTTAATGGATCCAGTCCCGCAGGAACAATCTGAGAATCCTGAAAATTCCGGAGGGGGAGGAAGTGGAGGATATCAAGGGGTTTGTGTGTAATTTGCTACGGGGTTCTGAAAGATCAACCTGATATTGATCTCGAGGCAGAGATTCAAAGGGTGCATAGGGACCCCTTCAGGCTACACCCGGACCGGAAGGCACCTAGGAAGATTCTTGTTAACTTTCAGACATTCAGGGCCAGATGTAGGTAATTCCTAGCAGAGGCAGCAGAGAGCAGAAACGCCAAACGCCAAACACCAAAACGCCCCATAGTGAGCAGCAGCAACAGCAAGCCACGCCACGCGTCCAGGAGGAGATCAGCGGGAAAGCTCTGGGAGAGCTAATGCGGCATCCCGTCTGACACCCAGTGGCTCCGGTTGCGGTTGCGGTGTGTGAGCAAGCAGGTGCCGGCACCCGGACTCGCCCCTGGCCTCGCTCCCGGCGCTCAGGGAGAGCCGCGGCTGGGCTCGCGGTGGCGTGCAGTCCGGCAGTCCAGTGAGGCAAGGTGAAGCACCGCCACGAGGGGGTATCGGGAGTGAGCAAGAGAGCAAGAGTGCAGCAGCTGAACGACAGCCACTTGCTCCCGCAGCCGCGAATCCCCGTACCCAGCATGGAGCTTAGAGCTTAGAGCTTAGAGGCACTCAGCGGCAGTTCCGTTTACGGCAGCAGCTCCAAAAGCAGCTCTGGCACCGGTACCAAAGCACCCTCACCCGTGACAGCCAGAGGCCACGAGGCCACGCAAGAGGGCCGTGGGAGCTCATTTTCTTCAGTGGGGAGAGTGCTCATTTTCAGCCCACACATTTCTGGCGGCATCCCCGGCGGCGGACCCCCCCCCCCTCCAGCCCACAAGGAGAAGAGAAGAGAGGGGAGGGGAGGAGAGCACAGCTGCCTGGTTGTAGCTGCCCCAGAGAGCAGAGCGGAGATTGGAGAGGACCACGGGACCACGGGAGCACAGTAAGAAGGTTGGTGTGTCTCTTTCTCCAACCCTCCTGTCGCCCGGGTCCCTGACCCTAGGCCTCTAGTCCTTGTCCCCCAAGTTAAGCCAGCAAGTTAAGTCAGCAAGTGTGTACAGACCATACAACCTCACAAATAGCCCCACACGTTTAACCACAACTATAACCACACTACAAACTGCTAAAATCTCTGCGCAACGCGCAAAGTAAGGGAGGGGCTCCCTTTGGTCTTTCTCTGTGCTGGACCTCGGACATTGGTGCACCTCTCAAGGCCTAGCACTCAGCACCACCAAGCAGACAAGCAGCAAGCGGAAACCAGTCAAGCAATAAGCATATTAGCGGAGAATACAACACATAGACTAGACCAAGCCAACCCTGCCATAGGAACAAGAGTGACCATCGTGCCCAAAACAAACTGCCCACAGCTCTAGTTCATTACCTCCAACGTGACTCGCACCACCAGGTCTCAACACGATAAAGGATTGCACTCCTACCAACATCCCAAACTGAGACCCCACCGTCCTCATCTTGGTCACGTCTTCGCCCTGGTCACGTAGCATCCTATCATGAGATCAGGGAAAATCAGAACAGAACCTATTGTGAAAATTATCAAGAACAAACAACCCCTACGTCGGAAAATGAGTGAAGAACTAACCTTATCATCTGACGAGGATCGAACAGCGGACAGGTTAGAGATGAAAGAGGCGAAAGAGGTAAAAGATATTACGGCCGGCGTCTTTACTGATAAAACACCAATGAAGACCACAGCCCTCAGGAACGCCAAGATCACAGACTTTCTAATCTCAACCACTCCGTTAGCTCAGTTAGCACAACAGCTTCCAAACTTAACAACCGCATCCAACACTAAAAGAAGATCCCAATCGGCGACCTTAACATCAAAAGCCTTGCAGCCTCAAAATAACACTTTGAGAAATTATTCCCACGAAACAGCACATCATCTCTGGGACTATCCAGGAAAAAAAACGACCAAAAGGAAGAATCAATTGAAGGTGAAAGCCCAAATAAACACAAGGGAGGAAGATGGCGACCTCTACCCTAACGTTGCGCTTAGCAACAATCACATCGAGGGCTCAAAAGACACATTAACGGCGACCTTCGGCATAGAGACACGGCGTTCTCTCAGCCTAGGCTCATACTTCACCCCAAGGGACCAAGACGATCATGGGGTTGATCTGCGCTTCGCTTTGAGAAAGGAAAATAAGGGTCCATCAGACACACTGGACACCTCTGATACCACCACCAAGGTCCAGCCCCCCCCTGACATCATGAATTGGGACGAACAATCCCTGCCAAAAGATGGCTCGCCAGATACCCCCGACAAGGTCATCATCGACACCGTCATCATGGCCCAACCCGCACACGATAGGACGACCTCAAACGATCGCACACAGTCTAAAGACGGTTCGCCAGGTAATGAGGCTCAAGTAAATCATAACAACATAATTACCCCTGGCGTTGGGGTAGAATCGCAGGAGATATACAACCTGACCTACGCTGGGTCTGTAAAGGCCGGCCAGATGACCAACAGGACAACAACAAACCGTCTGTCAGGGCTATTCCCGCTCCACTATAACCTCTCTACAATAAGCACCATAACTCCCCTTAAGGACACGGGGAAGGGCGGAGACAAACAAGACCTATTAGACTTTCGTGAAATCCGATCCTCGGGTGCAGCAAGGACCAAATCAAGGGCCAAATCCCGGAGTAGCCCCAAAGATCACAACCACTTAGAAGACAACAACCTACCAGCGTATGCACCATTGTGGCCGCCGTTCATCAACATGATGGAAACCATCTCGACAGCCCTACTACAACACTCTGAAAAGTTGGATGTGCAGATAGACATCTTGCAAATACTATCCAACCATGTTGCGGGCATAGACAAAAAGATCCTTGAGCTGAATTCCCTCATTGAACGGGTACAGAAAGACCCGCACACAATGTATCACGAATGTCAGTGCTATGAAACAATGAACCACCTAAAGGTTTTACCAGCAATTCTAACCGACATCCTGGAAGAGGTTCAAAATAAACCAAATAACGCTCATCACGCCTCCGAATCTTTTGAGACCGGAGCTTCCCCAGAAAGCACGCTAATTTCAACTTCTAGCGCTCCATCAGACAACGAGGATACAAGGGTGGACAAAACAGAAGGCGGTCCACTGCCTCGTCCCATGGCAATCGAGGAAATAACCACGGAAGCAGTAAGTGAGTATCAAAAAGGCACTACGAACCAACCCGGCATAAGCACAGAATCTTCCGGGTCACCTAAAAAAAAAGGCATCCATCTTCACCGAAGCACGGCAGAGTTTGAAAATCTGAGGAGAGAAGAACCGGGAACAACATATAAAAGGGAAACAAACCAAATCAACACATTGACAAAGCGCGAACGTAAAAGACTGAGGAAATCAATACATAATAAACATCAAGGAAATAAAGATGCTGGTAGGTTCCCAACACCCAGCACTATAACAGGCAAGACATCGCAAAGTCCACACCCTTCAGACTGGGCGGACCAGGAAGAGAAAATAGTCCGGAGTTCAAAATGTTCACAAGCAACTCAGCCCCCCGAAGCTTCATCAACAGTCGCTGATAAGAATCAAAGCTCCCAATCCGCCAACCATGAAGAGTCACTCAAGGCGGACCAGGAAGAACTAATGGACCGTGGGCATTCACACATCTTAGTGACCGAGCCCCTGGATGTAATAACAAAAGTTGCCATCGAGAATCCAAGTATTCTAACTGTAAAACAACCTCAACCAAAAACGCAATCGGCGGTTGGCTCTCCCGCGCCTAAATTCCAAACAGAACAGAAAACTATTTCTCACTATTTCTCGAAAACGGTGTTGGGTCCCAAAGTGAACCAACCGGCAACCGAGCAATACCAACCAAGACCTCATACCCTAGCCCCAACGGTCCCAATAGAACAACAGACGGTCCCCGACATCGAGAGGGTAAAGCAGCCGCTTGGCTTAAATCAGAGCAGCCCAGAAAGACCACACACACGAAATACACAATTTCTCTCTTTATACCGGAATGGGAGGTCAGAATCTAGCCAATCGGTGGGCCCAATAAAACATGAACTTATACCGCATTACAGTTCAAGGGGGAACCATGACATCTTAAACCGGAGTGCAATTCTAAAACTTACCACCTCGTTCGAGACGCTAAAACATGTGGATACAACTCACATACACAGCATCGAATTTAAAGCAATTCCCAACGCAAACGGGAAAGAAATGACAGTGGTAACATGGCAGGACTCCAACATTGCCAATGAAGTGTGGCGATACAGAGAAGAGTTCGCCAACTGGGGAATTGAACTAAAATCAGTGCCGCCGGAACGATACCCCGGCCCACTAGCCGCACCCGTGGAAAAAAGATCTAAACTAGAAGGCGGAATTCTCCGGGGGGCCGTTGGTGGTATGGCCACCAAAAAGGAGGAATGGGCCAATCTACGAATCATCCACTACGGCCAGACAGGGGGATCTAATGAATGTCGGAATATTTTACCTCCAACACAAAATTCATTGGTGGCAGGGAGGAAAGAGGCATGAAAACCGACCCTAAAAGCCTGCTCTTGGAACGTAAATGGCCTAGGGGGCAAAACAGACGAAGCTGAACTAATGTCATTTCTAAAAACTTTTGACATCTTATTATTACAAGAAACTTGGCTAATGGCTTCACAGCAAATAGATGGCTTCAATGAAATCCAACAATTAGCAACCAAAAGTGGCCGAACGGGTAGGGCTGCGGGAGGTTTATCAATCTACCTGTCTACCAGTATCGCCTGGTCTTTTGTCAATATCGACACAGGCCAACAGTGGATACAGTGCATCAAAATCGACCTGACGCAAGACCCCGACAAAGGCACACAGAGAGTTCAAGATCTCTCTCCAATGATAATCTTCAACATCTATATACACCCAGACTCCAAGAACAAAGTCGAAAAAATCCTGACCTTAAAAGCCTTCATCAAATCCATGCAATCAATCGCCCCGCAGGCCGGGATAGTTGTGTCAGGTGACTTGAATATGTTCTTGCTACAGAAAGACAATATTCTAACCAGGTCACAAAACAAATGGAAAGGTGGACCAATTCCAAGCCTTGTCACCAATCATCGGAAAAAGGATAAAATCGGCGATCAGTGCGCCTTGATGTTCGCAGAGGTGGGAATGATCGCTTTGAACGGCCGTTTCCCACAAGACCAACCAGCAGCCTCAACCAGAATTGCAAAACAAGCTCACTCAATCCTGGACTATACCATTGTGGAATTATCAGTCCTGCAATCCATCGTCAACTACAAAATCATCCACAGAACGGAGAGCGACCACAGTGTACAAGCATTTGAATTCACCCTCCAACATAAGAGGGCTGCAGCACACGAAGTCTTGACCGAACCCCCAAGCCTTTACAATCTTAAGAGACTCGTGTGGAACGGCAATAATACCAAAGAGATAATGATGCACATTCATAACACCCAAACTGATGCAACAAGAGTTGACCCATCATCACCCGTGGACAACTGGGTAAGCCTGATCACAACATTAATAGAAAGATTTGGCAACAAACCCCGCAACCATCATATGATCCTGGGCAAAGCTCCTAAGGTGTCCTTGCGAAGCATAGCATTCACCAAAAGGTCTCTAAACCAAGAAATCAGAAAAATACAAGCGACAGCTAAAATAACGGGGAGGACATAACCAATCAAATTTACAAATTAAGGCAAAAATACAAAAAAGAAGTATGGCTAGAAAAATCAAAACACCAAACCGGCATCTGGCAATCACTATTAGCACACAGTAAATCCAACAATAATGCTAAATTTTGGGCAGAAATAAACAAAATCGCAAATGGAGCTGCTAAGGACTCGAATGCCAACATACTTGAGGATGATTGGACACAGTATCTAGAACACACACACTGCAATAAGACGCTAGCATGGAGTCCAACCCCCCAGAGCCTACACCAAAAAAACAACCAAGATGTGGATTCAAACTTCAATGTAAACTGGATAACGCAGACACAGGTAGAAATAGTACTAAAAAACCTAAGATCAAAAGGCGCACCTGGACCAAACGGCTTACCAAACGCCTTGTTTAAACAAGATCGTCAGTTCTGGGCGGAATATCTCACCCCTCTATACAACACTGTTTTTCAGCATCCTCCACCCAATCTTTAAGGCAGGCTCAAGATCTGATCCAGCTAATTATCGTCTCATAGCGCTCATAGATGTCGAGGCCAAAATCTACGCCTCGAATCTGCTGACGGCCTTAGAAGACTGGGTACGTACGAAAAAAATCCTCCCGATGACGCAGACAGGTTTCAGGCCTGGAACCAACACTCTATGTAACCTGCTGGCGTTAAACCTCTTGGTCGACAAAGCAAGGGAGAAAACTACCAAGCTGTACACGTGTTTTGTCGACTTAAAAGCAGCGTTCGACACAGTCCCGAGGGAGGCCCTATTGCAAAAAATGGCCTCCTGGAAAATACCATCAAAGCTGTTGCAGGCAATTGTCAACCTTTACTCATCCACCTGGGTAAGAATAAAATTAGGGAACGGAGGAAGAATAACCAGAAAAATACCTACCCATGTAGGCCTTAAGCAAGGTTGTGTACTGGCAATAACGCTGTTTAACATCTTCACAGCGGACCTGGACACGAGCCTCGCGGAGACAGAAAGCGACCCACCAAAGCTAGCCCAGCATAAAATCAGGAGCATACAGTACGCAGACGACATCGTACTGTGTAGTCAGACCCCGATGGGCCTCCAACGCTCCATCACAAAGCTACACTATTACATCTGCGCACAGGGCCTGAAAATAAATTTTAAGAAAACAAAGATCGTCTGTTTTGCCCCGCGATTAGGGAAGAAACGGTTCAAATGGCACATTGCGGGCAACACCATAGAGCAATCTGCCTCGTACAAATATCTGGGCATAGTGGTCGACTCTAGATGGACTCTGAATGACCACCAATTGTACAGAAAGGCTCAGGCAAACAAATTATGTTTTGCACTAAACCTACTGAAAACAAAATTGAATTGCCCCTCCAACTCGCACTTGTTGAAGGTAATAGCCGCCAAGTTTCTACCATCTTTAACTTACGGGTCGGAATTGTACAGGTGCAAGGATGCAAACTTCTTGAACATGCAACAGTCAGAGCTGTTCAAATATATTTTCCACATCCCGAGGTTCGTATCCCAATCGCAGATTCGCCTGGAATTCGGCCTAACAAATCAACACCAAGTCAGACAAGCGGCTATTTTAAAAATATGTTGGAAACTAAGAGCAGCGCAAGAAGACACGCTCATGGGTTTGTGTTGGACGGAGATGAAGCACCAGAGAAATTCAAAAAATGACTGGAACACAGTATGCGCGAATGCCCTGTCAGAACTCAATCTGGAAAAGGCATGGAATACAAACCAAACCTTCGCGGCTTTTAAAAAAGTAACCAACGGAGCCGCTAAGCAAAGATCATGGCTATTAGATAAAGCAGCAATAGCGAACACAAATCACGGGTGGACGGTGCTGGCCACGTATGGGAAAATGGAGCCTCAACCTTATTTAGTCAACCATATATCCATGGCCGCCCAAAAGACTCTTCTAAATCTACGGCTGGGCATCTCCACCTTAAAAGAACACACACCAGCATGGAAGCAAACATGGTCGACCACTGACTGCAGACTATGTGGACAAAAGGAAGAATCATTGTTGCACATACTTTGCATCTGCCCCTCTCTGAAAAACCTGAGACGCTACTTTCTCCTTCACTCATTTCGTTTTTTTAAAATCAGAACATGCCGCTCGGCTGTCATGCTAGCACTGAACAGCCAACAATTGCAGACAGCTTGTAGAGCCGCAAGATTCTGTCAAAAGTCATTGCAGATAATACAAAATACTGAGAAACACAATACTAAAGCTCTGAAGCCGGATGCGTGAACGTATAATGAACTAATTCACTGAATCCCCTCTCTCCTCTCACAAACATTCCAATTCCATGGATTATTAGAAAGTTTCCTTTTAATCATTTGAGACTTTGTACTCTTTTTAATTAACCTGTTTTATGTTACAACATTGTAAAGGTTTTAATTAACTAAATACAATAAAATTTTTCACTTCACTATTTACCTACTCTTAAATACCGAATCATAACGATTCGGTATTTAAGAGTAGGTAAATAGGAGGGGGGCAGATGTAGGTAATTCTTATTTTAGAATTACCGAATCGGTATGATTCGGTATTTACCAATTCGGTCAATGGGAAATACCGATTCGGTATTTACCGAATTGGTAAATACCGAATCCTGCAAGGGTGAACGGGGTGTCACTTTGACACCCTGTAGCACCCCAATTCCAGGCTTGTGTGCCATGTGGCACACATACATGCTCTAAGGGCATGTCTGTGTGTTACATGGCACAGGTGTACATGCACAGATGTGCATGTACACCTGAATTCGGTATTTTACCACCCAATTGTATTGGGTGATAAAATAACGAATTCTGAAGGCCAGTAGCACTGTAAACAGTGCTACCTACATCTGGGATTTACCGAATCAGTAAAATTACCGATTCGGTATTTTACAGAATCGGTAAATTTACCGATTCTGTAAAATAATGGCCCCTACATCTCAAAAACCAATTACCGGTCGGTAACGGCCGAAATCGGCCGTTACCGACCGGTAATTGCTGACCTACATCTGGCCCATAGTGTTAAAGAATTAATTCTAAGTAGGTGTCTCACACGCTCCACCCTCCATTACAGAGCCAATCCGTATCAAATAAGATGTGATATAGGAGGCCGGACAGCCCAGAGACAGTGGGAACTAGGTTCGAGGATGCCAGAACTAAGGTCATTGGATGCACAAGTCCAGATGAAATTCCCAGCTTTTCTAAAGGTGATGTGGAACAATAAAATGTACAATTGTAATTACCCAGAGGAAGTTGACGAACTTTTGGCCAAGATGAGGAAATAGTTACAGGTTCAAGCTATTAGATGAAGACTTAAACAGACTTAAACAGGTGGATGGACACTGGGTGAGGGTTATAGGGGAAACAAACGGGGATAAAAAAATAATAATAATAATAATAAAAAAAAGGGGAGGCCATAAGTGTTAACTTTTCTTTTTTCTCTTTTCTCACTGGAATTCTATTAGGTTTGAAATAGGGATTTAGGGGGGGGGGAGGGAAGTGGTAAGAGAGGAAAAGAAAAAGGAGAAAAAGGAGAAAAGGAGGGAAAGAAAAGAAAA
Source organism: Lissotriton vulgaris (assembly GCF_964263255.1). Classification (NCBI taxonomy): domain Eukaryota; kingdom Metazoa; phylum Chordata; class Amphibia; order Caudata; family Salamandridae; genus Lissotriton; species Lissotriton vulgaris. The sequence continues at coordinate 202,985,585 of NC_141690.1, read as the reverse complement.
AAAGGGGTTAAAAATGTCTTTTAACCCCTCCGCTAAATCAAAACAATAAACAGCTGCACCGTCGCGGGTGCTGAGGGAGTAGGGGGCTCCACATAGGCGAGAACAGCGCCTGGTAGATGGGTGGGTTCCCCGGGGGAGGGTTTGGGAGGGGTCAAGGGGGGGGGTGAAAATGATAAAATGTCCTCATATGTTGCAAATTCGCTAGGTTGTTGGTTGGAGCTCTGGAAGGTGGGCATGCTTTGGGTTAAGTTTAGATATGGCTGTCAGTATTAGTAATACATTCCTCTCCTGGAATCTTAATGGTTTAGGGGGCAGAAGAACACAGTCTAGGGTCCGTGAATACTTAAAAAAGAGCGAAGCCTATGTGTATTTACTACAGGAGATGCATTTAGAGGATAAACTGTGTAAACAAGTTTTTGGAAAACTAGGTTGGGTCCAAGAGGTACTATGTTCTAGGCAAAAGGGTATTTCAAGGGGTGTAGCCATCATCGTTAGAGCAAATAAGGGGATTAAAGTCTTGAAATGGGACACTGATCAGTCTGGCAGATGGTTGGTGGCAGTTCTCTCTATAGGCAGCTCTACGTACACATGTGTGGTATATTATGGCCCCAATGAGGATAAATCCAGTTTTCTTTTGAAAGTAGGGGGTATATTATTACAACATATGGCTCCAGTGATACTGGGGGGAGATTTTAATTTAGTCTTCGATAACCAGTTAGACTGTACTTCTAGAGCGAAATACTGTGTCCCGAAGAATTCCTTTGCAGCCCTTAAGAATATAATGAGGGATTTTAATCTACAGGATGGGTGGAGAGCTAAATATGGAGATGCCAGATAATATTGTTTCTATAGTAAGAAAGGTATGCAGAACAACTTGCTGCTGTGTGTCCTTCGTTCTGCTGCTTGTGCTGGCTGAGCCCTTGCTCAAGGAAAGGGCTGTTTAGCGCTTACTGTGTGAAGCGCCTGGAGCGCCTGAAGCGCCACTGAGCTGTGCTCTTCTTTCGGCTCGAGTGCACGCACCATCACAGCTCGCGTTTCCCGCTGCGCGGGAAACACTCGCATTCCCTGGTCGGCGGACGGCGACACCTAAAGAACTTCAGGAACCACAAACCTTTTGGCCCTGGAGCACCGCCCTGACACGCCCCCCTCACCTGGCGATAATTGAGGAGGAGGAACGCGCATCGCGGGACGCGCATCGCGGGACGCACATCGCAGTACGCGCATCGCGGGACGCGCGCGGGCGACGCCGGGCTAAGCCCGGGCAAAGGGCGGGCCCTCTGTGGCCCTCAGTGGCCGAGGTAGGCTGGGCTGGGCCCACTTTCTAACAATATTTTCAAATATAACATCAGTCGATATAGCTGACGATTACTTGGCGAGGAGACCATTCTCTCATTTGGTCTGGCACATACAGCATAACCCGTGCATTGACATTTTATAGTTCAAGACAATCCATTTCCAATTTTTAATCACAGATTTTATTTTTACAAATACTGTTGTCACAAAACGGCTGACAGGTTTCTGCAGTGCGCACTATGTCAGCTAGGAAATTACGCTCTGGAAGAACACTTGAAGGGCGGTCAAATGCATTAATAAGATCGAACCCCTTGCAGAACAAATACGCTAATAGCTTGCAATTGAAGGGACAAATGCAGTTAATGGAAATTTGGGAAAATTCGGCCAAAAAGGAAATGGAAAGACCTCCTCCAAAGGATGAGGGGTCGCTACCACAATTAGATTTTCCTTTTGAGTCTGATTTTAATCAAGACTCAATCACAATGATTCTACCAATTTCTAAGGAGGCAATTACTTTGCCAGCTTCTATTGACAGTGAGCTCCCTAAGTTGTTATCGGCAAATTTAGAAGTAAAACAGCAAAATGAGAAAGTCGGACAGATGGAGATGGATGCAGTGGAACTATCTATGTTGTCCAGTATTGATTTAGAACTTTGTGGTCGATACATGGATGAGGGAAAGGGGAACCAATCCGAACTGAACAAAACCCCCAACAAAGTAAATCCCCCTGGACTAACATTATATAGTAGTACTCCTTCCATTGCATCCAATGACATTCCCTCTATGCAAAGTGAGATGAAATCTCCAAACTTAAATTTATCAGGGATTCGAGCCTTTGTAGAGTCTGAATATCCAAAAAATGAAAAACCGATTTCAGACTCTTTAATAGCTCTTGAGGACCTACTGGCCTCTATATTATTGCTATTAGGAAAATTTGCTGTGAGTACTGATTGTATTATGGACTCAGTAACTGAGATTTTGAAAGTATTAGTGGCAAAGCATACGGAGAATGGAATAGTCACTCCCAGTAATCCAGTGACCTCAAATACTGCGGAAAGCAATAATATATTAAGAAAAACTCCAGTGGTTGGGCCAACGCTCCAGGTGGATGTTCATGAGCGTGTTGAATCTACAATACCAACCTCCACAATAAAGCTGAATGAAAAACAAAGAGACTCTATAGTGATGGAAGAAAGTTCACGCCTCACATCTGAATCTACAGCAAAGAGTCAAATAAAGGAGGAAGAATGCCCTGTAGAGGACAATCAAACCACTGGAAATGCGTTATTCCCTATCTTTAATCATGACAAAAAAGAATATGAATCACCATCTGGTACTAAGGGAATCAAAAAGGGAAAAGGTAAAAAATATAAAGGAAAGAATAGGAAGCCAGTTCGCAAGTATACGAGGAGACGACAAAGGCAAGTTATATTTCAACAACATTTAAATGAAGCTTCGGATGAACTCGAAATCTCAGAAAACTCCATATTAGATACCAATATGAAACTGGCAGAGGCTTGTGTCACCAGTTCTGTTGTGAAACACATTCCTGCTGTCAATATTAGCGATGGAAGAGCCCCATATTCTGAGATTAACGAGTCAGAACCACGTGTATCAGCAGAAGAAAACATAAGAATTGAGACTACGGTAATACGGACACTTAATCCATCTGCCCCTATTTTTCGATTGCCTTCTGAAGTACCACTGGTATCAATAAACGTGCCACCGAAAGATGCTCCGGTGTGGGTAGATACACTGTCATTGGACTTTTTGCCATTATTCGACTCTGACTTAACTCCGAATAGGTCATGGCTGCTTAGCTGCCTTAAAGATATTGAAAGTTTAAAATTAATTCAGTCAAGTGACATCGATCTGGTTTCATTAGTAACATGTGAGAATGGCCAACGAGCAAGGGTTAAATTCTGCTCAAAAATAATTGCTAATATCATTCTCCAGCAAGCAGAAGCTTTTCAATGTCGAGGTATAGATGTATTACCATTTACTAGTATTTGCTGTAGAGAAGGACCATTTAAATTGGGTGTTAAACAAAATGTCTTGTCCGCTTGTAACAAGGATTTAAAAATCTGTGTATCAAGGGGAAAGCGTATGGTTTCAAAGATTCCAACATGTAATGAGAACGTGATTTTGTCTCAATGTCATGACCCCCAGCAATGGAATTGGCTACCTGGAGCATTATCGAGCAATACATCGATTAGTAAATGTCTATTTCAGCATCTTTAACAGACAATTAAATATTATCTCTTGGAATGCTGCAGGACTGTACAATTCCCCTGAGAAATTGAACTATCTTCTTTCTCTGAATGCTGATGTATTGTGTATCCAAGAAACATGGTGTAAAGATATACAATATGGGGGGAAAGACTATTTTGTTTTTGAGGCCCCCGCTACACCATCAAATAGAGGTCATGCAAAAGGGGGAATTGTCTGTTTTTTATCTAACGCTTTTCAATGGCAATTCTCTCATTATATTGATATTAGTAAACTTTTTCAAGTAATAACCATCAATAACCTAGCTTTAGAAGGTACTCGAAAGTCACTTGCAATTATTAATGCATATATACCGCCAGAACATAATTTTAATCCTGTCTTAAAGCGAATGTTCTCGTACATAAAACAGTTGCTAGAGGGGGCTGAGCCTCCATATATCCTTCTTATGGGTGACCTGAACAGTAAAGTCTCTAACATAAGTTTAGAGCTATTTAGAAATAAGGCAAAGGAAGAAGCGTATAATATACCTCAATCTGTATTTCCTAATAAAATGAAAACCAACAAAAGAGGAAAGATCTTATTAGAGGAAATAAGTTTGGTAGAGGGGCTTATAGTAAACGGCAGAATGCCCTCTGATGTCCCAGCTAAGTTCACTCATGGGTCATATAGAGGTGAATCTATTTTAGATTATGTCATCACAGACTATGAGACGTACTCGTTTATCCAGGATATTGCGATTTCTAACTCTACTTTGAGTGATCATAAAATTGTTAATATAACAATTTCCCTCCTACCCCCTGTGACTGAGTCCTGGTCTTTGAGTAATACAGGAATCACTATTAAGCATAAGGGAGGGAGATGTTTCTGGGATTCTAGCTCTGTAAGGAACGTTCAAAGTATTCTTGCCCAAACCATATTGGAACTAGATGAATGGCAAGGATCAGAACTCCATAAGTTTGAAATACTATCGCAGAAACTAAGAAGGATGGCAAAGATAAATAGAAAACCTAAGAATCTCCCACGCCCTCCGCCTTTATTACTATCCTTAAATAAGGAAGTAAATAAACTTGTTAGGCAACAATATCTAAACAGAACTAGAGAAAATGAACGTAATTTAGCCTTACTCAAAAGAAGAAGGAATAGATTAAAAAATAAATTAAAGAAAGAAAAAGAAGACAAGCTATGGATACGGTTAAGAGAGGCATCTGTCAATAATAATTCTAGAGACTTCTGGTCTGTAATAGGAAAAGGATGCGGAGCGAGAACTCTTCCCACTCCAGTTTCTATTGCAGAGGAAGTATGGATGACATTTATCTCTAATCTCTACGCTTCCAACGGAGTGGAGGATAATAATTTGGAATTAATCCTGAATAAAGACAATAATATAGATCTTCCTACTGAGGAATCCATAGCAGCTGTGATAAGAAGTATGCGCTCTTCCGGAGCCATGGGCCCGGATGAATTGCCCATGACTATAATAAAGCAGGATGTTACTTCATGGAGTAAGATATTACTCCCACTGTTTCATACATGTTTTATTACTAAATTAGTCCCCAATTCCTGGAGGGGCAGTATTCTGATTCCCATATTTAAAAAGGGAGCACGGGATAACCCTAAGAATTATCGCTTAATAGCACTTTTAGATTCAATAGGGAAAATTTTCGCAAAATGTGTTCTACTATTAATTATGAAATGGATAGATGTAAATGATATCTTACCTATGCAGCAAACCGGCTTTCGTAAAGAGCATGGAACTCTTGATAACTTAACTGCCTTACAGGTCCTTGTAGACAAATATGTCCGTGTTCGAGGAGGCGGAATATATGTGGCATTCATTGATTTTTCAACCGCGTTTGATAAGGTAGATCGGTCAATGCTATGGAAAAAACTTGCCACAATGGGTATGCCAGTATATCTACTAGAATTGGTAAAGTCCCTTCACACCAACACATGGTGCAAGTTGTTACTAGGTGGAGAAAGGGGACTTTCCCACTCAATCCCTTCCCCGAATGGATTAAAACAAGGGTGCATATTGGCCCCTATACTGTTCTCCCTATATACAGCAGACCTACCTTCCCAAATAACATCTAGTGGAGGACTAGCCCCAAAAATTGGGGGAGTACCGATATCTGTTTTAATGTATGCAGACGACATACTTGTGCTTGATCTAACCCCGAAGGGCCTGTCAAATCGCCTGCATGCATTAACACTCTTCGCAGAAACACACTTTATGAAGATTAATGCTACTAAAAGCAAGATTATGTGCATTTTCGGTAAGAAAAAATGCAGGTCTGCAAACTATAACTGGATATTAGGAGGACAGAAATTAGAGGTCGTTAAAACCTACACCTTTTTAGGAAAAATAATTACAGCAAACATAAGTGAGACTGCCCATATAGAGCACAATTCTCGTAAAGCATTATCACATGGGATGGGATTGTGTTCCTTATATAATGCTACGGGGAAGAGACATTTCACATTATTCCTTGATGTATTTAAAGCAAAGATACCCGCTACTCTCCTGTATGGGATTGAATTAGTGGATTTAAAACACTGGGGATTTGTGCAGAAAACAGAAGGAAAGATCTTAAGGAAAATATCTTCTCTTAATACGGCCTGCTCTGACATTTCATGCAGGCTAGAATTTGGTTTGAGAAGTGGTTGGGTACAGGGGTTGATTTCCCTTGTAAGATGGGTAGCCTGTCTGGTTAGAGGTAAAATTGGTTCCCTTAGAGAAGCGATTAAAAGAGAACTTTTGGGGGACCTCAACGACTTCTCCTTATTGGTAAAAAACTTTAGAATGGCTGTAAGTCTACTAGAGTTGGATGCAAACATCTTGTTCTTATTAGACCCTGTTGAACTTAAGATGAAATTAAAAAATGCATCCTGGGAACTATGTTACAAACTAGATAGGATAGCCCAATCAAGAAAAAAAGAAAGACAATCTCTGTTAAATACATATTTATTTAAACAGCCCCAACAATATCTTATTTGGAACATCCCTCATAGAGTAAGAAGGTTATGGTTTTTATTGAGACATGATCTGCTTCCTTTAAATTCTCTTCACGCAAAATGGTACGGTGTGTCTCCTGTATGTAATTTCTGTCATAATGCTGTACAGAATCGTAACCATGTTTTGTTTGTATGTAAGGTATTGCGCCCTTTTCGCCTTAAATGGCTAAAACCAATTTGTCTGCAACTAGGAATTTTAAATGTAAATACTTTTCTCCATGCACTTTATTGCCCGCCTAATGAAATGTTTTGCTGCAGAATTTTTAATTTTTTAAAAAGTTTTTTAGATATTTATTAATAATGCATGGGGAATTGCTGGGGATTGCTCGACTAATGATTGTATGTGTCTCCTCGCTTATGCCCGACTGTATGGTTTTACTTTGTTGTTTTTTTTTTTTGTGATGTATACTGTGTGTTTTACTTTATGTGGCCCTCATCGAGAGCCAAAACATAATAATAAAACTTTGAACTTTGAACTATAGTAAGAAATATAAACAGTACAGCAGAATTGATTATTTTTTGGTAGGTCGGACTATAATCCCGAATGTAGTGTCTTTATCCCCTATTCCAACAGGTCTGTCCGACCACTCAGTGGTGGAACTAGTAATTAAGTTAAGGGCTAGCCCCATAGAGGTTAGATGGACCTTGAATAGAACACTTTTGCTGGACACAGAAAGTAACCTTAAGCTTAGAGAAAGCATTACAGAGTTTTTTCGTTTTAACATAGGTACTGGTACAGTGCAACTGGTGTGGGAAACTTTTAAGGCCTATTTGAGAGGTATGCTTAGTTCACAGATGACCTATAGGAGGAGACTAATTAAGAAAAAAGATACTGATGACCTGGATATTATTAAGCAGAAAGAACTACAATTACAGGTAGCAGCCACAGGGGATAGCGTTAATATTCCGAGGCTGGAAAAAGAACTCCTGGAATTACAGTCAGGATTTAAAGCAAGGGGTGATAAAATAATTATGGATAGGTGGGAGGTTAGCAGACTGAAACATTTTGAGTATGGAGAGAAGTGTGGGGCTCTCTTGGCTTGGAAGGCGAGATCAGAGCAGAGTAGGAATATTATCGACTCATTAATCCAGCGGGATTCGGGGGCATTGCTGTCGGAAGAGGAGAAAATTAGGGAAGAAGCAAGGGGATTCATGAGGGGGTTATATCAAGAAAATAGCTGTTGTGGAGTTGAGGAGATGGAGGCTTGGTTTGGGCTGAGGGACTTGCCACAATTGAGTGAAGCAGACAAGATTGGGTTGGCTAGTGAGATTTCAGAGGGAGAGATACTGGTGCAGGTGAGGAAGATGAGCCGAGGGAAAGCCGCTGGCCCTGACGGCTTGGCAACAGAGGTGTATGCGGACAACCTGGAGGAAATTCTGCCTGGCCTCTTGATACTCTTCAATAAAATCTTTTAAGAGGGAGGTGAAGTTCCCCCTACATGGCTGGAGGCTACGATCGCCCTAATTATAAAACCTAATAAGGATCCCCAAAAAAGTCGTACAGACCTATCTCTCTTTTAAATGCAGACTTGAAGATATTTTCGGGAATTTTAGCGACTAGACTAGTTAAGGTAATTAAGTCTTTTATTCACCCTGACCAGAGAGGATTTATACCAGGCAGGCAGCTCAACGAGCTTACGTTCCAAGTGATTGGGGCAATTGATTTTGCTCAGGATAAAGGTCTACCACTCACCATTGTCGCGATAGATGCTGCTAAAGCATTTGACCAAGTAAACTGGGGGTTTTTATGGGAGACTATGACTCGCTTTGGGTTCCCCTCCACCTTTATAGAGGGAGTTAAAGCCCTGTACAGGAGTCCTCGGGCCAAGGTATTGGGGGTCTGACAAACTGGTTCAACATCTCCAGAGGAACGAGGCAGGGTTGTCCCCTGTCCCCCCTCCTGTTCGATGTATATATTGAGTCTTTCATCTGCTCCCTGAGATCGGATTCTGTCATCATACCTTTTAGAATGGGGGATATGGAACTTAAAACAGCTTTGTACGCAGACAATCTCCTCCTTTATTCTGCTAACCCTATAGAGGCTATTCCCAGGTTGTTTAAATTAGCTGAAGATTTTGGCAGGATATCCGGATATATAATCAATAAAGAAAAAACTGACATAATGAGTTGGAATATCACAGATCGGGTACAGGGGGCCAAATCTAAAATTAGATATCTAGGTATATATCTCACACATAAACTAGAGGATATATCTAAAACTAGTTGGAACACCGTTGTGAAGGAGGTAGATAAATTATTAACTAGGTGGGGGGGTTTGCCCCTGAATATCTATGGAAGAGTGAACTTGGTCAAAATGACTGTCCTTCCTAAAATAACTTTTTTGTTTAATTGTATACCTTTAATATTTAATCCTAAAGATATTGCTAAACTCCAAGGGAAAATTGGGTCATTCATCTGGGCCACAACATCCCCAAGGATAGCTTGGAGGAAATTAAGAAGGGGGTTGAAACTGGGGGGCCTGGCTTTACCCGATTTGCTTTTTTATTGTTATGCTTTTCAGTTTAAGAATTTCAGAATGCTGGCTAATAAGTTGGACTCTTCCTCACACGGCCGACTTTTTCAGGCAATGCTATCGGACCAGCCCCAAGGTCTCGAATTTTTTCTATATAAATTTGGGGACCAAAAATTCTTCAAAAAGGTACGCTTGAAGATTTTACTGACGGCACTCAAAATTTGGCTCCATATGCGGAAGATTCTGGGGATCCCCTACTATAACACACATGCCCCGATCTGGGATTCCCCGGGCACCCCGGATTGTCTGTTAGACAGACTGGCACAACTATTGAGGGAAGCAGGCCTGGGAAAGTGGGGGGACTTCTTTGTTAACACTCAACTTTTGGATTGGGAATCTTTATCTAACCTAACGGGTCAGTCCCTCACAAGGTTCAAATATTACCAATTGTCATCATGGTGGGCAAGTCAGTGTTTGGGGGAGGTTGAGGAGACCCGGTTTCTAGACTATATGAGCAGAGGGGGAGGCTGGAAACGGGAGGTTGCCTTCTGGTATAATACTCTGGTGCCTGCAAAAGATTGTTTGGATTCTGAAATAACAAATCTTTGGGGCAATTCCATAACAGAGAATAGTGAGGAGATACAGAAAGTCTGGGCTGATTCATTTACTATTTCACAAAAGATAATAAAACCAGCTAATCTTAGAAGGAACCACTTATTTACCGCTTATAGGGTTTATTGGACCCCTGCCAAACTGAGTAGGATATCTGCTGAAAATTATCTCTGCCCGAGGTGTAATTCTACGGCAGCAGATGATCTGCACATGTTTATGGAGTGCCAGGAAATTACCAGTTATTGGGGACATGTTTGTGACTTCCTGGAGGAGGTTTAACTAATACCAATTACCTGTTCCTCCAGAATGATTTTCTTTGGCCTCCTGCAGAAATATTTAATGAACAGCCCAGTCACACAGTTCATATTCTATGTTGTAGTCATTGCCAGAAGGGAAATCTGTAGAGAATGGAAGTCGAAGGCCCCCCAAGATTTGCTGATTGTTTGAAAAATATAATGATGACTGCTCAGTCAGATAGGTTGTGCGGTTGAGAGAGTGCCAATAAGATCTGGTTCGCGCTAAAAGATTGGTCGGAAAAGTAATCAATAGTCCAATGATTATGCCAGAGGTTTTGTGGTCCGGTCCTCCCTGGTAATACGGTAATACGATAATAGGTATTTGGACAAGGAGACAGCCTACCTCTGGGCGATTCGGCAAGCCGCGCACATAATCCAGGGGCGGAATCTAAGTGAACATGTGCGAAAGGCTCTGAAAGATCCCATCTAGAGCATACATTTTCTGGTGGCATATATGAGGACAAAAAAAAACGTTAATGGAATGTATTTTATCAACTTCAGAAGATTGGAAAGTTGAGTTAACCTTGCCAGGATTGAACCAATAATTTACAATCAGCCCAGCTCTACTGAGTAATGATGGCTAACCTGTTCCAACGTGAAAACCTGTGTCCGTGATTGTTGAACAATGTATGTCTTGTTACACAAAGTAACTTTTATAATAAGACTGCCTTTATTTGATGACATTGTTCACTTGTAATCTTTGAATCTAAAAGTGGGTGTTCCTCAGTGAAATTTTGACAAACATTGTGCCAAGTGTGGTTGAAAATTAAACAATATTATAAAGGGATTTGGGGTGCAGTGTGGAATGTAGAGTGGTTCCACATTTTATACAGATTGTAACAAAGTATTTTTTGTTCATTGTCTATTGCATTATTGAAGTTGTTTAAAAATTAAGGGCCTTATTTATGAGAAGTGACGCATCACTGCATGAAAACAGCGATGCGTCACTTCTCAGTGCGCCCTCCTTGCGACATGATGACTTTGTCATATTTACTGTATGACGCATCATGTCTTAAGGAGTTACAGATACCTTAGTATTTCCGACGTATTTCTTTAGGCGCAGAAGTGACGCATTGCTGGGGTGTGTCTGAAAACAGACGCAACTCCAGTAAGGTTCCTTTCAGCCTGTTGACGCAATGACGTCCTAGAAGTGGCGCACTGAAATCTCATAGATTTCAATGCACCACTTTTACAAGGCTTTTTGTGGGGGAACGCCCACCCTGCATACATTATACCTGGCGTAGGTATAATGGGGCAAAGGGCTGTACAAAGTGACTCATCTACCTAGATGCGTCACTTTCTGAATCGTTTTTGGCCACTATAGGTGTGGCAGGGTATACTCAGACATGAGTCCCTTTCTCACTGCTCCATCAGGATTCAAGCAAGCCGGGCCGAAGACGGCTGAAATGCCAGAAACCGGTCCCCGGTAGCTTGTCTCCTTTCTGGTGAAGAATTGGCTTGGTAGTTTAGTCTGCCCTGTTCCCATGATGCACTGGGCCAGGGACAGACTGATTTGCATATAGCCAGGTTCTGAGCTGGGATGGGGCAGTGAGATAAATAACGGTGATGGATCAAGCCCTGATCTTTGGACTGGGTAAGAGTGGTCTGCTCAATTCAGACACTCTGTTCATCACCACCCCCTTTTCTGAATCGTTTTTGGCCACTATAGGTGTGGCAGGGTATACTCAGACATGAGTCCCTTTCTCACTGCTCCATCAGGATTCAAGCAAGCCGGGCCGAAGACGGCTGAAATGCCAGAAACCGGTCCCCGGTAGCTTGTCTCCTTTCTGGTGAAGAATTGGCTTGGTAGTTTAGTCTGCCCTGTTCCCATGATGCACTGGGCCAGGGACAGACTGATTTGCATATAGCCAGGTTCTGAGATGGGATGGGGCAGTGAGATAAATAACGGTGATGGATCAAGCCCTGATCTTTGGACTGGGTAAGAGTGGTCTGCTCAATTCAGACACTCTGTTCATCACCACCCCCTTTTCTGAATCGTTTTTGGCCACTATAGGTGTGGCAGGGTATACTCAGACATGAGTCCCTTTCTCACTGCTCCATCAGGATTCAAGCAAGCCGGGCCGAAGACGGCTGAAATGCCAGAAACCGGTCCCCGGTAGCTTGTCTCCTTTCTGGTGAAGAATTGGCTTGGTAGTTTAGTCTGCCCTGTTCCCATGATGCACTGGGCCAGGGACAGACTGATTTGCATATAGCCAGGTTCTGAGCTGGGATGGGGCAGTGAGATAAATAACGGTGATGGATCAAGCCCTGATCTTTGGACTGGGTAAGAGTGGTCTGCTCAATTCAGACACTCTGTTCATCACCACCCCCTTTTCTGAATCGTTTTTGGCCACTATAGGTGTGGCAGGGTATACTCAGACATGAGTCCCTTTCTCACTGCTCCATCAGGATTCAAGCAAGCCGGGCCGAAGACGGCTGAAATGCCAGAAACCGGTCCCCGGTAGCTTGTCTCCTTTCTGGTGAAGAATTGGCTTGGTAGTTTAGTCTGCCCTGTTCCCATGATGCACTGGGCCAGGGACAGACTGTTTTGCATATAGCCAGGTTCTGAGCTGGGATGGGGCAGTGAGATAAATAATGGTGATGGATCAAGCCCTGATCTTTGGACTGGGTAAGAGTGGTCTGCTCAATTCAGACACTCTGTTCATCACCACCCCCTTTTCTGAATCGTTTTTGGCCACTATAGGTGTGGCAGGGTATACTCAGACATGAGTCCCTTTCTCACTGCTCCATCAGGATTCAAGCAAGCCGGGCCGAAGACGGCTGAAATGCCAGAAACCGGTCCCCGGTAGCTTGTCTCCTTTCTGGTGAAGAATTGGCTTGGTAGTTTAGTCTGCCCTGTTCCCATGATGCACTGGGCCAGGGACAGACTGATTTGCATATAGCCAGGTTCTGAGCTGGGATGGGGCAGTGAGATAAATAACGGTGATGGATCAAGCCCTGATCTTTGTACTGGGTAAGAGTGGTCTGCTCAATTCAGACACTCTGTTCATCACCACCCCCTTTTCTGAATCGTTTTTGGCCACTATAGGTGTGGCAGGGTATACTCAGACATGAGTCCCTTTCTCACTGCTCCATCAGGATTCAAGCAAGCCGGGCCGAAGACGGCTGAAATGCCAGAAACCGGTCCCCGGTAGCTTGTCTCCTTTCTGGTGAAGAATTGGCTTGGTAGTTTAGTCTGCCCTGTTCCCATGATGCACTGGGCCAGGGACAGACTGATTTGCATATAGCCAGGTTCTGAGCTGGGATGGGGCAGTGAGATAAATAACGGTGATGGATCAAGCCCTGATCTTTGGACTGGGTAAGAGTGGTCTGCTCAATTCAGACACTCTGTTCATCACCACCCCCTTTTCTGAATCGTTTTTGGCCACTATAGGTGTGGCAGGGTATACTCAGACATGAGTCCCTTTCTCACTGCTCCATCAGGATTCAAGCAAGCCGGGCCGAAGACGGCTGAAATGCCAGAAACCGGTCCCCGGTAGCTTGTCTCCTTTCTGGTGAAGAATTGGCTTGGTAGTTTAGTCTGCCCTGTTCCCATGATGCACTGGGCCAGGGACAGACTGATTTGCATATAGCCAGGTTCTGAGCTGGGATGGGGCAGTGAGATAAATAACGGTGATGGATCAAGCCCTGATCTTTGGACTGGGTAAGAGTGGTCTGCTCAATTCAGACACTCTGTTCATCACCACCCCCTTTTCTGAATCGACTTTGTGAATAGAGCGCAACATGGTGCATCTTTTACGCCGCCGGTGCGTCACAAAGAGTGATGCACCGGCGCTGTAAAAGTGATGCAAGGCCTCATAAATGAGGCCCAAAATCTAAAAGAATCTTATATATTTCAAAATAACGCTATTCAAGCCTGTAGGTCACAGGAAGGAACAAAACTTGTAAATGTGCTGAGAGGGTGAGGTGGAAACTCCATTAATAAACGCCTTGAAATGTTAGCTTCAAGCTCACTCATTGTTTCATTCAGTGCCAACTAACAATAAGTCATTAATATCCATGGTCTGAACCATGAACTCAACTATTCGCCTATATTATTAATTATGGAATCTTTAAATTTCACTGCAATGTTTCAAAGCTTTATAAACCTGAATATTCGTCTTTATTAGAGAAAAAGGCCAGAATATGGATATATTGATCAATTAGCATTACTTTATTGGGAATCATCAGGAATTCACCACCATAAATATTTGTAATCATGGTGATCGTCATGGAATTCATTTCAGTTAATCTAATTTCTCTTTTTTTCTTCTCTGTGCTTTATCTACTTCCCATTTCTTCCTGCACAATTTTGCTTGCATATGACACATAATTCTTGTTTTTCTCTTATGCCGATGACACCAAGTTGATCATCCGGTTTGATGTGCAATCTATGAATGCACATTTCTTTTATTTGACTTGTATTTTTATTATGCTTTTATATATTTTGTATTTCAATCAATCAATCAATCAATCAATCAATCAGGGAGTTGTGAAGCATGCTACTCACCTGTAAGGGTCTTAAGGCACTGGGGGCCTTGAGACCTATAGCTACAGCTGGGCTACAGCTTCGGTCAGTCGAACAGCCAGGTCTTGAGAGTCTTACCGAAGATGTGCAGAGTTGGGTGTCTGAAGTTGATTGGGAGCTACCTCCCGTTCTTTGCTGCAATGTAGGAAAAGGGTCTTCCACCCGTTCTGGCTCTGTGCATGTGCGCGAAATCGGCGAGGGCGAGGTCGGCAGATCGGAGGTTTCTCTTGGGTGGAAGGAAGGAGATTCTTTCATTGATATATTGGGGTCCGGTGTTGTGGAGGCATTTGTAGGCGTGGGTGAGTATCTTGCAGGTTACTTTCTTCTAGACCGGGAGCCAATGGAGGTCTTGCAGGTGTTGGGTGATGTGTTTGTGTTGAGAGGTACCAAGGATGAGTCTGGCTGCAGTGTTCTGTATGGTCTGGAGCTTGCTGAGCAGAGATCTGTTGATCCCAGGGTAGAGGACGTTCCCGCAGTCCAGTCTGCTGGTTATGGTGCATGGGTGATGGTCTTTCTTGATTCGGGGGGGATCCATTTGATGGTCTTGCGAAGGATGCGGAGGGTGTTGAAGCAGGTGGAGGTGACGGCGTTGATCTGTCGGGTTTGGCGAGGGAGGAGTCGAGTATGATGCCGATGTTCCGGACGTGGTCCGTGGTAGTTGGGGGCTGCCAAGGGCAGTGGGCCACCAGGTGTTGTCCCGTGCAGAGGGGGAGGGGCAGAGGACGAGGACATCTGTCTTCTCTGAGCTAAGCTTCGAGCAGCTGCAGCTCATCCAGGATGCTAAGTCCGTCATTCCTTCCTGGAAGCTGAGTCTGGTGGTGAGGGAGTCCTTAGTGAGAGAGAGGATGAGCTCCGTGTCATTCGCATAGGATACTATGCTGAGTCCAAGCTGTCTGACAATGGCGGCAAGGGGAGGGGTAATTCTATTCAAATATTTATTAAGATTTGGAACTCATATGAGGTCCACTTAAAAGAGCATACAAATTGTTACAAAAATAAATTAAACATAACAAAACTCATTCCACGTTTGGAATTAACAACAAACAGAATAAAGTGGCAAGGCATATCCTAAGAAATACGAAGATGTACGAGAATCAATAGGTAGCAGCTAGCTCAGGTACTTGATAAAATCCAGAATTATTCCTCAGCAAACGTTCAGCTTTAGCAGCAAGACAAATGGGATTATAAAGCATGGCCTAATATGTGCAAACAACAGTTCAATAGCAGCAGTACATGTGCAAAACGCAATCCAGAATCACACTTTGGGTGAGTTTTTAACTGGACAGCAAAACAAAAGTGGGAAATGAACATTACACCTCCCTCTTGTGCAAACAGCAGTAAAAAACGGCAATTAAAATATATACATAAACTCCTTAAAATAATTAAAAAGTTTTATGCACAGTGCTTCATTTTTTGGACAAAGTAAAAAATCGCGGGCAGAAACTACATTTTTAACACTATTTAGTAAGAACATTGTCCAAAGCCAACGACGGTGGCTCGCGGCCAATGCTGGACAAACAAATAAGAAATGATCTAAGGTCTGCAAACTTAGATTGCAAAGGTTGCAGATTTTTCCATTTCCCAAATTTAGCGACCAGTTTGCTGTTAAATCGTTTAAAGGTAGAAGATTCATGCGACAAAGTGTGAAAAAGTATCGGGTACCATGTTGTAAATTCCAATATACATATTTTTGTAAAGTTTTTGGTGTATTTGTCCTGGCTAATAGCACTAGTCTCTTTTTAGAATTCCAGAATTCAATATCTCTATCAAAACTAGTCTTACCACTTGAGGTTTTTAAAAAAGATTTAAAGTCTGATGGAAGGAGAGTAGTCACTAATTCTCCTTTAACAGAAAAGTGTTTTAATGCAAATAAAAAATCATGATAGTAGGAGTAATTACTTGCCTGAACTCCAAAAATGTCTTGACACATGAAGCTTCTTAATGAGTCTTGCAAGGGGGGTAATGTAGATGTTGAAGAGCGTGGGACTAAGCGATGATTCTTGGGGTACTCCACAGTTGATCTCTGTGGGGTCGGGCGGTGAGGAAGGAGTGGAGCCAGTCGAGGGCGGTTCCCTAAATGCCGGTATCATGGAATCTGGTGGTGAGAGTGCAGTGGGAGATGGTGTTGAAGGCTGCAGAGAGGTTGAATAGGATCAGCGCCACGGTGTGGCCTTGATTGAGGAGGGTGTGGATGTCGTCTGTGGTGGCGAGTAGGGAGGTCTCGGTGCTGTGGTTGCTGCGTAATCCAGCTTGGGAGGGGTCGAGGATGGAGTCCTCTTCGATGAATTTCATTAGTTGGGCATTGACGATCTTATTTATGTATGACAATCTTATTTATGTATTTATCTTGCTCTTTTATGGCCTTTTAGGCTGAAATAAAGATACTGACTGACTGAATGTACAAGTGCATTCTCAACGAACCTTGAAGGCAGTTGCCAACTGGACGTGCTTGCAATCACTCAAGTTTAGTGCAAGTAAAGGAAAGAGCTATTTGTAGGCAACACCCAATTTCCGGTCCCAGGCATGTTCAACCTCCAGTAGTCAAACACCCTTATTCTCCTGTCTGGAACCTGGGCTTAGTTTTCAATTAATTTGTTTCCTTTAAACCTCAGATAAATACAACTTTTTTTCAATGGCTTTTATTAATTAGGAATCATCAGCAAAGTTTGGTGTTAAAATAAAATCTGTCCTAATGGGCTAGAGGGTGTAACTGTGCCTTTTACGAATATAGAAGTTTCCTGCCTTCTTCTGATTTCATTTAAGACAAAGTTCAACTTTGCCTCTATAGAGATTCTCTGTGACAAGCCATCTCACCCAGGAGGCCGGGATTCTGGCTCCAGCAAGCTGGGAACCAGAAATTATTAGGGAATGTGTGTTTCTAGCCAAGGTTTTGGCTTTGCAAGGGTATCTGGGTAAAAAATAAAAACCTTATTAGGTCCACGTAAGTCCCGTGATATTATAATTAGGGACATTGCATATGATTAGTTTTGTCACTTTTTATTCATTTACTTCTTCTGCCCAGAGTTCAGTTAGTTCAATCACTTTAGCAGCTGTTATAACTTCCTGAAGAAGGAGCCAACAGTAACCCAGGCCCTTCCCTTAATTTTGCTCCTTTAAGGCCCTTGTTGTAAGTTGGCCGGATATAGGTGCAGTGATGCCATGGTCCCTACACACTCAATCTCCAAGTCCCGCCAATGTACCCAGACTTAAATTTAGCCATTATGATTTTCTGTTCCTGGAATGGTGAATAACCATGCATCCTGAAATTATCTGCTCTTTTCTGGATGTTTCTAGTTCTGGGAAGAAATCCACTGGCAATTACCATCTCCTTTAAGCAGATGCTAAGTGTTAGTGAGGGGCCGGTGCGAGGTAAGAGTTAGGTGATAGGAAGGGGTCTAGCATGAGAGAAGTCTGTGGCCTGGCTGAGGGGGAGTGTTGTTTGCTACCCTGTGGTGTTGGAGGGGTGGGCAAGGGCTAGAACGCTGCTCCACTTTTAGCCCCTGCCTCGTTCCAGCCAACGATTTTACCAGGTGCAAAGCCATCACTGTTTGTTCAGAGTGTATATTCCAATTTGTGATTCGCGATGTTACATATTAATGATTTGCAACCAAGGAATGTTTGGAAGTTGGCAGTGGCCCCCTGCCAACTCTTAAACAAAGTGTTTTTCTAAATGTTATTTTAATGCATCACAATTTCCTTTAGGGTACACAGGCTGCAGTTAAAAAAAAAAAATCATAGACATGGTGTGCTCCTGGTCCCAGTAGGCCATCACTCCTTTGATGACCAGCAATTGGACTGCGTTACAAATACAACCTACCTCATGAATAGAAATGCGGTTAAACAGAGTGCGACAGACTCTGGTGATGTTGCAAATTATTAGTACTTAGATCGCTTCACAAAATCTCATTGATTCTCAAAATTTCCAGCCCAATTTATGGCCACTTTTATAAACTAATTTCTGTACACCTGGCCCTAAGCATTATGGCACTCTGCCTGCCTCACAAGGAGTTGCTTACTCCAGAAACCTGGCAATATCTTACCATGCTGCATCACCACTGTTAACGAAGCTGTGGAAGCCTCCATTGCAGAATAGCAGTTTTCATGAGTGTTTATTCCTCAGCCACAGCTCAGTAGCTCTAGAACATTAAGGAACCACATGCTAGCGTGCAAGGCATTGAGTGGACTAGGGTATGCGGTTCCCCTGGGAATAGCACAAGGCTATCAGGAGATAGCTATTTAGACGAAGACAATACAGGAAGGCCAACAATACCTGAAACTATCATAAATGGAACAATAGCAAACATAACATTCAAATCAAACTATGCACTGGGGTTAACTATCTTGTCCTGGTGAAGTACATAAAAATCAAAGAACGTATCAACACCGGCGTTTTCAGACCAGACATTTGAGGACAGGGCAGGGACCCATTAGAGAGCTTTTGTATGGGAGAAGATGCTTTAGAAACCATAGCTTTCTTTTCCATTACCTTTGAGTGGTGCTTCTGATAAATTTCCCCTTGTTTGCATTATACTGGATTGCAGAGCCAATAACTCCATGTGTACCAGGAGAAATTAGCAAGTGGCATGCATGTTTGTCTCCCTCTAAGAGGGCTATCCTGTTCTGCTATTTTCAGCACACTAGGGGGCAGATTTACAAGCCCCATACGCCACATTTGCGCCACCGTTGCGGCGGCGCAAAGCCAGTACCATGCTGCGGGGTATTTACAATGTGATGCATCTAGGGAGATGCGTCACGTTGTAAAGCCCTGTGCTACATGTGCGCGTTCCGGCACAGGGGAGCGGGGGTGTTCCGGCGCAGGAACGCCTCGGAAAAGTGGCTGAGTGAAATCTACAAGATTTCACTTAGTCACTTTCACGGCCATGCTGCGTCAAAACCCTGTGCCTGCTTGAAGTAGGCGTAAGGATTGACGCAGCATGTTATGCATAGGGGCACCCCGAGCCTTGCTGGAGCTGCGTCGCAACTCTAGCAATGCGCCGCCTTTCTGCCTGGGGATGCAACATGCATCTGCCCATCTGGCACCACGGTGCGCCGCATTGTAAATGCGGTGCATCAGTGGTGGCGCTCCGGTGGTTTGGCGTGTCGCAACTGTTCTGGCGCATCCCTGCTGATTAGCAGAGATGAGCCAGGAGTTGTAAATCTGCCCCTTGCTCTTTCTTTCCCTCAATGGCACCCCAGGCGGTGGTGGGGGCAGGGAGCCCGCAGAGCAATCACAGGCAGTCCAGTTTGGTTAAACTGTAGTCACCAGGAAAACCTTCCCTCTCTGTAGAAAAAGTGTTGTCAAATCCAACAGGTCTGGCTTACAGCAGAGACTGCAAATCTAACCTAATCTTTTCCCAATGTTTGTTTCAAACATACAACAGTGTCCAAAAAATACAAGCTATTTAAATAATGCTATTTGCTTCATTTACTGAAATAGATTAACATTAAGTTGTTATTAAAATCAGAGAGTCGAATAGAAATTGTTGATAACAATTAAACTGTTAGCGTTGTGTAAAGTTCTGAAAATACTCTTTGATGCCTGCTTATTGCTAGCTCCCTTCGTGATTCTAGCATGGTGATGCCTGCACCAACCTCCGCCTACTCACAATATAGGCTTTTAGCTAAAATGAATGTCAAATGTCTGCACACAAAGACGGGTTGATTGATTGATTGATTATTTCTTTTCCAAGCAATAATTTAATATTCAGAGCTGTCATCTATTTTTATATCTGAAGTCATCTTTTGAATACTTACACACATTAATTCACCTTATAGCGAGCACTGAGCTTCCCATCAAGGCCACTGCAATACTTTGCACTGAGCTGATCATCTATGGAAGAGGCTTTTGCACAGAGTTTATGACTTCTCTCTTTAAAAATACAATACTAAACAGTGCTATAAACTTCCACAGCCAGGCTACCTCTCCTATCACTAGTTGAATACATGCTTGTCTTTAACACTACACCATGCCTTGCTGCATTTTGGCTAGGATCATACTATAGAAATACCATAAACATGCATTTGTTCCCAAATCCCTGCATACATGCACTGCAGAGGATTTGGAAGAACATATTTTGATGATTTTGCTCCAGACCCATCAGTGGAGGATGTCTTGGAATGGGGGTGGTGAGGCTGGGGGATAAGAGGATGGATTACAAAATAAATAAATAAACAAACTTACCTTCTACACCGCGCCACCTCTCCTGCCACCGCACGTCTCTCCTTTGTCCTGGAAAGACCGTCTTCTGAAAGCCCCGGAAGCACCCAGGCTTCTGGACTCTCACCGCCAATCACAACACTGCAGGAGCAGCGTCACAATTGGTCTGTGCATCCTGGCAGTGCCTGGGAGCCTGGGCATGGTCTCCACTGGGCTGTGCAACAAAGCCCAATGGAGAACAGGCCAAGTGCGCATGACGGATTGGCCTGCTCCAGAGGGCCGGCCAAACCATCATGTGGACTTAGAGGAGTGCAAACCACTCTTCCCCCGCTCTGGCTTCAGAGCCCAGCCCGCCCCGACTCCTGCATAGAAAATAAAATGATAATAACGTCCTGTCAGTATCATTTTCTTTTTATGCTGAAATACAGTGGGGCGATGCTCCTCTGCCTTAGCAGTGGAGCCGCCACCAAGCCCCAGTGCTGCAGAACAGCCATGTCTGCACCATAGGGAATAACGAGGGGGTGCCCTTGGTTTCAGGTACACTGCCTGCTGTCCCTTCACTGTTTCTCCCATGCTCCCACAATGCAAATATGGGGCAGGGGAACTGCTTTGTTTCCTGCATTTTATCCTAAAATATTTAAATAGAAGAGCAGTAGCCATCCTTTGCATGTGAATTACAATCAACAAAAAAATTCAATTGAGCTGTTATTTATTTTAGAGGTGTTATATACCGCTGGCTGGACTCAGAGATATCAGAGCGCTTTACATGATAGAGCTAGTTACGGTAAGAGACAAATTAAGGCGAAAAAGAATAACAAAAACATCAGAGCGCTTTACAAGACTGAGATACATATGGTAAAACAAAATTACAACATTTACAACATTTACAACATCATTATAGGATAAACAGCAGGTAAGACAGATAATAACAAAAGGCTTGAGGTTATACATATCATCTAAACAGATACTCTGAGAAGAGAGTTGAAAATCATAAAGATATGGAAGAGTGAGTTTAAGGCGCAGGTAAAGACCCCCAATATTTATTGAGGAGGTGAATTTTGAGATCTTTTTTAAAGCTGGTGTAGGTCTTTGTGGATTTCTTTTTTAGCAGGGCTGGGACAAGGAGGAGAGCTTTAGTGCTTCTTAAAGGTTGTGTGCTGCCCGCTTTGCAGAGTTTATGGGCAAGGTATGGTGGTACATTTTGATGGAGGACTTTGTGTGTGATGCATGCATTTTTGTAGGTGGATCTGCCTTCGTTGGGGAGCTATTTTAGAGTTTTGAGAGCTGGGGAAATGTGGTCGAACCCTTTACAGTTGGTGTTAAGCCTGGCTGCAAAGTTGAGTACAGATTTGAGTGAAGCTTGGTGGACCTTGGGGATTCCGGTGAGGATGGCATTGCCGTAATCGATTCATGAAAGGACCAGGGATTGAACCACTAATATAAAATCTTTAGTTGGGAGAAAGGGTTTGATTTTCTTGAGATGACGGAGAGGGAAGAAGGCTCCTTTAGCCAAATTTTTGATGTGGATATTGAGGTTTAGAATGTTATCGATGAAGATACCAAGAGATTTTACTGAGTTGGACAAGGAGAGAGAGCAGTTGAGGGCATTGAGGTCGGATCCAAGTTTGAATGGGAGAGGGTTGATTTTGGGGGAGAAGAGGATGATTTCAGTTTTTTTGGTGTTTAGTTTGAGATGATTAAGGTGGAACCAGGATTGGATTTTAGTGAGGGTGGTATTAAGGTGTATGATGTCAGTGTGAGTTTTGATCTTGTAATAGAGTGTGGTGTCATCGGCATAAAGATGGTAGTTGATACCAGCTTGATTTAGAGTGAGGGTGAGGGGTTCTATAAAGAGGATAAATAGTGAAGGTGAGAAATAGATCCCCGGGGGACTCCTAAGTTGACTTGAGTTGGTTTAGATAGATAGTCTTGAATTTTAATTTGTTGGGTTCGATGTTGAAGATAGGACAGAAACCATTCGTGGGTAGTACCATTGAGGCCCAAGCGATCTTTAAGTACATTAAGTAGGGCAGAGTGGTTAACAGTGTCAAAAGCTGCGGAGAGATCAAGGAGAATAAGAAGACATGTTTCACCATTATCAAGGAAGTGGTGGATGTCATCAACAATGTTTAGTATGGACGTTCCAATGCTGCAGCCTTTTCTAAAGCCTGAATATAAGGGTTCCAGAAGTTTGAATTTTTCGATGTGTTTGTCTAATTGGAGCAAGACACATTTTTCGAGGGCTTTAGAAAGAAGGGGGAGGTTAGTGATGGGGCGGAGGTTGTTTAAGTTATTAGGATTAACAGCTGTCAAACAGGTTATGACTCCTGATGTCAGTTGGAAGATAGAAAGCCAATCGCAATGCTCCCTTTGCGGGCGATAGCTACATTTATAGCCCTGTAAAGAGATTCTGTCCTGCCAGCTCAAAGCATCCCTCTGGTGAACTCTGGGAGTGCAATGGGAGCAGGAGATGCCTCTTAACTGAAAAATCGGTTGAATAAAACCAGCTCTGTTCTCATGTGGTGCTCCCTCAGCCTCTCCTGAAATGGCCACTGCTTCAAGCACAGCTCTCTGGGCGCGTCCACTTGCTTTCGCTGGGAGGAAACCCCAATCACCCAAACAACAACAGTAAAACACAAACAAACAGTTGCACGTGGAGTCTGCTATGCTATTTTACAAGTGTAGAGCAGCAATCAAAATGGGGCCCTATTGGCTGAAGAATTTGAGGTGAAGTGAAAATTAAGGATTAAGTTGGAGCACTTGCAAGACTCCATTTTGAAAGGGTTTAGTCTTTGTCCTCTTTTCTTCATCATTTCCTCTTGGTTTTCATTGCAGGAGTGCACTTTAAAGACCACACCAATGTGCCTAGAGTGAGTATAGAGAAAAAAAGGGTTCCACGTAGAAGAGGAATCAAGTATATTTGACAGTGATAATAATCAGCCGTGGACAATGCTGGTAAGAGCGGTGGGGCAGTTGGGTCTGGTGAGGGGATTTCGACAGACGACGATGAGGGAAAGTTAATTATTTATTTAATATTACCTAGGGGTCGTCTGACAAATCCCCCCAACCCAGCCCCACTGCTCTTACCTTCACTGCGCACAGCTGATAATAACTTTCAAATAATTGTACCAGCACATATTAAGGAGGTCCGATTTTTTTTTTTTTTTTAGTAAAGGCAGCGTGTTAGAGGTTGCTTCATATGAATATTTTCCCTTGAAAAAGGAACATGAAAATATCATAACGCATAAGGCTGTGTTTTAGTTTTGAAAATAAACATCTGGATAATTGTAGGAGTGAATTTTATCAATTATTAGAATGGCAATAGCTTGAGTATTTGCTCGAATTTGTTGGGGTCTCTAAGACTGTTGCTTTGGAATTCATAAGATTATCCAGAAATGTGAGCGAAATAAACTCATGTTCTTTGGAATTCGCCGCCACTGCTCGGAGTCAGGCAGATGGAAGACTTTGCACTGAGTGCGAGACAAGTCCCTAAAGCAATGAAACTAGATACTGACAAATGATTATTTTGACAGGATTACAACATTGATGACCGAGGCATTTTTTATCGTATTGTCTGTAGACATAATTCTCTGTATTTCCTTCCTAATTGTCAACATCATTAGATTAGAGATCAACTGGAATATTCTTAATGGCATTTCTCTTTAATTAGGTTTATGATTGTTCCGTGTGCAGTAAAACCACTGTGGTTTATCATAAAAAATATGAGACAGTAATAATGTAGTAGTAATGTTATACAAATGGCCACAAATATTTGTTTAAAAAGGAAATGCATAATTTGTGAATGTTGTACTTTACAGCCATAGTTTGTTTCAGTTAGGTGTGCGTCTGAGGTGATTCTTAGGGCCTGATTTCTAGTTTAGATGTTATGTAATGCACCAGATAACTAACGATACCACAGTGTACGTTATTTATGGGGGGGAATTAATAACACCTATTACAAGTTTCCGGGGAATAGGATGGGGACCAAATCCGCATAATACCGTAAATACTGTATGCTTTTTCCCCATTAAATTTCGGCAGCGTTTACCTGCCGAAATGTAATGAAGGTTGAGTTATTGAACGCATCCGATAATTATCAGATGTTTTAAATACCTTCAAACTCATAATTCCTACCCATGATGATGAGCCTGATGGGGGCGTGGCTTGGGGCCAGTGATGGAAGCCCCCAAATCGCGAGCTCCGTAAGTGAACCCTCAAAATCCTGGCATAACGATACTCCAGGCCCCCCTACCCCGACGGGAGGGAAGGAGAAGGACCCGCGCCCGACTGGACGTGATTTGGGACTCAAGCCTGACCGAGACCCTGGCGCCGTCCGCTTGGAGTCTGGCCGGTGCGGGAGGAGATGCGCGGCCCAAGATGGCGGCTGTGAAATAATAACGTGCGCGGCGGGGACTGTAAAGGCGGCTGTGCCCTTTGGAGGACTTTGAGTGGAAACGAGTCGCATGGTGGTGGTGTCCGAGGAGCCATCGGACTCCTGATGAGAAACAGGCAAGTGGAGCGGGACCCCGCTTGATGCAGGAGACCTGAGGCTGCTCCGGGAGACAACTGCGGAGCGGCCGGGAAATACGTGGCGCTGCGGCGGAGCTCATTACAGAGTCTTCGCGAGTGAGGACGATAGCGGGGGAGCCCAACTCGGCACTGATGAGCGAGGTGCGGAGAGGCTGGGGGCCGCAAGATCATGCACTGAGACCCGAGGAGGGGAGTGGCTGGTCTG
Organism: Lissotriton vulgaris; assembly: GCF_964263255.1. Classification (NCBI taxonomy): domain Eukaryota; kingdom Metazoa; phylum Chordata; class Amphibia; order Caudata; family Salamandridae; genus Lissotriton; species Lissotriton vulgaris. Next base: position 202,960,251 of record NC_141690.1, on the reverse strand, counting down.
CTGGTCCGTGGGCGGTGTCCTGAATGGCTCAGATATATAGGCACTGTGAGATCAACGGGAAAGGATGGGAGGCTGCTACCAGAGACATGGGTACCTGCCAGTGGACATAGCAGGGAGCCCTGGACCCGGCGGCCCACGGTGGGGAGTCAGGCGCTGGACGAGGGGGGAGGGAGGCCGATGCTTCCCCTGGGGAGGAGTTGCAGTGGAGGAGCCTGTGGGAGGTAGTGGATGGCCCTCCCGATGGTCGGAGGTCACGTTCTGTGGTGTCACATGCATAGAGGCCAGCGGGGGAGGCACCCTTAGACCCGAAGTGAGAGCGGCCCGTCCTAACAAGATGCAGGGAAAGACGGCGGCCTGGCCGGGAGCACAGTTCGGAGACCCCTGAGGAATCTGTCTGGCGCGGAAACCGGGGCACCTAGGGGCCAGATGGACTTAAACAGTGATATGCGCACGTGGATGTCCTCCCTTGACTGGATTTAGTCCCGTACTGCTGGTAGGCGAGCTTTGTGGCGGGACTCGACACTCGGGGCAGAGGTGGTAGCCCTCTCTGGAGCGGGACTTTAAAGAACTGTCTGCCCGGTGAGAAGGGAGGCACTCTTCCTCGCGGTGCCTCACCATGGGAAAATTGAAAGGGAAAAAGGACGGAGCACAGCCGATATCGGACAGTGAACTACCTGGCCGGGGGGAGTAGGAAGAGCCCGAGCAGCCGCGTGATCCCCACCTGCAACACCAACTGGACAAAATCCTGGCAGCGATAGCAGACTCCCGTGCGGTGCTACAGCAGGACATAGCGCAGGTGGCCACGGGGTTGGGACTATTGCGAGCTGATCATGCTAAATTGGTAGATAGAGTTAAAACGGTGGAGGGAGTGCTCCAGGTCATTGAACCGCTACAGAACGACCTCAAGGCCACAATGACTAATGTTATGGATCGCATTGGAGTACTGGAGAAAAGGGCCAAAGATGCTGAAGGACAAAATCGCCGGAACAACATCCGCATAGTAGGACTGCCGGAAAAAACGGAGGGGACCGACATGGTGCAGTATCTTGAGACCTGGCTCAAAACAGCGGTGGCACCGAAAGGCCTTTCTACTTTCTACACTTTGGAACGAGCACACAGAGTACCGGCCAGGCTGCCTCAGCAGGGGTGACCCCCGCGGCCGGTGGTGGCACGACTGTTGCACTTCTGAGACAGAGATTTGCTGCTCCAGAAAGCACAAGTAATGGCCCCTACCAAGTGGGGAACAGCAGGGTCAACCTATTCCCAGACTACAGTTACGAAACCCAGCGATGCCGGACCTCCTTGTTGGCCGTCAGAAGGGAAGTAAGAGAAGAGGGACTCCAGTACTCCCTATTGTTCCCAGCCAAGTTACGGGTAATTGTGGACGGCAAAATGTGTTTTTATGATACTCTGGAAGATGCCTGTGCTTGACTAGAATTGTACAGAGCTGGGAAAGACGGCAACGAGCAAAGGGCTTGACTTCCCACAGAACATTTGCCTCAGAGGAAATCGAGGAGGCTTCAGCACAGACAGAGGGGCCTGAGGAGACCCTCGTTGCTGCAGACGGAAGCAGAATGGCGAGACGTGTTGGAAGTGGTATCAGCACTGTCGGGAGCACATTCCGAGAAGGACAAAGATCGATCTGATACCGAACAATCAGAGGCGGACAGTGTGCGCCTGCCGAGGGTCACACCAGCAACGGAAGAAGGGATGTTGGATGAGGGCTAAGGCAGCTGATGAACTGAACAGGAAGCGACTCCAAGGCTTAAGTGGACTCCCTGTCACAGGTTTTGGAGGGGGGTTAGGTGATAGGGGAGGAGTGGTCATTGGAGCCTTTTATTTCTCCGGGTCTCAGTTTGAGGCGCGATGCACGCAAAGGTTGGGCGGCGGCCCGTCGGCACCCAGTCCTCCTCAGCGCCCTTAGGCTTAGAAGTGTGTTAGAGTTTGTAATGGTTTGGATGGGAACTAGCGGTTCGTTACTAGGTCCTGTTCTTATGGGGCTGGGCAGAAGGGCTAGTTGGGAAGGATGTTGGAGGGGAAGTTCACCGGTGTGGAAGCTGGAGCACGATTTGGGATGTAGATGTTACTTGTGGGGAATGGGAGATACCGCTGATTTACGATGTATTACCTGGAATGTGAGGGGCCTACATACTATGACGTAACGTCACAAGGTACATGCATATTTAGTTCGGAGAGGGATACACATAGCACTACTCCAGGAGACCCATTTAACTAAGGTGGAGGGCTTAGCACTACAGAGACGATGGAGGGGGCAAGTATTCTCTACCACAAAACACCTTGGGTCTAAGGACCGGAAAAGAGCATCAGCGAAAAAAACCGAGTCAGCAGAATGTATGACAAAGGGTAAGGTTACCAACCACCTCATGAGAAGAGGAAAAACTGTGTTGCCCGGAAACCCATCAATCACAATTTGTGAGTTCTCATCACTTGGGTCCGGCTTCCTCTTGGTGAGGGTTCTCAGTCTGGAAGATTGACTGGGATAACCTCGGCTGTTACCCACTCAGAGGATGGCTGACTCAACTGAGCACGCCATGATACCCAAAGGCATAGACTCTTGCCAAGTGTCAAGATTCACAAATAATACATGATAAGTGCAGCGCAAAAGAATAAGAAAATGGTGAATTAAAAATGGCTAAGGGAACTCAATTCTACCCTTTATTCTTAGAGTACCCCTGTCATAGTTAAAAAGCAGACCACTAACTAATTGACTCAAAAGTTAGATAGTAAAAAAGGTCGACATGTTTCTGCCCTCACTAGGATCGACAAATATCGGGGCATTCATCAGGACCGAATGGTTTGAAAAAATAACTTGCTGCTGCTATAATGTGAAAAAGCAAAAAGTATGTGCTAAATGGAAATAAACAAATATACTCAACCGACTTTGTCCACCTTGACTGTAATGGAACCAATAGTCGGTCACCTGAAAAACAATGTACATACATTTAAGAATAACCGGTCACACCGCTCATGATTTACCAAGAAAAGCCCCTCTCTAGGTGGGCTCTATTTACCGTGGATCCTAAGTGATCACGAAACCATTTATATAATTAATACAATATGTGCACTTACCCACAAAAGTTGGGTGTCACCCTCACCTCTACCTGGTGATTACTCAGGGAAGGGGGCCCCGCTCTGTAAGAAATAGGTATATTCCATGATCACTTTGCAAATGGTATACTTCTCTCTTACAGCGGTCAGTGTGATGCCAAACGACACCATCAGTAGGCACTAACAACTCTCTCTGACCACTCTAACTGTTGTAATACCTTATTAGAGTTCATCTAGGATCTCCTCAGTACATTAAAATACCGTTATGAAGTGGAGTCAACCCACCTAGAAACTTAATTGTTAAGGACAGTGAGTAGATGGAGGCTGCCTTAGCCATGGTTAACTCAATGGTACAGCTGGATATAAGAATGGATCATCCAGATCTCTCTATGTTAATACACAGTTCGCTGCAAACACAGCAAAGTGCATTCCGCAAACACTCCTCCTGTTAGCGATATAAACGGGAGTTATGATACTAAAAGCCAACAACTCAGACATAGATGTCTGCCAGGGTTGAATGCAGGGTGCTCACAACGGGCACACGTTCGTCTGCAAAAAACACCAGCAACCAAGGATTGCACTCAGAGCCAAAGCGTAACGCATGTCTCACTCCAGTCGAGCACAGTCTTACAACCCTGCTTCTAAACTCGAAATGCGTGGCCTTACCTGTCCGTCGGTACCCCGGGGCGGTCTATGAGTAAAGACCGGAGGTACCGACAGCGGCCAAATTCACTGTTTTTGTCTATGCGGCGGGTCCTTGGTGTAGGTGTCTGGCCCGTTGCCTGACGTGAAACTCGCCGGCATTCCCAGGGGCGCGCATGCGCGAAAGACTAGTGTTACACCCAGAGCGCACGAGCAAGGAAAGTGATGTAATGCTATTACGGCACTACTCTCCCTGTTGTCAGTGAGATGTCTCACGCCAGTTTTAAATTTAATGCCCAGCGTAATGTCACCTATTCTTATAATGACGCAATACAGGATGTTCAGAATGAATAACTCTCGGCATGCAGTTACGGGGGGAATTGAACGTGTCTAATACCCCAGAGCCTACAGATCCGTCAATTAAACAGGTACGTGATCATATTACAAGGACAGCCACGGTATCTCATCGTTCAGACCGAAGCGATCACTTTTAAGCCTGAACACCCATCTTTGCTCCCTACGCAGTAAAAACAGTTGGATGTCCACTACGTGGGAGGGAATGTGTGGTTTCTCTAAGATGACCCACTGGAGATCTGTGTCAGAGTGACCTGCTGCTATGTAGTGGCTTGTGAGCTTAGTCGCACTTTTCTTGCACCGAATGGTGCTCCTGTGCTCAGAGATCCTCACCTTTATCTTACGTGAGGTCATACCCACGTACCTCTTGTGGCAAGGACACGTTATTAAATAGATAACGTGATCAGAATTACAATTTGTGTGTTTGTTTAATACCCAAGGGATAGGTGTACCTATATCTACCTCGGTCTGATGGCTGGTGAGGGGACACACAGAGCAATTCCCACACGGGAAATGTCCCTTACTGGAGGAAGACCCCACAAATTCAAGTCAGTAGTAGCAGTCTTTTCCCTAGGGCGAGTGTGCACCAACTGGTCTTTCAAGTTGTTGCTGCGTTTGAAAGCAAACAATGGTGGTGGCAATGCATTTCCATCAATCTTGAGAATTTTCCAGTGCCTCAAAATGCTTTTCTTGAGGGAGTTAGAGTAGCTGCAAAAGGTGTTAACACAGGTAATTCTCTGTGTGGAAGGGTCTGTGACAGCAACGGCCCGAGGTTCAAGAAGAGCATCTCTATGATTATTGGAAGCCCTTTTCATAGAGGCTTTCACTGACCTTCTTGGATACTGACGGTCTTGCAGTTGGGCAGACAAAAGGTTAGCATGTTCCTTGAAAACTGTGATCTCTGAGCAGTTTCGACGAATTCTCAAAAATTGCCCGAAAGGTAAGTTCTCTCTTAGGGCCTGTGGATGGTAACTCTGAAAGTGTAGCAATGAATTTCTAGCCATGGGTTTCTTATAGAGTGCAGTATGAAGGAACCCCTGCTGAGGATATATCCGCAGATCCAGGAAGGGCAGGCTCAACTTAGAGTATTCACATGTGAATTTAAGAAAGGCATTACGTTGATTCAGCCATGCATGGAAGTCATCAATGGACGTGGCAGACCCTCTCCAGACTACGAAAACGTCGTCTATATAGCGTTTCCATGTAACAATGTGGCCTCTGTATGGATTGCTCTCAGGTAGTATTACTGTTTGCTCAAAGTGATGAACATACAAATTAGCTAGAGAAGGAGCAAAAACACTGCCCATGGAAGTGCCAGACACTTGCAAAAACAAGTCATTCTCGAATTTGAAAAAGTTCTCTTTCATTGCCAAGGTGACACAAGACATTATGAACTGTATTGGGGTGATGTATTCCCAACTAGTGGTACGCAACAGAGACTCAACGACAGACAAGGTTTCATCTTGCGGTATGCAAGTATATAATGACTCGACGTCAAAAGAGACAAGGAAGTCCTGATCTACGTCGAAAGGCATATCACGCAAAATCAGTAGTAGATCTTTAGTATCTTGTATGAACGTGGGCATTAACTTAACCAATGGTTTCAAAAAGAAATCAACAAAAGTTGAGAGAGGTTCCAATAAGGAACCTAGACCTGAAATAATGGGTCTCCCAGGTGGAGGAGAGATCCCCTTATGTATTTTTGGCAATACATAGAAGTACGGGACCACCGGATGCCGTGCAATCAAGAAGGAAGCTTCCTGGTCTGTAATCCAGCCTTCTTCAGATGCCTTCTCCACCAATTTCTTAATGGAGGTAGTCAGTCTAGATGTGGGGTCCATTTTAAGGCACTGGTAGAAACTCTTGTTATTCAGTTGTCGTCTACACTCTGCGGTGTAAGTATCAGTGTCCAGGATGACTGTTGCACCGCCTTTATCGGCGGGTTTCACCGTAATGGAGACGTCATTAGCCAGAGTGGAAAGTGCCAAACGTTCTTGCTTGGTAAGATTTTGAAATTGATGGACGTCTGTCTGGAAAATCTTTTCTACATCATCCAGTACTGCTCGTTCGAAGGTGAGAATCTCAGGAGGAGTTACACTGGAGGGTGGATTGAAGGTTGACTTACAGCGCAATCCCGTATTTCGATCTACCATGTCTGCAGTTTGCTCTATCTCTTTGTCTTTGAAGAAAGCACGTAGTCTTAACTTCCTGAAAAAACCGGCAAGTTCTTGCCTGGTGTCAAAAGAGTCGCCTTTGTAGGTAGGTACAAAACCTAGTCCCTTTTCGAGAACTTGTGTCTCATCTGTGTTCAAAGTGCGGCGGCTCAGATTCACTATTAGACTCGGGCGTTGCTCGGACCTGGTGGCATCTGGTCCTGCTGGTTGCTCCTGGTCCGTGATGATAGCGGAGGACTCCAATGTACATTGGGCTGTGTAGTCCGTCTTCTTCCTCTGGACCGTCTTGGGCCCTGTCCTAAAAAAGGCTGCTGACCAAAGTTGTTATAGGGTGGAAGAGGATATGCCTGACCGGGGAACGGAGGTTGCATATAATTGAAGGGTCCAGGTGGCCACCATTGTGGGTGAGTGGGCATATGAAACTGCCTCCCTCTCCTTGGACCTCGAAACCTCTGGTTGCCACCCCTGGTTTGTTGATAAGTCGTTGAATCTGAATCTGAAGAGTTATCTTCGCTACCCGACGTGGAGTAGTTTGACCCCAATGGTCTGCCTTGTTGATTGTAGGCCTGTGGGACATAAGAGTCACTCGTGTAAGGATACACTTTTACCATCGCGAATTTGGCTAAATCCTTTTTGAATTTGATGATCTTACTCGCCAGGATGTTATCTTTAAACTCTTTGTTGGTCTTATCTGATTCTTTTGCTTGTTTGTTATAAACCGTAGTGACTAGAACCGATTTGATTTGTGCTTCAAGGGTCTGAATCTCAATCAGAATGTTGTCTGCTATCCTCTTGGCGGTCGTAATAATCAGGATGAGCCAGTCCCTGGTGCATCGCCATGCCACCAGGGACCAATCTTTGAGGAACTGTTTGTCCTCAAGAAACAACCTGGGCGCATTAGTCACAATAAGGCCAGTTGGTGCACAGTTAGCCCAAAATACTCTGTCATTATCGCTCCATGTACCTGAGTTCGTGAATGGGAGCGTTTGAGCAAATGGACTTTGTTCCAATCATCTGTGTTCTGTGTCGTGTTAATATTAGGAAGACTATCAATGATACTAGGTGTAGCTAGAATATCGGATGCAACTGCTTCGTCAAAGGATAGACCTAGTCTCTCCGCCATAATTACAAGAGAAAGTCGGTCAAGTAATAAGGCTTACTGTGTGTATCAGGACCACACAGGAGTAGTAAAACGCAGTGAGAGTGGTGCGAACTACAGTGTCGGAGGCAAAGCACCCTAACTGAGCGGTTATTAAGTCCCGTACACAGCGGGAAACTAAAAAGCAAGACCCGCGGCCGTAGCCGCTCAATTACAAAACACAACACATTAAGGAGGGTCTCAGGGTTAGTTTAAAGACCTGCAAGGTGTGTTACCCCTATATAACAACAATCTACCACAAAACACCTTGGGTCTAAGGACCGGAAAAGAGCATCAGCGGAAAAAAACGGAGTCAGCAGAATGTATGACAAAGGGTAAGGTTACCAACCACCTCATGAGAAGAGGAAAAACTGTGTTGCCCGGAAACCCATCAATCACAATTTGTGAGTTCTCATCACTTGGGTCCGGCTTCCTCTTGGTGAGGGTTCTCAGTCTGGAAGATTGACTGGGATAACCTCGGCTGTTACCCACTCAGAGGATGGCTGACTCAACTCAACAGCCGAGGTTATCCCAGTCAATCTTCCAGACTGAGAACCCTCACCAAGAGGAAGCCGGACCCAAGTGATGAGAACTCACAAATTGTGATTGATGGGTTTCCGGGCAACACAGTTTTTCCTCTTCTCATGAGGTGGTTGGTAACCTTACCCTTTGTCATACATTCTGCTGACTCTGTTTTTTTCCGCTGATGCTCTTTTCCGGTCCTTAGACCCAAGGTGTTTTGTGGTAGATTGTTGTTATATAGGGGTAACACACCTTGCAGGTCTTTAAACTAACCCTGAGACCCTCCTTAATGTGTTGTGTTTTGTAATTGAGCGGCTACGGCCGCGGGTCTTGCTTTTTAGTTTCCCGCTGTGTACGGGACTAAATAACCGCTCAGTTAGGGTGCTTTGCCTCCGACACTGTAGTTCGCACCACTCTCACTGCGTTTTACTACTCCTGTGTGGTCCTGATACACACAGTAAGCCTTATTACTAGACCGACTTTCTCTTGTAATTATGGCGGAGAGACTAGGTCTATCCTTTGACGAAGCAGTTGCATCCGATATTCTAGCTACACCTAGTATCATTGATAGTCTTCCTAATATTAACACGACACAGAACACAGATGATTGGAACAAAGTCCTTTTGCTCAAACGCTCCCATTCACGAACTCAGGTACATGGAGCGATAATGACAGAGTATTTTCGGGCTAACTGTGCACCAACTGGCCTTATCGTGACTAATGCGCCCAGGTTGTTTCTTGAGGACAAACAGTTCCTCAAAGATTGGTCCCTGGTGGCATGGCGATGCACCAGGGACTGGCTCATCCTGATTATTACGACCGCCAAGAGGATAGCAGACAACATTCTGATTGAGATTCAGACCCTTGAAGCACAAATCAAATCGGTTCTAGTCACTACGGTTTATAACAAACAAGCAAAAGAATCAGATAAGACCAACAAAGAGTTTAAAGATAACATCCTGGCGAGTAAGATCATCAAATTCAAAAAGGATTTAGCCAAATTCGCGATGGTAAAAGTGTATCCTTACACTAGTGACTCTTATGTCCCACAGGCCTACAATCAACAAGGCAGACCATCGGGGTCAAACTACTCCACGTCGGGTAGCGAAGATAACTCTTCAGATTCAGATTCAACGACTTATCAACAAACCAGGGGTGGCAACCAGAGGTTTCGAGGTCCAAGGAGAGGGAGGCAGTTTCATACGCCCACTCACCCACAATGGTGGCCACCTGGACCCTTCAATTATATGCAACCTCCGTTCCCGGGTCAGGCATATCCTTTTCCACCCTATAACAACTTTGGTCAGCAGCCTTTTTTAGGACAGGGCCCAAGACGGTCCAGAGGAAGAAGACGGACTACACAGCCCAATGTACATTGGAGTCCTCCGCTATCATCACGGACCAGGAGCAACCAGCAGGACCAGATGCCACCAGGTCCGAGCAACGCCCGAGTCTAATAGTGAATCTGAGCCGCCGCAGTTTGAACACAGATGAGACACAAGTTCTCGAAAAGGGACTAGGTTTTGTACCTACCTACAAAGGTGACTCTTTTGACACCAGGCAAGAACTTGCCGGTTTTTTCAGGAAGTTAAGACTACGTGCTTTCTTCAAAGACAAAGAGATAGAGCAAACTACAGACATGGTAGATCGAAATACGGGATTGCGCTGTAAGTCAACCTTCAATCCACCCTCCAGTGTAACTCCTCCTGAGATTCTCACACCTTCGAACGAGCAGTACTGGATGATGTAGAAAAGATTTTCCAGACAGACGTCCATCAATTTCAAAATCTTACCAAGCAAGAACGTTTGGCACTTTCCACTCTGGCTAATGACGTCTCCATTACGGTGAAACCCGCCGATAAAGGCGGTGCAACAGTCATCCTGGACACTGATACTTACACCGCAGAGTGTAGACGACAACTGAATAACAAGAGTTTCTACCAGTGCCTTAAAATGGACCCCACATCTAGACTGACTACCTCCATTAAGAAATTGGTGGAGAAGGCATCTGAAGAAGGCTGGATTACAGACCAGGAAGCTTCCTTCTTGATTGCACGGCATCCGGTGGTCCCGTACTTCTATGTATTGCCAAAAATACATAAGGGGATCTCTCCTCCACCTGGGAGACCCATTATTTCAGGTCTAGGTTCCTTATTGGAACCTCTCTCAACTTTTGTTGATTTCTTTTTGAAACCATTGGTTAAGTTAATGCCCACGTTCATACAAGATACTAAAGATCTACTACTGATTTTGCGTGATATGCCTTTCGACGTAGATCAGGACTTCCTTGTCTCTTTTGACGTCGAGTCATTATATACTTGCATACCGCAAGATGAAACCTTGTCTGTCGTTGAGTCTCTGTTGCGTACCACTAGTTGGGAATACATCACCCCAATACAGTTCATAATGTCTTGTGCCACCTTGGCAATGAAAGAGAACTTTTTCAAATTCGAGAATGACTTGTTTTTGCAAGTGTCTGGCACTTCCATGGGCAGTGTTTTTGCTCCTTCTCTAGCTAATTTGTATGTTCATCACTTTGAGCAAACAGTAATACTACCTGAGAGCAATCCATAAAGAGGCCACATTGTTACATGGAAACGCTATATAGACGACGTTTTTGTAGTCTGGAGAGGGTCTGCCACGTCCATTGATGACTTCCATGCATGGCTGAATCAACGTAATGCCTTTCTTAAATTCACATGTGAATACTCTAAGTTGAGCCTGCCCTTCCTGGATCTGCGGATATATCCTCAGCAGGGGTTCCTTCATACTGCACTCTATAAGAAACCCATGGCTAGAAATTCATTGCTACACTTTCAGAGTTACCATCCACAGGCCCTAAGAGAGAACTTACCTTTCAGGCAATTTTTGAGAATTCGTCGAAACTGCTCAGAGATCACAGTTTTCAAGGAGCATGCTAACCTTTTGTCTGCCCAACTGCAAGACCGTCAGTATCCAAGAAGGTCAGTGAAAGCCTCTATGAAAAGGGCTTCCAATAATCATAGAGATGCTCTTCTTGAACCTCGGGCCGTTGCTGTCACAGACCCTTCCACACAGAGAATTACCTGTGTTAACACCTTTTGCAGCTACTCTAACGCCCTCAAGAAAAGCATTTTGAGGCACTGGAAAATTCTCAAGATTGATGGAAATGCATTGCCACCACCATTGTTTGCTTTCAAACGCAGCAACAACTTGAAAGACCAGTTGGTGCACACTCGCCCTAGGGAAAAGACTGCTACTACTGACTTGAATTTGTGGGGTCTTCCTCCAGTCAAGGGACATTTCCTGTGTGGGAATTGCTCTGTGTGTCCCCTCACCAGCCATCAGACCGAGGTAGATATAGGTACACCTATCCCTTGGGTATTAAACAAACACACAAATTGTAATTCTGATCACGTTATCTATTTAATAACGTGTCCTTGCCACAAGAGGTACGTGGGTATGACCTCACGTAAGATAAAGGTGAGGATCTCTGAGCACAGGAGCACCATTCGGTGCAAGAAAAGTGCGACTAAGCTCACAAGCCACTACATAGCAGCAGGTCACTCTGACACAGATCTCCAGTGGGTCATCTTAGAGAAACCCCACATTCCCTCCCACGTAGTGGACATCCAACTGTTTTTACTGCGTAGGGAGCAAAGATGGGTGTTCAGGCTTAAAAGTGATCGCTTCGGTCTGAACGATGAGATACCGTGGCTGTCCTTGTAATATGATCACGTACCTGTTTAATTGACGGATCTGTAGGCTCTGGGGTATTAGACACGTTCAATTCCCCCCGTAACTGCATGCCGAGAGTTATTCATTCTGAACATCCTGTATTGCGTCATTATAAGAATAGGTGACATTACGCTGGGCATTAAATTTAAAACTGGCTTGAGACATCTCACTGACAACAGGGAGAGTAGTGCCGTAATAGCATTACATCACTTTCCTTGCTCGTGCGCTCTGGGTGTAACACTAGTCTTTCGCGCATGCGCGCCCCTGGGAATGCCGGCGAGTTTCACGTCAGGCAACGGGCCAGACACCTACACCAAGGACCCGCCGCATAGACAAAAACAGTGAATTTGTCCGCTGTCGGTACCTCCGGTCTTTACTCATAGACCGCCCCGGGGTACCGACGGACAGGTAAGGCCACGCATTTTGATTTTAGAAGCAGGGTTGTAAGGCTGTGCTCGACTGGAGTGAGACATGCGTTACGCTTTGGCTCTGAGTGCAATCCTTGGTTGCTGGTGTTTTTTGCAGACGAACGTGTGCCCATTGTGAGCACCCTGCATTCAACCCTGGCAGACATCTATGTCTGAGTTGTTGGCTTTTAGTATCATAACTCCCGTTTATATCGCTAACAGGAGGAGTGTTTGCGGAATGCACTTTGCTGTGTTTGCAGCGAACTGTGTATTAACATAGAGAGATCTGGATGATCCATTCTTATATCCAGCTGTACCATTGAGTTAACCATGGCTAAGGCAGCCTCCATCTACTCACTGTCCTTAACAATTAAGTTTCTAGGTGGGTTGACTGCACTTCATAACGGTATTTTAATGTACTGAGGAGATCCTAGATGAACTCTAATAAGGTATTACAACAGTTAGAGTGGTCAGAGAGAGTTGTTAGTGCCTACTGATGGTGTCGTTTGGCATCACACTGACCGCTGTAAGAGAGAAGTATACCATTTGCAAAGTGATCATGGAATATACCTATTTCTTACAGAGCGGGGCCCCCTTCCCTGAGTAATCACCAGGTAGAGGTGAGGGTGACACCCAACTTTTGTGGGTAAGTGCACATATTGTATTAATTATATAAATGGTTTCGTGATCACTTAGGATCCACGGTAAATAGAGCCCACCTAGAGAGGGGCTTTTCTTGGTAAATCATGAGCGGTGTGACCGGTTATTCTTAAATGTATGTACATTGTTTTTCAGGTGACCGACTATTGGTTCCATTACAGTCAAGGTGGACAAAGTCGGTTGAGTATATTTGTTTATTTCCATTTAGCACATACTTTTTGCTTTTTCACATTATAGCAGCAGCAAGTTATTTTTTCAAACCATTCGGTCCTGATGAATGCCCCGATATTTGTCGATCCTAGTGAGGGCAGAAACATGTCGACCTTTTTTACTATCTAACTTTTGAGTCAATTAGTTAGTGGTCTGCTTTTTAGCTATGACAGGGGTACTCTAAGAATAAAGGGTAGAATTGAGTTCCCTTAGCCATTTTTAATTCACCATTTTCTTATTCTTTTGCGCTGCACTTATCATGTATTATTTGTGAATCTTGACACTTGGCAAGAGTCTATGCCTTTGGGTATCATGGCGTGCTCAGTTGAGTCAGCCATCCTCTGAGTTGGTAACAGCCGAGGTTATCCCAGTCAATCTTCCAGACTGAGAACCCTCACCAAGAGGAAGCCGGACCCAAGTGATGAGAACTCACAAATTGTGATTGATGGGTTTCCGGGCAACACAGTTTTTCCTCTTCTCATGAGGTGGTTGGTAACCTTACCCTTTGTCATACATTCTGCTGACTCGGTTTTTTTCCGCTGATGCTCTTTTCCGGTCCTTAGACCCAAGGTGTTTTGTGGTAGATTGTTGTTATATAGGGGTAACACACCTTGCAGGTCTTTAAACTAACCCTGAGACCCTCCTTAATGTGTTGTGTTTTGTGGGGGCAAGTATTCAACATCACCTACTCAGCGTTTGCACAAGGTGCTCTGATCTGGATAGGAGCAGGGGTCCCTTTCCAGGTCACAAGGCAGACGATAGACCCTACAGGCAGGTTTGTGGCCATATAGGGTAGACTCAGGGGCAGAGATATAGCCTTTTGCAGTGTTTATGCACCTAACGTTGATCAGATGGGTTTCCTGAAGCAACTTTCTGGTTCATTGGCTTACTATCTTGCGATTTCACTGGTGATAGGAGGAGACTTCAACTCCATAACAGACGTATCGCAGGATAGATCACACCCCCCGCTGGCCGATTCCCCGATACATAGGCTGACTAAAGGCAGGATAGAATGGCAGAATAGATGGAGTCTGGTGGACGCCTGGCGTACGCATCACCCGCTCGATCGTGACTACTCCTTCTTCTCTGGGATGAACGATTTACATGTCCGTCTGGACACTGTATTGTATTCGCCCACGGTGCTGCACTCTGTGGTGCAGACCGAATATCTAACTAGGACGATCCCCGATCATAATCCGCTGCTATTCACCATGGATGTATGACGTTACAACGCATACTTTTACAACGCCTACCTTTACAACGCAATTTTTACACCGCAACATCCATTACAACGCATACCATTACAACGCATGCCATTACAACGAATTCTTTGAAACTACCTTTACAACGCATTCCACTACAACGCATACTACCTTTACAACGCATACCATTACAACGCATAACATTACATTACATGTAAGGTAAGTGTTAGTGTAGGGGTTAAAATTACTATTCTAACTCCAGGGGGTGCAACAGTAGGGTAAGTGTTGGATAGTGTAGGGGTAAAAATTACTATTCTAACTCCAGGGGGTGCAACAGTAGGGTAAGTGTTGGATAGTGTAAGGGTACTATGTGTTGTAATGCTATGCGTTGTAATGGTATGCGTTGTAATGACTGCGTTGTAATGGCATGCATTGTAGTGGTGTGTGTTGTAGTGTCATGCGTTGTAATGGTTGCGTTGTAAATGCATGCGTTGTAATGGATGTTGCGTTGTAAAAGTTTTGTTGTAATGGTAGTGCGGTGTAAAAGTTACGTTGTAAAGGTTGTTTCCCATTCACCATGCACTGGATGACCGGGGTGTCAAGTATCCCCTCTTGGAGACTACGGCCTGAAACACTAGAGGACCCGAATTTTCAGAAGGAAGTGAGCGAAGGGATCACTCATTATTTTGCGTAGAATGCTGGCTCGGCCTCCACGAGGGCGATTGAATGGGATGCTTTCAAAGTGTTTATCAGGGGAATATGCATAGGGAAATATGCGGGAGTGCGGAAGGTGCTCCTACACAACCTGAACCAGGCCGAGGATAGGCTACGTAAGGCAGAATTAGCGAGGCCTGACCACCCTGAGCTTCAGACAGAGGTCAAGACAGCGAAAGAGGAGGTCGCAGCAGAGGTGGAAAGATTGCGCTGCTTTGACTATAAGGCCTATACTGCGAGGGTTCATGCAGAGGGAGACAAGGCAGGAACTCTACTGGTTTGGTTGGCCAATCCGGCGAAGAGAGGCTCCCTATTTTGGCCCTGGAGACAGATGACGGGGAGGTGGTGTACACCCAAAATGAGATTTTGCACCGTTTTTTGCGATACTATGAGGGACTCTATGAGAGTTCGTTAGTGGCAGGGACCTTGAAATCGGTTCCTTTTTGGAGGGACTTGCACTTCCAGAATTGGAGCAAGAGCAAGCAAAATGCTTAGGCCAGGATATAGAGATAGGTGAAGTTAGAAGTGCTATTAAGCACATGGCCAGGAATAAAACGCCAGGAGTAGACTTATTGCCGATAGAGTTCTACGGAAAGTATATGGATCTGTTGGCGCCGAGACTCCTGGAGGTCTATAGGGAAGCGAAAGACCTTGGCCGGTTACCTACCTCCATGCGGGAGGCACTGGTGATTCCACTTTTAAAACCTGCTTGAGAGGGGACGAATCCGGCCTCTTACCGCCCGCTATCGACGCTGACTACAGACTACAAGATACTGAGCAGCATCTTCGCGACCCGACTTTTAAACCATATGACAACGCTGATCCATGACGATCAAGCTGGGTTCATACCGACGAGAAACACGTCCACAAACATTAGAAGATTGGTGAGGTTGCTTGAGGAAGAACAGCCAGAGGCGCGACTGCCAATGGTTAGATATTGAGAAAGCTTTTGAAAGCTTAGAATGGCTATATTTCTACAAAACAATGGGGCACTTCGGCCTGAGAGCCGACTTTGTGCAGTGGACGAAAGTGTTAAATACGTCGGCTGTGGCTAGGGTGCGTGTTGGAACGCTGATATCTCCGCAATACCCAGTAGCCCGTGGTACTAGACAGGGATGTTCGCTCTCCCTTTGTTGTTCGCCCTAGCAGTGGAGCCTCTAGCGGCAAAGATCCGAATGGGGGACCACTATGATGGTCTGAGGTGTAGAGAAGATCGGCAGTACATATCACTATATGCTGATGACCTGCTGTTATTTCTTGAGGACGCATGCGGCGCGTTAACGAGAGCTGGAACCTTGCTGTCGGAATTTAGGGAAGTCTCGGGGCTGAGAGTGAACTGGTCGAAAACATGCCTGTTCCCGGTGAGGCAGGGAGAGCCCCAGCCCACCACAGATAGGGATGTGAGGTGGGAACCCACTTGTTTGAAATATCTGGGAGTGCATATCTATCACACTGCCGCTGATATGCTGGAAGGGAACGTGTGGCATGGCGTGAGAGCATTGAAAAGTAATATGGCCTTTTGGGCCACCCTCCTGCTGTCGGTGACAGGCCGAACAGCTCTATTGAAAATGATAGCGCTTCCTCGACTATTATATTTTTTTAGAATTCTCCCAATATGGATCCCCTGCTCAATGTTCAAATTGTTGAAATCGCTCATAGTGAGTTTCCTCTGGGGAACGGGTAGACGTTGGGTTGCGCAGGCAACGCTCCTTTGGCCCAAAGCTGAGGGAGGATTGGCGGTCCCAGACTTCGAGCTGTATTATTTAGCGGCCCAACTACAGATATTAACACAAGCACTAGCGAAGGAATTCAGAGGTCCGGAACAGCAAAGAGGTAGGGGAATACCACGCTATGTCCTGTCATTCATAGTGCTGCAACAATAATTAGACCTTAGGGATCTCCTTTTTTTTTTTTTTTTTTAAATATATTTTTATTGCAGAGTTATAAACCACAGGATACAATTAAGCAACCAGTACACTTGCGAGCTTCCCCCGTCCAATAAGAATTCCCAATCGTACACAGCCATTCAGCCCGCATCCCGGAGGCCGGGCGGCATATTATATCGCTCAAGAGGAACACATCACAGTGCACGTCCCGTAAGGACCCTGGTTGAAAAATCGTTTTGCGTATCTGCTTTTACCCCCCCACCCACAACAACATTCCCGTCAGCCATCCCAGTGATAGTCAGTAATGTCGCCCTTGTCGGGACCCGCCCTAGGCGCCAGAGGTCGTCACACCTGGCCACCCTACCCAGCCTTTCTACCCTCCACATAGTAACTATCGTCCCAGTAGATCCAGGGCCCTGACAGGCGACTATCTAATGGCTTCCGGCCCTCCCCAAACACCCAACAACCAACCCCCCCAAAGCCCCCCCCCCCTGGCAACTGCTAAGGCGTGAGCCTCGTCCTGTCGAATTGGATGGGTCCACTACAGTGCGTGATGCTATACTTCTGTGTTCGCCCCGCGGTGTCCAGCGGCTTAGGTCTCACCATCCTCATCCTCTACCAAAGAATCACGCATAGCCTGTACCACTAACTCCCATGCACGCGCCGCATCCAGTGCCTTCTCATTCCCCAACTTTACAGCTTGCTTCATCCGGAGCACACTCTCGCAGTCAGACCACCGCAGCAGCTCATTCTTCCATCTACGCAGTGAGGGTCCCCCCCTGGACTTCCAATGCCACGATATTTCCCTCTGTGCCAATATCAGGCCCAGGTCTATGAATTTGCTTGTCACCCTGGTGTGCTTAGTATGCGGGAACCAGAGCAATAGGCACGCCGCCATGTCGAATTCCACCTCCCTGTCAGTCACTTCATTCAGAAGGTCCCCTACCTCCGCCCAATAGGTCCCCAGTTGTGGGCACCCCCAAAACAAGTGGTCCATGTCCGCTCCCTGAGACGAACACCGCGGGCAACAGGCATCCGGCACCTGAAAGTACCGCTGTAGTTTCTCAGGAGTTAAATAGGCCCTATGGAGCACATAGAAATGCACCTGCTGAAAACGCGCGTTTCTAGTGCCCTTCCACGTGCGTCGCAGGATGTGACCCCATGCCGTATCCGGTATGGGCCGGCCGATGCTCACCTCCCATTTAGCCTTGAGCCCTTGGAGTGGTTCCAACCCCTCGTTCAGCATCCTATTATGGAGGCACGTCACAGCCTTGAACGTGCCAGCCGCCATCACCACATATTGGCACGCCATAGTCGTCGTGGGTTCCAGGAGCCCCTCTTTCCAATGCTTTTGTATGGCTGCAACTACTGCCGCATGTAGGAGAAAGCCCCCGGCAGGCAGCCCGAACTGGTCCCGGAGCGCCTCGAATGGCGCCAAAGCCCCATCTATGTACAAGTCGCCCACCACCTGCAGTCCCGCCTCCTCCCAATCCAGCAACGGGGACCAATCCCCTCCGTGCGGCAATGCCGTCAACATCCCGATCGGGATCTCCGGGGCATAAGGCCGCGATGCCCTCGCTCTCCGAAGGCTCCGTTGCCAGCACAACCGGAGCGTCCGCTCTTCCATGGTGAGGGCCCGTAACTCGAGCCGCTGCTGCATAATGATGTAGGACAGCACGTGGCGTTGCATTCCCCGATCCCGGTCCTCCTCCGGGCCCCGGAACACCCTGGCTACGTTCTGTGTAAGGACCTGCAACTGCGCTGCAAGATAATACAGCTCGAGGTCGGGCACAGCCATGCCCCCTCCCAGCTTGGGGCGAAGTAGCGTGCTCAGGGCTACTCTACGGCGGCCATGCCCCCAAAGAAAGCCAATTATCATTGACCGCAGTTCTCTAAACACCCCCTGGGGAATCCAGACAGGCAGCGTTCGGAAATAATAGAGGAAACGGGGGAGCGCCACCATTTTCAACAGTGCTATCCTGCCCAGGACCGACAGCGGGAGGGTCGACCAAAAAGACAAGCTGCCCCGCAGCGCCCGGACGCAGCGGCCGATATTGCCCTCCAATAGGTCCGCAGCCGCGTGGTAAATGCGGACACCCAAATAGGTGATGCAAGAGGGTTCCCATACTACTCCCAAATCGCTGCTAGGGGCTGGTGATCCCGCTCGCAGCGGGAACACACAAGTCTTCGCCCAATTGACCTTAAGGCCCGACAGCCGGCCGAACTCAGACAGCAGGTCCATCGCTCCAACCAGTGCCCCCGAGGTGTCAGCTAGGTACAGGAGCAAGTCATCCGCGTATAGCGATATATAATGCCACTGCCCGTCACTAACTATCCCCGCGTATCGGTCACCTGACCTCGCTTGGACCGCCAAGGGTTCCATCGCCAGGGCAAACAATAGGGGGGAGAGAGAACATCCCTGTCGTGTCCCCCTGCCCACTGGATACGCCGCAGACACCAGGCCACCCAATCGTACTCTCGCCGTCGCCGAGGTGTATAAGACCCTCGTCCACCTCCGAAACCCCTCGCCCATGCCAAACCTCTCTAGCACTCCATCCAGGAAAGGCCATTCCAAGCTATCAAAGGCCTTCTCGATGTCCACGGACAGAACCGCTGGTGCTCCCTCCCTGTCCAAGATGGCGTCCATTATTCCCACCAGGCGGCGGATATTCAGCGCCGTGCTCCTCGTGGGTATAAACCCGGCCTGATCCCTGTGTACCAGACCCGTCATGTGCGGGGCCAGCCTGGTGGCCAGGATGCGGCTCAGGATCTTATAATCCACCGTCAGCATGGACAGCGGGCGATAAGACCTCACATCCGCCGCATCCCGGCCAGGCTTGAGGAGTGGTACAATCAAGGCCTCCCGCATGGACCCAGGCAATGCTCCCTTCTCGAAGGCTTCCGTGTACACCACCAGCAGCCTGGGCGCCAAGCTGTCCACATATTGTTGATAGAATTCAATTGGCAGTCCGTCCACCCCGGGCGTCTTGTTGCGGGCCATATGTTTGATGGCCACCTGTATTTCCGTGAGCGTGATCGGGCTACCCAGCTCCCTCACATCCTCCTCGTCCAGGACCGGGAGCTGCCTCTCCCCCAGGTATTCCTCGATGTCCTGAGCCCCCACTCCCAGCTGACTCCGGTACAGCTCCTCATAATATCCCCTAAATCGTTCCAATACCGCTGCCTGGGAGTACACCATCTCTCCCTGCGCATTATTAATGCCGAGAATCGGGCAGCCCCTAAGTTCCGGGTTAGCTAATCTGGCCAAGAGGGTACCCACCTTGTCCCTTTCTGCGTGTGCCCTGTTGATGTACTGCCTATAGTCATAGCACCTCAAACGTTCCGTCTCGGTGGCAACCACTTCCTTCGCCTCCAACAACTGGGCCTGTAGACCCGGCCTAGCCGGCCTGCGGCGCTCCAAGTCCCTCAAAGTTTCCTCCGCTTTCAATAGGTCATTCAGCACAGTCGTGCGAGCATTCGAGAACCTACCCAAACACCCCCCTCTCACCACCACTTTCATTGCATCCCATTCAATAGCCCTACTCGCAGCCGTTCCCTCATTCACTCCGAAATAACTATCTATGCCTTGCCGAACCGCATCGCTGAACACAGAGTCCTCTAGCGTCTCCGGCCGAAGCCGCCATGTTGGTATCACTGAGCGCTCTCTCTGCCACTGAATGTGCACCAATAGGGGGTTATGATCGGATATAGTCCTAGCCAGGTACTCCGCATGGGTAATCAATGGGGCCAGGGATCCCCCGCAAAGCACCGAATCGATCCTGACATGTAGATCATGGAGAGCGGAATAAAAGGAATAATCCCTGGCTCCCCTGTGCTGCTCCCTCCAGACATCCAGCAACCCCCATCTTTCCTGCCAGTCCTTCCTGTGCGCGGCCAGCCTGCGCACCGGAGAGTCTACTAGGGGGGGATGGGACCTATCCAGAGCAACATCCGTAATCGAGTTAAAGTCCCCCCCTAACACTATCGGACCCGCCAGGAAAGAGGCCAAGGACCCCGAGAGACTATCAAAGTATCGGCCTTGGTCAGTGTTCGGTGCATAGACACAGCAGAAAACCACATCCCGTCCATATAACCTCCCCTCCACCGCCACATACCTGCCATTCGGATCTACTACTTGATTCAGCACTTGAAAGGGTATCCCCGCCCTCACCCAGATCAACACCCCCCTGGCATATGCTGAGTAAGTGGTGCCGAACACCTGGCCCCGCCATCTTTTCTGCAAGGCAGCGCACTCTTTTTTGGTGAGATGAGTCTCCTGGAGCATAGCAATCTGAACCCCCCTGCGTACCAGATATGCATGTACTTTGTGTCGTTTCACCATGGTCCGCAGCCCCCGGACATTCCACGTTAGGCATTTCAAGTTAGGTAATGTCCCCATTCCAACTCCGTACAGTCCGAATCAAAAAACAAAGGTCCATGGCCCCCCCATTGCAGTTGCCCCCCCCCGAACATTCCCAAAACTGAAACACTTCCCAAACCCCACTCCCCAGGACAGAGCACACGAACCCAGTGGCCGCCCCCATCCAAACCTTGAATCAACTTCTCACACTCTTACCCTGTGGTCTCCACCACAGTCGACCTTAAGGGCCCAAGGGGGGTGAGTCGCCGCCGACCCCAGCTAGCGGAGCCCGCGCCCCGCACCTTCATCCCCTCCAATGCACACAGCACCCCCTCCCGGCAACCCGCCCTCCATCAACAGGATATCACCCTACCATGAAGTCCCGATCTAGTCCCAGTTCTATTTCAGCCGCAGAAAATACCGTCCGATGTCTGTGGGGTCACTATCGGCCCCTTCGAACTTTCCGCCTCTGAAAGTTCCTCTCCTGTTCTGCTGCCTTCCCCTCCCGAGTCCGTGTCCGCCCGTTCACTGTTCTGTTGCGACCCCGTAATGGCCGCCGTCGCTGCAAGCGCATCCCTCTTCTCCGCCGCCATTTGAGCCTCCCGCTTCTCCCGCTGGCGCCTGTTGCGGGATCTGATGCGTTGTGATTGCCTCACCCGGGGCTGCTTGGGTTGGTCTCGTCTACTTTGGTGTGATTTGTCCGTCCCCGCTCTGTATGACTCGAGCCATTGCCAAACTTCGTCCGGAGTCTGGAAGAAGTGCGTAGTGCCGTCCATAATGATCCGCAACTTGGCTGGGTAGAGCAAGGAGTACTGGATGCCTTCTTCCCTGAGCTCCTTCTTCACAGCAAGGAACGATGCCCTGTTCTTCTGGACCGCTTGAGTGTAATCCGGGAAGATCGTCACCTTACTGTTCTCCACCCCATACGGGCCCGACATCCTGGCCCGCTGGATGAGAAGATCCCGGTCCTTGTAGTGGAGGAGCCGCACCACCATCGGTCGGGGGGGGCGGCCAAGCCCCGGCGGGCGAGCAGGCACCCGGTGAGCTCGCTCCAGAGTGAAAAAAGGAGTAAGCCCCTCCGGTGCCACCACAGTGCGGAACCAGTTCTCCATGTAGGCCACGCGTCCTCCCCCTCAATCCGTTCCGGCAGGCCTACGACCCGCACGTTGTTCCGTCTATTGCGGCCTTCGGCATCCTCCGCCCTCCGTTCCAGTGAGTCCAGTCTGGCCAAAATGTCCGTGATCCTATGCTCCGCGGTCACAACCGATGGCTTCAGGTCCAGCAGCAGCTGGTCATGGTCCTTGACCCTGTCTGCCAGCTTCGCGTGATCCGCGCGTAGCAGCCCCAGGCCCGTGGCCACTTGGGCAATGTCATTGTGCAATGCTTCCTTCGTGGAGGTGATCGCATCAAGGATGGCATCCAAACGCCGGTTCAGCCGCTGTTCCTGGTCAAGCTCCGGGGAGGGACTCTCACTCAGCCGAGTTGATGTCGCCGAGTCCCCCTCGCGGCTCCCGGGCGTCGGCCCTCCGATCGCCGCCATGCCAGGGTGCTGCGTCACAAGTCCCGTCGCCCGTTTTGCGATTACGCCCGTGGGTCCGTGCCGGTCTCCGGGCACCAGGCAGCGCAATGTCCCCGCCGACGCTCTCAGGAGCAATGGCCCGGTGGACGGGCTCCGTTCCGTCACCCCCCTCCGGCCTGAGGGGGGGAAGGATAAGTCTCAGAGCGGTGGCCAACGAGGGTCCCCGAGCTCCTGGGTGAATCAGGTCAGCGTCCCCTGGTCTCAGGACACAGCACCGCCAATCCTAGTGCCTCGGGCGGCCAAGTGCTGGATCTCGTGCCACTCGGCGACAACTTGGGTCAGGGCCGAAGTTCGGGACCGTCCGATCTCCTCGCCGCCATTTTCTTCTCACCCTCGGCAACACCTCGGCCGCCTCTGCACTCGATCTCCTCGGGGCCAGCGGTCCCCCAGCGACTCTTCAATTGCGCCCAGCTGTCCCCTTGCACTTCAGAGGGCAGGAACGTCGTCTTCGGGTCGCCTAGGGTTCCGAAAACAGGAGAATTAGCGGGATTCCGCGCGGAGCCGCGAGCTCACGCCGCCATCCCGATCGGCGTCCAAGCCACGCCCCCCTAGACCTTAGGGATCTCCTAACGGAAGAAAAGACACTAAGGCTGTGCTGGAATCGTTCTCAACGCAGGGCCGGAGTCTTGCACCCATATGCGTCTGAAATCCCATTGGGAATGGCGACAGCACTTCCACGGCGGTGATTGGACGCCATTGCAGGAATGCAGGAATGACCCTCGCAGGCAGGTCGCTCCCCACGCTGCTGCACGGCTCTGCCTGCATTGTTTTTGCCTAATCTTGTATTTTTCCCCTGTGTCTAACTTTCTTTCTTGTCCAGACTTGTTTTTATTCCCCTGTGCCTGCACTTGCTTTCTTGCCCAGACTTGTTTTTATTCCCCTGTGCCTGTACTTGCTTTCTTGCTCAGACTTGTCTTTATTCCCCTGTGCCTGTACTTGCTTTCTTGCCCAGACTTTTTATTCCCCTGTGCCTAACTTGCTTTCTTGCCCAGACTTGTTTTTATTCCTCTGTGCCTGTACTTGTTTTCTTGCCTAAACTTGTTTTTCCTTCCTGTGCCCAGTTCTCCCGCGGCCCCCGCCCATTTTTCCCGCCGCTGCGTCCCTGCGGCCCGCCCAACTGCAATCCCATTCGCCTCCCCGCTCCCGCCTCCCAGCTGCTCCTCCCTCCCGCATCCCCTCATATGGAAGCCGCTACACGCAGCAGGCACGCCGCTGGTGCACCTATGGCAAGCCCGTCTGTGCCCGTCCGTGCCTGGACCATGCCCGGCGCCTGGACCCCTAGACACCACGAACGCCACGACGCCTGACAACGCTCCGATGCCAGAACCCTCCACGCACTCAACACCGAACGATCACACACCTGCTTCCTGGCCATCCCGAAGCGCACCCACGGAGCTTTCACCAGCCGGAACTGCAGCTTCACAAGCATCCGCCCCACCATGCTGCCGACCAGGAAAGAAACCAACCACCTCAGATGCATCTTTCTCAACACCCGCTCCGCCTGAAAACATGCCGTTGAACTCTGGGACCTACTCGACTCAACTTCCCCATATGTCGCCATCCTGACGGAGACCTGGCTGAACCCCACCTCGGCACCCGACATAGCCATAGCCGTCCTGGAAGGCTGCAAGATCACCCGCAAGGACCGCACCAACAGAGCGGGAGGAGGAATCGCCATCGTCCACGGGAACACTCTCAGAGTCTCGACCAACACCGACGACACCCTCAGCACCGCCGAACACCTGCACTTCCAGGTCCACACGGACCCCAACACCACCCTCAGAGGAACCCTCATCTACAGACCGCCCGGACCCCGACAACAGTTCAGCGAATCCATCGCCGACTTCGTCAGCACACACGCCCTCGCCTCCACGGACTACATCCTCCTCGGGGACCTGAGCTTCCACCTCGAGAACAATGACGACACCAACTCCACCACCCTGATCGACAACCTAGCCAACCTCGGACTCAGACATCTTGTCACAACACCCACCCACCCACTCCGCTGGTCACACGCTTGACCCCATCTTCTCCACAAGCCCCCATGTCTCCTTCAACCATACCACCGAACTCCACTGGACCGGCCACCGCTGCATCCACTGCACCTTCAAGAAACCCACCACGCACCACCGCACCCAACAGATGCCTCACCGCTGCTGGAGCAAAGTCACTGAAGACCAGCTAACCACCACCCTCACCCAGAGCCCACCCGCCGACCATACCGACCCCGACATCGCTGCCCGCAACCTCAGACAGTGGATCAACGACTGTGCCAACACCCTCGCCCCGATCAAGAAACCCTCCAACAATCATACCAACAAGAAAGCCAGCTGGTTCACTGAAGACCTCTGGGTCTCCAAGCAAACCTGCCGAAAGCTGGAGAAGATCTGGCCCCGTGAACGAACACGCCCACAAGAATGCCACCTGCATACACCATCACCTCATCAGATCCGCCAAAAGGGCCTTCGTCAAAGACCGCCTAGACAACAACGCGCACAACAGCAAAGAGCTCTTCAACATCGTGAAGGAACTCTCCCACCCCAGCTCCAACACCAACGACATCCCACCCTCGCAAGACCTGTGCTACTTGCTGGCCACCTTCTTCCACCGCAAGATCACAGACATCCATGACAGTTTCAACGCCACAACCGCCCCGACAACCACTGAGACCTCCGCCCCCACGACCACCATCCGCCCCAACCGCCTGCTCTACTGGACCAACAACAATGACGATGACACCATCAAAATCATGAACACCATCCACTCCGGATCTCCGTCAGATCCATGACCACACCACATCTTCAACAAAGCCAGCACATCCATTGCACCCCATCTCCGGAAAGTCATCAACACCTCCTTCGAGACAGCAACCTTCCCGGAGAGCTGGAAGCACGCCGAGATCAACGCCTTACTGAAGAAACCCAAGGCGGACCCCAAGGACCTCAAGGACTTCTGTCCCATCTCCCTGCTCCCGGTCCCAGCAAAGGTCATTGAGAAGACCGTCAACGAACAACTGACCCACTACCTCGAGGAGAACAACATCCTGGACCCTTCCCAGTCCGGGTTCCGCAGCAACCACAGCACCGAGACTGCCCTCATCGCCGCCACCGATGAAATCAAGTCCCTGATGGACAACAGAGAAACGGCGGCCCTCACTCTCCTGGACCTGTCAGCCGCCTTTGACACGGTCTGTCACCACACACTACGAACACACCTCCACAATGCTGGGATCCAAGAGAAGGCCCTGGACTGGACCACCTCCTTCCTCTCCGGCAGAACACAGAGCGTCCGCCTTCCCCCCTTCTGCTCCAAAACCACCAAGATCATCTGCGGCATACCCCAGGGCTCATCCCTCAGCCCAACTCTGTTTAACATCTACATGGCACCGCTCGCCCACGTCGCCCATCGGCACAACCTCAACATCCTCTCCTACTCCGATGACACCCAGCTGATACTCTCCCTTACCAAGGACCCCCACACCGCCAAAACCAACCTTCACGAAGGAATGAAGGCTGTTGCTGAATGGATGAGGAACAGCCGACTGAAGCTGAACTCAGACAAGACGGAGGTCATCATCCTCAAATCCAACCCTTTGGCCTAGGACGACTCCTGGTGGCCGACCACACTGGGAACCACTCCAACACCCACCGACCACGCACGCAACCTAGGGGTCATCCTCGACTCCACCCTCTACATGACTAAACAGGTCAACGCCGTCTCCTCCTCCTGCTTCAACACCCTCCGCATGCTCCGTAGGATCTACAAGTGGATCCCCACTGAAACGAGAAGAACAGTCACCCAGGCCCTTGTCAGCAGTAGGTTGGACTATGGAAACACCCTCTACGCAGGAGCCTCGGCCAAACTCATAAGACGGCTCCAGCGCATCCAGAGCACCTCTGCACGCCTGATCCTCGACATCCCTCGCCGCAGCCACATCACACCCCACCTGAGAGACCTGCACTGGCTCCCGGTCAACAAGAGGATAACCTTCAAGCTCCTCACCCACGCACACAAGGCACTCCACAACACCGGACCAACGTACCTCAACATACGACTCAGCTTCTACATCCCCACCCGCCAGCTCCGCCGACCTCGCCCTTGCTACAGTCCCCCGCTTCCAAAGAGCGACCTCAAGCGGCAGATCATTCTCCTACCTCGCCACAAAGACCTGGAACACCCTCCCCATCCACTTACGGCAGACCCAAGACCTGCTGACCTTCAGAAAACTCCTCAAGACTTACATTTTGCGCCTTACAAATGATATGATTGATTGATTGATTGAATAGGAAGATGCAGGGCTCCAAATAATAGGAGACCTACACGAGGATGGGGCACTGCTGCCCTATCGGACACTGCAGGAGAGATTCGATCTGCTGAGAGGGGGATTTCTTTTACATGCAGCACTGACTAGGGCACTTCAAGCGCACTGGCGGAAGGGGCTGGCAGAGCCTAAGACAACCATGGCATGCCAATATACCATGATGGCAGCCAGGACTTTCAAGGCGGTCATGTGCGTCTACTCTAGAATGCTTCATGAAGGATTAGCACCCCTGGAGGTACTGAGGGAGAAATGGGAAGCAGACATAGGGAAAACTATTCCTGAAATGGCCTGGAAACAGATTAGGCGTAGAGCCTGGAAGAGCACAAGAAACGCGAGATTCCAACTAGTGCATTTCTATATACTCCACAGAGCATATTTGACACCAGGGAAAATCCATAAATATTTTAAGGTACCAGAGGCGACGCGCCCTAGTTGTGCACAGACAGGAGCAGATTTGGTGCACATGCTATGGTCTTGCCCTGCGATGGGAGCCTACTGGGAGGAGGTGGGAGAGGTCCTGAACACAACCATGGAGCGACAGTTGACCTTTGATATAGCCACTAGTGTTTTGCATTGGTTCCCCCATACATCAAAAAACAAAATAACAAGTTTGTGGATATGGGACTCCTACTGGCGAAATGGGAAATAACGAGACATTGGAAGGCGACGGTAGGGCCCAGTAGCAGGAGATGGAGGGCTGAGTTTGTGAAATGGGCTAGCAGCGAGAGCACACTTCGGTACCAGCAGGCAAGACGGCTGAACAATGAAAGAGCGTTAGAGGCAGCGACGGCATGGGAAACATTAGTGCAAGCGTTACAGGGTTATCAGACGGAGGATGAATGAGAGGAGATTGCAATAGCAGTAGGAGACCCTGAGCTATGACAGGTATATCGAGAGACTGAAAGAGAAGTGGCTCCTGTTCACACAAGACAGAACAGAACCATAGCGAGGTACACACCGGTGACAAGGGGGGGAGGGGGAGGTTGCGTCAGTTGGGGGGGAGTTGAGGGTACACAAGTTGTTGGGTTATGTTTATTGACATTCGACCACCTGCCACATCACAGTACTTGTATTGCACAACATAAAAGAGGCAGTGGGGTGGGGACCTTTGCGGGGGTCGGATTGTCATCTTGATTGGTAGACTATGTGACTGTGTATGAGGAATGTACAAAACCCAATAAACTACGTTTTCAAAATAAATGATGATGACCCTCACAAATTGTTAATAGCAGGGTTCAAACACTGACAATTTCGCTTCAGACTACATTTATTGATTATATTTATCACTTTATACTCTCAGTTGGAGGCTTACCTGGATTTAAAGTGGTATTCTACTACACATATTAGTAGTATTATTCATTCTTTTTGTTCAGCACTTATGCACACGTATTTCACTTATGTCCCTTCACACTTGCACTGTGTCAGTTCTGGAGCACCTGCGGTATTATCTTGATTATTGCAAAATAAAAACATTAAATATACTTTCTAAATTCATATGTTTTGACTTTGCATCTTTCAGCTCAGGGAGTCTAGCATTTAGACTTCCACCAAAGGCAGCCATTGTTTGATTGTATGTTCATGAATCCAGGTTCTGAGAATTATAGGGTTGCCCCTGTATTGTTCTGATGGGATTGGGTGACAGAGCCACGCATGCGATTACCAAGCATGCCTGTTCCACGTGGTCTGAACCATGCAAGCCTTAACCACGCATATACCTTTACCACGCATGCCTTTACAACGCAATTGTAAAGGCAGCGTGTTACAGGTTTCTTCATTTAAATATGTTCCCTTGAAAAAGCAACTTCAAAATATCCCTGACCCCTGCACTGAGCCCTAAATTGGCCCAAAAGCCCCCACCCTAGGACCTAAAACTAACCCCTTCCCCTGAGCTCTAAAAACGTCCCTGCCCCCGAGCCCTAAAAAGTACCCCAATACCTGCCCCCGCCCTGAACCCTAAAAAGGTCCCACAAGCTCCTGCCCTGCAACCTAAAACTACCTGCTCCCTCCTTTAAACCAACCCCCTCCCTCCGAGCCCTAAAAAATTCCCTGTCCCTCCAAGCCCCAAATACTACCTGACCCCTCAAATCCCTACAAACTTCCCCAACCGCACCCTAAGCCCTGAACACGACCCCAACTCCCCCTGAGCCCTAAAAACTACCATAACCCTCCTGAGACCTAAATAATTCTCCAATCTCCCCTGAGCCCTGAAAACTTCTCCGAACCCCAGCTTGAAAACCACCCGGGCCCCTAGCACAGAAAACAACCCTGACCCTTAAAATCTACCCCCAGCCCTGGCCCCACTTACCTCACCACGTCCTCTCCCGATCCATTCTGCTTCCTGCTTCCTCCCATTGCATCATCTAGACCACACACTGCCTGAAAGACGCATATGCGTGGTTAAGGGATATGCGTGGTTAAGGCAAGTGTGGTAGTTCTTGCATTGTTGGGACACCATGGCTCTGCCCCCGTTGTTCCGTCTGTTTTCCAACTGTTGGCTTTGTGATCATGGCCAAACTCTCAGCAGGTACAAGTTGTCCAATAAGTCCTTGTGAATTGAGTAATTCTTTGTAAGATAAGGTATTAAAGTACACAATACAACTACACATCCACAAAATACAGCTGTGCCCCCTAGAACTTAACCCAACTCCATGTACCATGGAAGCCTATAGTTCCAGCTCCGATGAAATGCTATGGCCACATAGGAGCTACAGCCAATGAACAGTTTTTTCTATTGTAGCATTCCTGCATTCCATACCAGACGTGGCCTATTTTGAATCTTGGGGTGTCAAAACAATAGAAAAGGGAACTATAACCTAATGCAGAGGCCGCTGTACTCAGGAGTAGACGAGCACAAGCTTTCGGCCACCCCCACTGCATACCAATGGATATTAACAGCCCCATAACTTCCCTGCAAGAAAGAAGCAGATATCATGTCTTTCCTAGACAAATTAAAGACGTTGATAGGGAAGACAAATATTGACCTACCCTCCTTCGGCCCAGAACTTTTAATATTTTCATTATTAATTTGAGTAATTTGTCCTTTCTATAAAAAATAAGAGAGAAGATACGGCATTAGAAGGGAAAGAAGAAAGTGAGGATATTGAAGGCAAACATCAAAATAAAATCACATCTATTCAGCTCGTTAACTCAGATTCATTGTTTCACAATGTGCAGCACATCTGCTAATGCATTCTTCGGTGAAGTTCTTGAGTGGTAGCAATGTCTATAGTTAGATGGAGGATAAGGGCAGAGTGAATGGAAGATTGATTCAAATATTCGTATATGCTCAGACTCCTATGGATCATCAAGTTACACACTGTTTAAAGCTCCAGCCTTGTTTATGGTTTTGACATTTGAATTCATACTGGGTTCACCTACCAGGTTTAAGGAAAGAAAATGAAAGCTGCCCTGGGGACCCAGCATGTTCTTGTGGTGCTTTTGAAGAATTGACATTTACAAGCCATTTCCAGTTGCTTCCCTTAATACATCTGCACTTGAAAAACAACAACCCAAAGCAAAACAAGCATTGTCAAAGCCAGTAGGTCCCTGCTATTATGTGTGATTATGTTCTCTGTAGTGTTTGTACCTGGTGCTGAGTGTGTGTTTGAGAGTGTGCGTGGGTGTGTGGGGATGAGTGGGATTTCAGGATTTTGTTCAAGCAGAATTGAATAATTTTAATTGCTTAATTGGCAGATACATAGGATTGAGAGTTTGATTTTTTTTTTAAAAAAGCAGTGAAGATTAGAGCCTCAACAAGAAGTGGGGGTTCTCTAATGCTGCAGCTTGAGGCCTAGATTTCTAAATGAACAGTATTACTTCCTTACTACCTTGGACTCTTTTTTCCTCCACCCCATGGTGGTTCTCTGCCCTACTTTGCACTCCAATGCAGCAGTCAGCAGCATTTAGGACATTTTAAAAACCGTAAGTATTGAAAAATATATCGGTTGAGGTGCTCAGTAAGTTTTCAAAATCTTTGGCTGTACCTGTGATCACATAGCCATGTGGTTTAAACCACTTTCTCCACAGTACTATAGTATGCTGTGCTTCATATTAACCCAAAATATAAGAAATATTGCGAGCAGAGCACCCCATGTAATATGAGGGGTCACCCACTCTCAGTAAGAAGACCTAACCTAGCAAAGATCTGCAGGTAAAACAAAAAAGCCACTCGTGCTGTATACCACTCCTAGAAATATTAAAGACATGCTGCGTGCAAAGCACCCAGCTTAATATTTGAGAGATTCCCTCTCTGAGTTCCTGTTGGGATCAGAAACTGTGCACACACCTGTATCACTAATACATTTTCTAGATTGTTCTAGAACTGAAGAATTCAGTATTCAAGACCCCCCTAGAACTAAGAATTCAGTCCATGTGCCAACCCACTGAGTAATATTTGAGTGAGAAGTGTTTCTGGACACGATCAATCCCATGAGAAGGATAGTTAGCAGAACTCCCAACCCCTTTTCAGCAAGGAATAACACCCTCAAGAACACTAGTAAATGATGATTGCATTGTAAGGATTTCATTTAAAATGAAAAACCTAGATTAGTGTACACAATATGATTTGTAACCACAATAAAGACAAAGGAAATAGCAGCAGTAATGTTCACAACAAGGGTAAAGAAAAGGAAATGGTCCAACATAATTGCTATTATACAATTATAGCAATTATACAATCATTCTGCTGCTTCTATACACTATGCTAATTCTTGCACAGCAGAACATAAAAGCCTATTTTGAGTTTCAGAGATGATTCACACCTGTTGGAACATTAGGCCATGTGTTCGGTACAATAGCAAAGTCACTATCCTTGCTGTACCAGGCTGGCTGCACTGTTAAGTTTAGGCAGTAGAGAAGCGAAGGCTAGATAACCCCCCCAGTGGCCCTAAATTAGAATCAGTAATATGATTCTGCACAGCTGATCCCAGTGTTGCCTAGCATGAATGTTTCCAAACTGGCCCTTCTATTCTCTACTCAGCTTTTATAATATTATTTCACTGTTATAGAAACTCTAAGAATAATAAATTAGCAGAGAGTGGCTTACACAAAAAGTCTTTATCCTGAGCAAATGTCCAATTAAATTCAAAATCAACAAATATGTAGTCGTAGAAACTTCTAATTTTTATTCCAAACAACCAATTTTTAGTTCAGTAATGTGACAGCCAGATTTGTTATAATTCAGATGTTGTATTCAAAGTCTCATGAACTTAGAGGTCTATACAACAAGGCAGATATAGCCAATATAGTCAAAAAGTGTTTCGTCTTGGCGTTAATCTCACACTGACTTCTTCAGGGCTTAATTTAATCACGGGAATGTCAGTATTCATGTCACCCACCAGTTGGAAACGTACACTTTCTCCAATACCTATGTTTCCATCTTGGTCCTAATTGGTAGTAAAATTTAAAACGTGCTCTCATGTCCGACGGAGCTTACTCCTAGCTTCAAGCAGTTGCTCAGGATAAACAATAAATGGGACACTAACGGCTTTATTACGATGGCAGTGGGACCACCACCGTGAGGACGTCGGTGGTGGTCCCACAGCCATCGGACCATGCAAGCCTGCCTACCACATTATGATGGCTGATAAATGGGCGGCGGGCGAAGAGACCATCCAACACTAATCCGACGGGCTCAAGGAGCCCATGGCACCATTGGACACACTGTAATCCCTTTAATGGTGGCGGTGTCTGCTCAGGCACCACCGTAGAGATCACAATGTCAGATTCCACCAGCCGTTTCATGGCGGCTAAACCGCCATGAAAAGGCAGGACCAATAGGACTTGGGGGCCCATTGCGGGCCCCCTTTCCCCTTGGACGTCCGCCATGGGCTCGGGGGGCACCTCTGGTGCCACCCTAAATGTCCCTTCGCCATGTGGCAGGAACCGCACGGTGACTCCCACATAGTGCAGGGATGTTTGTAATGTGTTTTTTGTATTGCAGCATATGCTGCAGTCCGAAGCACACTTTGCAATACAAAAGATACCCATTGCAACTGCCTTGGAAGCATTTGCATCCTAATAACGATGACGGGACTGCAGATATTGGAGCAGGGGAGAGACAAAAAATGTTGTGTACCACCAGTGAAATTAATTTCATATAACAATAACTGAATTAATGGCGTGATGCATGAAAATTAATCAACAAAACACACTTAGACATTTTATTTTACACGTGGGAAACTAATTGCCATTTGCAAAAACAATATATTAACAATTATGAACCAGTCATATTAATATAGTACTATAATACAAAAACAGCATGTATGTTTTTGCTTCATTAAAGAATATGTATTTATCGTGGCAAGAGAAAAATAAATGCACTTGGTAAGTAAAATAAAGCTATATGTCACCCTTTTGCTAGGTAGTTACTAGTTAGGGATATTAGAATGGTGGGAGGTTAACAGAAAAACTATAATTCTAAATCTAACGTCTGGTGTGTTTGTTTTTGCACTAGTTCTCATTGAGGCCTGGTTGTTGAAATTGGCATAAATGAAAAGCTGAATAAGCAGAATAACTGGTACACAGAACGAAGTGATGTCAAGGTCAGCTTGGCCTAGGGCGAGGAAGTGTGCCAAAGGATGTTTGCATCTAAGAACGGAACCATTGAATGGAAGAGAATTGCTAATCATGTAACAAAAAGTGAATGACAAGCATAAATGGAGATGACAACAATGATAACCTGTTAAGGATGACTACGCATTTTGGAAAACTGGTTTGGGTGAGGAAGGGATGAGGTGATCATAGCCACCCCTCTAATGGACCAATCCGAATGAACTGTGGATCCTAAAAGTTTCAATTTTAAGTTAAATCGTTAGAGAAAAAGGGTATAAAAGAGCTTGTTCGATAGGGTGAAAAAAGCTTGCTCTTTGGATTTATTTTGCACCACGACATGCTGTCGGTTTGAACTATTTAATGGTGCTAGAGACTTTGAAATATTTTTGGACTTTAATTTTTGGAGCAATGAAGATGATCGAATGCAGAGATTTTGTTTTGGGTAAGAGGCATTGATGAGAATAGAGAGGCAGATTGAGACTCGTGCAACTCTATTATTTTCTTATAACAAAACTTGGTTTTAGGATTTATAAATTTCATTTTTCTTTCAACATGTATTAAATAAAATGCGTAATTCTTGCTTGTCTAAATAAACTAAAAGTTTTGTTTCCTCAAATGAAGTAGAGAAATTCAAATTTAAAATTTAAACTCGAGTTGTGGTTTATTTCATTAAAATGTTATGATAGATTAAAATGCTAAGGTTATAGGATTACGATGATTTATCTGGTCTTAGTCTCCCTCAACTAACTTCTACTAGATGATCTATTGACCAAATAGTGGAGTACCTTGGTGTAGGGTTATCCAAGTAACGGATTAGCATGTGTAAATGTATATAATGTATATAATATGAACCTAGGTACCCCGCTAACCAGCAGCATGCCTTCTTTGTCACTGATTCAGGAGTAAAAATATATGTGTGTGTGCGAGAGTGTATGACTCGCAGTGTTATGAGCTCCACTGATGAGTAAAGTGATCTCTCCTGGGTTAAGTGAGATAAATATTGAGGGTTGTTGGAAAGCCGAGCTGGATCACAGACAGCGAGTCGGGAGGTACCGTTCCCGAACGGATGGCAGTCGGAAAAATAACCAACCGCCATCAAAATGAGGCCCCTAGTTATCAACCTTCAAACTCACCAGAAATCAATAACCAATACTGTGAGACAGAACAGTCAGCACTTAGATTAAATATTGTGAATATGTTCAAACCATACTTGATTGTCATGATTCAGAGCCCAGTAAAATAAGCTAAATGTGCTTTTTGTTGATTAAACATATTCATTCTTGATTGATTGACACCTGAAACTTAAATAATAGAATACCTAACGGAGAAAAGACAAACTATTCATAACAGCACCTTCCATTTACCATTGAATCTTTCCAAGCAGATTAGCCAAGCTAATTCCCTTCCCATTCAAGAGATAAACAAACAGGAAATGCAGAACCCATCTATGCATACATCAGTGATACATTGTGCTGTAATTGAGACCCTACTGCACTCCTTAAACGAGTCAGGAAAACATATGTGGGAATCTTTTAAGGTCTCTGTGGCCAATTGAAGTAACTGCCTCTTTAAGAACAGTGTTTGTTATTTAAATATTCATTTTTATGAAAAATGACATAAAAACGTCATGGTATAAACGGAAACATTTTTTGTATCCTGTTTAACTTATATTTAAGGAGCTTGTTTGTGTTTCTGGATGCCACCTCAAATCCTTCCCTCATTCCACCAAGTAAGAACGCTTTATTACACTCTCTGAGCAAACCTGTCAGCTACTGAAATGATTACCTGTAGCATTCAACAACTCAAAGGTAATTAGTTAACTTTTGTAAAGGCATTCTGTGTGCACAGTTTTATTTTCTATGGTTCAAATCTTTTTGTTGGGTATAAAACAAACAGAGAAAAGCTGAGACCCTCAGCTCCTGTGAGAGAAAGTATAGATAACCAGCAGTTGCATAATACAGTATTACCATCAGTAATGAGCATGGAGCGGGTCAATCAGGAAGGCGAGAGAACAATTGAAGAAAGAACAAACCCCCTTTCCCACACCAACACCCCCACACGCTCCCACCGGTCCCCTCCCTAACTCACCCACCCCTCGTCCACCAGGATACAAGAAGAAAAGGAAAGATTAGGGAAAAAGATAACATAGCATTCAACGGCGAGCTCTGCGGGTTCTCTAGGGAGTGGCACTGGGTATTGCGGTATCTGGGAGGCGGAGCAATCGCAGGTATCGCGGACATGTTAGTTCCCTGAATTCCGATACCAGCAGCGTTAAGAAGGGACGCCAAAGCTCCGGAAAGTCCGACCCTCCACCAGCTAGTGTAAGTGTTCGTTTCTCCATGCCCAGCACCTGCCAAAGTCTTTGAAGCCAACCCGTGTGTGAGGGGAGCTGGGTGGACCGCCAGTGAATCAGTATATTTTGTATGGCTTCCCCAAGAGCAATCGCAATCATCCGACCTTTCCGGGATTTAAGTGGGCATGTCAGAGGATTGGGCAAGCCAGTAAGATGTAGGAAGGGAAGCGTGGGAGCTGCATCTCCAGGTGTAAGTCAACTTCATCTAGTATTTGAGTCCAATAGGGCCGCAGGAGACTACAACCCCAAAGGATGTGTTCCAAACTGCCCACTTCCCCGCAATCCCTCCAACAGAGATCGCTTCGGCATGGATCAAACTTGTATAGGTGCTCAGGCGTGTAGTACCAGTATGTGGCAACTTTTGTTAGTGTCTCTGTGAGGCCTGCATGATAAGCTGAGTGTCGCGCTCTATGGTGAATAACCTCCCATTCCTTGTGTGACAGAGACCTCCCCAGATCCCTCTCCCAGCGCTCGAGGACTGCATTATGCGTGTAAGCTGTATTAGCCAGTAGCATTTTGTACAGATCGGAGATGTTTTTCTTGTCTGAAGTACGAGTTACCAACCACTTCTCGTAAGGAGTCAGCAAACGTTGCGCGTTCGGTTTAACCTGGGGTTGTAAAGCCCAGTGGCGGAATTGTAAATATTCCAGACTACCTGTTTCGGGAATGCCGTAGTACTCCCTGATGTGCGAAAAAGTGATGATGCCGCTGAGATCAAAGAGGTGACCTAAGGATCTGCAAGGGGAGGAACGCCAAGACTGAAATGCATTAGCGTCTGTACCCGGATGAAAGTCCGGATTACCACACAGCGGGGTCAGTGGGGAGAGAAAGGTAGTCAGGTGCGCCGAAAGATTGGTACGATCCCAAACTTCCAAGTCGACGCTAGTGATGTATGAGGTGTACAGGTTAGGAGGACGATGTGGCTTGCCGAGAAAGGGGATCCCCTGCAAAGGTCTGCCCGCCACTGCCTGGTCTTGAAAAAGCCAGTGCTTCTCCGACTCCAACTGTTGCCACTCCACCAGGTACCGCAGCTGAACGGCATAAAAATAGGTTTGGAGGTCTGGCACCCCAACGCCCCCTTTCTCAGGCGGCAAGACCGCAATCTGATGGCGAAAACGTGGCTTGCGACCATTCCAAATAAATCGCGACAACTCCGCCTGGGTTTGCTGAATCCACTCCATCGGGGTTTGAGAGGGAGGGTTTGGAAGAGGTATAGGATCTGTGGGAGGATCGTCATTTTAGTTGCCGCTATCCTACCCAACCAGGAGATTGTGCAGTGTTTCCACCGTCGTAGCTCCGTACGAATACGGGTGCGGAGGAGAGAATAGTTTGTGGCTGCAGTGGCCTGTGGAGTCGACGCCAGATGAATGCCCAGATAAGGGATCGTAGCGTCAGCCCAATGAATTGAATATTCCTCTTTTAAAAAACTCAGGGTATGTGGAGAGAGAGAGGTCTAGCGCCAGGGACATATCAACATTAATTTTAAACCCCGAACCCTTCGCGAATGCATCTAGCTCAACAAAAAGGGCCCGGAGGGCTGTGACTGGCTCCGATAAGGAGAGAAGAATATCGTCTGCATACAGACTAATAGTGTGGACGTCCCCCCAAACTTAATCCCTGTGATAAGAGGGTGCTTCCGAATCCTGAGTTCGAGAGGCTCCATATAGAGCGCGAAAACAGTTTTATTTTTTAAAGGGTGATCTTTTTGCTAGGTTTAGGTGAAAATCTGAAAAGTATGTGTTAGATGGTGGATCATGAGGCAAAAGTAGCTAAAGTCAAATTTATATGGAAAAAAAAAACCATAACCAGGAAATCCAATTTTCCAGTGGTCTTCAGTGGAGTATTGATGGCACACCGGCATGCAGTGCATGCACACCTCATCCCCAATGTTTGTACATGTACCAGAAAAAATAAATTCTTAACAGCAAATGACACTTACTGCAGATGTTACATACTTTGTTATGGGTTAAAAATAGAATCTGATAGCAGCCCATCAACATTTTCCAATATGGCTTCAGACAAACAGGAACATTCGAAAAGTTATTTACAAATATATTTAGCAGATGCGATTTTATCTCTTGATCAAGATGTCCTAAAATGTCCAAATCGGCTGTTAAAGTATTCCTCCCAGTGGTTAATGTTACATAGTGTTGATATTGGTGTACACTATCCATATTTGACACCAATAAATGAATCTCCCTACCATTGTAAATTTTGTTTACAATGCATGTCTGTTTAGGGTGGAAATCTGTCAGTAGCTAGAATAAATGGTCCTATAAGCGATGCCCCATTTTAATAACCATTCTATGTACATATTAAAGCTTCTGAATGGCTGGAATGCTTGAATCATCATCATTAACACAGAATAAGGAATGCAGGAGGAAGTGTTTGATGGATACTGCCCATTGACATTAGAAGTGAGCAAAACATTTCCTATCTTCGCTGCTCTGTCCCTGTATGGCTAATCGGTGTATAAATTGCCCTTGAAGTAGCTTGTCCTAAAAAAACATCTGAATTATATATGTTTGATAAATCTGTGCATCTGACTAATTAAGGCTTAGTTTGGTTACTAAAACTCTGAATTATTCTGATAAAAAAACATTCTCAATTATTTAAATTTGTAGTTAAGAAAGCAGCTTTTCAACAAGTGAAAAGTTCTAAACCTTTATAGAGCACAACATTTTAATACACAAATGTCACTGGCAATTCCACTTCTTTAGTTTGGTGTCTCAGGAATGCCACTTTTTAAAACCTTATGCAGCACTTTTCCTCCTTTTGTTGTAAAAGAACGTGTGAAGTTTGAACATACTAACTGTGCAAAGACTGTACATGCATGAGCACAAGACAGCAGTAGGGAAATTGCTGGACTTTGCAGGGCTTAGATTTATTATTCCCACTCCATTCTTAGCAACGGTAGCGAAAATGTTGAACTTCGAAACGATTACATTTAATATTCTAACTCTAAGTTAACCAGCATTAGATAATGTGCTGAACTTTGAAAGGGTTAGATTTACCATTTCCACTCCATTCTAAGCAACAATAGGAAAATGATTGGATTTCTGAGGGTTTTTATTTACTATTCCCATTCCAGGCTAAGCAACAGTAGGGAAAGTGTTGGACTTCAGCGGAGTTAGACTTACGATTCCCCCTCTTGCCTAAATAACAGTAGGAAGTGTTGAACTTTGCAGGGAGTAGGTACCTCCTGAATAGGACCCGTCATTTAACTTAGTATACAGGGAGCACACCACTGCATTTCTCAACTGGTTTGTCACTTTGGAGTATTTTTTGTGATATACTCCAATTTGTTTTCCTCTTCCACCTCCTAAACACTGAAAGGTTTCAGTGTCGTCGGTTAGTTATAGTAGATTCTAAGCAACAGGAGGGAAAGTGTTTGATTTCAAAAGTCTTACATATATGAATACATGTTCTAATATTTTACTAAAAATATTTATAAATATATATTAGCAAAAATAAAGAATACAAAAAAGGATATATATATTTAAAAAGATAATTATAGCTGTATCTCTTGGGTAGACTGCCCGAGATCTTGATTTTGCATGCCAGCTATGGTTGGTTGTTACACTTACCCTCTTCAATACAGACATTCAAGATGATATAGGCAGTTTAAGTTAGACCGTCGGGTTCTCTCAGGGTGGGTGGATGCTGCACATGGTGGAACTCTTTTCAAGAGGAAGATAAGATTCTGGAATGCTGACGAGGAAGGTGCAGCATCAACCTGTGAGAGCTTCACCTGTCCCTGGCTGGCATGTAGGTCTGGCCCTGTGTGTAGGTATGTGATATTTTATTATTTCAACTCCCAACAGAGCAGGTACTGTGTTTTTTTTGCATTAGTGTTTTTCTATTGTTATACACATTTTCTTTCATTTCCTACACCTTCACTGGGGTTTAATGACCTCTCATACTTGTAATACTATGGTGTTATTTACCGCGTGTTATTTTTCACATGTGGTAAATAATTCATGGGTTAAATTGGACATCCATTATATAGTGCACATGGACTACAGACATGTGGTATTTAGCACAGGTGGTAAATAACACATGCGTTTCCTAACTCATGATCAGATGATTTGTTAAAGTAATGCGCTATTTACCCGGGTAAGTATCACTATGCCAAATTTATAATCAGGGCCCTTTGGTATTTAACACATGTGCTAAATAACGATTCCTCTGTGCTCAGTGAAAATTCATGATCAGTGCTATTTAACACATGTTACTTTTCGAACTCTGTTGTATCGGTATTTACTCTATGTGCAAGTTTGGTGGTATCACCACAAACTCATAATCAAGGCCTTTGAATCTACTTCCATGTTACACCAATGCTACACAAGGGCAGCTGATAAAATAACATTTTAAAAGAGAGGTACATTTCTTAATGCAATACCCCCCAGTAGACGCAATGGCAGGAGAGGCGAGGTGCCAGATTCACAGAGATTTTGCAGTGATTAAGTGGTGCTTACTCTTGGAATACTCCTCACATACTCCTGGAATTCAGGAGTAAGTCAAGAGCACTCAAAGAATACGTCACTGCGAAACCAGTGTGAACCAGGGCCATCGATATGTATCAAATGATACCGTTCAGATGTCCTGACTGACATTGACTGCAGGAGCATTACATGCCCCCCCATTCCTTAGGAGGGGGCCTGGTGGGGTCGGGGCTGGGCTACACTTGCAATAAATTTTATCGGCTGGATTTTCCAGCACCAGGCCAGTTATAACTGGAGTGAGCGGTATCCTGCCCAGTGATACCACTCCTTCCAGCTTGTAATTGGTCCCGTAGACTTCAGTTGTTTTTTTCAGCCTAAAGAATTGACATTTGTTTAAGGACCCTGGGAACACAGGAGTTAAAGCTGATTAATTATAGTTAAGAAGTTTGTTCATGCACCGGCAGTAGAAGAGTTTACACAATCTTTACCAAGGACATACATGTTTTACTACCTTACTGTTTCGGAATTCTTTGAAAACAAAGACTACTTTATACCAGCAATCTATTTTTGCTGTAATCAAATGTTCTAGATGTGAGTTTCATTGTCCTAATTTCTATGTTTCTACCATTAGAAGAGGCATTAACATTTAAGGCAGATGATAACTGCATTAGTTATTTACTGTGAGACAAATATTTCCAGAAAGAAACAATTTTTAGGTCTGGTCTAGGCAGATAGCTGTGGCTGTCCTTTTAGAGTTTTGTTACTTCATTCACAATTTATACACAATAGACACAGAGAGGATAACCCCCCTTTAGCTATTGCTCTGATGGCACTTTATTTCACTTTATGAATCAGCCAAGCGAAAAGAAATGTCAGGCACTGGCATTGACAGCATTTTCCCTTTTTGCACCTATCTCCAAACCTTGAAGGGGTGAGGACTGAAAGGCACGGTAACCACCAGTGCTGAACATTAAGCACCGGGGAGGCGTTGTGTGTGGCTCATGTGATGTGGTGGCAGGATCGTCTCAACAGCATTATAGGACCTTTGGCAAAGCAATGCACTGGGCCCTGGCTACACAACCTTTCACAGGAATGAAAATGTTTAACAGAAAATTTGTGTTAAATTCTGGTCTGCATGGGGCCTCTATGCACGTGGGGCCCCCGGGCAACTGCCCAGCCTGCCCATGCGTTAAGACGACACTCTATAGTGGCTCAAGTTGTGTGTGGCTCAAGTGATGTGGCTACAGACAACACACGCAGATAATCAATATCTGGAGCCGTGGGTGTGATATGCAGAAGCAGAAGAGCAGAATAAGGGTCTCTCTCTGGCACCGCGCACCACCCCAGCTGTACATCACAGTATTTCAGGCAGTGCACTAGCTCCCTCCTGCACCGCGCACCCCCTGGTACTGTGCCTCCCCATGGAACTTACTGCCCGCTACTGCCCCAGGACAACCGCCCTAATCATGTGTAGTGAGCCATTTTCTTGCCCTCTTTATGAGAGCAAATAGTACTAATGCTGCATGAAGTCAGCATTTGGAGCGTGGAGAAGTGTGGCTCAATGATTCCTTCTTGCCACTGTGCGGCCACCTCCAGAGATCCTAACAGTAATCTTAGCGCCAAGACGCCCACGGGCATACGTATGCGCTTTATAAGTTTCAATAAAAAATAAATAAATAAATGATTAGAGCGGCAGACCCTGATGCAGAGATCTGGTCCGGGACCAGGGTTCAATTCCCGCCTCAGCGGGTCTTGGGCTCAATTTCCTCGGACCAGATAATTCTCGCCTCGGTGCCTAATCTAATCATGGGTCCCGCGTTGCAAATTTGGGCAATAGCTTGCTTAATCTCTACAATGGCCCCAACAGCGCTGGGATGCCTGGCTTCACCTTGGGGGGGTGCCCAGGAGTGGACATCTCACAGGGAAAAACCAGGAAGGGTTCCACAGCGGTATAGTACAGCGCCAGGACACCACAGCTGGGATAACAGTGCGCTGTACAAGTACTTCATTTCATTCATTTTATGCTAAATTTACCAGCACCCTCCGAACATGAAATAGTAGCAACCAGAGCATAAGATACAGAGACTTCTGACAAAGAATCAGATGACTGCAGACACCACCAGCTCCTTCTCCTCCACAATGAAGTCTATGAGAGCTGAATCAATATGCACACACTTCTGTAACCATGAAGTTCTAAATGTAAATGTGAACCTTTTATTTTGCAGGATGCCATTGTTCAACTCTCAATGTTAATATCCAGTTTTTATTCTATCACTACCAAAGGGTGGATTTTTGAATATTCTATGTCCTCTATTTGTGTCGTTGGCTACCTCTAAAGTTGAGGTTGGAATGTCTGTTGTTAGGCCTCCGACATGGTTGTTTGCCTAGACACCGATCAATGTTTGAAATTTCTGAACACTGAAAATCTTGTGTACTCATAAATCTTCATAGGTCTTGCAGCTTGAGTGTCTGTATTGAGCCACAATTTAGTAGATTGTTCTCATGCAGTTCCAATGTCTCTGGGAGAAGCACACATGTGGCATGAGTGTCCAGAAGGCTGGAAATCTTGCAAAATTGAAATTGACTGACATTTGTGCAAACATTAACAGGCAGCTCCGATTCTCCTTCAACCCATTGCTCACTGGACTTCTAGAGAAGCGCTGCGGGACTGCAATGCTTGTAATGGTGTGCTCTGGCCATTACGCCACATCCCCTCCTGCCCTGAGTCAGTGCTTCTGGCGTTCGAACCCGTGCTGTGATCCCATTTCTCAAAGGGGCTCCAGACATTGCTGTCCCTTATGCATAAAAGGGAAAGGGAAATATTCATTCTTTCACAAAAGCTTTGTCCATTCAGCCCAGCGTGTTTCGTCCCTTATGACATCATCAGGGTTGTCTATTGCATCAGTGCCTATGTAGGTGCTTTTCCAGTGGCATTTTGAGAATGGAGCATCAAGGAGAAAGATAGAACAGGGAGCACTTCACCACCCACAACAATGACTGTTTCTTCATGAAGATACTAGATTGAGGAGATCACCTACCATTCAGAAATTTGACATTGATGCAATGTGCACAACCCTGATGAAGTCCTAAGGGACGAAACGCATTGGGTGGGCACAATGGACAAAACTTTTTTGAAATAATAAAGTTGGAATTTGAATTTTTATACAAGACTCCTGAATAATTGAATCACTTCACATCATCAATACTGGATTTGTTTGGCACAGTACAATCTTGTTGATTAATAGAACAAAACTCTTGTCATTGTAATG
Source organism: Lissotriton vulgaris (assembly GCF_964263255.1). NCBI lineage: Eukaryota > Metazoa > Chordata > Amphibia > Caudata > Salamandridae > Lissotriton > Lissotriton vulgaris. Next base: position 202,916,677 of record NC_141690.1, on the reverse strand, counting down.
TATGCTTCTTTTTAGATGCTAATATTGATGTTTATTGCTTGTGGCATCTAGGCGGTGGAGGTCACACAAACTAGAGCGTACCGGAACTGTAGATAATATTAATAATACACTAGTGCACCATCAAAGCCCACACTGCTGCTGCTTATATTTTTGCAGTGCTATTTTTAATCACAATAGTGTTTCCAATTACAGTAGAGAACTGATGGGCCTGAAGGTTTAATAAATTGCACAACTCATGTGTTTAGTAAAACATCATGTTTTTGCCTCGTGGATCTGCTAATACCTGCTTGTGGTGGCTAAGGGAGCAGTGGCAGACAGTAGGCGAGGAGTAGCTGTATGAGGAACAGGAGTTGGTTGGCCATACACACTAAATAGTTAGACCACTCACTAAGTTAATGCACTCTCTTACTCTAAGGATAAGTATATAGAACCAGTAAGCCACTGAAACAGTCATCAACCAGATGAGCACTGACAGTGTGCATTATCGATCAATAAGAGGATTTACGATAAAAAGATCAAATGTATAAAATAAACAAATGGAAACATTTAATCCAGAAATGTACCCAATACTCCCCAAACACTTCCTAAAGTATTTCCACCCAAAGCCCTGACTCCCATTCTGACCTTTGACCCGCTACTTCGCGTAGTCGCGTTCCTTAAACTGCGCCCTTATTGACATTTCAATGAAGTGAGTGTGAGATGGCTTGAGTGAGTTTTGTTGCATTCAGTTGCAGGGATATGCAAGCACTCAATTGACATCCATTTAAAAAACTCATACACAATGTGGCTTTGCCTGGCTTGATCAATCAGACTTAAAGCCTTGCTGGTGCAAACGTGACGCAAGACTCTTAAATATATGCCCCTCAGTGTGTAAACGGAATCACAGAAGACGCACGCATGCCTAGGATTGCAAAAAAGTAGATGTGTTTATGTGATGTGTATATTAATGAAATGTTAGACCCAACTTTAAAAACGTCCCTATACACTACTTGAACATAGCATTTTACCTATGTTTACTAGTTTGAACTGCTAAGGAGAGTCTGGTTGATGTATGTTTTTTTAAAATTAATTGATATTTTTAAACTGTTCATTATAGTGTCTCTTCCCCAGTATTATTTACTATCTTTTACCACTAGTCGCTTTTCAAGGACAGAAATATGTCTCAGTAAGTTAAACACTCGCTGATATCTTTGAGCATGTTGCAAACGAAGACGTCGAGAGCTTTATGTATCAAAGGGCTCTTTCCATTCCCTGTCAGTGGGACAATATTTTAGTGCGCTTGGGCCCAAAGTCCTACCGGGCCAGCTCCGCTTATCTTCTTCCTGAAGTTGATTAAACCGAGGGCTATTAAACTCTGAAGTAGTAATGAATGCGTTTCAAACTACTGCCAACTGTCTGTGCTCACTGAATAACTGAGACAAACAGAAATCAAGAGAAAGTCAAGAGGTTCGGTCCTGTGAGATAACAGAAAGAGTGGAGGCGTGCATGGGGCGGAAGAGGGGGCAATAACCAGAGCCAATGAGGGCTGCATCCGGCTCTGAGTAGAGCAAAGTGGCCGTAGAGCGGATAACGGATTCCTTCTCACCCCTAGCTGAATGTCTGAGCAGCTGTGAACACGTTATCACCCAGAAGAGTTCAGTTTATACAAAATGCTTTTACGTTCAGACCGCTCCTGAAATGTCACATTATGCTGCCTGTTATTTTCAGGCGCCCAAACTAAGATGTTGATTTATGGTTGCGTGATACGTCGGCTGCAGTCTCCTCGCCCCCTACTCGTGATATATTCGCCTAGGGTTCTCCCCAGTCTTTTGCACCTGATTTTGGGGTTCATGCTGTTGAAGCCGGTAATCCCAAATCTGGTACAAATAGGCGTTGAACGACACAGAAAGAAGAAAACATGTAGTATTACTATGTAGCTGTGCTATCCTCCATTCTCAGTGCCAATTTTAGGTTAGAAGTCACATCTAACCAAAAGAATACTGCACCCTGTGTTACCGGTATGTGCCAGGCAGGGTATCACTTAAACATATAACAGGCTTGACCTACGAGTTTTTGCTATACAATCTGACATAAAGGATGAAATCACGTTTTGCCTTATTTTTGCGTTCTCGTTTGGTGATTTGCGCTGGGTATGACCACCAGCCAGTGGTAAACCCGACCCTTTAATCTGACAGAAGGATGCTTTGATTGCTAACCAGTTAACAGATGTGGTCGAAAACAAAGTTGCCACCTCAGCCAGTTTTTGCCAGCCTGGCCATTGGTTTCCTATAGAGGCCAGCAAAAAATGGTAACAACCCTTTGTAAAAAAAATGTACGCTAAACATTCCCACACTGTTGGCAGAGCACAAGGGTCAAATGACAGCACGAAGGTCGCTGTGGATACTTTGTGGAGGAGTGGAACATGGGTAAGTCAAAGTTTGTAGTTCAATTGGCTGCCAATTTATATTCAATGAGGTACAGCACAGCGCGTCAATCAGGAGAACTACTGAGGCACATGGGCGACCACACATCCACATATCTACCAGCCATTGACCTTCCTCTGTTACAGGCTGTGCCCCCATCCTTGAGTTAGAAAAGTGGATTCTAGTGTTGTCCAGGTGGTCCATTATTTTCGTTGCCTTTTATGTAGTGGCTTGGCCCATACAACTTCAGCTTCAGCACAAGGATATCCTACCAGGGGAGTCATACAGTATACAAATGCACATAACATATAGCATCACATATAGAACGGAGGCCATCTACACCTTCAGAGAAGGAAATCTAAAGACCAGGGTGTAAACTTGACCTCTTGTTACTTGACCTCTAAGGATTCAAAATACCAGAAGGTGACTTTGTGGCCTGGCTTATTGAGCACATGGTCCTAGCACCTACAAACACAATGAGTGGCAGTGTGGCATAGAATACTTCATGGAGCTTGTATAAATGGGTCCCGATCGGCAAATGTTGGGTTCGATGTTATTTATACAAGCAAAAAGAAAAAATGATGGATGGAATGCGGAACAAATTAAACATTCACCCCAGTCACAAATCTGGGTTTGAGCCATCATTCTTTTGCTGACCACGCCATCCAAATTGGACCCAGCCATATGCAAATCAGTCTTGACCCTGCTCCCCTTGGGAACAGTCCAGTCCAAACAGTTAGGCCAGGTCCTAACTGAGCCGGAAACAAGCATCCTGGGACCGGTTACGGGGCATCACCTCTCATCAGCCAGGCTAGTTTGAGTCCAGTGGCACAGTGAGCATAGGACCAACGTCTGGGCATACCCTTCCCACTTAGGGCGATAAAAACAAAAAGAACAAATAATGGACATAATGCTAAACAAATCAAACATTCACCCTCCCCCCAACCCCCAGTCACAGATCTGAGTTTAGTTCATCGTTTTTTGCTCAACACCCACTCCAGTTTGGACCCAACCATTTTTCAAATCAGTCTTGACCCTGCTCCCTATAGGAACTGTCTTACCTGAACTGCCAGGTCAGGTACTCCCTGGACCAGAAGCATACATCGGGGTTTCAGGGTAGGGCCCCTCATCTGCTTGCTCCGTGGAGCACAAAGTGCGGAAAACTCCCCAAATTCAACGAACTGAGCGGAGTACACCGATCAGGCCTCATGTTTATATGTGTAAGTGCTTCCTGTTGAGGTTTCCTTTCTTTGAAATACACACCAGGGCCAGACTGGAACCTCATTTTTATAAAAAAAGAGTCCCTAGTTTTGCTGAAAATGTCTACCGAACTGGACTATCTGGTTAATTAGTAATTAATAAGTGCACCCTCATTGGGTAAATGTCTTGTGCATATTCTGTACTACAGCAGTGTAAAGGACCACAGGGTAAAGTCTCCAGTGACCCCGTGTGCATGTAATTGCAATAATGCTATTGTGCCTCCAGCTTCCTCATCCAGAAATCTGTGATAACGTGAATCTTCATCAAGAGAATAGGACAAAACTACAAAGAGGTGAATCTCTACCAATCAGTGATGCATCCTCTTGGCTAAATTAAGTAAGTGTTTCTTTATTGGATAACGATGTCCTCATGTTTTCAATAAAGTGCCACCAAAATTGTCTGGAAACGCGCTGTGGACCTAGTGTTAAGCTGTCCATCAACACACAAAAAGGTGGGAAGACCTTTGCATACTAATAAGGAAAATAGGGAGGAGACAGGGCAGCCCCCCCCCTCCCTGAGCCGATTTTGGCCCCAGGGTACCCCATGCACGAAATCCCGGACACAGTTCAATAGGGTAGGGGGGCATGTCTCCCTGGGTCTCTTGGTTTAACCCTGGGTACCCATGTGCATGACGTGGACTGCGGCAGGAGCTTCAAGGCCCCACTCCCCCAGTCGGCTCCCCCCTTCCAGTGGGAGCTGGCATTGTTCTCCCTGGGGCTGGCCTTAAGGAACAAAGGAGAGTGGGCCGAGCTGTCCCCCTTCTGGAGCCACTAATGGCCCTCGGGACGCAAGCCCCTAAGGCTGGCTCCTGCTGTCTCCCGAGATGCCCACCCTCAAGAGATTGCAGATTGCTTTCGCTTGGTGGGAGCTTTATCGGCTCGCATTAAGCGAGAGCGGGGATAAAATGGGTAGAGGGGCCAGCACAGGCCCCCTACCTGAGCCATTTTCGGCTCCGGGGACCCCATCCCCGGGGCATGGTCATGTCCTTGGGGACAACGGGTGGAGCCTCAAGGCCACCACAGTCCCTGCCAGCTCACCTCCTGCTGCGGGAGACGGCATTGCTTTTGGGCAAAGAAAGTGCTAACATGCAGCTCCCTCTGCCCAAAAGCAATTCTGCTTCGCTTCATGGAAGCAAGAGCATTTTTCCTGCTCTCGCTTCCCTGAAGCCAAGCAGAATTTGCTATGGCATGGCGGGAGCAGTTCTCCCGCCATGCCATAGCAAACTGCAATGTCCTTGAAGGGTGACGGTCCCCAGGGCCGAGCTGCCCCTCTCCCATCTTTGATATAGTCTCTGGGAGAGTGTGGTCCTCAGGGCTGTGTGGGAGGGCTTGAGCTCCCACACTTTACATTTAAAAATAGCCCCAGGGAGGTGGCAGTCCCTGGGGCTGCATGGGGGGGCTGGAGTCCCCACACGCATTTAAGATAAATAATCCCATAGAGGTGACAGTCCCTGGGGCTGTGTTAGGGGGCTGGAGCCCACCCACACATTATTTTATGTTTAAAGCCACAGGAAGGTGGGGCTACGGGGGGCCGTTTAGCGTCCACATTAAATTTAAGCCCTGGGGAGTTGGCGGTTCCCAGGACTGCAAGGCCCACATGGGCCCCTGCATCTCATTTTTAAATTGCCCATACCGGCCATAACGGCCTCAAACCGCGAAGAGCTGACAAACAGACATCGCACTGCTGAGGAATGGGGGAGCTGTTGAGAGCATTCTGAAAGCTTGAACTATTGGGGAAAAATATTACACGACCGTCGAGCCGTACAGAAGAGCACCATCTTGAATACAAAGAGGCTGAGGCTGGGAACCAAGCCAGATCGAACAGCACAGTGAGACCAACCAATAAAGAAAGTGTCCCGGTAGATGATCTCCTACATAGGAAGAAAGTGGCTTCAACCCTGTTTGCGCATGGAGCCCACTATGGGTAACAATATATCTCTTAGGGACCACATCTCCCAACGTGCAGTTGCAGCTTATAGCGTACTAACGCCATCAATGAAATAAATTGGATGCACCACAGAGACGTCACAAGTGCCAGAACTGTGAAGCGGGCCCCTGAAGAGAGGCAGAAAGCCTCGAAACGCTTAGGGCTGACCAACAGACATCGCACCACTGAGGAATGGGGGAGCAGTTGAGTGCCTTCTGAAAGCATGGGCCATTGGGGAAAAACATATATATATATTACCTACTGGCGGTCGCCAGTAGGTATATATAGTTAGGATTTTTTCTCTATGGGATTTTTGAAAATTCTATGTCTAATAACTTTGGCGTTTGTGGACGGAATTGGCTGAATTTTTCAGGAAAATGGAACATTTTGTTTCTGAGCAGCCCCTGACAATTTGGGGGGATTTCATCAAGGGGGGGCCGAGAAAAAAGGGGGGTCCCAAAATGCGTTTTTCCCATGTTAATTTCCATAGGGCGGTTGGCCTCACTTTTAGCTCGAACGGCTGAATGGATTTGCACGAAACTTGGCAAAATTGTAGGGACTGTTAGCCCGATGTGCCTTTGCTAGGTCTCAATATATGTGCTCCAGTGGATTTTGAGTAATTTAGGTTCAAAAAAAGATATATATCTGGGCGGAGCCTAACCACACATCTGATCTGATTGGCTGTCAGCACTTCATCCAAGAAGTGTTGGCAGCCATCTTGGGACCAATATACATGATAGCACCTCATTAAAAAGCATTGTAGTTAATAGAGGGTTTTAGGACTTTAGTTACATTATAAATCATTTGTTGATGGTACCATACTCGTTTTAGGAATTGTGGTGGGTTCTAAGGTGATTTTACCATGTGAAAAAACCTTCTCCTGTGATATCATGAATATTGTTTGAAAGAAAACTAATATCTCATGATTTTCCCACAGTGGTTTGGAAGGGGATCTATAAGCTAAACTGAAAGCATATTTTCTGTAAATTCACATTATCTTTCTCAGTCATGTGAAAATGAAGTCTGACATTCTCAGTAAAACATGTACATCCAACAAGGACAGAGACTGTCAGTTGATTCCTTTGTGTTCTACTTCAGCCTCCTAGAGTGTTCTAAAGAACAACTAGAGTGCTAACAGTCCTACTTATTACAAAGGTATGGCACACCTGAAGCAATCTTGATTGGAATAAAGTGGTAACTCTTAAAACATTTAATTTAAAAAGAAACAACATGAGGGGGTATTTTGCCATAGAAAGTATGATTAGTGCTGCAGAATGAAAAATTAGGGCACATTTTGAGTGACTTCTCAAATCCTTTTCTATTTCATTAAAACATTCTGACATGCAGTCCCCCAAAATGGCCACCAGAGACAAAAGAGCCCAAATGTAGCCCAAATATCACCCAGATGTAGCCCAAGTATAGCCCAATGACAGAATGTCCCAGAGTGTTCTAAAGAACAACTAGAGCGCTAACAGTCCTACTTATTACAAAGGTATGGCACACCTGAAGCCATCTTGATTGGAATAAAGTGGTAACTCTTAAAACATTTAATATAAAAAGAAACAACATGAGGGGGTATATTTTGCCATAGAAAGTATGATTAGTGCTGCAGAATGAAAAATTAGTGCACATTTTGAGTGACTTTTCAAATCCTCTTCTATTTCATTAAAAAATTCTGAAATGCAGTCTCCCAAAATGGCCACCAGGGACAAAAGAGCCCAAATGTAGCCCAAATATCACCCAGATGTAGCCCAAGTATAGCCCAATGACAGAATGTCCCAGAGTGTTCTAAAGAACAACTAGAGCGCTAACAGTCTTACTTATGACAAAAGAATGGCACACCAGAAGCCATCTTGATTGGAATGAAGTGGTAAGTCTGAAAACACTCAATTTAAAAAGGAACAACATGAGGGGGTTAATTTTGCCATAGAAAGTATGATTAGTGCTTCAGAAAGAAAAATTAGGGATCATTTTGAGTGACTTCTCAAATCCTCTTCTATTTCATTAAAAAAATTCTGACATGCAGACTGAAACATGCACTTTGAATACCAGCAGCAGATGTCCCTGGTGAACAGTAGCTTTACTACAGTGATCTAATGTGCAACTAGAGTGCTAACATTCAGAATTTATGGCAAATGTGTGACACATCTGAATGCCTTCTTGATGGAACCAAAGTAAACAAGCATTGAAAATGCAATAGATCTCGCCCTCGTTTAAGTTAAAGCCATTCTGTTTGTAATGAGGTGGCTTTTTAGCTTTGCTTTTATTAGTGTTTTTTCAACTTTCATGTAAATAACATGCATCTGTATGCATATAAGTATATGTATGCATGCATTTATGTTTGTATTTATATAGATATACAGATGATATATGTTTATATATGTATGTATATATATATATTCACTGAAAAAACCATAGGCTATAGACCATATATAGTTAGGAATTAGCATTTACAAAACCTTGAAAATTCACTGAATAAACCATAGGTTATAGACCATATATAGTTAGGAATTAACATTTACAAAACCTTGAAAATTCACTGAAAAAATCATAGGTTATAGACCATATATAGTTAGGAATTCTCATTTACAAAACCTTATTTTACGCACACAAAACCATTGAAATTCCATATAAAGTTAGTTGCACTAACTATATATCGTGCACCCGCAATCCACTGCTGATGATGTCACATATTACATCATTCATGACATGGTCAGTGACATCACTGATGACATCACTGTCACTGACCATGTCATGAATGATGTAATATGTGACATCATCAGCAGTGGATTGCGGGTGCGCGATATATAGTTAGTGCAACTAACTTTATATGGAATTTCAATGGTTTTGTGTGCGTAAAATAAGGTTTTGTAAATGAGAATTCCTAACTATATATGGTCTATAACCTATGGTTTTTTCAGTGAATTTATATATATATATATATATATATATATATATATATATATATATATATGAAATGCTCAAAACCTCGAACAGCTTTTCGAAGCGAAGACGACACAACGTGATGGAAAAACCTTCTTTTTATTTCTTAGTCGCTGTCAACGCGTTTCGCCTGACCCAGCAGGCTTGGTCATGATAAGGTATAACATATACAAACAAACATTTAAAGTGCTGTGATATCACATGATGTGTCACGTGACTTCAAAAACAATAGAACTGAAAGAAGTATTTACAGCAACTTCAAAGGTACGTGTTTTACGCGCATTCCGTTACAATTAATTTCATTTCGATGTTTGTTGGCACAAAGACTTTTACCAAATACAAATAAAAACCTTTAAAACTCAGCAGTTATAGCGGTATATGAAAACAAATAAACGCTGCAATTTTGTGTTATTTCATTTAGATCCTCATCACATATAAAGATGCTGTCCCCGCTATTTTGCATAGATTGAGCCCCAGTGGGCAAATAAACTGTTTTTAACTACCTGAGACAGGTTTATATTCAAAAATTTCATTCATATCCAACAATTCTCAAGTATTACTCCGAATACACGCAAAAGAAAGGGGAGAGACCCCAAAGGGTTTCACCAAATACAGCCCTAGTGGGCAAGACTAACTCAGTTCTATCATTCATGTGTGAAAACAAAAGATTTTAAAAGCAGATAACAAGAATTGTTATAAACTTAAACTCAAGAGGAAATGATTCTTGTTATGCAGGAAGCAAAATATACTACACAATAAAATCCTTATTCATATTACAACAGGAATTCACAAATGTGTCTACAGATCTTCTTCAATGTTCAATCCATAAGGGCTCTTTGAATTTAGCTCAACTATGTACCATGACTCCAGTTTGCATAGCTTTTTAACTCTATCACCCCCTCTTTCATTTGGGGGTACAGAATCAATCACAAAGTAGGTCAGACTGCTTGGATTTTTATCATGGAATTTTTCGAAATGTCGGGCGACTGGATAGGATCTATCCGCATTCTTAATCGCCCTTAAATGCTGGAGTACACGTTGGTGGACAGGTTTAATTGTACTCCCTACATACTGTAGGTTACAACCACAACACAAAACATAAATCGAAAAGTCCGTCTTGCAGTCAAATTGACCTCTTATCTTTTTTGTTCTGTTAGACAGGCCTGGTTGATATGTACTTGTATTTTTCCCATGTTCACAAGCCTTAAACTTATTGCATTTTAAGAACCCATCCTTTCTGGCCAACCAATTACTCTTTTTATTCTTCACTTTTTTCTTTGCCTTAGTTAATGTGGTCCTCACTAGCATTTGCTTAAAGGATCTTGCCTTACGAAAGGTAATAAGAGGTCTATTTGTTAGTGAGGGGCCTATAATTGGGTCATTTTTAATGACATGCCAATGTCGGGTCAAAATCTTCCTCACTGATCCATGCAATTTATTGTAGTTCGTGATCAACCTACATTCATTGTCTGCTTGCTTTTTCATTTTCTTTTCTTTTCTTCTGCTTGAAACGCAATTGAAGTTCAGCTAATGCACATTCCCTATCCTTTGGGTCGCTACAATTCCTTAAAACCCTTAGACCCCCCCCATAGGGGATACTGTTTACTAGGCAAGTAGGATGGAAACTACTGGCATGCAGCACAGTATTTCCGGAGGTCTCTTTCCTGTATATTTTAGTTTCTACCTTGTTGTCTTTAATGTAAACTGTAAGGTCCAAAAAGTTAACAGATTCTGTGCTGACGGTACTAGTAAATTTCAGATTTAAACTATTCTTTTGTATCTTAGCCAAAAAGAGATTTAGATCTAGTAAAGTATATATATATAGATATATATATATATATATATATATATATATATATATATATATATATATATATATATATATATATATGTCCAAAGGTCGTAGTCAAATCCTGCTTTCCGCAGAACAACGAAAGAAGCGAAGACCACAAAGTAAGTGCAGTTTCTCAGCGTGGTTTATTCAGTGCAAAAGATCCAAGCCTGCAATGTCGCCATGACGCGTTTCACCTCGTAAAGAGGCTTGCTCACACAAAGTGTCATGAACACAAACGAGGGTTTTTAAAGTGCAAATACATAATTAATCACACCTGTGCAAATTGCATTTTTTTCAAATACTGACAATTCATGGAAAGTGAAGACAAACTTCATATTTCTAAATTTGAATAGAGGGCATAGTGCCCAAGGGTCTCAAATGTGCAAAAACGCAATGTTGTAAAATGGTCATCATTTTTGTACAAATATATAAATATATAAATAAATTACATTATATATACATATATACAAAGCTACAAAAATATATATATAGATCCCTATTGGGCTATAAATATAGTACTATGGCCCCAAATATTTCATATATGTACACAATGATTAAGACAAAAGTCTCTAAACAACCAAAAGTGGCAAGCTCAAACGACCATTTTTTCATATATATACATCCACATAATTTTTACAGTATATATAGCACATTAAGTTTGGAGAACCCTCATTTATCATCACTGGGCATGTTCGTCTTCATTTCTTTAAAAGAAAATGTAAAAAGAAAAAAGAAAAGAGAAATTGTGCCCAAGTGGGCATATTTAAGGCAATATTACAAGGTGTTTAAATTGAAAGCATGCACTTTATGACAACCTCTTTTAGTCACTGTATAGCAGGAGAAATGTTTATAAAGTGAAAATAGTGAATCTAAACTAATGGTTAAAAACATGCTACAGTTGACAGCAGGTAGCAGAGTCAATTAAAAGAAAACCAAGAAATGGTACAGGGGGAAATTACTATTTACATCCAAACAACACTGAGTATACGCCTACTTGAGGAAAAGATTGTATATCAGTTATTTAGAGGCAGGTGTAAAGATCCTCGCTATTGTTGAGACCTCCCGGGCTTTTGGTGTTGAATTCAAGAATGAATCTGGTTTCCAGGAGGCGCAGTTTTGCGTCCCGGTTACCCCCTCTTTTTAGAGGCAACACTGTATCGACCAAGAAGTACTGTAGGCTACTGGGATCGCTCCCATGCACAGCTTCAAAGTGTCTGGCCACTGGGTAGGCCTGATCCTTCCCGGAGATTGCCCTTAAATGCTGTAAAATGCGCTTGTGTGCAGGTGGGCGAGTACTTCCCACATATTGCAATCCACAAGGGCACTGCAAGACATAAACAACATATTCTGTCTTGCAGGTTAATCTTTTATTGATGATAAAGGGTTTATCCGAGAAAGGACGTTGGACCTGGGTTTTGTTAATCCCGTGGCGACAAGCCTTACACGTGAGACACTTTTTGAAGCCAGTGATGTTGTCTATCCAGGACTTAGTGGGCTCTAACATGTTATTGACTAGTGCACTAGCCAGGCTGGGGGATTTGCGAAACGTTATACTTGGTTTATCCGGTACCAGGTCCCCTATAATAGGGTCACCTTTAACCAGGTTCCAATTTTTGTTTAGGATCTTTCTAATCTGGGAGTGCTGGTTGCTATAGGTCACAATGGCTCTAGATGTAATACGCTCATTGTCATCCCCTTCCGCATTAAGTTTAGACTTGGGCATGAGTGCATCTGATCTCGAGATATCCCTAGTACGTCTGATAGCTCCTTCTATCAGAGTACTGCTATACCCTCTCTGTAGGAATCTCGCTTTGCTAGCTTGTTGGGCCAGATTGCATTCCAAATCAGAACTGCAAATTCTCCGCAGTCTTAGCATCTCCCCGTAGGGGATGCTGCGTATCAAATGTTGGGGATGCTGGCTGCTGGCATGTAGGACCGTGTTTCCGGCAGTCGCCTTCCTATGCAATCTAGTATGTAAGGCTCCCTCTCTGATGTACACCTCCACATCAAGGAAAGTGACCTTTTCCTTATCGATGTGTGATGTAAATTTTAGGTTCAGATTATTTACATTCAATAAGTTCGCAAATTCAGTAGCCTCATCATGTGTGCCTCTCCAAATAAAAAACAGGTCATCAATATACCTTAGGTAGAGCACGACCTTATGTTGCATTATTTCCATGTGTTCGCCCATTAGGACCTGTTCCTCCCAAAGCCCCATATGGAGGCAAGCAAAGCTTGGGGAGAAACAGGCCCCCATAGCTACACCCCTCATTTGCTGGTATATTTGATTATTAAAAACAAAGAAATTTTGTTCCAAACAAATTTTTAACATACCAACAAGCATTTTGTTGTGTTGCATGCATTCCATGGGGCGTTTGCCTAGGTAGTGCTCAACAGCCTTAATACCATCACGGTGTCGAATTGATGTATATAATGAGGATACATCCATGGTAATAAGTAAAAGTTCATTGTCCCAGGTAATTGAGGCCAGTTTGCACAAAAAGTCAGTTGTGTCCTTCACATAAGAACCCAAGTTCTTTACCCATTCCTGGAGAAAGTAGTCTATATAGCGAGAAATACATTCAGTAGAGCTGTCTATGGCCGATATAATGGGCCTGCCAGGGGGCACAAGGGGGTCCTTGTGTACCTTCGGAAGTAGGTAGAAACTGGGGATGACTGGATAATCCTTCTTTAAGTATTTGTATTCATCAAATGAGATGAGACCACCGCTGCGCCATGCCATTAGTTTTGAGTTCTGGTCCGCCCATGCTGCTTTTACAGTCGATAAGTTGCTCTTTTTGTAGCAGTCAATATCGCCAAGCTGGAGTTCTGCCTCCTTGATATATTCCTCCCGCTTCCATAGGACAATATTACCGCCCTTATCGGCACAGTATTTCCGGAGGTCTCTTTCCTGTATATTTTAGTTTCTACCTTGTTGTCTTTAATGTAAACTGTAAGGTCCAAAAAGTTAACAGATTCTGTGCTGACGGTACTAGTAAATTTCAGATTTAAACTATTCTTTTGTATCTTAGCCAAAAAGAGATTTAGATCTAGTAAAGTATATATATATATATATATATATATATATATATATATATATATATATATATATATATATATATATATATATATATATATATATATATTTGCACAACAATTCAGCTTGTACTTGTACGCCGAAAGTAGACAAAGTAGACAGCACTCTGGTTATCTGATTTTACAAGTGTTTTATTGGCGGACCCCCTGCCCCTCTAACAGACGTGTTTCGTCTCACGGCTTTGTCAGTGTCGGTAAGTGTGACTAAAGGGAACCATTATATTGTCCGCCATTCCCACATCTCTCTAATAGACAGTGAGATGGGACTAAATCTCTATGTCCCAAACAGTGGCCATCTTATAGTGTGTTATAGAGTTGGACACAGGTTCTTTCTTAACTTAAAAACAATGGTTTCGAAAGTGCAAGTGCAATGTTAAAAACAATTTCTTTTACACAATTCATTATTATATATGATTGTACAAACAAAACTAACCAAACCAAGATGGGGGAATACCTTAAAGATATAACATTACATTCTACTCCTGCAGTATTGTACATTTTCCTAGAACCAACATTGTCTAGTTAGAGTTGTCTAATTATTTTAATACACATTTCACACTCTTGATGATAATACAATTAGTATTTGTACATTTCCATAGGCAACAGCCGTAATTGTTAATTTATATAGAGAGTATTCTATTATTCCCATTTTTTTTGTTTTTTTGTGTTTGTTTTTCAATCAGGCCCTGTATGGGCCAGCTCAACTCTTGTCCAGCCCTGAATGGGCCATTTATGCAATTTTGTTAAGTCCTTGGGCTAAGGAGAGAGAAATTGGCCAGTAAATTAATTCAAATAGATTTCAATCATGTTGTTACAGAGACTAGAGGGAGATAGATGTTATTCTGTTCTGTTGATTTTCTATGTGATCCCACATTTAAAAAAAACATTCCTCTCTTTTTATGCACGCCTACTCTTTTCATATGCTGTCTTGATTCACCCTAATTCTTCATCGTTGTTAAGCCCTGTTGGCCATTTGCTTTGCAGATCTATTATATATTTGGACTCCAGCACCATTGGAAAGGGGCGACCAATTCGGTCCCCCCGAACGTATGGTCGGGTGCCCTGATCCTCCCGGGAAACCATTTTGGGCGGGGGGCGTGTCTCGGCTGGTATGCCCGAAGCGGCGTAGCCGGGGCGCGCCTTTTCCCGCCCAAGAGGGGTTGTCCTAGACACCTACACCGTTGGCCACGCCCTGAAGGCAGGCCGAGGGAGGGTACACGCCCTCCCGAGGAAGAATAAAAGAGCAACAATCCTAAGAAACATCCTCTTGTTCCTGTGCGTGGAAGCTGCACCTCCTCGTTGCACGTGAGCCCTCGACGGATCAAGGAGCCAATTTTGAGAACTTGTAATTTTTGTGTTTCTCTTTCAGCGATTTCGAATCTTTGGATCCAGGACCTCGTCGTGCAGCAAGTTGCGAATATCCGACGACAATGCCTGGCAAGAAGATCGGAAAGAAGGTTGGAACCGAACAGACGCTTCGCATGCTGGTGAAGGACATGGCGAACATGAAAAAACAGATGGCGGCAATGAATAACGCGGGCAGACCGAAGAAGGTCATCGGATCAGCATTGCCGGGAGTAGTCCCCGCAGGGAGAGGTAAAAGGGCCAGGAATAGGGCGGCAGGGGGGGAAGCCCCGGTTCCCGAGTCACCCCCGGCAAGCCCGGTTAGTCCAGTAGAGGCCCCCGTTCCGACCCCGGACGCGGGACGACCGATCCCAGTTGTAGTTACGCCCAATAATGAGGGGGATATGCCTCCGGAGTTGGCCGCCCAATTGGCAGCATGGCTGGGGAGAGATACAGAGGGCACCACGGCGCCAGGAGATACGGCCGAAGAGGCCAGGTTACTAATGAAGCAGTTGCGGCAATCGAGAGATGCTGCGAAGGCGAATCTCCCTATTGTTTCTCCTCAGGTTCCCTCGGAACGACCGGCGTCTGGCGTTGCAGCATCAGCAGGATCAGCTACCAATTCGGGTAAGCAGCCATTGCCGATGGCTGGGGAGGGATCCTTACCCTCGAGGAGGGAAAGGGTGGTCCAACATATACCGCTGGCCACGAAAGAAATGATTTGGGCTGATAAATATGTGAATATGTTTTCTCTCTTAACTGACCACCATGAGATAGAGCATGTCAAGAGTCAGAAGGACTTGTTGCACCCGAGCGTATGGCGCGCAAAAATGGCGGCATTCAGGGTGGATGAGACGATTTCTAATTGGGGCAGGGCATTTGCAATGTTCACTGCGATCATGGGGGAGCATAGGCCAGAGGTGTTGACTGAATTGGCTTGCTACCAGACACGGATAATGGGTTTTTATGAGACTTATGAAGGCAATCAATGGTTGGGTTACGATAGTAAGTTTCGTAAGGCCAAGGAGCACGACTCATCTCTGACGTGGGATTGTTTCGACTCCATCTCATGGCAGAAGCAGCTCATGCCGGGCACGACAAAGTCGTCTTCGTTTGGCGGGAATGGTGCAGAGCCCGCCCGCCATTATGCGGCGGCGCCCTTTCGAGCAGGCACCAATAGTGACCAACAATCGAGGAATGGTGGGAATTCGGGTAGGAAAGGGGTCTGTTGGAGCTTCAACAGAGGCAAATGCACGAGGCCACAAGGGACATGTAAGTTCAGGCATGAGTGTGCGGGGTGCGGACAATCTTCACACCCTGAGAGTTCGTGCAGGGCCAAGAATGGTGATACAGGGGGTAGAGGAGGGGCCAAACAGGTCTAACATCGACCGAGGGGCACCACTACCTACCCCCGTAGACATCATGGCAATGATCCCTTGGCTGAATGAATACCCTGATCATGTCTCCGCTGGGGTGTTGCGAGACGGTTTCTCGTATGGTTTCCACAACCCGGCGGGGGATTTTCGGGGGCAGTCGCAGTGTAAGAACCAGCTATCGGTTCAACAGAATACGGCGGTGGTGCAGGCTAAGATTGCAAAGGAGGTTGCCCGTGGCCGGGTTGCTGGCCCATATGCGCAACCGCCAGTCGCTAACTTCATTTGTTCACCGTTGGGAGTAGTCCCCAAGAAGGACCCAGGTGAATTTAGGTTGATTCATAATTTGTCGGCTCCGAGGGGTCTCTCGGTGAATGATGCGATTGACCCTGGAGTTTGTTCGGTGCGGTATGCATCCTTCGATGAGGCCGTCGCCATGTTGAATCGCCTGGGGCCCGGAGCGCTGATGGCCAAATCGGATATTGAATCAGCGTTCCGGTTGCTCCCGGTACACCCACAGGATCAGCGTCTGCTAGGTTTTATGTTTCAAGGACGCTATTACATGGATAAATGTATGCCAATGGGTTGCTCCATCTCTTGTGCTTATTTTGAGAAATTCAGTTGTTTTTTACAATGGGCGTTCACCAGAGCTACGGGCTATATGCAGGTTATGCATTACCTTGATGATTTTTTGTTCTTGGGGACAGCCGATGACACGGAATGTGCACAGGCTTTACTGAAATTTTGCGATCTCATGAAACAATTCGGCGTGCCGGTGGCACCAGGGAAGACAGTGGGGCCATCTACTTCACTCGAGTTTCTTGGAATAGAGCTCGATTCAGTGGAGGGATGTTTCCGTCTGCCCAGGGAAAAGGTAAAGAAATTTAGGGCCTCTCTAGAATTGTGCATCAGCAAAGAAAAAGTGACTCTCCATCAGTTGCAACGGCCGACGTGGTGGCACGACAGTGGGCTCACAGGTAACATTGGGTTTCTTGAGCTGTTTCCCATTTTTGTGGCCTTGAAGACATGGCCAGACGGGTTTCGTGACCGCACAGTGGTGTTTTGGTCCGACAACATGACCGTGGTTGAATGTATCAATAATCAGGCAGCACGCTGCAAATGGATTTTGAGATTACTGAAGGAAATTGTACTACTGTGTTTGAGATTGAACGTCCACTTTAAGGCGAGGCACGTGCCGGGTGTACTGAACCAGGCGGCTGATGCACTCTCTCGTTCCCACATGCAGGCCTTCAGGGGTTATCTACCTTCAGCGGACTTGGTGGCGGCACCATTTCCCGAAGCTCTTTGGTATCTCGGTGCCCCGGATTACAGGACCTCGTGGGAGCAAGCCTAGCACCCAGGACAAGGAAGGCATACCAAGGGGCGTTCCGTTCCTATTGGTCATTTTTGGGTCCAGCTAGGGGGGATCATTGGGGGCAGGAAGAGTATGTCCTGAAGTTCCTAGTGTCACTCCACCAGGCAGGCCGATCAGCGGCAACGGCCAATACGCACCGGGCCGCCATTGCTTTCATGGCGCAGGCGCCTGGCATCGAGGACCCCACATCGTCCTTTCTAGTAAAGAAGGCACTGCGGGGGTGGCAACGCCTCGAGGGTCGTAGAGGGGACCTGAGGCGCCCGATCGGGCTAGAAAGATTGTCCATGTTAATGTCCGTACTCCCTGCAACATGTTCATCCCAGTCAGAGGCAGTGCTGTTCCAGGCCGCTTTTGCATTAGCATTCCATGGGGCTATGCGGGTAAGCGAGCTGGTAGCAAAGAACAAGCAGGATACGGGGGGAGGTCTGTGTCGAGAACACATTCTGATCAAGGGTGATTCAATGATAATCACGATAGCCAGGTCCAAAACTGATCAGGGAGCTATCGGGGACAGTGTGGTTGTCCAGCGCATTCAAGGGTCCCCCACGTGCCCAGTGAAATGCGTGGAGGCATATTTGGCGCAGAGGGCAGTATCGTGGGGGGGAAGCTTGCTGAGACATACTGACGCCACTCCGCTGACCAGGTTTCAGTTTCAGCGCGTGCTAACAATGGCGATCGCGGCAGCGGGCTTGGACCCGAGCGATTTTGGGACCCATTCCTTCCGGATAGGGGCTGCTACAGAGGCTAAAGCCAGGGGTCTGAGTACTGAAAAAGTGAAACAGTTGGGGCGTTGGTCCTCGAACTGTTATAAAAGGTATGTGCGGTTGCACATGTTGTGAAGCCAATGTCATGCACTCACGCTTCTTGTTTTCTGTTTGGTCTACAGTTTCGCGAGCAGGCTTTGCGGGGCGGACTGTGCAGTTGACCCGACACCTGGGGACCAGCGGTCAAAGATCACCGGCTGAGGGAAGAGTGGTGTGGGTCGTTGGCCACTCATACGTGAGGCGTGCCTGGGACGTATTCAAAGCAGGTGACATGATTCACGTAGCTGGGGAATACGGGTACAGGGTGACCTTCCACGGAAGGGGCGGGCTCTGTATTGACCAATTTCAATGTTTTATTGAGGGACTGTTAGGGCGGACAAGGTCACCGCCGTCTGTAATCATAGTACACCTGGGAGGAAATGATTTGGTGACCATGGGTCGACGAGTACTGCTCGAGCAAATTCTATCGACTGTTAGTTGGTTGGCGAAAAGGGTCCGTGGGTGCATGATAGCATGGTCACACATGATTCCCAGAAGAATGTGGCGGGGGGCCCTCTCTGTGACAGCCTTGAATCATTCAGTTAAGAAGGTCAATAACAAACTTAGTAGGTTGTTTCGCTCAGGACAGTTGCATTGTATTCCGCATGGATGTATTCGGGGGGACCATATGTATCTCGAGGATGGGGTTCATTTGTCCCGGGAGGGGAATGTCTTACTCATAGGAGACTTCATAGCTTGGTTAAGGGGTTTGTGAGTTCATGACCTTTAGTAGGAGTTTGTGGGGGGTCCGGATAGCCGGTCAACTATCCGGCCTGTGGCGGTAAGGTCATGATCGGTGAGCAGTAATTTGAAGATCCCTTGAAGTGGTGTAGAAATTTGAAAATATTGATGTACATAAGCAACGTTCATTTCCCTTTTTCCCACTCCTCTCCCTGCGCGTACCATGAATACCATAAAGCATTAACCACATCCCACTGCCAGCAAAGGCCTGTACTCCTGTGTACATGACAGCCATTTTAGACACCCTGGCCTTTTGTCCGCCTAAGGTTAGAAATCCCTGGCTTCCCGTCTGCGCGCATCTTAAACACCCTCTCTCATGCATAGACCATGAAACCCTCTCCCTCTGCGCGACCCTGCTGTGAAAGGCAGCCCTTCTGCTTGACCCACAAACCCCCCCCCCATTCCCTCTTGAAGAAGCATCCTTCGCCTTAGCTGACATAGCCCTCCCCAGCTGCACCTGACTGCCCCCGCTCTCTCATGTACGGGTCATAAGATCTCTCTCTCTCTCTCTGTGGCTCTGTCCCTGTGTCCACCCTGGCTCCCCCTCCCTTCTCCTCACATGGGCAAGTCATAAACCTTCTTCTTCTGCAAGACCCTGTCCTTGGGAGTCACGGCCGCGCCTGACCAACACCTCCTTTCCCTCCATGAATGCCCCTCTGTTGACAAACACTCCCTCCGCGCTCGATTGTCCACGCGGTATGAATACCATTCCTTTGATGACCCCTTCCCCCGAGTCCGGCTGACCACACATGTCCAGGGCCATCGCCTAAGCCAGGAGATACCATTTACTGCCCTTATTGTATGAAGTCACTCCTCTTCAAAAGACCCACTATTGATCTTGCTCTCCCCACCCCCTGGGCTACGATCAGGCACACACATCCTAATAATCAACGGAACATTCAGCTGCGTCATTGCTCTCTCTCTTATCAGCAGGTCAAGGGTCCCTATTGTGAACACATGTGGGGTAGGATTGACACGAGGATTATGGGGTTATCTTTCCTTCGTTTCACAATGCTGTGACTGTAATACCAAGTGTTCTGTGAGGTATAAAAGGTTGAGTCTCAGCTCACTTGTTAGAGCACCTCCCGATGACACCTTGTTTCGTGTCTGAAATGACTGGCTCTCCTCATGAGAATTAAACTCTGTTCTTGATTCCTGCATCCAGCGCCCGTCTCTTTATTTGATAACTATTCAGAATGGGAACTAAGAGGCGTCTTGCGCCAGCAGCCTGGGCATCGATAGCAATGCGGGCTCATTTTCTACAATTGGCGTCCCAACGCGGGGTCCATCAGTGACATAAGGTCCAGTAAGAGAGATCCAGACGATGAGGTGAACATCTAAATGATCGGAGTATACCTGCCTTGAGAGGGCCCTCGTCCGGCTGCCGATTGAATGAACTTCACCTATTCTGAACGGACCTCTCTTGAGTGACCTACTGTCCTGACTGGAATCCCACAGGACTGCTGCGGTAAAATCATGGAGTAAGAGAACGATCGGGCGCTGGAAGGAGGAAGGCGAAGAACTGCCCACACGGTCCGGTCCGGGTAAGGTCGCGTAAATGCGACAAATTGTGAAATGATTGTTTTGGATAATACTAGTATTACGCTTTGTTGAAACCCTCTGGAGATTCACTGTCTGCAAACGGAGAAAACAACAGGCTCTCTCTCTGCAAGCAGTGAAGGATAGGTAACGCAGACTTTTGTCCCCATTGTAATCCGTCGTGCTTATCTTCCTCCCCCACTGTTTCCCGAACTGTCGTTCGTGGATTATTGTCTGGAGATTCTTTGTCTGCAAACAGGGAAGAACAAGGTCTCGCTTTGCAGGTAGAGAAAGAGTGGGCAACGATAACTTTTCGTGCCCACTTATTCTCCCCACTGAATTGTTTGATTGAACGAACATTGATTGTTCGGTATTGGTTCGTTTGAGGTATTCACCGCCGCCAAACAACGGAGAATAGAAATATTCTGCCTAGTCTTTGCCCGCTGTGATAAGATAGGTAATGCAGACTTTTGTCCCCGTTGTAATCCGTCATGCCTATCTTCTCCCCACTGGTTGGTAGCCTGTTTAGCCCGGACCGCTTATTAGAGTTGAACTATCCAGCTCCACTGGAGGGCACACCTAATAAGGACCTGTTCATTAAGTGTGGACTAGTTGCTATGGCTCATATTAGGTTATGGCATAAAAATACAAGAAAAGGAGTTGGGCGAAATCAGTAGGCCACTGAGGAAGTTATCAACTTCGCTAAAAACAAAATAAGAAACGTTAGAAATAACCCGTAATAAGAAACATAAAAATGGCGAGGGAAGACAAGCTTGACACCAAGGCAAGCCACGAGGTAGCTAGGCTTCACTGCCTATTCCTGCTCCCAACATGTCTGCCTCATTTCCCACCACGCCCAAATAACGGTCACATGAAATAGAAAGCAAATCAATAGGTACCTACCCCCATTCCGGAAGCTCCCGAAGTGCAACGGGTCCGCGGTTACGCCCATCCGGAAGGCGAGGCCTCGTGGCACGAGGGGCTCGCCTGGCCACGGTCAGGAGGAGATGATGTTGGGCAGGCGGTCCAAAAGAATGGCAGAGACCTCTCCTTCTCTCCTCTCCTGCTGCCCTGCAGGCCACGGGGGGGGGCTGTCTTGCCTCAGCCACCGACCACCCCCCCCCTTCTGTCTCTCGCCTGGTCCGACCCACGAAGAAGGCCGAAGCCAGGGGCGAGAACGGCGGCAAATCAAGTAGTCCCGCCACATGCCAAATTCCTGGATAGTTACAGGTAGTGCCGCCACATGCCATCGCCTGCATAGTTACAGGTAGTTCCGCCACATTTCAAACTCCTGGAGAGTTGGAGGTAGTCCCGCCACATGTCAAAAAGGGGGGGGGGGCTGTCTTGCCTCAGCCGCCGACCACCCCCCCCCCATCTTCAATGGCTGGCACGGCCAATATCGAAGCGACGGAGCCGAGGAACGGCGCGGGGTCGCTGGAAGGGGGAGGTGGCGCGAACGAACCTCCCCCACCTCCCTCCAGGTGGAGGCTTCCAGCGACACCCCAATGCTCTTACTTAAAGAGGGTCAACATCAAAAAGCGGTCTTCTGCCCAGGACGGGCACACGCTCCATATCGCCTCTCCTCGACCTTGAAGATTCTATAAGAGCCGGGGGGCCCCCGACCCCCCCTGCATGGGTGCCCCCGCCCCCTTCGCTGGGAACCACGACATCGGTGCTACTCCTGCCGGCACCAGACTCGGATCGGAAATGGCTAAAATGCCGCCACGGCACAGGCTTGTTCAGTTCCGGAGGAACACCAGGATGACCCGGTAGGAAAATTGTTGCCGCCCTTCCCATTCTTTGACTCATGGTCCATATTGTTAGACTGTTAACCACATTGCACGAGACTTTCTGAACTGCCAATGGAAAGTTCTGGGCCAACCATGCGAGACTAGAGACACTCTGACTGTGCTGGAACTTGCCTGACCCCACCCAAAATGGCGCCGACACAAAATGAGACGTTTTTAATGAACTTTGTTGCACCCTGATTGCGCAAGCTTTTTTACCCCGAGATATATAACGTTTTGGATAATGAAAGTAGATACGAAGGATATTGAGTATGTGCTTGGACAATGAATTGACTTAGGGTGGGTACTGATTATGAGTTGGAAAATGAATTGGTGTAATTTAAGGTAATGAATGAACATTGGATAATGTATTTATGAATTTATTAAAGATGAATTACTGACATGCATCATGCTTGCTCTGTAGGGGAGTTTAATACAATTTTATTGCACTGCCGCACTTTATGCAATGAACTGCCACCAGCTTAGTTCTTCCTATGTACAGTTCCAATCTGCTCCGTGGCTAGTCCACTGGGTTGTAGGCCTGTATTTATACTTCCACACTTTTTATTAAAAGTATTTTTTGAAAACGAAAGCATAGTTGTAGCGGTTGCATTAATGAGTTTTGAATATATTACTACTGTGAGCAACGAGAAAGTATGATGAAGGTTAAAGGTTAAAAAGGACCCGATATTTAGCAGCCACACTATGTGTCACAGGCAGCCGGAAAAGTGCTTTAGAAACCCTAAAACGACACCACAGAAATGCCACCTGACCGCCACCCTTGTACCCGATCAAAAGGGGTTACGACCAAGTAACTCACGTAGATACGCAGATCGTCAATGATTATCTGTCTGACATTTCTGGTCCCTCTGGGCTTAAACGCCGTGATGGTAGAGAAATGCACTACGTGGAGATAGGTCGAGTATGTGGTAGGTAAAAACATTTCCGGATTACTGCATGCTGAAGAGGTTTGAATATTGCCCCCCCCACCCCTTCTTTCTCCTCCCTTCTGCAGGTCACGTCGGAACCCTGGCTGATGTATGGAAGGACGATGACCGAACCGCCAATGAGAAGGGGAAGAAGGGAATATGGGCATGGTCCTTATGACAAATAAAAGTTTTTAAAAGACGTAGACTTAAACATGACTGTTCCTCCTTAGAACATAGCAACGGGAGGATGGACTGACATAGAGACTGGACAAGTACTGAATGACAAAAAATAAAATTGACTAGAAACGACGCGTTAAATAATGAAACTGGACGTTTTGACTAGGTAGGGAAAGGACAAAGAAAAATTGTACGGGTAAGGGTTGCCACGGCACCACCCGTCTGGGAAGTTAAGAAATGTTGCTGATGTTCAAGATGCACTGCCCCCCTTTCTCACACTCTCATAGATATAGCCAAGCTGTCCGACTGTTCTCCCGATCAATACTTGCCGTTGCCTCAGCCTGGAGAACTTCCCACCAAAGGAAGAAACTGAAAAATGATTTAAGATCCAACCATGGGTAAATAGCGCGACCAGGTTAATTTCTGATCAACTAATCGAGGTGTAAGTATTGGCAAATGAGAAGGCTCGAAGAAATAACAAACGAAAAGGAAAATGAGAGGAAAAGGAGGAAAAGGTAAAAAGAGCTCAGCACGTAGATAAATAGGATACTAAAGATGCGCAGCATGCAGAAGTTCTGTTTGGCCAATAACTGTTTTATGTTTTGTCGTGAACTCTTTTGTATGTAACACATGTACTGTCTTCCCTTGTCTGAGTTTGTGTGTATGTAATGTACGGGTTTATGTCTTCCCTCTGTCTGTATTTGCGTGTTACCTGACCTTTGCTGTTCTGTGTTGTGAGCGCACTAAATGACCTATTTTCGTACACGTCTCTCTCTCTCTCTCTCTCTCTCTCTCTCTCACCACCCCCTTATCTCTCTCTCTCTCTCTCTCTCTCTCTCTCTACATGTCATACGTGTACCGAATGGCTCGTTTAGATTGCGGACGACTCTCACTCTCTATGAGAGTCTCCCTATTTTCTCTCCCTCTTTTCGGTAAAATTGTGCCCCACCGGCACCAGTCTGATTTGATACTTATTGAACGCGGAGGTGTTCAGCGAAATTGACCGAAATAAAAATGATTGTAACTCGCCATATTACTACCTCTCCTTTCTGCAAAATTATGAACTTAAATTGGCTGAGAAGGAAAGGACAGGTAAGACGACTAAGGTCCCCCAAATCTGGCCATTCATAGGGGAACTGTATGTCAATGGCACCCTATTTTTCTGTTCATCAGAGGCGAACGCCAACGTCTAGATTGACCCCCAATGCCCAGATTGACCCCCCCCCTTTTTTGCACCCAAGCGCGAGCGCCCGAAGCATCCCCGCCCCATTTGATAGACCCCAGCTGCTGTCCCGGATATAAACATGATGACCATGAGTAGCTGTTGACCCTCGAGAAAACCTTGTTTTGCCTGACTCTCGATGATGGCACCCCCGCCCTGTTTGAAAAGGTTAGCCAGTCCTGAAGGGAAATGCTCCGTAATGTTGAATATGATGTAATGCACAGTTGATGGGAATCTCATTTATCCTCACTTGAGTTATAAATAGAACGATGGATAGACCTGCCATAAACTCAGTAGGAATGCTGACACATGCACTGCTTGGTAATGGACCTCTGACTGTGACCAGTGAGCGTATCTCCCAAATGCGTAGAATTGAGGGAGGAATTCACATGCGTAGATATCTTCTTCTGCCATTTCTCTAAAAACCTTGTCTTGTACCTATTCAAAGATTCACGATTGCCGAAGGAGATGGGTCAAATGTGACGTACAGCCTGACTGCAGATCTTGGGACACGTATGACCTCGACCAAAGGTGGAGCTGCAGAGCAACAAGATACGGGACAAGACCGCAATTTCAACGTGGAAAATGAAAAATGACGGGCCGCCTTGAAGCCCTCCGTCTGCTAACCCACGTGTGCCTGGAGTCTCCGTCCCCCTTCTTTGGGCCCGATTGATGGGCCTGCCTGCTTGTTATCCTTTGCTCCCTTGGTCCCTTTTGTGCGTCTCAGGAACTCTGACCCAACTCCGCTCTCTCTCTCTCTCTCTCCTATTGACTATTTGAACCACACTCACCCTCTTTTCCACGTGACTTTTTGCCAAAAGGGAAGAACTGCATTCATATGGGAATAGGGTGCTGCCACGGAAAATATAGGTGCCGAGCATAAGGCGCCGCCAAACGGATTGTTTAGGAAACAGGACTGTGGTCTAACAGCAGAGGACTGACCGCACCCTGCAACGCGTAAGGATAGAACCGAGCTGGACCTATAGCTCCACCGCCGGTGCTGAACAGCGCCAACGGAAGTACACGGACTAGAGCCTACCAGTGATGGCTCACTGATAAAAAGACACTGTGACGAAGAGATCTTGTGTATTGAACTGAATTCCGCCCTCAATTGCTTGGTCAAAATGTTCATTGGTCACATTTTTAAGTCAGAAACATTTATGCTATGAAGTGCTTTGAAAATGATAGGAACTCGACAAAATGCAATCTCCTATGTGCCGCATTCTGCCAAACACATCAACTGTCCATGATTATTTGCCATATGCTAATATTGACAATGCTAATTCTATGACTGCGCCTGTTTATATGTACCATCCTCGATTATGAAAATGAACTTTTGCTATGTAACAAGGGGCGACTGTAGAAATTTGAAAATATTGATGTACATAAGCAACGTTCATTTCCCTTTTTCCCACTCCTCTCCCTGCGCGTACCATGAATACCATAAAGCATTAACCACATCCCACTGCCAGCAAAGGCCTGTACTCCTGTGTACATGACAGCCATTTTAGACACCCTGGCCTTTTGTCCGCCTAAGGTTAGAAATCCCTGGCTTCCCGTCTGCGCGCATCTTAAACACCCTCTCTCATGCATAGACCATGAAACCCTCTCCCTCTGCGCGACCCTGCTGTGAAAGGCAGCCCTTCTGCTTGACCCACAAACCCCCCCCCCATTCCCTCTTGAAGAAGCATCCTTCGCCTTAGCTGACATAGCCCTCCCCAGCTGCACCTGACTGCCCCCGCTCTCTCATGTACGGGTCATAAGATCTCTCTCTCTCTCTCTGTGGCTCTGTCCCTGTGTCCACCCTGGCTCCCCCTCCCTTCTCCTCACATGGGCAAGTCATAAACCTTCTTCTTCTGCAAGACCCTGTCCTTGGGAGTCACGGCCGCGCCTGACCAACACCTCCTTTCCCTCCATGAATGCCCCTCTGTTGACAAACACTCCCTCCGCGCTCGATTGTCCACGCGGTATGAATACCATTCCTTTGATGACCCCTTCCCCCGAGTCCGGCTGACCACACATGTCCAGGGCCATCGCCTAAGCCAGGAGATACCATTTACTGCCCTTATTGTATGAAGTCACTCCTCTTCAAAAGACCCACTATTGATCTTGGTCTCCCCACCCCCTGGGCTACGATCAGGCACACACATCCTAATAATCAACGGAACATTCAGCTGCGTCATTGCTCTCTCTCTTATCAGCAGGTCAAGGGTCCCTATTGTGAACACATGTGGGGTAGGATTGACACGAGGATTATGGGGTTATCTTTCCTTCGTTTCACAATGCTGTGACTGTAATACCAAGTGTTCTGTGAGGTATAAAAGGTTGAGTCTCAGCTCACTTGTTAGAGCACCTCCCGATGACACCTTGTTTCGTGTCTGAAATGACTGGCTCTCCTCATGAGAATTAAACTCTGTTCTTGATTCCTGCATCCAGCGCCCGTCTCTTTATTTGATAACTATTCAGAATGGGAACTAAGAGGCGTCTTGCGCCAGCAGCCTGGGCATCGATAGCAATGCGGGCTCATTTTCTACAGTGGGGCGCCACCCATTATGGATGGGAGCGCCCGGGGGGAGGCGGCCATTGGCCCCTCACACGGGGAGGCGGCACCCTTCTGAGTAGGGGGTCGCCGAAAGGGAAGGCGGTCATAGGCCCCTCCCAGGGGAGGAGGCGGCTACGGCCCCTCCTACGAATTTCCCGGGGCCAGGACATCCGCGACGGCGGATGTGGTAAGAAGTGTGGGGTGGGAGGGGGGTCTACGCTACCTTCTAGACACCTCACACGAGTCCTCGGACGACCACCAAGATGGCGTTGAGTTAATAAGGGGCCCCCGTTAAGACAAGGGAAATTGGAAGTTGGCACAGAGGTACAGTCCTCTGTGCGCCCGCCCCTCACAAGTGAGGGGGGAGTTCTGGTATTAGGGATCTGACACCGGTTACGACCTTGCCGTTGGCCCGTAATGTTAGGATGTACAATTTTATTTAGAGAGTATGCATTTGCAGGATGTTTAGACTCGGCTAGGAGAACCTTTGTATTAGAGATTTGTTAAGGTTAGCCAATAAACATCGTAATGTATAAATGAAAATTGTACATAATATGAAACTGTTATTTTAATGTTTTTAATTTTGTTTCATATTTTAATAAATACGGCCGGGAGGGTAACTCCCTCCCGCCTTCCAAAAGTTCAAAAGCTGTGTCCGTCTTCCCATCCTTGGGGATTTGTGTTGGGAGGGGGTGACGGGTATCCCGGCCATATGGAAAGGGGCGACCAATTCGGTCCCCCCGAACGTATGGTCGGGTGCCCTGATCCTCCCGGGAAACCATTTTGGGCGGGGGGCGTGTCTCGGCTGGTATGCCCGAAGCGGCGTAGCCGGGGCGCGCCTTTTCCCGCCCAAGAGGGGTTGTCCTAGACACCTACACCGTTGGCCACGCCCTGGAGGCAGGCTGAGGGAGGGTACACGCCCTCCCGAGGAAGAATAAAAGAGCAACAATCCTAAGAAACATCCTCTTGTTCCTGAGCGTGGAAGCTGCACCTCCTCGTTGCACGTGAGCCCTCGACGGAACAAGGAGCCAATTTTGACCCACCCACCAGCCCCTTATGGCAATGATTAGTATGACAATAAAGTTGATCCACGGTGAAAATATCTCTTTTTTCCAGGTTGTTTATATGTAATAAAGTTTGAATTTTTCGACTGTTTTTAACGCAATAAAATGATTTTCTTCATAGCATGTTTTCTCACTCAAAGTAAGCAGGGTATCACAGTCTAGTTTGAAAGATGTGTTACATGTGTAGACGAGGCAAAGGTCTATATTGCGAATGTCCAGTCTAGCTGTTTTCTGCTCTTCATTAGGTTCAAAAACGTCGTATTTATTTTGGTCGGGCGGTAAGGTCATGATCGGTGAGCAGTAATTTGAAGATCCCTTGAGGTGGGCGCCACCCATTATGGATGGGAGCGCCCGGGGGGAGGCGGCCATTGGCCCCTCACACGGGGAGGCGGCACCCTTCTGAGTAGGGGGTCGCCGAAAGGGAAGGCGGTCATAGGCCCCTCCCAGGGGAGGAGGTGGCTACGGCCCCTCCTACGAATTTCCCGGGGCCAGGACATCCGCGACGGCGGATGTGGTAAGAAGTGTGCGGTGGGAGGGGGGTCTACGCTACCTTCTAGACACCTCACACGAGTCCTCGGACGACCACCAAGATGGCGTCGAGTTAATAAGGGGCCCCCGTTAAGACAAGGGAAATTGGAAGTTGGCACAGAGGTACAGTCCTCTGTGCGCCCGCCCCTCACAAGTGAGGGGGGAGGTCTGGTATTAGGGATCTGACACCGGTTACGACCTTGCCGTTGGCCCATAATGTTAGGATGTACAATTTTATTTAGAGAGTATGCATTTGCAGGATGTTTAGACTCGGCTAGGAGAACCTTTGTATTAGAGATTTGTTAAGGTTAGCCAATAAACATCGTAATGTATAAATGAAAATTGTACATAATATGAAACTGTTATTTTAATGTTTTTAATATTGTTTCATATTTTAATAAATACGGCCGGGAGGGTAACTCCCTACCGCCTTCCAAAAGTTCAAAAGCTGTGTCCGTCTTCCCATCCTTGGGGATTTGTGTTGGGAGGGGGTGACGGGTATCCCGGCCATATAGAGCCTTAACACGATGTCCGCCTGACTCTTTTCTATCAACCTGGTCCAGGCAGAAGAAAATGAGTAGGGCTCTATTACTGTTGTGATGTGTTTTGAAGTGGCGTGCCACGGGGTAAGTTTTATCCCGGTTTGTTATTGCACGCATGTGCTCTAATGCGCGTTTTTTCGCAGGATGGATTGTGCTGCCAATGTACCTCATGGAACAGGGACATTCCAAGCAGTATATTGCGTAGTCCGAACTGCAATTGAGAAATTTAACAATTTCTCTTGTCTGGCGGGGATCGTTGGGTCTCCCTTCATATTTGGTTCTTTTCTTACTGTATTTGCACGCCTTGCAGCGCATGCACGGGAAGAAACCTTTAATGGGCTTCATCTTTGTTACTTTGGGTGGGACCTTGAAATGTCTATGTATCAGATGGTCATTTAAAGACTGACAGCGTCTGTATGTTATGGATGGATGTGCAGGTATGATACTTTTTAAAGTGGCATCTGTTTGTAGAATATGCCAATTTTTGTTAAATACCAGTACCAATTCTCCTGATCTTATACTGAAATTGATAATCATCCGTGTTATACCTTCTGATTCTGTTTTGGTCTTGTCTTTCAGTAGGTCTTTTCTGTCAATCAGGTCTACTCTACTCGTTGCATTCCCTAGTATTGTTTTGGAATAGCCCCTTTCTCTAAATCTTATTGTGGCATCACCCCTGGCTTTCACAAATTCTTCATTACCCAAACAGTTGGGTTTCAGGCGGAGTAATTCTCCAAATGGAATATTTTGAATCAGACTCTTGGGATGGTGGCTTGCCGCATGTAACACGGCATTGCCAGCCGTGGGCTTTCTGTAGAGTTTCGTGTGGAGTGTATTGCCTACCACATAGACCTCTAGGTCCAGATAATTTACTGAGGTATCACTGATGGTGCTAGTGAACCTCAGGTTCATCTCATTGTTGTTTAGCGCAGCCACATACTCCTCAGCAGAGGCCCTGTCGCCACGCCAAACAACAAAGAGATCGTCAATGTATCTGGCCCAGATCATGATTTGGTCCAACCATTTCTCGTTGGTCCCGCCCCAGGCCACGTGCTTTTCTCACCAGCCTACGAACAAGTTTGCGTAGCTGGGGGTGAAGCACGTGCCCATCGCTGTCCCCCGTGTCTGCCTGTACAGGGTACCCGCAAACAACATTTTTTTTGTTTTCGAGACAAAATTTGGTCATTGTTAGGAGCATACGGTTGAGTTGGTGGAATTTGAGCGGTTTCCTACATAGAAACCAGTTTACAGCAGAAATGCCATCCTTGTGGCCAATACAAGTATACAGATTGGCGATGTCCAGGGTAAACAGAAGCATATCTGAGTCCCACGTGATGTCATCAATCAGTCTAAGGATGTCCTGAGTGTCTCTCACATAAGAGGACAGATCCTTCACAAATGGTGCCAAATATGTGTCAAATAACCTAGAAATTTTTATATATATATATATATATATATATATATATATATATATATATATATATATATACATATTACCTACTGGCTATCGCCAGTAGGTATATATAGTTAGGATTAATTCCCTGTGGGATTTTTGAAAATTCTATGTCTAATAACTTTGGCGTTTGTGGACGGAATCGGCTGAAATTTTCAGGAAAATGGCACATTTTGTTTCTGAGCAGCCCCTGAAAATTTGGGGGGGTTTCGTCAAGGGGGGGCTGAGAAAAAATGGGGGTCCCAAAACGCGTTTTTAACATTGAGTTTTCCATAGGGCGGTTGGACTCACTTTTAGCTCGAACGGCTGAATGGATTTGCACGAAACTTGGCAAAATTGTAGGGACTGTTAGCCCGATGTGCCTTTGCTAGGTCTCAATATATGTGCTCCAGTAGTTTTTGAGAAATTAACGTTCAAAACAAGATATATATCTGTAACAGCGCTCCGGGCTGCGCTCCGGTCCGCTTACTTTTCGCGAAACGGAACTTTGCGCGCAGAAAGCTGATTGGCTCTCCGGTGTCTGTCAACATTCTAAACAGTCCGGAGCGGCCGCCATCTTATCTCTCGGTAGGATCGAGAGAGAAGAAGAGGTGAAAAACGAAGGGGGAATTTATTGAAAGGGGGCAAGGTGTACCCCTCTTGACCCCCTAGGAATGTTGTTGGGGTTATTAAAGGGTCCCGTGGGGAAAATAAAAAAAAAATGATTTTTCACGGTAGAAGCGCTTCACGGGCCGCGAACTGGGCCGCAAACTGGTAGCGAAACGGGAATTCGCCATTTTGTGCTTCGTTTTAATTGTTTAGAGACAAAAATTATCGCCGCACATCGGCCACAATGCATGAATATCGCTGAAAAGTCAGCGATATTCATGCATTATCCAGCAAATGCTCTTAGCCATGTTATCCACCTTCCATTGGATAACATGTCTAAAAACTGCTCTGTGCGTGAGCTTTTTTTTTTTTTTTTGCTGCGTGACGTTTGTTAACGTTCGATTCGATGGAAATCAGGAAGTGTTGACCACCATTTTGTCACTGCGAGTAAATATTTTGTTATAAATGAATCCTTATTGATAAATATTGTCTGCGCCATTTTGCGTTTTTGTCCAATGCCACAATTTTGTCGTGCACGGCAGCCATTTTAGATGCCTTGACCAGGGCCACTCTCTGCACGCCGCCGATCCTCAGCATGGCTCCCCACCCTCGCAAGCATCTCCCCCACGCATTGGTCACCCCCGCTCTCTCTCTCATGCATGGGCCATATACTTCTCCCCATCTGCGCTGCTATTCTCTGAGAATCACACCCTGTGCCCGCCCGACACCTCCCTTTCACCCTATTCACTAACGCACCCTCTGACACTCCTCTTCCTCTGTGTCCGATTGTCCAGGCCGGACCCAGGCTATCACGTAGCCCTGCGGATGTAGTTTATGGCCCCAGCTGTAGAGTATCCAGACATGCCAACCCTCCCGATTCAGGCGTGAGACTACTGATTTCAGTGCTAGTCTCCCGCCTCCCGATTCCTGCAAGGAAAAACCCGGGGGGATATTACCAACAACTAGCGATAATTTTTGTCTCTAACTTGCTTAGAGACAAAAATTATCGCCGCACATCGGCGAATTTTATCGCACATAAACCTTGCTATTAGCAAGGTTTATCGCAAATGCGATAAAAAACGGCCGCAATGCATGAATATCGCTGAAAAGTCAGCGATATTCATGCATTATCCAAGAAATGCTCTTAGCCATGTTATCCATCTCCCTTTGGATAACATGGCTAAAAACTGCTCAGGGCAGGTGTTAGGTTTTGGAGATATTTGCGCTTAGCGCGAATATCTCCAAAAGTTGGTAATAGGAGATAGCGATGGTTAGGGACTGTTTCCAGTCGCTAAAATCTTGGCACGCCCACTTTGCATGTCATTAGTGATAAATATCACTGACATGCAAAGCGGGGCCCAAGATGGTCGCTATCTCCTTTTAGCTGTCACTAACTGGTGTTAGCGACAGCTTGGTAATAGGGAGATCATTTTATCTCTTTTTTTTTGGCTTTTAAAGCCAAAAAAGCGGAAATAAACCCCCTTGATAATATGCCCCATGATTTCTCGGGGGTTTCAGCTGACAGGGCTTGGTATTGTGTTACGTGCTAATTTTTCCAGGAAACGTCAGAGGGTCGATGCAGGTGTTCTAGAAGAGGTGATAAACCATTTAAGCCTCATGAACAAGCGCATGGTCTTTTAAAGATTTGTGAAGTACTCGGGGCGGCGGTGTGTGTGTGCCCTCTTTCAGGAGCGGGCGGGGGGGCACTGCCAGCAACTTGCCAGGTCAGGTAGTGTTCAACACGTGCATCACCCTTTCTCTGCCTGCTATTGCGCTCCATGCTTCGGAAAGGTAAGAAAAAGAACGTGCATTTGAGTTTGAAATGTCCGATCCTGTAGCAGTACACTTGCAAAGCCCACACATGACAATAACCCGATTCAAGGCCCCATTCACCCGTTTTAAAAAAAATTTATAACACTCCAACAAAGTAACATTATAAAACTTTATTAACTTTTAAATATAATGAACGGAACAAAAACTGTAAAAACATTTAAACATTTTTCACCCAAAAAAGCAACAATGGTCAGAAGCTGTCTTTTGTGCGAATAGTCCCAAGGCAGCACAACGTGCAGAGTTCTTGACGGCACCCAGGTGATGTCGCCTGGGTGCCGCACTGGTTTTGGGATCCTACAATGCTGCTCCGAAAATTGGCGTGGGGCGTCCCGGGTGGTGCGGGGGGAGGCCTCGTCAGTAGCGGTCTGTTGTGCGAATAGTCCCAAGGCAGCAGAACGCGCTGAGATGTTGATGGCACCCAGGTGATGTCCAGTAAACTGCCGCACTGGTTTTGGTATCCTACAATGCTGCTCCGAAAATTGGCGTGGGGCGGCCCGGGGGGGGGGGGGGGGCGTGGGGGAGGCGGCGTGAACGGGCCTCCCCAGGTGGCGGCCATCCAGCTGAGTTGCGCCCGCTCTTGCGGCTACAGCGTCTCGCTCACCATGTTGTTGAGTTGCTCCCACTCTTGCAGTGCAGCGATAGGCGGCTGCCACATGACTCTTAAAATGGCGGACGGCTCTTCGGTTTTGGGCCTGGTCCACTGAAATGGCCCTGGGACACCTTGGAACTCGGACGCTTGCCTGCTAGGGCTTGGGCTCCATTCTCGAAAAGCGTCCCCTCAGCCGTGAAGATTCTACAAAAGTCTTGGGGGCCCCCGACTCCTGCAGGCTTCCGGTGGGGAGCGGCTGCCATGATTGCTCGCGGAATGACCACGACGGAGCCACGAGATGGTGGTGCTCTCATGCTGACGCCAGCTTCAGTCTGAATGATCCAGAAACAAGGTGGGGCTTTCATCGTTTGGGAAAAAAAAATGTTCTAAACCAATGAAAAGTGTTATTTTTAGGTCATATGACCAAGCCTTCCATCTTTAGGAAACCAAAAGTAAAATGAACCAATGAAAAGTTTTATAAACAAGTCACATGACCTGTTATGCGGCATAGGCCTACAAAAAGCGTAGAAAATCCGTTGGCACGTGAGGCGGCGTCAGTAGCGGACCGATGTGCGAATAGGCCGAAGGCAGCACAATGCGTCGAGATCCGGATGGCACCGAGGTGGTGTCCAGCAAATTGCCGCACTGGTGTGGCCATCCTACAATGCTGCGCCGAAAGACGGCGTGTCCAGCTGAGTTGCGGTCACTCTTGCGGTACAGTGAATCGAACGCGCCGAGATCCTGATGGCACCGAGGTGGTGTCCAGCAAATTGCCGCACTGGTGTGGCCATCCTGCAATGCTGCGCCGAAAGACGGCGTGTCCAGCTGAGTTGCGGTCACTCTTGCGGTACAGTGAATCGAACACGCCGAGATCCGGATGGCACCGAGGTGGTGTCCAGCAACTTGCCGCACTGGTGTGGCCATCCTACAATGCTGCGCCGAAAGACGGCGTGTCCAGCTGAGTTCCGGTCAGTTTTGCGGTACAGTGACTCGAACGCGCCGAGATCCGGATGGCACCGAGGTGGTGTCCAGCGAGTTGCCGCACTGGTGTGGCCATCCTACAATGCTGCGCCGAAAGTCGGCGTGGGGTGCCCCGTTGGCTTATGAGGTGATGTCAGTAGTGGACCGATGTGTGAATAGGTCGGAACCAGCACAAGGCGCCAAGATCCGAATGGCAAGTCCTGGATGTTGAGTGCCTCAGTTGAGAGTTCTGAGCAGTGCTTGTAAGACTGTCTGAAGCTTATTTGCACCTGCTGCAGCTTCACTATTGCCCTGGTGTGGCCAAAGGTCGCACATGACATAGGCGGCCGGCTCCCGAGGTCCGGCGGAACTTTTTTCCTTTTCCTTTCTGCTTCTTTTCCTACAATCCATTTCATCTGAAGACACGACCAGGTCCCTGAATGTGTGCAGGGGGACGCTATTGATTGAATGAAAATGGCGGCTTGACACAAAGCTGACTCAAGCGTTGCTGTTGATGCTATACAGACAAAAATTGGTTTTCAGTTTGTACATTCTTCAGGATTTTTTTTTCCATCCAAGGCTGATTGAGAGTTTGTAGAAAAATGGCTTCAGATTTTCCACATACTACTCTTCAACATTCTTCCTAAATGTAACAATGTGAAACTCACTAGGAGAACGGCTGTTTCTGTTTCCTTTCAAAATGCTGCCAACAATATTTTCTGAATGGAAGACACCATCTTGTAGCATAAAGGGCCGAAAGGGGTTCTGGTCTGGCCGATGGTTGGTGGAGACATTTTGACTATATCTTGGACCTGCCCGGCCTCGCCCAAAATGGCGCCGGTATAAATGGGACTCGTAACCCTTGCCCGCAAATGTATATCTAGAAAATTTTATTGTAAGTGGCCCTGTCTTATTTTAATTACAAAATGTACGTCCACCGATTCCGCAACTGTTAGACACCTTAGTTCTTCCAACCTAATGGCCCGCTCGTTACGTTCCTCTACAGTGTAAATGTCTCCTCATCATATACGATTTCAGTTTGCTCCGTGGCCGGCCCACGTGGTTATAGGCCCGTATTTGTATACTGACATTTTCACAATAAAGGTTTTTAAAACAAAACACTGTAGTAGTATTTACATTGGTAAAGTTTTTACTTTTAGTCACTGTTTTCGAATCAGTAAAAGGCAAGTGAAATAAAGCAGTCCAATTACATGACGGATAAAAGGTATAATATGTAGGAACGCAGTAAAGATAAATGGTCAAGGGCAGTTGTGTTTTTCATTTCTGCAACATAAAGTGATCGATAAGAATCTGATAATCAGGCGTATCGGCGACTAAGACAGCAGGCCGAATCTCTTTTACTCAACGGCTCCGTCATGGAACGAAGAAACGTCCTTTTTCTCGAAAAAGGAATATAGTTTACTTGCAGGACAGTTGTAAATTTTCCGGGAAAGTACATTAGCCTGGAATATTATAACATATGTTTAAAAAAAAATAATGTTCGAAAACAATGAAAAGCGTAATTTTTAGGTCATATGACCAAGCTTTTCATTATTAAAATAACAAAAGTAAAATGAACCAATGAAAAGTTTTATTAACAAGTCACATGACCTGTTATGCTTACGTTACGCGCTGCGCGCCGCGCCTCGGATCACTTCCGGGTGCGCTAACGCGGCGTGTCATATAACGCATTACGCGACAACGTAGGTCAAGAATATAGTCAAAATGTCTCCACCAACCAGCGTTCGGAACACAACCCCTTTCAGCAGTCCAAAAAGTTCTGTTAAATGACAACAGAGGGGACAGGCAACAAGAACCATCAGTCAAAGAGGGGAGGGCAAGTTCTTCTCTTCCGGGTCATGTTGGGGCGCTACCGGAACTGATCGAATTGGTAGTCTACAGTGTTTCTGGATGTTTCAGACTAAAGCTGGCGTCAGCATGAGAGCACTACCATCTCGTAGCTCCGTCGTGGCCATTTCATGAGCAGACATGGCAGCCGCTCCCCACCAGAAGCCTGCGGGAGTCGGGGGCCCCCAAGACTTTTGTAGAATCTTCACGGCTGAGGGGACGTTTTCGAGAATGGGACCCAAGCCCTATCAGGGAAGCGTCCGAGTTCCAAGGAGTCCCAGGGCCATTTTAGTGGACCAGGCCCAAATCCGAAGAGCCGGCCGCCATTTTGAGAGTCCTGTGGCAGCCGCCTATCGCTGCACCGCAAGAGCGGGAGCAACTCAACTACATGGTGAGCGAGACGCTGTAGTCGCAAGAGCGGGCGGTAAACAGCTGAATGGCGGAAGAGGCACAGTGTAGCAAAAGCGGGCGGAATGGCAACTGAAACGGTAAAGGGGCGCCCCACTACAGCGTGTCTTCAGGTCAAACGGATTGTGGGACAAGGTCCAGAATAGAAGAGTCATCAAAAGGCAAAAAGTTCCGCCGGACCCCGAGAGCCGGCCGCCTATGTCGGGGGCGATCTCAGGCTACACCGGTGCTATAATACTTGGGGAGGGGGTCGGAGCCAAGTGTCTTCTCCGAGTCCATGGCCATCACACCGCCCCTCGGGGGCCTCCGTCAAGCTGTTTAGGAAGGTTTCATATCACATTGTTTTCTAATGCAGTCAGGTCCACAAACGACACTCACTTACTTTGAGAATAGTGAAGCTGCAGTAGGTGGAAATAAGCTTCAGACAGTGTTACAAGCGCTGCTCAGAACTCTGAACTATGGCACCCAACATCCAGAACTTATGCCATTTGAGAATGGCAGTGACATTGAAGCAACTCAGGGACCAAAACCATTAACGTACTTTCACGTATGAAAATCTTACTTGGGGAGGGGGCAGGAGCGAAGCGCCCCCTCCCAGTCCGCGCCACCACACCGTATGTTGTAAATCTGAAGCCATCGTTCTACAAAGTCAACCAACCTTGGATTGAAAAATCTAGAAAAATGTACAAACTGAAAACCAGTTTTGGTCTGCATAGCATCAGTAGCAACGCTTGCTATCAGAGTGCATGAGTTTCATGCTCGATCGATTAAGCTAGCCGGATCGGGCAATAAAAAGTATAAAATAGTTATGTAAATAGTTATTTAATAAAATGTTTTACTCTGTTTCTTTGCTGGTGTGTTGTCTATATTTTTAATATTTGCATAGGGTTTGTCGTTATTTTGGGCGGGGTGGGTGACGGAGTCGAGCTGTCTTGCAGCCCTCATGGTGTGGAGCTAAGTTCATCTCACTATTTTCGTATTTCTCATGAAGGGTTGTTCCTAATATTTCTATTTTAGCTAGGTCAAAAAGAGATCCAATTAGTGGCCTACTGATTTTGCTCGATTACTTTTATTTTTTTACACGATTTTTCACTATCTGCAAAGACTAAACAGAGTATTGCGACTTTGTGCTTGTTTGTAAATAGAGAATGAACTAAAGAGAATCAATTGTAAAACAGTAAATGCTTACAATCAATCAAATGGAGAGACAAGCAGGTACGACGGATTACAACGGGGGTAAAGGTCTGCGTTAACTACCGTTCACTATCTGCAAAGAGAGAGTACTAATAAGAGAAAAGAGGGGAGGGGGGGGTGCAGCGTTCAAAGCACATCAGCGTGCATAAATACGAAAATGTTTTTATCTATCACGTACTTGACATTTTAAAGCTTTTCATATTTGCTATTAAAAAACCATTGAAATTCACTGAAAAAACCATAGGTTATAGTCGATATATAGTTAGGAATTTGCATTTACAAAACCTTGAAAATTCAATGAAAAAACCATTGGTTTTAGGCCATATATAGTTAGGGATTTGCATTTACAAAACCTTATTTTACTCGCATAAAACCATTGAAATTCCATATATAGTTAGATGCGCTAACTATATATCGCGCACCCGCAATCCACTGCTGATGATGTCACATATTACATCATTCATGACATGGTCAGTGACATCACTGATGACATCACTGATGACAACTCAAATGACATCACTGATGACATCTCAAATGACATCACTGATGACATCACTGATGACAACTCAAATGACATCACTGACAACATCACAGATGACATCATTCGTGTGTTAATACGATGAACCTCTACAGACTCTGATATATCCTTAGATACACTCAGTGAAAACAGACACTCACAGACTGTCACTCATCCATGGAGTTACTCATACACCTAGACAGTCATGCAAAGAATCAAACACACCTCCAATTCCTCAACTATACAGTTATACACACCTTACTTATTGAAACATATTCTAATACATATTTACTCTCTTATACAATCCTTGATACATGTTCACAATGATCCATACAGCCACTCACACATTCACTGGCTGTTATGCACAGTTATTTATATATGTTAACTCTCACATGTACTGTGTTTTACATATGTACTTACTTTGACATGTAGCACTGAGATATCCATTCACTCACCAATACACTCATGCACACAGTCAACCGCCCATATAGCTGTTTCCACATGCACTCTTGAACTCATACACCTAGTGAATCAACTGCTTACACATCTATGCACAGAATCACACACCTCCCAGCCACCCACACACATACTCAGTCTCCCATACAAATACTTGAGCAACCAATCAATAACCCATATAGTTATTTATATAGCTACTGATCAACACATGCAGCAGTTTACAGAACAACAGATATAATGATACACAAATTAATACAGTTTAATCACTAACCTATGCACTCAGTGAGACACATTTAATCACTCCCTCATACAGTCAGTCATGCACCTACTAAATCCTTCATCCAGACATTTATACATCCACTCATTCTTCAATATGTAAGACATATTTTAACTTTACAGAAACTTCCAGTCACTGGATGTTGTCATCAGTGATGTCATTTGAGTTGTCATCAGTGATGTCATCAGTGATGTCACTGACCATGTCATGAATGATGTAATATGTGACATCATCAGCAGTGGATTGCGGGTGCGCGATATATAGTTAGCGCATCTAACTATATATGGAATTTCAATGGTTTTATGCGAGTAAAATAAGGTTTTGTAAATGCAAATCCCTAACTATATATGGCCTAAAACCAATGGTTTTTTCATTGAATTTTCAAGGTTTTGTAAATGCAAATTCCTAACTATATATCGACTATAACCTATTGTTTTTTCAGTGAATATATATATATATGAGATGGACAGTATGAATTAAGCTTATGGATTGAACCCCCTTTTCTTGCAGTTACTTCATTTGGACATTAATTGTGCCCACTGTGCCCACTAGGGCTGCATTAAATGTCTGAATATTAGCAACCCCTGGTAAACACTTCTGAACTGTGAACTTCCTTATGAAGTGGTCCTGCCCACTTGGGCGCAATCATAGCAACGGCACCACAAGGTAATTAGCACTATGAAGTTAAGGTGCCAAGGTTCCGTTTTACTAATCCTGGGACTGTATGAGAATTTAATTTACGAAACTGCATTGTGCACCATTACTATATATTTTTTGACAATTTGTGATCACTTTAATATGTCCATTCTACCGCACAACGAGTGTTTGTTTACATAGGACACAGCCCGTGAAGTTATTGGTAGTCTGTTTTCCATGTGTATGATCTTAATACCATGTGACTGTACCATGTGATTGTATATAACCTGCACTTCTTGGTTGGTTTCGGTCTCGTGAAAAAAGCAGAACTTACTGCGAAACGCGTCGAGAAAGCCATTGAATAAATCACGCTTTTGCACGTACAAGTGGCCCGGATTTCTTTTTCCTTACTGGAGAGGGTTGTTGGTTGGATGTTATTGGGATTCGCTATCCCATTCGAGGCCCGCCTTTGGCAAGTGGCAAGGTTCTACAGCGACTCGTTTGGTTGGATATATATATATATATATATATATATATATTAGCGCTCAAGTCGTACCATCAGTCTCGGGTCCCTCGTGAGCGGGTGCTTTCAGACGCGATGGTACACGCGTTTCAAAATCCAAGCTCGGACTCCATTTCTCTAGCAAAACAAAGTTCAGCACTCCAGGAGTACAGGTAAGAGTTTCTTTATTCCGCCATTAGCTGTAGAGAGACGCGTTTCGGACGTGAGTCCTTCGTCAGTGTTTACTCGGAATGCAGCGAAGCGGCTACTTTAAATACGTCATTCAAGGCGGTTCGCACTACCCGTGCTTCCTTTTACGCGGTAGCAATCAGCTCCAGTTCGAATCCCTCAAAAACTATTTTTAAAATCGTTCAAGAACTTAGAGATACTTCCATCCCAGCTCCATGTATTACCTCCGCACAACAATGCGATGAACTTGCCACCTTCTTTACGGAAAAGGTAAAGAAAATCTATTCCACCTTTCCTCTGAACCCTCCAGACACCTCCAAACCTCGTGAGCCTTTGCCGGACTGTCCCAGTCTGTCCCTCATCCCCAGCATAACACATGACGAACTTGCTAAACTGTGCACCAAAGTTAAATCTGGCTCTCCCACAGACGCCATGAGACCCGACAAATTCCTAGAATCTCTGGAGTTTTTCCTTCCTCCTCTGACTACCCTACTTAACCTTTCATTCTCCTCAGCGGTGGTTCCCACTTGCTGGAAGCAGGCATGGGTCTCTCCAATCCTAAAAAAACCTACCCTAGACCCATCTAAACCAGAAAACTTTAGACCAGTTTCACTGCTTCCATGGGCCTCAAAATTAGCAGAAGCCCACGTGAACAAGGTTCTTGCCAACTATATGACGCAACATCAAATCCTTGATCCATCACAGAACGGCTTCAGGCCAGGATTCAGCACCGAATCCGCCCTGCTGACCACCGTAGAACACCTACGGGATATCCTGGACGCCGGTCAAAGTGCTGCGCTGATTTTACTCGACCTTAGCGCAGCCTTTGATACGGTCTCCCACTCTATCCTACTTAAACGCCTCGAAGCCATAGGAATTAAAGACATTGCCTTAGAGTGGTTCCGATCGTTCCTGACGGACAGATCTTTCCGGGTCTCTGCCCCCCCTTTCACCTCCCAACCTCACCCCATAGAGCAAGGCGTCCCCCAGGGATCGGCGCTCAGCCCGTCCCTATTTAATCTTTATGTCCAGCCTCTCGCTGAAATAGCAAAAGAATGGGACCTGACGCTGGTGTCGTACGCTGATGACACCCAGCTGGTCATCTCCCTGACCGAGGCCCCTCGATCTCAGCGGCGAGATTCAAGAACGGATTACAGGAAGTCGCACGCTGGATGTCACACAACTGCCTCCAGTTGAATGCTGGCAAAACGGAGGTGCTGCTCCTAGAAAAAAATCCCGACTACTGGACTGATGACTGGTGGCCGTCTGCACTGGGCCCCATCCCTCCCCCCAAAACCATGGTAAAAAACCTTGGCGTCTGGGTGGACGCATCTCTTAACTTCCAGACCCACACTAAGAAACTTGCTGCCACCTGTGTGGGCCTGCTGAGGAGCCTTCATTCAATTCTTGGTTTTTTTGACCACCATACACGCCAGCTGATTGTCCAGTCTACCATCCTGGCTCGACTGGACTACGCCAATGTCCTTTTCCTTGGCCTTAACAAAGCTGAGATGGTGCGGCTACAACGCATACAAAACTCTGCTGCCAGGGCAGTTGTAGGCCTTCCTCGCAGGTGTTCTGC
Organism: Lissotriton vulgaris; assembly: GCF_964263255.1. Lineage (NCBI taxonomy): Eukaryota > Metazoa > Chordata > Amphibia > Caudata > Salamandridae > Lissotriton > Lissotriton vulgaris. The sequence goes on along the minus strand of NC_141690.1, from coordinate 202,874,218 downwards.
AAGAAATACCATCCAGAAACTACACTGGCTGTGCATGGAAGCCAGAGTTCAGTTCAAAGCTCTGACTACTGTCTTTAAAATTCTTAAGACTGACTGCCCTGGTCTCTTGCGCCCACTCCTAGAGCCTTACACCCCTCAGCCTGCCCTACACTCCTCGGGTCAAAATTTGGTTGTGACCCCACGCATAAGGCTAAGCAGAATAGGCGGCCGCTCTTTCAGAGTCTTGGGGGCAAGGCTCTGGAACTCCCTGCCACCCCACATTCGCTCCATGACCAATTTACTGGCCTTCCGCAAGGCGATTAAAACCATTCTATTTTCCCCATCCTAATCCCTTCTGTCCTTCCTCCCCCTTCCCTCCCTCAGGTTACTGTTATGGTTCAGCGCCGGGACGCCTCGTTGCTGGGGCAGCTGTTCGCGCTTAATAAAACTTAATAACATAACATAACATTCTCACATGCCAATCACTATTAGAAAACGGTGTGGAGATCGTATAAGCGCACATAAGAATGTGGCGGCCATCTTTGAATGCCCAATTTAATGCATTTCCAATGCAGTTTGTTACTGCTATTTAAAGTAGCCGCTTCGCGGCATTCCGAGTAAACACGTCCGAAACGTGTCTGTCTACAGCTAATGGCAGAATAAAGAAACTCTTGCATGTACCCCTGGAGTGCTGAACTTTGTTTTGATAGAGAAATGGAGTCCGAGCTTGGATATATATATATATATATATATATATATATATATATATATCCAAACAAAAGCTGCTCGTACAGTTGGAGACACCACATCCGACGTATGTTTATTCCTTTTATTCAGCCAGCTGCAGCACACAAGGTATTACCTTCACAGTGAGTATGTTGCTATCTTGCTAAACATGTTTCAGAAAAGTTCCTTGCTCACTGGCATGGCACGTGTGGAAAACATAGGCAGCTGTGAGTTTCTCGCACTATTTAATCTTGAGAGTCCCGCTCTCTTGGGCGTGGCTGAGTGCAGCACTATGGTATTGGTAGTGCCAGGTAAGTGTTCAATTGCTTAATTGCAGCGCTGTCTTTGTTTTATCACCTCTTTCAACTCCATCGGACCACTGTCTCCAGCACATCAAGTCTGCTGCTCATTTTCTACTGAACTGAACCAGCACGTCGTTTCACCTTGTGCCTCCTGCTGGAAGCACGAACCCGCATCTCTGCAGTAGGGTGGTCTCCGTGGCCAGAGCGGGCCACATAATATCCAAACGAAAGCTGCTCGCACAGTTGGAGACACCACATCCGACGTATGTTTATTCCTTTTATTCAGCCAGCCGCAGCACACAAGGTAATGCCTTCCCAGTGAAAATGTTGCCATCTTGCCAAACATATATATGCCGTGAAACTAGCACCTCGCACAATTCCTCGGATCAGTGAGAAACAAGCGTAGACCCAGATTTAGTGCCAATTTAGTTTCTTTAGAAACACCACCAGCCCCCATCACAACGCGTTTTGGGAGATCCCTGCCTTGATCACATGACATATATATATATATCACATCCAAAATCCTTCCCCTTCAGAAAGAATAAAGCCCACACAGGTTCACAGGAACTCCCGCTTTATTTAAGCAACGCTGATCTGGCATGACACGTTTCGGCTTAAATGCCTTTGTCAAATGCAGCTATCAAACATGTTGCACAAAGTCCACCTTTAAATACAGACCGCCTCACTGCTGATTGGTTGGAGACGCTTTGACAGGCAAAGAGAGGAGGATGTTCCAAACTCGGTGGTCCGGGTTCGTTAGCTGCAGGCATTACGACGTAAGTACTTCCCCAGTGGGCGGTGCCTGCAGCTTCACCTTTCAAGCCTGGATGTTGTTGTGGCGATGACGCAAGTTACCTGGACCTTCATCCAGCCACCATTTCCCCGGCCGGCATCGGATTGCACACTCCTAAGTAAGTGTGTACATTGCTGTGTAGTCACAGTCAGATAAACTCCAATGCGGTACCGTTGCGGTGTGCGACGGTTCGGCGTCTTCCCAAGAAAGTTGAGGTAACCAATTTTGCCTCTGTTATTGCTGAACTACTTTGAAGATGGGGGCTTTTATGGAGCTGGTGGCCGCACCAAATATCACATCCAAAATCCTTCCCCTTCAGAAAGAATAAAGCCCACACAGGTTCTCAGGAACTCCCGCTTTATTTAAGCAACGCTAATCTGGCATGATGTGTTTCGGCTTAAATGCCTTTGTCAAATTCTGCTATCAAACATGTTGCGCAAAGTTCACCTTTAAATACAGAACGCCTCACTGCTGAGTGGTTATATATATACATATTTAAAAAACACTCAATACTTACCTGCAAAATACTTACATTTACATATGCCTTAACCATTCATGCCTTTACGACGATATTCATTGTAAAAGCATCCGTGGAAAAGGCATACTCGTGGTAAAACAGTTTGTTGTAACAGATGCGGTTGTAAAGACTGTCTCATTGTAAAGCCTTTGTTGTAAAGGCATTTGTTGTTCTGCCTTCATTGTAAGCGATGTTTCCTGGAGTGGGATGCCTCTTTTACACCCACCTCCACCTTCGGATTCACAATGAGTCACAAAGGGCCTGAATACGAGTTTGGCGGTCCGCAGAATCCATGGTGGCGGTCCGTGCACCACCGCACTGGCTTTCTGACTGCCGTATTTTGAGTGTGGAGTTGGGACCGATACAGGACCTTAGCAACCACCAGGAATCAGTGATCCAGAGGGGTGGCACACTGGTCTGAGGCTGTACGCCTGTAGGCGTACACCAGGCGCTTTACAAATCTCCCTAATAATAATAATAAATTATGCTGGCATTGTCTATGCGGCACCGCCGAGCATATTACGAGTTGCCTCACTGTGACACTATCCACGGTTGTGAGCCCAGCATGGAAAGGGTGGCAGTGAGGCAACTTAGGGATCCCATCCAGGTCCCCCTAATGCTTCTGTGCATGGGAGGGCATGTACCTCCCTGTATGTTGGCACCCCCAGTTCCTGCAAGGGAAGAAATGCACGACGTGGTGCATTTCTCCCTTGCAGGCACCTTCTTCAGTGCTTTGATAGAGCTACCTTTCTATGGCTCTCCGTTGAGCCTTTCTGTGGCTCTCCATTGACCTTAGAAAGAGAGCGACTTGGGACCGCCATAGCAGGACCGCCCGCCAGGATACAACTCATAATCGACAGGTGGTCCGAGTACGGGTTTGGTGGTCTTGCAGCGGGCTCTGGCAAGGCGGCCCGCTGAAAGACTGCCAAACTCTTAGTAAGGCCCAAAATGAATTTGTGATTCAAAAGGTTATGTCCTCCACGCAAAGCACCTTTTTGCACATTTTGACTTGCTGCTTTGCAGTAGCAGATCCAGTGATTTTGTGAAGCACACGTTTAGTACATTTGGCCTTTGATGCAGCATTTTTTAGATTATTACTAAAGCCTTAAAGATGGAGCCATAGTTTCCAGTGCTCAAAGCAAGCCGTTTACAAATGTTTTTGCAACACTACGGTTTTAGTATCTCCATCACACCACACCACATGTCTCCAGTCATCTTGTTAGTAATCAGTATTGTAGCTCCACATCATCACAGCCGGTGTTTTGAAAACTACACAGCTGATTTGTTACGTTCAAATGTGGATTAAACTTTGTTCTCATGTACTCGATTAGAACATATTGATCTGCTACAATTACAGAAACACCTTGAGGCTCTTCAGAGGGAGCGGCAATGTTATTTCCTTGTTATTTGATTAAATCGCTGGAATAAAGTGACTCCCTTGTGAATCATTTCTGCATCATTCATGAGGCCCTTAAGCGGTGAATGTTTACACTTTGTTTTAAGTTTTTCACTTGCTTGATATTATCTTGACATGTTCCTTGTTGCTTTGCATTATCTGAACTCATTGTTCACTCTATTTGTACTAAACACAGTCTGAATATTTTTTGGGCCCCTTGAGTCTCAATGCGATACACGCCTTTCTTGTAATTTGTTCTAAAGAATGAACATACCATGAACATACCATGTTCATACCATGAACATACCATGTTAAGCTGTTTTCACACAAGGTTTTCCCGTGCCATCTCTGTGCAATACTCACATACAAATCTTAATTCATAAGCTGATTAAATTCACTAAACAGAAGTTGGGGAGCCGGCAGGTCCCCCCGTGGTCCCCAATGACCTGGCCATGCCCCAGGGGATGGGGTCCCCGGGGCCTAAATAGGCCTGGGGAGGGGGGCAAACGGCCCCCTCGCATTAATTTATTTTTTTCAAAAGGATTAGGCCCCGGTTGATGTGATCCCCGGGGCCTAAATGGCTACGCATCCCCCCTTCCAAGAGAAGAAAAAATTGTTGCAACTTGCTGGAGACCCATCCCCCTTTCTCCACTGCTCTGCAAATGTGCCTCCTGGTGCACTCCCGGTTGGGGAATGAAGTCCCCTTGACTATTGAGGGTTCTGAGGGGCCAAGAAGACCTCCTGTTACCTCCAGTAAATCCCACACAGCAGGTTTGCTGAGAGGTTTTCAGAGGCGATGCCCCTTTCTCCACCACTCTGCAAACACACCTCTTAGGGCACTGCTGGTGGGGGTGAGGTTCCCTTGCCTGCCGAGGGCCTAAGGAATAAACTGGACTTCTTCCCCCAAGCAGCAGTGCACCTGGAAGCACGTTTGCAGAGTGGTGGAGAAAGGGGGCATGGTCTATGACCTCCTCTCAGCAATCCAGCTATGTGAGCCTTACTGGAGGGAACAGGAGGGCTAGTTGAGCCCCAAGGACCCTCAAGAGCTTCATCCCCCAAATAGTAGTGTGCCAGGATACGTGTTTGCACAGTGAAGGAGAAAAAGGTTATGCCCACCAAAAACCTCTCAGCAAACCCACTGTGTGGGTCTAGCTGGAGCTAACTGGCAGAGTACTTGTCCCCCAAGGTCCCTCAAGAGCCAAGGGACTTCATCCCCTAACCAGTCATGCGCCAGGAGGTGGTTTGCAGATTGGTGGAGGCCACCAAAAACCTCGCAGCAAATCCACTGTGTGGGACTCGCTGGAAGCAACAGGAGGAGTAGTTGGCCCCCAAGGACCCTCAATAGCCAAGGGGACTTCATTCACCTACTAGTAGTGCGCTATGAGGTGCATTTTCAGAGTGGTGGAGAAAGTGGGCATGGCCTCCTACAATGTCTCAGCAATCCTGTTGTGTGTTACTTACTGGAGGTAACAGGAGGGGTAGTTGGGTCCCAAGAATGTCCATGGGTGCCAACTTCCCCTCATATTACCTCCAAAAGTGTATGAGTGTTAAATAGATATGCATCAAGGTGTAGTGATGAATCAGTGGGTATATGAGTGCCAGTATGGATGATTTAGCGGGTATGTGACTGGCTGTATAAGTGAGTGATTATACGTGTCTTAGTGAATGTATGAATGAGTCACTAATTAGTGTGAATGTCTGTATCAATCTGTCAGTCGGCATGTAAGTGGTTGCATGGGTTGGTGAGTAGGTACATGAGTGGCTGTATGGTTTATTGTTTGGTTTTCTGAGTGCCTGTATGGGTGTATGGTTGTCTGTGTGGGTGGGTTAGGAGGTTTGCGACTCTGCATGGATGAGTGAGTTGGTAAATCACTGGCTGTATGGGTTCGTGAGTGTACCTAAGAGGGACTGTATGAGTGAGTGAGTGTCTATAGGGCTGTATTGGGGAGTTGATGGATGTGTCAGTGGTATATGAGTGAGTAACTGCATATGTAAAAGACAGTATAGGTGAGCGTTGGAATATATAAGGGACTGTGTGTGAGTGAGTGAAGGTGAGAGTGGCTGTATGTGTGTGTACTTGTGTTAGTGACTGTATAGGTGAGTAAGTAAATGTTAATATGTGTATGAATAAATGAGTTTGGTGTGTTTATAACTGTATAGGTGAGCAAGTGACTGAGTGATTGACTCTATGGATGAGTGAGTAGGTGTGTGAGTAACTGTATGAGTGTCTGACAGTGTATGAGTGGCTGTATGGGTGTATGAGTGGGTGTGTCGGTGGCTGTATTAGTGAGTGAGTGGGTGTATGAGTGGCTGTATAGGTGAGTGAGTGGATGTGTGTGTAGACCTATGAATCAGTGAGTGGGTACTGGATAGGTGTGTCAATGGTTTTGAGAATGGTAGTGTAAAGGTTGGAGTGAGTGTATGAAAGGTTACATGGAGGGTGAGTGGTGCATCAGAGATTCTGTAGACGATGTCATCAGTGATGTCACTAACCATATCATGAGTGATGAAATATGTGATAAGCAGTGGATTGAGGGCGTGAGTTATAGTTAGCTCAGCTAACTATAACGGCTGAATTTCTCTATCACCCTAACTATAACGTCCCTTTAACCTTTGGTTTTTTGAGTGAATATATATATATAAGTTAAGTGAAGAGGAAGTGCCAGCTTTCTGATCTATGGCCAGTGAAGTGCAATTTAAGGGTCATGTGTATATGTGTATGCACATAGTGAGATCTGCAAAACGTTCCAGTATACCCAGCTATGGGTAAATTGTATTTATATTTTAAAATCGCCGACCCCATTCTAGAGCTTTATAGTAGTACCAGCATGGTAAAAACATAATATTATATTTTTGAAGTCAAACATGTTTCTAAGTTCTCAATGGTTCCATTCTATATAGGTAACAGTGTTGAGTCTCATATGGTTCCATGATTGTGGCTTCATAGGCTGGAAATTACATCACACTAACAATGAACTATTAGGGCCTGATTTTGCATTTAACAGATATTTCTCCTCTGTCATGGTTGCAGATTACATTAATTCCACCATTCTGCTGGACTACCATCTGTCAGATTTAGAGATGACCTCTGGTCCAGCAATCATCTCTGTACATTGAAAGGAATCACCATCACAGTGGTTCATTTTAATGTACAAAATCCTTTGATGGACAGTCTCCATTTATGACGGCCGATCAGCAAAGTTTTAACATTTATGTGTTTCTCAGAAACAAATACCCAAAGCGCAAGTTTGTTTCTAAGCCACAAAAATCTAATGACTACAGTAGCCTTGGAGTTTTTTGACAGACATGAAATAAATACATCACACCATGACTATTGCCCCGTAGCTAAAGCTCAATACAAGGAAGCCATTAAAAAACTCCACAAGTTAAAAAAAAAGGGCCAAGAAATTGTTCTTTGCTTCAAGTAAAGAGGTTTTCAAAATTGTACAGTCTTTTTTTAAACCGCGATGTATAGAGAGGGAGGTTCCCCCATCTACAGCACTCTGTGATGAAATATCGGCGTTTTTCGACGATAAAATACTAAAAGTATATGATTCCTTTGCTCCCTCGAGACCTACTGTAAGAGCTGATTCAATTGCCAACGGTCCTCGGCTATTATCCCTTGGGCAATTTCTGCCAATATCACTGGACATGGTTAAACAGGAATTGAAGCGCTGTAAATAAGGCTCGCCAGACGACCCCTGTCCACCAAAACTATGGGGGTTGATGGCGGACTCTATTGCACCTACCCTGCAGCATATCTGGAACACCTCCATCAGCACGGGAGAGTTCCCGGAGGGTTGGAAACATGCAACGCTCCTCCCTCTGAAGAAAAAACCTAACGGGGACTCAGAGGACTTGAGCAACCTTCGGACAATTTCTCTATTGGCGGCACCGGGTAAAATGTTGGAAAAATGGATCCAGCGACAGTTAAATGGTTATATTGAGGCTAATGATATTTTACATGAGATCCAATCAGGATTTAGACCAGGTTTCAGTACCAAGACTGCTCTAATCGAGGTGTCCGAGTCAGTGAGGTGGTCGATGGATTCATGAGACTCGGAGTTGCTGATGCTCCTGGATCTGTCGGCCGCTTTTGATACGGTCGACCACAATAGATTATTACAACGGCTATCAGGTATTGGGCTTCAGGATCAGGCTCTCGGGTGGTTACACTCGTACCTAACTAACAGATCGCAGAAGGTGGCGCTGGGGGCATGTTCTTCTAAGCCCAAGGGCCTGAGATGTGGCGTTCCGCAAGGATCGGCACTAACCCCTCTATTATTCAATATTTGTCTGGCCCCGCTTTTCACACTAATTGCCAACTGGGGGGGTCACAGCTATATCTTATGCTGATGACACCCAGTTGGTTTTTCCTTACTCAGAAGTGTCAGGGTCAGCCTTTGCTAGATTTAAGGGCTGTCTCTGCCACGTGGCAAGCTGGATGAATACGAATAAATTAAAACTGAATCCAAATAAAACGGAGGTGATCTTTTTTTGGGAAAGACACTCCGCCCGCGGCAGAACTGTGGTGGCCCGGGGAGATGGGGCCGGCACCCCTACCCAGTGTGTCAGCAAAAAACTTAGGGGTAAAGTGGGACGATAGTCTATCTTTTTCCTCCCACATTCAGCAGGTGACGGGGGCTGCCTTAGCAAATTGAGGAATTTACGGAAAATTCTCAAGTTACTGCCAGAGGAGTGTAGGAAAACGGTGATCCATGCCACAATTACATCTAGGCTGGATTACGCGAATGGCCTATATTTGGGTCTCCCGAAATTCCTGATTCAGCGCCTGCAAATCGCGCAGAATGCAGCGGCTAGGCTGCTAAGACGCATACCGTTTAAAGACCATGTTACCCCCCATCTAGGTGCCCTACACTGGCGGACGGTGGCGAGCAGAATAAAATGTAAGGCTCTCACGCTGGCATTTCGAGCTTTGTACGGAAAGTGTCCATATTACCTAAGATCTAGGCTGCCCAGGTATTGTCAAGCCCGCTCTCTCTGTTCGAACTGTCGGGTCCTGCTGCTCGAGCCACGAGTGAGAAGGGCTCGAATGGGGGGACGGTCCTTTTCGGCAAACACAGCGCGGCTTTGGAACACCTTGCCTCCAGAGCGCCCCCTCGGAAGCTAACTTCAGAAAACAGCTGAAAACCTGGCTCTTCTCACAGGAACGCTAGACATCTTTCCCAGGGCCCCTGACCCGTTTTGCTCTCACAGCGCCGGGACACCTCCTTGTGGAGGTAGCTGTTTGCGCTATATAAAAATCTGTATTAATATTATTATTATTATTATCCACCCTAAATAATTTGGTATAATTATTATATTATTATAATATCCTTTCTCAGAGGAACCCCAAGGTCCATCCTCCTCTACATGAGGTGGGCAGAGCAAGGGTACTCCGTTGCAGTTATGATGGAGTGCCCTGTTTGCAAAACCCGCAACTCAGGCTCTTAGACAAGAATATGTAGTAAACATGGTTCTCTCCTTCTCAATGGATGCACTGTCTGAGGATTTCTTGCAATGTTCCCTCGGTCGAGCCGGGTCTCCAGTCTGGAGGATGTGTGACTATGAACATGGCCTTCACTTGCAGATTCCATGGAAGCCAGAATCTTTTTGAAAGATGTCAACAGCATCTGGATGAGGTCTGAAAAGTTTCTATGCTGACCTGAGCAGCCAAAGAACAAAGTCATCAACTTCTCCACATTGTAACCTTGCACAGGAGCATATTCCACCCAGCTCCAGAATGAGTGCACTGCTAGGACAGTAGTTTGGTTTTTAATGACCCATCCTCCCTCAATGTACTCTAAAGAAAAAAAACTCTGTTGAGAAGAATCATAGAAGGCTATAGTAGAGCAGTGGTTGACTGTTTTTACACCCCCCCATTCCTAGTTCAGTCCTGCTGCCAGTGTCCTGACTACTGTTGTCCATGTTCTTACTGTCAACTGAAGGTTAGATCAGCGACATCTTTTCAAGTGCAATAACATTAAGTGGTTGAAGCGCACCACAGACCAAGTTAATATGTTCCCCTGAAGCATTTTTCTCTTTATCCTTACACCGGCCTACATGAGTTATCTTCTTCATACGTTGTGTATGATGCCTAATGCCAGTATAGAGTGAAGAACAAATATTAAGCATGGGCAGAAAATCCGTTCCGCTCGCGGATTTTGCGGATTTTCGGTCAATTCGCAATCCGAGAGATTCGCGAATTTCCCGCAAAATCCGCGAGCGGAACGGATTGGGTCAAAAGTTCAAGCTGACTTTTGTAACTCTTTTAGAATGGCGCCGGCAAGCTGCCAGAGCCATTCAAAATAGTTTTAAAAAGTCAGCTTCAACAGGAAGCTCTAATAGATAAAGTAAAGCAGGTGCTCAAGCTCATATTCAGTTACACAATCATTAATCACCCCAAACTTGGGGTGATTAATGATTGTGTAACTTAATTTGACCTTCAACTCCAGCACCTGCTTTACTTTATCTATTAGTGCTTCCTGTTGCAGCTCTTTGTAGCTATATTAGAATGGAGCTGGCAGCTTGCCGGCGCCATTCTAAGTGGGGCTGGGGGCAGAAGGGCACAACAGTGGAACAGAGGGCAGAAGGGGACAAAAAATGAGTGGGGCAGAGGGCAGAAGGGCACAGAAACGAGTGGTACAGAGGGCAGAAGGGCATAAAAAACGAGAGGGTGGCAGTGATTAACCAGGCAAAAAAAAAAACACGAACACGCAAAGGGCCCCGCGAACACCCGCGAACACGCAAAGCACCCCGCGAACAGCCGCGAACACGCAAAAATAAAAAAAGATCCGCAAATTCGCACGAATTCGCGAATTTTGCAGATTGCGAATTCGCAAATCCGCAAATTCGCAGATCGAGAATTCGCATAATTCGCCCATGCTTAACAAATATATCTGTTTTATTAATTGCGGCTCCCTACAGTTACTTTTAGCTGGAGTCAACTGATGTCCTTTTTCTGGGCAATGAATTTCTATGAAACAATGGAACTATGTGACATGTTCTGTTGCGTGTTAATCTAGGTTCCTGATCGATACTGTGACCTTATGCCCCTATTCGGCTATAAATCACTTTATTCCCTATATTGGCATAACCGTTCAAGTGCGATTTTCTGTAAAGTCATCTCTGGCCTCACACGAACAGAGCCACAGAGCCACATTCCAGCATGACTCTCTGCTACTTCCTTTGCAACCAATTAGTGCAATGACAGAGCAGCAGTCACTATCTGATATTCCTAGATAACACTCCGAGTTCTTCAACAAGATAAAAACTTAGCAAACCTGGAAATCCCCGCTTGCTATGTTTTGATTAGTAATGGAACTCTAATGAGCAACTGATAACTGTCACTTCCTAGTGACATCTTTAATTGACGTCTTATGTCCAGCAAACTTGCGTCAAACCCGGCACCTGTCAGGTATAAATATTACCAACGTTGCCTTAAGCAAGGAGAGAGATACGAGCTGTGAGTTCGTTGCCTGTTGCTGATGCTGGCTGCCTGCATGACCCTGTGTTGGTAAAAACTAGCACTCTGTCGCTGCAGCCTGCTATCCTGTGGTGGTGAAGCTACTGATTACCATTATCGCCGCTACAGCGCGACCTATGGTGCAGTACGCTTGAGGAGCCATGCAGCCGTCCTCTGCGAAGACATCCAGCCCAGCTGCCCGCGGACGCTGTCACCCCTCCTTCCTCGACGCGCTGAGAGAAGCCGCTGCCTTTCTCGTGCAGAGAAATCCAGTCCCGGCGCTTCCGGTTTACCCTCGCGGGTGACTGGGATATCGAGAGAGACCCCTGAAGGAGATACCAATCCTCCATCATTCTATTCAGAGGTATGGTGTTGACTAAACCCTTAGACGAGAATTCTTGAAACAAACCTTGGCAAAACCAACTTAACTTAAGCTACTTACTTACTCCCCTTCTCACGTGTTAGGCTTAGGTCAGGCACACTGGGGTAGGCTTAGTTAGAAGCACCAGTTGAGTATGTTAGCCTAATGTATATATGACTGTATATATGTTTCATTACTTTTAAACCATTGTATGGCTAAGAAACCATATCAATGCTTTTACAGTTCTATTTCGCAATTCTTATCTTACTGTACGTACTTTTTATAATAACAGTTATTGCAATTGTGGCAATACATTTCTCTTGTACGAGAAGAAAGACTGTTCAATAAATGTTAACCTTTATTGATACACGCCCGTCTCTCTATTCTCTACATACCGTGAAAGTAAACTGCACTAGACTGACTGAGTGAAATCTATGTCTATTGTTTCACACGACCCTAGAGATCGACTCTTAATCTGAGGAGCAAAGTTGTCATGTTGCACGGTTGTTGGAAAACTGAATCCCTTCTTGTCTGTGCCAAGGAAGCTGATCACTTCCTATGCAGAGAAGAAAGTTTCCAGTGACCTCTGAGCTAGTTGGTAACACAACCCAACTAAGTTTAGCATAGTCAGTGGAGGCCTGGAATATAGCCAGTTCCACGTCGATACTACTGTTTATGTTATTCCAATGCGCAGGGCCTAGTGGGAAACTAGGAACTACACTACATGGCGCCCAACGTTTGGTAAGGCGATAAACTAATGTAAGACTTGTAGAGTAACTCAGTCGTGCATATTTCACAGACCCCTTTCTCCCGTAAAAACTCCAATAGACGTCTGGAGTGGGTGAAAGGTTAAAATCCGCCCGACCTTAGTAGGAAGAGATTCCTATGTAAAGCTCTGGTTTATTCAACGTTGAAGGATACAGTGTTCCAAAATATTGTGCACCTAATCTTTGTCTCCTTGGAGACCTACTCTGAAAAACCTGCATTTTTTAAAATGTCAGTAGAAAACGGAACCTCTGGGGCCGCAGTAGATGCGACTCAGCAAGGTCCCGAACAAGCAGACCCGGATGCTATTATCATCCCGGTCCACTTAAGAAGATCTATAACTTTAAAACTTATAGAACACGGACTGACACCTCAAGGTGGTACAGTAATTTTCGTGATAGAGGCTCACGAGTATCGGCAGACAGAGGTATTCTATTCATGGATAAACTTTCCAGCGGTAAACGCTATAACACAAGAGTTTCACTATTATAAAATAGAGGAACCTCCGGATGAGTACGCCCCTTTCGAGGAGGTTGAAATTCCACTTAAATTTCAAGAGCACCTGCTCTGGTTTAATGGCGCCCTAAAACACAATGATCACATTACCAGGCTCGGTCCACTAGGTAGACCAGGAGCCACGTGGCCGGTTCTAGCCAGCTACACACCACATCCTGACATTGCAAAAATGTCCAAGGAAGAGCTGTTAGCACAGCTAAACACATTAATAAAAATACATAGGCAATTAGTCCAATATGTAATGCGGATTGCTACAATCCAGCCAGCTGTTAATACACCACAGCTGACCCCTCATCAGGGGAACACAAATAAAATTACACCACAGAACATACAGTCATGTCTTGGTAAAACACCCGTAAAACGGGAACAAATTCCTTTCTGGTTAGCCCAGAAAATCACTCAAATAGAGGCAGTATTTCCTGATACTACCCCTATTGAGAAACACAGAATCTTGACCATCTGCCTTCCTATGGGAATCGCACCACACGTGGAGGACTGCGACACTTGGGGTACAGTCTTTGCTTCCATTTACACAAAAACACACGGTGTTCCGTCTATGGCGGTAATACCAGAAGTGCTAAAACAGATTCAAAATGAATTCGGTCCAGAGCCCGCTTTAAATCTGGGTATGAAATTACTGAAAGACTTCAAGCAGGTCACGGCTATATTATTAGCCAACGTAAAGGGAGAAGCAGCATCTGTGGCGATTCGCCAGAAGTTGAGGGAAACAGATATAAAAGATCCTGTTGAGCTTGCAAAAATCATAGAGAAATGCTATGAAGAATTAGTTAGAGACAGCTTGGGTGGAAAAACCAGTTAAGCCCCAACTGCTCGAAAGTCCTGAAAAATTATTTATTAAAAATAATTTAATTACTCCTAAAAAGAGCTGGGATGGGAATAAACAATCCACTCCCAAGGAAAAAGTTTTCCAGACCAGAGGAAGGTCTCCTCGACGGAGGGAAAGAACTCCGACTCGCGAACGCCAGTCTCCCCAGCGGGAGCACTCTGAGAAAAGATATAATCTTAGAAATAGGGATAATATAAAAAAACCTGATAGATATCAAAGTATTGATACACGTCCCTCTCGATCTCTTCCACAGAATTCGGAAAGAAGAGGACGGTCAGACCCAGGAGAGCACACCAAGTCCAAAGACAAGGAACCTGCTCAGAGTAAAAAATCTCAATTTCCTTAAAAGAAGGTAGCCAGTATTAGAGTAATTAACCATGCCGAGAATACTGAGGACACAGTTGAAAAATGGGGAGTGGGCATTGACAATGTTGGACAGTGCAGCAGAAATCAGTATAGCGCGCAAGAACTTGATGAGTCATCTGGAGACAGTGGACACGAATGAATACATTCAGGTTGAAACTGCCGACACCAGACTTAGCGAGCCCCATAAAATATACGAAATAACATTGCGTATAGAGGGTGATAAGACTAGGAAAATTAAGGGTCTATTTTGGGATAAGCTCTCAAAAGGCTATGATATTCTGTTAGCTGAAAAAGATTGGCCCCCGGAGTTTGTCAGGGAGTGCCCTCGTGGCGAAGAAGTGATTATGCCTGCCTTCTCGAATCACATACCGATTCACAAAAAATACACATATGCAAGGAAATGGGCAGTAGCCCAGGCACCTGCATTATATAAAAATCATGTAGGATGGGATGAGGACTCTCCGCCTCACAAAATCCAGCTAAAAAGTGAACCAACTGCCCAACGGCAGTATCCCATAAAGCAAGAAGCTAAAAAACAGGTCAGGGAGATCTTAGATCAACTTGAATACCAGGGGGTGATTGAAACATGCACCTCTCAAATGAACAATCCTTTGTTTCCTGTCTCCAAGCCAGACAATTCATATCGTCTAGTTTTGGACTACAGACACCTTAATACATGTTGCAAAACTTTTGCAGTACAAAACTTGCATAGTGCAGCCCTAATGAATAACATAGTTAGGAAAAAATACAAAACGACATTAGACATTTCTAATGGTTTCTTTTGTCAAAACATTGCACCAGAAAGCAGATACTTGACCGCTTTCTCCGCATTTGGGTCGCAGAAAAAATTCTGTCGACTCCCACAGGGGTTCAAGAACAGCCCAGGACTATTCTCAGCTAGGGTAACAGAGTTACTACAAATCTATGATGATGAAGCATTATCTTACGTAGATGATATTTATCTCACAGACGACGACTTGGATACTCACTTGAAAAGAGTGAACACCATTATACTTGGGTTCCCAGCAGAGGGTTACAAATTCAACTTTAAAAAGTCCCGAATTGCCCATCTGACAGTACTATTTTTAGGGTACGAATTATCAAGTGAAGGGAAAAGCCTAGCGGACAACTTCTTAGAGAAGTGCGCTGTACTCCAAGCTCCAAAAACGCTGAAGAATTTACAATCCATTCTAGGTTTTCTGAATTTCGGAAGAACTTACATTCTAAATTACGCAGAGAGGGTTAAACCTCTCTACGAACTAATAAAACCTGATTTAAAACAAATCAATTGGACTCAAAAACACACAGAAATTTTGAGATCACTGCAAACAGACATGTTAGCAAAAACAAAATTAGACACACGTGACAACACGATCGATCTTGTAATCCGAGTCATCCCAGGAAGATGCGGATTCACATACCTAACCTCTAATGAGGGAGAAAAGGTACCAATTTCAATTAAATCTCACTTGTACACACAAGCAGAAAAAACATTCAGTCACACAGAAAGAACTGTGAACGCAGTGCAAATCGCATTAGCAAATGAACGAGAACTAGCGCACGGCAAAAGGATTAACATCCTCACAGCGGAATCCGCCTTCGAGGCGCTATTCAGCCCAGTAAACCTGCCTACAGTGTCACTAGATCCGAAATGGATACAGTGCATAGATTCTCTAGGAGCGGAAGACGTGAAATACTATTTCGCCCCGCATTACGAAGAACTGAATGATTTAGAGTATGAAGAAGAATATCCTCTGCCAATCGAAATTCTGCCTCTCCCACAATACGCCTGTATAATCTATACAGATAGCTTTGTACAGCATTTCAACGTAGATAGAAAATCCTACGATGCAGCATGTGCGATCATTAAAGGTCGTTGGCTGTGCGGTAAATTCAGACCGAAAATAACAAAAACCAAATCAGTAAAGTACTGTTCGGTTCAAAGAACTGAAATCAGATCTTTAAAGATGGCGCTCGAAAATGTAGAACGCGAATTCCCCACACTTATCGTGTGCGATTCTCATTTTTGCGTCAATTCTTACAATAACAAACTGCAGAGTTGGATCGAAAACGACTACAAAGATGACACAGGTGCCACAATAAAGCATAAAAAGCTCTGGAACGAAGTAGCTCTTTTAAGTAAAGAACTACAAAAGACTCACGTGATTCACGCACAGAGTCTTCAACGTGATGGCGTTCACGTTGCAGGGAATTCATTGGCTAAAACAGCCACCGCGGAAGCAACTAACCCGGCTTCCGTAAGCCACAAAAAAGCGTACAGATAAGTATATAGACGGGGAAACCATGCTGGCAGTAAAAACGACCGTAAAAGGCGACTGTGCAGCGCTACCCGTAAACTATCCACTCAATTATGCATACATAATCGATGCAAACTCCGTTCCTTTTGCTCGAATCCCTGGAGTGGGGGATAGAGTAATTCCAAACAGGAGCAGGAGAGGCTTCCTATTACTGGAAGCACACATGGGGTTGGGTCTGAAACACCAAACAATCAAAGCCTCTCTGAAAGAATTACAATCAGAGTACTGGTGGCCAGGAATGAGTATAGATATTCAATGTTTTGCTCAAAATTGTGAAGACTGCAGCAGAGATCGCAGTAATGAACAGGCCAGTGTAGTTTCAGGATCCCTTCTAGACAGCATAAGGCGATCTATCTGCGCAATCAAAGAAGAGAAGCGCGTCCCAGTGTACACCATTTAAGACGAAAAGCACTTAAAAAAATGAGGTCACCAGCGCTCGGCTGACGCTAGAACGGTTATAAAAGATTCGCGAGTCCATATCGGCATATACGCAATTACCACGTTCCATTCTGACCAGGGTCCTGCTTTCAGCTCTCGAGCCTATAAGGAGGCCATGGCTAGCATGGGAATTGGGTTGCGGTATTCTTGTCAGTCATACCCCGGAAGGGAATAGTGTGGTAGAAAGAAAAAACCGGGACATAAAGCAATCTATAACAGCGAAGGTATTAGGTTCAGGCGCTGGGTGGGTCAAACATTTAATAAGTGTCCAGACTAGTCTTAACAACATGCCAAGAAATTCTCTGAAAGGTTTCAGCCCATACGAACTATTGTTCGGAATTAGAATGAACGTTCAGGACCTCGATAGTCAAATGTCAGTGGTACAAGAAGAAACAAAGCACTTTGATGTAAAGGATCGTTTGGCTGTCTTACAGGAACTGAATGAAACAAGAAAATCATTAAGCAACATAAAGTTAAAGCAACAGCCAAATACCACTGACGAGGCACCACCCGCAACAGCCCCAGCAAGGCCTGTCTGGATTCCAGAGATTGGGGATCTAGTCAGAGAAAAGATCGCGGTTAAGAAGGAATTTGGGCCTTCTTACAGAAAAGCAGTACCTGTCTTGGCAGTCACCGGAACAAGATCAGTCGTGCTACCGCCCCTTGCTGGTAAAAAGGAGAACAGAATCGTGTCTATCGATCTGGTAAAACCACAAGCATGTGGCCTATAATCAACAGTAGGCCCAGTGGACTCCCAAGAAACAACAGAATGCCCAAACTTGCAACAATCCAAGAGGTTCAAACTGAAAGACTCATCACATTCGATCAGCCTGCAGTGCACAATGAAGGACTATGCAATACAGCCATGGAACTCGTGCCTCTTGAAACACAGATTGAAACAGTTCGTCAAGAAACAACACCAGTCTACACTACACTAATGTGGCATCAGAAAGTGCTACCGAGAGACAGATTGAAAGAACAATCCCATCAATTGACAGAACTGCCTCTGGTTATTTCATCAACTTCGACAACTTCTCTGAAGATTTAAACGACCCCGAAGTGATGCCAGACACAAAAAAGTATTCTAAAGAAAATACTACAGGACTCCTTCAACAAATCAAAGAATTATATCTGGATTCACCGTTGATTGAGCATTGGATTATTTCAGGGGTATTCATACTCCTACTATGCCTAATTTTAGTTTTAATTTTAGGGAAGTTCATTACAATTGAATGGACACAGCAAGTCAGAACATCAACCTAGTCCTGAAACCACACAGATCATCCCACGTGAAGAAAAGAGAACTGTCAACAGTAAATGTCACAGCAATTCCAATACCTGGTGGGGTAGTATGGGAGAAAACAGACTATGAGATCTATGGTCCGGTCGAAATCCTGAAGTATCCTCATCAACTAAAGGTTTCCTTAAGTGACTTTGTTACACGTAGTACATTCTCTGATGATTGGGACTTTAACAGTATTAATGACATGATGTCTGATTTAGTAATGTCAGCTAGATTCACAGATCATGATTATTTACAAGGTTCATCTAGTTATGAGCAGTTATTCTGTTACACCCACTATGGGGATCATTACTTGCATAAATCTGCACAGCCTAGAAATGTTTTTATGTATAATCAATGGGAACATTGTTCTACACCACCTAAAAGCAGTTCTAAAGCATTTTTTGAGAAATTCAAATATTTTTCAGGGTTTAACACAAGTGATGCAGAAACGTTTTATTATAAACTGTTAGATAAAACAGGAATGAAAACAATGCTGACAAATTCTAAATTGATATATTCAGAAGCATTTTATGACAAAATGATGACATTTGGTTTTGATTATTGGAAAAATAAAATTGAAACGAAAACAATTTGGGGTACAAAAGATTGGCAGGTGCAAGGCATAGAAGCACTATTTAGAACCTGCATGATACCAGGACAAATGTTATTTTTGAATGACACAGTACACCAAACATCTTGTCTTGGCCTAGCTAAGATCAAAGACCTTAGAACACCATCTATACCAAAGCCAATACCTGAAAATGTAACCGCAGATATTGAGTTAGACGTGTCACAAATTTTACATTTCAACAGAACACATCCTGATTGGAAAAAGTGGTTAATCTGGCCTACAGACACAAATAGCTGTCAAGATAGATTCCTGAATAAAACACAGGGTTTAAAAATTACCAGATTAGACTCTAGATACTCCCAGAGACAACATCCAGGGATTATAACAACATACAGTGTAGGGAAACTCTGCCTAGAATGGCTAGCTACATCCACACTGGCTGAAATTAAGCAACACTTGTCTTTACTAAAAGATGGTGCTGATTTGCGCGATTTCATTCTTGGACCACGCAAACAGCGTCAAAAGCGTTTCATAGCGACCAGCATCTATGCTGCTTACAACGAGGCTTGGAAAGTAAAGCAAATTGAAACTGCTGAAAAAATACGAGAAATTGATCGTATTAATTTGGAGAAATCACTTTCTGTGGTAGACAATTGGTTAATGACTCTGTCTTCCAGAATATATTCGTTGGACAATATTGTATCCTCTGCCTTTGATGTGATAGACAGAGATTTGCTAATGTTACAACATGGCCAGTCTCAACTACGCTCTATTATAGAACTAGGCTGGACGCTGCAAAATCTTCGTTCAGGCTATGTGCCTTGGCGTTTAATCAACACAACGTCATTATTTTCCAGTTTTAACCTTACTGATAAACAGATCAGTTTGGCACAGAAAGGAGCAGACTATACAATCCTGAGCATCGAAAGACTCGAGAGATTACCATTGACAATGTCAGAGAGTCCTGTCATTGAATGGATAATACACGGAATTATCACAATTCCGATAACAACTTTCCGCTTTAAAAAGTGCCTTGAATACATACCTGCTGGCCAATATGAACAATTGGGTAAAGGATATTTAAAATCCGAATGGAAGTTACCATACACTCATTCTTGCTATAGTGACAGCGACAAAAATATATTTCTTAGTGGTGACAACTGTAAACATTCACTAAGCGGTATACTTTTGTGTCAGGGTATTAATTTACACGGAGCATGTGATGGAAATTCAAACAACCTTTCATGTCACCAGCTAGTCACACCTGCAACTCAGATAGAGCCCTTCTTTATGCAACTTTCGAACGGGAGTTACATTCTTAGAACGGATCACAGGTGCTGTGGCCTCGCGCCAGGGACAAGTTATCTAGTACAAGTAACATCCACGGTCAAATGCTGTATGCAAGCATTGTTTCAGAGCGGGCCTCCAGACATAGTGACTCCCCTCTGGCCTCGTCTGAATCTCTATTCTATACGAATTGATACATTAAGCAAAATGAAATCTGTGCTTTTACAGACAACAGTGCCTATAACGTCATCTAAAGAGACGTATGATCTTCTAGTCGCAAGGACGGCTACTGAGGTCCATGACCTTTTATCAACAAATTGCCCCGTGCATTTCGTAGAAATGTGCAGTCAACTCCTTAACATGTCTAGTGCAACAAGCATCCCAGGCATATTTAAGACAGTCTTTACGGGACTGCTAACACCCTTCCAGGCAATTTTGGGAATCTTTCCTAATTTTGTGCACTCCATTTTTGGTGGTATTCCACTATTTTTGGGACTCATCGCAGGGATTCTATTTTTGACCCTCCTGCTACGTTATGGCAAGCCTCGGCTCAGACATAGCTCCCATGGGAATGGAAGAGACAATCCTAGCAATGCGCTACAGGGACAGGATAACTAACGTCCTCGGATTGGCCAGGCTGAGAGATCTAAACATGACCTGGTTCCTTTCATTCAGACCGATATGGCAAAATTGCATTTTACCTGTGCTACGGTGCATGCTTTGCGGCGATGAATGCGTGTTGGACATCTGTCTTTCACTTCCATCAGCAGTACCAATGGACGTCGATACTTTGCTAAGTCCAATAACGGCTCACGCATTGTGTTGTCCCCAGCGGCTACCAATCCTGATGACGGCATTTGTGGAGACTCCTGTACTACAGCCAAGTGGTAACAGTGGAGCGAGTGACAAAAGCAACATCACCCAGGTACAACGTGCTGTGAGCATTGCTGGTCCCGACTATGATGACAGCAATCATTCTCACACCTGCCAAGTTACAGCGCTATCCAATTTGGTTGAACTATCACCTGATTTTGTAGACCAATTCTTTGAGAGCCTGTCTGATACGATGTTCTCTCCCATAGAGAAACAATAACTTTTTAAACTTGTGAGAAGCCTTCCGACACACAGCGTTCCCATGAACTCTGAATTCGGCCTTCGGTTTTGATCAACAAAAACTGCCAGGAGCTTTTGAGAATCTATTTTCTTTGAATTGGACAATTTTTTCTAATATTGACCTTTTTTGGCACGAACAATTCTTTGCTTAACGTAATAACTATTCTTAGAGAACAGAAGCTTCACACTTCTATTTCTAAACACATCTAGAGACATAACAACATAACACCAGCCTCTAGCACACATGTAATTACAATGCATTTCTATGTGATGATTTATCTCGCATTTCTTCTGTCAGAGATACTTCATGTGTAATTCTTTATGCAGAATCGTTCATTGATTTCATATGCAATACCTTTTGAATGATTACTATGCTTTTAAAACTACGTACAGTACCTAAATTCCATGTATCACAAGTACGCCTATTTCGAATGCATTTATGTATTTTGGGGTGGGCTATGTTACACAATGTTAAACATGCGTCTAATTGCTTAGTTTTAGTAATTTTGATGGACATTACCCGTGGAGTGGGTGTTGCGTGTTAATCTAGGTTCCTGATCGATACTGTGACCTTATGCCCCTATTCGGCTATAAATCACTTTATTCCCTATATTGGCATAACCGTTCAAGTGCGATTTTCTGTAAAGTCATCTCTGGCCTCACACGAACAGAGCCACAGAGCCACATTCCAGCATGACTCTCTGCTACTTCCTTTGCAACCAATTAGTGCAATGACAGAGCAGCAGTCACTATCTGATATTCCTAGATAACACTCCGAGTTCTTCAACAAGATAAAAACTTAGCAAACCTGGAAATCCCCGCTTGCTATGTTTTGATTAGTAATGGAACTCTAATGAGCAACTGATAACTGTCACTTCCTAGTGACATCTTTAATTGACGTCTTATGTCCAGCAAACTTGCGTCAAACCCGGCACCTGTCAGGTATAAATATTACCAACGTTGCCTTAAGCAAGGAGAGAGATACGAGCTGTGAGTTCGTTGCCTGTTGCTGATGCTGGCTGCCTGCATGACCCTGTGTTGGTAAAAACTAGCACTCTGTCGCTGCAGCCTGCTATCCTGTGGTGGTGAAGCTACTGATTACCATTATCGCCGCTACAGCGCGACCTATGGTGCAGTACGCTTGAGGAGCCGTGCAGCCGTCCTCTGCGAAGACATCCAGCCCAGCTGCCCGCGGACGCTGTCACCCCTCCTTCCTCGACGCGCTGAGAGAAGCCGCTGCCTTTCTCGTGCAGAGAAATCCAGTCCCGGCGCTTCCGGTTTACCCTCGCGGGTGACTGGGATATCGAGAGAGACCCCTGAAGGAGATACCAATCCTCCATCATTCTATTCAGAGGTATGGTGTTGACTAAACCCTTAGACGAGAATTCTTGAAACAAACCTTGGCAAAACCAACTTAACTTAAGCTACTTACTTACTCCCCTTCTCACGTGTTAGGCTTAGGTCAGGCACACTGGGGTAGGCTTAGTTAGAAGCACCAGTTGAGTATGTTGACCTAATGTATATATGACTGTATATATGTTTCATTACTTTTAAACCATTGTATGGCTAAGAAACCATATCAATGCTTTTACAGTTCTATTTCGCAATTCTTATCTTACTGTACGTACTTTTTATAATAACAGTTATTGCAATTGTGGCAATACATTTCTCTTGTACGAGAAGAAAGACTGTTCAATAAATGTTAACCTTTATTGATACACGCCCGTCTCTCTATTCTCTACATACCGTGAAAGTAAACTGCACTAGACTGACTGAGTGAAATCTATGTCTATTGTTTCACACGACCCTAGAGATCGACTCTTGATCTGAGGAGCAAAGTTGTCATGTTGCACGGTTGTTGGAAAACTGAATCCCTTCTTGTCTGTGCCAAGGAAGCTGATCACTTCCTATGCAGAGAAGAAAGTTTCCAGTGACCTCTGAGCTAGTTGGTAACACAACCCAATTAAGTTTAGCATAGTCAGTGGAGGCCTGGAATATAGCCAGTTCCACGTCGATACTACTGTTTATGTTATTCCAATGCGCAGGGCCTAGTGGGAAACTAGGAACTACACTACAGTTCTTTTTCACAGGCTCTATTGAATGTTGGATTGTCCTGTGGAACAGATGAATACAGGAAAAAAAACATGACTTTTCATTACAGATATGGTGATCCTATAAAGAAATGTGTTTAAAAAAAAGTGAAATCATCAATGGCATGTTTCCCACCTTTTCACTTGAGGAAAGGTGAAACCAGGGGAGGTATTGGCTGCCCCATGAGTTTCTTCTCTGACTGTGCAGAGTCTCTGCAGGGTTCCCCTCTTGAAGGGAGTCCAGGATGTTTCCAGTCAGGCTATGTAGGCACATTCTTTGAAAAAATGGCTGGTGGCCCATAGAATCTCTTATCCCTTGAGCGACGGGTTAGAACGAGCCCTTAGGGGGCCAAGGTGATGAGTGGGTGTAAGGAGATTATTGGGAATCGTTAATAGAGATAAGAACCAAGGACCTTGGAGAAAGATGAGAGAATCTGTTGAGCAGGGCAAGCTCGAAAAAAGAAAAGAGAGAAGTTGCGGAACCAAAACAAGGGCGAGAAATAGTAACGCACCTATAACAATGGGAATGAGAGTCCAGGGCCAGTAAGAGAAGGTGTTGCCCCCGAAACCGCTCAAGGAAAAGTTCAAAAAAGGGTTTGTGGTGTTGAAATCACAAACAAGGAAACAGGTGAGAGATGGTTAGCCACCTGCACAGGTGGGTAAGAGGATCCAGGGGCTGAATACAAATGTTGGCAGGCTAGCGTGGGCCCCTGAGGAATCTGGAAGAGTTCTACTACACCTGACCCCAACAGCCGCACCTGTGTCTGGCCTGGAGAATGTTAGAGGTGTGCAGGACAAGCATGTTTGGTGTCATATTTGGGCAGTTGTCGCACACCAAAACAGAAAACCCCCAAAAAGGCAAATGATTGGAGGCCACAAACAATGTCTGCATGTCCAGGCAGTCAGGGTTGGAGGGGATTAAACAGCTCTGCCTGCTAGAGGAGGTAGCACTTACACTTCACTAATACCTTGTGCCTCTTAATATATCTGATGTACTAACTCGTTTTTTATGATTCCTTATCAGAAATATTGTGGGGATAAAACCATGAAGAGTGACTTTTTATTTTATAATTTGCCCCTATAATGAGACTCCCTCTAATTTAATTTCTTTTGCCATCTATTTTTCTATTTGACATCCTTGTTGGTGGTCCCATAAGACAACCTAGATGATGAACCAATATACATATGCCTAGCATGAATATTTGCAATGGGTGACATTTTAGTCAATTAGAAAGATAGAGGAGATGTGAATTGGAATCCGTGGCTATGGGAGCTGTATGCGGCTCACTTCCTTCAGATGGCATTTGATGAAGATGTCTACTGTTGGGAGCACTCTAAGACACTTCAGAACTGTAATCGCTATTTGCTCATACTTAGCACAGGCGTAGTATATAGTAGTGTTCACTAATAGACTAAGTAGCACATTTACGTTTTGACAGACTCAAGAAGTTTCCATGCATGCCTCAATAAACCAGACCAATTAGCTTTTCCAATGCTAAATTGTTGTAAGCAGCCAGGCTGGAAGCCCTTATGCGTGTGCATGCATGTGTGTGCGTAAACATATGTATGTGTAAAAATCTGCTGCAGTGTATGAAATAAAGAATTTAGGGCCACATGCATCAAGCTTTTTTCCGGGCGCAAACGCCCGTTTGCAACTGGAAAAAGGCCTTTTCTGATGCATCAAAGGCTTACCATTCGCAACTTTGGTAATCGCAATTATTTGCGATTTCCTGAATTGCAAATGCATTTAGGGAATCACAATTTGTGTTTACCTAAATGCGATGCTCAAGCCTTTCCTAAATGCAAACTGTGCATTTAGGACAATCTAATTACCATCAACTTCAAGTTGATGGTAATTTGCGCATGCTTTTAAAAATGCACAAAAATGCATTTTTTAAAGTGGTGTGCTGCGCACACATGCCATTAGGGCATGTGTGTGCTGCACATGTGCATTCTTACCTTTTTTGGGTAGCGCATCAGGGGGGACTTAGGCCCCCTGGCAACCTTGGAATTGCATTCGTAATTTGCGATTACTAATTTGGTAATCGCTATTTGCTAATGCATTCCCATTCAGTACTATGGGCCTATAGGAATGAATGGAGTGACATTACCTAATAGCGATTCGCAATTTGCGAATCCCTATTAGGTAATGTTTAGGAATCGCAAAATGTAATGCAATTCCTATGTGCATAAGGTATTGTGATTCCTAAATAGTGATTCCTTAAAAATCGCTATTTAGGAATCGCAGTTCCTTGTGTTGATTCATGCAGCCCCATATGTGTGATCATTCAGTGCACTTTTAGGTGTAAGATTGCCACTCATGGATTGCAACGCAAGCACTCAATGTGAGGCACACTAACACCGTAAACAGCCAATAGCATGAAGGGAGAATGAAATGCTCCTATGGGTAAAGCCAAAACCTACTGGTAACAATAGGACATGCAAACAGCTGCGCTTTCAAGCCAGAACTAAAATCATACGTGTGTGAAATTAAAATCCCATCAATGGATATGAATTCCTACTGCATTCTCGAGAGATAAAAAAAATAGTGCCATATGTCACTTTGCTTATGTTTTGCTCGAGCCTGTTGTTGTTCAACATTACAAGCCTCATGTACTGTAACAAACCACATTATCTGCCTTGGAGCTCCATTTCACCCACATTCAGGCATTATGCAAATGTGATGAGGTCTCGCGGTTTCCCAAAGACAGCCGCTCACTGTGAAAATAAACAGCTTAGGCAAACTGAGCGAAAAGTAATGAAGTGAGGGAATCCGCACAATTAATTTCAAGAGCACACATCTCTCTCTAGTCTGCATTCTCAGCGCGTGAGCACGCCATGGGAAAGGAAAACAGCAGAGCAAATGCAGAGCTGCAATATTTCTTGAACACTGTTTGTTTTATCCTTTAATGCGGCAACTAATCAATATGGATGGAATATATTTGTTACCATAGCTAACGTCTTAGTGCAGAAATATGGCACGAAAATACCTATATAATTTTACTGGTGAAGTTTACAACTGAAATTATAAGAAATATTAAATGTAATGATCGAAACACTGCTGGTTTTGAGACCTTTCAGTGGACATGGGGTCTCCAACCTTTTCTGTAGTGAGAGCTACTTCTGATCAGAGAAAATCATTGTGACCTACTATAGACCAAGCAACTCGCGCATTTCTTCGAGAGACCCCCACCCACGTCCAGCTCCATTGACTATAAGCTAACTATAGAGCCTGGATCAGTGGGTCCTTACCAGTGGCTTCACCCCGAGGGCCCAGGGCATGACACTGTCTGCTGGGCCAAAGTTCTGGCTCCTTTACCAGTGGCAGACACTGCCTGCAGCGCCTGGGATTCTATGGCAGGACCGGAGGCTTCGGATTATGCCTTACTTTCTTCACTTTATTTTTACAGCAGCAAGAAAAAACGTATAAAACTACTATTCCCATGAACACTTGGGAAAGAAACAGGAAACTGAACGATAAGTCCTTTGTTAGTCTCTGTACTCCGGCAGCACCCATCATGCCTTGCAGCTGCTTCCTCTTCCTCTTTCTTCTCTGCTCAGCAGCAAGTTAAGTGCTTTTTTCACTCTCTCCTGTGGTTTTGGGGTGTCTGTGGGTAGCGTTTTGCGTTGTGCTTTAGCGCTGGTGATTTTATACCTAGAAATTTTTTTTAATGTTGAAGGATTTCCTAAAAAATTCGTGTCCGATAATGGTACACATTTTGTATAACAAAAAATGGTTGATTTTTTAAGTAAGCATGATATAAAGCATATTAAAAGTCCTTTGTATTTTCCAGCTGCAAATGGACTGGTCGAGAGAGCAAATACATTTTTCAAGGAAGGTATACAAATAGCCTTATCATCAGGTATGGATGTAAGGAAACATATAAAACAAAAGGTTTGGAGTTATTTGAACACTCCACATTCAATTACTGGTTTTACCCCTTTTTTCTTGTTGAAGGGAAGGGATGCAAATGATATAATCAAACCAGTATTTGATAAAAACTTGTCTTCTTTAAAAAAATTAGATGGGCTTACTACTGCGAGTTCTATTGATGAATGTGTTAGAGATAACTTTGAATACAAATTTCTCCACTAAATAACTGTGAGTTTTCAACTGGTGATTGGGTGATTATCAAAAAACCAAAAAAAGTTGTTAAAGGTGAATCTAAGTATTCTTTGCCTCAACAGGTCGTTAGAGCTTCTAATTCATCTGTTATGTTTAAAAACAGAGGACGGTGGAACAAAAGTGCTGTTATTAAGATTGAAACTTTTCAAAAAGACATTATTTTAAAAAAAGTTGATGGTAAAGGTATTTTGGACAATTCCTCTTTTTTGTGTTATAAAGACTTCTTGAATGTAGCACAACCATCACATGATTCGGATGTTGTAGAACAAACTCCATTACAAGATTCAGATGTTGTGGAACAACCATTACAAGATTCAGTTGTTGTAGAACAATCACTACATGATTCACATGTTAGTGAGACTAGTTATCAATCTTGTATTAGTAAGGAAAAGGGTGAGAACAATTTGATTGATTCTGATGGTTGTGCGGAAGGTTTGTTAGAAGAAATTTCGAAAACTAATTCTGATTCTAATCAGAATAGTGGAAAAAGAATATTGTTATTCCTTCTAGGTTTAAAGATTATTATTTATATTAATGTTTTTACTTTCATTTGCTTTTCTTCTTTTGTTTATGGAAAGGAGATGTTGTATCTGCACCTTTAATTTATTCCTTCATGACATGTATAATGTTCCTTCATGACATGTATAATGTTCTGTATTCTATGATTGAGTTTCGCTGTCGTGTCATTCTGTTCTGTTACCTGGACACGACAGCATCGCTCTTCCTTACATTTTCTTGTGGGTTTTCTTTTCCTGATTTATTCTCAAATAAATCCTTTTAATATAACTCCTGCCTTCTATGTTGTCTTGCTTACAACACCCCTGCAGGTTCCCCTGGTAATCGCGGGACGCTTTGGTGATCCTGACACGATTTTTTGCCCCGGTAGAGTGCGGTGTGCCTCTGGCGCCGCAAGGGGGCAGTGTTCTCTCTGGCAGTAAATGCGCTAGAACTCGCGTTTTTAAACGCGTTTTTTACCGCGTTTGCGCAAGTTTGCACACTGGCCCTGGCCACCCGGTATTGACACCCTGCGGGGTCGTAATTTAGGTTTTCCAGTCTTGTGGATGCCCAGAGTGGGTTGTATTCGTGACGAACACCCCGAAGTGGGTCGAAATTGGCGCTGGTGTGGCGCGGGGGGACGCTTGACCGGGTGGTGCCCTAGTACATAGAGGGCTGCTGCGTCCCCTGGGCTAGTCCCGATATCTGAGACTTTGTGCCATCATATCCTCTGGGTTGCCCCAGTCCCACAGTGTGCCCCTTGTGGTTTGAACGATTCAGAAAGGGGGTGGTGATGAACAGAGTGTCTGAATTAAGCAGACCACTCTTACCCAGTCCAAAGATCAGGGCTTGATCCATCACCGTTATTTATCTCACTTGTGGTTTGAAAGCGGCTGTGCTGTACCTCCCTTCCTGTAGAGCCCAATTTACCTCAGAATGCAGAGGGAGTCAGGCCAGTACACAGAGGACCCTCTGAAGTATGCCTCCTGGTTAGACGATTTCTACCAGGCGGTGGATGATTCCATCAACAAGGCGGTGGATCAGGTGATAGCGCCTCTGGAAAAATGCCTCTCGGTGCGTTTGGAGGAGGCGTACGCGAAGATCGCGGCCCTAATTCCCGCGCCTGTCCCAGCCTTGGATCCTTCCCCGTCAACGGTTCCCCCGCACCTAAAAAACCATGTGTTGAGGGGATTGACCCTGTGGCCTTTGATAAGGTTAGGCACGCCTTTAAGGCGATTGAAGAACCCTTACCCAATCCATCCCTTCCCGGGGGACTTCCTCCTCCTACTCCCCGCACAATGTCCCCGGAGCCGCAGCAGGATGACGACTCCCCAGATTCGGAGGAGGAGGCCTGCTCGTCTAGGTCATGGCTCCCATCCCAGCCGTCCACCTCTGCGGGTCCCTCGGACATGTTGGACCCGGATGACATTGTGCACCCCCGTTCCTCTGAATGGGTGCCGGGGGGTAAGGTGGCCCTCTATGTGGCGAACCGTCTACGGAGACCGGTGGACAAGGATGCGCGTAACCGCCTTAGAGCGGAGTGCCCTCGCCCCTCCCTGGAAGGGAAGGTGGCGATGACCCCGGATATTGACCCGAAAATGGCCACTTTCCTGGCTAAGTTTGTTAAAGATCCCCGGAAGGGTATAGATCGGTCCTGGCACACCTGCCAGGACAAGCTTCTGGACGCAGTGGGTCCCATGACCAAAATCCTCGACATGGCGGAGGAGGCCAAGGTGTCGGGGGACCTGATTTCTCCGAAGTTTTTTCTAACTGGGCGCAGCGCGCCATTATCTTCCTAGGCAACGCCAACTGTGCCCTCTCCATGGAGAGACGGAGGTCATTGCTGATAAAAATTGATCCTAAATTGGGTAACCTCGCCTCTTCGGAGGCTGGCGCGGTGGCGCAAGGTGGTGTATTCGGGGATCCTTTTATCAAGGAACTCGGTAAATTTGTGGCGACGTTCACGTACTTGGACAGGGCCCAGTCTAATATTAAGAAAGTTTTTGCCCCTCAGGTTTTTGAAGGGGCCGGACGAGGCAGGGACCGCTCGTTCGGTCGAGGCAATCCCTCAGACAGAGGAAAGGCTCCGGCCGCGGGCATGGACAGGACACCTCCCGCTTCAACAATTTATACCCCATGCGAGGTCAGAAGTTCCGAGGCCGTGGGGGACATCGAGGTCAGCAACAGGGTGGACGAGGTGAGTGTACTACCCTCTGCGAGTTTGCGGGTAGGGGGGCGCCTGGCGCAGGTTCTCCCAGCATGGGCTTCCCTTACCAACGATGCCTAGGTATTACAGACGGTTCTGGGCTTCCAGCTGGAGTTCCATGGCCGTCCGCAGCAGCCCCAGCGTCCGCATCCCATCACATTCTCTCAGCACGATGCAGAATTGGTACGCGAAGAGGTTTCCGCCCTCCTTCACAAAGGGGCGATTTGCTGCACATGCGAGCACCCGGACCGTTTCCTCAGCAACATCTTCTTGGTCGACAAGATCGCCGGAGGCCGCCGTCCGGTAATCAATCTGAAGGAGTTCAACGAGTGGCTGGTTTACCGCCACTTCAAAATGGAGGGGATTCACCTCCTGAGGGACGTGTTACGGCCGTCCGACTGGATGGTCAGGCTCGACTTAAAAGACGCCTATCTAGCGGTCCCTATCTTCCCTCCCCACCGTCGTTTCCTCCAGTTCAGGTGGGACGGGCAAGTTAACGAGTTCACCACGCTGCCCTTCGGGCTCTCCTCTGCGCCGTGGTGTTTCACAAAGGTGTTGCGCCCGGCCGTGGAGGCTTTGCGCGCGCGTGGCGTCAGGATGATAGTATACTTGGACGACATGCTCTTTATGGGCCTGTGTCCGGAGCGCCTAGCATCCCAACTGCGTTCGCGGTGAACCTGCTGCAGGGTCTGGGATTCGTTATCAATGAGAAGAAGTCTCTCTTACGCCCGACCCAGTGCGCAACCTTTCTCGGGTTCAGCATCGACTCCGTGTCGGCCTCTTTAACTCTCCCAGCCAGGAAGATGTCGAAGATTCGGCACAAGTTGCGCCAAACTCTGGCGAAACCGCTGATTTCGCTGCGTCATCTGGCGAGGTTGGTGGGCCTGTTATCGTCCTCGATACAGGCCATCTTCCCAGGTCCGCTACACTACCGAGCCATGCAACGCTTGAAAGCGCATCATCTCAGGAAAGGTCTGACGTACTCTCAGTTGATCCCGCTGTCGGAAGAAGTGAGGGACGAGATGCGTTGGTGGCTGACGCACATGGAGGCCTGGAATGGCCGTGCGATATTTGGCTCGGCCCCGGACATCGTGATAGAGTCGGACGCCAGTCGTTCGGGTTGGGGAGCCAGGTGCGGAGAGTTCTCCACAGGAGGCGCCTGGTCTGCCCACGAGCAGTCGTTACACATCAACTGCTTGGAGTTACTGGCGGGTTCCTTTGCGGTCCAATGTTGGACCAAGGATCGTGTCCAGTCGTGTGTCCTTCTGCGGATGGACAACGTATCCGCGGTCCGCTACATCAACCATCTGGGCGGCACCAGATCCAAGATGCTGGCGGATCTCGCGAGGGATTTTTGGCACTTCTGCCTGGACCGTCAGGTTTCAGTCACGGCGGAGTATTTGCCGGGCGGTCAGAACGAGGTGGCTGACTGGCACTCCCGGCACCTCCTGGATGCCAGCGTATGGAAGCTGGATCTGCTAGTATTCTCCCAACTGATAAACCGTTGGGGTCCGTTTTCAGTGGACCTGTTCGCCTCCCGGCTGGACCACCAGTTACCGAGGTACTTCAGTTGGCGCCCGGACCCGTCGGCAGAGGCGACAGATGCGTTCCTCCAGGACTGGTCGGGCGAGCAGGGGTATGCGTTTCCATCATTTTCAATGATAACGCGGGTATCACCATTGCTGCACCGCCAATCGGCGCAAGTGGTGATGATCACGCCATGGTGGAGGTCTCAAGTTTGGTTTGCGGTTCTTCTGGAACTTTCTTGGGATTTTCCAATCCTACTCCCCCACTCTCCTCACATTCTCCTGAATCCGGACGGGAATCCCCACCGGTTGGTACAGGAGGGCTCGTTGAGACTGATGGCATGGAGGATCTCCGGCGTCGCTGGTCTCTCCCAGGCCTTTCGGGAAGGGCAGAGGATCTGCTCTCCAAGGCCTGGGCGGATAGCACCACCCGGAGATACCGTTCAGCGTGGCACAGATGGCATCGCTGGTGTGTGCGACGGGGTTTCAATCCCGTGGGGGCGGATGTAGTCCATGTCTTCAACTTCCTGGCCTCCTTGGCTGAGAACGGCTTGGCCTATCGGTCGATCAATACCTTCCGCTCGGCCATCTCGGCGGGACATGACCTGGTGCAGGGTTCCCCGATTGGAGAGCATCCATTGGTTTGCAGGCTTTTGAAAGGGATTCGCCTCTCGCTACCTCCCGAACCGCGGTATTCCGTCCTCTGGGACGTGAACAGGGTTCTGAATTTGTTTCTATCCTGGCAGCCGAATAGGTTTCTGTCTCGGAAAGAACTTACGGCTAAGTTAGCAATGCTATTGTACCTGATTTCCTGCAGGCGAGTCTCGGATGTGAGAGCGCTGGATGTTACGGCCAGGGTGTTTTCCCCGGAAGGGGTATCCTTTACAGTGAGCAGGAGAACTAAGATCCTTACGAGGGTTATTTCATATCCGGCCTTCCCGGACTCCCCCAAACTGTGTGTAGTGCAGTGCCTCCGTGCATATGAGGAAATGACTGACGATACTCGCCCTCCGGGTGAGAGACAACTTCTTATTGCCCTACGGAAACTGTACAAGGCTGTTTCATCCCCAACAATCGCCAGATGGGTGCGTTGGGTAATGCAGGAGGCTGTGATTGATACAAAAAAGTTTGGTGCTCATTCAGCAAGAGGAGCTATGGCCTCGAAAGCTATTGCCCTAGGGGCTCGGTTGGAGGACTTGATGAGGGCCGCCGATTGGTCCGCGGACTCCACGTTTAAGAGGTTCTATTTCAAGCCAGTAACAGAAGTGGCTCGGCTAGTCGTCGATAAGCTTTGAACTGGCATAATCCGAAGCCTCCGGTCCTGCCATAGAATGAGAATTTGCCTAGCTTTTGTGCTGGTAAGTTCCAATTCTATTAAGGACTCGGAGGCGAGGATTATCCCCGCCTAGGACTTCCTCGAAGTGGACCCTCCCCGTACGGAATGTAAGTAACCTGTTTACTGAATTCAAGGTGTTGAAATGCTGTTAAACTGTATGCATTCGATGTTACGTACCTTGTTATCCTCAAGACGATTGGTGTCTGATTGTGAGGTTTCTTGCAGGGAATGATGGTCCAAAACAGGGTGCGTGAGACTGCCGGAACATTGGCTTCGCGCGAAGAAAGCGGAAGAGGAAGCAGCTGCAAGGCATGATGGGTGCTGCCGGAGTACAGAGACTAACAAAGGACTTATCGTTCAGTTTCCTGTTTCTTTCCACAGTGTTCATGGGAAGAGTAGTTTTATACGTTTTTTCTTGCTGCTGTAAAAATAAAGTGAAGAAAGTAAGGCATAATCCTCACCTCCGAGTCTTTAATAGAATTGGAACTTACCAGCACACTGGCCCTGGCCACCCAATATTGACACCCTGCGGGGTCGTAATTTTGGTTTTCCAGTCTTGTGGATGCCCAGAGAGGGTTGTATTCGTGACGAACACCCCGAAGTGGTTCGAAATTGGCGCTGGTGTGGCGCGAGGGGACGCTTGACCGGGTGGTGCCCTAGTAGATAGTGGGCTGCTGCGTCCCCTGGGCTAGTCCCGATATCTGTGCCTTTGTGCCATCATATCCTCTGGGTTGCCCCAGTCCCACAGTGTGCCCCTTGGGGTTTGAAGCGGCTGTGCTGTACCTCCCTTCCTGTAGAGCCCAATTTACCTCAGAATGCAGAGGGAGTCAGGCCAGTACACAGAGGAGGACACTCTTCAGTATGCCTCCTGGGATGACAATTTCTACCAGGCGGTGGATGATTCCATCTACAAGGCGGTGGATCAGGCGATATCACTTCTGGAACAACGCCTCTCGGCTCGTTTGGAGGAGGCGTACGCGAAGATCGCGGCCCTCATTCCCGCGCCTGCCCCGGCCTCGGATCCTTCCCCGTCAACGGTTCCCCCCCACCTAAAAAACCATGTGTTGAGGGGATTGACCCGGTGGCCTTTGATAAGGTGATGGATCAAGCCCTGATCTGTTGACTGGGTATGAGTGTTCTGTTTAATTCAGATACTCTGTCCATCACCACCCCCTTTTCTGAATCGTTTTGTCCACCATAAGCGTGGAAGGGTATACTCAGATGTGAGTCCCTTGCTCATTGCACCATCAGGATTCAAGCAAGCCGGGCCGAAGACGGCTGTAATGCCAAAAACCGGTCCCCGGAAGCTTGTTTCCTTCCCAGTATAAGAATTGGCTTGGTAGTTTGGTCTGCCCTGTACCCATGATGCACTGGGCCAGGGACAGACTAATTTGCATATAGCCAGGTTCTGAGCTGGGATGGTGCAGTGAGCTAAAAAACGGTGATGGATCAAGCCCTGATCTGTTGACTGGGTATGAGTGTTCTGTTTAATTCAGATACTCTGTCCATCACCACCCCCTTTTCTGAATCGTTTTGTCCGCCATAAGCGTGGAAGGGTATACTCAGATGTGAGTCCCTTGCTCATTGCACTATCAGGATTCAAGCAAGCCGGGCCAAAGACGGCTGTAATGCCAAAAACTGGTCCCCGGAAGCTTGTTTCCTTCCCAGTATAAGAATTGGCTTGGTAGTTTGGTCTGCCCTGTACCCATGATGCACTGGGCCAAGGACAGACTAATTTGCATATAGCCAGGTTCTGAGCTGGGATGGTGCAGTGAGCTAAAAAATGGTGATGGATCAAGCCCTGATCTGTTGACTGGGTATGAGTGTTCTGTTTAATTCAGATACTCTGTCCATCACCACCCCCTTTTCTGAATCGTTTTGTCCACCATAAGCGTGGAAGGGTATACTCAGATGTGAGTCCCTTGCTCATTGCACCATCAGGATTCAAGCAAGCCGGGCCGAAGACGGCTGTAATGCCAGAAACTGGTCCCCGGAAGCTTGTTTCCTTCCCAGTATAAGAATTGGCTTGGTAGTTTGGTCTGCCCTGTACCCATGATGCACTGGGCCAGGGACAGACTAATTTGCATATGGCCAGGTTCTGAGCTGGGATGGTGCAGTGAGCTAAAAAACGGTGATGGATCAAGCCCTGATCTGTTGACTGGGTATGAGTGTTCTGTTTAATGGGGGCGTGGCCAAGTACGCGATGTGAGAAGACGTGCCCGGGCTGAGCTCCGAGCGAAGCTCCCCTTCCACGGGCTATTTCTCCTCCATTTCCTGAGCAATCGGGCCCAAACTCGAACCGAGTGCACCCGGGGACCTGATCAGCCATCACCGTAATTTTCAGAAGGATCGGAGTACCTGACCCTCCGACCGTCGACTGCCGCGGCACCTGCCCGCCCAGGGCTCACATCCGGTCGGCGGCCCCAACCACCCGAGACCGGGGATCCAGCCCAACGAGGTAGGCCGCAACACGTGTGCACTCCCCGGCGCAACTGAGTGGGGGAAGGAGATCGCGCCGCAACGCCGGCTGCCCACCAGCGCTCCAGCTGCGCGGGGACCCCAGTCGCGAATGCAAGGCATACCACCCTGGCTCACAACAGGCGGTGCAATCGGCCCGCCCTGCCGACCGACACTGGAGGCATCCTGCCAGGCCCTGTGAGCACCAGAGAGGGGTCACACTCGGGTGTCTTGGGGCCCATTTGGACAGCGCTGCCCCTGGCTCCAGGCAGGCTACAGCGAGAGCTAGCCCGCTCTGCCCCCCGGGCCCTCACACTCGCTCACCGCCTCGACACTGGCCCTGCAAGGGGGAAGAGACAGTACCACAGCGCCCGCTACCCCCGGCGAACCCACAACGCAGGGATCTTGGAGGCTATAAGCAGACACGCCATACTGACCCGCGGTGCCCTGCGCCGCTGACCCGCCTTGCCTGCCGGCGCTGGGGACTCCCCGCCAAAATTAGCGGACGCCGGAGGAAGATCGCGCTCCACTGTGTGGGGACCTGCACTGACGACATCGCCCCCTGGGCCTGAACGATCGGTTACGGTGGCTGTGTGGCCCCACCTCCTGGTCACCAGTACCCACCTGCTGTTTAGCTCTAGCCACTGGTCAACGCCGGACCCATCCAACACTGAGGAGCCCGGCCTACAAGACACACGGACTGCGGCCACGTTGAAACGGCCCATCTAACGATCGGCCCTATACCAGGGGGGCCTACCCAGGCCAGGTGTGACCCCAGAACAGCCCCGCATTCTCCACTTCAGCCAACTCGGTACTGAACTCCACGCCACGGTGCCCCACACAACGTTTGGTGGCGTCTTGCATCCCGCACACCGCCCGGCACGGGCTGAGCCGACGGCCTGACCAGGAGAGGCCAATGCGCACAGGCCCCAAACGTGTTCACCGCGAGAGCCTGCCCAGTCGGCTGCCTACCCGTGACGACCACCCACATGTCAGGGGGTACCAGAGCAAAGACCGGCACCAGTGGGACACTGAGCAAAGGAAAGATGGTGAAGAACACAGAGACTGACCTAACCGCCTCCAAACTGGACACTATGCTGGCGGCCATGGAACGCCTGGAGGAATCCATGCAGCTAACCCGTAGGTCACTGGAGAACAGGATCGATAAGGTGGCTGTGGACCTGACGCTCCTTCGAGCGGACCACAAGAAACTGTCAGACCGCACCACGACCTTGGAACAAGCGATGGCGGAGAACACACCCAAGCTAACGCAGACAGATAAGCACGTCCGTGACTTGCTCAACCGGGTGGAGTTCCTCGAGGATAGAGCGGAGGATGCTGAAGGACGGGCCAGAAGAAACAATGTACGCATAGTGGGCCTGCCGGAACGGTGGGAGCGGAGGGAGACGGCGGAACATATGGAGACCTGGCTCAGAGAGCTCCTACCAGAAGGCACACTGTCACCACATTTTGTGGTGGAAAGAGCGCACAGGGTACCATCCCGTCCACCCCCGGAGGGCTCCAACCCGAGGCCAATGCTTATGCGGGTGCTGAACTACCGTGACCGGGACGCCATTCTCCGCGAAACGCGGAAACTCTCGGACATACAGGTGGACAACGCCAAGGTGATGTTCTTCCCTGATTACACCATTCAAGTCCAGCGTCGGCGTCAATCGTTCCTCGAGGTGAAACAACGGCTCAGACGCCTGGCTCTCAAGTACTCCTTGCTGTTCCCAGCACGTCTCAGAGTGGTGGCGCAGGACAAAACCCACTTCTTCGATACTCCAGAGGCGGCGGCGACCTGGCTGGATTCAGGAGTGGATGCGAACCACGTACCTGCGCCGAAGGAGCAGCGCCGAAATCGAGGTACCCGCAGGCGGAGACAACGACACGCCTCGAGGGCCGGGTCGACAACCACAGACGCAGAAATCGGACCCACTCCAGAGCAAATACAATCAGAACAACAAGAGGCCAACCGGATAGCAGCTGAGATCAGTGGATCACAATCACCCATCCTGATCTCCAACGCAAGCCCGAGATCACGCGGGAGCGAAGACGACGATTTCATGTACGGTCTGCCAGATGACTAGAACACTGAGGGCTTACCAGATGTCACACCCCAAACATCGGATCAGATAGTATAAGCAACCCTCCTCAGCCTAACCCAGGCTAGGCCTTTGCAATTGGCATCCTGAAACGGTTTGATCACTTCCTAGGCTGACCCAACCGGAAGTCCACATCGGCACTTCTGGGGACCACGGCAGCTACGTCCAGCCCCATCTCCGGGATCTGAGCTCCACTCCTGATCCCCCCACCTACCGGCCCGTCACGGACCTGCTGTGACATCGAGAGCAGAGCCGGAGCGGTCCCATTGGCACATCACCGGGAACGAGCATCTGGTGGGGTGGACGGACCCCTAGAGGTGAGTGCCCCCCCTGAGGGAATGGCAGATGGGATCCCCCCCCTGGGGTGGACTATCCGAGACCTGCGACATTGGGAACTCTGACCAGTCTGCGGACACTGCCACTGACATTTGGTGCCCCTTGACACACTGCCCGTGGTGGGGAGCCGCCACAGCTCTCTTGGCGACTTGAACTAACTTGCTTCACCCAAGTGCTGAACTTCGTCATCCCCCCATTGAACTCACGGATTGATTAAGCTCGATAGAGCGTTTGGGCGGCGACTTGTTCTATTGTTGCCCTTTTGATATTATGTTTTTGTTAAAGTTCTTCCTTTTGGGACTAGTGTGGACATTGAAGTGCTACAGCGTGCATCCCTGGATCTGTGAGAGTGGGCGAGGGGAAACAATAGTCACTGTTCGTGGCCGCTGTGCATGTCTGGGTGGGGTGGGCTGGGGGTTGGGGGGGGGGGGGAGCGGGTGCTTAGGCGCGATGCACACTGTGATGGCTACGGTTAAATTTTGTACCTGGAATGTCAGGGGCATGCACACACCCTCACGTAGATACCAGGTGTACTCATACCTTAGGCGACATCAGGTCCAGATTGCACTACTACAGGAGACGCACCTGGTCGCCGCTGAGGTAGCCGCACTTCGCCGTAGGTGGAGGGGGCAGATATTCGCCACAACCTTTTCAGCGTTCGCACGAGGGGCCTTGATCTGGGTTAGACCCGGAGTTCCATTCGTACTAACACACACCAGTATCGACACTGAGGAACGCTACGTCTTCATACAGGGCAGACTAGACGGGCAGCAGATTGTCATAGCCTCCATATACGCACCTAATGTAGAGCAGGGGAAATTCTTCACGCGCCTGTCGGCAGTAATTGCGCCCTGGCCAGACGTACCCTTGATGGTGGGTGGGGATTACAACTGCGTACTAGATGTTTCCCTTGACCGCTCGTCCCCCCCAGCCGCAATCGCCCCAGCGCAAGCAACTTCCAGGGCCCTACTTGATTGGGCAGCACAATGGAACTTACACGATGCCTGGTGAGTCAGAAATCCCACCGCCCGGGTGTATTCCTACTACTCGGGAGCCCATTCACTGCATGTTAGGTTGGATCGTTACATGCTGTCCCGCGACCTGATTTCCTCCGTGACTGACGCAGACTACCTGGGACGGACGCACTCGGACCATAACCCGCACACACTGGTCTATGGATGGCGGTGCCCACGTCCGCCGTCCCCACATGGCGCTTGCAACCAGACCTCCTACTCGACACACCATTCCGGGAGGAGATGTCCAGGAGAATCATACAATATTTTGAAGACAATAACGACTCGACCTCCTCCCCGAGAATCGAGTGGGACGCCTTCAAGGCAGTTACCCGGGGAGACTGCCTCGGCGTGCAGGCGGGCCTACGCGGTCAGGTGGAGGGGGATCTGATAAGGGCGGAGGAGGCGCTACTGGATAGAGAGCAGGAGGCGACGGGGGGCGATGATTCCCAGCTGATTTCGGCCAGAGCGGATCACGCTGCATTGATGGAGCGCCTAAAGAACATTAACTTCGCAGCCCACTCCGCGCGCACTCACAACGCGGGGGACAAACCTGGCAGGCTGCTGTCGTGGCTGATACGGCAAGACACGCAATCTGCGCCGGTCCTGTCGATCCGCACGACCCAGGGCGTCGAGGTCTACACCCAGACGCAGATCCATGAGGCGTTCATGTCACATTACAAGTCCCTGTACAGCACACGACTGCGGGCCACTGTGGTGGAGATTGTGGACTATCTAACGACTCTACAGCTCCCAACAGCTACTGCTGCCCACCAGGCGGAGTTGGGCGCTGCACTCACCGGTGAGGAATTGCGGGAAGTGATTTTCTCCCTTTCCAATAGCAAAGCGCCGGGCCCTGACGGGCTCCCGGCGGAGTTCTATAAAGCCTACTCGCTGGTGTTAATACCGGAACTGCTGAGAATGTATAAGGCGGCATTGGAAGATGCTGAGCTCCCGGCGTCCCTGAACGAAGCTAACGTGGTCTCTCTGCTGAAACCGGGTAGAGAGGCGACCGAACTTGGCTCATACAGACCATTGGCACTCCTCAACACCGATTACAAAATATTGTCCGCGACGCTAGCTCGGAGGCTTGCACCGCGGGTCCCCACGCTGGTACACGCTGATCAAAATGGCTTTGTGCCCACCCGGAGCACGTCCTACAATCTACGCCGCTTTTTTAAGGTCCAACGGTATGCAACCCCCACCTGGCCACGTTCAGGGTGCATCGTGCTCGATCTGGAAAAAACGTTTGACTCGGTGGAATGGCCGTATCTCCTCCGAGTCCTCGAGAAATACGAACTAGGCGAAGCCTATATCCAGATGGTGGGGCTCCTCTATCAGGCGCCCGAGGTACGCGTCCGGACAGGGCAGTTGTTCTCTGACAGGATCCGCATTGGGCGGGGTACCAGGCAGGGCTGCCCCCTCTCCCCTATGATATTCGCCCTGGCGATGGAGCCATTGGCGGAACTGCTCCGCACCTCCGGCTCCATATGGGGCATCCCACTAGCGGACGGCATACACTCGGTGTCTCTGTATGCCGACGATTTACTACTGTATATCAGAGACCTCACACGTATACCCGAGGCAATCGCGGACATCTTCCGTACATTCGGAGATATGTCGGGGCTCCACGTTAACTGGGCCAAATCGGGAACCTACGCATTCAGTAGCGAGATGCCGCAATGTGAGGTGCGCATGATGGGGGAGACGCTCCGGTGGTACCCGACAGTATTCAGGTACCTGGGGATCTTAATGTATCGAGACCCCGTGGATCTCCTGGAGGGTAACCTAGTGAGAGCTATATCCTCACTCACAGCCCAGGTCATGTTCTGGAACTCCCTCCCACTAAATGTGCCGGCCAGGGTGGCGCTGACCAAAATGATAATGCTCCCACGGCTCCTTTATTATTATGCTAACCTGCCAGTGTATGTGCCAGCGCACATATTCAGAGGGCTGGAAACTCTCACCATGCGCCTCATTTGGAACAAAGGGAGACCCCGGGTAGCGTTAAAGACCCTATATGCGGCCACGGACGCTGGAGGCTTAGCAGTCCCCAATCAGGAGCTATATTACTTAGCAGCCCAGCTACAATGGGTCGCTTACTGGCTGAGCGGCAAGAACCTGATGGACACGGCCACAGCCGACACCACTCTGTCCCCCGTACAGGTGCCAATACTCTTCCACCCCCTAACGCAGGGGCGCCACCCCACACAGGTCCATGTGGCGCTCGCGAAGCGATGCTTTGCGCGGGCCCTCAGACTCACCAAAGGTACAATGCCCTATGCTCCGAACCTACCTCTACTAGGAACTCCCTTAGGCACTGGCATACTGTCCTCGACTGTGCTACGCAGCTGGACTGAGGCAGACCTAGGCGGCCTATATAGTGACGGAGAGCTGCTGCCCTTCGAGACCCTGGCCCCAGATACCGAGCTACCAGTGGGCCAATTCCTGGCACACTCCAGACTCCTCCATGAGCTGACGAAGGCATGGGGGGACATGAGTCAAGAACCGCCCACTCATCTCCTCATCCAGTACCTGCACGTGATGGGCAATGGGTCTCATATGGTGCACTGGCTGGCACAGGCACTACACACCCATACCCAATTCTCCTCCCAGAGACTGAGGGAGAAGTGGACGACCGACCGGGGCTCCGACTGGACGGACAAACAATGGGCCGCGATATTAGCGGGCGCTAGAAATGTTCCCCGCAACACGCGATTTAAAACAATGCAATATTATATCATTCACCAAGCGTATTTGTCTCCTGACAAACTGAATCGCTATTTTGGTCTCACTTCGTCGGCGTGTCCCAGATGCGGCCTCCTAGACTCAGACTTCCTACACGCACTCTGGAACTGCGCCCACCTCACCTCGTACTGGTCAGCGGTCACTGACATACTGACGGCGGCTACAGGCGAACCTCTCCTCAGGACGTGGGAAGTATGCCTACTGGGACTCTACAAGAGAACCAAACAGACCAAGCTGCGGGCACGCTTTTGGGACCTAGGCCTCATTACGGCTAAGCGTCTCATTACGAAACGGTGGAAAAACGCCACTCCGCCGCGCCCTGTGGACTGGCGTCGCTCGTTTGGCAACTGGGCCTGTGCGGAGAGTGTGTCACTACACAGAGAGGAGACCGCTGGCCTGCGGAAATACCCGATCGCCCAAGACTGGGACGCTACCCTGATCGCGTACCATCGGGCGTGCGCCCAGGCTGGCATTGAATGCCACCTCGACGCGGACTAGAAATGGCCCAGTTACTTGCTGTCCATGTAGGAAACGGAATTTACCCCCCCCCCCACTGCCGCGCCCCCCCTCCCCCCCTCCTTCCCCCCCGCCGCCTGCCCCGACTGCTGAGATCTTGCACAATGAGAGATGTCCCCTGCCGCTCCCCGCCGCTGCCCTTCCCCCCCCGCCTCCTCCCCCTCCTCCGCCTTGCAGCCGCGGCAACACCATATCCTCAACCACCCCCGCCCCTGCGCAGCCCATACAGGGTGCACCACACATAGCTAGGGATCTAGATGCACTACCACACGCACGTATACTAGTCCAACAGTTGTTGAGATGTTTCTCCCTCCCCCACTTCTTTTATTTCCCAGTTATATCTTTTGGTTGACGCAGAGACTGTTGATAGTGTACACGCACTAATACCCGATCCCCCCTCCTCATTTCCGTATCACACCATGTCACCTGGATGCTTCCATGCACAGGAGGCGGAAACCCAGCAACCCATATGACGACGGGGGATATGCTCCTGCACCAGCTTACTTCTGTGCTAAACAGGGAACACAACTTAATACAATAACTGTTAGATTTCTTAAACACCCTGGTCCTTGCGCAGTGCTACGAGCCGCGTGCACTGCGGCACGAGACATTTTCTAGCACCGCTACTTGTGAATTAATGCATTTCCACTGGCTACTGTTTATTTTCACTCGTATATAATTGACATGTCATTATGTGCTGATAGCCAAGTACCGTTTGTAGTAATGATTCATTGTTATGACACTGTGTAACTACTGCTTAACTCCTCTGTGAAACTAAATAAAGTTTGGGACCATTGGTCTTAAAAAAAAAAAAAAATGAGTGTTCTGTTTAATTCAGATACTCTGTCCATCACCACCCCCTTTTCTGAATCGCTTTGATAAGGTTAGGCACGCCTTTAAAGCAATTGAAGAACCCTTACCCGATCCATCCCTTCCCGGGGGACTTCTTCCTCCTACTCCCGCACTATGTCCCCGGAGCCACAGCAGGATGACGACTCCCCAGATTCGGAGGAGGAGGCCTGCTCGTCTTGGTCGTGGCTCCCGTCCCAGCCATCCACCTCTGCGGGTCCCTCGGACATGTTGGACCCAGATAACATTGTGCACCCCCGTTCCTCTGAATGGGTGCCGGGGGATAAGGTGGCCCTCTATGTGGCGAACCGTCTCCGGAGACCAGTGGACAAGGACGCGCATAGCCGCCTTAGGGCGGAGTGCCCCCTCCCTGGAAGGGAAGGTGGCGATGACCCCGGATATTGACCCGAAAATGGCCACTTTCCTGGCTAAGTTTGTTAAAGATCCCCGGAAGGGTATAGATCGGTCCTGGCACACCTGCCAGGACAAGCTTCTGGACGCAGTGGGTCCCATGACCAAAATCCTCGACATGGCGGAGGAGGCCAAGGTGTCGGGGGACCTGATTTCTCCGGAAGTTTTATCTAACTGGGCGCAGCGCGCCATTATCTTCCTAGGCAACACCAACTCTGCCCTCTCCACGGAGAGACGGAGGTCATTGCTGATAAAAATTGATCCTAAATTGGGTAACCTCGCCTCTTCAGAGGCTGGCGCGGTGGCGCAAGGTGGTTTATTCGGGGATCCTTTTATCAAGGAACTCGGTAAATTTGTGGCGACATTCACGTCCTTGGACAGGGCCCAGTCTAATATTAAGAAAGTTTTTGCCCCTCGGGTTTTTGAAGGGGCCGGACGAGGCAGGGGCCGCTCGTTCGGTCGAGGCAATCCCTCAGACAGAGGAAAAGGCTCCGGCCGCGGGCATGGACAGGACACCTCCCGCTTCAACAATTTCTACCCCACGCGAGGTCAGAAGTTCCGAGGCCGTGGGGGACATCGAGGTCAGCAACAGGGTGGACGAGGTGAGTGTACTACCCTCTGCAAGTTTGCGGGTAGGGGGGCGCCTGGCGCAGTTTCTCCCAGCATGGGCTTCCCTTACCAACGACGCCTGGGTATTACAGATGGTTCAGGGCTTCCAGCTGGAGTTCCATGGCCGTCCGCAGCAGCCTCAGCACATTCTCTCAGCACGATGCAGAATTGGTAAGCGAAAAGGTTTCCGCCCTCCTTCACAAAGGGGCGATTTGCTGCGCATGCAAGCACCCGGACGGTTTCCTCAGCAACATCTTCTTGGTCGACAAGGTCGACGGAGGCCGCCGTCCAGTAATCAATCTGAAGGAGTTCAACGAGTGGCTGGTTTACCGCCACTTCAAAATGGAGGGTATTCACCTCCTTAGGGACGTGTTACGGCCGTCCGACTGGATGGTTAGGCTCGACTTAAAAGACGCCTATCTAGCGGTCCCTATCTTCCCTCCCCACCGTTGTTTCCTCCAGTTCAGGTGGGACGGGCAAGTTTACGAGTTCACCACGCTGCCCTTCGGGCTCTCCTCTGCGCCGTGGTGTTTCACAAAGGTGTTGCGCCCGGCCGTGGAGGCTTTGCGCGCGCGTGGCGTCAGGATGATAGTATACTTGGACGACATGCTCTTTATGGACCAGTGTCCGGAGCGCCTAGCATCCCAACTGCAGTTCGCGGTGAACCTGCTGCAGGGTCTGGGATTTGTTATCAACGAGAAGAAGTCTCTCTTACGCCCGACCCAGTGCGCAACCTTTCTCGGGTTCAGCATCGACTCAGTGTCAGCCTCTTTAAGTCTCCCAGCCAGGAAGATGTCCAAGATTCGGAACGAG
Organism: Lissotriton vulgaris; assembly: GCF_964263255.1. NCBI lineage: Eukaryota > Metazoa > Chordata > Amphibia > Caudata > Salamandridae > Lissotriton > Lissotriton vulgaris. The sequence goes on along the minus strand of NC_141690.1, from coordinate 202,829,537 downwards.
TTGCGCCAAACTCTGGCGAAACCGCTGATTTCGCTGCGTCATCTGGCGAGGTTGGTGGGCCTGTTATCGTCCTCGATACAGGCCATCTTCCCAGGTCCGCTACACTACCGAGCCATGCAACGCTTGAAAGCGCATCATCTCAGGAAAGGTCTGACGTACTCTCAGTTGATCCCGCTGTCGGAAGAAGTGAGGGACGAGATGCGTTGGTGGCTGACGCACATGGAGGCCTAGAATGGCCGTGCGATTAAGGGTGGGTGTAAAATACGTTTCGCGGGCGAATTTGCGGATTTTCCGCGATTTCGTGATCCATGAATCTCGCGAAATTGCGGTAAAATACGCGAATCAGCGGGGACGAATTTTCAGCCAAGCAAGGGTTACAGCAGCAGGTGCAAAAGTTGAACCTAATTTCTTTGTAACCTTTTACAAAAGGGTTACAAACAAATTAACTTCAACTTGGACACCTGCTGCTAATTGCTTCCTGGTGCCTCGTTGCCTACTTGCAACTATTCTCTGACCCTGCTCTGACCCTTGAAGCAGGGTCAGAGAATAGTTACAAGTAGGCAACGAGGCACCTGTCCAAGGAATTAAACCTCATCAGGAAGCACTTACAGAAATAAAAAACAGGAAGAAGGGAGAGGATGGCAAATACACCCATTTTGAGTTGTCAGGAGGGGTTAAACTAAAAGAGACCTTTACAGCACAATTTTCATATGCATTTTGCTAAAAATAAAAAGCTGTATGTTCTGTAGGGGCAACTCAGGAATCTGGCCCTTCAGAGATCCGGCCTCTCTTTCTTTCTCTCGTTCTCTCTCTCCCTCTCTCTTTCCTTCTCTTTCTCTCTCTTTTTATCTATCTATCTATCTATCTATCTATCTATCTATCTATCTATCTATCTATCTATCTATCTATCTCTCTCTCCCTCTCCCATAAACGACTGCATGGGTAACTTCGCTATGCAAGCGGCTCGCGAAGACGCAAAAATCCCCGCAAATACGCAAAAAACTCAGCGAACACACAAAAAAACCCGCGAACACGCAAAAAAGCAAAAATCCGCAAATTCGCACAAATTCGTGAATTTTGCGGATAGTGAATTCGCAAATCCGCAAATTGGCAGATCGCGAATTTGCAAAATTCGCCCAAGCTTACGTGCGATATTTGGCTCGGCCCCGGACATCGTGATAGAGTCAGACGCCAGTCGTTCGGGTTGGGGAGCCAGGTGCAGAGAGTTCTCCACGGGAGGCGCCTGGTCAGCCCACGAGCAGTTGTTACACATCAACTGCTTGGAGTTACTGGCGGGTTCCTTTGCGGTCTAATGTTGGACCAAGGATCGTGTCCAGTCGTGTGTCCTTCTGCGGATGGACAACGTATCCGCGGTCCGCTACATCAACCATCTGGGCGGCACCAGATCCAAGATGCTGGCGGATCTCGTGAAGGATTTTTGGCACTTCTGCCTGGACCGTCAGGTTTCAGTCACGGCGGAGTATTTGCCGGGCCGTCAGAATGAGGTGGCCGACTGGCACTCCCGGCACCTCCTGGATGCCAGCGTATGGAATCTGGATCCGCTAGTATTCTCCCAACTGATGAACCGTTGGGGTCCGTTTTCAGTGGGCCTGTTCGCCTCCCCGCTGGACCAGCAGTTACCGAGGTACTTCAGTTGGCGCCCGAACCCGTCGGCAGAGGCGACAGATGCGTTCCTCCAGGAATGGTCGGGCGAGCAGGGGTATGCGTTTCCACCATTTTCAATGATAACGCGGGTATCAGCGTTGCTGCGCCGCCAATCGGCGCAAGTGGTGATGATCACGCCATGGTGGAGGTCTCAAGTTTGGTTTCCGGTTCTTCTGGAACTTTCTTGGGATTTTCCAATCCTACAACCCCACTCTCCTCACATTCTCCTGAATACGGACAAGAATCCCCACCGGTTGGTACAGGAGGGCTCGTTGAGACTGATGGCATGGAGGATTTCCGGCGTCGCTGGTCTCTCCCAGGCCTTTCGGGAAGGGCAGAGGATCTGCTCTCCAAGGCCTGGGTGGATAGCACCACCCGGAGATACCGTTCAGCATGGCACAGATGGCGTCGCTGGTGTGTGTGACGGGGTTTCAATCCCGTGGGGGCGGATGTAGTCCATGTCCTCAACTTCCTGGCCTCCTTGGCTGAGGACGGCTTGGCCTATCGGTCGATCAATACCTTCCGCTCGGCCATCTCGGCGGGACATGACCTGGTGCAGGGTTCCCCGATTGGAGAGCATCCATTGGTTTGCAGGCTTTTGAGAGGGATTCGCCTCTCGCTACCTCCCGAACCGCGGTATTCTGTCCTCTGGGACGTGAACAGGGTTCTGAATTTGTTTCTATCCTGGCAGCCGAATAGGTTTCTGTCTCGGAAAGAACTTACGGCTAAGTTAGCAATGCTATTGTACCTAATTTCCTGCAGGCGAGTCTCGGATGTGCAAGCGCTGGATGTTACGGCCAGGGTGTTTTCCCCGGAAGGGGTATCCTTTACTGTGAGCAGGAGAACTAAGACCCTTACAAGGGTTATTTCATATCCGCTAGATGCAAGGTATACAGTGTAGGGATTTCCTCTGTATCTAAAGCATAAGGCTTAGGTTAGCAATAAGTGTCCCAACCTTGAACCGGACAAAAAATGTCTTTTTGAGAAGACCCCTCACTCACCAACCTAGTTGGTGACATGCTTCATCATCGGGGTCCCACCCCATAAGCCGAATGCCTATGGGGTGTGCTGCGACACCTGGTTACAGTGGAGCGGGTTCTTTGTTTTTTTATATGTGAGAAAAAATTGTGAAAGGTGTGTTAGGGGCAGGAGTGAGAGGAAACCAAGTAGGTTTAAAAACAAGACGAGCAGAAGCCGCAAGTGACGGACACTTGCCGTCTTGGAACTCCCGCTGCCCATGAAGCCCGATGATGAAGCATGTCACCAACTAGGTTGGTGAGTGAGGGGTCTTCTCAAAAAGACATTTTTTGTCCGGTTCAAGGTTGGGACACTTATTGCTAACCTAAGCCTTATGCTTTAGATACAGAGGAAATCCCTACACTGTATACCTCGCATCTAGGGGGTACTCCTCCATTGTTGTAAAATCTTTACTAGGGGACCAGGAGTTCCCACTACACATAGCCTGTGTAATTTCCCTTACTCTCTCCTTTGATTTGCACATTATTTCATATCCGGCCTTCCCGGACTCCCCCAAACTGTGTGTAGTGCAGTACCTCCGTGCATATGAGGAAATGACTGACGATACTCCCCCTCCGGGTGAGAGACAACTTCTTATTGCCCTACGGAAACCGTACAAGGCTGTTTCATCCCCAACAATCGCCAGATGGGTGCGTTGGGTAATGCAGGAGGTGGGGATTGATACAAAGAAGTTTGGTGCTCATTCAGCAAGAGGAGCTATGGTCTCAAAAGCTTTTGCCCTAGGGGCTCGGTTGGAGGACTTGATGAGGGCCGCCGATTGGTCCGCGGACTCCACGTTTAAGAGGTTCTATTTCAAGCCAGTAACAGAAGTGGCTCGTCTAGTCGTCGATAAGCTTTGAACTGGCATAATCCGAAGCCTCCGGTCCTGCCATAGAATGAGAATTTGCCTAGCTTTAGTGCTGGTAAGTTCCAATTCTATTAAGGACTCGGAGGCGAGGATTATCCCCCCCTAGGACTTCCTCGAAGTGGACCCTCCCCGTACGGAATGTAAGTAACCTGTTTACGGAATTCAAGGTGTTGAAATGCTGTTAAACTGTATGCATTCGATGTTACGTACCTTGTTATCCTCAAGACGATCGGTGTCTGATTGTGAGGTTTCTTGCAGGGAATGATGGTCCAAAACAGGGTGCGTGAGACTGCCGGAACATGGGCTTCGCACGAAGAAAGAGGAAGAGGAAACAGATGCAAGGCATGATGGCTGCTGCCAGAGTACAGAGACTAACAAAGGACTTATCGTTCAGTTTCCTGTTTCTTTCCCAAGTGTTCATGGGAAGAGTAGTTTTATACGTTTTTTCTTGCTGCTGTAAAAATAAAGTGAAGAAAGTTAGGCATAATCCTCGCCTCCGAGTCCTTAATAGAATGGGAACTTACCAGCACTAAAGCTAGGCAAATTCTCACTGTGGTTGCTTACCTTTAACTCACACTAGTTGCAGGGCCCACGACTTGATGTCCTTACAAGTGGTGAATGTTACAGGGCCTAGGCCTGTGGATAAAGTGGCTCAGACCGTGCAGTCCGCAGGCCTGTGGTTCCCTACCAGTGGCTGGCACTGTCTGTCTGCAGTGTCCTTGGCCATTGGCTCTTTACTAGTACCTCATATCCTGCTGGGCCGGGCCTGTGGTACCTTACTCAATCAATCAACATTTGTATAGCTCAGCAATGTCACCCCAAGGGGTATCCAGGCACTGTGAATGCAACGTCTCCCTCGAAGAGCCAGGTCTTGAGATTCTTCCTAAAGTCTGCTAGGGAGGGTGCTGGAGAGGGCGGGTGCTGGATGGCTGGAGGAGGTAAACGGGTGGAAGAGTGGGGAAAACGTGCAGAAAGAGGCAAAATAATGGCCAGAAAAGGGCAAAATAAAGGAAAGAAATAAGTAGAAAGAGGCAGAATAGAGGTCCAAAACGAGCATTAATCGGCAAAGTAAAGGTCAGAAACTAGCTTCTGGGTCCATACTACTACCTCACATCATGCTGGGCCCAGGCCTGGGGTTCCTTCTTGGTGTTTAACATGGCCTGACAGTCTCAGGGCTTTGTTTCCCTTAAGGGTGCTGGTCACTTGGTCCGCTGCACTAGTGGACCACCTTTCCTGGCTAATGGGTTGCTAGGCCTCAAGGGCTGACAGCCCCCCAGTCTTTGTTTAAGGGGCTGGTGTCCCTCTCAATCTCTCTTCTTGACCCAGGAGTGGCCCTTCTCATCCACCCCGTCGGCCCTCAAGCCTAACCCTACAGACATCTGCAGGAAGCACTGCCTCTTCTACAAGCACCATCACCAGCTCCTGACTTCCAGGAGGGCAGAGGATGGCTCTGAATTGCACCCATGCCCGGTGAGGTGCCAGCAGCAGCACTGGGTGTGGGTCTCTCACCTCCTCTTGGCCTCTCTCACACAGACTGGGCAGAGTGAGGACTTCTAAATGAGGAAAAAGTGCGGGGCTGGAGGACGGGAGAGGGCCCGAGTTGTCCCAACAATCAGTGCAAGAAGGGGAAGGAGGGTCAGGAGTGGCAGATGGCGGTTGGAGGAAAGAGCTGGGATGTTAGCACTTCAGGAAAGGGTGATAGGGGCTAAACTTGGGAGGGAAGAATGCATGGGGCTTTAGGTGCACCTGGAGCAGGGGTTAAAGGGAGCATATGGAGCTCAGGAAATTCAATCATTTTCAGGTTAAAAGTCCAGATTCTTCCCCTCACCCAAAATCAGGAGCGTTCCACAGATGTAAAAAAAAAAGCAGGAGTCAGAGTTCATTATTGACTGCAGATCCACACCAAAAAGCTTTTTGTAGCCCCGGAACTAGCTGCTGGCAAGGGTGACAATAAATCATATAAATACCTGGCCCCAAAGCCGCTAATGCTTACAGCAGATAAATGAGGCACTTTTGTCATCTGCACTCTCTCAATGTCCTCTGCCCCTTGCCCCTCTAGTGCTGTTGTGAGACTTACAGAACTCATTCTGGTGAGCTTGACTGTCTCTTCTAGTCTAGCTAATCGGATTGTGTAAGTTTCCTCAGTGCTATCCTTGCTTTTTTGTCCTGCCAGATAAATCTCGAGATCAGTTTGTCAAATTTTTGGTTGAAGTTATTGGATAAGAGCAGTCAGAGCAGGCTTATCAGCGAATTAATTATTGGTGTGATCATCATTTTTATAAGCTCTATTCTACCCCACTAAGTAATACATTTGGGTGACAAATTATCCAAGAGATTTTTTGTTTTTTTGGAGGGAGATTTTTCATTGTTCTTGACGGTATATATCCGACCCGAACTCTATCCCAGGATATTTTATGTAGTCATTCTGCCAGGTATGGCCCGAGTTACCTAAAAGGTAACTCGGGCCATACCTGGTGTGGGGATTTAGCTGTTTCACTTTGGATTTATCTCTATTCAGCTTGTATCCTGAGTGTTCAGAGTAATGTTCTATGATGGACATATGTCCTTGGATAGAGGGGCCTGGATTTTCTGTGACAATTAAGATGTCATCTGCATAGGCAGCCAGTATGACACACTTACCCTTAAAATCAATACCAGTGATGTTGGGGTTACTTTTTTTGTCTAATAGCAGGGGTTCTAGAGCCAGGAGGAATAGGGATGGCGGGAGTGGGCAACCGTGTCTCATGTCTTTTTGTAGTCTAAATAATTGTGAAAGGGATCCTTTGACAGAGATACGAGCGGTATGATTTTTGTAGAGGGACATGATCATTCTTATGAATATGCCTCCTAGATTGAAGGATTCTAAGCAGTGCTTGAGAAAGACCCATGAAACTCTGTCAAACGCTTTTTTAGCATCTGGTGTTATTGTGACAGAGGCCGAGGAGGGTTATTTCACGTTATCAAGGATATGGCATAGAAGGCACGTATTATTGCTGGACATAAGATTTTTGAGAAAGCCAACTTGGGAATTGCTTATCAATTGGGGAAGATAGAAGTTAAGTCATGTAGCCAGGATCTTTGCGTAGATTTTAAAATCTACGTCTATCAAGGAAATCGGCCTATAGTTTTTAGGCAGCGTTGGGTCTTTCCCATCTTTGGGATCACGATAATGTTAGCCTCATCCATTGTACCTGAAACAGTGCCTGATTTAGCAATGTGGGTAAAAAGGGATAGCATGGTTCGCTGGAATAATTTTGAGAATGACTTGTTTAATTTGGCTTGATAGCCGTATGGACCTGGAGCTTTGTTTTCTTTCAGTGCATTAATTGCTTTTGATAACTTGGTCATAGTTATAGATTTGCTAAGGGCCATTTTGTCTTCTTCTGATAGTTGGGAGACTTCAATTTTATTTAATTCGATATTGCATTGGGTAGAATCTAGAGTTTTATCACTCCGATATAGTGTCTCATAGATTCGCTTGAAGGTAACTAGAATTTTACCTGGTTTGATTTGGGTTCTGTTTTGGTATTTTTAATTGCTGTGATCTTTTTTTAGATTTTATTTGTGTTTATGGTAGGAGGCTAGCATTCTTCCTGTCGAGATTTTTGTATGCGTCATGTTGATTTGTCTTATTTCCGATGCTAATAATTCGAGATTGGTGTTATTTGGTTTGTTGATTTTTGATTTGATGTCTATAAGGATACCTCTTAGGGTTGCCTTAAGGGCATCCCATAATGTTTGTATGTGTGTGTTAGGGAGGTCATTGTCTCTGAGGAAATTCATAATCCTCTCTTTGAATTTTATCATGACTTCGGGGTTGGATAATACTTTGTTAATAAAGCGCAATAGTCTGATACCTGATTTTGCGTTGGTTCCTGCTAGTAGAGTATTGATGCAAGAGTGATTAGAGATTAGTTTCAGAGAAATAGTTGTTCAATCAATCAGGGTATAGAGGCCAGAGAAGAGAATGTAATCTATAGAACGTAATTGAGTGGAGCTGAACAGAAATTTTGCTCTCTAGAGTTAGGGTGTTGCAAGCACCAGGAGTCTTTAAGATTGTATTTGGAACATATTTTCTTTAAAGCTTTGTGAAATTTTGGGGGACGGTATTTGCAGGTAGATTGGCGATCCATTACTATGTCTAGGGGCAAGTTGAAATCTCCTCCTAGAAAAATAAGCAGGATATCTTATTAGATATGCCCTCCAAAAAGCCTGTATCATCATTATTAGGTCCATAAATATTTAGGACATGAAATAAGACGTTGGCTACTCTGTGAAGGGTCGAAATTAGTAGTCTACTGTCTTCATCTGGGCTATAAGACTCAAGCATTATATTGGAGTTTTTGGAGATTAGGGTAACAACATAGTTTTACTTATGTTTTGCTGGAGAACAGGCCACCTCTAAAATCCAGTTGTTCCTAAGAAAAGTGGCATCTTTCTCAGAGATTTTAGTTTGTTGGAGGAGAATGATGTCTACTTTTGATTTAGACAGGTAATCCAAAATTTTACGGCGTTTGATTGGGCGATTTAGACCCTTCATGTTTCGGGAGACTATGTTAAGGTTGTCAGAGATTCTTTGTGTAGTCATTTTGAAGAAAGAGATGGGTATAGATATTGGGTGATGACATTATTTGTGACTTAAAATCTGTACTATCATCGAGGATAGCAGGAGTAGAATTGTATCTGGCGGGGCTTCTTCTATTAGACATCAAGGATTAACGTTAGGCTATTATTCCATACTAGCAGCCGGGCCCGACGTTGTCCGGGTCTGAAATAGAATGTGTGCAATGTGTGTAATAGGCAAGGGAAATTTATTTTAAAATCTCGCGGTAGACAACATTTTTTGTTTCATTTGAATCTGGACGGAGAATAAATTGGTTCTCAACATTGCCAGACCTAGAGAGCGCGACATACTGTCCATGAGTGAAGCAGTCTTCTCGTAAGTCAACACCTATGACTTTGTACGTTTGACCTTGAGATTTGTTAATGGTGGATGCAAATGCAATGTTAATAGGGAACTGCAAGCGTTTAAATTGAAATGACAGATCAGTATGGATCATGGGTATGCGTGGAATGTGAGCTAACTGTCCAGCAGCTGGGCCAGAGAGAATTGTTGCTGTTATGACATATGGCAAAAGACTTTTAACTTGTAGGCGCATACCATTGCATAGATTGGGTGGATGTAGGTTTCGTAATAACATGATAAGTATTCCAACTTTAAGTTGGAGTAAATGAGTTGGAAGTCCGGAAGGTTTAAGAGAGTTTAGGAATTCTTGAGGATAATGCACGGCGTCTTCAGTATCTAATACTGTATCAATGGATTTGTAGCATTTATTTATTTATTTTATATTATTTATTTATTTAGGGAATTTGTAGAGCGCAGCTGTCACCTTACAGGTATCCTGGCACTTAGGCTTCACAAAGTGGCAGACAAGAATGTAACAGGGGGAAGGAGTCCAGCAGGTTAAACATTTGGCGTCACCTGGGATTTGTAGTAGTATGTGTTCATTGATATGGTTGACACTCGAGTTTCTGGCCGCGACTATAGCTTTTTCGCAAATCCATCGATAGTCTTAAGTGATGATATGCCCAATGTTAGGGTATACATGGTCGATGAGGTCAGGTAAGGTAGAGACAGGCGTACCTAAGTTGTGTAGTTGAATGTTGTCAAAAAAAGGAAGGGAGGTCTCCTCACGATTCCAGTAAAGGGACGAAGAGAGAAAGACAAGTAAGAAATCAAACAATCCCTGTTAATAACTCATAAAGAGTTATCCTATCTATAGTGTACCACCATAACTCAAGAGATCCTTACATGCCGAACCACATTCTGCAAAAATAAGCACAAAAATAAAACAATTTTTTTAAAATTTAAACAATTTATTCCGTACAATATACAATATCAAACATTACAGTGCCTCAATACAGAATAGTTAAAAAAAGTGTTGACACACTTCCATTAGTTCAGTAATGCAAATATTTTAAACACAAGAACAAAATTAAAAAGCAGATGGCTGTTAAAAACAAGTTGTCGACGCAGCGTTTCGGTTTTTATGATGACACCTTCATCAGGACAGGGTTCTAGAGAGTAAAGAGACATAATATTAAAAAACATTCTCTTTAATAGAAACAACAATCACTTCACTCTTTTATATCAATTTAGCATTATTACCATTAACTCTTTATATATATATTCAACATCGTAAGTCCCTTCTCAGGTTAAAAAAAGGGAAGACATTTTTTTGGGGGAGTATATCTTATACTGGGGCACAGATGAGCAGTGGTTTCTAGATTTCTTGAGTTATGTTTGGTCTCTCTAAAAAGTCATTACTAATAGGGCTTGAGATATTTCAAATCTCAAGTAGCAGTTGACATATAGGCACCCCCCTAACCTATTCCTATAGGGGTGTCTCTATTGATTTATAGATCTATATTACTTACTTTAAAAAAACACTCTCATTACATTAGAGATGTCATACTCTGTAATCAATTCGAGGAAAATTCCATCAATCGTCACAAAACACCATTTAGTAATATAGGTGTAAAGGGTCCACACAAGTCTTTGTATCTGAAACCAGAGCCTAGTTTGAAACTCATATATAAAACTCTAGAGTCTGTCTATATAGAAAAATTCTAAGGGTCACTAAATTACCTTTACTTCTCCGTAGAGTTCTCTTTATTAGAAGGAAAAGGAGCCACCGTTATAAGGGACTTTTTGGAGTTATCTATGTGGAAAAATCAAATGCTATATCAATTGTTACTCCTCATCAATCATGATTGTGAAGTGCTTAATGTGTACATGTCTACATCATCATTGCACACTTACCCTTGAAGGCAGAGAGTCAGCCTAAGGTGTAGCAAGTGACTGGATGTTGTCAACTTATTTTTTGCGTGCTGCCTTTGTTGCGTAGTCTACCCGGGTGGTCTGTATTCAATTTACCGCTCTGAAAGAAGCATATATTTGTGGATTTATCTATTCCGTCCATTTTTCATTCTAATAGATTTGGGACATATATAACTTTTGAAGCATAAAGACACTTGTTTATGAGTGCCGATTTATTCGTCTGAGGAAAGTAGTTAATTAGGATGTGGGGTGTTATTTACACATATCCTAAATTACTCTCGATGTTCAGCAGTTATCATTTTGCCTTTAAAATCTCGAGTCTTGTATTATCCTAATTACAAAACAGATAGTCATGAAATTCTGTTTTTATACCGAACAGGGACCTAACCAATAAATTGCCCTTTACTTGACAGTAGGGAAAAAGACGTGCTATCACTCGCAACATCACGCGGTCACGATTCGTGATTATGAGGCGCACTTGCATGGGATACACTGAGTCAGGCCGTTTCACATTAATTACACCAGAGCGACTCAGGCAGTTTTAAAATCAAAGCGTGCGGAAATTCCTCATGCATTTCTGAGCGCTTATCTACTTCGTCGTTTTAAGGCACACTTAGAAAAAGAGATGTCCTGCGCCCGGTCGTTCCACTTTAAATAAACAAGAGCGACTCAGGCAAGTTTAAAGTAATGGCGTGTGGAGGTTTCTCGTATATATCAATTACACCAGAGCGACTCAGACAGTTTTAAAATCAAAGCGTGCAGAAATGCCTCATTTATTCCTGAGCGCTTGTCTACTTCGTCGTTTTAAGGCACACTCAAACAAAGAGAGAGAGATGTCCTGAGCCCGGTCGTTCCTCTTTAATTAATCAAGAGCGACTCAGGCAAGTTTAAAGTAATGACGTGCGGAGGCTTCTCGTCTATATCTGAACGCTTGTCAACTATAGTTTTAATCATTCGAGAACAACAATCCCCCTTTAGCTTACAGTAAATTCAGTATTCGGCCTCCCTGCTCCTTTTTTCACTTCTTTCAGTCAGGTTGCAGATGCACACGTACTAACTGTTTGTTGGTATTTAAGTGTTTCCGTCTCGCGCGTTTTATCAAACAATCTCGCGAGACAGCGTGAGGTCGCTAGACGTGTTTTAATATGCGACTCCTATGAGGAACTACCCTGGTAGTTTATTCATGGTTATCTGAGTATTGTTCTCGCGATGCTTCGGATCCATGAGCATATACCTGAAGCGCAGCTGATTGCGCGTCACAGAGTTTAAAACTACACTAGTAGTTCTAGTATCCGTTCACACTCTCAAACTTAATATAGACAAATTTCCATATACGCGCTGCAAGTAACTAGTTATTACATGTCTCCATCGCTAAGGCAAATGAGTAATATATTTAGTTAGATATTGTAATTTAGGTATTTTGGTTTAATCTTTATGCTTATAACAATATAATCTATATTCATCGTATCCACAGTTGATTGTCTATCTCCTATGTACCCTGTTGTGTGCTAAGTGATGGGGCTAATCTAGAAGGCTTATTATGTTCTAAATGATAGGGCTAATCTAGAAGACTTTAAAATATTGTCATCACTTAAACGGATCTATTAATAAAATTTATAGAATACGTTCCCAGTCCTCTTTATTGTTTAAACCGTTTCTCACAGTGTTGAAACGGGACATAAAAAATTGTTCTCCTTTTTTCCTTTTCAGGTCAATATCTCCTCCTCTTAGATTCATCTGGATACTCTCAACTCCACACCATGAGAGATCCTTGACTGTGTGGTTTGCTTCTAGCCAATGTTCGGTCAGAGGAGCTCCTCTTTTTTTTGTCCGAATAGCTGATTTATGCTCAGTAATTCTTAGTCGAATTTCTCGACTCGTTTCTCCTATGTATATTAAATTACATGGGCATCTTATTAAGTATATTAAATTTCTATATCTACAATTCATAAATGACTTTATTCTGTGTTTTATTTTGTTATGTTCAATGTGGTCTCCTTTGGTAATGTTTTCACAGTTGCAACAGGGAAGGTTCCAGTGGGAAGGGGAGCATTATTTATACTTGGTTGTGTGGTCATGGGAGCTTCTCTATATGTATGTACCAAGCTTTTTTTCAAGGTGGGGGTGCGTCTAGATGCATACATCGGCTTTGGCAACTTTTCTTTATTTGGTTTAGTCACATGATTCCAGTTACGATTTATTATATTTTTAATTTTATTACTAATACAGCTGTAGTTGGTTACAAATATTAACCGTCTTTCCTTTTGTTCCTCTACTTTTTTTGAGAACAAATTATCCCTATTTAAATATTTCGCTCTTTTATATGCATGCTTAATCATGCGCTTCGGGTAACCTCTCTCAACAAATTTATCAATTAGAACCAATGCATGTTTATCAAAATCTTTTGTTTTTGAACAGTTACGTTTTAATCTTAAAAATTGGCCGAAGGGTATATTATCTTTCTGGCATGGAGGATGGTAACTTGAGTAGTGTAGCATGGTATTCCTGTCCGTTTTTTTAGTAAACAGCTCTACCTGGAGTTTTCTCTCTTCATGTTTAATCACAATGTCAAGGAATTCACATTGTTGGTTATCAAAATGTGCAGTGAATCTCAAATTGGGATCTGCCAAGTTTACTCTTACAAAAACAGGAGCCAAGGGGGAAACAGAGACAGGCCGCCCCCCACTCAAAAGTCTCTATTACAAAAGTGGCCTGCTCCTAAGTTGCTCAGAGGCTGAACAAGTTTAAGAAATGTATGTGATAGAGCAAAACTTTAGCTTCTATCCATAGGGCTACACTCCGTTGTGATATTCAATCTGGCAATGTTGCCAGTTTGTGTGTGTGTATGTCAAATGTCACCACTATGCTACAGGTATGCCCTCCCTTCCATGTATGTAAAAAAAGGGGGAGGGGAGGTTGACAGTGTCTCACGGAAGCAACACCAAGGGGAGGATTGTATCAGACTGGTACTCGCCTGATTCCTCACTTCTCATCATCGACTACTGTCAACCTTTTAAAGAAAAATGAGAGAAAAACCAACATAAAGAAAGTGCATATAGGTCCAACAACCCTGTGGTGTTGTGAGTGCTAGAAACCCAATGTGATATTATTGTGCCCCATTACGTGAAAAAACAACAAAATACCACGCTAAAAAGAGTGCAAACTAGCTGGCAACTCACAATTTTATTCTGTGCTGCTAGTTCACTCTGATTAAAAGTCAACCGACATGTTTCATCACTATTACTTTTAGTGATTTCTTCAGGGTTTAGTTGATGGGTCAGCGTTTTGCATGCACCTTTCACACGTCTTCCCTTATTGTACCTGTAGTTCATGGTGCGACACAACAGACAGACATACACATATTAAAAGTTTCAGCGAGTAACACTCAGCCCAGTACTCACTTACATCTGACAACTCTCAGCTGTATCAATTTACCAGGTGGCCTGTCGAGATGAGCCTACCCGGCCCCCGTGGAAGACTGCGTCACGATTGTGGTCCCTGTCTACATACTGGGATATTCTGAACCGCCAGGTGGTCGGTATCTGTTATGAAAGAGTAGACCAAATGAAAAGTACTGTGTCTCCTGGGGCCCGTTTCCGTCGACTCACGGAGATCCGGGGCCCTATATATTCCCTTAGCTCGTACCGTTATTTCCCCCGCTCCCGCTGGTTAAGCCTTCGTGACTCCTTACCGCGTTGGTGTGCAGATCTCGTCTCTGACTCACCCTCGTGTACTGTGGAGACAACGGCCGGCTGTTTACCAAGCCGGTTTCCGGGTCACGTGGGCTGACGCGACGTGCCGCGTCACGTATCTTTTTGGGCGCCATCTTAGATTGGGAACTTTTCCAAAGAAAGAGGGTTGTATTGAATGCGTTGCTATTTGTTTTGTGCCCTATTTAGAAAGCGAGGGGTAATTACCGAATCGCGCACAATTTGGTATTCATGTACTTATGTATGCCATCCAATATTTGTGTATATGGAAAACGGGAATTTGATGGGGGACATTTTGAGAGAAGGAAAACATTTTTAAAAAAATTTTACACAAAGGGGAACATATTTTGTAAAAAAAGAGAGAGAGCCATCGGCTGTGATAAGGTAGAGCTCCACAGAACACCTTTTTGAATAGAATTTATATTCCTGCACAGAATGTTCTGAAACCCAGGTATGGGGGTTACTAGTCTACCGATGATGTTTCATATATCCCCATTAGATTGTTGTGCTTTCAATGGTGTATCGGTGTTTGTATTCCCTGTGTATCTAACACCATTTTGCCCTATAGATACCATTGCTCGCGGGGTAATGCAGTTGTGATGATGTGGGAATGTACTCTAGGTCATTGTGACCTTGTTCCATTCAATGACATCGTTAAGGCCTTGATCAGCTGTTAGCTCTTCATAAATCCAGCGTGCTTCTTTCTTTGCTAGTCTGTTGCTCATATTATGTACCTCCCCGTGTAATCTTTCCAACACGGTCCAGCGCAGATCTCTAGGTTGGTGTTTCAGACTGGTAAAGTGTTGTACCAGTTTGGTCGAGAGTTTTGCTGCTTTTAGGGTGCTGAGATGTTCTTGGATCCTCACTTTGATTTTTCTGGTAGTTAGCCCGATGTAATATAGGCCACAGGGACAGGTTAGTCTGTATATTACGTTACACGTATTACAGTTACTAAAGCTGTTTAGATGCCACGTTCTTCCGTTGGTCCTGGTGATGGAGTTGGTTTTCACTGTCAGAGGGCAGACGGTACATTCCCCACACGGGTAGTGGCCTGGTGGGAGATTCGAGTTTGGCTGTCTGACTTGTGGTCTTGTGTGGACCAGCCGGTCCTTTAGACTGGAGGACCGCTTAAAGGCGAACCTGGGTGGGGGCATCCGCATCGAGTTGGTATTGAGAATGTCCCAATGTTTTCTGACGATTTGCCGGATCTTGGCAGAGTGGGGTCCATAGGTAGTGATCACCGATATCTTGAGATATCTCCAATCAGTCACATATAACCCTGAGGAAAACTTAATGGTGACGATTGACATCGAGTCCCTTTATACCAGCATACCCCAGGAGGCGACGCTGGTGGCAGCAGCCCGCTCCCTGGGGGAGCTGGAATGGTTCTATGACACAGCACAGACCCTAATCTTACAATGTATTGAACTAGCACTGACCCGCAATTTCTTTACATATAAAGACCAACTGTACCTGCAGACGTCTGGGACTTCAATGGGGGCGACTTTTGCCCCCAGTTTGGCGTGTATTTACGTCGGTCTATTCGAAGCTAACAACATCTACCATGTCACCAATCTCTTCCAGAGGAACATTGTCCTCTGGAAGAGATACATAGATGACATCCTATGTATCTGGAGGGGTACATCTGAAGATCTGGATAGCTTTCTCACTTGGTTGAACACATTGGATGGTTGCCTCAGGTTCACCTGGAATATAGACCGGCACGAAGCCACATATCTGGATTTGGACATCAAAGCTATAAACAACAAGCTTGTTACATCTGTACACCAAAAACCTACAGATAAAAATTCACTGCTACATTATAAATCATTCCACCCCAGGGCCCTACGGGATAATCTCCCAGTGGGACAATTCATGAGATACCGTAGAAATTGCTCCACCACCAACTGCTACAAAGAACAATCTGAAGAACTGGCCGATAAACTTGTGGCCAGAGCATATCCGCGCAGAACTATAAATCAGGCCAAGAAACGAGCTCTTAACACACCACGAGAAGCTCTACTTGAGCGTCAACTAAAAGTGAAAACAGACTGTATCCCAGTGATCACTACCTATGGACCCCACTCTGCCAAGATCCGGCAAATCGTCAGAAAACATTGGGACATTCTCAATACCAACTCGATGCGGATGCCCCCACCCAGGTTCGCCTTTAAGCGGTCCTCCAGTCTAAAGGACCGGCTGGTCCACACAAGACCACAAGTCAGACAGCCAAACTCGAATCTCCCACCAGGCCACTACCCGTGTGGGGAATGTACCGTCTGCCCTCTGACAGTGAAAACCAACTCCATCACCAGGACCAACGGAAGAACGTGGCATCTAAACAGCTTTAGTAACTGTAATACGTGTAACGTAATATACAGACTAACCTGTCCCTGTGGCCTATATTACATCGGGCTAACTACCAGAAAAATCAAAGTGAGGATCCAAGAACATCTCAGCACCCTAAAAGCAGCAAAACTCTCGACCAAACTGGTACAACACTTTACCAGTCTGAAACACCAACCTAGAGATCTGCGCTGGACCGTGTTGGAAAGATTACACGGGGAGGTACATAATATGAGCAACAGACTAGCAAAGAAAGAAGCACGCTGGATTTATGAAGAGCTAACAGCTGATCAAGGCCTTAACGATGTCATTGAATGGAACAAGGTCACAATGACCTAGAGTACATTCCCACATCATCACAACTGCATTACCCCGCGAGCAATGGTATCTATAGGGCAAAATGGTGTTAGATACACAGGGAATACAAACACCGATACACCATTGAAAGCACAACAATCTAATGGGGATATATGAAACATCATCGGTAGACTAGTAACCCCCATACCTGGGTTTCAGAACATTCTGTGCAGGAATATAAATTCTATTCAAAAAGGTGTTCTGTGGAGCTCTACCTTATCACAGCCGATGGCTCTCTCTCTTTTTTTACAAAATATGTTCCCCTTTGTGTAAAAAAATTTTTAAAAATGTTTTCCTTCTCTCAAAATGTCCCCCATCAAATTCCCGTTTTCCATATACACAAATATTGGATGGCATACATAAGTACATGAATACCAAATTGTGCGCGATTCGGTAATTACCCCTCGCTTTCTAAATAGGGCACAAAACAAATAGCAACGCATTCAATACAACCCTCTTTCTTTGGAAAAGTTCCCAATCTAAGATGGCGCCCAAAAAGATACGTGACGCGGCACGTCGCGTCAGCCCACGTGACCCGGAAACCGGCTTGGTAAACAGCCGGCCGTTGTCTCCACAGTACACGAGGGTGAGTCAGAGACGAGATCTGCACACCAACGCGGTAAGGAGTCACGAAGGCTTAACCAGCGGGAGCGGGGGAAATAACGGTACGAGCTAAGGGAATATATAGGGCCCCGGATCTCCGTGAGTCGACGGAAACGGGCCCCAGGAGACACAGTACTTTTCATTTGGTCTACTCTTTCATAACAGATACCGACCACCTGGCGGTTCAGAATATCCCAGTATGTAGACAGGGACCACAATCGTGACGCAGTCTTCCACGGGGGCCGGGTAGGCTCATCTCGACAGGCCACCTGGTAAATTGATACAGCTGAGAGTTGTCAGATGTAAGTGAGTACTGGGCTGAGTGTTACTCGCTGAAACTTTTAATATGTGTATGTCTGTCTGTTGTGTCGCACCATGAACTACAGGTACAATAAGGGAAGACGTGTGAAAGGTGCATGCAAAACGCTGACCCATCAACTAAACCCTGAAGAAATCACTAAAAGTAATAGTGATGAAACATGTCGGTTGACTTTTAATCAGAGTGAACTAGCAGCACAGAATAAAATTGTGAGTTGCCAGCTAGTTTGCACTCTTTTTAGCGTGGTATTTTGTTGTTTTTTCACGTAATGGGGCACAATAATATCACATTGGGTTTCTAGCACTCACAACACCACAGGGTTGTTGGACCTATATGCACTTTCTTTATGTTGGTTTTTCTCCCATTTTTCTTTAAAAGGTTGACAGTAGTCGATGATGAGAAGTGAGGAATCAGGCGAGTACCAGTCTGATACAATCCTCCCCTTGGTGTTGCTTCCGTGAGACACTGTCAACCTCCCCTCCCCCTTTTTTTACATACATGGAAGGGAGGGCATACCTGTAGCATAGTGGTGACATTTGACATACACACACACAAACTGGCAACATTGCCAGATTGAATATCACAACGGAGTGTAGCCCTATGGATAGAAGCTAAAGTTTTGCTCTATCACATAAATTTCTTAAACTTGTTCAGCCTCTGAGCAACTTAGGAGCAGGCCACTTTTGTAATAGAGATCTGCCAAGTTTAACCATGCAATAAATTCCTTGAGAGTGTCCAATGGTCCTGACCAAATAAAAAAAACATCATCAATATATCTGGACCACTCAGTTATATTCTCAAAAAAAAGGAGCTAAAGGATTAAAAATATGGACATTTTCAAATTGTGCTACATAAAGGCAGGCCAGGCTGGGAGCACAGGTGGCTCCCATGCTGGTCCCCTTTATTTGTTTATAGTACTCTTTATTGAAGATAAAAATATTGTTTTTAAGAACAAGACTAACGCAATCAATAATAAATGTTTCCTGGGGATTAAAATCTCTATCTGCTGGGCAAAGTAATGTTTTAATCATATCAATAGTGCTATCTTGTGGTATATTTGTATAAAGTGCCTCGATGTCGAGGGTCACTAAATACTGGGTCTCAGGGTTGAAGGGTAAATCTTCTATTTTTTGAATTATGGCCACTGTATCCTTGATGTACGCTGACTGTCTAGTAACATACGGTTGTAAAAAAATGTCAGCGTATTTACTAAGTGGCTCAGTTAGTTAGCCAATGCTCGCTACAATAGGCCTCATGGGTGGATCATTTAAATCCTTATGGACTTTGGGAAGTCCATACAATGCGGGAATGATGGGATTATTATTCCACAAAAATCTATACTCTTCCTCACAGATTGCATCATCTTCTTTGGCTAAATCTAGTGTCCTTTTAACTACATCTTTCAATTGGATCCAGTCATTCCTATTTACTTTTTGGTAGTGGTCCTTATTTTCTAACATGCAGGTCATTTTCATATCATATTGCTCAGTTGACATAATAACAATGCTACCGCCTTTGTCTGCAGGCTTAATAGTCAATGTCTGGCAATCCTCCAATCTTTTTAAAGCGTTTTTCTCTTCCCTACTCAGATTAAATTGAGTCCAATTTTTCTGGTCTAAGAGTTCTGTGACACTTTTCTCTACTACCCTTTCAAACGCCTCTATGTCCTTACTCATTTGACTAATTTGGGGGGTCCAGGTTGACTTAGGCTTTAGACCTGACCTATTCGAAGAAGGGACTCTTTCTTTTCCTTCAAAAAACATTTACAATCGTACTTTTCTAAAAAAGTTTTGAAGGTCTCTTTTGAGATTAAATCTGTCAATAGGACATGCTATGGCGAACCCTAGTCCCTTTTCTAAAAGTTTAATTTCTATTTCGCTCAGGACTATATCTGATAGGTTAATGACGGGGGCTTTTTTTATATGTTCCAAGTTTTCTGGCTCCTGGTATAAGGTCTTTGATACTGCTGAGGTTGAGGGGCATAATTCCCCCTCCCTCTGCCTCTCCCTCTTTGCTGGCTGTAGGATTGGCGTTGTGCTAAAAAAGAGAGTGAGTCTTTGTTGGTGCCTGATGCCCCTTCCCTCTCTTTATTTGGAGTCCTATTGTCTCCTTGTATTTCGGCTTCTGAGTCTGTGCTGGAATAAGAAGTATCAAAAAATCTAACTTTTTTCTTTTGAAAATTTTTGTTCTGATTTTGTTGCCACGGTTTACGGTTAGGGAAAGATTCTCTCGGGCGTTCGTAATAGTCTTTCTGAAGGTAAGGGTATACATGTTCTGGGTTATATTTTGCTACATCTTTACCAAATTTATTGCTCTTTTTATTGAATAGGTAATCCCTATAGCCGTTCACGTCGTTCTGGATATCTTCCAGTTTTTTCCTAGCGTCATCTAAAGCTGTACTATCTGATAGTTTTTGTTCCAGATCTTTAATTTCTTGTCTTTCTATGGCTAGGATGTCGGTAGCTGTTTCGATGATTAAAAGCATCCAGTCACGACTGCACCTATTGGCCCCAAGGGTCCAATTTTCTATGAATTTCTGGTTATTGATAAAAATTCCAGGTTCATTATTTACTTGGAGTCCTTTTGGAATTATACCCCGTTTGCAGTAATCTATGAGGAAATCTGAGTGCAGCTCAGTTCTTATCGTTTTCTTTTTGGCATTCCATAGGTTTCGCCATTCGTCCTCATTGGTATTATCAATTCTGACGGTAGAGATGTGTCTAACCGTACCATTTATAATCTTATTGAATTGGTCTTCATTGTAGCTGTGTGTTTTGAGGCCTTCCATACTGGCCTTTGGGTACAACTACCCAGAGGTTAAGCACACCACCTCCCCGGTTAACAAACCGTAAATACAGTCAAAAAAAGGAAGGGAGGTCTCCTCACGATTCCAGTAAAGGGACGAGGAGAGAAAGACAAGTAAGAAATCAAACAATCCCTGTTAATAACTCATAAAGAGTTATCCTATCTATAGTGTACCACCATAACTCTGCCTTCAAGGGTAAGTGTGCAATGATGATGTAGACATGTACTCATTAAGCACTTCACAAACATGATTGATGAGGAGTAACAATTGATATAGCATTTGATTTTTCCACATAGATGACTCCAAAAAGTCCCTTATAACGGTGGCTCCTTTTCCTTCTAATAAAGAGAACTCCACGGAGAAGTAAAGGTAATTTAGTGACCCTTAGAATTTTTCTATATAGACAGACTCTAGAGTTTTATATATGAGTTTCAAACTAGGCTTTATGGTTTCAGATACAAAGACTTGTGTGGACCCTTTACACCTATATTACTAAATGGTGTTTCGTGACGATTGATGGAATTTTCCTCGAATTGATTACAGAGGATGACATCTCTAATGTAATGAGAGTGTTTTTTTAAAGTAAGTAATATAGATCTATAAATCAATAGAGACACCCCTATAGGAATAGGTTAGGGGGGTGCCTATATGTCAACTGCTACTTGAGATTTGAAATATCTCAAGCCCTATTAGTAATGACTTTTTAGAGAGACCAAACATAACTCAAGAAATCTAGAAACCACTGCTCATCTGTGCCCCAGTATAAGATGTACTCCCCAAAAAAATGTCTTCCCTTTTTTTAACCTGTGAAGGGACTTACGATGTTGAATATATATATAAAGAGTTAATGGTAATAATGCTAAATTGATATAAAAGAGTGAAGTGATTGTTGTTTCTATTAAAGAGAATGTTTTTTAATATTATGTCTCTTTACTGTATAGAACCCTGTCCTGATGAAGGTGTCATCATAAAAACCGAAACGCTGCGTCGACAACTTGTTTTTAACAGCCATCTGCTTTTTAATTTTGTTCCTGTGTTTAAAATATTTGCATTACTGAACTAATGGAAGTGTGTCAACACTTTTTTTAACTATTCTATATTGAGGCACTGTAATGTTTGATATTGTATATTGTACGGAATAAATTGTTTAAATTTTATAAAAATTGTTTTATTTTTGTGCATATTTTTGCAGAATGTGGTTCTACATGTAAGGATCTCTTCAGTTATGGTGGTACACTATAGATAGGATAACTCTTTATGAGTTATTAACAGGGATTGTTTGATTTCTTACGTGTAGTTGAATGTTGCCATTTGTGTTTGGTACTTCTCCATTACCTACTTGTAGTAGAAGATCAGCAAATTGAGTATCTCCACCTCCCAAATGTGTCCTCATGTTAGTGCGTAACGTGAGTGATTGTACAGAGTTCCAGAGGTGTGATGCTTTTAAACATGCTTTCAGTATATCAGCACGCATTCCTCTTGGAACTACAGGAAGAGTTTGTCGGAAGTCACCAGCAAACACAAAAGTAACTCTGCCCATAATGTTTGTTGAACTCCTAATGTCTTGTAGAGTTCTGTCGACGGCTTCGATATGTGAGCGGTGCAATTCAGCAATTGATGCGCCCATTGTCGTTTGTCACGCCCCTTGCTCCCGCGCAATTGCCGTGCCTATTGTACTTTGTCCCGCCCCAGCACACACCCCCAGCCTTTGTCACGCCCCCAGCACACGCCCCCAGCACAACGCACACGTTTAAGGAACGCTTTTTTTTTGCGCCTCGCCCACGCACACGCCCACAAGGGACTACTTTGCTGGCAAGGTTCTTTTACCTTACAAATGTATATGGTGGCCATCTGTATAGCCTATGTCATTCTGCTGCAACTGCCCTTTCCAATGCTGTATTGGTTGTAGTGATGGGTGCTGTGGTTACTGAGATTACCCGCCTCAAAGTTTAGGGCTCTCTCTTTATAATATTAGTGTGGATATGGATTGACTCTTTGGTGTGTGTAGCAACAGGTTTCATAAGAAAATGAGTAGGGAGAAAGTGGATTGTATAAAGTAATACAAAGAAGAACATAAGGCATAAGCAGTACCAAAACTCCAACCCTACCCACCTGTCCTCCCCTTCTCACCCATGGAAACATCGAACGCAGGAGGAGCAATGACAAGTGCATCCATCCTCCAGCACGGAGCACTGCTTAACAAAGATATAGCATGAGCCTTGTAAACATTACATGTGTGAGAAACAAGGGTAATACTATTAATACTGTTCAACCAAGACTAATTCAGCATAGTTAGACACAGAATAACATAGGCACATATGAAGGCCTTAACCTCATGAGATAAAAGGAGCGATTATGTATCTAACAGAGGATAGCTTACCAAAAAATTACCATGAGCCTTGCAGGTAGAACATGTGTAAAACCTTTCTGACATAACGTATGTAACCAGCAAGAGCACTATTGTTCAACTTAAGAGCTTACCACTCCATTAACTCTATTAATAGGATAACACATGATATATGAGGGTCACTTCTTCATGAATAATGAATATAAGTTGGATATCATAGTATTGCATATACGGAGCAAAGGAAAGTATAATAAACAGCCTGATTTAGGGTGTTTTTGAAGAAAGCCCTCACTCACCACCTGGTGATAACATGCTTCATCATCGGGCTCCACCAAAGAGACCGAATGTCTCTTTGGTGTGCTACAACGCCAGGTCTACTGCGGAGCCGGTTGGTGAGAGTTAGGGTGTGTTTGGTGCAAACCTCAGCTAGTGAGTGGTGAGGGAATTAAAAGTAGTCTGTAGTGTTTCAACTGGAACTTTATTCTATGATCACTAAAGACAGTATTTAAAATCAATGTGTATGGAAGCAGTCCACATTTAATTGAGTGGTAGATTCCTAAGTATCAGTCGACATGTTTCTTGCCATGAAACTGATGTAAATTTACCGGGCAATTCTTCAGGACTAGAAAAGTGTGTTTAACACCTTAGCAGCTATGGAACGTCCAGCTCCAGTGCTGAACGTTCCATTGCGCAGGTGAGGTTGGAACGTCCAACGGCCGACGGCAGCACTCCCGAGGTAGTGGTTCCGTCGGCCGTTGGAATAGGCGCAGCACTTAAGGTGTTAAACCCTGGTGTTATGCACCCTTACCTAGGGACGTGAAAGTGAAAATAATTAACCCCTTCCATGCTTATGACGAGCTCAGTTCGTCATGAGGCACAGTTGAGCTGTGCTGATGACGAGCTGAGCTCGTCATGACACCAGCAAAATGGCAATTTGCAGCACAGGGGAAAAATAACCACAGCAGCGATGTGGTTAAAAAAGTGAAAAACTTTGCGGTTTCTGCACTGGACCTCGTCGGGGTCCAGTAGAGGGTGATGCAGGTACACTGAGGGTGCCAAATGTCGAGGGCAGTGTGCCAATTATGTTCCCACCCCCCTCCTGTGACCCATGGTGTCCATCTGAAACACCAACTAAATGCAGAAACCACAAAGTCGAAGCCTCCAAAACCTGGAGTTACTTGGGAGACTTATTTGTTGTCCTAAAATTTTGCACTTTTTCACTTTTTTCATTATTTTCACAGTATGTAAAGCTCATACAATGCCTGTACAAGTCCACTATCAATTATGACTCACAGCACATCACCATATGATACCGGGGGTGTGGATACGCCCCAAACCACTCGCACAGCTTGATTGCGCCATTTCTTTTTTAGTCATTAATGTATTCTTTGTATACTTTCTTCTTTTCGTCTTTTTCACATTTATTTGAAATACACATCCACACATGGAATAGTATGCCATTGTCCAAGTTTCTGATATTCATGCTGTGTCCATCCGGACCTCTCTACATAAATACGACTGAAGGAGAGTTCGTCAAAAGGCAGCGTTTATTCTAAAAAAACAATGCATTTCGAGCTGCAAGCGCCCTTCTTCGGGGGTCACTATAAGTAACAATAAAACATGTATCAATTACACATATACCATACTATTGCATTTAGCTCTGTAAAATAGCGCAAATTCATATCAATTTATGAAAATAAACACTTAATGTTAATTGTTTACTAAAATGTTCCCTCCACAATGCAGAATATTACCAATAATACAACTGATCTCCCACCAGCTTTTATTATTGATGTATTGTTCAGGTTCACTTTTCCAGATTGCAGTAATGTACCAGAGACCCCCATATTATGTATAATTCCCTTTTGTATGACCAGACAGTTTTTTAAAGAATTTTCTTTAGGCCTACTTCGATGTTTCCCAGTCTGACTGTCAGGGTAGTGATGGACCGGTTAACTGACTCAATACTCTCTGTTGAGATGTTTGAGATAAGGAATTTAGGAACACCTATACCTAATCATTGAGAGAAAAATGTGTTTACCCCATTAGACAATGCCACCATGTGTGAGGACATCTATTCAGATAGAATTCCCTTGGCGTATAGCCACTCCTTTGAAGATTGCAGGCCACCTGTTTGCAGTCCCTTTGTTCAATGAACAGTTTTTGTACTTGGTTGAAGGAAACTAACAACTGTGTCACATCTCCTACGTCACTAGGTTCTGCGGGATTAAGTCATAATAACCTGCGGAACTCACCCACAATCCCATTAGCTAACAGATGAAAAGTCCCAGCACCCAGACAGCGATCGCCAGCGTGCCATCAATGGTATCTCCAGAGGATTGTGCTTGCTTCATCAGACGGCATTGAACATCAGAAAAGAAGGAGGATCTGGTTTTGCCACAGAACCAGAGTTTCAGTGCAAAATAGCGAAGGAATTGAGGCTTCAGTTTTCCACCTGTCATGTGCTAGTAACCTCTGACAGTGTGCAGTCCCTTGAGCCCCTTGGCCTGAGTTTTGGCCACACACCCCCTTTCCTTTGCTCCAACGGAAGTGCAGTGCCCCGGAGGATTCGAGATTGGCAAAAGGCATTACATTATGGTGCCCATGAAAGAGCAGCCTGAGCGTTCTCTGACACTGAGTAATGAGTGTTGGAGCCTGAGAATGTAGGCCCGGATCTGCATAAAATGATCTGTGCCCTTGATCGATGGAGAGCACACTACCTGTAGTGCCTGCTGCAGAGGAGAGATATTGGTGCACTGCCTTGAACATTGAGACTTTCGAATGAGCTATGACTGTTTGCCAGGAGGGCACTCCAACAGATACTGAGAAGCACCATTTACATAAAAGGCCTGAATGAAGAGGCCCATGCGGAAGAAAAAAACAAAAGAAGATTTGATGGACAATAGAAGCCTGCCAGAGAGGCTTGGACGGACTGTGGGTATTTCCTGTGTGATTACATAGAATGGGTGTTAGGAGACTGATTCTTATTTTGCTGGCATTGTTTTAAAGTACTATTCTGTTTAGTAAAAGCAGAATAAAGTCCATTCTCCATGAAAGAGTATCCCCTTTTCACCTCAGAGCATTGATGAGGGTCACCACTGTTTCACCTGAACATATAATAAATTACTAAAATACATAGGAGCCCTAAAAATGTTACTAGATAATTTTAGGATTTGTTTTTTGGTTAGGGTTGTGAAAAATTATAATTTCGTTTGTAATAGTGGTCACTACGTTCTCCTGTTGTCTATATGTTCTTAATAACGTGTTTTCTAGTGTTTTTTAAACATGACGTTGTCATTTATGGGTGGGATTGTTTTTTTCTACTCAATTGACTTCTGCACCCACTTCCCAACCTATGACTTTTCTTACTGCTGCTTCTTTGCATTCTTTTCACCTTTTTCCTGAACATGAGCAGGTTAGAAGATCAGAATTCGTAAACAATTCTTTTGTACAACTTCTGCATCAACAACAGTTAGTAGTGAACATCACTAATTGTTGGGTGTGTGGTCTTATGCCACATACTACAGATAGAGGTATTCCCTATTTGGTCCTGCCGTATGTGGCCTTTGTGCTACTACACGTGTAAGGAGACCTGTCCCAAGAGAGTTGCTAAGTAATAGGATTATGCTCCAGCAACATCTTGATGATCTGATGAATATAGACCTGGATTCAGATTGACGAGAGTTTAGGTTATTGCCTATGTAAGGGCAAAATGAGGGTCTGAGGTTCCGTGAATTCTGAACCCTTGGGTTCCATTTTGTGCATGGCAGCCATTTTGTGGTTGCCCTCACATAGGCCGATGACTTTAGCTGACTTCTGGATGACCTGAGTGAACTGACCCTGTTGCCTGAAGCTGACCTTGTTAGACCAGTTCCTTGCCCAGTAGCTGATCAAGATTAAGGATCAGAGCACAGGAGATTGTAAAGTTTGGTATACACATACACACCCCTTATCCTACTTCTCATCTGTTTCTGTTCCCTCTTTTATGGCTTGTTTATGATATGGGTTGTGGTCTTTTATTATGGGTTTGTCCGGCTTGTGTAGGAAGGAATGTTGGGCTTTTTGCATGCTTGCAAAAGCTAGGACTGCCCTTACTTTTGTGCTGAGTTTTGCAACCCTAAGCATATAAAAGGCCTCTGTTCTCTGTATTCCTCAGACTACCTCATTCAGTTGCTACGGCTTCTGTGTGACGTGGCCTCACTTATTAAATTTAATAAAGATGCCTTTTCATATTTCAGCTTCTGTGCCAAGTCCTTTTTTTCTATTAGTATGTATTCCCTGAGAATGAAGATTTCAGTTCTTCATGTCTCCTGCTTCTGCTTATCAGAGTTGGGGTGGGATATACTCTCCTCCTTGTTAGAGTTCTGGGGTGTTAAGAGAGTCTCTGTGGTGGGTTAACCACCTCTCTTCTAGGGCTTTTGTGGGCCTAACCTCCCTTTCTGGAGCCACGCCCTCTGACTTCTTGGGTACTCTTGAACACACCAATTAATCAGGTTTCCGAGTCAGCTCTCTAGGGCTAGAAAGCTTTGAGTCTACTGGATGCTGATGTAACTGATCTGAGAGGCAACTAGCCAACATGTGCTCCTTCTTGAACACATTGTAGAGCCCCTCATAGGAAATTACCTTGTTACCCTCAATCAGCCCTCTAGTGTCTTTTCTGAGATCTCCACAAAGTCCACACAGCATTAGGTGCTGACTTTCTGGGTGTCCCTGAACGTCATCTTATTCTGCTCTGGGGTAAGAGCCACCTCATTGTAAAGGCCCTCTCAAATGCTGCCAGTCATGTATCTATGTGGTCAATGTCCTAGTACTTATGGACAATCCCTTGGGTAGTCTGGGATCAAACCCACCACTCCTGGACATCTGACCATCTTCCTCATCTTTGATACCAACATTCTATAAGTCAAAATTAAGGACATAATTTGGGTGACACTGCAATGAGTCCTGGTTTCTTCCACTGCTGAGACAAGCAGCACAAACTGGAGAAGGTCTCGCTATCATCCATAAAGACACCATCACCTGCACAGCAGCAATGGACAAACTGACCTTGCTCATGGAACACATGCACTTCTCACTTATTGACCGCTAGTTCCTTGCACCACTTTCAATAACCTCCTCACTGACTTCATCACCCCTTCGCAATCAGCTCCAAAAACATCTTACTGCTCAGTGATCTTAACATTCATCTCCATGGCCAAACAGACCACAAAGCAAATTCCCTCCTAGAGAGCCTTGACAACATCAGATTCTTGTAGCTCATACAAGGACCAACTCACATCACCAGATACACACTCAACCCAGTCTTCAGAAGTCAGCAACAAGACTACCTTCAGCCAGCTCATCCAGCTCACATGGACGGACCATTCTCCACTACAACAAACCAAAGCCAGCAATCAACATTAGTTGCACCTGGAACAATATAGCAGAGGCGGACTGGACCCTCATATTGAGATCCAACCAGCCTATCCTCACAGGCGATCTATGGACTGACCTAACCACTTTCAATAACTAGGTCTAAGACTGCCCCAAAACCTTGGCTCCCATGAGGAGAATCTGGCACACTAGAACTCCTGCTCAAGCATGGTGATACAAAGAACTAAATATAAGATGGAGAGCCAGTTGAGACAACACCGCTAGGGATGCCTCTAAATCTGTACTCAGAAGGTACCATACTCAGACCAAAAAAGCCAGGAAAGCTGCCCTTAACCTAAGACTAGAATCCTTCTCCAAGTCCAGCAAAGAACTCTTCAACATCATCAGAGAATTCACCAATCCAACAGCAGCCACCATCACAAACCCCCCATAGAACCCCTGTGACGATCTCTCTGACTTCTTCCACAACAAAATACTCAAGATCTACACCAACTTAGAACCCTAACCTACCATAGAAGACATCATCATGGAACCTCCCACCACCACGAAGATCGTCTACCCTCTAACAAACTGGAACCCTCTCACCACAGAAGACACCACTGGTATAATACAGACCATACATTTAGGGCTCCCCAAAGACCCCTGCCCTCACAACATATATAACCTGGGAAGTACTCTGATCAGCCCCAACCTCACCACCATCGTCAACTCCTCCATCCTCAGCAGAGCCTTTCGCAGACAGCTGGAAGCACACAGAAGTCACTGCTCTCCTGAAGAAACTCTTGGCTAATCCGAAAAAGCTGAGCAACTCCAAAACCAATCTCGCTCCTTCGTTTCTCTGCCACAGTTTTAGAAAAAGAGATAAACAGGTAACTCTCCACCCATCTAGAACAACACCACCTCATGGACTTTAGCAAGTCAGGGTTCTTCAGCATACACAGCATAGATACCGACCTCCTGGCAGCAACAGATGACATTTGGTTAATCATGGCACCCTCATCATCTGACTACAAGACTCAGGCATTCAAGGGCCCACCTTGAGATGGATCACCTCTTTCCTCTCCAACAGAGCTCAACAAGTCAAACTCTCACCTACACCTCCAAACACAAGAAACCTGTCTGCGGAGTCCCCCTGGACTCCTCCCTTAGCCCAAACCTGTTCAACATGTACTTGGCACACCTCGCCTGTTTCATAAGAATCCACGGTATCAACATTGTCTCCTAATCCAATGGCACGAAACTCATCCTCTCCCTCACCAAAATGGACAACACTACCAGGATCAATCTCACCTTCTCCATGTCAAACTTGGACAAATGGATGAAAGAGAACTGCCTTAAACTCACCGTAGGGAAAAGAGAGATCCTGATCTTCGGTAACAACAGCTCCCCTTTAGACTCCTCCTGGTGGCCATCCTAAACACTGCTGGCAGATACATCCTAGACATCCCCAGTAATTCCTGCATCTCTCCCTATCTCACCACATTGACTAGCCATCCAGAAACATTGCCAATTCAATCTGCTCATCCACACCTATAACGCACTCCACGACATTGGACCAACCGATCTCATTGATCAACTTCAACTCTTTTAAAACCAATTTTCCAGACTGCTACGCTCTACCTCCCACGGCCTCTCTCGGTTCTCCGCATCTGTAGAAGCAAGTCAGGATGGTGTGCCTTCTCCTTCATCACCACCAAGAACTGGAATTACCCTCAACTTCAGGACAGCTCCTTCACTTCTCATCTTCCATATGAAACTTAAGACCTGTTTTAGTATATAAGAAAAAGCATTTTAATACTTGCAAATACTGAATTAGAGCATTTGCGGCTAATAATAGAGCTATCTCTCAAGGCTAAGAGCATGCACCCAGACTCTACTGTATCGGAAAATGAGCAAAATATTACATTTAATTTTTATACTATTATTTTTACACTGCTTTTTTTGAAAGAACATTAGAAATATAGCTCCGTGATATAAAACTGAAAGGGGGCGTGGCTTGCGCGCCGCTACAGTATGGCATGTCGCGCTTGAGCTCCGGGGTGAGTTGGTCCCGTAGAGCGTTTCTTTCCGCTCCTTCGTGCCCTTCTGACCGGAAAAATCACTCGACAGCAGCGGAACATGTGGTGACCTTCACGACGCTGTTTTTTCCGCGCTTTCAGCCGCCGAAGAGATGCTTTCTGAATCATCCCCCACCGGCGCTCGCATTCCTGAAGAGAGACCGCCATTTTGTCGCGCATGACGTCCCTGTCATCGGACTTCTGAGGTGCCGCCGGGGATACAAACTTGCAGTGTTCAGCGCTCGGCTAAGGGTCTCTACACAAAACGTCTGACATGGTAACATTTATGCTTTTTTCTTGATGTTACTTTCCTACTTCTTGGCTGGTTTTTTTGAGCTGCTCGCTTTTATTTTTCTCTCACATTCTTCATGGAGGTGTCCATATCGCTTCATTGAGGAGATTTCCTGCGCAACTCTGCTCATATTTAAACAGCTACTTTAGCTCTGCGTATTTTGAGTGTGAACTGCCTCTTTTTTTTCACTAAATCTGCATACTTTGCGCAACTTTGGTGTTCTAGCCTATTCCTGTGGTATTCTCTTAGGCTCCTGCTACGACACTGTCATTATGAATCGGTCCTCGAACAGCAAAGACTCTAAGGACCTGGGCGCATCTTTAAAAAGACTTAAATCAGTCTCTCCGACGCCTGAATCTCCTCAGGCAGACACTGCTTCCACATTAGACACCATTTTGGCGCGCCTTAATGAAGTTCATGATATTGCGCAGTCCACTAAAACTAATACTGACTTACTACAAGTGGAAGTGTCTGCTATCAGGAATGAATTTAAAGCCCTTTCTCTTCGCGTATCAGCGACAGAAACATGAATAAGTTCCGCAGAGGATGGTATGCGAAACCAATCCAGGTCCCTTTCTCAACTGGAGCGTTCTATGGCGGCGATGCGCAGAGACCTCACGGAGCAGGAGGACCGTAATAGGAGATCTAATCTGCGTATTTTTGGCCTACCAGAGGACTCAGAGAAATCATCCTCCTCTATGATTGAGTTCCTATCTCATTGGATCCCGGATACACTCCAACTATCTTTCCACAGAGATTTTGAGATTGAAAGAGCACACCGTGTTCCAACGTTTCGTTCTAAGGCAGCCACCCAGCCAAGAGCAATTATTTTTAAGCCCTTACGACATCAACACACTGAGCTGATTCTGTCTCATATGCGCAAGATTAAACAACTCAACTGGGAGGGTCATCGCATATCCATTTCCCAAGACTTTGCCAGAGACACAGTCATAAGACGGAAAGGTTTCTTGAACCTTCGGAAACGTCTCGCCGACTTGGGCATTCCTTTTTCCTTTTCAGGTCCATCCAAGTTTCGCATCACTTATAAAGGACGTTCCAGGATCTTCGATGAACCGGCAGACTTGACAACGTTCTTAGACAACCAGGAGGAAATAGAAATGGAGATTCAGAGAGCAACCTCGCAAGCTCATGGGGCCTCAGGAACCTGATTTGTTTCTCTCTATTTATGGTTGTGCTGTTTTCAAGATAGATTCCTCTTCTTTCTTTCTAGTTATGCTTACATGCTGATTTGATCCACTGCTATTATACGTTCTGTCTCTTTTCTCTTCTCCATACTACTCTTGAATTTCTCCTTCTCTCTCATATCCGACCTTTCCGCCTCTTTCTCTTGTCTATCCTTCGAGAAGACTTTTTTCAGCTCCTTTCGATTCTTTCTTATTTCTTTCATACCTGGCTTATCTGGCCTCTTTAGTTGTTTGTACCTCTTTCTTCTTTCCTTCTTTTCTTTCTCTTAACTATTTTAGTTACGGTGTGTTTCATTTATACTGTTGCTATTTCCAATTACATGGTACCTGCCTTGTTATAAGTTATTGGTTGCAGATTTCTTGCGTGTAATTAATATATTTTTACTTCTTTCACTAGCACTTTCTCTCCTATTTACCTTATAACTAGGTATCATTCTAGTATGGCGGGGCAGAATTCTCCTTATTCTTTCTACTCCTTTTCATCTTCCCTCTCTGTTTCTTCCTCGTCTTTACATGCTCCTCTCGTGCACCTCTCTTTTTCCTTCTACGATTCCACTTTATAGTATAGGTATTTGCCAGTGTTTTTTTTTTTTTTTATTTATTAATATGCGGTTTCGGTGCATATTTGTCACTGTATTTATGAAATGTTACTCATTATTTAGGTTGTTGCGTGCATACTTAAGCTTTTATTGCATTTTATACTATTGTTAGTCAATATATGATCTTTTTCACGCTGTGATATCGCTAGTCTACTTTGAAATGTATTTTTCCTCTTATAGCAACTTCATACTTCATTATCAAACTGTATTTCCATTAATTTGGTCTTTTTCTTCCTATTGTTATTTATCTTACTGATTGTTGTTTTTCCTAATAATGGGCTGTTTCTCAGTACCAACTTTTGCTCTTAATACGGATCTCCTACTCGCCTTTTCCACGTTCTCCCTTGCATGATATGGGTCTCTTTTAGACCTCCCCCTCTGCCTCTTCTCTTTCTCTTTTCTTGTCTTTCTTCTCTTCTGGCCTTTCTTTTTTCCTGGTTCTCCCACATGGATGTTCCCGTAACATCTATTCTGCTCAATGGTTGGTCTACTATATTTTTGATCCCCGCTCTCTGTCTGTCATCAATGTTGTCTCCGTTGGTATCCCCTTTTGTTATATGCCAGGTTTAAATGTATTATCCCTTAATGTTAAGGGTTTGAATCACCCAGTGAAACGATCTAAAATCTTAGATTACTGTAAGTCGCTCTCGGCAGACTTAGTCCTATTTCAAGAATCTAAGATTACTAGTAGAGAAGCTGTATTTTTAAAGAAAGAATGGGTGTCGGATGTGTCTTGTTCGGATGCTTCTGGTAAACGCAATGGTGTGCTCACGTTAGTTTCGAGGAATTCAGGTTTAGCAATTATCTCTTCTGAGCATGATTCTGAGGGTCGCTGGCTTTTATCTAAATTGTCGGATGGACAACATGATTTGTTTGTTATGAATATATATGCTCCGAATGTTGATGACCCAGCGTTTTGGAAATCCATTTCTAAAAAATTCATGACACCCCACATGCTGGCAATCTCATTGTTGGTGGCGATTTTAACTTACCAATGGATCCTTTATTGGACAGAAATTCTGCATTTCAGTTTCGTCCGCCCAAAGCACACAAACAGATGGTTAACATGTGTTCCATTGCTCAATTGCATGATATTTGGCGTCTCCATAATCCTACTGGCAGTGACTTTTCTTTCTTTTCCTCCCCTCATTCCTCATTCTCTCGTATTGATTATCTCCTGGTTCACTCTTCTCTTGTCTCAGCTTCTTCTTCTCCGCTTATACATCCCATTGTCATCTCTGATCATGCTGCGGCCACTTTTACGCTCTTGACCTTTGCGCCGAAACCACGTGGTCGTTCCTGGAGACTTAATACAGAAGTGTTACATGACTCTTCCCAGGTGGACACATTTTCAACGGATATAAACACTTTTTTCCGTGAAAATGAGGATTCTGTATCGTCTCCAATAACTTTATGGGACTCTTTTAAGTGTACTTTCCGGGGCCAAGTTATTGCATGCATGTCCAAACGTAACTTGGCGATTAAAAGAGAACTTACTGACATATCTTCTAAAATCAAAGCTCTGGAGGCCTCCTTTAGACATACCAAAGATCCGACTACCCTGCAACAAATTAAACTCCTAAAATACAAATATAATACAATTGTCACTAAAAGAGCTCATATTGGTTTCCAGGCGCAAAAGTCCAAGAAGTTCCTTCTAAAGAATCGGGCTGGGAAACTTTTGGCTGCCACCTTAAAATTCCAAGATTCTTCCTATAAGTCCTCACAGATCTCTTCTATTAAAGATCACACTGGCTCTAAAAAATTCCAAACTGAGGAAATTCTTGAAGTTTTTCGCGATTTCTATAACAAATTATACACCCCCTCTAACCAAGCTTCTTTTGACAAGTGCCAAGATTTTTTGAAATCAATTCCGATTCAATCAGTCTCAGAAGAAGATCGCTCTACTCTGAATGAACCTATCTCACCTGAGGAAATAGCGGATGCTATCAATGCCACCCGTTCGGGGAAAGCACCCGGTCCAGACGGATACCCGATATTATTTTATAAAACCTCTCTACCGTTGCTTGTTCCTAAGTTACAAGCTGTCTTTGACGCTTTTGTTCGTAATGGTTCTGTTTCTGGTACGGCTGCTGAAGCAACCATAGTTGTGATCCCGAAAGAGGGGAAAGACCATTCGGACCCTAAGAATTTCCGCCCTATTTCGCTTCTTAATATGGAAGCGAAGATTTTTGCTAAAATCTTGGCTAAACGTCTAGAATCTTTTATTCCCAATCTAGTTCATCCTTCCCAAACTGGTTTTGTTAAGGGTAGATTGGCAAGAGACAATATCCGCACTTTCTGTCATATTATTGGGGCGGCTAAGCGATCCCAATTACCTGCTGCGGCCTTGGCCCTCGATGCAGAAAAGGCCTTCAATAAGGTCTCTTGGCCTTTCCTTCGAGCTGTCTTATGTGCACATAACCTCGGGGACTCTTTTATTAACATGGTAATGTCTTTATATTCCCAACCTAAAGCTAATATTAGGGTTAATGGTTCTACATCCTCTTCTTTTAATCTTTGCCAGG
Source organism: Lissotriton vulgaris (assembly GCF_964263255.1). Lineage (NCBI taxonomy): Eukaryota > Metazoa > Chordata > Amphibia > Caudata > Salamandridae > Lissotriton > Lissotriton vulgaris. Next base: position 202,794,604 of record NC_141690.1, on the reverse strand, counting down.
GCACGAGACAAGGGTGTCCCTTATCCCCTCTCTTGTTTCTGTTAATCTATTGATCCTCTCCTTCGGCTGATTGATTTACACCCTGATATCAAAGGATTTTCTTTTGGCCCTCATTGTCTGAAAACTGCTGCCTACGCTGACGATGTTCTCATTTTCTCAGATGATATAGCGTTGGCCATCCCTGCTATCTCTGACACCATTTCTTTGTTCTCTAAGGTATCCGGATACACTCTAAACAAGGATAAGACAGAAATGTTCCCTTTAAATGCCTACTGTTTTCCTGCTCATATGGGTTCGGCTGGCTTTAAGTGGCAATCTACCCATCTAAAATATCTGGGCATCTATTTCTGTTCCACGCTACATGCCACGGTTGCCTATAATGAATCTCAAACTCTTACTAAAGTTCGTCGTCTTCTGGATACATGGTCTCCGAAACATATTTCGTGGTGGGGTCGCCTACAAACCCTTAAAATGATGATCACGCCGATTATCAATTTTGTCTCATCCATGATTCCGATGAAATTTTCCGACTCTTTTTTTCGGGAAATCGATGGTATCACCACCAAATTTCTTTGGAACGGCAAACGCGTTTGGTTAGCATATAAATATTTACGTAGACCTTGTGATATGGGGGGTTGTAATTTCCCGGATTGGGAAAAATACCAGACTGCTTTTCTGGCCTCTCAAGGGGCCTTATGGTTTTCTCCCCCATCCCGTCATATTCCTTTATGGCTACTCATTGAACAGGATTTAGCTGCACCTCTACCACTTGCCTCTCTTTGTACTACTTCCACTCTGCACATTCTGTTTTCCCGCTCTATAATTATTGATACAATTGTCGCAATTAAGAGAGTAGACAGGAAGTTGGCATTTCCTCTGCACAAAACTAGATGGTCTTCCATTTGGCGTAATTCCAAAATTAAACTTAATATCACTCCCAACCTCATGTCTTACTGGGCTACGAAAGGTATCTCTCTTGTACACCATCTGTATAGTGACTCTGGTGAGACCTTACCCTTTTCTACCATAGCGCTCAAACACTCTTTAACTAATCTAGACTTCTATACCTTTCTTAAAATCAAGGTTGCCATCTCAAAAACTCGTCTTCACCCCTCCTCCCCCACTATCTCGCTGTTTTGTATGTGGCTCAAAACGGGTCATGTTGCCTTCCACATATATAAGTTTCTATCTTCTACTTCGCTTCCTGATCAGACGGTTGCGCAGCAAAAATGGTTGCGTCATTTTGATCACAATATTACGGTTCACTTATCATCTGAAGTTTGGCAGTCCATTAGCAAATTTGCGCTCCGTAACAAAATAGCTCCTTCCCTAATTCAGTCCAAGTTTTTCTCGATCAACCTACTCCATTGGACACCTGTACGTCTTCATGCCCTCAACCTTAAAGAGGATGACCTCTGCTGGAGTTGTGGCCTAGAGGCAGGTGATTTCCCTCATATGTTCTATAACTGCTCCTTACTTAAACCTTTCTGGGACCTTATTCAGCAACATTTGTCTCTTATCTTTGACATTGAGCTCCAGCTCTCTTTTCCTTTAGTTATATTAGGTCCCTGGGCTGCTCCTACGCCCCTTCCCCTTGATCTGTTACAATTACAGCTGTTAGACCTTCTTTTATCTGTTGCGGTCAAGGTTATCCTTATGGAATGGAAATCTTTCTCGTCAGTCTCCTACCATACGTGGTGGGCATGGGTTTCCTTCCTACGCAGTGCTCACACCTCAGTAGATCTAGCCCACCTGTCGCCTTCCATTTCGAGTGGGGTTTGGGCATCCCTGGATGACTATATGGAACTCTCCTCGCAAGGTGTAGTCCCTCGATTTCCTGTTGTTCTGTCCACTTAATTTTTGTCTGCTAGTTACGTTACATTGGATTATTCCTGTGGGATTCCTTCTTTCTTTCTCCTTCTTTCCTGTCCTCTCCTCCCGTTCTTTCTTTCTGCTGCTATTTTCCTTTCTTTCCTTTTTCTTCCTTTTGCTCTTATTATCCTCCCCTACCCCTATCCTCTTCTCAGAGGCTGATACGTTCTGCGTTCTAACTGATATACTCCTTTTTTGGCTCATATTATTAACTCCATATTGATTGCCTTTTTTCCAATTTTATCTACATCAAGTTTAGTTACTGATCAAATGATACCCATGCTTGTTTTCATGTCCTACTCATGTTGGAATGTATCACCTCTTTGTATTTTGACTGCTATTATTTGGACCCTTACTTCTCTCAATAAAATCTTGTTGAAATCAAAAAAAAAAAAAAAAAAACTGAAAATATTGATTGATCGATTCCTTGAAATGCACAGACATGCAGAGCCTATTATGTACTAATATTGTATATGCTGCAGGTGCTTTCTAGGTTTTTAACCAGAACTGTCATTCATTCATTGATAACTTATTTCGGTCACCACAGACCATAAAAGTGCAGATAAAATACATACATACAAGCACGAAATAAATAAAACAATAAATACCATTAAAATTTAGACATAAAATAGTTTAAACCTTAGTAGTTATCAATAAGTGCAGAATAAAATATGGAAGTAATCATAATTATTTTAGAAAACTTTTCCGACTGTGCCACATACCAAATAGGAACCGTGAAACAGCAAAGACGATAGGGGGATGGGTGTCGTACCTTAAGACTCTACAGGCATGGGCACATTGACTAAAGCCTAGCTTCCTACAAAGCGGAATTAACCAACATTTACTTGTTAACTGATAGGCAGAGGAAAAGAATAAAGCATGGAATACATCCTCTCGCTTGTGATTGCATGCAGGGCATATCATATTCTCCGTATTATACCATTTACAGGTAAATGCCCTAAGTGGAAGACTGCCGATCCTGAACTGCATGTATAGTGTCCTAGCAAGTGGGGGATGAATTGCATCCCAAAAATCCTCCTTTTTCGATTCAGTCTTTACATGGAGGAACTCTACCGTCAATCTTCCCACAGGAGTACACCTATGTAAAGTTAATGAGTTGTGGTACCTTTGATGATGTAATAAGTCTGCCTTAGTTATCCCTGGACAGCTTTCTTCAGGATTGTCCCACAACTCAGGTAGGTCAATCCGATTACTAAGCGCCCTGATATGTAAAAGCCACGGGATATTCTTTGTTTTTAAAAGGGCCCACAGCTCTATAAATTCTTCTTCGTAAGAAACCAATTCAGGCACAGACCATAGTCTCTTCCAGTATAGCATTGGCCGTGTTGCTACTGCCTCCTCTATAGGATCTAGCCCGAGGTCCATACGCAAGGGGATGAGTGGTGTACTGGTTGGGAGACCCAGTAAATTCCGCATGAAGGTATGTTCAACCTTCATGAGGCTGGGTATTCGTTGGTCTCCCCATAGTTCTGCCCCGTACATAGAAGTTGTTCTGGCCTAGAGTCGATAAATTTCAATGACCGGAGCAGCTGGCTTAAAATTGGAAATTATTTGTACTTTACCAATTCCACCCACCACTTGAGATAACCTAAGGGCCACCTTTGCTGTCTGAAAACCCCAATCGTAATTTTCCGTAAGAGTAATACCTAGATACTCTAAAGTCTTAACTCTTTCCAGAGGAGTACCATTTAAAAGTGGATTTGGACGGGTCTGTTTGGGGGGATTAAAAATCATAAACTTAGTCTTGTCCAAGTTTATCTCGAACCCAGACAGTGTGCAGAATGCTGCAAAACCGTCCAGGGTGTGTTGGATGCCCGATGATGTTTTGGACAACAGCAAAGTGTCGTCCGCAAACATCGGAGCGGGCACCCGTCCGGATGCTAGCCTTGGGGCATCATTGTCCTTAACTCTGAGCAGATGGTCTACTAGGCCATTTATGTAGAGACAAAATAAGGTTGGGGCCAGAACACAGCACTGGCGCACCCCCTTCTTCACTGGGAAGCGAGCCGACAGTTCACCATGTCCCCACATCTAACTTGGGCATAGTTATCCATGTGGAGTCTATTCAAGATATCCAACAAGTAGGTGGGTAGGCCCAGGTCCATTAGTACTCTTCACAACTTTTCCCTCGGCACTAGATCAAAAGCGGCCCTCAGGTCGACAAAGATGAGGTAGATGCTGCCACCCTCCACTCCCACCATTTTCCAGAATAGTACCTGGAGCCTGATTATTTGGTCGAAGGTAGAAATACCCATCCTGAACCCAGCCTGGAGAATACTCAGAATCTCATTTTCCTCTATCCACCCCTGAATTCTATCTAAAATAATCCAGCCCATCAGCTTTTGCGTAGTATCTATCAGGCTGATGGGCCTATAATTAGATAGAGTAAGGGGGCAACCTTTCTTGTGGATAGGGACTATCTCTGCTCCGAGCCAGGTTTCTGGTGAGTCCATCCCCTTCAATATTGCATTAAATAAAACGACCAAATATGTTGGCCAGATTTTCGGTTGAGACCGAAATAGATCCTAGTCAACTTATCTAAGCCAGGCGCCTTGTTAGGTGAGAGTTTAGCTATTGCAATCTCAACCTCAGTAAGTGTGATGTCCAAAGGCCCATCCAGTCGATACTCGTGGAGGGCTCCTGGTGAAGCAAGCAGGGGGGCCGCTGGGACCCTACCCAACTCAGTGTACAAGGGCCCCTCCAATCGATACTCATGGTGGGGTACTGAGGCAGAGAGTCTCTTCAGCCTCCCCCAGCACAATGTGCGCCCGCACCTCCAATCGATACTCATGGAGGGGTCCGCGAGTAAGGAAGAAGGGGGACTCTTTGACAGGATTAGCGTAGAGTGCTCCAAAGTGGGCTTTCCAGATCACAGGTGCAATATTCGAAACGGGTACTGGTCCACCCTCACTCGTCCCAAAGCTAACAATGGCCCAGAATGACTTGGAATCCTTACGCGAAAGTGCTGATCTTAGTTCTTCCCATCTATTCTCCTCCCAGTCTTTCTTTGCCCTGTCGATAACCTGTTTGTACTTCAGCCGATAATGTTTAACGCTGGTTTCATCTTTTTCTTTTATTGCGGTTAGATGATTTTTTTTTGCTTTCCGACAGGGTGCATCATACCAGGGATGAGTTAAAACTGGACTTAACTTATTACTACCATAGGGGTAAAACACATCAGACAGTTTGGCAACCAACTGCCTATGAATTCCCAAGGTCCTGACATGAGAGTCTCGGTCAGGATCCTTCTCTCCCATCTACCCCATTTCTATCAGCTGCGGTAATGCCAGCTGGTAGATACCTGCAAGTTTAGTTGGAGAACCCTGCAGGTAGGACCATTTAACTCTCCTCCTGTTATTAGTTAACAGGAGGGGCTGTTGAGCTACATTAGTCTCAGGGGCTGGGTTAGACAACCCAAAACTCCCAGGCTTCAATGTCAGGACCAGGGCATTATGGTCACTATCTTTCCTTGGATGTACCCCAAAATCCAGGATCTTGTCCCAATGTCTGGGTTCGACCATTATGTAGTCAATAATGGAGTTTTGCCCTACTCGTTTGAAAGTTGATGAGCCCGGTCTATCAGGTTCTACACTCTCATTACACGCCCGCAGGGAAGCTGTAAGGGAGAACGATGTAATTTGAAGAGCTAACGGGGTCCATGCTCTAGCCGGAGGTATCTGCAGGTCTGGGATACGCCAATGCTGATCCTCATCAGCTAATCCTCCCATGTGTAGGCTGCTGAGAGGTTCGAATTGGCAATTGAAGTCTCCGCCAACTAATAGGGCTTCTGTGGGATCAAGAGTCAAGACCAAATGTCTTAGCATGTCAATAGTGCCAGATACCTGGCCACTCTTCATAGGCCTGGAATAGATATTAAGTAAAGCTATCCGAGTGGAGTCTGGGAGCGTTAAGAGGACACATTGAACGTCGGGTGAGTCAGTTGTAATATGGGACGCTTTAGCACCCAGATGCATGCCCACACCTATAGTCAGGCCTCCCAATGTTCTGCCCCTTCCCTGTGTTATGGCCAAAATATTAAAAGTGGCAAAACCTGAAATCACAGTCTCTTCCAGCGCCCACGTCTACTTTCATTTTCATGTCCATATGTTTTCAATATTTTTTCCGATCTTTTCAAAAATTTGAAATGAGAAAAACATCTATCTAAATGCTTATCACTCCTCCAGTTATCCATCGTAATCACACTACTTTGTAACAGAAAGGACTAAACAATTTAAACATTGTTTTTATTGCAATGAACTGCATTTATCACTCCTCTCCTTCATTTCCTTGGTAGTCCTCAAACTGTTTTTTTAGACCCGAATAACGTTGCTGTTTCATCTAACGTTTTTTTCTGTGGTATACAGCATCCATTTTAGGATGCTGTAATGGTACAGTCTTCAAGATGTGCTCTTGGTAGGCATCAGGATGCCAGCTTTGAATCTGTTGGCTTAGTGGCATTATGAACCACCGCTTTAGCAGCTAAATTGGTGGTGGAGTTCATGATGGACCTCCCTTTTCTGCAGTTCGGCAGAAAAAAGGCTTTAATTATTGTGAAAAAGTGGGTGGTTGGTCGGTTGAGTGAGTGAGTGAGTGAGTGAAAAGGGACTGGTGTGAATGGATGGGTGAGTGAGTGAGTGAAAGAATGAATGGGTGAGCGAAGGGGGCAGGGTGGATTAATACAAGTGTGGATGGATGGGTGAATGAAAGAATGGATGAATGATTCAAAGGCAGGGCGAAAGGGAGGGTGAATCGATGGATCAAAGGGCAAAAAGATGGATGAGTGAACGGTTGGATAGATGATGAGAAAGGATAAGTGGATTAGTTAAAGGGTGGATGGATAAATGGATGGATGAGTGATAGAGTAGCTAGATGGATCGAATGAAAGGGTGGAAAGATGGATGAGCAAATAGATGGATGGATGCTCTCACATCGTGAACTCCCAACTTTAGAAGCTATAGTGGGTAATGTTCCCTCTAATTTTTTTCCTCTGTGTGCGGCACTGGAGGGTCTTTGTACGCTGCAACCATGGCTATGTTCCCAAGGAACCAGACCACGCGTGCGTGCGCCGCCAAATGTCACTCAAAACGTTTACTTTAAAAAGTGAAAAGATGGTGCATTTTCACACATCCAGCCCCACAATAAGGGTCTTAAGGGCAGTTTGAAAATTGGATAAGCATGCCATGACATGAGTTGGTTACACAGGCAAGTACACTTCAAGTTTACAAAAGCACAAGACTTTAACGGTGGTACCATCATTTATTTATTTATTTTATTTATTTTAGGATTTTATAGAGCGCACGGCTATCCCCGAGGGGGTGTCCCGGCGCTAACAACTAAAGAGCCCAGAGACAAGAAAAAGAACAGAAAATCAAGAGGAGAACAACCAAGTCTTTAATTTGCGGCGAAAGATGGGTTCAGTAGAGGCAAATCTTAGCTCCAAGGGGAGATTGTTCCACAATCTGGCTGCTGCTACTCCAAATGCTCTACCGCCTACTCTAGATAGGCGGAAGCGTGGGACAACCAGAAGACGTAGACTATTAGAACGTAAGGATCTCACAGAATGTGAGAGAACAAGCCTTTTTTTCAGATAGCCTGGGCCGAGGTTGTTCAAGGCTCGATAAGCAAGTATCAGTATCTTAAAGTGGATACGTTTTGTGATAGGGAGCCAGTGAAGTTGTTTACGATAGGATGCTACGGATTGACGATAAGGAATATTACCAATCAATCTAGCCGCGGCGTTCTGCACGATCTGCAGCCGTTCAATCTGGTATTGAGGGGCACCTGCATAGAGACTGTTGGCATAGTCTAAGTGAGACGTAATCAATGACTGAACCACCGTTCTACGAGCATTCACAGGGAGGTATGGCAGAATCTTTTTAATCATACCCAGTTTCGCAAAACAAGCAGATGTAGTTTTGTTAATGTGGGGAGCACAGGAAAGGGTATTGTCAAACTGGAAGCCCAGATTGCGAACTGTAATAGCTGGAATCGGGGGGGGGTCAAGGGCCATTGGCCACCACAGGCTGGAGGGGATGGTCGTTTTCTGATTAAAAAACATTACCTCCGTTTTATCAGTATTAAGCCTGAGGTGGTTAGTGGTCATCCAGTTGCAGATGTTATTAAGACACTGACGGAAGTTGGCAAAAGAGGTGTCAGAGTGATCCCTAAAAGAAAACACCAGCTGGGTATCATCAGCGTAGGAGATCACTCTGACTCCCCAGGATTCCACCACCTTGGCCAGAGGGGCAAGATATACATTAAATAACAAAGGGCTCAAGGCCGAGCCCTGGGGGACACCACAAAGAAGGGGTTTCCCAGCCGATGTAAAAGGCCTCAAAAAGACCCTCTGAGAACGATCCTTCAAGAAAGAACTAATCCATGTCAACACAGTACCTCCTATGCCCACCTGGCTCAGGCGATCCAATAAGATCGTATGGGAAACCGTATCAAAGGCGGCGGATAGGTCGAGGAGGACCAACATGGCCTCCTCGCCCCTATCCACACACTCTCTGACAGTTTCAGAGACTTCGAGCAGAGCCGTCTCCGTGCTGAAGCCTGCTCTAAAACCCGACTGAGAATCATGGAGGAGCATATTAGTCTCCAGAAATTCAGCCAGTTGCAGTTGAACTGCTTTCTCCAGGATCTTAGCTGACTGAGGGAGGAGGGAAATGGGCCGATAGTTTGAGAAAAGGCCGGGATCTGAATTCGCCTTTTTGAGGATCATAAGATTTTAATACATTTTCTTACTGGAGCACTGTTCATTGGGTGGGGAAATGTTGAGAGCCTATACAATATCACAGAGAAACAATAAGGGAGAGGGCCGTTCAGACACGTCAAGTGGCATCACTAGATGGTTGACAGGGTTGCTTCTCACAGTGATTTTTGTGATTTTTACAGTGATGATAAGCTCTATCTAGTTCAACTTTACCATTCAGAAGGTAGGCCTTTGTCCTCATCAGCATATCCAAATGTTTCTGCTCTAGTCTATTCCTCAATTTACTTTTGATGGTGTTCATGAGGCTGAATCCTCGTTCACAATCTGCATTAGATGCTTGAAACGTTGCGCAGACATCAACAAGCTGAGACACTACACTATACTGAGCAGCACTGCATACAGTGAAATTCACCATGTCTTGAAAGGTGGTAAATAACCCATCCTTTACATGTTCTGCCACCACATATTTATAGTCTCTGTATTGTCGAACAACATCTTCTGGTATTTCACAGCCTCCCAGGACCAAGACATTTTTTACTTTTCAACAAGTCTTTGTATATTCTCAGTCCCAAATTCAAAATGTGATTGTGTTGCTATTGCCTGGATTTAAAAATTAGCCCATTCTTTCAGCTCATCTTCAGGGAACCTTTTTTGCATGTGCTCACAATGAAGGGAAGCAAAAGACAAAATAGGCCCACTGTCAAACTCTTGCCTTTCCTTGTACAACACCATCATATCTCTTACATTGCTTCTCCAAAAGACAGTGTCCCCCAAATACTTTTGCTTAACTTGTCCAATCTTTGCTCTTGCATACTATACAGCTTCAACAGTAGTCAAATAACTTTTTTGGAATAGTTTGCACAAAGATTCGAATTCACCCAGAATGGCATTAAGTACTGCAAGTGAAATATGGTAGTTGGAGTTTGATAGCTTTTTGTAACAATATTTAGCAACTGGATCATTCTACTCAACTTTCTCATCTTTAAAGTACTTAAGAACAGCCTCGTAATTACGAATTAGTGCACCAACAGCAAAATGCCTTGAAAGCCACCGGACTTCATTCAGTGGTCGAAAAGAGACCACTTCACATTCAGTGACTGATGCAATTTCATCTAGCTTGGACTTCCTTGTAGGAGATCTGGAGAACACAGTGTAGACAGTCTGCAATAATGTCTCCATCTCTTTAATCTTTGGAACCCTCTTCCAGGCATCATCAACTCCCAAATCTTCTCGATGGGCTACACAATGCTACTCTACTAGATGAGGGATGGATTGTTTAAGGCGAGTAGCAACACTATTATTCTTTACTAGCATCACAGACGCACCATCAGATGTGAACATGACCATTTTCATTAGGTCCAGTTCATTGACAGTGTAGAATTCTTTCACAGCAGTACTGATATCCTCAGCATTACAAGTAGTCAGCTTGACTTTGCCCCCAAACTGTGTTTTTTGTTCTAGTGATATTACAGGTCGGAACTTGAAGTACAGGATGAGCATTTTTGTAACAGAAATATCTGTGCTGTCATCAGTTATAAATGTATGATATAAAGTGTGCAGAAGTTCTGCCATAGCTTCACAGTGTATCACGCTATTGATGGCCTCAAGGAACTCAAAGGCACAGTTCTTGCTCCTCCAGCTGTCTGGTATCTTGGCATACAAAGCTAGGTGGTCATGGATGTCTTGTACAGATAACATTGAAGTATTCATCTTGACTGCCAGCAACAAGTTGTTGATGAGTATCTTTATCTCCTCAGGCATAGATCTTTGCCGTTCAACTACTTCCATTCTATTTGCTTTGTCAGTGGCAGTTTCCGTCAGCATTGCCCGCACTCCATAACCAAACCTGGCAGCAGCACTTCTGTTTCTCCATATCACCATGGAAGACTAGTGTACTTTGCTAAGCAGATGGCATTTCATATAATCCAGTTTCCAGCCATCACTCCATTTCTTCCCTGTGCAAAAGTCCCCAACAATCTTGGCTTCGGCACATGCTTTGAAAATCAAGCCCACGTCTGGACTGTATTGAAATAGTTCCCCGAGTTGCACGTGAACCTTGCTTCGTAATTTCTGTGTCTCAGCCTCCACAATTTCTTTCATCCACTCTTCCTTGAATACAAGGCAACATTTCTTCTTTTGTGGTGAAGCACCGCACTGTCCTAAAGTTACAGCTTTGTGCTTGAACATTTCCATGCCCGCCGGTTTGAACCTGCTGTGCCAAAAAGCCTGCAAAATAAGAGAACATGGCTTACGTTGATGCCTAGCTCATGAATGCAATCTGTTATACAACAATGTACAAGATGCCACCCAGTTTAACTCAACCAAACAATTACCTCTTCTGCTTGAACTCACGTACGCCTGTTTAAATGTATGGGGTTCTGGCTGCGAAACCTGCAACAGAAGAAAACATGGGTAAGTATATTATACTACAATGTTCAAGATGCATCACAGTTTAACTCAACCAAACAATGACCTCTTCTGCTTGAACTCACATACGCCTGTTTAAATGTAAGGGGTTCTGGCTGCGAAACCGTGCAATAGAAGAAAACATGGGTAAGTATATTATACTACAATGTTCAAGATGCACCACAGTTTAACTCAACCAAACAATTACCTCTTCTGCTTGAACTCACGTACGCCTGTTTAAATGTATGGGGTTCTGGCTGCGAAACCTGCAACAGAAGAAAACATGGATAAGTATATTATACTACAATGTTCAAGATGCACCACAGTTTAACTCAACCAAACAATTACCTCCTCTGCGTGTACTCACGTATGCCTGTTTAAATGTGTGGGGTACTGTCTGGAAACCTGCACAGAAGATGTACTAGTTTAATTCTACCAAACAATTACCTCTTTGTTCTACCTGTACTCACGTCTGCCTGTGCAATTGTATTCATAGTACGGTCTCACGAACCTGCAACAGAAAAGGGGTGCAGATTGTGAATCTATTCACCCAGCAATACCCAACCCAATGAGGAACGTAAACAGAATTACCTTGTCTTTGTGGGTACTAGCACCTGACCACTCAAATCCAAATAGCTTACCGACTGGAAACCTGCAAGTGAAGACAAGTCAGTCAGCAAACGCTCGAAGAATTACAAACTATGAATGGGGCCGGTCTAGAGGCCCCAATAAGAAAAATGGCCAAATAATTACCTGGAATTCCAGCCTAGGAAAAACAGGCGTGTGCCCATGTGTTCCATTATTAGAATTCTTTATCTTAAACTGGTCTACAAATCTGAATCCCAGGGAAAAGCTGCAACACAGAAAGTGTAACATAAAATACAAACTGCGCTAATGGTTGAGGTGGGTGAACAAGGTAATTCACAGGAAGACTGAGCAGCACACAATCCATCAAAAGGTCCCACCTGAAGATGATGCAGTGGCCTGCAAAAAATATGATAACTACGTTCACGCAATTTTCAGGCAACCAAAATTATGTCAAGATAACTCTGAATAATGATGGACCTGCTGCATAGAGATCTAAGTTTTGTCTACTGGAAGTTGACTCATCATTAAGTAGCCGAGGAGGTTAAAATGCCTGATGAAAAGCTGGTGAACCATGCAGATCACAAATTACATGCAATGTAAATAGGTCAGAGAAGTATTGCTTCGGTCAAATTTGAATGTGACCTTGTGTAATGTAAACTGTGCTCACATAAAGGGCTCCAATAAGTTTGGGTCAAGCTTGCTCTATATAAAAACTGCAGAAGAATACTTATAGAAGTCACAACAAAGCAATAGGAGGAAAGACATTTAGATTCAGGGTTAGTGGCTAATTTGTACAAAGTGAAACCAGAAAACCTATATAAATCATGGCTTACCGCTTAAATTGTGTGATCTTCGGCAAATATTTTAGTTCATCAAAGCTCAGTTTACTTCATTATCACTTATGAAAGCACTTTCAAATATGTGCTTTCAGAAAAATAGTTGTACAAAATCTATTGTATTTTATTTAATAGACTATAATGTAGCTCAATATTAATCCAGGCCGTGTTCAGGGTTTATGACAACTGTTGTGCCTCTTAGTTCACGTATGGTACATGTTTTAAAACTATTAATTTTAACAGTAATTCTTAGTGCAGTGCTAAAATGTAATTTATTACTGTGAAAGCTTCCACATATCAATACATTTCTTTGAATTTTGAAGTGAGTTTGTCACATTTTACGTGATGTTTGCTGTATGATTTACATAGCATTATTATATTATATACATAGCAAACATTTTCAGGGCTTAACTCATACACGGGCTAATAAAGCAGAGTCTGACCCTTGGCTCGGTTTGGACTCTGCTTTCCCTGTTATTTTATTGGCTCGCCCACCTCTAGCGAATAACATGGTCCTCCATTTGTCTCAACAGCAAAAACAAAAAAGGAAGATATGCTTACCAGAGCGGTACTTCCCAATTGAATCTGCTGATTTGTTGTGCATGTATGATGCAATATGACATTGACATATTGGCATTTGACATTCTGCCCCTTACCAGGTATGGAGCCTCAATCATGGGGTTAAGCTATCGGCACCCCATTAGGGGCACGGCTCTTGTCAGAAGGATGGTCCTCGCATCCCCCATCAATTTCTTAACCATCCACTGAACTATCCTGGTAATGGCCGGAGGACTGGTAACCACAGCCTCTATATAGCTACAGCCAGTGCTTGAAATGGGAAAATAGAAGTGCAGTTACTCTCCAATAAAAAGAATTATATTTCTCTTGAGAAGTGCCAGTACTCTCCCTCTCAAAATAAAAAAGTCCACAGGATGCGGAGCTTTGTTACACTGTACAAGCAAGACAGGACTGAATGTGGAACCATACCTGGAAATAGGGCAGATGCAGGCCAGAGCAGAGTGTGCCATGGCGAGTGTATTCTCTGCATCAAACACATTTAGCAGAAACGATTTTCACCAGTTAAACCCGGTACCACCAATGATTAATTTGTGCAGGTGGTTTCCGGTACACGACACTGGCACTTAATTGACAACACAAGTGCTTGTGACAGTCTGCCACAAGGCGGCGGTGTCTGCCTAATTTCGAGATGAACGCAACAACAGTTAATTAATAATTTAATACACATTAAAAAAAGACTAATAATATACATTAAAAAAAGACTATCACCTGCCGCTCAAGCTATTCTAATCGCCTTGGAGGCCGAAAATAATCAGAACTGCCACACTTGATGGAGTGTGATGGTTATTAGTGCACTGATACGGTCCCTGGCAGCGCTGGCAGGGACAATGTTTGGTACAAGCTGCAGGGGCCTTCTGATGAGACCTCCGGCACTTTTTTTCCTACAAATTAAGTACTACTGTGCACACGTCTTAAATGGAGAGAGACATGCAAGTTCCTTCCGGTAAAGGGTGTGTCAGTTTTCATGACTCTCTGGCAGCTCTATGTAGAACTTTTCAACTTCGCTAAATTGTGACTTATACACTTTCCCGAGGTTCAAGTTAAAAGTAGGACTTATGCAACAATGTATCTTGTCGCGTGGAGAGAAAGCTTGCATGGGTGAAGGTCGGGAACCCTAAAGTCGGCGCATTGGGGAACTCAAAGGCTAGGCAAGCCTTGCGTAGGCTCGCGTCGCTTCCTAAGCAGACCTAGCAGGGAGCCACTGTGCAGCACTTTGGGCTCATCTGCTTTCTGACAGTGCCATTGTGGCTTTTTGTTTAAGTATTGGTGTTAATCAGAGCCCCTTCACATCAATACTTAAACAAAAGGCCACAATCTGCCCCGCGCTCTGCAGTCACATAGCCACATCACCACATCGCCACAAGCCCACCAGCCCCCCAGCCTCCCCAGGCTACCTTTCCTGCACTCATCACGAGACTCACGACTCCTCCGGCACCGCATTCAAAAGTGCCTGATTTTCACGCCGCTCGCTTCTTTAAAGTGGCAGCGCAACTCTCTCACGCGACGTCCTGGCTGTGTGTGCGCTCCACACCCAGCAGTGCGCCTTGACGTCAGGAGAGGTGCGCGCACCCGTTCCTTAAAGGGAACAGTGATAGTGGGTTAGAGTTCTTGATGGGCCTCTTTTGTCTGCAACTTGGTAGACAAAGGGGAGTGAGTGAGTGAAAGCATGGATGTGTCAGTGAAAGGGTGGATGGATGGCTGAGTGAAAGAATGGTTGATGGGTAGATGGATGGATGAATGACTTGAAGGATGGATGAGTAAAATAATGGATGCATTAGTGAAAGAGGATGGATGGATGGGATGAATGGATGGATGGATATATGGATGGATGGATGAGTGAAAGAATGCATGGATAAGTGAAAGAGAGGGTGGATGGGTGGATGATGAGACAGTAAACAAATTGATGGCTGAGTGAAAAAGAGGGTGGATAGATTGATGGGTGGTTGGGATGAGTGACAGGGAGGATGAAGTGAAAGGGTGAGTAAATGGATGGATGGATGGATAAGCTTGGAGATGGATGCATCGGTGTGGATGGGTGGACTGAGGGAAGAGTGAAAGGCTGAATGATAGATTAAAGATTGAATGGATGACAGAATATAAAGGTTAAATTGTAGATAGCAGGTGGATGGAAGAATGAATAGATAGATGCTTGGGTGGGAGACACAAGAGAGCTCTTCTGGGGATGGTCATGATGACTTGCTTTGTGTGCTAAGGGGCACATGCATCAATATAAGGAATTGTGATTCCTTAATAGCTACTTTTGAGAAATCTCAAATTGCGATTCGCTAATAGGGAATGCCTTACTATTAATTCCTACGGGCCTAGGGGCCCGTAGGAATGAATGAGAAACTATTCGCAATTTGTGATTACCAAATAGGTAATCGCAAATTGCGAGCAGTAGCGGCACCCCCCCCCCCCCCCAGCGCCTTGAGACCCTACGGGTATGTAGCGCGCTTTATAAGTGTATTTGATTGATTGATTGATTGATTGAATGCAATTCCAAGGTTGATAGGGGGCCAAAAGGCTGCCTTGATTCACCCACAAAACTGGCATGTGTGCACATGTAGCGCACACACATGCCCTAAGGGCATTTGTGTGCGCAACATGGCACTCAGAAAAATGCCATTTGTGGCATTTTTCTAAGGAATTGCAAATTACCACCAACTTTAAGTTGGTGGTAATTTGCGATTCCTTAATGCTAAGTCGCAATCTCAGATTGCTTCTTGCATTGCATTTAAGGAATCGCAAACTGCGATTCCCTAAATGCATTTGCAAAATAGGTAATCACAAATTTTGCGATTACCTATTTTGTGATTGGGTTTGGGCTTGATGCATCCCAAATGGCTAAATACCGGTCGCACAGGGGCCGATTCTGTGAATCAGCCCCTTTACGACCAGTATTTTGCTTGATGCCTGTGCCCCTCAGTGCCTTAAGAGCTTTGGTTCGAAGTGGGGGTATTTACATTTTCTGGCTACTCCCTTGCATAAGGTGATAAGAATCCACAACATCAACATTGTCTCCTAATCCAACAGCACTAAGCTCACTCGATCCCTCGCCAACACAGTCAATACTACCAGGACCAATTTCACTCATGCATGTCAAATGTGGCCAAACTGATGAAAGAGAACTGCCTTAAACTCACCATGAACAAAACAGAGATCCTGATCTTGGGTAACAAGAGCTCCCATTGGGACTCCTTTTGGTGGCCAGACTCATCCTAGATGTCCCCAGGAATTGCCACTTCTCTCCCTATCTCACTACATTGGCTACTCATCCAGAAACGTTGCCATTTTAAGCTACTCATCCACACCTACAAAGCTCTCCACAACATCGGAGAGATATTTGTGTGCTGACATGCAGATCACTTTTTGGGTGGTCAATTTTGTTGCACCGACGTGTCACTTGAATAAGGCCCACAGCTAAGAGACAAGACACTACATACATAGTCTTCCTGCTAAAGATCAGTATCAAGCAAGTGTCATGCTAGAGCCAGATTACCAAATATGCACCCAAAAACATTTTAATGTCTGGTTAGGACAAAGTGCCCTATCACGTTTAATTTAGAGACCTGTGAACATGTTTAGTAAACAAACACTTAAAATGTACATCCCTATTTCAAGTCAACATATATTAATAGTAGTTGAAAAGTGTCACTATACTACAATAAACATTTTAGACTAATTCAACAATTAGTAAATTACCAAATAATAATACATATAAGTTAAAGGCAATGCAAACCCAGACAATACACCACATAAATGGACCTAGGCATCTATGTTGGTTTTATTAAAAATAAAGCAGGTATAATTTTATAACATATCATTACCGAATATAATATTTATTCTATTCTGAACCAAAAATCAATGAGTTCCATTGAAGGAGTAATGTCTAAAGAGTTTACCCTCCTTGGAAATTAACATAATGTCACAGAATGGTCTACTAGTACAGCTGGTGTGGCCCATGAAGAGCTAACTAGGAACACATTAAAACATACATTTCTCAAAAACTGCAAAAGGTACCTGTCCAGATTAACAAATATTGTCAATTTATTTCCTCCAGTTCATCACATAAGATAGGCAAGTCGGGGGCAAATTTAGCCCTATTATTTTAAATTATTGTTGAAGCAATTACTCATTTTTAAATTTGCATTTTTTCTACTCAGTGCTATTTTATAGCACATAGTACATAGCACATAGTACCTATGTTTATTGTCTAAACAAGCACTATATCTGAATAAATAACTTAGAAAGAGGCTTACCTACCCCAAAATATTAATATTTCACATGTAAGGTAAAACAAAAATTCATATCATTCTTATTTTACATGACAGTGGTGTACCTTAAGTAAGTGGGCATTTCACCAATAATAAGTCAGAATAAACAATGCATATATTTGGATAGGGGCCTTTGGGCTTGTACTGTTTTATACACATTGCATATCTAATTAATTGTCCAATCGCCTATAACCAATATATGCGGTACTGTGCATAAATATCTGATAATTGAGCAATGCTAGCTATTCAAAATGGGTGCCAGGGCAGCCAGGACCCTCCCATGTTTATAGCCCCGGGCACCTCCATGGAGTTACTGCCACCCTTTCATCCCACCACAGGTTTGGGTGTGATGATCAAGCTCCTCTTATTTAACGTCACTCTGTGACAAATTAAGAAGGTTCAGAGCAAGTATGGATGGAGCCTCTTCAGGTCTCTCTCTCTCTCTCTCTCTCTCTCTCTCTCTCTCTCTCTCTCTATCCCCCACTCTCTCAATCTCTCTCTCTCACACACACACTCACCCACACACACATACACACACACACTCTGCAAACCCCATTGTTCATCGTGTGTGCAGCGTCACCCTGCATCATGGTGTTGGTGCTTTTTACCATTAAACATGCTGATTGGATGGATCTAGAATGTACGTGAGATCTAAAAGGATGAGCAGGGGCGGCCCTCGGCCTGAGCAAGCTGTGCACCTGCACAGGGCCGCCAAACCCCATGGCCGCCACGACAATGTATATCCTTAATATAATAATCCTCTGAGGATGGATACAGACCAATGTTCTGACATGTTACCTTTGCCTCAAATTGTAAAGCGCTCTGATATCCTTTGGGATCAAGTTTGCGCTATATAAAACTTTATATATAAAAAATTAAAAAATATTTGTGTGGCGACCCCTGGCGGGGATTTGGCGGTCTCCGGCTTTGTTCCATTTCCAAACACCCAGACCCCCCTCTTCCGGGGCCCTGCCCGGACTCCCTCTTCCGAAGCCCTCTGCCTACGCTCCATGCCCAGGGCCGCCATGAGCCTAGAGCAGCCCCTGGGATGAGGACCCTATGCTTTGAATTATAAGAAAAACCCAAAGACCCACATAGGAAAATGTACATTGTTAAATCCACACAGGACAAAAGTCAAGTACAAACCATGAACATCTATTTTAAATGAAAGACTCCTTACAGTAGTCAAAAAGGCAAATGTTTAGTCAATTTAATTTAAAATACTCAAAATGCAAAGAAATGTGAATTAGCATGGGCAATAGCAGCTGAGGTCTATCCTAGCTAATAGCCAGAACCAAATGCAGTCTGGCACATGACAAATAATAAGTCGAAGAACAAATTGTTGAAGGGACTGCTCACTTTTAAAAGCTAGAGAGAATCATGAAAAAATCTCTAATTATAAAGTAAAAAAGTAGACCAAAATGAAGTGTGCCTTCAAGGAGCGCAAGGGAAAGTCCTGGCTCACTTCCCAGAAACAGCATGTTAAAAAGCTTTTCAAACTGAAAAATCATACTGTGACTGGGAAGTGAAACAAATGATACATCAAAACATCCAATGGCAAACCAGAAACATATCACATGGAAAATAAGAACACCATCCTCCATAGATAGTAAGCAGAGATTTTTATCCCAAAAACTATGGCACATTTGAAGTTACATATGAAACTTCCATTAGCCACAGAAAGTGGCCTTGTAAAGATACAGTTGACCTGTACTCTTTTTTCAGGATCATCACAAACAAACAAAAAATACAATGTATGTTACATCAGAGCAGTCTTGTAAAACGTTTTGAATTAAGAATTTATATTACCAAAAACTGAAGGACATATTTTAATTCGAGCTGCAGACAGAAAAATAGACAAACCATGTTTTAATTGTGCACAGTGCACAACTATAAGTGGATTGGAAGGCCTAGTTGTCAACTTAAAATGTTTTGTTATTTTACATTGTTTGCGGCCCCATCCTTGATAATTAAAAAACATAGGGCCTTATTTACTAGTAAAGTGGTGAAGTGCGTTGTTAACCCAAGAAGGCTAATGAGATGCTGTGTCATTCTTGTAAATATGGTGCAACCCTGCGTTTCCCTCTGTGCTAGCGCTAAATGTAGCTACCTAGCACCAAAGCAGACACCCTTGCCCCATAGTGCAAGGGTGTCTGTGTTGCAGGGGAAGATTGTTTATGTGCAGGAAGGTGTCCCTTCCTGCACATAAGCAATCTTTAAATGACATTTTGTAACTTCTATGTGTGCTGCTTAATGCAGCATACAGAGGTTGCACAACGTAATCTTTTTTAAAGATTGTTGAAGTGCAGGAAGGGACATCTTCCTACACATAAACAATCTTTGGTGTTTTGCTGTTTCCATGTGTGCTGCACAACGCAGCATACAGGGAAATAGCAAAAGTGAGGAGAAATTAAACATTTCTCCTCGTTTCGCCAGGGTAAGACCAGGTTTTCCCTGCCCTTGTAAATATTGGGAAGCTTCAAAATCAACGGGTGTTGTGGTGGAACGCCCACAGCAACACCAACTGCCCTCCTCTTTCACTGCAAGTATAGCGTAAAAGGGGGCCTTATTTACAAGGCAGCGTTAAGCCACGTTTAGTGGCTTAACACTGCCTTGTAAATAAGGCGAAGCCCCTATCGCCACCAAAACGTCTTGAAGAGGGACATTTTGGTGGCGATAGGGGCTTGTAAATATGCCCCACAATTTGTTAATTTTAAATTCATTCCTACAATGTCAGGAGACACTTTTTGAGCTTACAAGCTCAAGGCTTGTGCTGTAGCAGTGTTTGCTCAGAATAACACCTTAAACTGAGTATGGTTGTCTTAAAGGTGTGACGGTGCTATTCCTACCTGTCTGATATAATGCAAGGAATGATTCACATTCGAGGGTGTTTATGTATGAAACTGCATGAGTGCTCTAATGTTATCTATAGAACTTTGCATTGTAAAATCAATTCAATGATGGATTTTCCTTGTTGTCCTGTGATATGTCTTTCTACTTTTTCTGATGGGTTTTGTAGCAATCGTTTATGTATCCCATTCCTAGGAAAGGTTATTGCAGTAGAAAGTCGGTGCTGACTCCACAAAATCAGGATATGTTTTCTAACCCCTGCTGACCACCACATCCCTCAACACCTTCACTGCTCCCTGTTTTGCCTACTGTTGCCACATCTCTTTTTATGGGGGGGATCTGATTGTTTTGTGTGAAAATTCAAAACTTTGTAATGCTGTTACACAAAGCCTTTATTCTTTTTTTACACAGTGAAGACAGGCTTGAACAAATCACAACATAATAAATTGGCCTACAGAATCGGATGAATGTGACCACGATTTTTAAAATGAGGAAGATAATCAAATGTATTCGCATTTATGTTTTTGAAACTTTCTCAATCCTCTAATATTTCTGTTGAGCACAGTCCCACCAGCTTCACAATGCCTGAAGGTCACAGAGTTATGTTAGCAGGGTGAGGAAAATCTTTACGTCTATCATTACGATTCTGCATCTGACAGTATATTTGAAATCCCTTTCTCATACACCATGCCACCAGACATTAGAACTGAAATTGCCCATAAATAGAATATCCTTGTTTGAGTTTCTGTATCTGACTCCAGGTAGATAGAAGGGTGGGAGGATGGCTGGATAAAAAGATGGGTGGATCTTTGGATCCATGGATTGTGCGGGTGTGTTGCTGGGTGAAGTCAAAGGGTGGTTGAGTGGACTGCGTTGGGTGGTCTAAAGATTTATTGACATCAGATGGTTAATTTGGAGGTGTGCAGGAAGGAACACCTTCCTTCACAAAATGAACCATTAATCCACCCCTGGGGTGTCGCAGGGTTTTGATGCACCCCAGATTAACGCTATGTTGTAAATCTAGGAATGTGTCCAAAACCATAGGCGTTGAGTGGGAACACCTACCGCATCGCCCATGGTACGCCAACCCAATGCAGTGTGAGGCAATGCAGTGACTTGCGCTGCAATGCCTTATACCATATCATCCATTGACCTGTTATTGTGTACTTCATATTTTGCTTCCACCCACGAGAGAACCCAGCAAGGGGCAGCCCATTTAATCCATTGGCTAAGTCACTGTAACTGATGGCATTTTTTTGGCTGCTCAAGTGTGCACATTTTTCTGAAAAACGAGTGCACTGCAGTGCCATGGCTGTGTATGTGTGTGTGTGAGAGACAGGTTTCAACACTACTTAATGCTCTGCTTCCACTCTGCACACCAGACAGAGCTTGGAATAGTAGCTCTACATGCTTCTATGTATGCTTCTATGTATGCTGCTTACCATGAGGAAATGTTGATAGTTGATATTATGGGGTTAATTTATGCACAGGTCGATATTATTGACAAAGCCCCCCCCCCCCCCGCGCGGTGCCTGTCATGTCGCACCTAGAAAAGTACAATTTGCACTTTTACCATTGCGGCGGGCGGAGATTCCCTCAACAATGACTCATAGAATTTACACATCCAGACTAACACTTCCAGCGTAAGTCTGTGAAAATGATATTTTATTTAGGTACATGATGGAAGCTTCAGTCACAATACATGCTTTCTAACAGTGTTGTATTTTGCTATTAAATTGATGTCATTCACTTGGTGCTCCGCTGAGACTAGGGGAGAGATGGCTTGCAGCAGGACACTGATTGGTAGAAGGAAATGACCCGTAGTAAGTTGAACAGAACATTAGAAATTACATCCATATTAGAAATAATGGCTTCTTAAACGAAAATGTGACATAACTATTTATCTCTTTATTTATTCTTTTAAGTTACCTGCTGTTGGACTTGGCCCTTTTTGCAGGGTCATCCCAGAACTTTTTGCCTACCTCCGGTATTTTTTCTGACCTGTTGTTGGTGGTTTTAGCACTCTGGGCACTTTATCATTGCTGTTCAGTGCTAACGTGCATGTGCTCTCTATGGTAAACTTGGTAAGATTGGTCTACACCTATTTGGCATATTTAATTTGCCTATTAGTCCCTTGTACAGTGGTATGTCAAATACCCAGGGCCAGTAAAATAAATGCTACTGGTGGGCTTGCAGCTCTGCTTGCGCTACTCACCAAAGTAGTCTTTCAAACCTGTTTCAGGCCTCTGCCATAGCAGGAAAGGCGTGTTGAGTTAACTGACGCTGTGATGTGGCACATAAAGTGGTTGCCACGTCCCTGACACCCCTAAAGTAGGCCCTAACTAGCTCTATGGGCAGGGTACGGTGTAGGTAAAAGGTAGGACATGTGCCTTAACTGTGTGGCATGTCCTGGTAGTGACAAAAAGCCTATTTGGTTTCTCACTGCTGTGAGGCTGCCCTCTCATAGGAACGCATTGGGGATTCCCTGATATGTGCTTCAGTGGTAATTCCTGACATGAGAGGAGTAGCATGAACACATTTGATATGTTTGGAATAGTGGTGATAAATGCTGCGTAATGGTGTTTGCAGATTTATTATCACTTTTTTAGAAATGCCACTTTTAGAAGTAGGCATTTTTGTGTGCTATGTGTCTTTGTGCCTGCCTGTTCTGTATTGAGTGTCTGGCCTTGGAGTGACAGGGGCTGGGGAGGTGCAGTGGCCCCAGAGAGTCTGGGTGAGTCAGCGCTAGGCTGAATAGGCCTGAGTGGTGGGAGGAGTTGCAACTGAGCCCGAATGAGGCTGTGCCTGCCCTCCACAATGATGGCTCCGCCCCCTGTGTTGTGTCTGGGGCCAGGGGGCCAGGGGGCCAGGGCCTGCAATTGGAGTGTTGTGCACTTAATAAGTGTACCCCAGAACTGGTTTGGACTGGGGCTATGACCCCATTTCTGTTGAACTGAGACTGACTTGGAGTTTAAGAAGCACTCTGCCAGGAGGAACCGCCATGGGACCCAGCTGCTGCCTAAAGGGTATGGGGGGGGGGGGCTGCCCTTTGCTGGGAGGCCCTGTGTGGTAGCATGTCTGTGGCCAGCTCTGCCCCTGCGGACTTAGCACCAAGCTGAACGCTCTCTCTTTAGTGCCCCATTAATCCAGCTGCTGATGAGCACCCCGCTTTTACTACACTCTTTGTGGTGTATGGGCAAAGTTCTGTGTCCGCCCACTCGAAGTGCATCGTGGGCGCTTCACCTTTTGTCTGCTGAGCCTGAGATGTGAGCTCCTGCTTCAAAAATGAAGTGAGAGCAGCCGCACCGTGAAACAGAAGCCAGGAGTGACGTTGCCTGGTTGTGGGCGGAGAGAGTGTGCTTTGTGTTGACTGGCGTGTTCAGCGCGCCTCCCGTGCGGCAGAGAGGGCGCAGGCATCTCCGCTTTGGGAGCTTTACAAACAGCGGTCCTGGAAATCCTGGAAGGCGTCTTTCTTGACTATCGATTTATCCTTCCTCCAAGAGCGCTCTGTTCTTTTGCACTCCTTCCGAAGGAGGTTAAGTTCAGGAGTATACCAAGGGGCAGGGTTCACTCTTTTAATTCGCCTGAGGGTGGAAGTTTTAGGGAGAAGTTTGTCTAGTGATGTAGTGAGCCAAGAGTTGAACGGATTATCAGCGCTGGCTGGGTCAGAGACTGGGGAGGAGAGAGGGGCCCTGAGATTGGAGGGTCATTCGTCTGGCGAGAATTTGTGCCAGCGTCGGTCAGTGACCCGGATTTTGGCCTGTTGGGTGGGTGGGATGAAGAGATTCCAAACGATAGATATTAAGAAATGGTCTCTCCAAGGGAGGGGGAGGGGGGTGCAAGTGGTGAGGCCCGTGATGTTGGTAAAAAAGGGGTCCAAAAGATGTCCTTTGTCATGGGTGGGTTCTGAGTTAACTAATCGGATGTCAAAAGACGTAAGGTCCAGGAGAAGTTCGGACGCAGTAAGGTCCTTGGGGTCTGAAAGATGGAGATTGAGGTCTCCCAAGATAAGAAAATTGGGAGAAGTGGTTGCTATCTGAGTGACAGTGTCGACAAGAGCGCTTGCGAATTTCCCTGGGGTTCCCGGCGGGCGGTATATCAGCAGCCCAGAGAGGGAGTGCGCGGGGGATATTTGTAAAGCAAATTGGCAGCTTTCACACTCATCGATATTGGTGTTGCTAGCTCTACATGCGAATTGTTCTCTGTAGATTATCGCAAGGCCACCTCCTCTGCCGAGGGGTCTGTTTTGGGATTGGATTTGATAGCCTGGGGGTAGAGCGTTAATGACATCAGAATCCGACCAGGAAGTGAGCCAAGTTTCTGTGAGGAACAAGACATCAAACTTGTGATCCTGTATCAGAAGGTTGATTTCATGAGAGTGTTTGGGGAGGGACCGACAATTGAGAAGGCCCAGCTGTAGGCCATGGTTATCTGAGGTAGTAGTGGCCGGATTACATAGGGCACAGTTGATGAAAGGTTTACCTCCCGAATGGATGTAGCTGCACTCAGGATTTTTCGACGAGTTGAGTGCTTGGAGCCTATCTCTCGTGTAGATAAGTTGTTCATCGGAAGCAACGGGCAGAGTGACTGGGCCTGGGTCTGTCTGGGCCCGTGCGGGCCCAGACGGGCTTGCCTTAGGCACGCCTTCGGCGCGCTGACGGCGCGCCCGCTGCGCCCGTCCGCTGCGCGAACGTGGAATGCACATCTTTTTGTAGCGGGTTAGGGGCGTGGCCTCGAGAGAGTGGCCGTGGCCTAAAGACCGGCTCACTCGCTGATGGCGGCAATGTACGTTGCAATTCCGCAGCAGCGTTTATCTCGGCGGGGTGAAGACAAGTGCCCCAACAAGGTGCAGAGAGGGGGAGACTGGTGAGATTTAAAATCAGATCAAACAAACAATATTTTTAAAAATAGCGATTTTCGTGAACAGAGCTCCCGGCTGTGCCTCAGGAGTATAGGATCTGCGAGAGCTTGCAGTCAGCTCGGTTAAGTAGGTTGGGGGGGAGGCGTGGCCTCGAGAGAGGGCGTGGCCTAAAGACCGGCTCACTCGCTGATGGCGGTAATGTACGTTGCAATTTCGCGGCATCGTTTATCTCGGCTGCGCGGGTGTGGCGGGGTGAAGACAAGTGCCCCAACAAGGTGCAGAGAGGGGGAGACTGGTGAGACCTGGAGGGTCCCAGACTTGCTGTAATGTTGGGGCAGAAGCTGTTTGGTTGCTCCGCACTTGGGAAAGCAGCGCTCCCCCTCTCCTTGCACGTAGAATCAGCAGAAGGAAGAGCCAGGTGAGGAGCCAGGTCGGCGTCACCTCACATGGCCAGGGTAGCAGCTGCCCTAGATGGTAGTGGGCAGCTGCCGGAGTGAGCCTTGGCCCCACAGCCCTACTTTTGGGGCAGAGGCCTTGTTGTGGGTCTTGATAGCTTCGGGTTATCCTCGACAGAGGACCCCCAGCCTTGGTGGATGAAGGAAACTCCACAAAATTAGTGTGCAGTCCAGGTGGTGAGCGCAGAAGCGCTGGGACTGCTGATTGGGGACAGATGGGCTGGTACTTCAGTGCCCTACATGTGTTGGGGGCCAGTGGGCTCTCAGGGATATTGTGGCATAATGTGCAGTTATGTTTATGCCTAAGAGGGGCATGATGTGTTATGGAAATGATGCACTGCTGATATTTTATGCCTAAAGGTGGTGTACTAAGTACACCCTTACCAGTAGTTACTGGTTGTCCTCACTAACTCTAAGCGGAGTTCGTGTAGCTGCACTATGTGAGCCTATGCGAAGTGGCAAAAAAACTCTGCAATACTATGCGAAGTTATTTGAGCATGCAGAGTTGCTTGTACCGCATGCTTGTGTATGCTTGTGCATGCTCGCGAGATGTGTTTGGCGTTTGGCAACCCGGATTGTGCGTTCGGGGAGAAATATCGATATTTTATTCCTAAAGGAGGTGTGCTAAGTGCACCCTTACCAGTAGCTACTGGCTGTCCTCACTAACTTTGATATATGTGATGATTATGACAGTGGCCCGTTTGGCTTGGTGATTTATGCAAATACCTGAAAATACATGACAAGTGCCAAGTGGCACAGTGTTTATATGTGATATGTTCTAATGTGTTTATGGATGATACAAAGACTATTTTAACATAACCTTGTGTGGAGTTTCTGTTGTGGTGTGTCTAGTGTATTTTTGTGTGCTGCATTGTGCAGGACACATAGAAACAGCAAAACACCATGCATGAATGTTTATGTGCAGAAAGGAACACCTTCCTGCACATAAATATTAATTTCTCACAACGCAGGCACCCTTGCACTATGGTGCAAGGGTGCTGTCGTTGGCGCTAGGCGGCTGTAATAAGTGCCAACACAGGGAGAAGTGCAGGGCTGCACCATATTGATGTAAATATGGTGCAACCTTGCGTTTCCAAAGTGGCGTAGCATGGCGTTAGGCTAAGAAGGCGCTCACTTTCCTTGTAAATATACCCGAGTTTGTGTCATTGGAAGTATGTTGTCTTAGCTTTGAGCCTATGTGGTAAGGGCTTCCATATTGTGCTTGATGACTATGGAGGTGCATTATTGTGCTATGGAGTGCTGCACATGATGGTGTGCTTAATGTGGAAGTATGACAGAGAGACGTGGATTTTTTTTAGGTTTATGGCAATTCAAATTAGCTGGGCAGGTCCCTTTATTGTGTTGCCAAGTGTTCTTGCATGTGTTCAGTCCTACTACCTATGCTCAATGTGTCAGGGGTTGTCCACCCTGAGAAGGTAAGAGGTGAATTAAGGTCAGGGATCTTCACAGATAGACAGTAAAACAGTCCTCCTTGTTATAATTGGAATTAAGAGACATGAAGTAATTATATTTTTGCAAGATGCACTGCATTAAAATAATTGTTTTGAGTATTTGACTATTTGGGATGTGTAGGGTAATCAATATCAGGGTCCTCTAGTTACCAGCAGTGTGTGGCAGTTCTCCCAGGTCTTAGGCCAGTCTGATTAGTACTGAGGGCCTCATTTACAACAATTAGACGCCGGGCAGCGCTGCATGTCGCTTTGCTGCGCAGCCCTGCATCAAAAGAAAAGGACCGGAATGCACCATATCTATGAGATACAACACTTCCTGTCCTCATACACTGCGCGGGCGCACAATTGGCTGCCTTGCGCCAACTCAGGCACCCTCGTACCATGGCACAAGGGTGCCTGCATTGAAATCAGGTTGTTTTTGTGCTGGGACACCTTCCTTCCCAAAACCAACCAGTACGCCACCCCGGTGGAGGCACAGGGTTTTGACGCATTGCCAGATTTAAGCTATGTTGTAAATCTGTGAATGTGTCAAAAACCATGGGCGTTGAGTGGGAACACCCACTGCGATGTCCATGGCAGGCCTTCCCGAGGCAGTGTGAGGCAACGCAGCGATTTGCCATGAAAACCCACGCAGGTTGGCTTTCCGTGGCCTCATAGATATGGGTCTGCACTGTGCGGCACCGGAACCCTCAAAAAAGGATGTTCTGGCGGAACACTGGGCTTGTAAATAAGTCCCTGAGTGTCTACATAAGCAGACTGATAAAGCCTGTAAATGTGCCCACCAGTTGCCAGAAAGGTTCCACAGGTCCTTGTATACATGATATGCCTGTCTTGTTAATGATGAGGGGTCAGGGAGTGAATTGCTATATGATGGTATCATTTGGTGACAGAAGGTACATCAAATTGCGACCGGGTGGACAGTCAGACCACTAGGGTTACTGTTTTCCATCTTGTGGAAAGAGGTAGGTCAGAGGTATTATGCCTGGATGCATTAATTACAAGTCTCAATTTATTTGCTGCCTTAAACTTTTTTGTTTAATTGGTTTGGGTTCATCCTGATGCCATTTTTGTTTTCTTAATTTCTCTTAATCATGTTATCTGAATATGTTGTGGTAAGGATGCCCCACACACCAATTACATTGTTGCCTGTGTTACCCAAAATATGCATATCGACATTCGAAGCAAATAATGGGAGTATGAGATTTTTGAAAATCACTGTGCAATCACTCATTTGTAAAACAGTGCCAAGAAAAATTAAGATGCTGGTAGATACCAAAATGCATATGAGAGGATGCTTCCATTATGACAGGTTTGGTTCACGGAGCACTGTGTGTGTTACTGTTTGGTCTGACTTTAGACACACTGTAGTGGCCTGAAATAGCCGGAGTTGTGAACGGTGTGTGATAGTACTGCAAAGTTGTGTTGTTCTGTCATGAATCATGGCTAATGTTGATTAAAAGTAGTGGAGGAGGAAACTCCAAACTGGTAAATTTAGAAACAAGTCAGTGATAGTTTGAGTCTGTGCTTTACTGACTTCCTCTAGTATAAGATACAGGATGATTACTGCACCATCATGCAGTGGACTGCTCAAACATCAGGACACATACAGCTGACAGATGTGATGTGGGCACCTCTATGAGAGCTGGAAGCAAGTCATCAATTGCCCCATGACTAAACCCAGGCAGATGTGAACTTGATGGACAACCAGCCACTGGCATACCTCGTTATTCACATAGCCTACTCCCTCTCCGTCGCCAGGAGCGGCCCGTGCAGTTAAGAGCAGCGGGGCCGGGTTGGGGGAGGGATTCAACAGACGACCACGCGGGATAATTAAATACATTATCCCTCGTCATCTTCTGTCAAAATCCCCCCCACCCCCACCCGGCCCCACTGTCCCACCGCCCTTACCTGCACGCGCCGCTGTTGTCCGGTGCTGACATACTCCTCCAACAGCCCAATGGAGTAGGCCATCAGAGAATTGACCACTCGACCGCTTGCCCGATTTAGAGTGGTAGGCATGATGGCCAGTAGTTACTCTCCATTACCTCCATGATACACATGGCATTAATGGAGAGTAAAAACTTTTAAATTACCTCAACACTATGGGAGAAAAAACCAATGGTGTGGGGTCATTTATTTTTGTTTTTTCAAAAACAACATCCAGCTGAAAATACTGCAACAGATTAAAGTTTGACCTCATTTAGAGGGTACAATTTCTCAAACTTTTAATACATTGACAGGAACTGCTATGATGGTGGGCCATGCCATTGGTTAGAGTGGTGCGCAGGGCTGATGACAACTCTTAATTTGGTGAGCAGAGTACCCTCATTATGATGGGAGTAAATTACTCCACCACTTACCTCCACCCACCAAACTCTAAATCAGCCCCTTAATGTTTCTGTTTAAATCAAATGTGTAACATAATCTGGCACAAGTGCTCGTGTAAAGTGCTCTAACACCCTTGAGCCAAGTTATGTTATGTTATGTTAAACTCTACTTGTATAGCACACGTACACCAGGTTGGTATTCTTGGAGCTATGTAAAAATGCAGAAAAAGTGTAGATATGGGGACAAAAAAATTCTAGTTTCTTCACCACTTTTTAATTTAAAACTCATCCTAGAGCTCTATTTTTCATTTCTTCTATTTCTTTTTTGAGCCAAGTCAACATTTTAATTTAAAACTCATCCTAGAGCTCTGTTTTTCATGTCTTCTATTTCTTTTTTCAGTCAAATCAGGATTTGTTGGTTCGGGGGATCCCTGTACTTAGTCTCAATCTGTGGAATGCTAGAAACAAAGAAGAGCCTCTTAAAGTATTGATGAGAGTGCTGGACATACTTTGAATGCACATGGCATGTGTTTGTTTAAATGTACATCTCTCCAAGGCAGACAATCTGGCTCACATTAAGCAGGTTCACAGCAAGACTTATGGGTTTTTTTCTGGGCTTAGGTTTGGGTGTGGGAACGCTGGATCAAAGAATATTATGATCTCATCCAGACGAAATGTTTTCTCTATTTATGTAACTATTTATTTATCAGTTTTATGTGACTACTAATGCATAGCCTTGCGCTGGGTTTCATTTCAGGTTCTTTTTTCAGGCCATGCTGATATTCTGATTGCTCTACTCCACTTGGCATTCATTTGTGGCTGTCTTTGGTACTGTAAGTATTTTCGTGGGATATTGCTACCTGTCTGGACAGGGGATGTGCAGAGCTATGTGTAACGTAACCTAGTTAGTTGATGAAGAGACACTTCAGGACAATGCTTAATTTGTAGAACAAATAGGTGCCAGCACCCGTGTCAGGAGCCCATTGCACCTTGCGTCACACATTACCCCCGCCAGTGCCGCCAACACACTTAACCATCACACTCCTAGAAGTGTACCATTTCAAAATTTCAATATACATTAAAAATCACTTATACCTGCCTCACAAGCAATTCTTACAGATTTGGGGGGCAGGTATTAGTAATTTTAAATCCATATTGAAATATTAAACAGCTGTTGTTGTGCTCCTCACAAAATTAGACAAATAGCGCCATCATGTGGCAGGCTGTCATAGTTGCCAGTGTTGAAAATAATGTGGGGCCGGTACTGAACATCAGAAACCATGGGCTCAAATTAAGCACTCCTTCAGGAAGAGGAAAATTAGTAATCATTCTTTAGAAGCCTCCTGAGGGAAGAGGTGCAAAGCAAGCCATACAGGTCAAAAATCTCAGTAGCATGCCTCTCTGTATGACAGAGAACCCACAGCCAGGCAAGGGTCAGGGGCATATCATGATGGGCACGGCCGGACTGGGGAACCAAAAGCAGCTCTTGTAAAAATGCGCAAAGCAGCCCTGCTTCTTCGTATCCTTGAGCAACCCCTCACTTTCCATCCAATCTCTTTCTCCTTCTCTCCTCTCTCTTTCCATCCATCCATCCGTTCTCTGTCTCATTATCTCCTCTCTCTCTTTTGCCAATCTGATTTATTGTCTCATTCTCTCTCTCTCTCTTGAAGCCTCTCTGTACCTGCTGTATTTAACTTTGAGGACAGCCGCGGTCCATGCAGGTAACAGCGGTGGGGCCTTGTGGGGTGGATATCGAGGGACGATGCCAAGGGGAAATTAAATAAATAATTAATGTTCCCTCTGCATCGTCCCTCGTAATCCCTCCTACCCGGCCTCAATGCCTCACCTCTGTTAACTGCACGGACCGAGGCTGATGGCAGTGAAAATGAATGTGGCCCAATAACACTAAGAAGCACATAACTATCACACATCTATTGATACTATGCAATGCTCAAATTTAAGTTTATTGTCATCTTGTAGTCCTGGTGATATTTACCAGCCTTTGGTCTCATAGTATTTGATGTTGCCAGATCCCTTCATTTGCAAAGTTGCCCCATATTACACAGTTACCCACAATGAATCCTCTGCGCATACATATTTATTTTCTGACAAAAAGTTAAAAACTGAATTATGGTTCTGGCTCAAATGCAAAGAGTACCTGAAATTTGAACAATTATGGTTACCAATACACACAATACATGTCTGAACTTGTGGCACGCACCATGTTGTCACATTTCTTGTGGGCATTGGTAATCATAACTGCCAAATTCCAGTGGTTTCACAAATCCACAGAACCCCCCAAGACACATTATATGAAATTTGACCCCAGAGCCTAGGGGGTCAGGGTTTGCTTGCTCTTCCTCTTATATCTTATTTTGAGTTATTGTCTAGGACTTGGGGACTAAGATCAGGGCTGCAACTTTTCATTTAGGTTGCAGCCAACAAATAGCAACATGTAGTTAAGCTCACGTATCCTCTGTGACTTGAAATAAATGCACATTTTGAGCCATCATTTCTTAAAAACAACCAGACAGATTTACACTAGATTCCTAAAAGCACTCTTTCTGGATTGAGATCTAGCTTTTTTTCAAATTTGCTGTAATTCCATTGAGACATTTTGGCTCTAGCTGTGTGTAATTTTCCTCTGGGAAAACTGCCAGGGAAAAATGTATGTTGGGTTCCCACTTTTTCTCAGCCCCCTGCATTACGGATCACGCTCAAACCAGGGAGGAGCTGAGGTTGAAGACATGTTTTTTTAAATGTTTTGTGAAGATTTGACAAATGGCACCAAAGTTATGAGCAGGCAAAAAAAATATTTCCTTTCAAACCATGGGGCACCCTTACCCTCATGGCCATGTGAAGGGTTCCCACAGGGTCCTCAATTAAGTTCAACCACCTATTACCAAAGTATTGAAGTAACTTGAAATGAGCCATAAAAATGCGAATGATTGATAACACCATCCTGTCATGGAGAGTCTATAATAATAAGGTTGGGTTGGGGCACAGATATGTAGAATGGCTTTCTGGTATCCAATCAGAATGATCGAATCACAGCTACCTGTTTTGATTGGTTGGGGACAGCCATTCAGAATTTGTGACTGGCTGCCCCATCCAAACAGAGTAGGTTCCTGTGGTTAAATTATCCGATTTACTACTGAGCAGTCATTCAGATAGATGAGCTGAGCCATCAACCTGTGCCTTAATGGTCTTCTCTTGTTTGGGCAATGAATCCACTCTTTTTTCTATTCTGTCAACAGTTCACACTGACTCGGTAGCGAAAGTAAAACAAGCAATTGCAGTGCAATAGGTCTTGAATTTACGAGAGTTTGAGCTATTGGCATTGTAAATGACAATGACTTTTCTGCGTTGTTTTAAAAAAAGATAAATAAAATGCATTGTCATTCACCATGTCAATAGCTTAAACTCTTGCAAATGGGAGAATTATTGCATTACAAATGCCAGTGCCTGTGCTATAAAAAATTATAAAAAGCATTAAGGGAGAGTGTGTCCTGCCTGCTACAGCAGGCAGGACAAAGGTATTGAGAAAAATAGTGCTCAGAGGATGTAATTAAAGCCTACTGAGTAACAATACATATAACAGTAGGTGTTGCTATCGGAGGTTACACAATGAGACAAGGCGGTACTAAGGAGGGAGTACTAAGCCTATTGACCAATGAACAGCCACAGTTTACAGTGAACAATGACACAATCCAATGAAAAATATGGGCAGAAAGTGGGCGGATCTTGAAGTCCCTACTTAAATACAGCATGCCTTGCAGAGCAGCGCATGCGTTGGCCAGTAAACATTCTCTACCCGAGGGAACATTACAGGGTAAAACATGTTTCTTGCCTTTTCAAACTTCCCTTGTCACTTTAATGTGTAGGGCGTGTAAAGATGACCACCCTGGGGAAGAAGGCTTCTAAAGGCCTCTTTCTTTGACGAAATAACCTGGGAGCTGCTACTCCCTCCCACTTCGCCTCATATGGAGAATGCCGAAGGCAAGCCCGTCTATGCACGTCCGCGCCTGGACCGCGCCCAGTGCCAGGACCCCTGGCCCCCGACGACGGCAGACCACACAACGGACCTACGACGCCGCCACCCTCAATGCACTCAACGCCGGCCGAACCCCCGCCTGCCATCGAGCCACCCCGAAACGCCCCTCGAACCCTTCACCTGCCAAGCCTGCAAGTTCACCTGCCTCCGGACCTGCACCGCACCCGACAAGCCGAGCACCAACAGCAACCACCTCATGTGCATCCTGCTCAACACCCGCTCCGTCCACAGGCACGCCGTCGAACTCTGGAACCTGCTCGACACAACATCACCGGATGTCGCCTTCCTTACAGAAACCTGGTTGAATGCCTCCTCAGTGCCTGACATCGCCATAGCCATCCCGGACGAATACAAGATCACCCGGAAGGACCGCGTCAACCAGACCGGAGGAGGCATCGCCATCGTACACAAGAACACCATCCACATCACGACCAACCCCGACGACACCTTCACCGCCGCCGAACAACTCCATTTCCAGAAACACACCGATCCCAAGACCACCCTCAGAGGCACGCTCATCTATAGACCCCCGAGACCACGCACACAATTCAGCGAAGACATCGCAGACTTCATCAGCCCGCACGCCCTCCCCTCCGCTGACTACATCCTCCTAGGGGACCTCAACTTGCTGGACAACCTCGCCAACCTCGGACTCAAGCAACTGGTGAACACCCCCACCCACTACGCCGGCCACGCGCTTGCCCCGTCTTCTCCTCCAGCAAGCACATCTCCTTCAGCCACTCTACCGGACTCCTCTGGACTGACCACAGCTGCATCCACTTCAGCTTCAGAAGAACAACGACCCACCACCACCGGCAACAGACTCCTCGCAGGAGCTGGAGCAAGATCACCACCGAGCAGCTCACCACCTCCCTCCGCCAGAACCCTCCCACCAGCACAACGGACCCCAACGAAGCAGCCGACAACCTCACACAGTGGCTCACCAACTGCGCAAATGACCTCGCACCACTGAAGAACCCTCCCAACAGACCCGGCAGCAAGAAAGCCTCCTTGTTCACCGACGAACTCAAGAACTCTAAGAAGAACTGCCACACCCTCGAGAAAGCCTGGCGTCACAACCAGACCATGGACAACATGACTGCCCTCAAGCACGCCACCCGCAAACACCACCAGCTGATCCTCACCACCAAGAAGACAGCATTCACAGAACGAATGAACAACGCCCACAACAGCAAGGAACTCTTCAGCATCATCAAAGAGCTCTCCAACCCCAGCGCCGGAAACAACGACATCACCCCCTCGCAAGACCTCTGCGACTCACTCGCCTCGTTCTTCCACCGCAAGATCGCCGATATTCACAACAGCTTCAGCGCACCTACCACGCACCCAACCACCGTACCAACGCCCCCCACCACCATCCTCTGCGCCTGGACCCCGATCCGCACCGCAGACACCACCCGCACGATGAACACCATCCACTCCGGATTACCAACCGACCCTTGCCCCCACCACGTCTTCAACAAGGCCGACTCCATCATCGCACCCCAACTCCGGGACATCATCAACATCTCCTTCGACACCGCCACCTTCCCGGAGATCTGGAAGCACGCCGAGCTCAGCGCCCTCCTAAAGAAACCAACAGCAGACCCCAACGACCTCAAGAACTACTGCCCCATCTCGCTCCTCCCTTTTCCTGCCAAAGTCATCGAGAAGACCGCCAACAGACAGCTTGCCGCCTTCCTGGAGACGAACGGATCCCTCGACCCTTGGCAGTCCGGGTTCCGAGCCAATCACAGCACCGAGACCGCCCTCATCACAGCCACTGACGACATCAGATCCCTGCTCGACAACGGGGAAACAAAGGCCCTCATCCTCCTGGACCTCTCTGCAGCGTTCAACACTGTCTGCCACCGCACCCTAGTGCAGCGCCTCAGCAACATCGGAGTCCAAGAGAAGGCACTGGAGTGGATCATCTCGTTCCTCGCCGGAAGAACCCAGAGAGTCCGGTTCCCCCTGTTCACATCCGAGGCCACCGAAGTCATCTGCGGCGTACCACAAGGATCATCACTCAGCCCAACCCTCTTCAACATCTACATGAGCCCTCTCGCAGCCATCGCACGCAAACACAACCTCAACATCATCTCCTATGCCGACGACACCCAGCTGATCCTCTGCCTCACCAACGACCCCGCCACCGCCAGAACCAGCCTGCATGAAGGGATGAAAGACGTCGCCGAGTGGATGAAGAACAGCCGCCTGAAACTAAACTCAGACAAGACGGAAGTCCTCATCTTGGGATCATCGCCCTCCGCCGGGGACGACTCCTGGTGGTCGCCTGCCCTGGGCAGCGCACCCAAACCAACGGACCATGCACGCAACCTGGGCTTCATCCTGGACTCCTCCCTCACGATGGCCAAGCAAATCAACACAGTCTCATCATCCTGCTTCAACACCCTGCTCATGCTCCGAAAGATCTTCCGATGGATCCCCACCGAAACCAGGAAGAGGGTTACCCAGGCCCTCGTCACCAGCCGTCTGGACTACGGGAACACCCTCTACGCTGGAACCACAGCCAAACTCCAGAAAAGACTCCAGCGCATCCAGAACGCCTCAGCACGACTCATCCTGGACATCCCGCGCCACAGCCACATCTCCACCCACCTGAGAGACCTGCACTGGCTACCCGTCAACAAGAGGATCACGTTCAGACTCCTCACCCACGCACACAAGGCTCTCCATGACTTGGACCCGAAGTAACTCAACAGCCGCCTCATTTTCTACACACCCACCGCCAGCTCCGATCCGCCAGCCTCGCCCTCGCCTCCGTCCCAAGAATTCGGAAATCCACCGTCGGAGGAAGATCCTTCTCCTACCTGGCAGCCAAGACTTGGAACTCCCTCCCCACTCACCTACGGCTAACCCAGAATCACCTCTCCTTCAGGAAACTACTCAAGACCTGGCTGTTCGAGCAGTAGCGACCCCCCCACCTCACCCCCCCTCAGCGCCTTGAGACCTTACGGGTGAGTAGCGCGCTATACAAATGTTCTAATTGATTGATTGATTGATTGTTTGAATATCAGGTTTTTTAACACGTTGATGTTTACTTCCTGAAAAATATAACAGAAAGTCACAATTCAACAAGAGAGCTTCTCCCTGCTCTCTACCGACCCCGCACAATCAATGGGAGAACCCACACCAATTTTAAGGAGACATGAAGGTTTCTCTGAATGCACTACAGCTTAATTTCCTGGTGTGTTTTCAGTGCAATGGAAGCTTTGAGCAGCTCTGCAGGTCACTTTATGGAAATTCTTATGATCATAATCCACTTGGCTAGTTAGTTTCTGCACTAGGTTGTCCAATCTAAGAAATGTTGTTTAAGTTTATGGTCCTGAGCAGGCATGCTTGGGGAGAGAAATAGTGGGGAGAACATCTAGGAAAGATTCTTTGTTACTATAATTTCATATTACATTTACATTATAAAATGTAAAAGAAGCTGTCATAGTATGTAGCTACTTGGTACCAGCAGCGGTGGACTGCAGCTCTTCTATTGGTCACCAATATGTGACAGACCTCTTCGGTTATTCTGTGCCTGTTCGGTTGGTGAAAGCGATACCAAAGGGTATCATGGACGGCGCATTTGAGCAAATCAAACACTCACCCCCTGTCAACTGACCTTGGTTTAACCATCATCATTCTTTAGCTCACTCCACCATCCCAGTTCAGACAGGGCCATATGCAAATTAGTCAGACCCTGTGCCTCATGGGAACAGTCCTGCCCGAATTGCCAAGCCATGTCTTCCCTGGACCGGAAACAAGCATCCTGGGACCGGTTTCTGGCTAATCAGCCGTCATCAGCCAGTCTAGCTTGAATCCAGTGGCAAAGTGAGCAAGGGACCCACATCTGGGTATACCCTGCCAACTTAGGGCAGACAAAGCGATACCAAAGGGAATGATAGATAGAGCATTTGAGCAAATCAAACACTCACCCCCAGTCAACTGATCTGGGTTTAATCCATCATCATTCTTTAGCTCACTCCACCACCCCAGTTTAGACATTCCATCCATCATCTTGTGTGTTTTTCTGTTCGCTCTATGTGGGAAGGGTATGCCCAGACGTGGGTTCCGTGCTCACTACGCCACTGGAGTCAAGCTATCCTGGCTGATGACGGCTGATAGCCAGAAACCGGTCCTAGGATGCTTGATTCCAGTCCAGGGAAGACATGGCTTGGCCGTTCGGGCTGGACTGTCCCATGAAGCACAGGGTCAAGACTGATTTGCATATGGCCATGTCTGAACTGGGGTGGGGTGGTGAGCAAAATAACGATGGATTAAACCCAGATCTGTGACTGAGGGTGAATGTTATGCCATTGTACAACATTCCGTCCATCATCTTGTGTGTTTTGCTGTTCGGTTGGTGAAGGCTGGTTTATGGGTTGGTACAGTACTGGTTCGTGAACTAGACCTGTACCAGATATGTCTTATGCGAGTGCACTGAAGCAATGTAATGGAGTTACTATGCAGCCAGTATGGACTACAGCTGGCTGCCAACCTCTGAGCGCATTAGCATTAGTATGGGTCAGAAGAGCTATATATGAGTTGTCATTACTGTATAATAGCCGGGCTAGCCATAGGTCAGCCTTAAATATCTTACCTGGAAATAGAAAATAGTGTGCTGGTTGGACTGTTCTGTGTCTGTGGCATGTAACCTGTAAACTGTAGATTTTTCTTGAAGGTACAATTATCAATCCAGTTTATATCCTGGGGTTGTGGGATGAGGTAGTTATCTTGTAAATAGCAATGTATGCATGTCTTCCCAAAGTGTGTATGCTCCTGAATGCTTCAAATCTTGGGGCCATGTTTACAATAAAGTGACAAAGCGTGTCGTTAAGCCAAGAAGGCTAACGACATGCTTTGTCACTTTAGAAACGAAGGGCTGCACCATATTAACTAGAATATGTTGCAGCCCTGCGTATCCCCCTGCGTTGCGCTAACTTTAGCTGCCTAGCGCCACCGAGGCTCCCTTGCACCATAGTGTAAGGGTGCCTGTGTTGAGATGACATTTGTTTATGTGCAGGAAGGTTTGCCTTCCTGCACATACACAATCTCTAAATGCCATTTTGTAACTTCTATGTGTGCTGCTTAATTCAGCACACATAGAAGTTGCAAAACAGCATTTTTTTAATGATTGTTTACGTGCAGGAAGATGGACCTTCCTGCACATAAACAATCATAGGCAATTTGCTGTTTCAAAGTGTGCTGAACGGTAACAAGACAAAATATCGAATTCAAAATATAGAATTACCAAAATATCGTAGTCAAAATATAGAATGGACAAAATATCGAAGGGACAGAATATAGTGGTGAAAAATATCGAATTGAAGGTAAGTAATACAATATCGATTTTTTAAATTATAGAAAGTCAAAATATCGAAGTATATAATATAGGTATTAAAATATATCAATAATATCGAATTTTTTAAAGTGTTTTGTATGTTAGTATATAAGTGAAAAGTGTATATTATTTTTGTAATTTATTTTAAGTAATGGACTTTATGTTATTTCATTTTTGCGTAATTTAATTCTGTAGCAGGTTGTAGGTTTATACGGGAATAGGGTAGGAAGTAATTTACTTATATTAAATTAAATATTAATTTTTAGAAATTACTAAATATTTTGAATTTAATTTTGGGTTTTAGTTCTGTAGCGGGCTGTGGGTTCATAGGGGAATAGGGTGGGAAGTAATTTAATTGTAATTAATTAAATATTTTTATTTATTTATTGGTATTCATTTTGAATTAATTGTTAATACATTTTTAATTGCTAATTAATTTTTATTAATTGATTAATTGATAATTATGTATTTTCTGTAGCCGGTTGTGGGTTTATAGCGGAATAGGTTGGGAAGTAATTTAATTTTATTTAAGTAAATCATTTTTATTTATTTATTGGTATTGATTTTTTATTTATTGTTAATTAATTGTTAATTAACTTTTATTAATTGGTAATCAATTTGTATTAATGTATTAATTGATAATTACGATGATTGTATCAATTTATTTTCTGTAGCGGATTGTAGGTTTATAGGGGAATAGGGTGGGAAGTAATTTAATTGTAATTAATTACGTATTAAAAATACATTTTGTGTATTGATAATTAAATTATGGTTAATTAAATATTAATTGGTATTATTTTGTATTATTAACTAGTTTGTGTTATTGAAAATTAAGTAGTTGTTAATTAATTATGAATAGCTAATTAATTTTAATAACTAATATTTATTTTTATTTATAATTGATTAAATATTACATAATATTAAATTGGCAAATAATTTTAATTAATGTTTTATTGGTATTGATATTTAATTTATTTTTATTAATATATTAAATCATTACTTTCCCTACTGTTAAATTTACTAGAGTGGGAATAGTAATTTTTACCCCTATGCTATCCAACGCTTTACCTACTGTTGCACTCTCTGGAGTGGGAATTGTAATTTTTGCCCCTACGCTATTCAACACTTTTCCTACTGCTGCACTCTCTGGAGTGGGAATAGTAATTTTTACCCCTACGCTATCCAACACTTTTCCTACTTTTGCACTCTCTGGAGTGGGAATAGTAATTTTTACCCCTACGCTATCCAACGCTTTCCCTACTGTTGCACTCTCTGGAGTGTGAATAGTAATTTTTACCCTCCCGCTTTCCAACGCTTTTCCTACTGTTGCACTCTCTGGAGTGGGAATAGTAATTTTTACCCTCCCGCTATCCAACGCTTCCCCTACTGTTGCCCTCACTGGAGTGGGAATAGTAATTTTTCCTAGCCCCGCTATCCAACGCTTTCCCTACTGTTGCCCTCACTAGAGTGGGGATAGTAATTTTTACCCCCCGCTATCCAACGCTTTCCCTACTGTTGCACTCTCTGGAGTGGGAATAGTAATTTTTACTCTCCAGCTATCCAACGCTTTCCCATTCTGTTCCACTCACTGGAGTGGGAATAGTCATTTTTACCCCTACTCTATCTAACACTTATCCTACTGTTGCACTCACTGGAGTGGGAATAGTCATTTTTACCCCTACGCTATCCAACGTTTTCCCCACTGTTGCACTCAATGGAGTGGTAATAGTAAATGTTACCTTCCCGTTATCCTATGGTAAAAATATTGTATATTTTTTATTAATAATATCTCTCTATATATATATATGTATTAAAAAATAAAATGGTATGTTTTTTAACTTAAATTAATTATTTAATAATTTTAAGGTTATTTAAGTATTTTTAAGTATGTTTTAGTTAGTTATTTTTGTTATTTCATTAATTTTAAATTAATTTTAAGACATTTAAAAAAATTCTAAATTTTGACTAACTATATTTTTTAAAACAATATTTTTGATTCGATATTTTTGTTCTTACCTGTTTGTAGATAGGAATTCGATATTTTTGCATTCTATATTTTTTCTTCGATATTTTGGTAATTCTATATTTGTGTATTTGATATTATGTCAGTGATCCGTACTGAACAAGGCAGCACACATAGAAACTGCAAAAATTAGGAGAAATAAAGCATTTCTCCTTGTTTTGCCTGTTTAAGGCC
The DNA here is from genome assembly GCF_964263255.1 of Lissotriton vulgaris. Classification (NCBI taxonomy): domain Eukaryota; kingdom Metazoa; phylum Chordata; class Amphibia; order Caudata; family Salamandridae; genus Lissotriton; species Lissotriton vulgaris. The sequence continues at coordinate 202,753,744 of NC_141690.1, read as the reverse complement.
TGGTTTTCCCTGGTTTTAATTTTGGAGCTGCCTCCTATTTACACTGCCCTTGTAAATAGGAGACAGCGTCAAGATCAATTAGTGTTGCAGTGGAGCACCCACTGCAACACCCAATGCCCTCTCCTTTCACGCTAAATACAGCATGAAAAGGTGCCTTATTTACAAGGCAAAGTTAAGTATTGTTAAGTGGCTTTACGCTGACTTGCAAATAAGGCGAGGCCCCTATTGCCATCACAACGTCACTGAAAGTGAGGTTGTGGTGGTGTTAGGGGCTTGTAAATATGCCCCTTGGTTTGTATCGAGTTTCAGACCTTGGTGGCTCTGGGACCTATGGAGAGAGCCTTGAATATTGCTCTTCTACCTACAGGAGTTCAGTGGAGTGATTGCAGCACCCGAGTCTTGCATTCTCTTGGGTGAAGGCAGAAAAAGAGTCTTGGAGGAGCATTTTAGATTAGTTGTTTTTTGTGTATGATGAAACTCGGGACCCCACAGGTATAGGCTATTAGATGAGTGTAGGAGTTTACAACTCATGCCTTTACCATGGGTCTCTTGCCACACAATGCCTTTACCACACATTACCTCTATCATGCAAGACTTAACCTTGCATATGCCTTTACCATACATACAACTAAGGTATATATCAGGTGTGTTTCCCTGAAGTAAACCTATCCTATGTGGGAGTGTGACTATATTGTAAGTATGGCATTAAGTTTACCTTTAAGGTACCCTATGTGCACCGAAAGATCCTTCCGTATTGTTAGTATCAAGGCTGTTTTATGGTGCACTGGCATGCTAGAAGTTATAATGGACATTATAGTTGAAATGTGTTCCCCAATATCATTTATATGATATTTTATTTAAATATCACACAACAGTTACCTTTTGTTTTCATATAAATTGCTCCTGGAATGAAGCGCAATCCATGGTTCAAAAGAGGTAGGATATATTCAGTTGCGTTTGTATTTTAACTAGGCCTGGGCAGAGTTTGCAGAGTTCAGGTCCACGAAATTCCACAAAGTGGTGGAAAATCTCTGACAGCAGGGTCATATAAGACATGCTGCTCACACTGATTTTTAGCACCAGGAGTTTGTCCCATTCTGTAAAATCAGCACAATTCAGAAAAGGGGGTGGTGATGGACAGAGTATCTGAATTAAGCAGAACACTCCTACCCAGTCCAAAGATCAGGGCTTGATCCATCACCGTTTTTTAGCTCACTGCACCATCCCAGCTAAGAACCTGGCTACATGCAAATTAGTCTGTCCCTGGCCCAGTGCATCATGGGAACAAGGCAGACCAAACTACCAAGCCAATTCTTATACTGGGAAGGAAACAAGCTTCCGGGGTCCGGTTTCTGGCATTTCAGCCGTCTTCGGCCCGGTTCGCTTGAATCCTGATGGTGCAGTGAGCAAGGGACTCACATCTGAGTATACCCTTCCACGCTTATGGTGGACAAAACGATTCAGAAAAGGGGGTGGTGATGGACAGAGTATCTGAATTAAGCAGAACACTCCTACCCAGTCCAAAGATCAGGTCTTGATCCATCACCGTTTTTTAGCTCACTGCACCATCCCAGCTCAGAACCTGGCTACATGCAAATTAGTCTGTCCCTGGCCCAGTGCATCATGGGAACAGGGCAGACCAAACTACCAAGCCAATTCTTATACTGGGAAGGAAACAAGCTTCCGGGGACCGGTTTCTGGCATTTCAGCCATCTTCGGCCCGGCTTGCTTGAATCCTGATGATGCAGTGAGCAAGGGACTCACATCTGAGTATACCCTTCCACGCTTATGGTGGACAAAACGATTCAGAAAAGGAGGTGGTGATGGACAGAGTATCTGAATTAAGCAGAACACTCCTACCCAGTCCAAAGATCAGGGCTTGATCCATCACCGTTTTTTAGCTTACTGCACCATCCCAGCTCAGAACTTGGCTACATGCAAATTAGTCTGTCCCTGGCCCAGTGCATCATGGGAACAGGGCAGACCAAACTACCAAGCCAATTCTTATACTGGGAGAATTCAATACACTACATGATTTTTAAATTTCCCTCGCCCACTACATAGTGGCATGCTTCATTATAAGGTGTGCTACTACACTCTGGTGCAGACCAACACACAGAGTGGAGCAAACAAACATAATAGTTTGGGGCAGTTACCCCCTCAAAAAGAAAGGGCTCCTATAAACAAAAAAATTTAAAACTACCTAAGAGGGTACCCTCCTTGCTTTATTATGGGCCTCTCCTGGCAGGGTTAAAACATTTAATTTGGAGTATACCGGGATGATTAGTTCCCTGTAGCATTTATTGCCATTATCAACATGCTTCGACCTTTCCAATGCCTCTGAAAGTTGAAGACCTGCGTCAGGATAAAGATCCCTTGTATTATTAGGCCTAAACATTCCCTCCCTGTCGCTGACTTAATAGAGGTGGGTAATCCCTACTCCGCCATACTTACCCATTTATGACACACTCTCAGGAACTTCCCGAGTTTCATATGATTCAATCCGAACCCGGGGTTGGAGTGGAAACGTCGCCCTGTAGTCACATTTTAGATAAGGGTCCGATGTCGCCCGTACAGCCACTCTCAGCCCTCCTTATGTATTTCAAACAAGTTTCAAAAATCCAGATTTTCAAAAAAAGAAAAACAAAATTGTACAAATAAATGGCAGTCTAGTAGTAATGTCTAAAGGTCCATAAATGTGATTGATTTAAATAGGCATTGCTGATGTTTTTACTTGTTTTGGTCGAAAACATTGCTTATTAGTATTAGTTAATGTCAGGAAAACTACTCATTTAATTAACGATTTTACTTGTGACACGATTTTACTGCTGTTAAAATATCCTATATCAGAGTTAGAATGACAGTCCCAAAATCGGGTATTGTGAACTTACCCGTCCTGGAATAAATCCCCCCTATGTTCTTTAGTCGCTACAGCTCTTCCTTTCCAACATGATCCACGGGGTCTGAAGCACACACCATTTTCAAGTGGAGAAAGATCAAAAGTCCCTCTTCCCTGTTAGTGCCTCTAACATTAATTCTCAGACATACTAAGGCAGCCATCATATTGGAATCTCAAATATGTTCCTCAACATCAGCCTTCATCGAATTGAGGCCATATTACAATTCTTATAGTACCTTTAAGAGAGTTGAGCATTGTGAACTAATCCCGGGCTAAATCCCCTAACATTCCTCTATCGTTACAGTTCTATCTTCTTGATGTAAACCACTGCCCCATTTTGAAGGTGAGATGAATAGAAGACCCTACTTCCACGTTTGTGCCTGTAAGGTTATTTCCCAACATACTATGGCAACTGCTATAATGGAATGTTAGATACATAACTCTAATTTGGTGTTTATTCTTTTAGGACAATATTACAGAATATTTGAGGCGAGAGAAATATTTAGATAGTCTAAATGAGATCTCTTGATTAACTCCAATATCATTCTAAGATGTGAACATTTTCCTTGGAAGGTAGTACCTGAGTAATTAAAAAAAAAGATTTTTCATATATGTCTCAGGCTCCCAGTTAGTATATTGAATATGATGGTGAAATTGTTGAAGTATCAACTAGTTTGATTTCATAGAAGCCAATTGTGTATCTTAATGAAATGATTGTACATTGTGTAATGTAATCTGCAAAAGAAAGGTCCGAGACACTTTACTAATAATGTAACCATTAGGAGATAAGTTGCTTTAAGCATTATGCAATTATTATGTTTCAACACAATGTGGTGGTAAGGATATTTAGAGCATATCTCAACTGGTAATAGCAATGTATAGATAAGGAGGATAAAAGTTTTGATATATTGTGAACTTTGACAAGATTAGTATATATCTATTACATAGCCACATTACATTAATACACTATTGCTTTGGGTTTATAAGTGATTTATTCCAAACCAAAAAACCTCCATAAGGAAAATACTTTACAAGTAAAAACAAAAATGAAAAACTGTCTAAATATTTCTCCCTCCCTAAATACTCTGTAATAAGATGGTTGGAGCAGGGTAATTTTGACTTCGCACTTCAGTAAATACGCAATATAAACTTGCACTTAGCACATGTTTTCTGTGTGGCCAAATGATACTAATGTAATGTTTTGCACATTACATCACTATTAAACTATTAAATTATATTTACTTTAGAAACTAAAATGATGTATGTATTGTGTGCACCAATGTTTCACTTTTGCACTCATTATAGTCCTTAGTCACATTTAGAGGGGTATACTCAAAACTATCTTACCTTTATGAACCTTAAAATGAATCTAATATACTGACAGTTTTATTAATTTGTGTTTGAATGTGCACAAGCATATTAAATGTGCATCATTGATTTAATACTTTCACTTGTTCTAACTAAGCCTGTATTTTGTTCTGCATAGAATGCAGATTTCCATTTCTGCTTGCATGTATTTTCCTTGCAGGTGCAATTCACATGGTTTGTTAGTTCGAGAATAGATGCAACACTGTACTAGTGATAGAGAGAAAACTTGAGATGGAGAACTTGACAAGGAACATGGCAGAGCATCAAGTTTCCATTTATCAATGTTGCAAAGGCTCATTGGTGACAATGGACAATACCGTTCCCATGACTGGTCTGGGAGAAAATGTTGATGTTAAAGGTTACAAAATGAGAATGGAAAGGACAATGGAACCCTGATGATGTGGAAAGAGGGGCAAGTTACCTGGGACATTCTGGTAAAAATAATTGGAGTTCACACTGCCTGAGATTTCAGCCACTTTCGTTTTGACTTTGAGATCTTTAGACCTCTATGTTTATTAACTTTGACTCTTTCACAATGTGGCTTAGGCTAAACACCCATTTCCCCAATGCAGGAAGACTCTTGACTGAGCTTCTGAAATGCTGACACCTTCCTATACCTTCCCATACATTTCCACATTTTCCAATTTTTCTGCATTTCCTTGATTTTTCAGATCCTGTTAGGTCTAAAACCATCCTCTTAGTTTTGACTTTAAGTTAGATGATCTTAGACTTCACTCATGTATAGAAGAGAGTCTCAGAAACTTTTCTCTGAGCACCAAATTCCATTATTGATCTTATGTATTACTGTGACTGAACTTCTTGTTTGTCTTCTATTGGTACACCTAAACGTCTTTTGGAGGTTGGGGTTTCAGTGGTTATTCTGTATCTTAATAGCATAGTACTGAGGTTTGTTTACCTTAAACTGATTTCTAATTTATAGCAAATCTTCTTAACAATAGTCACTGATTACTGATCCTTACTGTATAGCAAATGGGTTGCACTGCCATTTAAATTGATTGATTGAATGATAACTCCCTTAACTTCTCAGTCAGTGAAGGAAAAATCCACTGGATAGCCAATAGTAAAAGGGTTGGGCCAGAGCCCTTATGGTCAGAATAGAATAAACACCAAATCTGAAGCTTATATCTAACACTCCAGAAAGGCGGTTACCATAGAATGTTGAGAAATTATCTTGCATGGACGAACATGGAAGAAGGACCTTCTACTCTTCTCCACTACAAAATGGTGCTGGTTCTGGATTCCACAGATCACGTCAAGAAGAAAGAACTTTAGTGATTGATGAATGTTAGGGGGTTTAGCCTGGGATTAGTTCACAATGCTTGACTCTTTTAAAGATTCTATAAGCATTGTAATGTCACCATAATTCAATGAATGCTAATTTTGATGTACATATATGATATTCCAATATGGTGGCTGCCTTAGTATGTCTGAGAATTATTGTTACAAGCACTAATATTTTCAGGCAAATTGATTAAAAACATCAGCAATACCCATCTAGATCACCGGGATTCATGGAACTTTTGGCATTACAACTAGACTACATAACAATAAACGACATAAGAGTGACTAAAGGTGCTATGGTGATATTATCAAGAAGCAACCAAAGAAAGCGATCATATACGGTAAGTAAGTGTGAACAGGTGTTTCAAAAAGGGGAATAAACCTTATTTCTTAAAAGAACCCTCACTCACCAACCTGGTTGTGACATGCTTCATCATAGAATTTGCGGGCTGTGGATGCGTTCCGAGTAGGTTCCTGGCGGGGAGTCGTTGTTTAACAAATTATATGCAACGTGAAGATTTGCCCCCACCGCAGGCCCATGTGGCACATACAACCACCAAGTATTGTTTTGACCCCTGGTGAATTCTAGGAGTGCCCACACTGGTAAAACCGTGAGTTTTTTCACCTTCACACATATATCCTCACGGATAGGACACGCCTTAGCGTGCGTGGACCACCGGGGATATTTTCCAGTACTGAAGAAAGCTGAGCTGAATATAGCATTAAACAGCTGAAACATGTCGACCTATACCTACTAGGACACAGTGGTTCAAATAGCTAGACCACCAGGTGTCCTTTTCACTTGCTTTTAATGGTACCAGCTGACCATTTAATAAAATAATTTAGGGTCCAGCTGTTATCTTTTAAACTCACAACCACCTCACCTGAGCACACTCTTATGATCCCATTACAAAAACCAGCTCCGCTGTAAATCAGGCGTTGTAGCACACTGGGGGGACATTCGGTCTCCCCAGTGGGAACCCTATGATGAAGCATGTCACCAACTGGTTGGTGAGTGAGGGTGAGCTGTTGAAGCACTGTGCTCTCACCAACCATTGTCTGGATGTAGCTCTTGACTTAAATGTGAGCGAGCTTGGGCCCACAAAAATTTCTCTTCAACCAGATTGTCTTTATAGCAGCTTCAGAGGTAAGAGGGAGACTCACAATTGAATTTCAGTATAGTGTAACCAATTTGGTGACTCAATAATCCACTCAACAACTAAATCTGGGATTAGAAAGATTTAATTATAAATTTAGAAACCAATCTATATATACCAGTCTCAACATTATCATATAGAAATACAGAATGAACAAAATTAGTACAAATCTCGTAAAGAGGTTCACCCTATATAATACAAAGCAGATAACTAATTCTATAAAGACTTTCTCTAGAACTTTTTCATGATTCCGGCACAAATTGGACACTTGCACACCTTTCCCGCATCAATCAGTTGCATCTTCATTTGCCCTTGGTCATTCTTCTGCTCCTACATGAGAACTCACCTCCTTGCTTGTTGCCACATTTCTCCTTACCAAACTTTGTCTTCGCATACCTTGCTATCTAATGAACACAAAATCCTTCTATGCTAACTAATGAGGCTTTGCCTACACCTGCAGTGGAAACAAAAATACGAGCAAATATGTTCTACATTGTAGGATAAATACTAATTACACGCTAGGCTTTAAACGGAAGCTTGAACTGAACGGTTCTCAGTAGCAGTGGGTAGTGGGAGCGCTGCCAGGCGGTGATGTGGGGCGGGGTAGAGGCAGGGTGGGGGGTAGTAAACTACGGAATACGGACAAATACAGGTAAGTAAACTATAAATAAATAAAAACAAATGTAGTTGTGCGCACTGCATCGCCAAATTCGATGCAGCGCATGCAACAAAATTAGTTTTATTTATTTATATGCTTACTTACCTGTATTTGGCCATATTCCGTAGTTTACTACCCCCTACCCTGCCCCTCCCCCGTCCCACGTCACTTCCCGGCAGCACTCCCACTACCGACCGATACTGACGGTTCTTGAGGCCCACTCTCATGTCAATTTAGCAGTGCCTAGGTTGCAAATACGTGCACATTTCTAAACACATAACAAATGCAGCTTCCTAATGCATGAATAAATTGCAAAGAATTACAAAGATATCATTTCAAATGCACCACCATGGAAATAATTGCTTGTTACACGTATAAATGTTTAAACATTAGTCAACATATATGCATTCTATTTATCAACTTCACAAGACACATCTTAAATGTTAACTTTTCCTGACACATTAATATGTAAATATCATATAGACCTTTATTAGTCTCCTTTTATGCACACAATTATAAGTCTCATTAATTTTCACGAGGAGTACTTTAAATAAGCACTCCTATAGTATCTTAGGATGGGATCAAAATTACACTGCTCAACATATGTGCCGCTCACTCACGTGTGCTCCTCACTCACTCAGAGGATGGGGATGGTGCACTGCTCAAAGCTCCTTGTGTCGTCACACTCCACTGTGCTGCATCAGTAACACTCTAGCATCAGAAACCCCAGTAGGTAAACAGGGCTGGAAACACTGTCCCAGATGGAAGAGGAAGACAAAATGACAAAGATGCTCTTGGAGTGCAGGAATATGCAGCCCTTTCAGAGCAAGCATGCCCACGTGCCTTTGAGGTTCTCTTTTAATTGAAATGCAGCCACAGTTAAGAACCAATAGGCAGAGAGCCTGAGCCTGGTGTGTTTCAGTCTCAGCAGTTTGTGGTGCTCCCTGCCAGACCTGGCTCGTGCAAAAACCAAGCATGACACAGTCCTGCTCTCTATATATCACCATGCAGGGAGCTGCACTTCGTTTCAAGTTCTTGTCAGGTGTATGGGCAGGCCCGGCCCGTGCAGGGCGTTATACCGGGGCGGTGACGTCAGGCAGGGGAGGGGCAGGGTGGGGTTTTCTAAAATGCAGAATATGGACCATTACAGGTAAGTAAAAAAAAAAAAAATGAATAAAACATTTCGTTGCCTACGCTGCATCACATTTGGCGATGCAGCGCGGGCAACGAAATTCGTTTTATTCATTTTTTTCGTTACTAACCTGTAATGGTCCACATCCCGCATTTTAAACCCCCCCCACCCTGCCCCTCCCCCGCCTGACGTCACCGCCCCGGTATCACGCCCTGCATGGGCCAGGCCTGTGTATGGGCAGTGGCAAAAATGGTGCAGGGCAGACAGTGCAGCGAGGATAAGTTATCTGGTGGACCGCCAGCATAAGCCGCAGCTTTTAGGTATGTTTGTTTGTACAGCCGGCCACCTCCTTAAACTGTGGCCATTTGAACCCTGTGCCTATAACTGATGTGGGGAGTCTCCGGTCTGTAAACAGGTGTATTTAAGTGTGTGCAAATGTCCATGCAGAAGCCTACCAGTGTGTGTGTGCCTGGATGTGTGGTGTACGTGCCGTCTCTTACCTTGTGGGTGCACACTTAGGGGCATATTATCAACAACTACCCATATTTATCGCTAAATAAGCTTAGCGAAATTTTTTTATTGCCGGATTTTATCGCAGAGCTAACGTGCTATTAGCAACGCTTATCTCCAATACGATAAAATATCCGGTGGTAGCGCAGAAATGCGTGAATATCGCTGGAATCCAGCGATATTCAGGCATTATTGCCAATAGGGTCTTAACCGGAATATCCAACTCCCATTGGATATACAGGTTAAGAAGTGGTCTGAGCAGGTGTTAGTTTTCAGCGATATTCACGCTTAGCGCAAATTTTTTCATTGCTACGCCTGTGTTGATAATAGGCGATAGCGATGTTACCGACTGCTTTCATTCGCTAACAGGTTGGGTACGCCCACTTTGCATGCCATTAGCGATAAATATCGCTGACATGCAAAGCGGGCCCCAACCTGCTCGCTATGACCTAAAAGCTGTCGCTAACTGATGTTAGTGACAGCTTGCTAATAGGGCGATGAAATTATCGGCGCTTTGTGGCCGAGACCGGCTGCAAAAGCGGCGATAATTTCATTTTGCCTGCCTTGGTAATATGCCCTTTGGTCCCTCTAAGTTTGCACGTGATTTGTGTGACTCTTTCTGCTTCCTATACGAGAAACACAAGAACTAGAGGCGTAAATAGTAGGGGTATGTAAGACTGGGGGTTATAGCGCTCTAGTTATCGACCTTGTAATTGTGACAGTCTGAGGCGGCCCTGTATAAACACACTTTCTTGACTTCAGATAAAAGAATGGATAAGTTGGCCATGCTGGGAATTCGAACTCGTGACCTGCGGGTCACGCACAAAATGTCAGTAAAGAGCACTGAAACTCTGCATAGGCTTTGAAAAAAAAGCTCTTATATGCCCACTAGGTTGATATCAATAGTTTTAGATGAGAAAGAGTAAAACTATAGACCTATATATAATTCACGCAAACCCAATTCGGTTCCATAATTGGCTCTGATGCTTGCACTGCTCAAAGAGGCTTTGCCTACTTCTAGAAGAGAAAATGGGGCCTGCTCTAGTTATGTGTTCTTTGTATATCTCCCTTTTAGCGTGGATATTTGGTATGCAGTTAACGTTCCAAGCCTGTAAACAAATATGGGATTTATTGATCCAGTCTACATCTTTCTCGGATCCAAGTGTTGCAGTAAAGAAAGATCTACGGGGACAGTTTTATACAGACTCACGCATAACATGTCACAATAAATACAATGTTGTAAAACACAGTGTTTTTATTGAGGCCTTAGAGTGCGTGCACGCACACCATCCCGCGCGGCGTGCCGGTGTATGGGGTAATTGAACTGCACAGCACATTTCACCCATGCCAGAGAGGCTGCGGCGGGCATCTTTTCGGCCATTGGTTATTTTCCAGCCGGCGGAAGGAGATGCTGTCATCTGCTCACGTGACAAAATAAAAAAAATGTCGCTAAGCTTATTTAGGGATAAATATCGGTAGGGACAGTGCTTTAAATGGGCCGGTACTCACCGGTACTGGGTACCGGCACTTCCTAAATTTATCACTTTGAGTACCGGCACTTCTTTTCTTCAAAAGAAGAGTACCGGTACTCATAAAAAGGTAGGCTCGTGGCTGTGCTGGTGAGCCGGAGTGGGACATGTCACTGGCAGCGGAGGCACTGCTTCTGCAGCCCCCTGCCACCCATCAGAGCCCCAGCTGAGCTATTCAGCAGGGCTCTTTTGCATAATGTCCGGTGCTCGCCGTCATGCTGTGCTTGAAAGAGGTGGGGCGGGATTCATTTTACCTGCTAGTGTGCGCTTGTGATTTTCAAAGCGCCGCACTTCAGGTAGTGACAAGTGAAAAGTAAGTCAGTGTAGGGTAACACTTTGAACATAAATGTTATCAGACAAAAGGGCGGCAGAATCTCACACGTCCTTTCTCTTGATGTGAGTGTTAATGCCCAGACAATGCGATCGAAGAGGCCCCGGAGCGCTAATCTGTTTTCTGCATTGAGGCGCCTACCTTCCCAACGCCAAATGCCTCCATTAGCCGGTCTGCTTCTTATATGCCAATGCTGTGGCAGGATGTTTAATTTCCTGCCTGCCAGCCGGCCCCAGTGCACCCATGAAATTCCCTTGCTGCCTGGAGTTGAAGGAGGGAGCCGGTGTTTGAGAATCCATCACCTGCTCACCTCCTCCTGTTATTGCTGAGCCCGACTTCTGCCCAGACTTACCACGCCATCGTGAGTCTCATAGGGGGAGCAGGTGGTCTGACTAGGCCTAGGTCTGACTCTCTGAAGAAGAGACAGGCTAGAGACCCCCGCGGTGCCAGGCCAGCAGCTCCTCGGTGGATCGTTCAGACAGCAGTAAAGAGATAATTTAATATTCTCCTGCTGCTGACATTTAAACTGTGTGTTACAAAAATGATTAGGGCTCCAGCACGGCATAGGTCCTTGCAAATGGGCACACTAGAGTTGTCTGTCTGGGCTGAATATGCGCTACGTTTTGTCTAAACTAGCAGTTTTGCTGATTTATTAGTAGTGCAAAGTGTTTACCATCCCTGCTTGACACTGACACTACAAAGCAGCACCTTTTATTTTCTCAGCACAGTTACACTTGCTACGTCAGAGATAACTCATGGGATTATTGTTGCCGATGTCGAGAAGTCAGAGTTTTCTCTACTGACAGTTTGCACTATGACCATTAAGTAGCTTAGATGGTTAATGCGCCTTCAAAAAGGCATATTGTATTGTACTATATTGTATGTAGATAGCTCAGTGAGTTGCTGTTTTTGTCATAGAGATCCCTTTGTTATATGTGGTTTGGGCGCACCTGAAGCTGAGGTTGGGGTGGAGGGTGCTGATTTTTATTGAAATTAAATAATACCTTCAAAAGCACCTGCTGCTGAGTTTGACTTCCTTGTTGCTCAAATGAGTGCCTTTTCTGATATTTGTCTACTTCCATTGACTTCATACCATGGTTATGCTCGCAAGAATGTGCCCCTCTAAGTATTACACATCTAGTTGTTGCCTGACTCTCGTAAATCCACTGAATCTATGAAAATGTCACACATGCAATCTGAAACAGCAGCTCGACTCAAATGTGTAATTTTTTAATATTTATATGATTCCCTCATTTTGCTAGTGAGAAAGTGTCACTCACACCGTTGAAATGTCACTCATAATTACAATGAAAATATGAAAATGTCACACATAGCAATCTGAAACCTTGGCAGCTTTGGTGGTCCATTCTGGCCCTGTGTTGTGAACACATTCACACTATCCTCTGCGTTTGCGTAAACACAGGAATCCTGGCAATCCCCTGGCAGTGGCAATTAAAAAAGCCATACTGAAGAGTATAACATGGCTTTTAACATACCAAAATCTTTTGTGTGCCTGCTTATGTTTGTCTCTTTGCCTGCATTTGTAAGCCAGTTTTTTTGTGAGAAAAAAAGTGAGAGAGAAAGAATCAAGACTCTCTCAGGAGATATTTTAAAGAAAATGTGTGGCCCTTTGTGTGTACATGTCTGCTCGGCGACAAATAATAACGTAGTAGGGAGGGTTGGTGAGTGAGTGAGTGGATGGGTGAATGAGTGAGCAAGGGTGGATGTGCAGATGAATGGATGGATGAGTGAATGGATGGGTGAAAGAGGATGGATGATTGGATATAAGGGCCGATGATGGGTGGATAAGTTAAATATTGGATGGATGAATGAAAGGTAGAGATGCATGAAAGGGTGGATGATGGATGAGTGAAAGGAGGGATTGAGTGAAAGGGTGGATTGAATGAAAGGGCGGATGGTATTAAGGAGTGAAAGGGTTGATGGATAGATGAGCGAAAGGATTGATGGGTGAGTGAAAAGTTGTATAAAGGGATGGAGGAGTGAAAAGAAATAATGGATAGGTTTCAGGAGGGATAGATAGGTTTGGATATGAAGGGTGGACAGACGGAATGGTGAAAATCAACTGAATGATGGATGAACAACTGAATAGACAACAGAATGTAAACGGTAAATGGTGAACATCAGCAGGTAAATGGTTGGATGAAAGGATGAATGGATAGATCAATGGAAGAGACAAGAGATATCTTCTGGGGAGGGTTATGATGATTTGCTTGGTGCCATAAGAGCTTTGGTTCAAAGTGGGGGTATTTTCAGTTTCTTCCTACTCAATTGCTCAAAAATATATAGTATTGTGCTAAACAACAGCAATTAACAGTATGGCATTAAGAAGGTGCAACTATTGCAAAACAAAGTAAATGTTAACATATTTTTGCATTTCTCTTTCATTTTGTGTAATGAGTTAACCTGCTTTGTTTATATAACCACATTTATCATGTGTTTTGGTGTGTGCTGCAACTATTATAGAAGTCGTTAAGTGTCATCATGTCCTGTCCTTAGCCCCGCCCCTAGCCCCGCCCACTCACTACACCTCTAGCGCATTTTAATGAGTACCTGCACTTATTTTTTTCCCATTTAAAGCATTGGGTAGGGAGATGTTGTCATCTTCTCACGTGAATCAATAAAAAAAATGTTGCTAAGCTTATTTAGGGATAAATATTGGTAGCGCCGGAAAACTCTTGGGTAGTTGAGCGCCTTATAAAATTAAATAACATAATATAACTCAGTGTTTATGGCATGACGTCCTAGGCTGGGCCCGAAGGTTCCTCCGTGCCCTTGGGAGCTTTCAGTCTGGGGCAAGGACAGCTCTTTCCAGTGTCTCCGCGCCCTACACTTCTCAACTACTACAACCTTATATGTCCATCATTAACACCATTTTTATTATGTATCGCTCCAGCAGTATTAGAATTTGGTACACATTGGAGTGTAACTGTAGTGATTATGATTAACAATTGTTGTCGGTTTAGCCAGTAAAGGCTGTAGTTCCTTATTCATTTCCTGGCTTTATTTTCATGACCTTTCACTCTTTGCTTCAGGTTTCCGAGTGGTGGGATTAGGGAGTTTTTTTAATATCTGTGGGATTGACTAGGCAATTTTCCTATATGAGATCTATGTGCTATCCTTTATGCTACTTTTTTTGGGCAGATTTTTTATTTGAAATATTTTTCTAATTTTGAATACAATTCAGTGCTCTTTTCACTCCGAAAATACTTCTCTGATGTATTACGTGATATATTGTATTGTTATAATATGTATTATATTTCTTATTATAGTATATAATATCTTCTATAGTTCATGCATAACTGTTCCAATGTAAATCACTCTTCCACTTTTTGGATCTTACACAGGCTAAATAACACTGTTAATACATAAATACATCCATTAGTAGCTCTGTTATGTTTAGAGTCACTAGAAAACCGGATTGTGCAGCTGCAACATTTTCCTTATAATTACGTATGTACTATACGTGCCATCATCCCTCTGTTACATTAGTTGTAGATTTCAAAAACATTTTTTTCTAGAAAAATACTGATCAAAAGCTACTAAAAAGCGTGCTGCGTGTGGTGCAGTGGCGAACACTCTGCAACTGCTATCATCTTTCTGTTATTAATTGCTGCAGTCAGGTTTTACACTTATTCTAATAAAGTGAAACTTTTGCCCAGACAGCATAAATGCCCCCTGTTAATTGCCTAGGTATAGGTTTTGGCTACAGCATGAAAAGATTCTGACATTCATATGAACTTCAAACGGGATGGGAAATTCATGTAGCATCATAGGCCCTTATCCCAATGCAGCTGGGGTGCTTTTAGAGGTGCACTTTTTGAACACAGACCAAAACCAAAATTAAACTAAAAACCAGTTCAGAAATATGACAGGGATGCAGAATAAAAAGGGTCGCATGTTTTATTACTTAGTCTGAGCCAAAGTAGTCTTGCTTTTTGCCAAGTGCAACATTGTATGTTTTAAGAACCAGTATTGCTCTTCAATTTAGAACGGGAAATTGTAATAAAATAGTGTTCCTGTGCTTCCATCTTAGATAAAATAGTTTCTTTTTTGGTAAACATTTTCAGTGGGATCAGGTGATAGTGTGTAGTTTTTTTTTTAAACCTTTGTGTTTTGAATAGTGTTGGGGGTCTATTTCGGATCTAGCTTAATTTTCCTTTGCTTGCCTCATAACTTAGTCAACCTTCCCACCTAATTTGTCCTCACCCGCTGCATGATTCCAGAGGCCTTGGTTATATTATGTGAGGTAAATTGTATTTGTAAAGCACATATTTATTTCAAGGGGTATCTTGGCGCTGAATAGCAGCACACAGTTTACCAACCCCAGAAGGATGACAAGCAGGGTGGACGCCGCTGGCTTCGAACCTGTGAGCCACAGTGACCTTGAGGTCAAAGATACCTGCCCTGCATGCCTTAGTCAAAGTAAAGATGGATTTTAGTCATATCTTTCAAAATTGCACTTCAGATGTAATTCGAATGTTTGGAATTCGCAATTGTATGTTAGGCAATAAACACGTGTATTACTAAGACTACTATTTTAGGACTAAAACTATAGAGGAGAAAAGTATCACTGCAAACAAAAAAAAGTTCCATACTTGAGGCTTGATCTAGACGAGATACCTGCTTTGTCACATTTTAATATAATTAACATAAAAAGAATAGCATGTAAACCTCTTCTGGTCTGATATTGAAATGCCAGGAGTAATACATGACTGTTTGCATATTCCCGTTGAAAGGCGCTCGTTTGTAAATGTGTCTCAGCCGCGCGGATTGAGACATTCAAACCCCGCGCATGTTCCCATGACACCCTGCCTCCCGGACGGCCCAAGGCCACGCCGATGCCTTTCCACAGAAGACCATTCTTTTAGCTGAATGGGGGCGTGGCATCTCTCTATTCGGGCCTGGCAGCCTGGTTAAAAGAGACATTATGACAGGGGGCAAGATGGCGGCCTCGAGCAGAAAAGAGGCACAGACCATGCGCTGAATGTTAAATGTAGCATGTGCTACATGTTAAAACACACCAAATGCTCGGACTTGAGTAATATCCAGGCTCACTCTGCAGGCTGGTCAGAGGTTCAGCATCCCACAGCCGTTCCCAGGGCGCGCAGACGCTGACAGCTCTTTAAGAAGCAACTAGGGGTTCAGGGGATAAATTGAATTAACCAATGCTTGGCTTGTGGCTGCCAGGGAAACGCCAGAGTGCCTGGTGATTGCTCACTCTTGTTTGAAGGCCGTGAAATGAAGACTTTGTGTTGCGCCTGATGGGGCAAGGCCTTGGGGCCCGATTAGCATGATCGGCCGAGAAAATGTCCCGAAGAGGGTGAAGTGTGTTGGAAACAGTTATGACAAAGCAGCGTTTTTCAGAAAGTCATTTATCCATTTAACCGGAATTGGAATATTAAAATATTATCTCAAAGAAATGGAAATCGGAGCCTGGAGCTAAACTAATTTAGTGGTCCCGGGAGACCGCGTTTATATGTTTTTCTTTTGATATATACGAATTCAAAAATGAAAATTGAATTGTAGCAAGAGTTATCCTTTTCACGATGAGTATGTGAAGAGTAGAGCGAAAGCATCTTTTGCGTAGTCATGGAAACAACATCAAAAGCTGCCCGGACTTTTAGCGTGTACATATATTTGTGTCACGCTGATTTTCTCTCCTAATCACTTACTGGCAGTTTTTGGGGAGCAGGGGTCATAGTTTATTTGGGGGTGACCTGTATCCGAAAAAGGAGCTGATAAACTTATTTTAATTGGGTGTGTATGCATTCCTTTGTGCACATGCCAACCCCCCTCCCCTCCCCTCCCCACCCACCCTCCGACAGTACTCAACCCTATTAGTAAACTTTTCTATAAATCTTTATTAAATATTATCCTAGTACAGGGAATATGAAGCATAACAAGGGGTATCGTGCTTATATTGGCAATGGAGGATATCAGAAATTTATGCAAAATATCCTAGAGGGATCTGGCTAGAAGTCTGCGACAGCTAAAAGTTTTATAACAGGGCCAACTACCTTGGCTAGTTTGATAGCAGTTGTTCGCTGAGCTCACGAGCTGCATGCCGAGAATAGGCAGGCTGTCCTTCACAACCCAGGCCCATGGACGAAAGACCTTCATAGCTGCTCCTTAGCAGAAATGTGTACATTTTTTAAGTACGTTTTTTAGTGACCCTCACTTTGTGAAAAACCTGTGAAACATCATCTTTCTGTTTCTCATGATCTTTATGGGAATACATCGTAGGAATTACACATTTTATAGGGCAAAGTTAGCCTAGTGATTATGTCTCTTTGTGTATTTTATGTAAAAGCAGAATTGCTGAATTTGCGCACATGAATAAACCATTATAGAAAACCAGCAATGAAAACGAGTTGTATACTAAACCACAATATTGTGAAAAACATAACTGTGTAATAAAAAGGAAAGTGGTAACAGCTTTTAAGTATAGGTTAAAAAAAGGTTTTATATCATAACTGACAGGACAAACAGTGCGTGTGTGTGTGTGTTGCCATATGCTAAGTACACCAGCACCTCTACCTGGTTTCAGGAATCCACCAATCCAACTCTACATCACTAAATAAAGAGATTTTCATGCCATTGGCTGGAACGTCGTTGAATGCTTTTCACTACTTAGATAGGTTATGAACTCAAGGCAGATCTCCTATTACAATGTTGCATATATCTTAGCACCGGAAGTGTAGAACTTGTCCAATATTCCAAACTGAAGACCCAAAAATCTTTAGTAGCCATTGTGCATGTCTCACTAACCTGATGTACATGGTTAGACCATGCAATTACGTATTTGTATTTGATCTTCTCAATTCTCTTTCCTCTCCGAATTTAACAGATTAGCTTTGTAATGATGGGAAGTCTTCTTCATGGCTCTGGAGAGCGTGCTTCCTTGGCCTATTTGATCGCCAGGCAAGTAAATGTAAATGTAAATGTACAGGAATTTATATAGCGCAAAAATCACCGAACGGTTTCTAAGCGCTTGCTTAGGGAACCCGTCCTGGTATTCCCCTGTGAGATAACCCCAGCAGGGTATCCGCAAGGTGAAAGCCAGGCATCCCGCTGCGAGGGGCCGTTGTGGAGATTAAGCAAGCTATTGCCCAGAGTCGCAGAGTGTGAACCCGTGAATCGAGTAGGCACCGGAGCGAGAATTGTCGAGTCCATGGACATTTTTTTAGGACTCAAGACCCCGCCGAGCCGGGAATTGAACCCTGGTCCCGGGCTGACCTCTGCTTCCAGGTCTGTCTCCTCTAACCAGTGAACCACACTTCTCCACAAGTCACTGGAAAGTTGCTGCAGGTTTTCTCCCTCAGTGAGCATACTATCAAACGTCCACTAAGATCCAGTAGCTTAACTAAACTTCCCGGGGACCCCCTGCAAAAAACACGGAGGAGGTCCACCACTCTCCGGACCCAGACAGGACCTTTCAGTTCACTGGCCTACCACCAATGCACAGTGCCGGACGGGGCTGCTAGGAGCTCCGGCCCGCTGCACCACGGGTGGCTCCGGGGGCTATTGACCCTAGAGTTTGGCTCTGAGATCAAGGGGGCATCCACAGTATACCACTCTTTTACAGAGGATAGCTACTGCCCTGACTACCCAGGCTGTGGTAGACAGACAGTGCTGGCAGCATTACTCTATACTCAGGGTACTTGAGTACATCTACCCCTTAGGATGAGTTGCATACCAGCTCCCTCGTGGTAACATCTGTGCAGTCACCGTTACCTAGGTTCATTTTGCCTCTGTCAGAACTGGGATGTGTGTTTTGAGAGCCAGTGGGTTATTTGGGTGAGGATGGTGAGCCAGTGTTTAGTCAAGTCAAGTCAAGTCAAGTCAGAGAATTTATATAGCGCACTACATACCCAGAGGGTCTCAAGGCGCTTAGGGAGGGGAGGAGGATTACTTGTCGAATATCCACATTTTAAGTTGCTTTCTAAAAGCTAGGTGGTTCTGGGTAAGGCGAAGGTAGGTGGGGAGTGAGTTCCATGTTTTAGCTGCCAGGTATGAGAAGGATCTGCCTCCCATGGTGGTCTTGTTGATGCGGGGTACAGTGGCGAGGGCTTGGCTGGAAGAACGTAGTTGGTGGGAGGGGGTGTAGAAGGACAGTCGTGAGTTGAGGCATTCTGGTCCGATGTCGTAGAGTGATTTGTGTGCGTGGGTTAGCAGTCGGAAAGTGATCCTCTTATTGACGGGTAGCCAGTGGAGGTCTTTCAGGTGGCCAGAGATGTGTTCGTTACGCGGGATGTCTAATATGATCCTGGCTGAGGCGTTTTGGATTCGTTGGAGTTTCTTCTGGAGTTTAACGGTAGTACCTGCGTAGAGGGTGTTTCCGTAGTCCAGTCGGCTCGTGACCAGAGCATGGGTGACTGTTTTTCTGGTTTCGGTGGGGATCCAGCGAAATGTTTTTTTGAGCATGCGAAGAATGTTGAAGCAGGATGAGGATACGGCGTTGACTTGTCTGTTCATTGAGAGTGAAGAGTCCAGGATAACGCCTAGGTTCCGTGCGTGGTCTGTCGGGATGGGTGCTTTTCCAAGGGCTTCCGGCCACCAAGAGTCGTCCCATGCAGAGGGGGATGTACCTAAGATGAGGACTTCTGTTTTATCTGAGTTCAGTTTCAGACGGCTTTGTTTCATCCATTCGGCAACTTCTTTCATTCCTTCGTGTAGGTTTGTTTTGGCGGTGCTGGGGTCATTGGTGAGAGAAAGGATCAGTTGAGTGTCATCCGCGTAGGAGATGATGTTGAGGTTGTGTTGGCGAGCGATGGCCGCAAGGGGGCTCATGTATACGTTGAAGAGGGTGGGACTGAGTGAGGATCCTTGTGGTACGCCACAGATGACTTCAGTGGCCTCGGATTTGAATGGTGGAAGGCGGACTCTCTGGGTTCTTCCGGTGAGGAACGAGGTGATCCATTCAAGTGCTTTTCCTTGTATTCCGATGTTTCTGAGGCGTTGTAAAAGGGTGCTGTGGCAGACTGTGTCGAAGGCTGCAGAGAGGTCGAGGAGGATGAGGGCGACTGTGTCTCCATTGTCCATTAGAGTTCGAATGTCGTCTGTTGCTGCGATGAGGGCGGTTTCAGTGCTGTGTTTTGCTCGGAAGCCAGATTGTGAGGAGTCGAGGGATTTGTCGGCTTCGAGGAAAGCGGCGAGTTGGTTGTTGACAGCTTTCTCGATGACTTTGGCTGGGAAAGGAAGGAGCGATATGGGGCGGTAATTTTTGAGTTCGGTGGGGTCCGCTGTGGGTTTTTTCAGAAGGGCGGTGAGATCAGCGTGTTTCCAGCTTTCCGGGAAGGTGGCGGAGTTGAAGGAGCAGTTGATGACGTCTCGGAGGTGCGGTGCTATGACGGAGTCTGCTTTGTTGAAGATGTGGTGAGGACATGGGTCTGTGGGGGATCCTGAGTGGATAGAGTTCATCAGGCGGATGGTGTCCTCAGTGGAGATTGGGTTCCAGTCATTAAGAGTGTTCAAGGGGGGAGAATGTTCAGCATATGGTTGGGTGGGTTGGTCTCCGGGTTGGTTGTCGAAGCTGTTATGGATGTCTGCAATTTTGTTGTGGAAGAATAGAGCCAGGGAGTCGCAGAGGGCTTGAGAAGGGGTGATGTCGTTGGAGTTGGCCGAGGGGTTGGTGAATTCCTTGACGATGTTGAAAAGTTCCTTGCTGTTGTGGGCGTTGTTGTCTAGTCGATCCTTGAATGCTGTTTTCTTGGCCTTTCGGATAAGTTGGTGGTGTGTGCGGGTGGCGTTTTTGAAGGCGTCCTTGGTGCTAGTGGTTGGGTCTTTTCTCCAGGCCTTTTCAAGGGAGCGGCAGAGTTTCTTGGACTTCTTAAGATCATCGTTGAACCATGAGGCCTTCTTGCTGCCAGGTTTGCGTTGACGTTTTTTCAGTGGTGCTAGGATGTCGCCGGTGTTGGATAGCCATAGGGTGAAGTTGGCGGCGGCTTGGTCTGGGTTAGAAGAGTGGGCTGGGGTGTTTAGAAGGAGCGATGAGGAGATCTGGTCGATGGTGATTTTGTTCCAGTTTCTTTGCAGAGTTGGTTGGTGGTGGTTGGTGGGTTTCGGCTTGTTGTAGGTGAAGTGAACGCAGCTGTGGTCAGTCCAGAGGAGATCCGTAGTGTGGCTGAAGGAGACATGATTGCTGGAGGTGAAGATGGGGTCGAGTGTGTGACCTGCGATGTGGGTGGGGGAAGTGACCAGTTGTTTAAGTCCGAGGTTGGCGAGGTTGTCCAAGAGGGTGGTGGTGTTGCGGTCGTTGTTCTTTTCAAGGTGAAAGTTGAGGTCTCCCAGAAGGATGTAATCTTTGGAGGGGAGCGCGTGTGGAGTGATGAAGTCCGTGATGTCTTCACTGAATTTTGCGCGGGGTCCTGGTGGTCTGTAAAGGAGGGTGCCTCTTAGTGTGGTCTTGGGGTCGATGTGGATCTGGAAGTGAAGGTGTTCAGAGTTGGCGAGGTTGACGTCAGAGCTGGTTGAGATGCGGATTGATTTCTTATGGACGATAGCGATTCCTCCTCCGGTGTGGCCGGTGCGGTCCTTGCGTGTGATCTTATAGTCTTCAGGGATGGCAATGGTGATGTCTGGGCCGGAGGAAGCGTTCATCCATGTTTCTGTTAGGAAGGCGATGTCTGGAGAGATGGTGTCTAGTAGATTCCATAGGTCAATGGCGTGTCTGTGGACCGATCGAGTGTTGAGAAGGATGCATTGTAGGTGGTTGGGGTCGGGAATCTGTGGTGTGGTTGTAGCGGAGATGTTGTCGGTGCCGATGAATTTGCAGGAGTAGCAAGAGAAAGGTCCATGGGTGTGTCCAGGAGCGGCTTGGAAGCAATTGGGGGCGCGACCGGGGTTAAGGGCTAGGAGGGTGGCGGCATCGTAGGTAATGCGGGAGGGCTGGGCAGCGCGAGGGGCAGGGGGTCTGGCGCTGGGCGCGGTCCAGGCGCGGACGGGCGTAGACGGGCTTACCTTTGGCGCACCTTCGGCGCGGGTTGGGCGCGGTCGCTGCGCGTGGACGCTGCGCGAATCTACAACTGTCATAAGTGGATGGAGAGGGGGGAGGGGCGAGGGGTGGTCAGCAGGGAGGCGGGAGCTGGGCGGGGACTGGTCGGGGAAGGCACAGGAAGCAAACAACAACAACAACAGCGATCCCAAAATGGCCTCAGCCGATATCTAATCAGAATGGGTCACAGAAGTCGAATTGCGCGATCTGACCAACAAAGGCACCGTTGAGATCAGGCAGACAACAGCGATAGCAGCGCTACAATAGTCTAGATGCCAGGCGATCACCAGCAGCGCTATAATGCAGGTGGAGCGCTAAGACACACCAATGCAGCAGCGCTACAACACTCTAGATGTCAGGCGATCACCAGCAGCGCTATAATGCAGGCGGAGCGCTAAGACACACCAATGCAGCAGCGCTACAACACTCTAGATGCCAGGCGATCAACAGCAGCGCTATAATGCAGGCGGAGCGCTAAGACACAGCGAGGTTCCTTCCTTAAGGCAGGTAAAGTAGCACTCTGTGGGTACTTGCGTAGGAGCGAGGTGGGGAAGCAGAGGTACTTCAGCAGGCAGACAGGAGCGGGGAGCAGCGTCTGGAGCGACCGTGTCTGTTGAAAATGTGAGCCAAGCTGGTATCTGTTCTGCTGGACACTCAGCAGTGTTTTTAGCTATTATTACATTATTATAACTTATTGATATTTGATTAGTGTGTCGTGTACAATTGCAGTAAAGTCATCCTTTTTTCCCTGGTCACCCCCATTAATTTTGATTGCTGACTCTGAAAGTTCCTTGGGCTCTGCTAACCACGCCCAGGGCCAGTGCTCTGCTAACCAGGCCCAGTGATATGTCCTCTAAAGGTGTATGGTAATTGGTATCATTCTAATTGGCAAAGACAACCTAACTGTTATGTCCCTTGTATATGGTTGGGCTTGTAGGCTTAGAGACCCCAATTTACTAAATGCACTTAAGGATACACTGCTGTGGTGTCTTGTAGGCTGGTTTTAAAATAAAACTCTGTCCAAATTACAAATTACTACTTGCACCCTTTACAGTGCTAGATTATTCGGGTCGAAGGTCCCAGGCAGTACTTTTCTATAGGTACTGAGGATCCAGCATTTTTTTAATTGGGCTTTTTGGGGTCCTAGTTCCTTCACACTGGGGTGATTTGTAGGCACCAAAATACCCATTTCCACCCAGCGGCCACAGGAGACCGCAAAATATTTTTCTACTCAATTATTTTATAATGTATTCAATTTTTGATTGAATGACAACAATAAAAAGAGAGTTTTGACTTGCAATTTTTAAAAAAAAATAAAAATAAAAAAGTACTTCCAAAGTTTAAAACTATCTTTTTTATAAGGCACCCCTACGGTTTTCCCTAGGTGACCCAAGGGTAGGGTTCCTTGTTATAAAAACGAGGAACAAAATATAAAATATGTTTCATATGTCCTTTTATGGAAAGACAAAGTCGTGTTTCCCTATTGTAGTGCATTAGCCCCATAGGCTTACATCGGAAGACTTTATTTAAACTTGATAAAGTCTAAATATCTATTGGAGCTAGCTAGACATATCGTTCAAAGTATCAAAAATAATGGTTACAATAAATTCAACAATTTACCAAGGTAGGATTTATTATAACTATTACATGAAAGTAGTTTTAGAACTAACTATCCTGAAGTTGCCTAAAGCAGTGCTGTAGCAGCCTATTTTGATTGATTAGCTTTTTACAGGCTGAGACAAGAAGCTACCTGAGTAGGTGTAAGGCGGTCTGGGGCTGCAACAATACAGCCATTTGGTGGGAGGAGATTTGCTTCTTGGAGAAGCCAGGGAGAGAAAGGGGGCTGGGGAGATAAGCTGGATTTCAAAGGCAGGAGAACAGATGTCATAGGATCCAGGCCACCCCCCACTTCCTTGATCTCCAGCCAGATGGGAGCCCCCTTAATTAGATTCGGAGAGGAGCTAGAAGGGGAGAGCTATCAGATGTTAGCCACATCTCTGGGTTGGGTAACACATACATACAAACCAAGGAGAAAAATTCTGCTTTTTGATATTTGGGAGAACAGTGCATTCTGGGTCAAAAATATTCCACACCTTAGGTCTCAGCAGAGGGAGGTAGCTTTTCCACGATTGAATGGGCGTAGCAGAGGGATGTAGCTTGACCCTTATTGGTTGGGGTGTCCTCCTGCTACCAGTCCAGAAGGTAGGATAAATATGGGAGAGCTACAGGAGCTCCTGAGAACACTTCCTGGAACACCATAAGAAGAAAGGCTGCTTGCTGGACTCTTGGACTCCACCACTGAAATCTTGCACTTAGGTGGACTGCACTTGCTTGACTCACACGGCTCCACAATATAACATAACATGTATTTGTAAAGCACACATTCACCCAAGAGTATCTTGGGGATGAACAACAGATGTTTATTGTCACCCAACTCAATGGTACTCATTTTATCAACCTCAGAAGGATGAAAGGCTGAGTGTACTGCCAGGATTTGACGCTGTGACCATGAGGTCCCCGAACACAGGCTTCTACAGTGGACACATTAGTCCACTAAGCCACTAGACCCAGCTAGAGAGTACGGTGCCCTGATCTGCCAATGGTACAACAGAGCTGGAAGAAGTTACCTTCCCAGCTAACGAGAGGATCACCACAGCTGGCCAGTTCCAACAGCATTTTTCCTGGACTGTGTAGGTGCATTGTAGGAAATTAAGTCTTAGCCCTCAAATGGAAATTCAGAGTCTCTGAACCTTTGACTGGCGCTACGGGACCCTTGTTTTCCCCAAAGGAACCAAGAAAATGCAAGAACTAAAAGTTCCAGGAGGAGACTAGGTCGACGTCCAAAGTCATGCTGCCAACACTGACTCGCTGATCAGATGATCTTGCAGGTTCATCCAGCTGAAAAGCTCTAGGTGGTGCCCAACTCGATTTAAAGAGGAAAGCCTTCAACAACCGCTTTGAGGCCCTCTAAATCATTGACGCCAAGGATGATGTGCCCGTCTTTAACCGAGCTGCAGCAGGCCGCTGCCGTCAACTTGAACTTTGGATCCGAGAGAAACCCGAGGACCCACAGACGAGCCCGTCATCGAGAGAAAGGCAAAGACTAAGGGTCCGATTTAGATCTTGGCGGACAGTTACTCCATCACAATGGTGACAGATATCCTGTCTGCCGAAATATAAATCCAATAGTATATAATGGGATTTATATTTCGGTGGACGGGATATCCGTCACTGTTGTGATGGAGTAGCCCGTCTGCCAGGATCTAAATTACGCTCTAAGTCCAAAGGTAAACATTTGGCTGGGACTTAGCCCGTAACCTATCCAACCTGCAATCCATCGCGGTCAGCCTAAAAAGTAGCGTTTTCCTGATCCAGCATGACCAGATTACCACGAGTGGTGCTTTATGCTTTTTGGTACCAGAATGCACAATTTTTGATTCAATCTTTAAAACTTCACATCTCTTGCTCCCTTCATTGGAGTTTTGTTATTTGTGTGTCATTGTAAATATAAAAATATTCTCTTTTTCTATAAATTGATGTTGGATTTTTGTTGTGTTGTGTTTTTTACTTATTAAATGCTTTACACATACCTTTCTCCAAAGTTAAGCCTGACTGCTTGTTTGCTAATCAACCAAGGTTTGAGCCAGGATTAATTTACTGAGACTTGACTGGGCCTATTAGTGAATGTCGAGAAAAAGGACAAGGGAACCCAAATCACTAAGGAACCTGAGTGGGTAAATTATTGTCTGAAACAGTGGTTCCTGTGGAACAATAGAATCAATACAGATAATAAGGTGCACAATCGCAGTGGAAGGGTTAAAAAGATGTCAGTGGGCGCCCTCTGACATAATTTTAACCCTTCCATTGCGATTGTGCACCTTATTATCTATATTGATTCTATTATTCCACAGGAACCACTGTTTCTGACAGCTATTAGTGAATGTGGCATTATTACTAGCTGAGGGAGACTACCAACACCTTGACCTCTCAGCAGCATTTGACACAGTGGACCACAAACTCCTCATCAAGGCTCTCCAAGAAAGAGCTGACCTCGGCGAGGTAGTTCTCAAATGGTTCTCCTCCTTTATACACAACCGCACCCAATTAATAAAAATAAAGAACTTCACCTCCGAAACCCAGCAAGTTAACAAGGGTGTCCCCCAAGGATCGGTGCACTCTCCACAGCTTTTTAAATCTATATGGAACCGCTCGCCAAACTACTCAATAAAGCCAACATCCGCTTCCACCTCTACGTGGATGATACGCAGATCTATCTGGAAACCTCCTCTCTCACTGACATCCAAAGACTAAATGATGTCCTGAAAGAAGTTCAAGAATGGCTAACAAACAACCATCTGAAACTAAATCCAGACAAGACCGAGACACTCCTCATCTGGAAAAAGGATGACAACCCTCAAATCACTGAATGGCTAAAGGCAATCGATGCGCTCAAAGGGAATCTTACTCTGGCAGACTCTGTTAAATCTCTTGGCGTCACCCTAGACCCAAAACTAAACATAATGAAACACATTAAGAGCTCTGCCAAAAGTGCATTCTTTAACCTCAAACTTCTGAACAAAATATAACCCTACATTCTTAACAAGGATCTCAAACTGGCCACTCAATCCCTGGTACTGTCAAGACTGGACTATGGGAACGCAATCCTAACAGGTATTCCTAAATCGCACCTGGCTCCGATCAAAAAAACCTTACATGTGGCATCCAGAATGATCACCGGCATCAAAAAATCTGATCACATCTCCCCGGCACTCAAAGAACTCAAATGGCTACCAGTAGAAATGCGAAGTAACCTCAGGACGGCCTGCCTCACCCATACCGGCAAACCCGAATACCTGGCAAAAAAACTCAAAAAAGCTGGTCAAGCCAGGAATCTGAGAATCTGTAGCTCCCTCCTGCTCATCCTACCTAAAACCAGAAAGAAAAGAACAGAGGACTGCTCTTTCACGGGAAACGCCCCTAAAATTTGGAACTCCATCCCCACGCACATCAGAACCATACCGTCCTTTGTGGAATTCAAAAGCCAACTCAAATCCTTGTTCCTCATCCGTTCCCTTGGCTGTGGATAACATGTAACAGACTGCAACACCAGAACTTTGTGCCCGCATTGAACCTTGATACCAAAGAAGCTCTGCAGTACATTTATGCAGCTCTTACTCTTACTCGTGGATTGTCAATACCTTTCATATGTCATGCCTTTGTTGATTATATGCTATTCTATTACTGTAAAGTGCATTGAACCCTTGAAACCAAAGAAGCTCTGCAGTACACATATGCAGCTCTCATTGCGACACTCGTTGATTGTCAAAAACCCTTCATATGTCATGCTTTTGTTGATTATATGCTATTCTCTACTGTAAAGCGTTACCTCTGGGTCTTGACAACGCTATAGAAAACTTCAAAAATAAAAAATTAAAAAAACTTTATAACATTTGGTAGCAGGAGTGCTATCCAGAGCTTGTGTTGAGTTACGCCATTCAGTACCTAGGTTGGACAATTAAAAATCCTCTACATTGTTCCAGTACAAAAATTATCTTTGATTTTTAATTTGGTCTAATTTTAATAGATTTATTTGAAATGTTGTCTAAATTTTCTCTGAGGTACATTTTTGCAGGTTTTTTTTACCCAGAACTAAGGGATACCATGGAGCTTGATCTAGCTAGCCTACCCACACTCCAAGTCACTGAACATAGGAACCTGTGTAAGGCTAAGGGATTACCAGCACCCTACAATTCCAGGAAGGCAGCGTTCATAAGAGCTCTTACGGCCTGGGCAGCGGTCCAGCTAAAGGATCAGTACTATGATGCAAAGGATGCTCCAGAGATAGGACAGGGAGGAAGACCACATAGACCTCAGTGAGGAGGAAGATTAACACCTCTCCACACATACAGTGACTAGAGTCCTGGCTATAGCTAGTGGGGGAAGAGGATTTACCAAATGAGAGCCAGGACTATCCCTTAGGGAAAGAGAGCTTGAGGCACAGCTAGCTTATATAGCCCTACCAGGAGGGTGATGATATAGACAAATGGCTGACAACGTTTGAGATGGCCCTCAATATGAGGGTGAGTTCTCAATATTTGTGTTCACTTCTGTGGGAAATGTTCCCAGTGTTTGTGGGGGAACTACACTCTTGACCTTAGAGGGAGTGGATGCTGAATCATATCCCCACACAAAGCAAAGATTGATCAGTAGGGTTGGTCTAACCCCTGAGCAGTATAGGATTACGTTTCGGGATACACAGAAAGTCAGTACCCAAATGTAGGTTGACTTTGGAGACATAGGTCAATGTGCTACAGGTCTGGATACAGGGTAACAAGGTAAATACCTATGAGGGGATGTGCAATTTGATCATGAAATAGCACATATTGGCCAACTGCCCCTCAGACAAGTTACACCAGTATCTAGTTGACTCTAAGCTGTCTAGTACCAGGGAGCTGGATTAGACAGCAGATGAGTGGGTTTGCACCAGAATGACCAGAAAAAACTAAGGAGGTGATTAGAAGAAAGCAGGACAGTTGCCCTCTCAGGGTAAAAGCCCAGAGTAACCAACATACGAAACTGAAAGAGTCCTCAAATGGTCCCAAAACACAAGCCCAAGGACGGAGTTCCTAGAGCCAATCCACTTACAAGGGGAAAGGGTATCAGGGTAAAATGTTGACCATAAAAAAGGCAAAGTTGTGCTTTGATTGCTTGCAGTCAGGACACAAAAGGGGAGATATAGTCTTACCAAAGAAGCCTCCGCCTGGTGTGCAGTCGAAGGGGACTACTAGTGTAGGTGCTGATGTGAAAGTTTGCCCAGAGATTGGGAAGGGTTATGCAGTGTTGAACTTAGTTTTCCGTGGGTGGGGTGGATGTTTCAACCATGGCAGCCTTATCTCCAAGCATGGAGATGCAAAGTCAATCAGGACTGAGGTTGAGGCTCTGAACGGTACAGGAGCCAGTGTGACCATGGTGTTAGACAAACAGGTTTCCCAGAGTAGATCCTATCTGGTATATTTTACCAGGTCACCTATGCAGACAACAGATCCAAGCTCCACCTCATGGCAATGGTGAGATTGGAATGGGGAGGTGTAACTGGCCCTAGGAAGGTAATTGTGTCTCCTGCCTTCCCAGTGGTGCGTTTACTGGGAATTGATTTTATTTATTTATTTAAGGTTTTATAGAGCGCAAACGTGACATGCTAGGGTATCAGAGCACTTTACAGGGATAACACGTTGTATACAGGTTTGACACAGGCAAAACACAGGATAGGGATAGAGGGAAGTGACTAAATTCGGACAGAACCAGGGTATATACAATAATAAGAGGGGCGACAACTCAGCAAAATGCAGTGAAAACCAGCAATAACATGTGAGGGTTGACACGTCAGCGATAAGCACAATTACGTATGAGGGAATAATAAATCAGTACAAAGAATAGGAGCAACCAAGCAGACAAGAGATTTTTCAGAATACCTAGAGCAATGCTGCAGAGCAGAGTGTGCGGTGAAAGAGGATTATGGGAGGAATTTGCCTATTAGGAATGTTTTAGCTTCCCTTTTAAAAGTTGACAGAGAAGGGATTCTTCTGATGGAGGACGGCAGCGAGCTCCATGTTCTAGGTGCATCCCCCCAAAGAAGGCACGGTTATAGGTTTTATCCTTACGGAAGCAGGGTGGCTGGAGAACAATGTCTCTGGCGGACAAGGAGTTTCTGACTCCCCCAGATACCAATAGGTTTCCTGGCGAGATATGCAGGGGAATTCGTGTATAGTGCTTTGTGGGTGATATATGCCAGTTTGAGCTGCACTCTGGCTTCAAAGGGGAGCCAGTTCAGTGCCTTCAGATGCAGAGAGATGTGGTCAAATGTTTTTGAGCCTGTTAAGAGCCTTGCTGCGGCGTTGAGGCAAGCTTTTAGGGGGCAGTGGAGATCTTTTGTAGGCCTGATAGGGTTGAGCAGCTGTATTCAATCCTGGAGATAACTAATGCCTGGACTGCGGTTATTAGGACTGCAGCTTCGGGGAATGGTTTTAGTTTTCTCAAATAGTTCAGCTGGAACCCAGCAGTTTTGCCCATTGAGTTGATGTGCTCACGCATATTCAGGTGCTGTCCAGGGTTATGCCGAGAGATTTGGCAGATTCCACTATGGTCGGTGTGCAGTTAAGCGCTGTGATCGAGTTATTCCATTCCAGAACGTCAGTAGTGTTTTTAGGGGGGAAATAAGAAGGAACTGTTTTTGTGCATTCCGTTTGAGCTGGTTGCTGGTGAGTCATTGAACAGTTAACTACTTCAGAGCCTCATTCAAACAGTTAATCTCCTCTAGAGATGAGATTTTGATATAGATCTGGTTATCGTCGGCGTACATGTGGAAGGAAATGTTGGCAGTGCGGAGTATTTCGGCTAGCGGTTTGAGATAGAGATTGAATAGAGTACGAGACAGAGTTGATCCTTGAGGGACACCGATTGTTATCAGGGTGAGAGCAGATAGGTTGCTATTAACTAAGAATCTCTGGGAGCGGTTCCAGAGGAAGGAACCAAACCATTTGATGAGGGTACCTCCTATTCGCATCCTGTATTTGAGGCGTTCAAGTAGTTTCTCGTGGTTGCCTGTGTAAAATGCTGAGGATAAATTCAATAGGATGAAGAGACAGGTTTTGCCTTGATCAAGGGCTTGAAGAGCATCGTCTACAATGTGAAGAATAGTTGTTTCGGTGCTGTGCCCTGGCCTGAAACCAAATTGGAATTTGTCCAATAGGTTGAAATTAGCGATGTGTTGGCTCAGTTGAAGTTGCACACATTTCTCCAGCACTTTAGCAAGAGGAGGAATATTGGATATTGGTCTGATGCTGTCTGGAATAGCAGGATTCAGAGTGGGTTCTTTAGGATGGGGATGAGGTTTTTAGGGACCCTTGAAGAAGGGAGGCGTTGATGATTGTAGTCCAAATGGGAATGATGAATGGGGTGGTCGCCGCCAAGCAGTTGGAGTGGAGGGGGTCATTGAAGTAGCTATTCGGTTTTAAGGAGGATAGAATTTTCAAGATGGAGAGGTTGTCCTATACCTTGAAGTTGGACCAGTGAGCTTGGTTTATGGGTGTTGCCTGGGGGGATGAGTAGAGAGATGGGTCCTGGCAGGAGGAGGTGGGAAGTGTGAGGCAGCATTAAATTAGTTTCCTAGAGAGTTAATTTTGGCTGTTAAGGTGGAGGAGAACTCCTCACAGGTTATTAGGGATTTTGTAGTTTCTTTGGAGGTTTTGGCTAGTTTATTTGATTGGAGTTTGACCATTTCAAAGAGCTTTTGGGTCTGTTCTTAGCGTTTTCCACTTCAGATGTGAAGAACTCTTTTTTGGATTTGAGGATGTTTTTGTTGTTTGTATTTCTGGTCTGACGGGGCAGTTTGAGTTGGGAGGCTGAGGGTTGCAGTCTCCAGTGTCTTTCTGTTGGCCGGAGAGCTCTCCTTTTGTTATTGAGGGGTCCATTGAACCAGGGTTACTGTCGTTGATTTGGGATCTTTTTAGCTTTAACAGGACAAGATAATCAATTATGTTGGACATGGTCGAGTTGTAGTGCTCAGTGAGGTCGTTAACATTGGAGAGATTTGGAGGGGGGTGTAAGGCATTCTCGCAGCGAGCAGCTTCTAAGTGGTTACGGGTGGAAAGGCAGATCCATGTTCAGATGCTGGACCTCCCTGAGTGGGCCTATGTGATGAGGACACAGGCTGCACATCAGAGAAGTAATGGACACTTGCACTCTAGAACAATGGGCCAAGCCCCCAATAGTAAGAGAACATGCAAAGGGTTTGGTGAGAGAGTCCAAACAGCTTGAGAGGTCCAAGAGCAATCAAATACTGAGGGAGAGGATCTGCCCTTAGAAGGCGGGACTGTACCTCTGCAAGATCTGCCCAACTTGGCAGAGTTGCAAGGAGCCGGTAGACCCACCATAAAGAAGCTGTGCCAGGGACAGAGTGAATGTCCCACTCTTGAGGGCCTGAGGCAGACTGCCTCCAGGCAAGAGAATGGTGATGTAAGTGGTTTTCACAGGGTCTATTGGGAGGGCAACCAGGAGAGGGGCGGTCCCCTAGAAGTATAGAGCGTTCCTTCTCACATAAGCTCATGACATCCCCTTGGCCATATATTTGGGACAGGTCAAAACCTAGAACAGGCCAGTCAACCATTTCTATTGGCCCCTTATGTCTGACAAAGAAAAGCCATTTTGCTCCTGTGTCACCTGTCAAACGAGTGGCAAGACAGGGGACAAGCTAAGGGCTCGCCTGTTACCACTGCCAGTGGTTGGGATTCCCTTGGAGAGGATTGGGATTGATATTGTTGGTCCCCTAGACCCAACAACTGCCTCTGGGAACAGATATATCTTGGTGAAAGTGGACGATGCCACCAGATACTCAGAAGCAATAACCCTCAAGACGGTCACTCCTCCCACAGTGGCCAGACCCTTCTTGACATCTTCCCAAGGAGGTGATCTCAGATAGGTTGACTCCTTTTATGTCCGCCTTTCTAAATGCGAAGCAGGATGAATTTGGTGTTACCTGCTATTTCATCACCCCATATCAATCCCAGACCAATGGTCTGGTGGGAAGATTCAATAAGATCCTGAAGTTCATGGGCTTATCTGACACGCTCTGGAGGAAATGGGATGTTCTCCTCCCATGCCTGCTGTTTTGTTTTAGAGAGATGGCTTAGAAAGGAGTTAGTTTTAGCTCCTTTGTGTTACTGTTTGGCCATCCTGTTAGAGGGCCATTGAGTTTGGTTAGAGAAGCTTGGGAGAACTATCTCAAAGAGTGCAGAAAATAAGTGCTGGATTATGTGTTGGGCTTCGGTCTTGCTTGGAAGAGTACATGAAAAGAGCAAGAGCATCCATCTTGAAGGCCAGCCAAGAGCAATTTAAGCTCTGATATGACCATAATGCCCTAGTACCATCCAGGACAGTTGTTGTGGGCATTGGCACTTGTGGCTCCCAGGGCCCTCCAGGACAAGTGGACTGGGCCCTACCCCATTCTGTAGAAAAAGGGTGAGGTCATCTACTTGGTGGACCTTGGCACCAACAGGAGTCCCCACCAGATACTCCATGTCAAGAGATTGAAACCCTAAGACAGAGCAGACATGACCATGCATGGTCACAGAAGAAGGAGTTGAGGAGGAGGGTGAGCCTCTGCCAGACCTCCTCTTCACCAATGCACAAGATGGGTCAGTGAAGGGAGTAGTACTCTCTCCCAAGTTCACAGACCAGCATTAGAAGGAATGTAGCCAAGTGTTGGAGCAGTTTGCTGGGCTGTTCTCTCCGACCCATAGACTCATCATTTGGTGTGTCCATGACCTTGACACTGGTGACAGCCTACCTATCAAAACAAAGTTGTACAGGTTGTCTCACCAGGTCAACACCAGTATTAAGACTGAGAAAGTCAATATGCTTGAGTAGGGGGAAATTGAGCTCTCAGACAGTCCACAGACCAGTCCAGTGGTACTGGTGCTTAAGCCTAATCCCCAAATGGGAAATAAATCATTGCGATTTTGTGAAGACTACTGAGGTTTGAATGCAGTCACCAAGACTGACACTTAGCCCATACCTAGACCTGATGAGTTCATTGACAGATTGGGGCTGCAAAGTAACTGAGTACATTCGATATGACCTCAGGTTACTGGAAGATTGCCCGAAGTCCAGGAGCACAGGAGAGGTTAGCATTTTCCACCCCTGAAGGCCACTTTCAGTTCAAAGTGATGTCCTTTGGCTTGAAGAATGCCCCTACCACCTTCCAAAGATTGGTGAACAGTGTCCTGTTGGTGTTGGAAACTTTCAGTGCAGCTTATCTGGATGATAAAGCTGTATTCAGTGCACCTGGCCCACCTGAGGGAAGTGCATCAGGCTGGTCAGCTGGCGGGCTTCACTATCAAGGCAGCAAATATCAGATAGGGCAAGGTTCAGTGATGTACCTGGGGCATCATGTAAGTGGAAGCTATGTACAATCTTTCTAGCCCAAGATCCAGACCATCCTAGTTTGGGAGGCTCCTAAAACCCAGACACAGGTCAGGGCCTTTGTTGCCCTGACTGGGTACTACAGGAGGGTTGTGAGGAACTATGGGAACATTGTGGCTCCCCTGACAGAACATACCTCCCAAAAAGATAATTTGGAGCCCAGAGTATCTGCAGGCCTTTGACATTCCCAAGGAGGCTATGTGTTCAGTACCAGGTCCACTGGCCCCTGACTACAGTAAAGAGTTTATTGTTCAGACAAATGCTTCAGAGCAAGGGTTTGGGGTGGTACTGGCATGAGTGAAAGAAGAGGGTCAAGATCAGAGAGTTGCCTTCAGTAGCAGGCAACTACTCCCCACAGAGGAAAGATGGAGTACCATTTAGAGGAAAACCTTTGCTGCGGTCTGTTTCCCTGAAGAAGATGAGACCCTACCTATTTGGTACTCACTTCCAAATCTGCTACCCGAGTAGGTGTGAAGAGGCTATTGGCTGCAACAATGCAGCCATTTGGTGGGTGGAGATTTGCTTCCTGTAGAAGCCAGGGAGAGGAAGGGGGCTGGAGAGATAAGCTGGCAGACGAAA
Source organism: Lissotriton vulgaris (assembly GCF_964263255.1). NCBI lineage: Eukaryota > Metazoa > Chordata > Amphibia > Caudata > Salamandridae > Lissotriton > Lissotriton vulgaris. The sequence continues at coordinate 202,719,286 of NC_141690.1, read as the reverse complement.
AGAGATCATAGAACATAGTCCAGTCCCACTGGAATGCTCCAGGTGGAGTCCAACTTGACATCGAGAGGGAACCGCCAACGACTGCTTTGAGACCCTCTTTGCCATTGATGCTGAGGATTTGTCACCCGTCTTTTCACCGAGCCACAGCAGGCTGCCGTCGTCAACTTGAACTTCGAATCTGAGAACTGCGAGAACCCGCTGATGACCTCGTCATGCAGAGAATATTTCTAAGAAAAAGACTAAGGACCTGATTTACATGTTGTGCAGCAAACAAACAACACACACGCACACCATTAAATGCACACCCACAGGCACCACAACACCCACATCCACCACAACAACATAAATGCTTTTTAAGTGTCAATACAGGTGTGTTTACTTTACCTTCATCAGTTGTAAAATGTACACTAATGCATTGCACACAAAAAATGCATCTAAGAACAATGTATAAATACACAAGACTAAAACAAGTGTCAATACATTATTTATAGTAAGACAAGTGTAAAAGAAGCTTACCTTAGATCCCGTCAACAATGGAGTGTCGCGGTCTTGTAGTAGCAGCAAAGGGAGGGCCTGGACAATGGGGTTCAAGATGGAAATAGAAGTGGGAAACAGAAGAAAGGTACGTTTCTCCCTCATTTTCTTCGATTCCACCAACACAAAGTATGAGGTATTACTGTCAGTTTCCTCAACAGAAAGGCACAGCGTGATTTGCCCGGCAGTAATCTTGTCTGGACTCCCGCCGACAGCCCCTTCTGCCTATTACTCAGTTGACTCAGGGTCGGCGGCACTTGGACGGGCTTTTGTCCATGGACCGGTAACATGTAAATAGAGCTGGCGGACCACCAAGTAGGCGAGTGTTCAAGCTGTCGAAAAAGTGACGGCATGACCAGATCCGCGAAGATCTAAATCAGGCCCTAAATACCAAGGTAATCTTTTGACCAGTATATAGCCCTCAACCTGTCTGACCCACGGTGGAGCATGGGTCAGCGTGGTCAAAACGTTGACTTTGTCCGAGTCCAGCAAGACCAGAACAAAGCCACTAGTGGTGCTTTATGCTTTTTGGCACTAGAATATACATTTGTTTTTAATTTAATCTTTAAAAATTCATTTATCCGGTTCCCTACTAGAGTTTTTGTCGCTTTGGTGTAAAATAAAAATATTCTCTATTGTTATAGATTGGTATTGGTGTTGGATTTTCATTATGTTGTGTCTTTTACTTATTTAATGTTTTGTTGGTATTAAATGCTTTATGCATACCTATCTCCTAAGTTAAGTCTGACCGCTTGTTTGCGAAGCTACGAAGGGTATTTTTTCCATTGCTTTCCCTTAAAGAAACAGCAGAATTTGAACACATCTTTGTCCAAAGGTTGTCCTAACATTTTTACCTCAGCATAGTTTTAACATAATGCTAAAGTAAACATACTCAAAAATATTCTTCATGCTTTGCAATATTTAAATTAGAAAGAACATTTAAAAAGAAATGCAAGCTAGTCTTAAATGTTATCCTTACCTCACAGTGATAATGCATGGTTTTGCTGCCAACTAATTCCAGAACTAAGTAGGGAGTTGATCCATAGACATTTCCTTAACTGGCAAACAAGCTCCCAGAAACTATTCAGCTCCACGGGTGCTCTGACATTCTGCACCTGGTGTAAAAAGTCATGATTGTGCCTACCAAGAGTAACTGAAGGTACCTGAAATTGAGGGCAAATAGGGTTTTAATCCTTGGATCAAGTACAACATCTTTCTCTATTGATCCCTGATGTCTTGACTCAGTGGTGTTCTGCAGGGATATTTTTGGCCCTGTCACTGTTTCTTTTGAGTTGTATCAATCAAAAGGGCAAAGTTCACCTATCCATTGATCCTCTCTCTTATACACCAATTCTGCCCAGGAACAAAGATGTGTCTGAAAATATTTCTAATCCTCTAACAGCAACTGCATGTTCTTGTATTGGGACACTTGACCAGTAATTAAAGATGTCAGTGTGGTGCGCACATAGGACATAATCATCTCAGTAGAGTGACCACCAAGTAATTCTTCTGCTTCTGCAGCTCTTGGTAGTGGATATTAGTGACCATATCATGGATTCTTTCAATAAATCTCCCAAAATGTTTGGTGGTGAACCTCCAGATCTTTAGCACCTGGGTGGGATTGATATGAATGTGGGAGTGACATTCCAAAAACATAATAATCTTATAAAGAGGTGTGGTATTTGGGGAGTAATGTATAATTTTTAGGTCCAGACTACAAACATATTTAGCTGTCTGTTGGCCAAAGCTTTGTCTGGCTCTGTTCCCTGGTCCTGATTTCCTTCCTATTCATGTGAATGTCCCACCCAGAAGCATTTCAGTCACTCAGAGGTGTGATTGGTTGACTTGAATCTTTTCTTTGTTGATCTTGTTTGCATTGAGGAAAGTACTTAAGTAGGCACTGCCTGCCCCTGCCTGGCCCTGCCTAACTTATCTGTTCCTAGTCTTCCAAACAGGCCTGACCCTTACAGACCAAGACCTGTCACTGACCTGAGGCTTCCAAGCTCACGCTCCTGCTTTTCCCCTCTGTTTATCTGTTTATCTGTTTATCTTTCTTCTCACTTTTCTCTCTCACTCTCCAAACTCTCACTTGTTGTAGGGATTCTGCTCAGAAACAGAACTATGCCTGAGATTATGGGACGTCAGCATGTAGGGGCTCAGTCACATTACCACATCAGTACCAATGGCCCCAAATCCGTATAGACCATAGCGCTTTACCTGCCCTCCTAACCTTCCAGAGAGAAAGGTAACTTAGCACCTCAGAACACAACAGTCTAAACTCTCTCTGGAGTTGTGGTACCAGGTCATCACCTTTTGTTCTATCACTCAGACATTTCCACAATAACAGGCAAGAGACACATAGAAAGCTTACAGTATTTATTGAAACTAATGTGCTCTATCGTGCAAAAACTGTGCTGCAATTTGGAAATATATACAAGTCAATAAAGTGATTAGCATAATTAATAAAATATACACAACGAAAGCCCGGCCATAGTGAATGACAATTAGCCTAGGCTTACCCTTACTACAAAAATACCATATTATACTAAAGATCTCTGGGATTAGTGCCGGAGCCCATAGCCGAGAGTCATAATCAGTTGGTCTACATCTCATGCTCGTAGCTCGTTCATCTCAGGGCCTTTTCATTGCAAGCATTGTTGCACTCTGAACTGCAAGTTATGTGACAAGACATGCTCTGTTTGAAAAACAGCATCTGGATCTCTCTAATATGTCTAGGTGCTCATGTCCGACTAGAGATGTACAGACTGAATCCCAGCAGAAAGCAGAACAATAAAACATGTGCAGCGTATTTCGCAAATAACAATGTGACACAAAAACAAGCGTGGTACTGTGTAACGTGTCCAAAACAAAAGCAGCCTAATATGTGTGTAGTTAGGCTAACATGAGGAACAACTACAGTGGGCCCTATAGGGGACTCACAATACACTGTTGCTCTGCTCTTGTGCCTTTTTTTTCCCTACCCCTGTGACCTTTGCCCATTTTCTCTCTCTGCACTATCACTGTTGATCTTCTCTTGTGCCCTTTTCTCATTTTCTCTCTCACTGTTGCTCCTCTTTTTGCCCATTTTCTCTACCGCTGCTTTTTTGCCTCTACTTGTCACAGCTTTGTGCCTCTTTTCATACCCTTTTTTGCCTCCTTTTGTCCCTGCTTTTTGCCTCCTGTCTGTTTCCTGCTCCAGGCTTTCTTTTTCCAGCCATAGGTTCTTCCATTACACCGTTCCTTCCCCTGCAGCCTTTCCTACCTTTCTCCACGCTGTGCACCATCTCCTGTTTTCCCACCACAGCCCCAGAACTCCTCCCCCTCTACTCAATGACAGCCACTGTGTAAATTCTCAGGAGAAATGCGCTGTGGTGAGCCCCTAGTGTGCTAAAGGAGCACCAAACTCAAGCCCCTCTAAGCCCAATCACTTGCTGCCCACGGACAGAGCCAATACCCGTGGTCCTGCTCCGATCCATCTTGACCCCAGATGTTACTCTGCCACAGCCATCCATGCACTGAACCCGGACAGTTCTCCCAGCACTGGTATCTTGCCTATCCTGCCAACATCAAATGCACGTTGTCCTGCACCACCTGCTCCTTCTGCTTACCCCAACCTCTCGCACACAACTACGCATGACCTAAACCCTCCCTGTCTCCTCCGCAACATACCTTCACTCATCAAACACATCTGGGATCTCCTGCAGCAGAACTTCTCACCAGGCCTTCTCTTCATCACCCCGACATCGCCTCAGCAATCCCCCCTTCAATACATTAGAGTAAGACAGAACATAGCCTACAATCCCAGAGGAGAACTTTCCATCATCTTTAAAGAAACTGTAACATACAGCATTATCATAATGTCATGTCTTTTAGTACAGTCTCATCGTGTATACCCCATTTTTACATACATTGTCCCATCCACACAACAATAACGATTCTAAACAGGTAACTTCTGTCAGCCAAAACCCAGACAGGCAATCCACATTCCAGCAGAGGCAGACGGGATGACTGAGCAAGAAAATACCTACTTTCTAAAAGTGGTATTTTCAAACACAGAATGTAAAAATCACCTTCACTAAAAGATGCATCTTTAGATTCTGAGTTAAGGCATACGAGACTTTATTTTCCTACCTAATTCCCCTTGCCAATTATGTTTGTAAGATGTTATAAACAAACTGCCCCTTCTGTCCTATGGGGAACAGGTAGCCTTGCAATAGCAAAACATGAATTTGGCTGTAATTTATTATCAGGACATGCCACACACACCAGGGCATGTCCTACCTTTCACATACACTGCACCCGGCCCACAGGGGTACCTTGGGCCTCCCTTAGGTTTGGCTGACATGTAAGAAAAGGGAAGGTTTGGGACTGGCATGTGTGTGCACTGGCCAAGTTGACATGGCAGTTACAAACTGCGCGCAGACTCCGCAATGGTGGGTCTGAGTTACCTTTTCATGGCTGCTCATGTGGGTGGCACAACCAGTGCTGCAGGCCCACTAGTAGCACTTGATTCATAGGCCCAGGCACACTCAGTGCACTTTAATAGGGACTAACAAGTAAATCAAATATCCAATCATGGAAAGACCAACCCATAACACAATTTACCACAGGAGCACTTGCACTTTATCACTGATCAGCGGTAAGAAAAGTGCGCAGAAACACCACGCCAGCAAAAAAAGAGTCAAAACCGGGTGGTCAGAAAGCAAAAACTCAATGGAAACCCACCAAAAGATGCCCAGTCTAGCAAATGCCATGTGCTTCTACCACAGAATTTAGTGGAAAAAGAGCCCTAGCTATCTTCGACCCTTGCTAACTGCCCACACTCCCATTCTGAATCTCAGATCAAGAGGAACCTTTCAAGCACAGGTTCCTAAAATTCTAAAAACCCGAATGGGAGCGCAGTCGTTTAGCTATCTTGCAGCTAAAATGTGGAACACCCTGCCTATAAAACTGAGATTGGATTCCGTAGAACACAACTTTCGCAAACATCTGAAAACCTGGCCATTTGTGTCCTAGATCCTGGGTATTACTCCACATTTCAGTGTCCGCTTCTATCTGAATTAAACTGTTCTTCCTCTGTGTCCACTATCCTAGCACGGGACACACCGTTGGTGTAACCAGGCATTTTTAGTGAGGGGTCGGCCGCCAAGTCGGTGTTGATGTTTTGCTGGTCAGTTTGTAAGCCTTCCTCGTTATGGCCTCCATAAATAGGAGCTGCCTGTTGGATTTGGACATCGTTGTGTGCTGGACTGAGTGATAGCACCTGGACATGATGAGGAAAGGTCTGCCGACTGTACTGGGGTGGTGAGGATTACCAAAAATTATGGAGGCTAGTTCTATGACAGGTAAGGGGGAGGAGAAAAGCCACCCCTTTTGTTTAAATGGGGGTAAGGCAAGGCCCCACAATTCAGGTTATGCCCCAATCTAGAGGAATAAAGTGGGACGAGGTCACTGGGGAGGACCCCCAGGGGTTATTGAAAATGAAGAAATGCATTATTGGTGCAGCAGGTATAGTGATTTATAGTAGAGTGGCTCCCCTGATCAATCTGTTGTGCGCTTCGCAGGTGTCGTCATATCCTGTCATCGGTGTGCGAGGGAACATCCTTGCGCTGCAAGAATGGTGGGAAGGCACCTAAGAAGGTCCATTCATAAGAGGGGTCTCTGCCTGAACAAAGCCATCCGTCCATTCACCAAGAAGGAGGATAGTCCTCCTTTTAAATATGTTTGAGGCCTGGTATAGCTGCAGGTTGGAGTGGTGTATAGAGGATCCATTTGCTGAGCCAGGTAATGAACAAGGTGCGTGGCTGCAGAGGTCGGCAAGCACAGTCAGAGAGCCCTCAGTCCGCATCGCTGCACAGGTCGCAATGTGATGCTGGGCGGTCGGTCGGCAATTCGACTGTAAGGCAGCTGCTAAAGAGTCCCAGTGCCTCAATCCTAGAGCCTCTGCTAGTCTGTCCCATGTGGTCAGCTTGGCATGGCTGCTGGTGTGGGCAGGTCACAGGTAAAACAATGAATAGGCATGGATCACAGAGGAGCTCCAACCAAGAGCCGCCATCTTTCGGAGCTCTTAGCTCCACCTCCCCAAAACTACCCTTCCTGAAGAAACTCTCAGCAGACCTAAAGATGTTGGTCAACCACTGATCATCTCCTTCCTGCTCTACCCTGACAAATTAGGGATAAAATTGTGAACAAATGACTAGCTGACCACCGAAATAACAACAGCCTAATCCAGATTAAGGCCCAACCACAGCATCGAGACCACCCTCATTGCCACCACAGATGATATTTGACTGATCATGGGCAGAAGAAACACTGCAGCCTTCATCCTACTTGTCTGCTGCTTTTGATACTGTCTCCCACCCCATACTAATTGAATAACTCCACAAAGTGGACATTCCAGGACCCAGCCTCTAACGTATCTGCTGTTTCCTCACCTAGACTGCTTCCAACCTCACCTGCGGAGTACACTAAAGATCTTTCCTCAGATCACATTTTTCAAAGATTACATGGCTCCTCTTATTAACACAGAATCGACATTATCTCCTATATAGATGACGCCCAGATCATCCTAACCCACTCTGATGAAACATGCATCACCTGAACCAACTTCACCACCTGCATGTTCAAAGTCGCCACCTGGATGAAGACCAACTGTCTGAAATTCAACACAGACAACATTGAAGTGGTAATCTTCTGCAAGGATAACTCGCTATGGAATTCCAGCTGGAGGCCAACAGACACGGTGAAGACAGACAACGGACCTCCATTTAACAGTCAGTAATTCACGCAAATTGCAACACAAGTAAATTTCAAATCTCGCCAGATCACCCCCATAGCCACAAGCAAATAGAATGGTTGAGCGCTTCATGGCAACAATCAAAAGGCGATACAACAAGCCAAGCAAAATCATGAGCCAACTCAACAAACTCTCAACATGATCCTAAGAGCATAATAAAACACCCCACACAGATCCACTGGACAATGCCCAGCGACACAGATGCTAGAGAGGGAGGTTGTCATCCGCATGCCCAACTTCACACCATCGACTACCCAATCAACATCACCAAAGGAGAAGTACGCCACTATGACCATAGAGCAAAGGTGAAAATAAAAGAGTTTGCTGATACAAGCAGGCATGTATGTCCATCAGACCTCAACGTGGGTGACAGGGTGCTGGGAAAACAATGAAATTCACCAATATTTACCCAGAATGCAACCCCGAACCAATGTAATTCACCACCTGGAAAAGGCTCCATGATAACAGTGAACTCAAAGAGTCAGGAAATAACCTGCTACATCTCCTACTTCAAACCTCATTAGTAGACTCCCCAACGGGCCATGTCTAAAGCTAAATTCAAGGATTAGGAAGGACTTCACAAACTTCCCTAACCCAAACAACACAAATTCACCACGACAATCAAATAGGAACACCAAAAGCACTCAAAGCTCATTGAAGGAATGTGATCCACCTGAAGGAAGAAGCCTAATTTCCCAGAGAGAAGGAAGATGTAATGAGTCAATGGAAGAACACTAACCTTGCTGGTCGGCGCTCTAGCTAACCAGAGAACATCACCACCAGAACAGAAAACAGACACGGGCAAATGTGAATATGGGGTGGAGCCCGGGGTAACACAGAGTGGCAGGAGGAAGAGGAGGGAAGTCAAAGAAAGAAGGACCACACGAGGAGGAGCAGATCCTGTATTGGGGAGGCTCAAATAATGAATAAGTACACCTATTGACCCCTCTGATGCCCATTTTTTGATGTAAGGACACCACAGTCTCATTCCCGGGCCCTTCTTTTGTTAACAATATCTTGAGAAGGTGATCAATACAAGGGGACTTTATCTCTTTGCACATTACCCCCTCTTGAGGGACTTCGGCCAGTGATTGGTGAAAATCCTATCCTCACCTTTTCATTATCTGTTGTCTTTCTCTAGGGCCTCATCGCTTTCTTTCTGACATGCTGACCCTCACTCACTCTCTTCTTTGCTCACTCTCACCTTCTATCTCTACCTCTCTGTATATCACTCTCTGTCTTCACCAACATTTATCTATGTCTCCCCATCTCCCTCATCTGATTCCTCCTCCTTCACTCTCTTTATCTCGCTCCTCTGTCTCACACACTCTCTTTAAATGTGGCACTCTTTGCAGTAAATACTTAATTCTGGCCTTTCTGCCCTATGCAGTCTGGGCATTATTGTGTGTGGGGAGGGGCCGAGTAAAAGCCTCCCGGCACATTCACTGAGTACCCACTGAAACAAGAACTCTTGCTTGTACATATGTTGCTTGTAGATTCTATAGGTATATGCAGCTTGCAGATTCCATTTTGTCTACCTTCTAGGTTTTGATCACTGGAACCCACTACTTCCTGAGATTCAGGTTTGCCCCTCAGCAAGTTCAAAATTACCCTGAAATGCCACCTTTTGTAATCAAAATGTAAAAATGATTAAGGAGGCAAATACCAATGTAACTTATCAATCAGTGTTTGTTAAAACATTACAATGTTCCTTGTCTAAATTGTGTCTTGTATTTACAGTTTATCCATATCAAATGTTAGATTGTATCAATCACCTCTCTAGCTTATTTTAGCTATATTTTTGCCAATCAATGTAAGTACTGCTTTCTTTTTCCCTAATGAATGATATTGATGTAGACACATCCTGCTGCTCATGTAAAGAAATACAATACATAAATAAATAAATACTAATGACAATATCAGTGCTAAGCAGACATTAAAAAAAATAATATCCACTAGATCTCATGGCTCCACATAAGCAGAGGTGGTGTCAAAGCTGGTAAGAGCTCTAGTTCTAGTCATTCATATCCGATTCAATGACAAATAGTTGGTTGAATTTGATTTTCAATATTGGCTTTGACATTTGTGAATCGATGGTTCCGTTGAATTTGTCAAAGATTAAAAAGGAGATTTGTAACACAAAATGTACTGCTGGCACATAAAACGTGCTGCTAACAACACAGCATATAATGCAATGCTAGAGGTCAAGAAATATTTTACAACATGTGCTAAATTGAGCATAAGAACATCATCTCATCATAGCTTTTTAGGGCAAGTGCTCTTATTTGCTCAAATTTAGCCAAGTCATTCTCTTCAGCACTGTTATAGGTTCATGACCTCCACCTATAACTCAGTGTTTAACTTATGTACACATTTTCAGTTTCTTAAGATTTTGCAGTGTGATATGGCCATGCTCTTCAAGGCAAAACTTTTATTACGTAGAGTACAATGTTTGATGAAAAGAGAGATTTGAGTTATCCCTAATTCAGAAGATAACACCACTTGCTTTTTCAGAATGAGATCTACCTCCGCAAATATCCATCTCTATTAATACCTCAACATTTCCTAATTTAATAAAATATGTTTTAGAATACTCGCTACTCTTCTACAACTCCAGCAGTCTTTTGGCTGTGTTTCTTAACAAATGTCTAGATAGTGCAAATCTCATAGGGCTATATTCACAAGAACGTGTGCTAAACATTACCAAAAAATGCTAACGCACCTTTACACATCGCAGCACATCACGGGAAAATAACCCTATTTTAACCTGGAATTTACAACAAGGCGATAGCATGTATAGTCTGCCAAAACCACGGCCAATGACCGCGATACAACCACCGTGGCGGTGATATTAACACAAACCACAACGCGGAAAACACGCGATGTGCCCAAACGTGATAAGAAAACAGTGACAACCAGAGAGAGGCCAGTGAATCCCACGCGTAATGCGTGAAAAAGCACAAGAACAGCAGACGGAAATGCCACTCTAAAAACAACATCTACTTCGGATAACCACAGATGCACCCTGACCCACTGCAGAGGACAATATGAACCCCATAATCCCCACGGCGGAACACCCAGGAATACAGGGCCCGTGGAAGGACAATGAGAAGAGGAAGAGGAAGACGGGGCACAGTCACCAGGAAAACCCAAGTACCGCCACGGATTAGCCAGAACACCACTACCAACTGTACGTCACCTCCAATGTGTCATTGGACACAACGAGCCAAAGATGGCACACCACCTCGGATCATCTGAATGCCGTCGCATAGCAGTGGATGCCAATGGAAGAGCACAAGCGGCCCTGGACTGATGTGAATGGCAAAACCAAGTAGAAACTGGCTGCCAACACAAAAGCAGCAATGCACCCCGGAGGAGGGGGGCCAGCAGAACACCAGGAGCTGAATGACATGGAGAAGATTGTGGCCACAGTCACAAGGCAGGAGACGGTGACAAGAGTCAGGGATCCGGACACTGTCCAACATGACCCGAGAGCACATCAACAGGGTGCGCACCGACCAGGGAGTGGGTGGATGGGGGTAGACGGGTCCAATGGCACACATGTACAACAAAGCAGTGCACATTGCACATCCACAAAGACTCAGGATCATGTCCCTGATCTCACGGGAACACCTCAGCACACACACAAACACCAAGTAGTCCCACGTACACCAGGTGCCCAAAGGGGCACACACACAACACAACAGCAAGCACACAACCAACACATGCACATGTACGAAACACAGCAAACAGGCATATACGTCAGCCACACTGACAATGCAGGAGACACCACACGGGTAGCATGGCTGCTGTCCAATCACCATGACAATGTACACAGCACGACACTGAGGTGGCTGAGTGCGGACCACAACTGGAATGAAGCAGGTCACACTCGGACACAACCACCTGCACACACAACTCTTGATGTCAACGACACATTTGTGGACAAACCATGCCCAACAGTCAAAACTCGAGAAAGAGCACAAGTTACCCAATTCTGCAACATCGCAGCAACATGGAAGAGCTGAACTGACAGGTACACTGCATGAAAGGGACCAGTGTCAGACAAATCAGAGCCGCAGGAGCGAATCAACCACAGTGCAGAATACACACATAACTATTAGGGCACCTTGACATTGACAACATCCCTGTACAAACAGCAACACCTCCACAACAGAACACATGCCACAACCTTGTGCTGCAAACGTGCACCACATTGCAACTCACATCTGGTCCAGCAGGGAACCGTGACATCACAATGTACCAGTACAACCTGTAAACTGCAAATATGTTTTATTCACACATGCTGTATTTTTTACATTTTGTACTGTCCTATGATTGCAAGAGACGGCCACAATGTCACATGCTCATGAGAAGTAAACTTCAATGATGGTGTTCCTACAGGCCATTCCTGCAGCAACTGCAGTGGGATGTGGGTCACCTGCCCCATCGTCCCCATCAAGATCCGGACTTCTGGAACTGGGATCCATGGGGCATTGGTGCGTACACAGATGTTGTGCATACACAACATGCAACAATCATCTTGCACACAATCTCCAGGCTGTACATGAGCTTTCCACCCTTGCCGTACAGGCACCTGAAACGTGACTTCAACACGCCAAATGTGCGTTCAACGATACCCCTGGTGCATATGTGGGCTGCAGTGTACTGCCTCTGGGCAGGTGTGTTCGGATCTCGGAGGGGTGTCATCATCCAAGGGCAGAGTGCATATCCTTGATCACATGTGACAGTGCAGGGAGAAAATAATAAATACTTAGTTCAGCAGGATGTGATGGCAGGCCCACTAATCCAGTGACGCCTGTGCTGGCTGTGTGTGGAGTGAGTGTAAGCCAGCCCTCAGGGAGCCGCTGGTGCTGGCAACAACTCTAATAGTCATCAGGTACTCAGACAAGCAATGGCAGGACAACAAGGGGGGATGACTTGAGTCTCACTGGGCTAGTGGCCCCAGACGCACAGCGGCCGACACAGCCTCACCGCCACAGGACGCTGACCTGCCCTTTGCTAATGACAACCCCTAGGCCACAGGCTCAGACACCAACGATGTTCCGCCGGAGGCTGAGGGTCACCCACGGCGCACAAGGTTAGTGGCACCACGTGTCGCCGGCTTGCGTTGGACAGGGTCAGTGGCTCCACATGTCGACGGCTTGCATTGTACAGGGTCATTGACACCACGTGTCGACGGCTTGCGTTGGACAGGGTCAGTGGCACCACGTGTTGATGGCTTGCGTTGGACAGGGTCAGTGGTACCATGTGTCGACGGCCTGCCATATGAAATTATGCCTCACTGATCGGAGGGAGTCTGGTGCTGTGGCCGCTGCCACAGACTTGGGGTCACTGCCATTCAGGACTCAGGATACAGTTCCACATGTGGGAACTACTGTGTCGAAGGGGACGCCGGTGGAGTATATCAATGAGAAAGGAGTAATGGGGGCAAGCGATGGTCTGCAGAGGCTGCAGAGCTTGCGGGAAACGTAGTGGGCCCTCTTTGACACATGACCGTGTCGGCAGGTGAGCAGTGCGGCCTTGGGACAATCGGGTGGGCAGTCCTGGGCTGGGTATCAGCGTCCTGGGGTGCAGCAGGCTCACAGGGTCATAAGCCCCGCTGCTCACGGCATCGGCCTCGTGGTGGACTGCAATGCATCACCCTGTCAGTGACATTGGCCTTTCCAGGCGACAACCACGCTCTGCTCCACGGGGTTTTTGTGCACACCCCTGTGCTGCCCTGGCATACTCAGGGCCCACCCACTACCGTCTCGCACATGGGGGGAGGCAGCCAGTGACATTTCTGCTATCTGAGCCCCGGCCTGGTGTGACATGGTTGAGTCCACTGTTCGCTACTCTCCAGTCACCAGCAGTTGTGGTCTGCATGGACATATCTGTGGTTTGCCTACCCATGTCTGTCCTGCACATCCCCGCCTCACTTGTCGTTGAGTACATTGCAATTCAAGGGTCTCTTGCATCCTTTGCGCATGGCTGCATTCCGCATCTACACACGTTCAGCTGTTGTGTGGCTGTGGTGCCATGATATAGCTGTATTGTGTGCATGGGTAGGCCAGGATCACAATGGAGTGGTGTTGTCGTGTCTGGTAGGTGGGCATGTTGATTGCCACATTGTATGTGGTTTTGTCACAAGTGCATTCCCATAGTTGTGCGTTGTGTGATAGTGGCTTTGAGGTGTGTGGTGTGTTGATTTGGCACTTACAAACGAGCAGTCCATTTCCATATGTGCTGTCCTGGAAGCACTGGTTGATGAGGGACTGTTGTAAGATGTAGGAATCATGCACACTGCCGGGGTAGTTTGTGACGACATTGGTGAAGAGTCCCCAGTGGTTTACTATTGCCTGCACATTGATGGAATGCTTGTGCTTTCTGTTACGGTAGTGGTGTACTGTATACGCAGGGGGCACAAGTGGTACATGCGTGCAGTCTATTGCCCCCAACACGGCTGGGAATCCGCAAAGAACCCTTGCATAGTCTACTGCTGTTCCTGCGCAGAGTGGTGGAAGTGAAGGTACTGGGGTATGAAGATGAGGATGGTATCTAGGACAGGTGTGATGTACTTTGATAGGGCTGACTATGAGACCTCTGGCAGTTGTTGGCTGGAAGGTACCAGAGGCCAACAGGGGCTGCACAGCCAGCAGCTTTGTCTGTGGAGGGATGTTGGTTCTCCGCTGAGTTGGGACCGTCAACCTGTGGGCGATGTGGGTCATGATGCGGATGATGGTTGTCCTTTTGAGCCTGTCGTGGGCAATGACTTCCTCAGGCATTAGGCCTGTGAGACTGGTGCGTTTTCAGTACGTCCGCTTTCTCACTCTGCCCTGCCTCTTTGGTGGTCCGGGGGCCGGGACCGGGTCCTGGGGGTGGTGGCGGTGAGTGTTGTGGCTCCGAGCTGCATGATGAGTATCTCCATGGCGATATTTGTTCTTCGTCTGTGACTGTGTCGGGCTCCGTTGCCTACTGCAGGTAGTCGTCCGGCTTTAGACCTGCAGGAGGCAGGTGTTAAATACCTGCTGCTACCTTGGCTTATTGCGTGGTTGTGGTTCGAATTGCAGATCTTGCGTTTCATTGTGAAAGTGGTGTTGTGGTTTTTTCATGTGTTTTTGCACGGGTACGCCTACTCTGCATCTCATTATGGTTAGTTGGTGGTGTCTACCGTGGAGATAAATTTTGGGGCAGTTTTCGCGGGAATACAGGCAGATACTACAGTTTGCGCCAGCTTGTGATTGGAGTGTTAAATCTAGTTCCACATTGGTTGCGTTAAGGTGGAGATAAATCGGAGTTGAGTCCTTGTGAATATCCCCCATAGTGTTTTCTAAGACGCAAACAAAAAATCAGTGGTGATAGCTATTGCAAAGACTGTGCCAAACTAACCAATCCTGCCCTGGGCTATCAACTTTTAAGTACATTGCCAATGATTCCCTACATTTTTGCCATGCAGTTAATTTCCAACTTTTGGAAGCTATTTATTATTTAGGCATTAGAGATTTGCCCCAACCCCACGTTAGCCCATCAAATAATTGGTGGCCCAATCAAGAGTTATACATGTTTCTTACAGCGAAAAGTTATAGCAAGTTTTACCATCTAATATCGGATTATTCACTTGCAGTTACTCAAATAAAATCTTCTGATCTCCCACAACATGCCAGAGTCTCTTAATTCCACTCTGTGCCTAAATGTCCAAGACTATTTACGTGAATCAGTAAGTAAAATGTATTGGTTGGTTAATAAAAATATTATAATAGCAAAGCTCGAGGATCCCTCCAGGCGCTAGATCACCACCTATAAGTGCAAAAGCCCCCTGAAGGCCAGGCTTGAAAGCAAGAACCCCAGCAATGGCCAGAAGATCATGCTGTGTAAATATATCATATATATTTGTCCAACCCTACTAATCGCTTCACCTCTTCTTAAAATGATTGAATTTGCAACTTGTGATTATTTAACTCTAACTTCTAGTATCTTTAGTAGACTTACGTACTTACTACCATTAATATGTGAGTTTAGAGTTTGTTTGTTTCGTATATTGTATGTTATTCATGTACTCTGAAGTCCTCATGTAATGAAACTGGTTCTATTGTAAAGCGTTCTGACACCTTCGGGTAAAGTTCTTGCTATAGATAGACGTATAAATAAATAAATAAAAAGATATGTGAAAACATGCACTCGGCAAAATGGAAATATTATGTAACATATAGCTAACAACATTTTAAAAGAGTAAGGAAAACCGAGGCGAACAGGAATTTTGAGGGTATTACCACACCAGCAGCCACCCCCCAAACCCTCTCAAAGAATCTATTCTCGGAATACGCAACGTATAGGGTGTTCACATCCCAAAACAGAGGAAAACGTGTGGTACTAACAATCCTCTTGCGCAGCCGGTGCGTCACTTTTATTATCAGGAAAAAGTGAGGTACCGGAGGCACAAGAAGCTTGTAAATAATTACTTTTTAATGAGGCCCCGCGTTTGGATCTTGTATATAAAGCTTCTAGCAGTTACATGGTCCTTGACTTGATAACTAATGTCTGTTCCTTTCTATAAATCCGTCTAAAACATATTTAGGCTGCTCCCTTCGTAACAACCGTTCTCTCATTTGGTATTTTATTATATTTTGGTCTACTGTAATTTGATAAAACTTACTTGTCTATTTTCCGACTTGCTAGCCTCTTTTTCAACAACTGTTAAAAGTTGCAAAAGTGCCGAAATTGTCTTTCCAGAGTGTAAAGCCCGGAGAGGCGACAAGGACATATGAGTTACACAAAAACAAATACAGAACAGAAAGTAAATATCCTTGGATTCCAATTCCCAGAGTTTCAAGGCCACTTCAATGGATGATTAATCAGACGTGGCCTCTTCCAGACATGGGAGTATGGGTGTGAGGGCTCCGAGCGAGCCAAGAGCACAAAAGAGGAGGGAAAAAACACTCGAAGAGTAAAACAAAGGAGTGTACTTTTCACAACTCTTATTAAAAACCCAGTTGTCCTCAGTTTTGCTAAAAAAAAAATTCACACATCCCGCCCCTGCCTTTTCACTTCTTTTTGTGAATGCCAAGACGTTACAGCTAAACTTTGGCAAATCATTATATTTTTGTGGCACAGCTACAGTCAGGAGGTTCCTGAAAGAATGGGCACAGAAAAACTCTAGTTAGCGCCTCTGTTGCTTATGTCAGCCTATTGTGCAATAAAATGCCATCTCTGTTTGCTCAGAGAAGCGAGGAG
Source organism: Lissotriton vulgaris (assembly GCF_964263255.1). Lineage (NCBI taxonomy): Eukaryota > Metazoa > Chordata > Amphibia > Caudata > Salamandridae > Lissotriton > Lissotriton vulgaris. The sequence goes on along the minus strand of NC_141690.1, from coordinate 202,702,722 downwards.
AGTAAAATGCATGGAAAACAGTATATTTACCTCAAGCTGTGTGCTCTGAAACATGAGCAATGCAGATTAACATCTAGGCGCATAGGAGTTCAAGTGAGGTCCTGGGATTGTCTCTGTAGAAAGTCTCCCTGGAAAAAAAATCAGAGAGAAGATTCGTTGTAGCACGAAAACACTGAGAACTGTGTAAAGAAAAAGGGGAGACAAGGCCCTTGTACTGCTGCAAAGGCAGTCAAGCAATGTGAACACGTTAGGCTTCTGCTAATCTCTTCAGCCACAGACAATTAAGATGCAGGAATTCATATTGCCTTCAATTTTTCACAGACTACGACCATCTCCACTGAAGTAGTAAACTGCAAATCAAAAAAAAAAATTTCATCTGAAGGATGCCAAACAATTTGCTTGCTTCGAAATCCGGCTTTGTAGTCTCGGTACTAGTCAATGTCACGAGTTAGCTCCATGCAAAAAACAAAAAACAAGAAAAAAAAACACTTTTTAGTTGAATAGGTAAGGCCTGATTTTTGAGTTCTACATATTCTGCCTGACATTGCAGCCCCCACTTTTATGAGACCAAGACAAGAATACTGCCAGTCACCACAAATGTGGAACTGCAGGCAAACAGCGACCATCTACACTACATAGGGCCGAATACGATGTCGGGTGGTCAGAATGTAAACTGACCGAGTTGGTCAGAAGGGTTCAGACGCGGTCGAGGAGATTCCGACTGTCGGGAGGAGGCTTTCCGCCCGACATCATAATTGGCCTCTTGGTGTATTTTCACAATGAAGTAGATTTATGTGCAATGGAAGAGGAATTCCACAATATCAGGGAGTCAGTTGCACATTGACTCACAGCCAGGTCCCTAATGTGCATTAGTGAGGTAGGTGTGGCCTACCCTACTCATATTCATTGGCTTGTCCCAGATGTGCTCATGTGTATGCAGCTGAAACACAACAATTCTATGGGGGGCACTAAATGGCCATTACTCAGGACTTACACGCCATTAAAATAGTTTTTAGCACGTTTTTACAGAAGTGAAAATAAATAGTCATTAATGCACTGTGGAATGTTATGTTATGTTAGTCCAACTTGTATAGCACATCTGCCTCAGCAAAGAGGCGATCCAGGCGCTTACTACAGGCTGGCCGCAAGAACTAGAGCCTAAACTGAAGGGAAGAGATGAGTTTTTATTGCCTTCCTAAATGTCAAGTAGTTATCCAGACTGTGAATGTGAAGGGGTGAGAAATCCAAAGCTTAGCCGCTAGATAGCGGAAAGATAGTCCCCAGGCACGTAGACTTTTACCCGTGGAACCAGAGCCAAGCATGGCCCCATAGAGCGCAGATGGCGCGAGGGTGTGTAAGGTACCAACACGTCAGACAAAATGCAAGGGGAAGAGAACTTTAAGATTTTGAACGCTGTGGAAAGAGCTTTGAATTCTATGTGCTTGGCCACCAGCAGCCAGTGTAATAGTCGGATTACCCCCAAAATCGGGTGTCTTCTCGGGAGACCGAAAAGGGCTCTGGCAGCCGCATTTTGGACCCTTTGTAGGTGCATGACCTCAGCTTTATTCACACCCAAAAAAAGTGAATTAGCATAGTCAAGCCTTGACAGTATGGCCGCCTGGACAATCAGTTGTCTGGTGTGGGGTGCCTGCTGGACGCTGCGAGCTTACCGTGGGGCTGTTTGTTTGTTTGGACCCGCTGCTTCCCTTCACGTGGCCGGGCTTGGCTCCGCCCTCTTGCCTCGATCCGACCGGCCGGGCTTGGCTCCGCCGGTTCGCCTGCTGTTGTTGCCGCCTACATGCCCCAAGATCCTCAGGGGCAGGACGCTAATTTCCACACGCCAGGAGGTGCATAAAGACACGCCTGGTGCTGAGTTCCCCGCTGTCTGCTGGACGCTGCGAGCTTACCGTGGGGCTGTTTGTTTGTTTGCACCAGCTGCTTCCCTTCACGCAGCCGGGCTTGGCTCCGCCCTCTTGCCTTGATCCGACCGGCTGGGCTTGGCTCCGCCGGTCCGCCTGCTGTTGTTGCCGCCTACAAGCCCCAAGATCCTCAGGGAAAGGACGCTAATTTCCACGCGCCAGGAGGCACATAAAGACACGCCTGGTTCCTCGTCCCGCGAGGACGCGCGCGGGACTCGCTGGGCGAAGCCAAGTCAAGTCAAGTCAAGTCAGAAAATTTATATAGCGCACTACATACCCGGAGGGTTTCAAGGCGCTTAGGAAGGGGAGGAGGCTTACTTGTCGAATATCCATGTTTTGAGTTGCTTTCTGAATGCTAGGTGGTTCTGGGTAAGGCGAAGGTCAGCGGGGAGTGAGTTCCATGTTTTGGCAGCCAGGTATGAGAAGGATCTGCCTCCCATGGTGGTCTTATTGATGCGAGGTACAGTGGCGAGGGCTTGGCTGGAAGAGCGTAGTTGGCGGGGGGGGTGTAGAAGGACAGTCGTGAGTTGAGGCATTCAGGTCCGATGTCGTAGAGTGATTTGTGTGCGTGGGTAAGCAGTCGGAAAGTGATTCTCTTATTGACGGGTAGCCAGTGGAGGTCTTTCAGGTGTCCAGAGATATGTTCGTTGCGCGGGATATCTAATATGATCCTGGCTGAGGCGTTTTGGATCCGTTGGAGTTTTTTCTGGAGTTTGGCGGTAGTGCCTGCGTAGAGGGTGTTTCCATAGTCCAGTCGGCTCGTGACCAGGGCGTGGGTGACTGTTTTTCTGGTTTCAGTGGGGATCCAGCGAAATGTTTTTTTGAGCATGCGAAGAACGTTGAAGCAGGATGAGGAGACGGCGTTGACTTGTCTGTTCATTGAGAGTGATGAGTCCAGGATGACGCCTAGGTTCCGTGCGTGGTCTGTCGGGATGGGTGCTTTTCCAAGGGCTTCCGGCCACCAAGAGTCGTCCCATGCAGAGGGGGATGTACCTAAGATGAGGACTTCTGTTTTGTCTGAGTTCAGTTTCAGACGGCTTTGTTTCATCCATTCGGCAACTTCTTTCATTCCTTCGTGTAGGTTAGTTTTGGCGGTGCTGGGGTCATTGGTGAGGGAAAGGATTAGTTGAGTGTCATCCGCGTAAGATATGATGTTGAGGTTGTGTTGGCGGGCAATGGCCGCGAGGGGGCTCATGTATACGTTGAAGAGGGTGGGGCTGAGTGAGGATCCTTGTGGAACTCCACAAATGACTTCAGTGGCCTCGGACTTGAATGGTGGAAGGCGGACTCTCTGGGTTCTTCCGGTGAGGAACGAGGTGATCCATTCAAGTGCTTTTCCTCGTATTCCGATGTTATTGAGGCGTTGTAAAAGGGTGCTGTGGCAGACTGTGTCGAAAGCTGCAGAGAGGTCGAGGAGGATGAGGGCGACTGTGTCTCCATTGTCCAGTAGAGTTCGAATGTCGTCTGTTGCTGCGATGAGGGCGGTCTCAGTGCTGTGTTTTGCTCGGAAGCCAGATTGTGAGGAGTCGAGTGATTTGTTGGTTTCGAGGAAGGCGGCGAGTTGGTTGTTGACAGCTTTCTCGATGACTTTGGCCGGGAATGGAAGGAGTGAAATGGGGCGGTAATTTTTGAGTTCGGTGGGGTCCGCTGTGGGTTTTTTTAGAAGGGCGGTGAGTTCGGCGTGTTTCCAGTCTTCCGGGAAGGTGACGGAGTTGAAGGAGCAGTTGATGACGTCTCGGAGGTGCGGTGCTATGACGGAGTCTGCTTTGTTGAAGATGTGGTGAGGACATGGGTCTGTGGGGGATCCTGAGTGGATGGAATTCATCAGGCGGATTGTGTCCTCAGTGGAGATTGGGTTCCAGTCGTTGAGGGTGTTCACGGGGGGAGAATGTTCAGCAAATGGATGGGTGGGTTGGTCTCCGGGTTGGTTGTCGAAGCTGTTGTGGATGTCTGCAATCTTGTTGTGGAAGAATGAGGCTAGGGAGTCGCAGAGTGCTTGAGAGGGGGTGATGTCGTTTGAGTTGGCCGAGGGATTGGAAAATTCCTTGACGATGTTGAAAAGTTCCTTGCTGTTGTGGGCGTTGTTGTCAAGTCGATCCTTGAATGCTGCTTTCTTGGCCTTTCGGATTAGTTGGTGGTGTATGCGGGTGGCGTTTTTGAAGGCGTCCTTGGTGCTAGTGGTTGGGTCTTTTTTCCAGGCATTTTCAAGGGAGCGGCAGAGTTTCTTGGACTTCTTAAGATCGTTGTTGAACCATGAGGCCTTCTTGCTGCCCGGTTTGCTTTGACGTATTTTCAGTGGTGCTAAGGTGTTGGCGGTGTTGGATAACCATCGGGTGAGGTTGGCGGCGGCTTGGTTTGGGTTAGAAGACTGAGCTGGGGTGTTGAGAAGGAGCGATGAGGAGATCTGGTCGATGGTGATTTTGTTCCAGTATCTTTGCAGAGTTGGTTGGAGGTGGTTGGTGGGTTTCGGCTTGTTGTAGGTGAAGTGAACGCAGCTGTGGTCAGTCCAAAGGAGATCCGTAGTGTGGCTGAAGGAGACATGATTGCTGGAGGTGAAGATGGGGTCGAGTGTGTGACCTGCGATGTGGGTGGGGGAAGTGACTAGTTGTTTAAGTCCGAGGTTGGCGAGGTTGTCCAAGAGGGTGGTGGTGTTGCGGTCGTTGATCTTTTCAAGGTGAAAGTTGAGGTCTCCCAGAAGGATGTAGTCTTTGGAGGGGAGCGCGTGTGGAGTGATGAAGTCCGTGATGTCCTCACTGAATTTTGCGCGGGGACCTAGTGGTCTGTAGAGGAGGGTGCCTTGTAAGGCCGTCCAAGGCTGGACAAGACTGGACTGGGCCACCTCCTTAACGTTAACCTTAGACTGGTAAGAACACGAATGTGTATGTGGTATTCAGAGGGAATCCTGACTTAAAGCTTCGAGCCCTATTGATCCCATTCCACCCAAACATGGCTAACCATTCTGGGAAGGGTAGAAAAAGTGTACCGAGTATAACGGGGGGTTGTATAACTGGGACTCTTGATAATTTCATCACGAGAGCAGCCGTGGTGCTAGAGCGAGAAATAGCCCTCACAGAGAAACGTCTATCCCTGGAACTCATAGGTTCAAAGCGATCCTTTCTGGGCGATTTAAAGAATGCTGTCACACCGGATCATGTTGACTGCCAAAGACTAAGCACAACTAGCCCAAGTTCCCTAGGTAAAGGTAAAGGTATAGAAAGGGGAACTGGCACAACTTTCGTGAATACATCTTCTTGTACTAGTTTATCTCCTGAGGATTTTCACCCTATTGTTATTCACCAAGAATGTACAGGCTGTTGAAACGCCTAAAAATACAGCCACATGTCCCAAACAAATGGGTAAAAGAAAGAGGGAAGGGGGTCGTCAAATAGGTAGAAAACCAAAAGTTTCAAAAATATCAGATAAACCTGTAAAATCGGTGCCCACTAAAGTGATCAATACATCTAATACCCCCGCCACATTTTTGCCTGTCCCAACAAGACTCTCACATAGCATGGGTCCCCAGCCTCTAACTAATATTCAAGCTGCACCTGGCGACGTGGAACTCACTGTATCTCATATGGAACAGTTGCTTAAATCGTTCACGCTTCCTCTCATTGAGAGACTAAAGATAATAAATGATAAATTGGACATTCTGAATAAGGCTACTGCAGAGAATACTCTAAAACTGGCGAATCCTACACTTAATGGCCAAAATAGGGGTACCTCTGTAGATTTAAGTAATCAGGCTGAAATACCACCATTTACCTCTTGCCTGATACCAAAGATTGCAGTCAACAATCGGAGGTTATCTAAAAATAAGGAGGAGCTGATGAATGAAGGACAAGGGAACAAAGCTATTGTCGAGGAAAATAATTTAAAAAATAGACAGAACATCCCTTTACCATCCTCATCATCAAAAAAGGGTAAGGGGGTTAGAGACAGGCCGATTCTATTAAAAATGTGGCCACTCTCCCTGTTATTGACTTACCGCCCCAATCCGCACCTCTGGTATTGGTGTTAGGAAATGTTCCACCACTTAGTGAGGGAGTGAAGGAGGACTATAGCCAGTTAAAAAATAAGGTGGCCCACTCGCTATCATGTAACACTTCAGAAGGCAGCAGGGTAGGGTATAGTATCATAATGGCCCGACGGGTGTCTTGGTTGGGCAGGAAGAGAAAATCTAAAAGTGGTGACTGTATTGTAATCAATCTTAACAGTCCAGCACCAGTAGAAAGGGTACTAAGAGAAGTTATGTATGGTGAGGGTCCAAGGGGTCAGGCTATTGAGATATTACCACTAGAGTTTTTTTATGGGGAACAGAAACGTCAAAGACCTGATAAATGGAACGGGTGGAAACACATCCGGATGCCGTATTATCAAGCACAACAGGGTCAGGGTCCACTAAGGATGAGGCCACCAGGTGAAACAAGCTGGGGTGGTGAGGGGTTTTCTTCCTTTTTCGAAGGGCAAAATAGATTCGCAGCCCTCTCTGGTCTTAACAACTGTGACTGACTGTGTGGTAATACTATAGTAGCCAATGACTATAACTGCAGTTACGGACCATTCTTAAATCAGATGCTAGCACATAAAGTGAATATAGAAGGAGGAGTCCAGGTAGAAAAGGTCCCATTGGAAGCCCAAAATGTGTCTGACTTGGTATGGCAGAAAGCTCCTACGCCCATTGACAACGCACCAGATTATGACACAAATAGGAATGTTGATACAATTTTGATAAATTGCTGCAATATATTAGCCAGCTCTGAAGCAGATGTCCGTGAGGTCAGGAAGGATGCAGAATGTATGGATACTGTTGTTAATGTGGAGACTTCCATGCTCCCTATTGATAATGTTTGCTCAATACCAGCTAGCCCCCCACCTCCTCGAGGACAAGCAAGGATTGTCTCATGGAACATTTGTGGCTTGGAGAGCAAAGTGACTAATACTGTTTGGGGGGAATTTATGCAAAATTTCGACATACTATGCGTTCAGGAAACCTGGCTTTTAACTGAAAAGCATCTGGATGGTTATAAGACCTTTCACACCCCAGCGGTATGCTCTGTGCACGGCAGACATAAAGGGGGTATCTGTGTATATGTATCTAATCTGTTGAAGGTCCAGGGAATCAAAAGGAAAAATTGCTCATCCTATTATCAAATGGTATCTGTTATACTATACTCAGGTCTAGAGTTAGTGGTGGTAAACTTCTACTATAACATTAAAAACGCTGACTTCATAGAAGTGTTAAATAACCTGCATGTAAATTTAAACTACCTAAACTCAGCCAAAGGAAGAGATGTATTTTGGTTTGGGTGGGTGATTTCAACATAAATGTATGTAATTTGGATGTGTGTGGATCCCGGGAAAATGTCAGGGAAGAAAGTGATACATGAATCACTTCATACACAATGATAGAGGGGAAAAAATAAATGGCATCATGGCCACTTTTGATCTTGGCTTTGCTAATATGATGTGTTCCCCCGAGGTTAAATTTAGTTTGACCTTTATGGCTAGGGGTTTTCAATCCGTTATTGACTTTATTATTCTCCCCACCAGATATTCTAACTGGGTGGAAAAATTTGTGATCCATCCAAATGGCCTTAGCGACCATTTGCCCCTTAGTGTGTATCTAAATTTACCTGATTGTCACAAATCTGCCACCATCGAGTCCCTGTCTTGGTCACAAGATATAGTATTGGCACGCCAGAATGGGTTCGCATTAAAGTGGAGTAGAATGGACCCAGTGAAAACTACTGATGACATTATATCTAAGGCTCTGACACTGATCCTGGTTTGTTTAGATGAGGAATCCACCAACGATGAAATCTTGGATGCCTTCGGGCATGTTACCACTGTCATTTCAGGGTTTACTTACCAAACAAATACTAAGAAATGCAATAAGAGTAATGGTTGGTTTGATTCCCAATGATATTTATAAGATGACTACTGATCTTTGGGCCCCACTCTGCACACATGTCCTAGTGGCTTGTGGTGCTAAAGGTTTTATTAAAACATGGTCTGAATCGGTATTTATACCGATTTATAAAAAAGGGGATAGGGAGAGTGCAGCAAATTATAGGCCCATATCCCTATTGGACTCCCTTATGAAGATTGCGGGCAGGGTGGTTCTAAAGAAATTCCAAATTTGGGCTGATGAAAACAATTTTCTAAGTCCTGTCCAGTATGGCTTCAGGGAGGGGATGGGTACCGTGGAGCAGGACCTTAACTTTGTGATGATACAGGGGAAATATACCCGGGCAAAAGGAGGATGTCTTTATGCCATTTTTGTCGACCTCTCAGCCGCTTTCGACTGCGTAGATCACGCAAAGTTGTGGCAAATACTGGATGAAATGAAGGTGGAGCCTGCTATAGTGCACTTCCTTCGAAAACTGTATTCAGGTGCAACTGCTAAGGTGAGACACTGGTTGAGGGGAGAATGTACAGGGTCTTTCCGCATAGAGAAGGGTGTCAGACAAGGATGCGTGCTGGCTCCTTTCCTCTTCTCCCTATATACGAACGACCTGGAGGTGGAATTGGAGGCAAGCACAGTTGATTCTCTGATGTATGGTAAAAAGCAGGTTGTCTCCCTTCTCTATGCGGACGACGCAGTGCTTTTGGCCAGAACTAGGATGGGTGCCCAGAAGGCACTCTCAAAATGTGTAGAATTCATGGAAGCAAGGGGTTTAAAAATGAACGCAAAAAAATCCTTTGTGATGCTGTGTGGGAAAGGTCGGGCCAAATGTAAGCCCATTAAGGTGGATGGCCTTACAATCGAACATACTAGTACCTTCCCATACTTGGGGGTACTATTGGATGGCTCTGGCTCGTGGGGTCCGGAGGTTAAGAGTAGGACCTTATTGGTTAAAAGCTCTATTGCGGCATTGATGACTTTTTCAAAACAACTAGGGAAAAGACCTCCTGAAATTCTGCTAAAAATGTATGTGGCAAAATGTAGAAGAATTGCACTTTATGGGGCAGGTATTTGGGGCTTCCAGAATGTAGGGTCCTTACAAATAGCAGAAAATCGTTTTTTATGATATTTGTTAACGCTCCCTCAGGGCACCTCTGTTTTTAACTGCCAGGCAGAATTAGGTATGGACTTTATTTCCGACCTTATGAAATTACAACCAATTTTGCTCTGGCAGAGAATATGGGCCTCAAAAGCAATGGGCCTTAACCGGGAAATCATTAAGGATGTTATGGCCCTGGATAATGCAAAACACATTTTATGGCTTGAGTATGTCAGGAAAACGTTAACTGACCTGCAAAGGCCGGAATTATTTAGAAACCTGGAGCTGATGTGTGGGTTAACTAGGAAAGTAATAAAAAGCTTATGCATGAACCATTTTGAGATGTTAAGATGTTCGGGTGAATTCTCGAAAAAAACAGTAATTCAACATCAAATGTCTTTGGCCTGCTATGCAATTCAACCCTATTTATCTGTTTGTACTAAGGGCTTTGACCGTTTCATTTTGACTAGGTTTAGATTCGATTTATTCCATCACCTGGTACCTTTTCCAACAAAAAATGATTGGTCCATGAATTTGGAATTATGCCCATGTGACAACCTATCATTGCAATCTACATTTCATGTTATTTTATTTTGTAAATTTTACGAGAATGAACGCAGAAGATGGATTAAACAATATTTGAGACAGGGTTTTTGGCAGCAATGTCCGCTTGCGTATCTAAGCCTACAGCAATTGGAAAATGTAAAATTTGTTATGACCATGACTGTTTTTTTTAAAAATGTCCTGAGGAAACGGAATTCTATGATTTGCTAACTTTCTGAAATGCCATAGATTAATAATCATGTCAATTTAATACTATTTTTAAAGTTATTTATTATGGAATGATGTATATATGTACCTGTTGATTTTATGAATTTACATATTGTGAAAATCGGATAAAGCAAATCTTGAATCTTGAATCAGTTGTCTGGTGGACGGGTCAAAATAGCCCAGAAGGGGTTTCAGACCCCGTAAAAGGCCGAAACACGTGCCTGCAATTTTCTTCGTCTGGTCCTGAATACTGAGGGTTGAATCCATCCATACCCCTAGGCTTTTCACCATCAACTTAGGGGTAGGTACGCTCCCTAGGGTATTAGGCTACCAGTTCTCACTCCAAAGCTTGATTTTTTTCCCACCAACAACACCTCCAATTTATTAGCATTAAGCTGGAGGCAGTTGGCGGTCATCCACTTCGCCACCGCCGCCAGACCACTGCTAAATTTAGGGGCTTATATGGCTGGTGCTCACACAAAGATTAGTATTGATAGGACATGACTGTGCCACACAGAATTTGGCACACATGTTTAATGTTGTGAGCATGTTCATTTGTAGCACATCCCTTCCAGTACAAAGGATATCCTGATATTGGGTAAGGCAAAGTCAAGACTAAGGGCCCGATTACGATGATGGTGGGACCGCCACAGACAGTTGGTGGCGGTCCAACTGCCATTGCAATTATTCTTTCCACCCACCACATTTGGATGATGGACGGATGTGTGGCAGCTGGAAAGACCCACTGTCACGTATCCAACGCGCTCCTTCCATCAGAGGCAGAGTTATGTCTACAATGGTGGCGGTGCCTGCCAGGCATCGACGTCGGCATTACGATGTTCCATTACTCCGGGCCTTTCATGGGGGTGAAATGGCCATTGAGGGCCCGTAGTGGGACCCCCATTACCCCTCCGGTTCTCAGTTTTGGGGGGCAACTATGGTTCACCCCTACATATCCCTGCCACATGGGGCGGGTACCGCATGGTGCCTGCCAAGTAGTGCAGGGATATGTTTCAGGCATATTTTATGTACTGTGGCGGGGGCTGCAGCCAGCAGCACCCTCCACAATACATAAAATAGAAATTACGTCTGCCTTGGTGGCGGTCGCATTCTTATTCGAAAGTCCGACCGCCATCCTTATGAGGCCCTCTATCTAGTTTTTTTTTTGTCAAAATCATAAAATTACCCTTTTTAAAATTAGTAGTGCATGTTTTGCGATGTATGATGGTCCAGGCTCTTTCTGTAGGTTCACCAGAGATTTGTGCATTCCTTTGTTGATCCTGCTTTTGTTGGCTATTAGGACTCTGTGCACTTTACTTCTGCTTACAAGTAGTAAAGTGCTTGTGTTCCCCCTTAAAAACAGGGACAACCTGGACTACTCCTGAATGGTACATCTAATTCATTGATAAGTCCCTACATGCACCCATGGCCTATAAATGAAATGATATTAGTGGGCTACAGCACTCATTGTGCCACCCACTAAAGTAGCACTTAAAAGATGTCTCGAGCTTGCCACTGCAGCCTTTAGTGCAGTTTTAAATTTCCATTTCGACCTGGCAAAATAAATCTTTATCCAGGCCTAATCCTTCCTTTTTAATCCTTATAAGCCATCCTTAAAGTAGGCCAAAACCACTCATTGGGCAGGGTGCATGGTATTTAAAATCTAGGACATTTGTATTTAAGTTGTACATGTCCTGACAGTGAAAAATTACTGAAGTAATTTCCACTGCTGTAAGACTCTCTCTCCTACAGTCTAAAATGCGGTTACAGTTATTAAATGATAACTTCAGTTTGGGAATAGATAGAAAATAGTTTTTTCCACTTCTTTCAATTGTAATTTAAAATGATCTTTAATGGTACAGTCTTATTTTAAGTTACTATTCTAAAAATACCACTTTCAGAAGGATACACCAAACAACAGGGGTTGGGCTCCTAAAGTCAGTAAAGCACAGCCACCACAAAATACTACCAAATATACAATGCCAAAACTGAATACTCCTTTTCAAATTTGATTCATTCGTGGCAGCTTTTCTCAAAAAGAGCGGTCCCTATTTATTTTTTAATTTTATATACAAACATCATACAAAATATTGGTGTTATTGTCGCACACAAAAAATCACATACAAAATACATTCACAAACAATCTTCCCTCCCACCGACATAAATCTCAGCAGAACAGTGGACAAGTACACAAGTTAATCAAAAACAAATGAAACAACAGAAATATTACAATACAAATTATCAGTTCACATTTATTACAACCCACCCTCAGGAGTTCCAACACTCTACTACTCATCCCACTGAAAATTCGGAAACACAAAACTGCAACTAAATCTTTTGCGGGAAATGCACCAAAGATATGGAACTCCATCCCCCCCACATCAGAACGACCACCTCATTCATGAAATTCAAGAACCTACTCAAAGCCTTCTTCCTAGACACTTTCGAACAAAAGGATAAGAACACAAGATACACCGGACACGGTTCGACGCCTTACCGCTTTTGTTCTGAAACAGTCTTCTCAGAACTAGAAAACGTCGGTATCACCCGTCATGCCTCGTCTTGATCAATAGACACCCTACTTGCTCTTAGCACGTTAACTCCTTAATATGAAACCTCGCAGCCCCTACCCTCATGTTCGACCACAATATATGTACTGTATATTTGTCTATAATGCTCATAATTGTGCACGTTGTGGATTATGTTTATGCAGATAATGCTCATAATTGTACATGCTGTGAAGCGCTCTGAAACCCTCGGGTCCAGCTAGCACTATATAAAACTCCTAAAATAAAATAAAATAAAATAAAATAAAAAATAAAACCAAATGTGCCTTTCTGCCAGTGTCTAGAGTCACGTGACAATGAATGGCTCCCCTGTGGTGTTTTGGGTATGCCCTCACCCACAAGCTGGCACTGTTTTCAAGAATAGCACTTTCAGAACCTCTCATCGGAGAAGTGTGGCTCAAGTGGTTGGAGCGGCAGACCCTGATGCAGAGGTCTGGCCCGGACCAGGGTTCAATTCCCCGCCTCGGCGGGTCTTGGGCTCAAGTTTCCCCGGACCTGACAATTCTCGCCTCGGTGCCTATTCCAATCATGGAGTCCCACTCTGTAACTCTGGGCAATAGCTTGCTTAATCTCCACAACGGCCCCTCGCAGCGGGATGCCTGGCTTTCACCTTGGGGATGCCCAGTAATGGGTTATCTCGCAGGGGAATACCAGGACGGGTTCCCTAAGCAAGCGCTGGGACGCTTTCGGGCAGCCATGCGCTCTACAAATCAATTTCATTTCATTTCATCAGAACACTTCTGGAACTGCAAAGATTCAGAAGGACTGCCCTGTAAACTGGACCTGCTTACATTGATCCCAAGCTCCCCAGAAGCGCCTGAAAGGGTCAGTTGGCTGGCCTCCTGTTTGAGCTATAGGGTCACAACAAGCATCCAGAGGCCTCTCTTGCAGCTGAAGTTGAAGTTGAAGTTAAAAGCATTTATTGAGCGCTTACACCAAGCGGTTTCATGGCGCTGTGACTTGACCTAGAGAGGAAAAGGGGTGAAAAATTGAGAAAGAGGCGCAAACAGTTATTGCAGAGGAAAAGCTAGAGAAAAGAGATGCGTTTTGAAAGCTTTACGGAAATCCGTATAGCTAGGCAGGGATCGGATGACGAAAGGAAGGGCGTTCCAGAAGCTGGGGGCAAGAATGGAAAAGCGTAGGCCACCATGTTTTTTCCTCTTAAAGCGAGGGACCACCAAGAGAGCTTGGGTTGAGGAGCGGAGGATCCTGTTGGGGAGATAGGGCCAGATCTTTGAGTTAAAAAACCCAGGAGCAGTGCCTGCAAGGGCCATAAAAGTAAACAGCCCAACTTAAAAAGAGAACGCTGCGAAATGGGGAGCCAGTGGAGGGATTTAAGGAGAGGAGTTATGCGATGGTACTTGGGGAGCCTATAAATGAGGCGTGCCGCCTGGTTCTGGATGAGTTGGAGGCGCCGGAGCTCGCACGCCGAGAGCCCTACATAGAGGCTATTGCCGTAGTCTAGGCGGGAGACAATCATGGTCATGATGATGAGCTTTTGGGCATCAGCAGAAAAAAACCGAGAAATTTTACGGATGATACGGAGGGACAAAAAACAGGACGAGACAATGGCGCTAATATGAAGGCGCATTGTTAGGTCTTGGCTAATTAGGATACCCAGCGATTTTGCTTTGATGGAAGGTGAGGGAGAAGGACCAAGGGCAGGGGGCCAGAAAGAGGGAGACCAAGGGCTGGGAAGGCTACCAGTAAGTATCAGTTCTGTTTTGTCCGGATTTAATTTTAGATGGTTATAGTTCATCCAGTCAAAGATGAAAATGAGAACAGTGCAGAGGTTGGACCTAGAGTCGTGGGAAGGGGAGAGATTGAAGATGAGCTGGAGGTCGTCAGCATAATTGTAAACTGACACCCCCATGTTTTGTAAAGCAGAAATGAGAGGGTGGATATAAAGATTAAAAAGAAGAGGGGAGAGAGAAGAACCCTGGGGGACCCCACCGGTGACCGGGCAGGGAGGGGCAGAGAAGCCATCCAGGTGGATGGCTTGTGTCCGATCTCTTAGGAAAGAAGTAAGCCAGAGCAGTCCCCCGGATGCCGGCGCCTCCAACACGGTCGAGAAGAATGGAATGGTCGACCGTGTCGAAGGCGGTGGACAGGTCAAGGAGAACCAAGGCCTGGGAGGAGTTGGTGTCCGCACACTGCCTGAGTTCGTCCAGGACAGAGAGGACCACGGATTCTGTCAAATGGACTGGACGGAAGCCGGCCTGATGAGAGGCTAGGAGATGGTTATCCTCAATGAAAGTAGAAAGGCAGGAGGTAATATAGCTTCAAGAGTCTTACCCAAGAACGGGAGTAAAGGGATGGGGTGGAAATTGGAAGGGGAAGATGGGTCGGTCCCAGATTTTTTCAGGATGGGGGTGAAGACGGCCGATTTGAAAGCGACCAGGATGATGCCCGGTTGAATGGATGTGTTGAGGAGGGTGAGCGGGGGTTCGGGACAATTAGAAAGGATCTCCTTCAATATGCGGGCAGGACAGCAATCCAAGGGGGACCCTGATTTGGCTTTCTTCAAAAAGGTCTCCTTAGAAATTAAAGGAAACTTGTCAAGAAAAACGGATGGAAGGGGGAGTGAGGGGGGGAGGAAGGAGGAGGGAGGCAGGTGTATATTGTCCTTGATGACGGCTATCTTCTCTGTGAAGTAGCTATTAAGGGAGTTGCAGAGAGATTGAGAGGGGACCGGTTTGGGCGAAACTTTATCTGCGGCTGCTAAATTGTGAACGATGGAGAAGATCTCCTTAGGTTTGTTCCTAGCAAGGAGGATTTTGGCCAAGAAGTGCTCAGTTTTGGCCAGAAGAATAGCTGTTTTATAATCACGAAGGAGGGCGGAATATTGAGACTTGAGGATGGGGCAGTACCTGCGCCTCCAGTGGCGTTCGGCTTGTCTTAATGAGAGTTTGAGGGTTTTAAGATCTTCAGTGAACCATCTATTGGCCTTGTGGGAGCCGCAGGACCTGACTAATTTGGGGGGGGGCAATTGAGTCACAGGATGCCAAGATCCAGTTGTTAACGGCGGCTACCTGTGAGTCCGGGTAGGTGTTCTCCAGGTGAGGGGGGTAGACTTCGAGGGAGGAGCACAAAGCGGGCATGTCCACACAGTTCCAATTGCAAAACCAAGTATTTTTAGGGGGAGGGGTGATTTATTGACAGCCCCAAGGTTGAGGGAAAATGAAATAAGTGAGTGGTCTGACCAAATACAAGGGGAGATGGGCAGAGACGAGGTGGAGATGTTAGCAGACCAGATCTGGTCCAGGATCTGGCCACCTGAGTGGGTGGGGAGGTGGATCAGGGAAGTAAAATTAAGACAGCCAAGAGATTCGGTGGTCATGGGGCCTAAAGTTAAAATCTCCCAGGATTAGCACGGAGGAATTGTTGACCACAAGAGTGGCCAACAGTTCCTGAATAGCTGTAATAAAGTGAGGCATTGCCTGAAGGGGACGATAGAGTAATACGCAGGTAGGAGGGGCAGCAAGGTTGACTGAGCGAGCCACCAGGAAGTCAACTGAAGCAATAGGGGTGTGGGGCAGGAGTTGGAACTGGAATTTAGAGTGGACAATCATGGCCACTCCGCCACCAGCTTTCCCGTCCAGTCGATCAACGCGTAGGGCATAATAGGATTCGGGGAGAGTTGCCAGGACATCAGGCAGCGAGTCAGAGGAGTACCAGGTTTCGGTAAGGAATAAGAATTCCGGCTTTGCAGGGGTCAGAAGGTTGAACAGCTCGAGTTGGTGCTTAACCGCCGAGCGGGTGTTCAGAAGTATGGCGCTAGCCAGGGCAGGGGAAGGGTTCACGGAAGGCTGCGGGGAATGCCCAGAAAGCGCAAGTAATTGCGCTGGGGTCAGGATAAGTGAAGAGATTCCAAGATTGCTGATACATGCTTGGGTGAGGGGGCTAATGCACCAGTCGCCCTGGCAGGCCTGGAGTTGGGCCGGTGAATAGGATATGGTTTGGGCATTATGACAGGTCCCAGGCCCCGGCCGGTCGCGGACGGGCGCAGATGGGCTTGCCTTTGGCGCGCTTTCGGCGCGCCCGCTGCGCGCGTCCACTGTGCGGCTGGGAGTGAGGAAGCATCTATTACTGTAGGGAGGTGGGGAGGGTCTATCAGCTGCACCGCCAACCCATGACTCCCACCCTCCAAGATGGCGGCTATTCTCGCTGTACCGGATCCCCTGCTTCAGCCCCAAATCGGCTGTGTGGGGAAACGGAGCGAGGAAAGGAGGGGTGGAGGAAAGAGGGTGAGTGAAAAGCAAAGTCCAGTTGACCAACATAGACCAGCCTGAGCCCAGAGTGAGCCTCTGCCAGAGTGAGTCCTGATCCATAAGAGGTGCCCTCCAAGTTCTGAACCCTTGGCTAGCATCACAGAGTACTCCTCCTTCTTTAGAATTACTAGTTTTGAGTTCCAGCTGAAGATCCAGAGGTTTTTGGGCTCTCTGTGACAGCAAATTGACCACTCTTGATGATCATCCATGATGAGTGCTGATCCAAATCTCCAGCAATAACCTTCTTTTCACATCTGCTTAAAGAACCTGTGCCAATGGAAAGAGTCTGTGTAGACCGCCAATGCAAAGCTCCGTTGACAATGGGCACTTCGCGATAAACAGTGACCATCTGTGACGCCTTACCTGCTCTTTGTGCCAACCCTTGCATTGATTGCCAACGTGAAACTCTACATGCAGCTCCTCACAGGGACTTTGACTCAAGCAGGCCAACTGTTCAGCGGGAGAAACCTGCTCCCTACTACCGATCTTGCTCCATCCCTGTCAACCTTGGACTTTACCCCAGTCCAGCACAACCAGAAACTTCAAGCAGCACTTTGTGCTTTTTAGTGCAATTGTCAACCTAAATCTTTAAAAACTCATAACTCTGGTTCTACTTATTGCATTTATGACATTTTAGTGACATTTTATTAATTAACATCAGCTCTGTTTTTCAAAAATTGGTTAGAGATTCATCTTGTGTTGTTTTTCCACTTAGTACTGTTTGAGTGCAGCATAAATGTTTTACACATTGCCTCTAAGTTAAGCTTGACTGCTTTTGTGCCAAGCTGCTAGAAGGTTTAGCACAGGTATAGTTAGTGACGTTTGTGAGTCCCCCTGACAAGGATTGTTTTTATAGTTTGAGTGAGTCTTCCCCCACCTCATCCAATAACTAAATCTCTTACAAGCATCTACAAAGATCTGTCATTTCATTGCCTTTTCTAAATTTTGTCATGTCTTCTTATTTTTTCCACACTCCCTCACTTTCACTTTCCTTTTGCTCCTGTTTTAAGCATGGAGACTCTTTTCTTTCCCACTGACATGAACATTTCTGTTTTTTGTTCGCCTTTTCACTATTCTTTTCATCTGTGTTTCTCACAATTGTCTTTTGAATGCTTTGATTCCAACTGTTTCCCTGTCTCAACTCTTTTTCTCCGTCCAAAATCTCTTTTGATGTAAATGCCTTTTTCAAAGCCCCCAAGTGAATGCATCAATTTAGAGACAAAACTTTCAGCTTCTCATGCCTATAACATATCTTCAGATGCTTCAGACTTTCAGCAGATTAAATTTACTAGATTATACTCCTCAAAACTGACTACTGCAACGTGATCTAGCTAAGCCTTCTCAAGTCTGATAGCAAGAAACTACTGAGGAGTCAAAATTTAGAGGCTTAGGATGTGACACATGTTTGAACAAATTTTGAATAGAAAATACTGTGTTTCTGAAATATTGTGCAAGAATATCGGGATCTTATGTATATCTTGGACAGGAATATTTAAGGTAAAAATATAGTTTCAAGTGTTGTTTTTAATATTGATGTAAAAAATATCGATGTATTAAATATCGTTGGATATCGTATTGTATTCAGTGTAAAATAGTATGTAGTGTATTGTTTTTTATTCTATATATTCCTATTTTTTTATTGGCTTGATTTTAGAATATTTTTTATTTAATAAATTTCTATAATTTGAACATTTTACTCATTTTATTGTTTTTTTAATAATTGAAACTTTCTTTTAGTAGCTCTATATTGGCATATTAGGAGATAAGGGTGGGGAGATTTGGAAAATAATTAAATATTATTTAACATATTAAGTTAAGAAATTATTAGATATGCACTTTTTTAAATTAATTTAAAATGTATTTTATATTTATTGTATTTTTACATTTAATGTGAAATAAGATATAGTTCAATATTTTTTTGAAAATAAAATATTAAGGGCCTCATTACAATGTCAGTGGAACTGCCACCGACAGACTGATAGTGGCGGTCTCACCGACAGACAGCCCTTCGGTCCAACCACCACATTATGATGCAGGCAGTGGGACAAAAGTATCAGTGGGAACACAGCGGCCTCTGACAGGATGTACGATCCTGTCGGGCCTGCAGTCAGAATCGTATCCCTTGAATGATGGTGGTGCCAAGGCAGGCACAGCTGTCGGGATAAAGATGTCCTTTTCCTACAGCCTTTTCATTGTGGTCTGCCTGCAAGGAAAAGTTCATCAGAAAGGGAATTTGGGCTGCAACCCTTTTCCTGGGTCAGAGCACAAGCTCGTAATTAGGCAGTCAGATCGCCGAATGCTTGTTGGGTGGGCTCATGACTTCCGCAACAGTGGATAGTGGTCAGACAGCCCAATATCAAAATCGGGCCTTAAATATTCTAAATTATTTCAAATATTTGCGAACATATTTAAATATTCATATCTTTGTATTTATCTTTGTATTTATTTAAATGTTTGAATACAAATAATAATTTTTGTATGGACTTGTAATCGTGTTAAAAAACGTAGAAAATAATATTTAGAAAGCAAAAAAAATATTATCATAATGTCAAAAATGTTGATAGTTTTTGTGGTTTGTTTTAAGAAAAGATGTTTAGGGAGAAAAATGTTGTTCATGAAAGCAAACTTGAATTGTAGTAAATATTAAATAACATTTTTGAAAATCTATTACAAAATAAAAAAAACTTTTTTAATTAAATTTTCTGTGTAAATAAAAGTCATTTAAATGTGTGTGGTTTAATATAACATTTGAGAAAAATATAAGATTTCCTTAAGTGTGATAATGTGTAATAATAATTATGTATTTTGTATTTGTAAAATATTATAGGTGAAAAGTTTTATTTTGAGTTGGATTTAATTAATTTGCATGTTTAAGATATGTACACCTTATGCACACCTTCACTAGATTTGAGTAAGAATAGTAAATGTCATCTCTTTAGTGCGCAACACCTTCCCCAAGTTGGTTTAGATTGGCGTGGGAATAGTAAATGACACCCCTTTAGTGTCCAACAACTTCCCTAAATTGGTTTGGGCTGGAGTGTGAATAGTAAAACAACTTCCCTAAGTTGGTTTAGGTTGGAGTGGGAATAGTAAATGCCACTTCTTTAGTGTCCAACAACTTCTCTAAGTTGGTTTAGGCTGGAGGGGGAACAGTAAATATCCTTTCTTTAGTGTCCGACACCATTCCCAAATAGGTTTAGATTGGAGTAGGAATGGTAAATGCCACCCCTTCAGTGTTTGGCATCTTTCCCAAATTGATTTACTGTGTAGTAAGAATACTATATTTCAGCCCGTTAGTGTCCAACCCCTTCCCTAAGTTGGTTTAGATTGGAGTGGGAATAGAAAATGTCAACCCTTTAGTGTCCAGCACCTTCCCTAAATTGGGTTAGATTGGAGTGGCAAAACTAAATGTCATCCCTTTAGTGTCAAACACCTTCCCCAAAATGGTTTAAATTGGAGTGTTTTCGTAAATATCACCCTTTTGGTGTCCAACACCTTCCCTGTGTTCATTTATATTGGAGTGGGAATAGTAAGGTTTCACTGTTTTCGTGTCCACCGGTAAACAGAAAAAATATCGACTACAAAATATCGAATTAACATAATATCGAGTACAAAATATAGGCTGGACAGAATATCGAATGGACAGAATATAGACATCAAAAATATCGTTTTGAAGGTAAGTAATGTAATATCGATTTTTAAAATATAGATAGTCAAAATATCGAAGTACATAATATAGGTTAATAAAAATATTGAACATTTAATAATATCGAATTTTTTATAGTGTACTTTATGTGTTAAAAGTGTTTATTTATGTTATAATGTATTTTAATTAGTGAATTTAATGTTATTTAAATTTTGCGTAATTTAATTCTGTAGCGGGTTGTGGGTTTATAGGGGAATAGGGTGGGAAGTAATTTAATTATAATTAAATAAATATGTACATTTATTTATTGGCATTTGTTTATAATTCATTGTTAATTAATTTTTATTTTGTTATTAATTCCATTTTAATTGCCAATTATTTTATTTAATTGATTAATTGATAATTATGTTAATTTAACTAATTTAATTTCTGCAGCGGGTTGTGGGTTTATAGGGGAGTAGGGTGGGAAGTAATTTAATTATAATTAATTAAATATGTTAATTTATGTAGTGTTATTTATTTATAATTAATTGTTAAATAATTTTTATTTGGTAATTAATTACATTTTAATTGATAATTAATTAAATTTAATTGATTAATTGATAATTATGTTAATTTAACAAATTTAATTTCTGTAGCGGGTTGTGGGTTTATAGGGTAATAGGATGGGAAGTAATTTAATTATAATTGAATATGTTAATTTATGTAGTGTTATTTATTTATAATTAATTGTTAAATACTTTTTATTTGGTAATTAATTAAATTTTAATTGAGAATTAATTTTATTAAATTGATTTATTGATAATTATGTTAATTTGACTAATTTATCTTCTCTAGTTGGTTGTGGTTTTATAGGGGAATTGGGTGGGATGTAATTTAATTATAACTAATTACATATGTTAATTTTTTGGGGGTATTTATTAGATGTTAATTGTTAAGTAACTTTTTAATTACTAATTAATTAATTGTTAATTTGTAATTCATTAGTATTAATAGATAACTAATTCTAATGCTTAAATTAAATTCGTAATATTAATTAATTATTATAATATATTAAATTGCTAATTACTTTTAAATATTTTTTTTATAGATATTAATATATATATATATTTTGAAATAATATATGAAGTATCTACTTTCCCTAATTTTGCACTCACTGGAGTGGGAATAGTAATTTTTACCCCTCCGCTATCCAACGCTTTTCCTACTGTTGCACTCTCTGGAGTGGGAATAGTAATTTTTACCCATACCCTATCCAACGCTTTCCCAACTGTTGCACTCTCTGGAGTGGGAATAGTACTTTTTACCCCTACGCTATCCAACCCTTACCCAGCTGTTGCACTCTCTGGAGTGGGAATAGTAATTTTTACCTCTATGCTATCCAACGCCTTACCTACTGTTGCACTTTCTGGAGTGGGAATAGTAATTTTAACCCCTGCGCTATCCAACGCTTTCCCTACTGTTGCACTTTCTGGAGTGGGAATAGTAATTTTTACCCCTATGCTATCCAACGCTTTCCCTACTGTTGCACTCTCCGGAGTGGGAATAGTAATTTTTACCCCTACGCTATCCAACGATTTCCCTACTGTTGCACTCTCAGGTGTGGGAATAGTAAGTTTTACCCCTACGCTATCCAACCCTTTCCCTACTGTTGCACTCTCTGGAGTGGGAATAGTAATTTTTCCCCTACGCTATCCAACGCTTTCCCTACTGTTGCACTCTCTGGAGTGGGGATAGTAATTTTTACCCCTACGCTATCCAACGCTTTCCCTACTGTTGCACTCTGTGGAGTGGGAATAGTAATTTTTACCTCTACACTATCCAACGCCTTATCAACTGTTGCACTCTCTGGAGTGGGAATAGTAATTTTACACTTCCGCTATCCTACGGTAATAATATTGGATATTTTTTCATTATATTATGCTACTATATATATATATGTTTTAACAAATATGATTGTAAAAATTTTATTTAATTATTATAAGGTTATTTAAGTATTGTTAAGTATATTTTAGTAAATAATTTTTAATATTAATTAATTTAATTTAACATTGTTTTTAATAAAGTCGATATTTTTACAAACTATATTTTTGTAAATGGTATATTACAAACTATATTTTTGTAAATAATATTTTTTACTCGATATTTTTGTACTTACCTGTTTGTAGATACAAAGTCGATATTCTGTCTGTCGATGTTTTTTCGCCAATATTTTTGGTAGTCGATATTACGTCCCTCGATATTATGTCAGTGATCCGTGTCCACCACATTCCCCAAAATGGTTTATATTGGGGTGGGAATAGTAAATGTCTCCCGTTTAGTGTCCAACACCTTCCCTGAGTTGGTTAAGATTGCAATGGGAATAGTAAATATCACCCCTTTAGTGTCCAACACATTCCCCAATTTGGTTTAGATTGGAGTGGGAGCTGTAAATATTACCTCTTTAGTGTTTAAGATTTCCCCCAAATTTAGTATAATAAAAAGATGTCACACATATTTTTTACATTTTATTTTTTGACAATTTTAATTTATTGTATACTTCTACATTTTGTCAAATATATTTTTAAAACACAAATACTAGCAAATATAAAGAGAAGTCAATAAAATAATTTCTTTTTTTAATTGTACAAATACAGAAATGTATCAGATTTTATACATATTTGTATAATGTAAATGTTTACATTATTTTGAGTTAATATAATTTTTCAATATTTGTTCAACTTTTTTAACATACATTTTTTAAACATTGTTTACCATATTTATCCTAAAGATATAATAAATAATTATTTATGTTTTATACTATTATTATTTATACTTCACACTTTTTGTAAAATTGTTTATAACATTGTTTAACATGTTTAATAATTTACATTTTTTTAAATATTTATTAAACATGTTTACTATATTTCCCATTGGTTTCAATGGGGGGAAAGTCATTTTTTTGTTTTATTTGGTGGGCATGTCCTTTACTGCTAGCTTCTATTTTGCAGCCTATCGGTTTTATTTTGGGTCGTCGTTCTTACAGGCGGCAAGTAGCGGTAAGGTACTGCTGAGTGTTGGAACAAGTAAGTCCCTTTCTATAGCTTTTTAAGGGGTTTGGGGGTGGGGGATGTAGGATGACTGTAAAAGTTGGGTATAGTGCTGTTTAAGGGTTTTTAGTAGTTTGTTTAAATGTTTTTTTATGGGTTTGCACTGTGTTGTGTTGTGTTTCGTTTTTTAAAATGTATTATCAATGTATTATTATGTTATTGTTAAAATATGTGATGTTACTTACGCCTTGATGATTAAGTGTTAGGTCTGCATTTATTTGAGACTGTAACCTGTTGTATGGGTGGGTGTGTCATGTTTCTTTTCCAGGTTTGTGTTTACAAATGATTTTAATGGAAAGTTTGCATTTTTTTTTTAATGACATTTTTTTGTTTATTGTAAACCAATTGCTTTTCCTTAGATTTTCTTATTTTATGAGTTTCCTGAAGTAGTTTTAAAAACAAGATATTATTGTCTAGAATTTGGATTTCTTCAAGCGATTTCGATTAGATTGTAAATATTTGTGCATTCTTTTGAGGCCTTTGTTTGTATAAGATATCTTCATTTTTCAGTGGCTCGCTATTTTTTGCTACATGGATTTGGCAAGAGATGTGCATCTACACAGCATTAGGTTTTATATACATTTTTGGGTGTGGGTTGGAAATGTCATATTGCATTGTTTCTGTTATTTTTTTATATGTGGTAATGTTTGAATTATGTATTGTATTTATTTGATATTATAGATTTAATTTGTTTTTAAGTTGGTTAGTATTATAAAAAGATTATTAATAATAATATTTGTATTATATCAGTGATTAATATTTTTTTCTATGTTATATATATTTTTAACTGATGTAATACAATATTTATATTATTATTAAAAATATATATATATGGCGAGTATGGGCTGCACAGTGTACAATTATGCGGATGACACGCAGCTGCTGCTGAGTGTCGACAATACAAGTGCCGCTCAACTCCACACTCAGAATATCCTGAGATACACGGTCCAGTGGATGACAGGAAACCTCCTAAAAATCAACCCAGATAAGACTGAGGTCCTGGTGATTCCATCCGCCACCTCACCATGGTGTGATCTCTACTGGCCCGCAGAGCTAGGCCCGGCCCCAAAACCCAGCCTGAACGTGAAGAGCCTGGGGATCAAATTGGACTGTGACCTCTCTATGGTCAACCAAATTTCCTCAGTAGTGGGCAGTTGCACTAATATTATCCGACAGCTACGGAAATTAGTACCCATCATTTCCCAATCTATGCTATGCTCCATTGTCGCAGCCACCGTGATCTCAAGAATAGATTACGGAAACGCCCTCTACCTTGGCCTACCAAAAACTCTGACAAATAGGCTACAGGTGGTGATGAATGACGCTGCTCGTCTCATTTTCAGATTGCCAAGACGAACTAAAGCATCCCCCCTGTTACAGAGTCTCCATTGGCTCCCTATCAAGGAACGAGTGGAATTTAAAAGTTTGTGTATAGCCCACAAAGCCATTTATGGCATGGCGCCCGCATACATTAAAGACCGTCTGGCAGTGTATAGCCCAAAGAGAGTTCTCAGATCTTCAGACTCTCAACTATTGGTCTGCCCTCGGTACAAACTTGCCACCAAGGGCGGAAGAGCCTTTTCGGTGCTGGTTCCTCAGCTATGGAACACACTACCTGAGCCACTGCGCAGGGAAGAGAACCTCCTACGCTTTAGAAAGAGGTTGAAAACGCTGCTGTTTAGGAGGTCCTTGTGAGCCACATAGGCTAGTGGATGCCTTTCTGTATTGTTAAAGTTGTTGTTTTACCATCGATTCCCGAGCGCTTAGAGGCCTGCAGGTGATTGAGCGCGCTACAAATCAAAAATAACTAGAACAATAACAATATGTTTTGTTGTGTGAGAGTATGTCGTCGTTTTTGAGGTTAGTGATAGGTTAATATTTGTTTAAGAAGATACATTTGGCTATTCTAAGTAGTCTAGTCCTTTGTTATTTATGAAAATTTTGACTTCACTTTGTAGCATGTCGTACATTTTTTTAGTTTACTTGTTCTGCTTTTGGTCAATTTCGGTAACTGATTGTTCTATGCTTAGTTCTTGCTAGCTTTGTTCTTTTTGTATTGCTTCAATAAATTTGTATAATATAGGTTGAGTTCTGCCTAGTGTGGATTGGAAGGCATTATGACATCCTTCAACTGTGTTGTTTGTTTTGGCTTCCTGTGCCAGGGTTCTGTCATAGACATGGGGGGTCATTAGGATGACGGGCCGGATAATGGGACCGCCCGCCATAAGGGCGGGGGTTCCGTGGTGGGTATTAGGATGTGCCCGCCACAGTGGCGGGCGCATCCTGCATTTTTAACATTGTGGCGGGCGGTGCTCTCAGCACCGCCCGTCACAATGCTAAAAATGCAGGTATGCATTTGCATACACAAAGTGGCAGGCACCGTGCGGTGCCTGCTGCATTGCGTATGCAAATGCAGGGGGGTACCACAGGTACCCCCCATGTGCACCCCCCCACCTCACCTTCAGCACGGGGGCCTGCAGGGGGCACCCAAAGTGAAGACCGCCTGCCTTTCCGTGGCACGGAAAGGCATCTGTTTTGGCCCATTGCATATGGCTGGCGGTGTCGGATAGAAACCACCACCATATTAAACCTTTTCCGCCCCGTGGAAAAGCGGCGGACGGTCTTTCCGTCCAAAGTGGTCCCCCCGACATAGTAATATGGCGGTGGGGAAATGGGTAGCAGGCAGGTAAGGATGTCTGGCGGATCGCCACCGCCCAGCATGACGGTGGCGATCCGCCAGACATCCTAATGGGCCCCAAGGTATCTGAAATTTTGCTTGGCGTCTGTGTCCTTCCCGATGCAGTCTGCCAACCCACGTATTTTTTAAATCATCCATTAGGAGTCTTCATTTTGTTGGTAGAAAGGGCTTTCTAAAATTAATTTTTAGTGGTTGACTGCCTCTGTGACAGGGAAATATGGAAGAGCTATCAATTTTTTTACTATGAAGGCAAATTGGCTGGTAATGGCATATTCTACACTTAGGCCCTGATTCCAACCTCGGCTGTCAGACCGCCAGGCCACAACATTGGCGGTTAGAAGAAAGCCACCAAGCCGGCAGCAACCTGAAAGCTGCATTTTGAGTTTACCGGCGGGCCGGTGGTGGGCTGGCAATGGTCTTGCGGTGACTGCATGCTTCCGTTCACAGAGTGAGCCTGAAGGCAATGCCGGCGCACTGCAGCGCCTGCACTGTGGTGCGTGCACTGTTGCCATGCACCATGTCGTGCATGGCACACAGTTTATGCATGACAGTGCAGGCACAAAGGGGCACACCATGTACTTCCAGCCACAATCCTCAATGTGCTTAAACACCAGGGGGCTCTGTTTGGGACCCCTTCCCTTCCTTTCCACCAACCTTTTCACTGCAGAGTCGGAATAAGCATGGTTGTACCGAGATCGGCACCGCCTCCATTCCCCGCCACTTTACCCACCGCCGCGGGATTCAGGATCCTGGAGGTGATATTCTGTCTGTCCAACTGCCATTGTCATAATCGGGCAGCCAGACCAGTGAGGAGGTGGGGATTGGACCAACACCCCAGGTTCGTTAGTTTTGGGATTGCCATACTCGTAATCAGGTAGGTTAAGAAAAACAAGGGTACCCCATTAGGCGAACCTGGGGTTGTAGTGTATATACAAGAGACAATGGTTCAGGGGTGGCCTAATTAGGTCCAGAGGTACAAGATTTGTTTTTTTTAAGATACAGAATAAATTAGGGAGCACGATAAGTTGGGCATCAGGTGTACTTTTAATCAGTACGATCACAAGTTAGCTTATCATACGTTGGTTCAGGTGCTCACATGAGTGAAAGAGGTGCGTAACATGACTAAGTGAAAGTGAAGATACACAAAATATCACACAAAATAACAAGAAATCCACAACTGTATGTACAATAAGGGATTTTCATGGGGTGGGTCGACGATGTTTGGATCTTTACTGAGTCAAGATCATCATCAGGACAGTGTGAGCAGTCTGAAAATGGAGTAGAAATGAGCTCAAGTTAGCACTGTGCCCTACTGGACATTATTACCGGTGCAGTGCTTGCGTGCTCCCATTGCCAGAGTAACAACAATGTGCATGCTCATGATTAAAAACACATTTATGGAAAAGACATCCCACC
The DNA here is from genome assembly GCF_964263255.1 of Lissotriton vulgaris. Taxonomy (NCBI): domain Eukaryota; kingdom Metazoa; phylum Chordata; class Amphibia; order Caudata; family Salamandridae; genus Lissotriton; species Lissotriton vulgaris. The sequence continues at coordinate 202,675,338 of NC_141690.1, read as the reverse complement.
GTGCGGGAGGGGATTACTTAGTTAATGCCTCGAATATAGAAGGATCTGGGGTGAGTAGAGGCAGAAGTCAATTCCGAGTATACATATTAAGAGAATTTAGTCAGGGTTGTATCTGAGCACCGTGGCCTTTTAATTGCGGCTCATTGGCGAGTGGGGACTGCTACATCAATTATTTGGTTCCAGTTGAGTATTTAAACTTCTGGTTCTGGAAGAAGTGAGTAAATTAATGTGTTAAGGAACTGGTTTGCAGTGGTCTTAAATAAGTTTGGAAAACATTTTGGCATGCTTACTTGGTTTTGCTTAGAGGAAGATATATATATATTGAGGAGGGTATTTTTTAGAGGTGTCCAAGCGGGACCTGAAAGCAATTTAAAGGTTAATTAATTCCAGTTCCCTTGTGCATAATGGCACACTGACTTCTTAACATAGTGTGGGACCCTCCGCCTAGGGCAGCTGACCGGGTGGTTGCATAACGTGCTCAAAATAGATTAAAACTATTGTTACCGATACAGTCTCTAATTTCTGCCTGGGATCAGGAACTAGAAGTAAAAGGGTGGGGGTTACACGATGGACTACGAGATCAATTTCCAACTCAGGATATTGGAACATGCGGTGGCACTTATTAAATCGCTGTATTCCTGGCAGGGGAATTGCTTCTTGTTCCACGCGGCGGTCGCGCTACTTGCTGCTGCTGCGTCAAGTGGCTGGGAGTAAACGGCCCGGATAATGTGTATTCTAGCGCGCATGCTCACAGGCCGGCGGACACGTAACAGTAGTGAATCTTAGCACGGCATACGCATTTGCGGCTGTGGAAGGGCTGCTATACCCACGTGCATGATAAATGTGAGCAGTACTGCTTATTTGGATTCAGAAAATTGCACATCATGAGTGAAGCATCTATAATCAATTGTGCATTCGGAACAGGTGTATAGTCACGGTATATTGCCATTATATTAAGCAATAGGAGGCAAACCCTTATTTTTAACACGAAGTACAAGCATCAAGTATTAAAACGAGTATACACATATATACAGTGCCAGGGCTATAGAGTATCCCCCACCTCACTCCCCGTCACGTGTGGTGTTCCCCAGGGCTCTTCCTTGTCTCCCTTACTATTCAATCTTTATATCTTTCCCCTCATTATCGCTCTTCAGCAGCTGGAGGTCACCGTGTACAATTATGCGGATGACCTCCAGCTCATCTTTGACCTATCTTCCTCTCCCCTCTCTGTCTCTAGCTTCCAGTCCACCATGACATTCATCAGGGACTGGATGAACTACAACCATCTCAAGTTGAACCCGGATAAAACCGAGTTGGTTCTTACCGGGGGTTCGTCCAGTCCCTGGAACTCTCTCTTCTGGCCCTCCTCCCTTGGTCCCGCCCCCACTCCTTCTACCACGGTCAAAACACTGGGGGTCAAAATGAACAATCAGCTCACCCTCCACTCTCAAATCAGCTCTGTAGTCTCCTCCTGCTTCCTCACCCTCCGAACTATCCGCACTGTCGCTCGTTTCTTCTCCCCCCAGGCAATTAAAATGATCATGGCCACATAGGTGATATCACGGCTGGACTATGCGAACGCCCTCTACAATGGCATACCAGCATACAGCCTGAGGAGGCTCCAGATGGTCCAAAACCAGGCTGCCCGGTTGGTCTTTGGTCTCCCACGCTACCACCACTCCACACCCCTTCTCAGGGAGCTCCACTGGCTTCCTGTCAAGGAACGTTCCCTTTTTAAGACCGCCTGCATGGTTTTTCAGGCCCGTCAAGGCACTGCCCCCGCCTTTATTTCTTCGTTAATAAAAGAATACGTTCCCCCCAGAGAGCTTTGTTCTTCCTCCAAGTCTCTCCTTCAAATCCCACGTTTCAGACGTAAAAAGTGGGGTGGGACCAATTTTTCTACCTTGGCCCCCACTTTCTGGAACTCCCTCCCGACCATCTTCGTACGGCTACCCATTATGTATCCTTCCGCAAGGAACTAAAAACGTTTCTCTTTAAACAGGCCTTCCCTGCGTAACCTCCCTTCCCGGCTCTACTACAGGTTCCTACTTTGCCTCTGTTGCCAATACCCTCCACTAGCGCCAAGAAACCGTTCGGTGCATGGTGCGCTTTACAAATGTTTTAAATTAGAAATTAAATTAGAATTTCCTCAGTGGCGCTTAGTCTGGTCTACAATATCATGGCCTCTGTGTTCATGATGGAAAAAGGTTACAGTTCCTGTTTGGTCTGTGTGGAGCTCTGGATATAAAGGGGATGCCTAGAGAATGCAGTTTAGGGAAAACTTGATATGTTATAGTTACTAAAGTTACCGCAAACCATAGCAATAGTCATACTAAGTTAGCATAATAGAACACAATATTATACTCATCAAGTTAGACATCTGGGTAAGAAATAGGTAGAGTGGGTCTTGGCAACCTGGTTTCAGACGCAAGTGTTCCATTCATCGAGAGTGTTCAGTCCTATTTCAATTGATTTGCAGTGATATATCCATTTGCATTCCAGACGATTGAGTATGGATTGCTGGTTACCTCCCCTTGTGCTAGGTACCAAGCCGTCTATCACCTGCCAGGTGAAATCCGTTTCTGAATGTCCTAACGCCACAAAATGTTGTACAAGTGGCACCATGAGTACTTTACAGCGGATCCGGCTTCTGTGTTGCGAGATCCAGGTCTTGATCTGTTGTGTCGTCTGACCGATGTAGTATAGTTGGCATGGACACATGATGCAATAAAGTACATTTTTGGAATTGCAATTGGTAAAAGACTTAAGTGCATGCTTACAGTTATCATATTCAATAACCTTTGTGTTTTTTGAGGAGTCACATGCCATGCAGTGATTACATTTATAATGTCCAATGACTGGTGGTAGGTTGAAGCAAGCCTCAATAGTATTGTTTTTCCTGACTGGGGCATCGCCATTCAGGATAGATCCGCCGATGAGACAGAGATCCTACGTCAAGTGAATAACACCCTGCACTACGAACGTTTGAATAGCAACCCAGCTAAAAAGATTAGTGAAGACATTCTCCGGGTCACCCAAGAGGGCCTGGAAAATGGATTCATCAGTAAAAATGAATTACTGTTCCTCAATAATAAAGAGCCACGCACTCCGGTACTATATACTCTAGCGAAGGTGCATAAAAATGCAGAGGAACCCCCAGGGAGACCCATCTTGTCAGGTTGTGGCTCCATTTTGGAACCCCTAGGGAAATATGTGGATTTTTTCATAAAGGACCTTGTTCGTGACCCTATGACCTATGATAAAGACACCACCCATCTTATTAACCTGATTGAATCACAAGCATTCAATCCTAGTACAGAACTCCTTGTCACTCTTGACGTAGTCTCTGTACACAAACATTCCCCAGCAAAAGGGTATATATGTAATTAAGAGACATCTGAATGACCGTCCAGAACCACACCAAGTACCCTATGAATTTATAATTAGTGTACTTGAGATTGCACTCACTAGGAATTACTTCCTGGTTAAAGACACATACTACCGCCAGTGCAAATGCACATCAATGGGGGCAATTTTTGCTCCAAACTTTGCTATTTTGTTCGTGGATGACTTAGAATCCAACATCATTCTCCATTTTGAGAAAATCCGTCTTTGGCGCAGGTACATAGACGATGTCCTCATGATTTGGGGTGACCAGATTGCACTAAAGAATTCTGAGCATGGCTCAACTTAAGCCAGCCGGACTTAAAATTTACATTTAGCTATGATGCAAACCCGGTTGACTACCTGGATGTTACTATCAAGTGCAAGGATGGTCAGTTATATAACACTTTATTCAGGAAGCCCACTGAACGTAACACTCTGCTTGAATACCACAGTGCTCACCCCAGGGCACTGAGGGATGGCCTCCCTTATGGGCAGTTTCTGAGGATCAGACGCAACTGCAAATTCAAGGAATATTTTTTTCATGAGGCAGATATCCTTTTTAAGAAATTGACATCAAGGGGGTTACCCCAGAAAACTGGTGAAACGTGCCACGAAAAGAGCGTGGTATGCCCACCGGGAAACACTTGCTCCAACCCTGTGAAAACACTAACTAGGATCAGTTGTGTGACCACTTTCAGTACAGTGAGCAACAAATTGCCGAAATTAGTGAAAAAACATTGGTCTATACTGGACCCACTCGAACTGAGTACAGGTGTCCCTCTTTTTTCCTTTAAGAGAGGCCGCAACCTTAAAGATCATTTGGTTAGGGTGTATACCCCAGTCAGGAAAAACAATCCTATTGAGGCTTGCTTCAACCTACCATCAGTCATTGGACATTATAAATGTAATCACTGCATGGCATGCGGCTCCACAAAAAAAAACACAAAGCGTTTTGAATATGATAACTGTAAGCATGCACTTAAGTCTTTTACCAATTGCAATTCCAAAAATGTAATTTATTGCATCATCTGTCCATGCCAACTATACTACATCGGTCAGATGACACAACAGATGAAGACCCGGATCTCGCAACACAGAAGCCGGATCTGCTGTAAAGTACTCACGGCGCCACATGTGGAACATTTTTCGGTTTTGGGACATTCAGAAACAGATTTCACCTGGCAGGTGATAGACAGCTTGGTACCTAACACAAGGGGAGGTAACCAGCAATCCATACTCAATCGCCTAGAATGCAAATGGATCGATACCTGCAAGGCAATTGAAAAAGGACTGAACACTCTCCATGAATGGAACACTTGCATCTGAAACCAGGTCGCCAAGACCCACTGTACCTATTTCTTCCCCAGATGACTAACTTTATGAGTATAATATTGTGTTCTATTATGCTAACCTAGTATGACTATTGCTATGGTTTGTGGTAACTTTAGTAACTATAACATATCAAGTTTTCCCTAACCTGCATTCGCTAGGCATCCCCTTTATATCCAGACTCCGCACAGACCAAACAGGAACTGTAACCTTTTTCCATCATGAACACAGTGGCCATGATATTGTAGACCAGACTAAGCATGGGCGAATTTTGCGAACCTGGCGTTCGTGAATGTGCGTATTTGAGAACTCGCAATCCGCGAATTCTTGCAAATTTGCTGATTTTTTTTTGTGTTTGCAAGGGTTTCTGCCAGTTCGCGAGGGTTTGGTACCAGTTCGCAATTGCAAATTTACTTGTCGGCTCGCAACGGTCGCAACTATGTTGTTTCTACGTCTGGTTCATCATCACAGGTTCCCAGCACCCTCTGTTTAACCACTGCCACCCTCTGGTACATCAATGCCACCCTCTGGTTCATCATCACTGTAGATTATGGGGGGGAAAGCAAGCACACCTGCCCTGCTTCAACTGACATGAATTAATTTGGGGTTGGTTTATTAATGTGTCAGTCTGGCACCTGCTTCCTTATCTGTAATTTGCTTTCTGTTGCAGTGCAACTTTTTTTTCCAGGACCTTTGTGGCCTACTTGTAGCTATTCTATGAGCCTGCTGTGAGGGTCAGAGCAGGGTCATACAATTGTTGCAACTAGCAACTGAACTCTGGAGGGGCCCCAGTCAGGACGCACTACAGGGAATGGTTACTATTACTAATGATGAGTTTGAACTTTTGCACCTGCTGAGTGCTTTCATTTTTGAAAATTCGTTTTTCTGCAGAGCAGCAACTGTAATGCCCCAAACAAACATAGGCAACTGAACTCTGGAGGGGGCCCTCAGGAAGTACTACAGGGAATGGTTACTAATGATGAGTGCTTTCTGCAGAACAGAAACTGTAATGCCCCAAACAAACTTACTTATGAAAGTTAATTTCTAATCCAAAAGTGATCCAAAGAGAGTCAAAAGGCCTCAAATCCCAAAAAGTGCAGGCAAATGTCAACCTGAGGAGTTATTCTGATAAAAATCATCATTTTCAGGTCTATGCTGCTTGCTAGTGGATTTCTTGTGCAGAATTGCAAATTTTGTAATTTCGCGAGCGGGAGATTGTTGCTGCCCGCCGCACCTACATGTTCGCAATTGCGTACTCTCGCAATGCGTCGCCAAACTCCCGCGGGATCCCGCAGCAAGATCCAAAATGGCGCAGCACTCGCAAAAATATTGAGAAAAACAACTCGGCAAACGCTGAATGACGGTAAGTGAACGCCGCACGCCGCAAAATTGTATCACCAAGAAAAAAAAATCAGCTGCGTGCGAATTTGCGGATTTTGCGGGAAATTCGCGAATCTCGCAAATCGCAAATTTACCGAAAATTCGCAAATTTCGCGAGCGGAATGGATTTTCCGCCCATGCTTAGACCAGACTAAATACCACTGAGGAAATGGGGGATACTCTATAGCCCTGGCACTGTATATATGTGTATACTCATTTTAATACTTCATGCTCGTACTTCGTGTTAAAAATAAGGGTTTGCCTCCTATTGGTTAATATAATGCGAATATACCTTGAATATACACCTGTTCCGAATGCACAATTGATAATACATGCTCCACTCATGACGTGCAATTTTCTGAATCCAAATAAGCAGTACTGCTCACATTTACTATTCGCCCGGGTATAGCAGCCCTTCCACAGCCGCAAATGTGCATGCACGTGCTAATATTCACTACTGTTACGTGCACGCCAGCCTGTGAGCATGCACGCTTGAATATACATTACCTGGGCCGTTTTCTCCCAGCCATTTGACGCAGCAGCAGCAAGTAGTGCGACTGCCGCGTGGAGCAAGACGCAATTCCCCAGCTAGGAACACAGCGATTTAGTAAGTGCCTCCACACGTTTCAATATCGTGGATTGGAAATTGATCTTGTAGTCCATCGTTGTAACCCCAGCCCTTTAACTTCTAGCTCCCGGTCCCAGGCAGAAATTAGAGACTGTATCAGTAACTATAGTTTTAATCTATTTTGAGCACGCAATGCAACCACCCGGTCAGCTGCCCTAGGCGGAGGGCCCCACACTATGTTAAGAAGTCAGTGTGCCATATGCACGAGGGGACTGGAATTAATTAACCTTTAAATTGCTTTCAGGTCCCACTTGGACAACTCTAAAAAATACCCTCCTCAATATATATATCTTCCTCTAAGCAAAACCAAGTAAGCATTGCCCAATGTTTTCCAAACTTAATTAACACCACTGCAAACTAGTTCCTCAACACACTAATTTACTCACTTCTTCCAGACCAGAAGTTTAAATACTCAACTGGAACCAAATAATTGATGTAGCAGTCCCCACTCGCCAATGAGCCGTAAGTAAAAGGCCACGGTGCTCAGATACAACCCTGACTAAATACTCTTAATTTGTATACTCGGAATTGACTTCTGCCTCTACTCACCCCAGATCCTTCTAAATCCGAGTGCTAAACTGAAGAGACTAAGCCTACATAAAGTACTCCAGATACCCCTACTTTCACCTACTCCCTTCTTCAGTAAGTATGGCTACGTGAAGGGCATCAGGGTACCAATAAAAAGAAGGCATTAACTAAATAATCCCCTCCCGCACGGTGGGATGTCTTTTCCATAAATGTGTTTTTAATCATGAGCATGCACATCAATGTTACTCTGGCACTGGGAGCACGCAAGCACTGTACAGGTAATAATGTCCAGTAGGACACAGTGCTAACTTAAGCTTATTTCTACTCCATTTTCAGACTGCTCACACTGTCCTGATGATGATCTTGACTCAGTAAAGATCGAAACGTCGTCGACCCTCCGAATGAAAATCCCTTAATGTACATACCGTTATGGATTTCTTGTTATTTTGTGTGATATTTCATGTATCTTCACTTTCACTTAGTCACGTTACGCACCTCTTTCACTCATGTGAGCACCTGAAATAACTTATGATAAGCTAACTTGTAATCTTACTGATTAAAAGTACACCTGTTGCCCAACTTACCGTGCTCCCTAATTTATTCAGTATCTTAAAAAATAATGTTTTCTTATACCTCTGGACCTAATTAGGCCACCCCTGAACCATTGTCTCTTGTATGTACTCTTAATCAGGGCCTCATTGTAGATTTTTGGAAGTGTCACTATATACTTTGATTAAAGTGATACAAAGTGGCTCATCATGATGGTGGGCAGACATCAGTCCGCACCGCCACCATAACAGTGATTGAATTTGAATTGAATTTGAATTTAAAATTATTTATAAAGCGCACGTACACCAGCGGTTTCATGGCGCTACAACTGACAGAAAACTGGGCGAAGGAGCTGGAGCTAAGTAAAAGAAAAATAAACTGCTAATGGATTAATTGAAGGATTTAGTGAAAAGATGTGCCTTGAGCTGTTTCCGGAATTGCGGGTACAGGGTTGAGGCTCTGAGCTCGAAAGGCAGGGAGTTCCAGAGGAGCGGGGCGAGGGTCGCAAATTTCGAGCCTCCCCATTTCTTTCTCCGGAACCGTGGAACTGTAAGAAGGAACTGAGTAGACGAACGCAGTTCCCTGGAGGGAACATAAGGGATGATCTCAGATGAGATAAAAGCCGGTGCCGTGCCCAGTCGTGCTTGAAAGGTGATGGAAGCAAGCTTAAACTGGACACGAGCACGAACAGGAAGCCAATGTAAGGACTTTAGGAGGGGGGTGATATGGTGAGACTTTGGGAGTTTGAACACCAGGCGCGCCGCCTGGTTTTGGATCTGCTGCAGACGCCGAAGACTATATGCAGGTATACCTGCATATAGGGCGTTGCCATAATCCAGGCGGGAAACGACCATAGCCAAGGTGATCAATTTTAGAGCATCAAATGAAAAAAAACGGGACACCTTGCGTATAGTGCGCAGTGAAAGAAAAGAAGAAGAAACCACAGAGCTAACCTGGGAGTGAAGGGTGAGTTGAGAATTGAGCTTAATGCCTAATGTTTTAACTGAGGTAGAGGGAACAGGTGGGGGGCCTAAGGAAGGGGGCCAGAATAAAGGAGACCAGGGGCTGGATGAACCACCCGTCAACACCAGCTCGGTCTTGTCTGGGTTGAGTTTCAGGTGATTGTGGTTCATCCAGTCCCGGATATGGATCATGATAGTTTGGAAATTAAGGACAGAAGCGGAGGAAGAGGACAGATTGAAGACAAGCTGGAGGTCGTCCGCATAATTAAATACGGCGACCTCCATTTGCTGCAGTGAAAAAATAAGAGGGGAAATATAAAGATTAAACAAAAGAGGGGAAAGGGAAGAACCTTGGGGGACCCCGCACTGAACATTACGAAAGTCCGCAGTAAAGTCACCCAGGCGAACTGCCTGGGTGCGGTCCCTCAGGAAGGAGGATAACCAGACCAACGCGGTGCCCCCGATCCCCGCCGCCTTGACACGGGAAAGCAAGATGGAATGATCCACCGTGTCAAAAGCGGCTGAGAGATCGAGGAGGACCAAGGCCTGGGGTTGGTTGGTGTCCATTCCCTCCCTGAGGTTATCAAGGACCGAAAGGACTACGGACTCCGTAGAGTGTGTGGGGCGAAACCCGGCCTGGCGGGGGGCGAGAGCCCCGTACTTCTCCACAAAGGAGCTCAGAGCGCAGGTGACTTGATTGGACTGACTGCCAGATATGCGGCGGTCCCACCGGCCCAATTAGGATGCGCCCGCCATACTGGCGGGTGCATCCTGGCCTTTTACCATTGCTGACAGTGTTGCTGGCTGCAGCACAGTCCGCAATGGTAAAAGGGCATGCACAGCATTTCACTGCACCACGTGGTGCAGGGAACTGCAGGCGGTACCATGGGTACCCCCCCAAGTGCACCCCACCACCCCCCAATTCCCCGGGGAGCCCGTAACAGGCCACAAAGCCAATCCCTGCCGCCCTTCCATTAGTGGCATCCCCGCCATGGAAGGGCCAGTATACCACCCACATCATAATATAACTGACGGTGCCTGCTAGGCACCACCACCATATTAATGGCCCAGCACTGCCCATCGGCAATCGGAACGATTGCCGACTGGTGGAAGAGCGGCGGACAGACTTTGAGTCCGCCGCGATACCCACCGCCATCATAATATGGGAGGGGTATTTCTTGTTACGATGACGTAACGGTCGACACCGCCGGCTCGGCGGAGGCGATCGTTACGCCATCGTAATGAGCCCGTAACTTCCGTATATGGCTGTGTGGCAGTATAGTTTTAGTATTGTTTGAATCATAGTTTCTTTAAAGTCTATGATTATTGTCAGGGGATTATTGTTATTTGTTTGTTGTTTTATATAGTTTAGGAGTTCATAGTACCTACTGCTTTGTTTATTAGGCAGTAAAGCATATATGAAAGGGATATTGGTGTTTTGATATTCACAATGTATGGTGTATAACTGAGTGAATGGTTTAGGACACATTTTGAAGGTCCCATCCATCATTCAGGTTTGGCATTGGGTACGTTGCATTACGTTGTTTGCCATGTAGAAGATTATGCCACTTATTCGATGCGACTAAATCTCAAAACATTCAATGACATCTTCAACAATTGTAAAGCCCTTGACTGGTCATGTTTCTCAAGAATGTGGCACTTGAAATGTATGTTTTCTGCAAAAGGCTGTTCTCAAAACGTTTAATGACACCTACAACAACAGGAAAGCCTACAACTGGTTCCCCTTTTTAAAGAATGTGGCACTTCAAATGTATGTTTTCTGCATAAGGCTATTCAGAAGGGGTGTCTCAGCTGCATTCAACACGTGAAATCATATTATTTACCCTCTAAGAACCTGAAAATAAAACAGTCACAATAATTATTTAGTGAAAATTGAGATAGAAAATAACACAGTAAAACTATTCGGATGTGTGGTGTCTAGGCCTGGAACAAGAGGGACCTGAATTTTATATCCCAAATTAATTGCTTGAAAATTGTGACGAATGCAGTGTACAGTCCAGCCAAGCTGACCCATTAGCAAGCACAGAACAAGCCTTTATTAAACCATTTAAAGTGAACAGCCATGTCTGACATAGCAAATGGCTGCATGGGGTTCTGTATTGCCAAAGCACAGAAAGACATTTGTTTGATCGTTTTAATTTCCTGCTTTTCTCTTGCCTCAGCCTCTGTATGTCAAATGCATGTTGGAAAAAGAGTGTGTGCTGGAAACAAAATGTCTTTATACAATAAAAGGGAAGGAACCCACACTTCAATGTATTTCATACCATTCAATTTTGGATGAAAAGATAAACAAAACTTAATATGTTTATCAGGGCGATTATTTACGCCGATTTTATTCTTCAATTTTTAAAAAAAGGACAAATTTTGGTGGATATTATTTATAACAAGAGAAATTACACTGCTATTTACGTACTGACCAAAAAAGTCGTGATGCCTAATCTTTACAACACATAAATCAAAATACATGAACAATGTGAAGACATATAACTAGTGTGAATAATTTTACACAAAAGTGATAACATTTCAAAAAGAAGGGAAAGTTGTCAAGGTATTTTTAGTGACATCAATATGAGCATTTAAGCACACGTACATCTAATCACAAAAGAAATATTTGACCATAACGCAGCCTTCAACTGAGTCTGCGAGAAAAAACAAACAACCTCTCGGTAAAAATGTTAGGCTATAAATTCCTAAGTATTTTATCTGTATTTCTTAGGACTTGATCCTGTTCGCCTACGCGTTTCGAGTTTGGAAGATTTCTTTGCAAACTCTCTTCAGGGCCAAATGAATTCTTTCCCCTGTTCTTTAACCTAATAGTGAAAACACAAACAGATTGTGGACACTCATTATAATTAGCTCCCTTCGACCTGCTCAGTCCTTCTCCTATGTACATATTTTAAAATGAAACATACCTCTGGGGACTTGAGGTAAGCTCGGTTCATCCAAAACACTTTGGCGGATTTGTCGAATCTTGCGCGCTTTCTAAAAAACCACACACGGGATTATGTGTCAGGTACTGGTCGTACAAAATTCTTTTGCACATTTAAGTGAAGGTGAAAAGGTGAAAAACAGGACCAATTTTCTCATACCTGAATGTGAAGAAAGAAGGGAACCAGTAGTTCATTGCGGTTTTCCGTTCTGAATTATAGGTATTTATGGCTGTGACACTCGTTTTTCACATATGTTCACTGCAAGTAAAATGAACATATTGCTTGCTTATGAGTAATGGATTTAACTTAGTCCAAGGGAATTATGTGTTAAAACACACAGTCACTTACTTGAATTCTTTTAAGCCATTAAAAACTGTAGGAGTGGGCAGGTCACAATGGCTTTCAAACCGCCTCAGTTTCCAAGGATTCCCTGGATGGGCAGGTTCCCCTTTTAGGCTTTCATCAGGTTCCGTGATTTTATCTAGAGGAAAGCGTTCGCCGGTTATTTAAAACACAGTGGGTCTATGAGTGGGGCGGCGTCGCTTGTGATTTATTTAAAGCCGAACGCTTAATTAGGCTACAGTCATTGTCTCACAAAGGAGACGAGCACTGGTTGTTTACAGTATAGCCGGTTATTTTGCTTGTAAACCGCGCCACGGCGCTTGAAAAGTCATTGCCATTTCATTATGCAGTTAAAGCGTCTGCACGTACCTTCGGGTTAAGCAGCGTGTTCCACTTCCTCATTCCATCACATGGGCTGAATGGAATTCAGTCCCATCGGCCTCTCTAACAGGCTCGCTGTTTGTTTAACCAATCACAGGTGAGGTATCTTGGTGCCCCATATTGGTGCATTATGGGACCTGAAGTCTTGCTGGCCAATGGGCCAGTTTTACAGCCTAGTTATTTCACTAATTGAATTGAGACCAGTGTTGATAGTATCAAAACGAAGTATCAGGTAGGCCTCTTTGCGCAACAGTGCCTTCTCGACATTAGGCGATCTGTGCTGTGGATCCCTTCCAGCTAGAACCGTCCATGTAAAGTCTGTTTCTTTAGGATTAGCAGCCGAGAAGTGCTCCACCATTGGGGCATTTTGTACTTTTTTCTTTAATCGTGAGCGATGTTGTGTTATCCTGACATTTACTTGCTGACATGTTTTACCTATGTACAATCTATTGCATGCGCACAAGATCCCATAGATGACATTTTTACTTTTACAGTTTGTGTGTAAACTGTGTCTCCATTTCCTGCCATTATGGCAAAATTCATCTCCTTCTACAACATTGTTGCAGGCCACACAAGTACCACATTTGTGGTGGCCTGTAATGGGTTTAAGGTTCCATTTGGCTATCAGATCACTCTTGGGTTTTTGTATGTAGCTATCAGCTCTAATGATCTGTTGGCCGACGCTCTGATTTTTCCTCATTGCAAAAGTTGGCTTCTGCAAGGGAAATTCCATTCCCTCCAACAAGTGCCAATTGCGCAATATAATTTGACGAAATTTGTTGGTGTGAACCCCGTAGGTAGTCACACAAAGGAGTTTCTCCAACTCTTTTTTGTTTTTTATTTTCAACAAATCTTATCTGGGCGTAAAGCGTGCTCTTTTCTTACAATGCTTCAGGAGTTTTTCGGGGTAGCCCCTTTTGGTTAACTCTTCGCAGAAGGTATCTGCGTGTGTGTTGAACTCATCGAGTTCAGAGCAATTGCGCCTAATTCTAAGTAGTTGGCCATAAGGGAGGTTCTGTTTCAAGCACTGTGGATGTGCACTCTTATAATGTAAGATTGTGTTTTTGTCTGTTGGCTTCTTGAACAGAGTAGTGGTAAACTTGTCACCCTGGGTGCAGATTGCCATGTCAAGGAATGTCATCTTTTGATTACTGCAATCAATGGAAAATTTGATGTCAGGGTGTCTAGAATTTAACCATTCATGAAAGGCAGTGAGCTCTGCCTGGCTCCCCTGCCACAGGAGCCAGACATCGTCAATATACCTTAACCATTGTTTGATGTTTGCGCTAAAAGGGTTGTCTTTATAGATGAACTTATCTTCCAATTGTGACATGTACAATACTGCCATTTCAGGCGCATATGGACAACCCATAGCTGTACCTTTGACTTGGACGAAAAAATCGTTCTCAAACTTGAAGTAGTTACTTTTCAATGTAATTTGGGCCAAAGCTAGAATAAACGCAGTTGGAACTCTGTGTGGTCTTTCACGTTGTTCCAAATAGATTTCCATCACCTCAAGGGCCTCATCCTTAGGAATTTGAGTGTAAAGTGAGGTGACGTCTAATGTTACCATCAGTTGCGTTTCTGGGTCAAATGTCATATCTTGTAGTTTATTGATGAAGTCAATGGTATCCCTTAGATACGATTTGACTTCAGACAAAAAAGGCTTCAAGAAGAAATCAATGTACTTTGAGGCAGGCTCAAGGGCTGAATCACAACCGGAGACAATTGGTCTCCCCGGGGGTGTTGTGTTGTTTTTGTGGATCTTTGGTAGAAAATAAAGAACAGGTGTTCTTGGTGATTTTTTATTTAAGAATTCAAATTCTTTTGGACCCAAGAAGCCATTCTCCAATGCTTCATTGGAAATATGGGCAATTCTATCTTGGATTTCTACGACCGGGTCATCTTTGACCGCTCGATACCATTCCTGATTGTTTACATGTGTCCTTCCTTCTGATAGATACAGTGGGCGGGGCAAGACAACCACCGCACCACCCTTGTCGGCCTGTTTGATGATGATAGATGGATCTGATTTCAAATCTTTTATGGCTTTAAGTTGACCCTTACTGATGTTGTGGTGAATGAACATTTTACTCTTTTCAAGTTTTGTTAAAGATGACAGGACAGCTTGTTCATAAGCGTACACCTGTTTGGGTATATTGGTTGTGGACAAAAATTTAGATTTGACCCTGAGACCCGTGGTTTCAGAGCTCGTGGTGACTTCTGCACCAGCAAAATAAGTTTTAAGTCTAATTTTCCGGCAAAAATCCAATGCCTCAAGTTTAAGTTTGGTAAAGTCTGTTCTTCGGGTTGGTACAAATTTGAGTCCCAAGTTTAAAATAGTGCTTTTGTCTGTGGTGAGGATCTTATCGGAAAGGTTAACTATTGTAGATGTATCTACCTCTTGTAATACCTGTTCCTTGTCCGCATTTCCCATGGTGTTTTGAAGCGGACGTTTTGTTGTCCGCCCCTTTCTCAAAAAGATTGATTTGAACCCTTTTTATTTTGCTGACCTTGATTGGGATGAGAGGAAGATCCTGATGATGAAGTGGACGAAAAGGTGCTAAATCTTGTCCTTGATCTTCCATGATATGAGTTTAAAGCTCTTTTTGACTCAATAGTAGTGTAGTAATCTTCTTTTAAGAAGGGATAAACCTGTTCTATTTTGAACGATTTGGAATCCTTCTCAAACTGGGCAGTTTTGGTATTGATGGTAATATCTTTGAAAGTTTGAATTTCTTTCTCAATTTTTTCAAGTAGATTTTTCGCCTCTAATTCGGTTTTGTTGTCAGCTATAGTTTTTAAGAGTTCTTCAATTTCTTTTTCTTCCTCACTACATAAACGTTGGGCAGTCTCAATCGTATGGACCATGAGGTCTCTGCTGCATTTGGTATTTATATAGCTGAAGCCTTTTTTATATTCCTGATCTTCCACAAAGATCACTGGTATGTTTTTAACTTGTAGGCCCCAAGGTATTGTGCCAGCCTGCAGATGTTGTAGAAGGAAATATCCGTGTAATTCTGTCCTTATATGTTTCTTTTGGAGACGAGTTAGTTTGTCTGCCTCATTTTGGTGTTTTGCAGTAGTACTGAGAGAAAGACCTGAGAAGGGCTTTAGAAGCAATCAGATTTTTATATGGCTTTCCGAAAAAGACAGTGTTTCATTCTCTGACATATTTCGACAAGGAAGGGTTCCTTGTCGTAGACTTAATCTGTATAATAATATCCAAGAGACACTGATTGTCTCAGTCCAGACTCGCTCAGGTAAAGACCCGCTCTAAACTGTCTTTCAAAAAGGAGTTTGGCCCTTGTGGACAGAAGTGGGGTAAGGGCCCAAATACTTTATACAAAAAAAGGAAGGAACCCACACTTCAATGTATTTCATACCATTCAATTTTGGATGAAAAGATAAACAAAACTTAATATGTTTATCAGGGCGATTATTTACGCCGATTTTATTCTTCAATTTTTAAAAAAAGGACAAATTTTGGTGGATATTATTTATAACAAGAGAAATTACACTGCTATTTACGTACTGACCAAAAAAGTCGTGATGCCTAATCTTTACAACACATAAATCAAAATACATGAACAATGTGAAGACATATAACTAGTGTGAATAATTTTACACAAAAGTGTTAACATTTCAAAAAGAAGGGAAAGGTGTCAAGGTATTTTTAGTGACATCAATATGAGCATTTAAGCACACGTACATCTAATCACAAAAGAAATATTTGACCATAACGCAGCCTTCAACTGAGTCTGCGAGAAAAAACAAACAACCTCTCGGTAAAAATGTTAGGCTATAAATTCCTAAGTATTTTATCTGTATTTCTTAGGACTTGATCCTGTTCGCCTACGCGTTTCGAGTTTGGAAGATTTCTTTGCAAACTCTCTTCAGGGCCAAATGAATTCTTTCCCCTGTTCTTTAACCTAATTGTGAAAACACAAACAGATTGTGGACACTCATTATAATTAGCTCCCTTCGACTTGCTCAGTCCTTCTCCTATGTACATATTTCAAAATGAAACATACCTCTGGGGACTTGAGGTAAGCTCGGTTCATCCAAAACACTTTGGCGGATTTGTCGAATCTTGCGCGCTCTCTAAAAAACCACACACGGGATTATGTGTCAGGTACTGGTCGTACACAATTCTTTTGCACATTTAAGTGAAGGTGAAAAGGTGAAAAACAGGACCAATTTTCTCATACCTGAATGTGAAGAAAGAAGGGAACCAGTAGTTCATTGCGGTTTTCCGTTCTGAATTATAGGTATTTATGGCTGTGACACTCGTTTTTCACATATGTTCACTGCAAGTAAAATGAACATATTGCTTGCTTATGAGTAATGGATTTAACTTAGTCCAAGGGAATTATGTGTTAAAACACACAGTCACTTACTTGAATTCTTTTAAGCCATTAAAAACTGTAGGAGTGGGCAGGTCGCAATGGCTTTCAAACCGCCTCAGTTTCCAAGGATTCCCTGGATGGGCAGGTTCCCCTTTTAGGCTTTCATCAGGTTCCGTGATTTTATCTAGAGGAAAGCGTTCGCCGGTTATTTAAAACACAGTGGGTCTATGAGTGGGGCGGCGTCGCTTGTGATTTATTTAAAGCCGAACGCTTAATTAGGCTACAGTCATTGTCTCACAAAGGAGACGAGCACTGGTTGTTTACAGTATAGCCGGTTATTTTGCTTGTAAACCGCGCCACGGCGCGTGAAAAGTCATTGCCATTTCATTATGCAGTTAAAGCGTCTGCACGTACCTTCGGGTTAAGCGGCGTGTTCCACTTCCTCATTCCATCACATGGGCTGAATGGAATTCAGTCCCATCGGCCTCTCTAACAGGCTCGCTGTTTGTTTAACCAATCACAGGTGAGGTATCTTGGTGCCCCATATTGGTGCATTATGGGACCTGAAGTCTTGCTGGCCAATGGGCCAGTTTTACAGCCTAGTTATTTCACTAATTGAATTGAGACCACTGTTGATAGTATCAAAACGAAGTATCAGGTAGGCCTCTTTGCGCAACAGTGCCTTCTCGACATTAGGCGATCTGTGCTGTGGATCCATTCCAGCTAGAACCGTCCATGTAAAGTCTGTTTCTTTATGATTAGCAGCTGAGAAGTGCTCCACCATTGGGGCATTTTGTACTTTTTTCTTTAATCGTGAGCAATGTTGTGTTATCCTGACATTTACTTGCTGACATGTTTTACCTATGTACAATCTATTGCATGCGCACAAGATCCCATAGATGACATTTTTACTTTTACAGTTTGTGTGTAAACTGTGTCTCCATTTCCTGCCATTATGGCAAAATTCATCTCCTTCTACAACATTGTTGCAGGCCACACAAGTACCACATTTGTGGTGGCCTGTAATGGGTTTAAGGTTCCATTTGGCTATCAGATCACTCTTGGGTTTTTGTATGTAGCTATCAGCTCTAATGATCTGTTGGCCGACGCTCGGATTTTTCCTCATTGCAAAAGTTGGCTTCTGCAAGGGAAATTCCATTCCCTCCAACAAGTGCCAATTGCGCAATATAATTTGACAAAATTTGTTGGTGTGAACCCCGTAGGTAGTCACACAAACGAGTTTCTCCAACTCTTTTTTGTTTTTTATTTTCAACAAATCTTCTCTGGGCGTAAAGCGTGCTCTTTTCTTAGAATGCTTCAGGAGTTTTTCGGGGTAGCCCCTTTTGGTTAACTCTTCGCAGAAGGTATCTGCGTGTGCGTTGAACTCATCGAGTTCAGAGCAATTGCGCCTAATTCTAAGTAGTTGGCCATAAGGGAGGTTCTGTTTCAAGCACTGTGGATGTGCACTCTTATAATGTAAGATTGTGTTTTTGTCTGTTGGCTTCTTGAACAGAGTAGTGGTAAACTTGTCACCCTGGGTGCAGATTGCCACGTCAAGGAATGTCATCTTTTGATTACTGCAATCAATGGAAAATTTGATGTCAGGGTGTCTAGAATTTAACCATTCATTAAAGGCAGTGAGCTCTGCCTGGCTCCCCTGCCACAGGAGCCAGACATCGTCAATATACCTTAACCATTGTTTGATGTTTGCGCTAAAAGGGTTGTCTTTATAGATGAACTCCTCTTCGTATTGTGACATGTACAATACTGCCATTTCAGGCGCATATGGACAACCCATAGCTGTACCTTTGACTTGGACGAAAAAATCGTTCTCAAACTTGAAGTAGTTACTTTTCAATGTAATTTGGGCCAAAGCTAGAATAAACGCAGTTGGAACTCTGTGTGGTCTTTCACGTCGTTCCAAATAGATTTCCATCACCTCAAGGGCCTCATCTTGGGGAATTTGAGTGTAAAGTGAGGTGACGTCTAATGTTACCATCAGTTGCGTTTCTAGGTCAAATGTCATATCTTGTAGTTTATTGATGAAGTCAATGGTATCCCTTAGATACGATTTGACTTCAGACAAAAAAGGCTTCAAGAAGAAATCAATGTACTTTGAGGCAGGCTCAAGGGCTGAATCACAAACGGAGACAATTGGTCTCCCCGGGCGTGTTGTGTTGTTTTTGTGGATCTTTGGTAGAAAATAAAGAACAGGTGTTCTTGGTGATTTTTTATTTGAGAATTCAAATTCTTTTGGACCCAAGAAGCCATTCTCCAATGCTTCATTGGAAATATGGGCAATTCTATCTTGGATTTCTACGACCGGGTCATCTTTGACCGCTCGATACCATTCCTGATTGTTTACATGTGTCCTTCCTTCTGATAGATACATTGGGCGGGGCCAGACAACCACCGCACCACCCTTGTCGGCCTGTTTGATGATGATAGATGGATCTGATTTCAAATCTTTTATGGCTTTAAGTTGACCCTTACTGATGTTGTGGTGAATGAACATTTTACTCTTTTCAAGTTTTGTTAAAGATGACAGGACAGCTTGTTCATAAGCGTACACCTGTTTGGGTATATTGGTTGTGGGCAAAAATTTAGATTTGACCCTGAGACCCGTGGTTTCAGAGCTCGTGGTGACTTCTGCACCAGCAAAATAAGTTTTAAGTCTAATTTTCCGGCAAAAATCCAATGCCTCAAGTTTAAGTTTGGTAAAGTCTGTTCTTCGGGTTGGTACAAATTTGAGTCCCAAGTTTAAAATAGTGCTTTCGTCTGTGGTGAGGATCTTATCGGAAAGGTTAACTATTGTAGATGTATCTAACTCTTGTAATACCTGTTCCTTGTCCGCATTTCCCATGGTGTTTTGAAGCGGACATTTTGTTGTCCGCCCCTTTCTAAAAAAGATTGATTTGAACCCTTTTTATTTTGCTGACCTTGATTGGGATCAGAGGAAGATCCTTATGATGAAGTGGACGAAAAGGTGCTAAATCTTGTCCTTGATCTTCCCTGATATGAGTTTAAAGCTCTTTTTGACTCAATAGTAGTGTAGTAATTTTCTTTTAAGAAGGGCTAAACTGTTCTATTTTGAACGATTTGGAATCCTTCTCAGAACTGGGCAGTTCTTGGTATTGATGGTAATAGTCTTTGAAAGTTTGAACTTCTTGTCTCAATTTTTTCAAGTAGATTTTTCGCCTCTAATTCGGTTTTGTTGTCAGCTATAGTTTTTAAGAGTTCTTCAATTTCTTTTTCTTCCTCACTACATAAACGATGGGCAGACAACAATCGTATAAGGACCATGAGGTCTCTACTGCATTTGGTATTTATATAGCTGAAGCCTTTTTTATATTCCTGATCTTCCACAAAGATCACTGGTATGTTTCTAACTTGTAGGCCCCAAGGTACAGCCTGCAGATGTTGTAGAAGGAAATATCCGTGTAATTCTGTCCTTATATGTTTCTTTTGGAGACGAGTTAGTTTGTCTGCCTCATTTTGGTGTTTTGCAGTAGTACTGAGAGAAAGACCTGAGAAGGGTTTAGAAGCAATCAGATTTTTTATATGGCTTTCCGAAAAAGACAGTGTTTCATTCTCTGACATATTTCGACAAGGAAGGGTTCCTTGTCGTAGACTTAATCTGTATAATAATATCCAAGAGACACTGATTGTCTCAGTCCAGACTCGCTCGGGTAAAGACCCGCTCTAAACTGTCTTTCAAAAAGAAGTTTGGCCCCTGTGGACAGAAGTGGGGTAAGGGCCCAAATACTTGATACAAAAAAAGGAAGGAACCCACACTTCAATGTATTCCATCAGGGAAGATCAAGGACAAGATTTAGCACCTTTTCGTCCACTTCATCATCAGGATCTTCCTCTGATCCCAATCAAGGTCAGCAAAATAAAAAGGGTTCAAATTAATCTTTTTTAGAAAGGGGCGGACAACAAAATGTCCGCTTCAAAACACCATGGGAAATGCGGACAAGGAACAGGTATTACAAGAGTTAGATACATCTACAATAGTTAACCTTTCCGATAAGATCCTCACCACAGACGAAAGCACTGTTTTAAACTTGGGACTCAAATTTGTACCAACCCGAAGAACAGACTTTACCAAACTTAAACTTGAGGCATTGGATGTTTGCCGGAAAATTAGACTCAAAACTTATTTTGCTGGTGCAGAAGTCACCACGAGCTCTGAAACCACGGGTCTCAGGGTCAAATCTAAATTTTTGCCCACAACCAATATACCCAAACAGGTGTACGCTTATGAACAAGCTGTCCTGTCATCTTTAACAAAACTTGAAAAGAGTAAAATGTTCATTCACCACAACATCAGTAAGGGTCAACTTAAAGCCATAAAAGATTTGAAATCAGATCCATCTATCATCATCAAACAGGCCAACAAGGGTGGTGCGGTGGTTGTCTGGCCCCGCCCAATGTATCTATCAGAAGGAAGGACACATGTAAACAATCAGGAATGGTATCGAGCGGTCAAAGATGACCCGGTCGTAGAAATCCAAGATAGAATTGCCCATATTTCCAATGAAGCATTGGAGAATGGCTTCTTGGGTCCAAAAGAATTTGAATTCTTAAATAAAAAATCACCAAGAACACCTGTTCTTTATTTTCTACCAAAGATCCACAAAAACAACACAACACCCCCGGGAAGACCAATTGTCTCCGGTTGTGATTCAGCCCTTGAGCCTGCCTCAAAGTACATTGATTTCTTCTTGAAGCCTTTTTTGTCTGAAGTCAAATCGTATCTAAGGGATACCATTGACTTCATCAATAAACTACAAGATATGACATTTGACCCAGAAACGCAACTGATGGTAACATTAGACGTCACCTCACTTTACACTCAAATTCCCCAAGATGAGGCCCTTGAGGTGATGGAAATCTATTTGGAACAACGTGAAAGACCACACAGAGTTCCAACTGCGTTTATTCTAGCTTTGGCCCAAATTACATTGAAAAGTAACTACTTCAAGTTTGAGAACGATTTTTTCGTCCAAGTCAAAGGTACAGCTATGGGTTGTCCATATGCGCCTGAAATGGCAGTATTGTACATGTCACAATACGAAGAGAAGTTCATCTATAAAGACAACCCTTTTAGCGCAAACATCAAACAATGGTTAAGGTATATTGACAATGTCTGGCTCCTGTGGCAGGGGAGCCAGGCAGAGCTCACTGCCTTTCATGAATGGTTAAATTCTAGACACCCTGACATCAAATTTTCCATTGATTGCAGTAATCAAAAGATGACATTCCTTGACGTGGCAATCTGCACCCAGGGTGACAAGTTTACCACTACTCTGTTCAAGAAGCCAACAGACAAAAACACAATTTTACATTATAAGAGTGCACATCCACAGTGCTTGAAACAGAACCTCCCTTATGGCCAACTACTTAGAATTAGGCGCAATTGCCCTGAACTCAATGAGTTCAACGCACACGCAGATACCTTCTGCGAAGAGTTAACCAAAAGGGGCTACCCCGAAAAACTCCTGAAGCATTCTAAGAAAAGAGCATGCTTTACGCCCAGAGAAGATTTGTTGAAAATAAAAAACAAAAAAGAGTTGGAGAAACTCGTTTGTGTGACTACCTACGGGGTTCACACCAACAAATTTCGTCAAATTATATTGCGCAATTGGCACTTGTTGGAGGGAATGGAATTTCCCTTGCAGAAGCCAACTTTTGCAATGAGGAAAAATCCGAGCGTCGGCCAACAGATCATTAGAGCTGATAGCTACATACAAAAACCCAAGAGTGATCTGATAGCCAAATGGAACCTTAAACCCATTACAGGCCACCACAAATGTGGTACTTGTGTGGCCTGCAACAATGTTGTAGAAGGAGATGAATTTTGCCATAATGGCAGGAAATGGAGACACAGTTTACACACAAACTGTAAAAGTAAAAATGTCATCTATGGGATCTTGTGCGCATGCAATAGATTGTACATAGGTAAAACATGTCAGCAAGTAAATGTCAGGATAACACAACATCGCTCACGATTAAAGAAAAAAGTACAAAATGCCCCAATGGTGGAGCACTTCTCGGCTGCTAATCATAAAGAAACAGACTTTACATGGACGGTTCTAGCTGGAATGGATCCACAGCACAGATTGCCTAATGTCGAGAAGGCACTGTTGCGCAAAGAGGCCTACCTGATACTTCGTTTTGATACTATCAACACTGGTCTCAATTCAATTAGTGAAATAACTAGGCTGTAAAACTGGCCCATTGGCCAGCAAGACTTCAGGTCCCATAATGCACCAATATGGGGCACCAAGATACCTCACCTGTGATTGGTTAAACAAACAGCGAGCCTGTTAGAGAGGCCGATGGGACTGAATTCCATTCAGCCCATGTGATGGAATGAGGAAGTGGAACACGCTGCTTAACCCGAAGGTACGTGCAGACGCTTTAACTGCATAATGAAATGGCAATGACTTTTCAAGCGCCGTGGCGCGGTTTACAAGCAAAATAACCGGCTATACTGTAAACAACCAGTGCTCGTCTCCTTTGTGAGACAATGACTGTAGCCTAATTAAGCGTTCGGCTTTAAATAAATCACAAGCGACGCCGCCCCACTCATAGACCCACTGTGTTTTAAATAACCGGCGAACGCTTTCCTCTAGATAAAATCACGGAACCTGATGAAAGCCTAAAAGGGAAACCTGCCCATCCAGGGAATCCTTGGAAACTGAGGCGGTTTGAAAGCCATTGCGACCTGCCCACTCCTACAGTTTTGAATGGCTTAAAAGAATTCAAGTAAGTGACTGTGTGTTTTAACACATAATTCCCTTGGACTAAGTTAAATCCATTACTCATAAGCAAGCAATATGTTCATTTTACTTGCAGTGAACATATGTGAAAAACGAGTGTCACAGCCATAAATACCTATAATTCAGAACGGAAAACCACAGTGAACTACTGGTTCCCTTCTTTCTTCACATTCAGGTATGAGAAAATTGGTCCTGTTTTTCACCTTTTCACCTTCACTTAAATGTGCAAAAGAATTTCGTACGACCAGTACCTGACACATAATCCCATGTGTGGTTTTTTAGAAAGCGCGCAAGATTCGACAAATCCGCCAAAGTGTTTTGGATGAACCGAGCTTACCTCAAGTCCCCAGAGGTATGTTTCATTTTAAAATATGTACATAGGAGAAGGACTGAGCAGGTCGAAGGGAGCTAATTATAATGAGTGTCCACAATCTGTTTGTGTTTTCACTATTAGGTTAAAGAACAGGGGAAAGAATTCATTTGGCCCTGAAGAGAGTTTGCAAAGAAATCTTCCAAACTCGAAACGCGTAGGCGAACAGGATCAAGTCCTAAGAAATACAGATAAAATACTTAGGAATTTATAGCCTAACATTTTTACCGAGAGGTTGTTTGTTTTTTCTCGCAGACTCAGTTCAAGGCTGCGTTATGGTCAAATATTTCTTTTGTGATTAGATGTACGTGTGCTTAAATGCTCATATTGATGTCACTAAAAATCCCTTGACAACTTTCCCTTCTTTTTGAAATGTTATCACTTTTGTGTAAAATTATTCACACTAGTTATATGTCTTCACATTGTTCATGTATTTTGATTTATGTGTTGTAAAGATTAGGCATCACGACTTTTTTGGTCAGTACGTAAATAGCAGTGTAATTTCTCTTGTTATAAATAATATCCACCAAAATTTGTCCTTTTTTTAAAAATTGAAGAATAAAATTGGCGTAAATAATCGCCCTGATAAACATATTAAGTTTTGTTTATCTTTTCATCCAAAATTGAATGGTATGAAATACATTGAAGTGTGGGTTCCTTCCTTTTTTTGTATAAAGTATTTGGGCCCTTACCCCACTTCTGTCCACAAGGGCCAAACTCCTTTTTGAAAGACAGTTTAGAGCGGGTCTTTACCCGAGCGAGTCTGGACTGAGACAATCAGTGTCTCTCGGATATTATTATACAGATTAAGTCTACGACAAGGAACCCTTCCTTGTCGAAATATGTCAGAGAATGAAACACTGTCTTTTTCGGAAAGCCAAATAAAAAAATCTGATTGCTTCTAAACCCTTCTCAGGTCTTTCTCTCAGTACTACTGCAAAACACCAAAATGAGGCAGACAAACTAACTCGTCTCCAAAAGAAACATATAAGGACAGAATTACACGGATATTTCCTTCTACAACATCTGCAGGCTGGCACAATACCTTGGGGCCTACAAGTTAAAAACATACCAGTGATCTTTGTAGAAGATCAGGAATATAAAAAAGGCTTCAGCTATATAAATACCAAATGCAGCAGAGACCTCATGGTCCATACGATTGAGACTGCCCAACGTTTATGTAGTGAGGAAGAAAAAGAAATTGAAGAACTCTTAAAAACTATAGCTGACAACAAAACCGAATTAGAGGCGAAAAATCTACTTGAAAAAATTGAGAAAGAAATTCAAACTTTCAAAGATATTACCATCAATACCAAAACTGCCCAGTTTGAGAAGGATTCCAAATCGTTCAAAATAGAACAGGTTTATCCCTTCTTAAAAGAAGATTACTACACTACTATTGAGTCAAAAAGAGCTTTAAACTCATATCAGGAAAGCTCAAGGACAAGATTTAGCACCTTTTCGTCCACTTCATCATCAGGATCTTCCTCTGATCCCAATCAAGGTCAGCAAAATAAAAAGGGTTCAAATCAATCTTTTTTAGAAAGGGGCGGACAACAAAACGTCCGCTTCAAAACACCATGGGAAATGCGGACAAGGAACAGGTATTACAAGAGTTAGATACATCTACAATAGTTAACCTTTCCGATAAGATCCTCACCACAGACGAAAGCACTATTTTAAACTTGGGACTCAAATTTGTACCAACCCGAAGAACAGACTTTACCAAACTTAAACTTGAGGCAATGGATTTTTGCCGGAAAATTAGACTTAAAACTTATTTTGCTGGTGCAGAAGTCACCACGAGCTCTGAAACCACGGGTCTCAGGGTCAAATCTAAATTTTTGCCCACAACCAATATACCCAAACAGGTGTACGCTTATGAACAAGCTGTCCTGTCATCTTTAACAAAACTTGAAAAGAGTAAAATGTTCATTCACCACAACATCAGTAAGGGTCAACTTAAAGCCATAAAAGATTTGAAATCAGATCCATCTATCATCATCAAACAGGCCAACAAGGGTGGTGCGGTGGTTGTCTACCCCCGCCCAATGTATCTATCAGAAGGAAGGACACATGTAAACAATCAGGAATGGTATTGAGCGGTCAAAGATGACCCGGTCCGAGAAATCCAAGATAGAATTGCCCATATTTCCAGTGAAGCATTGGAGAATGGCTTCTTGGGTCCAAAAGAATTTGAATTCTTAAATAAAAAATCACCAAGAACACCTGTTCTTTATTTTCTACCAAAGATCCACAAAAACAACACAACACCCCCGGGAAGACCAATTGTCTCCGGTTGTGATTCAGCCCTTGAGCCTGCCTCAAAGTACATTGATTTCTTCTTGAAGCCTTTTTTGTCTGAAGTCAAATCGTATCTAAGGGATACCATTGACTTCATCAATAAACTACAAGATATGACATTTGACCCAGAAACGCAACTGATGGTAACATTAGACGTCACCTCACTTTACACTCAAATTCCCCAAGATGAGGCCCTTGAGGTGATGGAAATCTATTTGGAACAACGTGAAAGACCACACAGAGTTCCAACTGCGTTTATTCTAGCTTTGGCCCAAATTACATTGAAAAGTAACTACTTCAAGTTTGAGAACGATTTTTTCGTCCTAGTCAAAGGTACAGCTATGGGTTGTCCATATGCGCCTGAAATGGCAGTATTGTACATGTCACAATACGAAGAGAAGTTCATCTATAAAGACAACCCTTTTAGCGCAAACATAAAACAATGGTTAAGGTATATTGACGATGTCTGGCTCCTGTGGCAGGGGAGCCAGGCAGAGCTCACTGCCTTTCATGAATGGTTAAATTCTAGACACCCTGACATCAAATTTTCCATTGATTGCAGTAATCAAAAGATGACATTCCTTGACGTGGCAATCTGCACCCAGGGTGACAAGTTTACCACTACTCTGTTCAAGAAGCCAACAGACAAAAACACAATTTTACATTATAAGAGTGCACATCCACAGTGCTTGAAACAGAACCTCCCTTATGGCCAACTACTTAGAATTAGGCGCAATTGCTCTGAACTCGATGAGTTCAACGCACACGCAGATACCTTCTGCGAAGAGTTAACCAAAAGGGGCTACCCCGAAAAACTCCTGAAGCATTCTAAGAAAAGAGCACGCTTTACGCCCAGAGAAGATTTGTTGAAAATAAAAAACAAAAAAGAGTTGGAGAAACTCGTTTGTGTGACTACCTACGGGGTTCACACCAAC
Source organism: Lissotriton vulgaris (assembly GCF_964263255.1). Lineage (NCBI taxonomy): Eukaryota > Metazoa > Chordata > Amphibia > Caudata > Salamandridae > Lissotriton > Lissotriton vulgaris. The sequence continues at coordinate 202,648,155 of NC_141690.1, read as the reverse complement.
AAATTTCGTCAAATTATATTGCGCAATTGGCACTTGTTGGAGGGAATGGAATTTCCCTTGCAGAAGCCAACTTTTGCAATGAGGAAAAATCCGAGCGTCGGCCAACAGATCATTAGAGCTGATAGCTACATACAAAAACCCAAGAGTGATCTGATAGCCAAATGGAACCTTAAACCCATTACAGGTCACCACAAATGTGGTACTTGTGTGGCCTGCAACAATGTTGTAGAAGGAGATGAATTTTGCCATAATGGCAGGAAATGGAGACACAGTTTACACACAAACTGTAAAAGTAAAAATGTCATCTATGGGATCTTGTGCGCATGCAATAGATTGTACATAGGTAAAACATGTCAGCAAGTAAATGTCAGGATAACACAACATCGCTCACGATTAAAGAAAAAAGTACAAAATGCCCCAATGGTGGAGCACTTCTCGGCTGCTAATCATAAAGAAACAGACTTTACATGGACGGTTCTAGCTGGAATGGATCCACAGCACAGATCGCCTAATGTCGAGAAGGCACTGTTGCGCAAAGAGGCCTACCTGATACTTCGTTTTGATACTATCAACACTGGTCTCAATTCAATTAGTGAAATAACTAGGCTGTAAAACTGGCCCATTGGCCAGCAAGACTTCAGGTCCCATAATGCACCAATATGGGGCACCAAGATACCTCACCTGTGATTGGTTAAACAAACAGCGAGCCTGTTAGAGAGGCCGATGGGACTGAATTCCATTCAGCCCATGTGATGGAATGAGGAAGTGGAACACGCTGCTTAACCCGAAGGTACGTGCAGACGCTTTAACTGCATAATGAAATGGCAATGACTTTTCAAGCGCCGTGGCGCGGTTTACAAGCAAAATAACCGGCTATACTGTAAACAACCAGTGCTCGTCTCCTTTGTGAGACAATGACTGTAGCCTAATTAAGCGTTCGGCTTTAAATAAATCACAAGCGACGCCGCCCCACTCATAGACCCACTGTGTTTTAAATAACCGGTGAACGCTTTCCTCTAGATAAAATCACGGAACCTGATGAAAGCCTAAAAGGGAAACCTGCCCATCCAGGGAATCCTTGGAAACTGAGGCGGTTTGAAAGCCATTGCGACCTGCCCACTCCTACAGTTTTGAATGGCTTAAAAGAATTCAAGTAAGTGACTGTGTGTTTTAACACATAATTCCCTTGGACTAAGTTAAATCCATTACTCATAAGCAAGCAATATGTTCATTTTACTTGCAGTGAACATATGTGAAAAACGAGTGTCACAGCCATAAATACCTATAATTCAGAACGGAAAACCACAGTGAACTACTGGTTCCCTTCTTTCTTCACATTCAGGTATGAGAAAATTGGTCCTGTTTTTCACCTTTTCACCTTCACTTAAATATGCAAAAGAATTTTGTACGACCAGTACCTGACACATAATCCCGTGTGTGGTTTTTTAGAAAGCGCGCAAGATTCGACAAATCCGCCAAAGTGTTTTGGATGAACCGAGCTTACCTCAAGTCCCCAGAGGTATATTTCATTTTAAAATATGTACATAGGAGAAGGACTGAGCAGGTCGAAGGGAGCTAATTATAATGAGTGTCCACAATCTGTTTGTGTTTTCACTATTAGGTTAAAGAACAGGGGAAAGAATTCATTTGGCCCTGAAGAGAGTTTGCAAAGAAATCTTCCAAACTCGAAACGCGTAGGCGAACAGGATCAAGTCCTAAGAAATACAGATAAAATACTTAGGAATTTATAGCCTAACATTTTTACCGAGAGGTTGTTTGTTTTTTCTCGCAGACTCAGTTCAAGGCTGCGTTATGGTCAAATATTTCTTTTGTGATTAGATGTACGTGTGCTTAAATGCTCATATTGATGTCACTAAAAATCCCTTGACAACTTTCCCTTCTTTTTGAAATGTTATCACTTTTGTGTAAAATTATTCACACTAGTTATATGTCTTCACATTGTTCATGTATTTTGATTTATGTGTTGTAAAGATTAGGCATCAAGACTTTTTTGGTCAGTACGTAAATAGCAGTGTAATTTCTCTTGTTATAAATAATATCCACCAAAATTTGTCCTTTTTTTAAAAATTGAAGAATAAAATCGGCGTAAATAATCGCCCTGATAAACATATTAAGTTTTGTTTATCTTTTCATCCAAAATTGAATGGTATGAAATACATTGAAGTGTGGGTTCCTTCCTTTTTTTGTATAAAGTATTTGGGCCCTTACCCCACTTCTGTCCACAAGGGCCAAACTCCTTTTTGAAAGACAGGAAACAAAATGTCACCATGTATGGCTCATGGTCACACTGACGATGGCAACACTACATTTCCCTCTTACTTGGTTAGAAACCATGAAGATTGGCCCTTGGCTGTGAATAGTCTCCAAGGGCCCTCCAAGTGGCGATGAGTATGACCAGGTGCTGGAATGATGTTAGGGCTAAATAGTTGTTCATACCTTAAGCCGTGAGGGGAACTAGTGGTTTTGGGGACGAGTGGTGTGGACTCATGGGGTGAGCAGTCTGCAACGCAGTCTTTAGTGACAATATTCTTTTCAGGCAAATCCTCAGGTTTAGTGCCGCTTTTACCTGTTTTGACAAGATGAGGATGTCTCTGTTAAGTGTGTGCAAGTATTAAGAATTCCTTGTGAAGGGTAAGCCATATTTTCATACCCTGAGAAACAATCTCTCTATGTCAGTGATCAGGTAACGTTGAATGTCAAAAGGTGACTTTGTTTGTGAAGCTCATTTGTTGTCAACATAATTTCTCCTTGGCCTAGGCAAGATTATCTTGCTCTTCTCTTAGCTCATTATTTCATGCTTCTCTGTGTGCATCTTGTGGCATTAACTGTTCCCAATTTGGAGGGCTAGTTGATAAAGCCTAGCATGCGTGTGTGAATTTTTCTCCCAAATAGTAGCTTGGCATGGCATTTTCAACTAGACTGTCATTGGATTTCTCAGTAATTCCTGAAGGTCTGACGAATAAATCTATAGTCACCTTGGTGATCGGTAAGACTTATTCGAACGTGGGTATGTTGCTTTGTGCTATGCAATTAGTGTGGTCAGAAAGTAGTGATCTTGCAATGATGAAAACCCATTTAGGTAGCAACGTGAGCAATGTCTTGCTGAATGAAGGTCTATTGGCAGACTTGATTGTGCGTTGTATGCCATACAGCAACATTGTATAATTCATGTAACAGTGCAATTTGGTATTAAGGTAAGGTATTCTGCAAATTGTTGCAGACATTTATATAAGTATTGCTGATAAGGGTTTGCTTGATCCTTTTAGCAATCGATAAGCTTATATAAATCACAAACGCCTCGTCTTTGTAAGTTAGAGCTCCCCTGAGCTAGTATTAACCAAACATACTTGGACAAAATAAAGGACTTAAAGTTTTCATTTTCTATGCATTTTAATTGACCATAAATCTAATAACCCTTGGTGATTCGAGAAAATAAAAACAAGAACTGTATCGATTTACTATTTATTTATAGCCTTAATGTTCTTGGTGCTGCTTAACAGCATGACTTGCTGAAATGTGTCATGTGCTAATTTTTGTAATGTAGGTAGTTGTAGGTAGTCTACAACTTGAACCACAATTTAAAGGTCCTTATGGTTGCTTTTTCAGCATAGATTTAAGAAAAACATTTTGGAGTGGCATCAAACTGACCCAAATACCACTCTTGAAGAATGTGTTCCAAGCTTGAAGGTAATTATTTGATCTGCATGAAATGGTAACTTGAGTTCATGAATAAAACCCTTGGTGGAGAAAACAACAATGCTCCTTTCAGTCTGAGGCATCCTGCTCTTGTGTAATGATATTTCCCTTATCTTCGATGTTTAGCCATTAATTGCTAGGTTGGTATATGGCTATCGAGATAAGTCCTTAATGCCTGTGTCACATTGGAAGCATTAAGTTATATAACGTGTCTCATTTCTGCTTTCATGCAAATCATAATCCTTGATCCATGCTTTACCTGATGATATTACCTTAGACAAATTTAAGCTTCATGAAAAACATGGCAGGGATACTGAATCAATGGCAGTGGTGGAACATAGGCCCTCTCGGCCCCTGCCGAGCGGGGGGCTGAGCTGCAAGGGACCCCCCTCAGAACAGAACACTCGCCTGAGAGCTACAGATTGAGTCCAAGGGGGGTCCCATCCCTGTACCTTACAGGGAGCTCGCCTCTGGTTTTGTCACGCCACTGACCATTGATGTCCTCAATTTAAAAAAATGTAATCCTCCCATTGTAGCTGTTTTACAATCTTGTTGACACACAAGAGTTTTTGATGTTCATTTTGGATGCTTCTGCCCCCATTGCTGACAGTACCTTCCCCCCATGTTACTTGTGTCCCTGTTCATTTTCTATCCCACAGTCACTTGTATTCATGTTGCTCTTTCTCTCTCTTGATTTCCCAGTCTCATATTCTCATGCCACATAAGTGTGCCAAGGTCTATCTAGGCTTTGCACCATCACAAAGTGAAGTAATGCTTCACAGAGCAACACAAAAGTATTTACTTTCTAGTGCAGAAAGGTATTTGGCCCTTGAAAGTGTGTGTGTGTGTGTGTTTCTGTGTGTGTTTGTGTACCACAAAGGCAGGAGAATGAAGCAGCCTTTGCCTCACGTAGCTTTGAGTCACAGCAATTTCATCGCTTTTGCCCTGGGTTATCCACTTCTCCCCTTGATCCCTTTTTCTGCAGTGGCTGTGCTAGAACAGAAACACCTCTGGAATGGTGAGAGATGTGCACAGCTACCCTAAGTGCCCCAGCTTCAAATATATCTGTATACCTGGAACTGATTTTTAGTCCTGGGTGAACATGGATCATGTTTGTGGTCAATAGCCTAGGCCTGTCTCATGGTAATAGACCAATAAACAACAGAGTGTCCCTTAAATCGCAATGGGGAAGAAGAGAGCAGGGGAGAAGCACAAGCTAAACAACAAAATATTCACCCATACTATTATTGCCATCAGTTTGTGGAGTTGACCATTACAGAACTGCTTTTGCTTTTGCAGGATCTATGCTGATATCTCTTATAGGAATCTTAATATGTACTACGGTAATGCTAGGAGCCTCAAACAGGTATGTTTCAGCATTGACATAGTGTGTGTTTTTTTAATCAAGTAAAGACTTTTCAAACCTGATGTTCTCTAGATAAATCCCCATGAAGACATCAAAGTGACCACAAATTATATCATTCTTGAAGTATTGTAAAATGTCTGACATGTTACAAAGTCCGAAGGGCATCACAAAATACTCGAAATGACTAAGCTATTGCTTCTCATAGATATAGTTTATTAATATTTTACTGTGTTGACCTGATTAGGAAGGGCTAAGATGAGGGAGAGAGAATATCAGCTATTAAAGTTAATGGCAGTCAGTTCTTTGCCTTCAATATAATTCCTTCTTTGCTTTTCCTACGAAAAAACGCTTGGTGAAGTGGTGGGTTGGAAAAAATTCTTCTCCGGATTGTCTATTTTATGCTGTTGCAGGATGTCATCTTCCTTCACAGTCAATAGATAGGTTCTGCCATGTGGTGTAGGTTCTTCTGGTAAGGGGTCAACCTGTCAATACTCACTATGAAGGGGTAAAGAATCTGTCCTTTTCTTCCTGAACACATCTAAGATCTTTTCGGTTTGTGCCATGATAGCCAGATCTTCAGTGATGGTCTTTTCCAGTTTTGATGAAGTTGGTTGCATTAAAGTGAATCATGAAAAGGACTGTATCTTCTCTTTGGATGGATTATGGAAAGAATGTATAGCAAAATATAAGGGAAAAAAGACATCTGCTATGTTTTCAAGTTGTTCTGTTGATTGTGGTGATTTAACTAGTGTGTTCCTAAAATGATGAGGAACCATGGTTCATCAATGAAGCAAAATCTATTCTTTGTACAAAACCAGTTCACCCAGCCATCAAAAGAGGCATGGTCTTGTGACAAACAGGCACAGAGGTCCTTGATGAAAAAACAGTAATCTCCTCATGACAATCCTGCTTATGGACATACACACTTTTGGTTACTGCTGACCCCAATTTTACTCTGTAATACATTTGCATTTTTTTGCATGCCTGGTCATATTCTCATAATATCTAACTAATAGTTTAAATCTTTACAAGCTTGTGGTATTGCTACCTCGATATCTGGTAAAGCATTTGGAAGCACAGAACTGGTCCAATTTTGACAGCCTAATAGTATTTTTTTTAAATCTTATCTAGAGAAGGGCAAAGCTGTGAAACTCCTGAAAATCCACAATTTCTAAATATTTTGCCAACTCTATGATCCTCACAAAGTTTGCGCAATTAAATATAAAAGTAGTCGAAAAAACTGCAAAACATGGTGCTGGTGGAGACATTTTCTGCAAAACGTTTTTTTTAGAAAATAAATTTTTCCTGCAGAATATATTGGTCCCTGGTGAATTTAAGCAAAGTGCATATTCATTCACACCTTTGCAAAGTGCAAACCTGGAGAACTCGAGGAATTCTTTGATGGAAATTAAGGTCTTTATTATGAGTGTGGCGGTCTGATAGCCGTAGAACTGCCTCTGCCGCCACCAGCAGCCCACGGCACTGGTGGTCCTGCCATATTACGAATTGACCACGGGGCCGGTAGTGTGGAGGCGGGGATCTTGGGCAGTGGTGAGTACTTTTTCCAAATATATCGATGTCTTTGCGTGCATTTTGACTGCATTTATGTCGGATGCACACATATGCATGATATATGTGGAAAATACCATATACCCATTATCAGGGTTCATCTCATATGTGGGCAATCCTGGCAATGGGTATATGGTACAAAAAACAGTCGCTCATATGTTGTCACGCATTGGGTCGTAATCCTTTGGGTGAAGATCCTGCTGTGAAGGGGGGGCCTAGAGACAGGGATCCACGCTGGAAGAAGAAGAAAGGGGTGAGTATGCAGTCCAAATACATCGTCAGACCGCAGTGGTCCACTTGTGGATCAAGCAACTCGTAATATGCACAGTGGTGCAGCTCTCTCATACCGCCCTATGGGGGCTGTCTCACTCTGTCCGCGAAACCGGCAGTCGGCAGTATGCTGGCAGTCTCAGTAGTACAGCAGCGGACTTTCCATAGCCAACCCTCCCAACTCTTAATAGGGTAGTCGGACCGCTGAGCTCTTCATGCTCAGGCCGCCACCGCCGTTATGGCGGACCACTGCATCGCCAAACGGATGATAAGGCCCTAAGTCTTGACAGACCCTTGCTCAAAATGTGCAGTTATTTTTGCGGGAGCAAAATTCATAAAGATATTACCACACAATGATGGGTTTTTAAATATCAACTTGTTGGAACATCATGATCAAAATAGCTACTAGCATAATACCATGAAGGTAAATATATTCATAACAAACATTAAAGACTTTTCCAGAAATTAATGGAAGGTGTGCCTTATTATATCCAAACCCCTTAGTAATTCCTGCAAATGTTTGTAATGCTCCATCGCTGAAAAGTGTGCTCCAACTCAATAATAGACATTTTAATCTCTCAGGACATTTACTAGTGTTTTGAAAAATGCATCAAACCTTTAACAAAAACAGCATTTTGTACATATTGCATAAGACACAGAATTTAAATATAGTTTGTTTTTCAGAACCCTAACATGCATGTAGGGCCATGTGTCATATGTATCTGGGAGTCTCCTCTATTACAGTTCTTTAGTTGATTTCCTTCTGTTGTCCTCATAGGCGCACTTTGAGGATGTAGGAAGTCGTACTCGCCAAAGGCAGAGACCCACTCAAAATGCAAATGCAAACAGGACTCCAAAAATATAAAAGGCCTGATTCGCAAAGATTTTGCTGTGACTTATTTTTGCAATACTACTGGCTTACTCCTGGCTTGATTAAAAGAGTAAGCCATACGTACTCCTGGCTTGCTCCTGAGATTCAAGAGTACTCCTAGTGTAAGTCATACCTACTCATAACAATTGTTTTGTGAATCGGGCCCATATTCGTTTCGCCCAGACGTGCTAGAAAGCACACATGCAGATGTTACACATCACATATTTCATATTCACCTCCATAAACAATGTCCCAGCAGGGGTGAACTTTTGGCTTGTTTGCTAACTTCTCACTGTCTCAGGCTGACGTGCTGATCTCATGTTCCTCTCGTTGCAGGTCGGCCGCTCTGGTCTGATTGGCAGGTTCATTTGGTAGGATTTGCCAAAAATGTCACTTGCTTCATTTGTGCTGGTAGAAGGATAATCTCTTTCATGGGTTTGATGAGCATCCAAGGCAGACAAATGAATCTTTTAAAACGGATTCTCTGCAGAAAAAAACATGTTTTTCTCTGTAATATTATAGTTCTAAGTTTATGTTCTCTAGTCATAAAAAACCAAACCAAATGTCTCTGCAGTTTTGAAAAGTTTGATTAAAAATATTACCCTTATCCAGTTTGATTACATAAAATTGGACAAATATATAACATACCAAACATTTAAAGAGGAAATTGATATATGTGGGAAAATGAAATGATTTTGGCTAGCACAGGTATCATTCAAGAAAATATTTTTTTTTTAAATTCTCTCCAAAACAGTGGATTTCATTTGACCCCGTATTTTCTGCAAGAGCTCAGCAAATGGAAATAAATGATCACAGAGAATAGTGCTTCTCAGTATTTTCCCTGGTTGGTTTCACAGCCATGCCTACTTTGCATCTCATTAACGAGTTGGGCGTGCTGGAAACAGGCACTAAGTCAGCAAAACACGCGATAGCGTGTCCTTGCTGATAAGGTGATAAAATTATCACCGCTTTTTGGCCGAAAACGCCCGCAAAAGCGGCAATCATTTTTATAGCGCCGCCTTGTTAATATTCCCCTGAATTTCCCTGTGCCTACTGAAAATAAATATGTCCTTGTGTAATGTAATTGGTGCTCATGTGAAGCACTCCAATACCTTCGGGTCGAGTTGGCGCTGTACACAACGGTAAAAAAATAAAGGGTAAATAAAGGGTAAATTTAAGAGTTTTCTGCATCTTGCAAGTAGTCCTTTTGTCTGTTACTTATCACTGACTTTAAACATAAGAACAAACAACAGAAGAAATAGACTATATTGAAACAGCAATCTATAACCCCCACCTCCAGTATAATGATAGCTCAAGTCGATTTCAAAACAGTTAAAAAGAAAAGAGTGAATTGTTGGCATAGAATACCTAAAAGACAAAAGGGCTGATTACGAATATAGGTGCTATTTATCACATCTGATAAATAACGATATCACAGGGTTGTTATTTATCAGGTGCAATAAATAGTACCTATTATCAGGTGCAATAAATAGTACCTATTACGAGTTTCTCAGTAATAATAGGCGAATTTTGGTGTTTAACATACCAAAGTCTACATGGTACAGTAAACACCGTACACATTTCCCCAGTAAAATTTCTGAGGGATTGACCTGCCAAAATGTAACAAGGTTGATACATTAAATACCTTCCAACTCATAATTTCTAGTTTACATATGGGTCGGAATACAGCAACCCACCCGTAATCAGGCTCAAAGGGCCTTATTTAGAGTTTGGTAGATGGGATACTCCTTCAAAATGTGAATGATGACCTCTCTGTTATATTTGAAGTGCCACTTTATGCTATGTTATACTATGTGCATTTGCATAGGACTCGACTCACCCATCCTGGCGCTGAAGCAGTTTCTGTATGGCCTGAGTCAGTACTGGGACTCGGTTAGGAGCCTGATCTGAGGACATGGCTCTGATGTACAGAATTAGGTAATGCCAGGCTTTAGGAGTGAGCTAGGACAAGGAACAACTGATCTGGTTTTGCTTATGCAGGGTGTGTGTGTGAGGAGGAGTCTGGCTGAGCAGAGGTGCCTGGTAGGTTTGTAGAAGTTTATGCAGTCTTGAGGTACATGAGGAAAAAGTTGCTAAACACATTGTATGTGTGCATGAGAAGTTTGAATAGTGCTCATTTGTGGATTAGGAGCCAGTGGAGCTCTCTGAAGTGCAGGGTGATGTGAGTGTGATGGGGGAGGTTTTAGGTGATCGTGGCTGCTGAATTTTGTATGGTCTGGAGTCTTCTAGTTGGGGCTTAAATTATGATAGACTACAATGCACTTGTAATTCGTCAGATGTGATATCTGCCACATTTGTGATGTAGTAAGCCATCGCCTAAATTCCAAATCAAGCCCAAAGTGATCAGACGATTCTACAGCTCACATAATATATTCCAAAGCACAGCTTCCCAGAAAGACAGTAGAAACGGTACCACCGGCTGAATGCACAACACATTTTGAGCTCTTAGTGGCTACTGGCTGCATGTCCGCTTTAACACAGCTAACAAGTTCAAGTCATAAAACAGTGCTTTTCTGAAAAGAAGAAATGTACTTACAATCAGCTGTATTTGCCTTAGATTATCTAAAAAGATCGATATTTGAAGTAGTACACTGAAGTGATGTGAAAACCTCAAACACCACAGCTACATATTAGAACTCTGAGGTCCTCATTTATGAAAAGTGACACAATGCTGCATGAAAACAGCGATGCATCACTTTTCATTGCACCCTCATTATGACATGCTGGATGTGTCATATTTACAGTATGACTCATTATGTTGCAAGGAGTTACAGATACGTCAGTATTTCTGTAGGCACAAAAATTACGCATTGCTGGAGTGTGTCACAAAAGTTAAGCAACTCCAGCAATGGATAATTTCACATGGGACAGTACCATGATAAATGTGCCTGCGTCAGTCTTATGCCTACCATGAAGCAGGCGTAAGATATTGACGCATTTGCGTCCTAGAAGTGACGCAGTGAAATCTCATAGATTTCACTGCGTCACTTCTAGGAGGCTTACTTGCGCCGGAACGCCCAATCTGCATACATTATACCTGGCACAGGTATGATGTGGCACAGGGTTTCACAAAGTGACGCATCTACCTAGATGCGTCACTTTGTAAATATGACGCAACATGGCGCATTTTTTTACCCTGCTGGTGGCGCAAAAGTGAAGCAAGGGTTCATTAATAAGCCCATGAGTATTTTTGAACCAGTGCAAGATAAATCTAGATTTTAATTAGTTTGGGCAACCCATGGACAGGGAAAGTTAAGGCTTCTTAGTATGGGAGAGCACCAATAGAAAATAAACCAATTGTAATACAGTGCTAAGGGATATGTGTTTTTGAGACCAAATACTCCATAGGACTTGTATTTAACTTGACTAAAAGCCATATGATTCCCCTGACATTGTGAAAATTCTCCTTGCTCATAGATGCACTTGCCCTGGCTCAGCTGGTGCAACTAATCTGGAGGATTCCTGTGAAAGAAACAAAATTACAGAGATGAATATTCCAAATCGTGGCAAGCTCAAGAACAGATTGGTGCCACCAGAACCATGGGAACTCACTTACTGCGGTTGATCATCAGTAAAGAGGGAACTGCATACTCTAACTAATCTTGTACAAATGTTTTTGTTGCTCCCCTCAGCGATCCAAACAGAAAATGACTGTTCAGGCACAATGAGACGCAATGCCTCAAACAAGGACTCATGTAGAATCCATTGTTGCCATTCAAAAAGAATTTAGCAATCCAATCTGCTACTATATTGTGTTGACTGGGCAAATATTACTCCCACATTGGGATAAGCTGGTCTATACACAAAAGTCCTAATTCTTGGGCAAGCCGAACCATTTCTGCAAGTGTTTGCTCCAGAAGTTATTGATATATTTGCCTGCTGTGATGTTGTACATAATCTACAGAAACATTACACCCAATCTTTTTTCCAACTGTGTTCAAAAAAGGACCCAGTATGTTTTTTAAACATTTTAATAAATGAGTAGTTCTTCTTCTCTGATCAGATTGCCAGAATGGTCAGTTGTACAAATACGAAATTAAGCACAACACACTTCCCACCTCAGAAGAATATCATCTGACACCAACACAGAAAATACTTGCCAGACTGCTCCAGCACTTCTCAGAAATGATGCTGGACCTTTAATATTGAACGTCTGTGTAAGAGCCTATAAAGAAATCCTAAATAGACGAAATTTAAATGACACACTATCCTAACTAGGCACAGTGGCAGATTCTCTTCGCAAGTGGGTATTTTAACTGAAGTAGCTTCTCAGTCCCATCTACACAGCACTGTGTCTGACATCTCTAGCCTTCCACTAAAGGTGTATTTCAACCCAGATGTCATCTGTATTTCATGGTTGGTGTCTACCAACCCAAACATCTCTTTTGTGCTACCTTTTGTGTCTATATCAATTCAAACATATCTTACATTTTAACATGGGTATCTTTCAACACAAACTAATCTCACTTTTTTCAACGGGTGTCAAAGAGGTCATTCATTCAAAGCATAAAGACTACGGGCCATATGTATCAACATTCCGTTTTGCGATTCCTAAATAGCGATTTTTAAGGAATCACTATTTAGAAATCGCAAAATGGTATGTATGTAGAAATCAGCTTCTTTTTAGCGATTTCTTAAAATTCCTTAATTGCGATTAGCAAATTGCTAATCGCAATTAAGGAATAATTTTCCATTCATTTCTATGGGCCAGGAGGCCCATAGGAATGAAGGGGAAATGTGCGATTAGCAATTAGCTAATCGCAAATTGAGAATATTTTCAAGGTTTCAGGGGTGTCCAAAGGACACCCTGCTGCACCCCTGAAAATGACATGTGTGCGCATATGGCGCACATACATGCCCTAAGGGCATGTATGAGCGTCACATGGCACCTTTTGTTTTTTAAAAAAATGCTTTTTTAAAGGAATTCGCAACTTACCACCAACTTGAAGTTGGTGGTAATTTGTGATTCCTTAGGGACAATTAGCAATATTTTTTTGCATCATACATTGCATTTAAGGAATCGCAAATATTGCGATTCCTTAAATGCAATCGCAAAATAAGGAATCGCAAATTGCGCGATTCCCTATTTTGACCCACATTTGCTTAATACATACCATATTGAGAATTCGCATTCGCAAAGGCCGAAATTCTGCGAATTTCGGCCTTTGCGAATGCGAATTTCAATGATACATATGGCCTACAGCTATTATAATACGAAATTTGTAAACATTATCACAGTTACCTTTTTAGAAAGAGTAGGGCTAATCCTCACCTATTTATCCTTAATAGAAGCAAAACCCATTATTTTTTTCAGATAGAAAATGTTATATTTCATGGCATGATCAGAGGCTATTATGTAAGTTTAAAGCACATCCACCATCCTAGGTAAACATTACTTTCCAGTTGTATATAAAATCCCTTAAATAAAGAGTCAGAAGACAAATCTGCGGTACACATCATATCTTTCAACCTGGCTCCCAAAAGCAATGCTGTGGATGCTGTAGCACCTGGGTACTGAAATTGGAAGTATCATTGCCCGTTCAGACATGATTCTCCCTACCTTTCTTGCCTGAGTGGGTGAAGATATTGAAATGAAATGCTTTCTAATTGATATTAGCAATTGACCCATAGGAGATGATCTCAAGTTCCTAGTCACTGACTCAATAGTGTGCAAACTGCAGACAGTACACAACTTACCCTTCCCTTACAACGCTGTTTAAACAATGCTTCCTGTGATATATGTTTTTCTTCTAGGTGGAGTGAAAGCAATATTTTCTGGTGTATAACACCCCTACCTGCTAAGTCCAAGGCTTTTACATCTGAACTAAACTACAAAATGATAATCATAGCAGGCTTGATAGTTTGGTTGATAGCTTCTTCCTAGTCAAAAATGCATAATCCATGCATGACTGAAGAAGCTTCAACACAACATGAACATCCCAATGGAACCCATACTGTGATTCCAGGGAAGATGTGAACCTAATGCCTCTCAAAGTTTTAGTTACTGAATGATGCTTATCCACAGTGTGACCAGCAATGAGAAGATGCCCTACTGAAATAACCAAACTGTAGGTTTTAATCATTCTGCAAGCGAGACCTAGAGATGCCAAACTAACTAAACTTTTCAAAATGTAAAATTTTCAAGATTTTCCAGAGTATGGAATCTATTCAGGTTTGATCAATGTAGAAGGAAGCTTTTTACGAACGTCCTGGCACTTGGCAGCTATTACAGTATGTCTCCATGCAAACAGGGGTAAAAGACCTTGGTTCAACAAAGGCTGATTGTTGCCCACTGGACCTCAGAGATTCCTATGGAAGGTCAAGGAGAAGAATTGGGACCTTGTAGAACAATTGCAGAAGGACCAGGAACCATATTTGGGTCTTTTCACAATAGGGCTACTAATACCACTTCTGCCGTCTGCTTCCTGATCAGTAAATGTATCCTGGGATTTGTTGGGAGAGGGGGAAAAACATAACTCAATCAATTCCTAATCTGAAGGAATGCATTTGTGGGAAATGAATCAGAACGTTTCATCAAGATCCAATCAGGTCCTCCATGCAGTGACCACATCTTTTCTTAAGGTTCACAAATGTAACTTTAAGTTACTAGCATCTTGAAGGAAGAGTGAGTTCCCATCTGCTATCCAATGCTCCTTTCTGATAAGTTGTGAGGGAGGCAAAAGTGTGAAAAGTATTTGGTGATCTTGTCCTGGACTCGTGCCTTCCAAGTTGTTGACATATTCCACATTATCCATCTGGACAAGAATGTAACAGTGACAACACTGTGGGATTAGGATGTAGATGCAGAAAGAGCCTGCCAAGAGATTCAAACAACTGGTATCACAGATGGACCCGTGGGACCATTGAACAAGGATCTTCGCTTTCGGGCAGGATTTAACCCTGTAAATTCTTCCTTGCATCCAGCGCAATACACTGGAGCATCTACACTGGACTAATTCTTCAATACTTCTTTCGATTTTTCTCCACACTTTACCCAAGCCCTGATGAAATTCTCCAAGTGAGAGCGAAACGCATTGGCTGAGCCGAATGCTCTATTATCATATGAGAAATACTAATTCGGAATAAAGACTTTTTATACAACAAAGGTATCTTGGACTTCATTTCCTGGCGCACACCCACTTACAACTACAACTGTTATGGAATTGTTCCTCCCTCAACCACTTACCCATCGTCAACTAGCCACATCAAGCTCACCAGCTGGCATCCAGCTCAACTAAGATACCTAGAGTCAACTCAAATAGGACCCTGTTATTCAGGGCATCTTTGAGAGAGACATCAATTTAGTTCCAGTTGAATCTTCTCTGACAGGGAAACTGACACCCAGTAGAACTAGCTCCTGTATGGATGAATAATATTCAGTTACTAAAGAGTCGGATAGCCTAAAGGGCCTGTGAAGATCACCTGGATCCATAATGTCAGAAGGCCCACTAGTCTGGTGATCATTCTGATGGATATTTTAACCATTCTTTTAATTTTGTTTTTTCATAAAACACGACTAAAACACTGCCATAGTTTTGGTCTCATAGCTGCCTTTAACATGTTACATCATCCTCTTTTCACAAGTATTAGTCCTCACCCTGCTCTCCTGATCCAAGCCCCTGAAATCAAAAACTGAGAAAGGGTTGTTGAGATCAAATCTAAGGAAATCCCTAGAGCTTGATCTGAGTGCAAGAATCCAAGTGGGACTTTTGCTTGTTTATGACAAAGCCAAATCTTAGAAGTAAGTTATTGGTAAGCGTCAGTTGTTTGAGAAGGCTAGACCTATCTCCTGCTATGCAAGTGGGAGTGTCACATGACTCAGCCTTGAGCCCTACCCTACATAACATTTATCTTACTCCACTTGATGTACTGACTGAGGCTCTGGTAGCAAAAATAATACCCTATGCTGATGACACCCATCTACTGTTTTCTTGGAGCAGGGGCAAAGAGATTAGAGCCTGTTTGACAGCAGTTTTTGAATGACTGATGCAAGCCCGACTCAAATGTAAAGCTGAAAAGATTGAGCTACTCTTTTTTGGTGTGAATGCACATGAGCTTTGGCAGTCCTTTTGGCTAGTTGATACGCATCCTCCATTACGCCAGACTAACACAGTTAAGAATCTAAGCATTAAGTTTGAAGGCGGCTTCTCTTTTCTGTCTTAGGTTAATGCAGTGGTGGGGACTTGCTTTGGTCTGTTGAGTGTGCTAAGAAGGTTTTTGCATTTTCTCTCTTTCTTGGCTTGAAAATAGGTAGAACAGGCCTTAATAACACCTAGGCAGGACTATGGAAATGCACTGTACTTGGGCCATCTAGACTATCAGTCTAATATATTTCAGGAGGTCCAAAATGCAGCAGCACATACTTTGCTCGGCCTGACAACACATGTGCCCACAACTTGCAGCATTGCACTAGCTCCCTATCAGAAAAAATATCCGGTTAAGACCCTGTAACTGGTACATAGGGGCCTTTATCTGACTGTGCAAGTAACTCAGAGCAAGGATCTGCTTCTATGCTCCATCCAGGTGCCTTGATTCAGCTAACCATTTTCTGGTTATAATCCCTAGTATACAGTGGTCCAGAACTGGTGGCAGCTCCTTCTCATTCTTAGCACCAACAGCTTGGAACAAACTCCCCTAGAGTTGCTGGTCATTTCAGCCACCTCCCAGTTTTGGAAGAAACTGAAAACATAACATTTTAATCAGGTTTAATGGTTAGGCTTTAAACCAGTAAACACTTGAGGTGCAGAGAGCCAGGATACTCCTTGGAGTTACAGAGCGCTATACAAATGCTCTTCACGTTACATTACATGAGGAACATATCATCCAAATATATTATTAGACAGACTCCTCCCATCTGTAATGACTCTACCACCAGACACATGATCTTGGTGATACCAGCTAAAAAGGCAGTGCCAGAAACTTAAAGTCTGGGATTGAAACTGGAACTGGAGAACACGTTGGTAAGGAGGAATCCTGGGCATCCTTTGGATCTAGATGTACTACCCAATCTCTCTTTCTTATAAGCTCACTCAAGACATCAATTGCTTCCATTTTGAAATGTATGATGAGGGCCAATGCATTGATCACTAAGCAATGCTTCCCATCATTTTTGTTCACCATGTGTTGCTCATAAATCCCTGGTGGGTAGAGAAGGTAGTAGTGCCTTATTTTGAAACAGAGTTTGGATTTCTTGATCAATGATCATCCCATTATCCTTCGAAAAGTAGATTTTTTCAGATGAAAAAGCTGACTTGGGGGTTGCATAAAAATCTATACTGTGACCCAGAAGCGTCTCCAGGACCAAGGCATCCTAAATGTAAATGTAATGGTACTTATAGAGCGCAGTGTCACCATAAATCACCTTGCGGTGTCACCTATTCGGCTTCCTGGTGCTGATACTCATACCGCTGCGGAACCCCTACTGGCTTTCCCTGTGAAGTGTCCACTCATGGGCACCCCCAGGGTGAAGCCAGGCATCCTTAGCGCTGTTGGGGCCAAGCAAGCTATTGCCCAGAGTTGCAGCGTGGGGCCCATGAATTAACAGGTCCGAGGAAATTGAGCCCGAGACCCCGCCGAGGCGGGAATCGAACCCTGGTCCCTAGCCAGAACTCTGCATCAGGGTCTGCTGCTCTAACCATTGATATTTACAACAAGGGGTGGTGAGGGACAGAGTCTCAGAATTAAGCAGAAAGCTCTCACCCAGTCAAGAGATCAGGGCTAGATCCAACACCGTTTTTTAGCTCACTGCACCATCCCAGTTTCAGAACCTGGCTGTATGCAAATTAGTCTGTTCCTGTCCCAGTGCATGATGGGAACAGGGCAAACCAAACTACAAAAGCCAATTCTTACACTGGGAAGGAAACAAGCTCCCGGGGACCGGTTTCTGGCATTACAGCCGTCTTCGGCCCGGTTTGCTTGAATCCTGATGGTGCAATGAGCAAGGGTCTCACATCTGAGAATACCCTTCCACGCTTAGGGTGGACAAAAATATTTACAACAAGGGGTGGTGAGGGACAGAGTCTCTGAATTAAGCAGAAAGCTCTCACCCAGTCAAGAGATCAGGGCTAGATCCAACACCGTTTTTTAGCTCACTGCACCATCCCAGTTTCAGAACCTGGCTGTATGCAAATTAGTCTGTTCCTGTCCCAGTGCATGATGGGAACAGGGCAAACCAAACTACAAAAGCCAATTCTTACACTGGGAAGGAAACAAGCTCCCGGGGACCGGTTTCTGGCATTACAGCCGTCTTCGGCCCGGTTTGCTGAAATGCCAGAAACCGGTCCCCGGTAGCTTGTCTCCTTTCTGGTGAAGAATTGGCTTGGTAGTTTAGTCTGCCCTGTTCCCATGATGCACTGGGCCAGGGACAGACTGATTTGCATATAGCCAGGTTCTGAGCTGGGATGGGGCAGTGAGATAAATAACGGTGATGGATCAAGCCCTGATCTTTGGACTGGGAAAGAGTGGTCTGCTTGGTTCAGACACTCTGTTCATCACCACCCCCTTTTCTAAATCGTTTTTGGCCACTATAGGTGTGGCAGGGTATACTCAGACTTGAGTCCCTTTCTCACTGCTCCATCAGGATTCAAGCAAGCCGGGCCGAAGACGGCTGAAATGCCAGAAACCGGTCCCCGGTAGCTTGTCTCCTTTCTGGTGAAGAATTGGCTTGGTAGTTTAGTCTGCCCTGTTCCCATGATGCACTGGGCCAGGGACAGACTGATTTGCATATAGCCAGGTTCTGAGCTGGGATGGGGCAGTGAGATAAATAACGGTGATGGATCAAGCCCTGATCTTTGGACTGGGTAAGAGTGGTCTGCTTGGTTCAGACACCTTGTTCATCACCACCCCCTTTTCTAAATCGCTCTAACCATTGAGCCACACTCCTCCACTAGGTGAAGTGACACCAATTGTGTAAAAACAGCTGGATCATTTCCCCCAGAACAAACATGGGAAGAAGACTGAGGTACCAACTGGGATGGGAGAGGGAGAGGCACCATTTCTATTTCCATTTCTCAAGGGCATCGCTAGAACCTATTGCATGGAACAGGAACAAAGTATTGACTCTACATATTCAAGATTGACTTTGGCAAGTGGCCTAAGCATGGGAGCAGACAGGCAAGTGACACCGGCCTAAACTGGCCCTGACAAAATATACTTGTCCAAAGACTTTTTAAGAGCAGCCTGAACCTTATTGAGTAATTTTAAAGTATTTATAAACAGTCATTTCCTGAAAAATAGGGTCCCTAGAAAAAGATACCCTGCAGAAAGACCTGCCTTGTCAGTGGGGAGTTTGAATAGTTTTGTGTGGGTGTGCATGAATATGGAATGGTCCATCTCTACTGAAATGGCACAGTTTCCATTACCCAACAGGCAAATAACCCACTGTAACCACTCGGTAAGAAACACTGGTTCAACAAGAATGACCTCCTCTTTGGCCTTCAAGCCATGTCTAGTGTTTTTGACAAAGGACCAGACAATTGCAGAACATTGTTAGGGCAAGGCGGCCAGGATCTGTTGGTGTCCTTCTTATGGTCATTTTCAAATTTGCTCAAGAAGGTTTGAAATCTAGCATCAATATCAGAAGTATTAGCTGCTGCACCCTCTGGGGATGGTATCAGGTACTCAGTCATCAGGTTTAAAACACCCCTAGGTAATAGTTTGCAAAGCCTACATTACTCAAAGGACACAGTCTCCATCAAGGGAGTTTAGCTACTGGAGAAGGGGATGATAATTCCATCCAGATTGACGGTGTCTTTCAGTAAGGCTGGAGCAGATGAGTCAAAGGCAGTAGAGGGACCACTGTCTTCATTCAACTCCTCATCTTTCTTGCTCTTGGATGAAGGGTACCTATACCTATCTGAAAAAGGCTCATCTGACTTGGCTTCATCCTCTTGACCTTCCAGTTGAAGCTCTAAGGGGTCAACTAAAGAACTGTCCTCTTCATCCTTGAGAGGGATGTCCAAAACGTACTGCAATTATGCTGCCTTCAATGTTTCCAAGGCATCAGACCTGGCAAGTGGCTGCCTGCCCTTTTTGGATAGGATTTTTCTTTGAGAGGCGCTGGTTTTGGATACTGCCAACACCTCACGAGGGGAGTAAAGATCTCGGCTGGTGGCTCAAGGGGCCAAGAGAGGCTAGAATAGATATCTGACATTTGTGTGAAGTGCCTGATGAAGAGACTGCTTATCCTCTCCAAGTACAAATGACGCCACATCATCCGCAGTGGCTCAATGGTTAGAGTGGCAGATCCTGATGCAGAGGTCTAGCTCGGGACCAGGGTTCAATTCCCTGCCTCGGTGGGTCTTGGGCTCAAAATTCCACGGACCTGATAATTCTCGCCTCGGTGCCTATTCCAATCATTGAGTCCCACTCTGCAACTCTGGGCAATAGCTTGCTTAATCTCCACAACGACCCCCGCAACGCTAAGGATGCCTGGCCTCCACCTTGGGGGTGCCCAGGAGTGGACACCTCACAGGGAAAGCCAGGACGGGTTCCACAGCGGTATTCGTACAAGTGCCTTGAGACCCTTGTGGGTGAGTAGTGCGATATACAAGTATCAATTTACATTTTTACATTTTATATATGTAGCCACCATTCTCGGGAGGGCCTTTGAATGGCAGGGTGCCAGGTGCAATCAGGCAGGGTCTATTCAAGTACCCAGAAATCTAAAAAGGCTCTTTTAGTTTTGTGGAGGGAGCAAGGAAATGCTTGCCCAATTGCTTTTAGAAGAAATGTTCTGTGAGGTGGAGCATCCTTAGGGGAAACCTGCAGGGAGATCTTGGGCTGTTCGGCTCCTATGACAAGGCCGCAGTCAAGAATCATTAGAACCCCAAGAGCAAAGAGAGAGAGGGGCTGCAGGTCGCACGACTGACAGGAG
The DNA here is from genome assembly GCF_964263255.1 of Lissotriton vulgaris. Classification (NCBI taxonomy): domain Eukaryota; kingdom Metazoa; phylum Chordata; class Amphibia; order Caudata; family Salamandridae; genus Lissotriton; species Lissotriton vulgaris. The sequence goes on along the minus strand of NC_141690.1, from coordinate 202,627,467 downwards.
GGCTTTTGAAGGAGCGGCTCCACTCAGCGTCCGAGGGGAAATGAAATGGTACATATACCGGGCTGACTCAGCCACTCCTCCAAAGAAGCCATGACAGCCCCACTGAGTCTCATCCACCCAGGTGATGGACACAATACGTAGAAGGCACAGCCGAAACATGTCTGCTCAAATGCTGCCTTATAACCTGAAAAGAAAAGACATTACCGAATAAAAAATATAGTCACACAGACAGAATATTAAATAAATATGAAGGCAGTTAAATGATGACTGCCGAGCAGCCAGAAAGAGGACAGCAGCAGGATTCAAGCTATGTTATAGTCGGTCTTGCTTGATAACTATGCTTTCTGTTTTGAGTAGCTATTTTACTACAAGTACTGCCTGGGAAATGGGAGTTGTTTATTACTATTTATGGCAACGTGTTTGGCTGCTGCGTTAAAACAAGATAGGGACTGCATAGTCCTCTCCTCTCTTACGATCCTAAACCAGAATACACAGTCAGGAACTTGGGGGCATATTATCAAGGGGGTTTATCTCCGCTTTTTTGGCTTTAAAAGCCAAGAAAGCGGAGATAAAATTATCTCCCTATTACCAAGCTGTCGCTAACACCAGTTAGTGACAGCTAATAGGAGATAGAGACCATCTTGGGCCCCGCTTTGCATGTCAGTGATATTTATCACTAATGATATGCAAAGTGGGCGTGCCAAGATGTTAGCGACTGGAAACAGTCCCTAACATCCCTATCTCCTATTACCAACTTTTGGAGATATTCGCGCTAAGCTCGAATATCTCCAAAAGCTAACACCTGCCCTGAGCAGTTCTTAGCCATGTTATCCAATGGGAGGTGGATAACATGGCTAAGAGCATTTGCTCGATAATGCATGAATATCGCTGACTTTTCAGCGATATTCATGCATTGCGGCCGTTTTTTATCGCATTTGCGATAAACCTTGCTAATAGCAAGGTTTATCTGCGATAAAAATCGCCGATGTGCGGCGATAATTTTTGTCTCTAAACAAGTTAGAGACAAAAATTATCGCTAGTTGTTGGTAATATGCCCCTTGCTGTGCCATAAGGATGTTAGAGAAAACAGAGAGAGAGAAGGAGAGAGAGAGAGCGAGAGGGAGCGAGAGAGGGGGAGAGAGGGAATAATCAACACAAACTTGAATGTCTTTGGCTCAGAAAGGAAAACACGATTTCCAGTCATATTTATGATAACCCAAGACCATTTGTAGCATATGGAGATCACTGAAGTGAGCGCCAATTGTCAAACTCTGCACCGAATGCTGAAAACCATGCAGAGCACATTGAGAAGAGGTATATACAACGTCACAGCCTGTACACAGCCAATCCACCCTGCACACACTCTGTGGCCTCCCACGTGTGGTCACTATAGGATATGACAGTCGCTTACAAACGTATGTCCTGAAATTACATATCACTAAATAAACCGTTTTTTATACATGTTTCCTTTTGTTAGGTTTGATTTACATGCAGCATTTTGAAATCTGCTCTATGTTTATCTGGTACAAAGTGATACAGTGGATTACATCCAATTAGGTTTTACAGCACATACATATTAGCTCTCCTGAAAAACCCACCCAGCTAAAAAAAAAAAAATCGAGTCATCACGATAGAGTAAGCATTTATTGAAAATCATTTCTAAGTAAACAACAACCACGTGATAAAAGTAATTTATATATAGTTGTGAAAAAGCAAAGCCGCTGGGTGATTCTAGTGTGATTTTTTAAAGTATTCCTTGTAAACACACCGCATTGTCCCAGTCTTTCCAAACTAATACAACAAATTAGGTTCAAGTCGAGGTAAATGAATGTATGGCCGGCTTCTAAAAATTAGCATGACTAAAGGTTCATAGAAACTCACTAGATGACGCGATATTATTCATAGAACCAGAATGCATTTAAGCAGGTATAGATTTATTTCTAGAAACGAATACAAAGACAGCAGCAGTATGTGGGGGTTATTAAGTGTCACGTCACTTCTGAAATTACTTTCTGGGCCCCCCTCTCTTGCTAATGTCCATTGAATAATGAGCACCATTATTAATGTACACACAAGTCAATGCGAGGTGACCTCGGGCCTCAGTTCAGACGTGTATTGAACGGGTCAGTCCCAAGGGGGGGCTGCCACAATGGACTGTCACACTCTTTCTCAGCTGGGAGGCGCCTGATTTGATAGAGTTTTTTCTCTGCTTCATCACTTTCTGCTCTCATCCTTTCATTTTCGCATCCTTTGTCACCCCCCCCCCTCCCCTGTGTTTGATTAATGAGGGGTCGCATGATTAATGAGGGGCTGGATTTAGAAGTCAGCCGAAGTCCGTGTTTACACTACTCGCTAGTACTTAAGCCTACATCCTGGGAATAACTAACAGGTCACATAAAAAAAACATATAATTATCAATGTCATGTTTTGCTTTGCTTTATTTTTTTACTTTGTGCTCTGCTAATTAATGGTTTTTGATCAGGGTTGACGTCATTAGTAACAGAGTGCTGTTACCTGTTGCCTACATTATTATTCACACCCATGTATGCAATAATTATGTTGATTTAAATGGATTTGTGTAAACCTATAATATACTTTGCTGCCTTGACTATAACTGTGTTGCATATTGACTATATCACACCCATAGAAAATGTAAGATGTGATTGAAAATTAATCAAACAGGTAAGTTGTCGATCCCTGCTTGCAGTCTCACCTAAAATGTTTTATGGATCATCGGTAAACACAAGAAAATAAGATTACAGTTATGGAAAATAATGAAATAAAAAAACAAATCCACTCATTCAATCATTAAATCATTAAAAGCACAAGAAAGCTTGTTGAGGAGAAAACACTAGACACACTGACGTTTGTTCCTCCCCCATGCTCTCTCCTAACCTCTTGTCCTAATGAGCACAATTACGACAATGCTCTTATATGACGTTCAGTATTGTTTATGACATTGCATACTTATGGGTTAAACGGTCCATAACTGAACTTAAATCATTTATTTTATCTAGTCAATTGTTTTTATGATGTGCCGACATGGCGCCCATAGTCCTTTTTTCACCTCACAAATGTTACTGTGCTGCTGCTTTACCCGGATTTTCCAGAACCCTGAAAAAAAATCACCTTTTGCTGTTTGGACCTTGCCCTTGTGCTTGCAACAGGTTCATTTTTAGGGCATTTGTTGCAACCTGACACCCACTTGTGGCCCATTGTGTTGGCACCTTAAGGAAGCTGTCTAAAATGCCATAAATGAAGCACTAGCCCTCCTACTGAGTAAATTTGTCGACTGAAAACTTATCTTGATATATGTAGAATGATTCATTGATGGGTGTGTCTTTTGAGCACTCTTCAACGACCGTCTTGATAAGTTTCCTTGCTTTACGTTCAGAGCAGGCAGTGCATTTTCAAGTTTTCTTATACTTTAAGTCAATTCAGATTATTCGATGCTGGAATAACGTGGTAGCATTTATCTGGCTTTAGACAGAGTTAGACCACTTGTTTTTGACCTCTCTGGACCTTCTGAATTTTTGTTGGTGCCTTGTTATTCACTACGTTGCAACAATTCACCTGTAGACCAGGACCTTGGCAAGTTTGTTTCAAAGTTTTTGGAGTAGGAGCCAGTGGGCCCCACAAAGCAACAAGAGATGGCTTTTCCAACCTAAGATCATAAAGTGTTGAAGCATGCTGCATTGACCTCCAGCTGCAGAAATCTGTCCATTGTATGGCCATAGGTATCTGTACGGCCTAAAACCAGTTTATTAAAATACAAAAGTCCAGCGTCTGTGAAATAGATTCCAGGAAGGCTCCCCAGTTGATGCGATTAACAGCGAAAGCACATGAACCAATCTTAGTTGTATGGCCAGTGCTTTCTGGCATTTTGTAACGTCATACAATATTTGTTCTGCCCCATCTATTGTTTTGCACTAGACAGACAGTGTATTTCTAACTCAAAAGTGACTGAATAATGTGGCAACTCGTGCTGCACGCCTGATTCAATGGTCCCCATTATGCAAAATATGAACCCCATAAAAAGAGTTTTACAGGGGACTGTGTTTGATGCTCTGCACTCAGGGCAGAATACCTTTGTCCCTTTGTAAATCAGACCATAGCGGCCTTTGTATAAGACATCACATAGAATGCTTTACATAGTTAATGTTTTCCATGCATTAATTTCTTGATACTCTCAAGTATTGGTCCTTAAGTTAGTTCCATTAAGTAACACTGAGGATTTGGCTTTTTTCCTTTTACTTGAGTGAAGTCTATTCATCAGTAAGTAACCCTGGGCGGAGTTCGCGGAGTTGCACTACGTGGAACTCCGTGAAGTGCAAAAAAAACACTCAGCTGCACTACGCGGAGCTCCGTAAGCGGCAACGTACGATAGAAAAATGCCGTTCGCAGTGATTGCACACTGCCGGATGCTTGTACGCACTGTGCACTCTTTGCGTACGGCACCATGCACAACATAAGCGGTCCTTGCTTTCCTTTTCTGCCACTCGAGTAGAGTTTTACTCGAGCGGCAGATTTCTCAATGCGAACGGGCTGTTTCTCAATGCGAGCGGTCACAAGCAAACACGACCACTCGCAATGAGAAACCTGACCCCCCTTGCGTTGATAAATCTCGCCTGGAGGTTGATTTTCCACACTCGTGCTCGCCAACTTGATGTTGGCAATCGCAAATGAGGAAAAATCTCACTAGGATGTTGATTTTTCTCACTTGCGGTCGCCAACTTGACATTGACGAACACGAGCGAGGTAAATAACTCGAGCTCCCCGTAACGCGGAGTGCGGAAAACTCTGCAAACTCCGCGAAAGGTTCGGAGTTCACCGCCCAGGGTTCATAGTGTTGTGATACAAGGAGATAAATAAATTAAATATGAATTATTGACTTCCACATACTATTTATTACAATTGACAAAGTTAGAGATCTTCAGGATGATCTATTAAACTTATTTAATCAAAGTTGAACGAGAATGTGATCTTGAGTTGATCAGACTACTCAACACAAATAGGGTTGTTTGACAGGAGAATGTATTTCATGGTCCTGATATGATTCAATTCGTGAGACTGAAGAAAGTATTTGCTGGACAAGGTATGATATGATGCATTTGGTATAAAGTTCCATTGTGACATCAGCTTGGAGCAGCAATTAATAACATGAACTTAAACATATGTGGTATAAAACCATGGGTGCGTTGCATCACCCAGGAAGATAAGATTAGGCTCTAAGTAATTCATATTAGGTCTGTTTGGCTGGTGACGAGGGGGCAGGCTGCGGGCTCGAGGAATCACAGTGAATCTGCTGCGGGGATCCGGAATCACCGAATTCCGATATCGGACGGCCTATGACGACGCAGTTTGAGGAGCGGAGGCACCTGATGATGGGACGGAGGAGCTGCGCGATTGCGTGCCGATAGCTGGCTGCTGACCCTGAGGCCTCAGGTGCATACTGGAGTGGCCCGGGCTGCCGCGTTTAATGGGGAATTGAAGCGTGGCCCCTGAGCAGTGTGGTTAATGCGTGAGTTGGTCACCAGACTTTGGATCCACCTGGAGGACCAAGATGGCGGCTAGATGCCATTTTTAGCGCTGATCGCAGCGTAACGGGCAGAAGACACATGGAGAAGCTGGGCACATCCCATAAGCGACTTTTACCAGTGAGTGCACCCGCTGTAGGGGGGATTGGGGTGTAGGTAGCTGACTGGCAGATGACATTCACCCGCCCAAGTCCTGCAGTACCTAGATGCTCCCCCCCCATCTCACCCCACCAGCCCGCAGCAAGAAGAATAGCCCCTTGAAACACACAGGGCTACATGGGCTGGTCCACTGAGTTTACACCAACGGGGCAGAGGGTGGTTTAAACCCTCTAGAAGCCAGTTTTTCACAGCAGAAAAGGCTGCAGTAAGCACCCAAGCCCGTCTGACCCTAAGATGGCACCTGGGCATAATTAATCATGCCTCGAACACATAGCCCATCTGGCCTACCCATCATGATACGGAATCTGTGTACCTACCTATGACCGTGGAGACCTAGCTTTTTGACCGATGTCCGATGGAGCTACCTGATAGCTAAAGAGGAGATGAGCAGTGAACTACCCCTTCAGCCGTCACCTACCTAGCCGGTCTTTGGACAGAACTTACTTCGTCTCTCCGTTGTATTCTCCCTCCTACCACTTTTACTCCACCCCTTTCTCCTTTATGTTCCATTTATCCCTCCTCTTTGCTCTTTAATTGTTTTCCCGTTGAGACCTAGCTGTTTGGCTGATGCCCGGTGGAGCTACCTGATAGCTAAAGAGGAGATGGGTTGTGGGCTTCCCCCTCGGCCGTCACCTACCCAACCAGACTTTGGGCAGACTCTCCTTCGTCTCTCCATCCTATCTACCTCCTACCCCTTACCCCACCCGCTTACCCTTCTAAGCTCCATTTATTTCGTCTTCTACACTCTTGTAATGTTTTTCTAGTAACTGATGTACGCTTGGTTGGTGGCAGCAACCTGGCCCTCTTGGAACACTGTGATTAATCTGTGGTAAAGCGCAGTCACTGGTAGATATTGTAGCAGCTCTGGCGCGATTACGGCGCCAGCGCTTCAGAAACATTTTATGTTGTTTTTAAATTGCTAAAAACCATACTCCTTACCTACCAACTGTATTTTTCAAAGAAGAGGGAGGAGAATTGATCAATCGATCAACGGACACAAATTACCACTCTGGATGGTGGAAGGTCCAGTATCAGCATGTGTCCGTGTCTAGTACAATTGGCGCAATAGAGGGGTTGCTGAACTGTTCCTGTAGACAGACTAGGGGGATTTGACTGGCGTGACCAAGGTGTATAAGAGACACCCTAGGGCATCCATTTTGTTGGATGTAGTTGCCTCACACACCCAGAAGGGTGTCATGCTTCATCATAGGTGTTTGCTCCTCGTCGGGGAGGCGGTGCAATCCCCGACGGGCTCACCTCAAAGAGGGGCTCTTTGGCGGAGATCTTTTTATCCAACAGCCTTATAGTGAAGTGGGGGTGTGTGGGCGGGATGGTATGTTGTTTAGTGAAGTTATTAAAATGTAGCAAGGGGTACCGGAATTCACTTTATTCTGGGGGTCCCCTGGCTGCAATTAAAAGGTGGAACTAGCTCGCTAGGTATCAACAAGTTAGGTCGAGTGACCCTAGAGAAGGCTAGAAGTGAGACTGGTCGACATGTTTCTCGCTTAGGGTAAAGTCACCCGCGATTCATCAGGACCTTACAAAAAGTGCAAAGAAGAAGAAGAACTACAACAACATGCTTGTGTCATGTATGTGGTGTAAATTACCTCTGTGGAAGCTCCTATGCCTAAATACAGAGAAAAAATAAATAAAGAAACAAGTAATGGTTATGACGTTTCCTGTAAACCACAACAAGTCAAGTCAACGCCAGGGCATGTACATTATGCGGCATGCTAGTGGTACTGTGAACCATTGAGCACAATCCATGCATGCCTGGGTGTATGGAGCGTGCAGCGTGCATTGTGGGGAGCACACACACACTCTCTATACGTGAAGGAAAAGTGTACAGTAAGTGGTTTAAAAACAAGGGTTAAAAATGCAGCAGTCTAAGAGGGATACTCTTCACATCCAGTGTCTTAAAGGGGCAATTCTGGTGATGCAGATACCGGCCATGTCACACTGTGATTTGCCACCAAAAGTCTCACACTGTGGCTTGAAAAGCGGCGTAATGAAAATGAGCATGTTCCCTACTCACCTAATGGTCAGGGACTACTTGCCACATGAGGGGTCGGCGGGTCAGTACATCGGGGGTGAGTCTAATTAATGTAGCTAAAGGGAGCACATAAGCAAAGTCTTTGAGCTTCAATCACTGGCAAGGTACTGGTCTAATGTGGATATTTCTGACCTCCTTAATCGTGCTCACACAGGTAACACTCACCTCAATCTGCCCGTGTCCGCGTGGAAAAACCTACCCATCTCCGCCGAGCTCGAGTAGATGAGTGAGGTCGGCGGTAGGTGTATTTAAATGAGCCGGCGTTAGCTAAAGCGTCACCACCTGCTTGTTTAATGTCACGTGATCGAGGCTGGTATTGTGGCGGCCATCTTAAGATGGTTAAAGGAGTAATCTTGTTCCTCTCGGTTCGTTCGGTAAACGCTGGCGCTTATGTGCTAGGGAGCCTTAATTATGAGTGCAAGACCCTTTAAGGTAACAAGGGAAGTCCCCCGTATGAGAAATGTAATGCCCGCAAAAATCCGGCGTGCATCCCGAAATTACCGCTCGGTATAGGTGGTCACGTGATGTATACACTCACTGTTGCGGCCATGATGTAATGGGCAAGAAGTGGGTGGCCGGGAGAGTATCCGCTAGGAACAAGCTAATGTGGTCTCTTGGATGGGGTGTATAATTGAATTGGCCAAATTTTAATCTATCGTTAAAACAGACCCTGATCAATTATGAGGACACCCTCCCTTTTTGGCATTGACATAGAGCCTGCCACGGGGAGTAATACAACTGAGTGGCAATCCCTGTCCGATCTAAAACGAGAATGGATAAGAATAACAATACACGGGACCATGATGGCGGAGTATTTTAAAGCCAAAATTGCCCCTAACGGTTTGATCGTTAAGAACTTCCCTAGAATCTTCTGGGAAGACGGACAATTTAAAGTCGAATGGTAACAGGTGTCATGGAAGTGCACCCATGACCTCCTCATTCTCATTGTAAATACAGCCAAACGACTAGCAGATGCGCTTCTAGTCAAAATCCAAGCAGCAGAGGCTGAGTTAAACAAAGAAATGGCGGAACATAAAGAATACCTCATGAATCAAAAGGTAGCGAAACTACAAAAAGACATAAAAAAGTTTTCAAAGGAGAAAGTCTATCCCTATCTAAAGGATGACTACGTTCCCCCTGGTACTAATTATAATTCTGATTCCAGCACGACTTCATCAAGGAGGGGCTCCAATAGTGGCTCTGACAGTAGCGGGGAAAATGATCCTGCTCAAATGCCTCCTAGGACAAAAAGAGGAAGGGTACGTGGACAACATAACTTTCCAAACCAGGGACAACCAGTGGATCCCCCATTTTGGCAATACCCACAATTCCCCCACTTCCAACCACCTTTTGCCCCACAATATCCTCCATTCTATCCCCCACAAAACCCTACACACCCCCCTTTTTTAGGCAGAGGCTGGGGCAGAGGGCGAGGGCGAAAAAGAGGGAACGTACCAGAAAAGAGAGTTCAATGGGAGGACACACGCCCCCAAGGGATGGACACGAGGAGCACGAACCGATCAGGACCAAAATGAGCCTTGTGGTCAATCTTTCTGATCGTCTCCTCACAGAGAAAGAGAAAGAGGAAGAGGTCCTTCAGAAAGGTTTGGGCTTTGTTCCCACCCCTAGGATCGATCTATTCCAACAAACTAGAGAAATCCAATCATTCTTTAGAAAAATAAGATTGAAAACCTTCTTCGAAGGCAAGCCTTGCGAACCAACTGAAGACTCAGGCCTACATAATCCATCAACCTTCACACCCCATAACGGGATGGTCCCAAATGAAGTCTTAACTTTTGAACAAGCTGTTCTTAAAGACATCAATAAACTAGACCGACAGACACCGCACTCCAACATCTCTAGGAATGAGATGATTGTATTGAAATCACTGGCAGAAGACCCCTTGATTACCATCAAACAGGCGGACAAAGGGGGAGCCACAGTTTTAATGAATACTGTGGACTATGACTTGGAATGCACTCGACAACTCAATGATCAAAGATACTATACACCCATTCTGAGTGATCCAACCATGCGCCTACAGACCACAATAACAAGTTTGGTGACAAGCGCGGAATGTGAACAATGGATCACCAAAAAAGAGGCAGATTTCCTTATAAAAAAGGACCCAAGGGTACCATATTTTTATATACTGCCCAAGATCCATAAAGCAACCAGGCCAGTACCAGGGAGACCGATTGTTTCAGGGATAGACTCCGTATTGGAGCCACTCTCACAATTCTGTGACCATTTCCTACAACCACTTGTGAAATGTATTCCCTCATACATCCAAGACACCACGGATGTCCTACGCATTTTGGATAGCATCCAGGATACAGGACAAATTGATCTCTTGATTACCCTAGATGTAGAAGCCCTCTACACGAACATTCCTCAGAGGGCCACTCTTGAGGTAATAGAGGAAAGACTGGGCTTAGAAGCTTGGGACTCCAACACTCCGCAGACTTTCATTATGGAATGCGCCACCCTAGCCCTCACCGAAAATTATTTTGAGTACAGAGGAAAGTATTATCACCAGACCCAAGGTACATCTATGGGCAGTACTTTTGCCCCTTCGGTGGCCTGTTTGTACATGGCGGAATTCGAGGGCAAACACATACACCATGAGTCGAACCCCTTTAACATTAAAATGTGGAGACGCTTCATTGATGACATCCTCATCCTGTGGAAAGGCCCCCCGACCTCTCACGAGGCTTTCTTTGAATGGGTCAACACACTGAACCCTTACCTACATTTCACCATGGCCTCCTCGCCAAATGAGATTCCCTTCCTGGACCTAACAATAAAACTGGAAGGAGGGTCTCTTAAAACCACCATGTACAGGAAACCCACAGACCGCAACAGCCTACTACACTACAAGAGCCATCATCCAAGGGCCTTACGCACTAATCTACCTTTCGGCCAATTCCTACGGATAAGACGCAATTGTAGCGATGTGTCCAACTACAAGAAAGAGTCCGCAATCCTCTCTAGGAACCTTCTTGATAGAGGCTACCCTAAAAGTGATGTCTTGAAAGCCAAGAAAAGGGCCAGGAATAATAACCGAGAAGCTCTCCTTGAACGACAGGAAAGAGCCACTGTTGAGAATCAACCGATCACCTGTGTGACTACCTTCACCCCGTTGTCCAATAAAATCAGGAATACAATCAAGCACCACTGGGGTATCCTCAACACAGGGGACATGGTTCTGGAACAACCAAGGTTTGCCTTTAAGAGATCACAAAACCTAAAGGATATCCTAATCAGCACCAGGCCCAAGAGTGTCAGGAAAGAAACTCAACAAACCTTGTGGCACTTGCCTCCCGTGACGGGCCATTACCCATGTGGCATGTGTGGTGTATGCAGATACACTTTGACTCTGAAGACCATACAGCTCTCCGAGACTTTCAAATGGGAGCTCAGACACCACACCAACTGCAACACGACACACTGTATATACATGCTAATCTGCCCGTGTGGTCTACAGTACATCGGGATGACAACCCGCCCCATTAAAACCCGCATCATCGAACAACGCAGCAATTTCCGCTGCAAAAAGACCCATACAAAAATGTGCAAACACTATGTAGACTCCAACCATAATGAAGACTCTTTGAAGTGGGTAGTTCTAGAATCCAGTGCGAACTGCCCCAAAAATGCACTTTTCCGGAAGGAACAAAGATGGGTCCATCGCCTTTCTTCCGACAAACAGGGCCTTAATGAGGACATCCCCTGGCACTCACTTTAAATCAATCGCCCATTGATTGCTACATAGACCATTCTGTCCCTCTTGTTCTAACCTTGGTAAAGGCAAAGCGCTCAGTGTCACCTTACCCTGATGACCGCTCTATTACTGACAACACATTCCCCCTTGACCTTTGCCTTCCATTGGTATCCTTTCCCTGTCATCACACATCAGGGTCTGTTTTAACGATAGATTAAAATTTGGCCAATTCAATTATACACCCCATCCAAGAGACCACATTAGCTTGTTCCTAGCGGATACTCTCCCGGCCACCCACTCCTTGCCCATTACATCATGGCCGCCACAGTGAGTGTTTACATCACGTGACCACCTATACCGAGCGGTAATTTCGGGATGCACGCCGGATTTTTGCGGGCATTACATTTCTCATACGGGGGACTTCCCTTGTTACCTTAAAGGGTCTTGCACTCATAATTAAGGCTCCGTAGCACATAAGTGCCAGCGTTTACCGATCGAACCGAGAGGAACAAGATTACTCCTTTAACCATCTTAAGATGGCCGCCACAATACCAGCCTCGATCACGTGACATTAAACAAGCAGGTGGTGACGCTTTAGCTAACGCCGGCTCATTTAAATACACCTACCGCCGACCTCACTCATCTACTCGAGCTCGGCGGAGATGGGTAGGTTTTTCCACGCGGACACGGGCAGATTGAGGTGAGTGTTACCTGTGTGAGCACGATTAAGGAGGTCAGAAATATCCACATTAGACCAGTACCTTGCCAGTGATTGAAGCTCAAAGACTTTGCTTATGTGCTCCCTTTAGCTACATTCATTAGACTCACCCCCGATGTACTGACCCGCCGACCCCTCATGTGGCAAGTAGTCCCTGACCATTAGGTGAGTAGGGAACATGCTCATTTTCATTACGCCGCTTTTCAAGCCACAGTGTGAGACTTTTGGTGGCAAATCACAGTGTGACATGGCCGGTATCTGCATCACCAGAATTGCCCCTTTAAGACACTGGATGTGAAGAGTATCCCTCTTAGACTGCTGCATTTTTAACCCTTGTTTTTAAACCACTTACTGTACACTTTTCCTTCACGTATAGAGAGTGTGTGTGTGCTCCCCACAATGCACGCTGCACGCTCCATACACCCAGGCATGCATGGATTGTGCTCAATGGTTCACAGTACCACTAGCATGCCGCATAATGTACATGCCCTGGCGTTGACTTGACTTGTTGTGGTTTACAGGAAACGTCATAACCATTACTTGTTTCTTTATTTATTTTTTCTCTGTATTTAGGCATAGGAGCTTCCACAGAGGTAATTTACACCACATACATGACACAAGCATGTTGTTGTAGTTCTTCTTCTTCTTTGCACTTTTTGTAAGGTCCTGATGAATCGCGGGTGACTTTACCCTGAGCGAGAAACATGTCGACCAGTCTCACTTCTAGCCTTCTCTAGGGGCTCTCGACCTAACTTGTTGATACCTAGCGAGCTAGTTCCACCTTTTAATTGCAGCCAGGGGACCCCCAGAATAAAGTGAATTCCGGTACCCCTTGCTACATTTTAATAACTTCACTAAACAACATACCATCCCGCCCACACACCCCCACTTCACCATAAGGCTGTTGGATAAAAAGATCTCCGCCAAAGAGCCCCTCTTTGAGGTGAGCCCGTCGGGGATTGCACCGCCTCCCCGACGAGGAGCAAACACCTATGATGAAGCATGACACCCTTCTGGGTGTGTGAGGCAACTACATCCAACAAAATGGATGCCCTAGGGCAGTGTTTCCCAAACTGGGGTCCGTGGACCCCCAGGGGTCCGTGACACATGCCCAGGGGGTCCCCAGGCAGCAGTTTCAAAAGAACTGCCAAGTTCCTTGTAGAATTAGCAGTTTTCGAGCAACAATAAAAGTGTCAAGATAACACCATTGATTAATGCACCTGCTGCAGAGAGATGTGAGTTTTGTCCTGAGGCAGGTTTCACTTACCTAATGTAGCACAGAGGGTTAATATGCCTGCTACAAAGAACGCATAACAAGCATTTTAAAAAACAGTATTTTATGTGCATAGGTCAGTTGGTTACTGTTTTAGTCACAGAGATTCTTTTGTTACTCTGCAGCTCATAAGAGACAATCATAATCTAGCACGGTGACCTGTCATCAAAGAGCTGCCTACACACTGCATGGTACAAGTTAGTAACTTATGTTTTTTCCAGTCTTTCCTTATCCTGATGCTGCTTAGGGGTTTATTTGAGTGGAAATACATTTTTATTGTTAAAGTCAATGCTAACCACTGTTTTATGTTCTGAATCCTGAGTTTGTGCTTTTCTAGCAAGCACTCTTTAAAAATGTCTACCAGTATGCATGACATGTGAATCCTACACCTTGTCCCCTTTGCCTTATGTACCATTTTCTCTACACTGATTTACACATATGATTCGTTGTCTTTATATGTGTGTGATGTAAAGTGCTCTGACATCCTACAATGGAATGAGAGATGCTATAAAACAAATGAAATAAATGTGACAGATGTGCTACGGAGAAATGAGAGGCACTGTTGAAGGGAATCATTGAAGAACCCCAATAAAGATAGTTGTATCCTGGTGCATATTAAGGTCATCATTTACTATTCTTTAAGAGCTAATACAATTCAATATATAATGATAAATGTGTTGTAGAATGCACCATTGATTCCTAAGTTTTTTTGGGGGTGAGAGGCCACTCACTGCACTTAGTGTGCACTGTATGGGGACTGGTCTCAAAACACGTGCCTTGGCTGCTTTGGGGTTCCACTCTGGCTCTGGCATGAGCCTTGTACTGTGAGATAAAACAAACTATTTAAAAGTTAATCACAGAGATGCAGCACCAACCTTCCCTTTACATTTTCCCATTTTTTGCAAACTCTTTCAATATAAAATACTAATGCCCACATGCATCAAACTGAATTGCATTCGCAAACGGTGCGAATCGCAGAATTCGGCCGTTTGCGAATGCAATTCCTGTTTTTGAGATGCATCATTCAAAATTGTATTTTTCTCAATCTGCGAATTCGCAATTGCTTTTGCGATTCCTTAAAATCTCGCAATTTTTAGGAATCGCAAAAAAATCTCAAAAAAGTGTATGCATCAAAAATCGCAAATAGCGTTTTTTGAAGGAATCGCATTTAGGAATCTCTAAATTTAGAAGTACTGGGAGCAGGTGGTAAATTTTTTTATTTTTAGGGAAACATCAAATCAATTATTTGGGTACTTAAGGGGTTGTTCATTTGCAGTACACCTCTTTGAGGATGGCAGCAGTCATTTTTCTTGCACGTCGCTGGAGGTTGAGAGCAGCAGGAAGGAGAAGGAGGATGCTTAGTGAAAGGATATTTAGATTGCGCATCACTTTGTTTGGTCAGACACAGGCAGAAAAATATGACAAGTATAGGTTGAATGCTGACTCCATAATAGATCTTATTGCTGAATTAGACCCAATATTATGCAAAGAAACACGTAGGACCCTAGCCATACCGACCCATGTGCAGGTCTTATGTTGTCTACACCTGTTAGCCTCAGGTTCCTTCCAGGGAGTAATAGCAATTGCTGGGGGGGTTTCACAGAGTGCACTTTCAAGATTTTTCCAAGATTTCCTTAATGCAATGCTGACAAGGATACAGCATCACATCCATTTCCCTAGAAATCAACAAGAGTTGTTGGAAACCAAGTTGGACTTCTACAACATGGCTAATTTCCCACATGTCATTGGTTGCATAGATGGAACCCATATTCCCATTTGTCCACCATCTACCAATGAGTATATTTTTCGCAACAGAAAAAACTACCACTCTTTAAACATCCAAGTAATTTGCAATTCCAAAACAATAATCACTGACCTAGTTGCAAGTTTCCCTGGGAGTGCCCATGACTCCTATATATTCAAACATAGTGCCATCAATGGGCGACTGTTGTCTGGTGAATTTGGAGATGGATATTTGCTAGGTAAGTCATGCTCTGCTGCTCAAATTACATTCCTTTTACTGTTACATGATAAATTAACTGCCATTCCAATATTTTTACATCTCATAGGAGACAGTGCCTATGGTGTGAGATCATATATACTGACACCATACCTCAATCCATCAACCCGTAAGCAGCAGAACTACAACCATGCCCATATTTCAACTAGAAATGTAGTGGAGCGGACCTTTGGGGTCATGAAGTCTAGGTTCAGGATACTGCACAAAACCGGTGGAGCATTGCAATATCGTCCAGATGTATTCTGCAAAATTGTAGCGACATGTGCCATCCTGCACAACATTGCCACACGTAGAGGCTTGGAACTGGATGTAGATGACATTCTAACAAATAATGACAACCAGCCTCAACAACCTCATGCAAGAATGCGTGGACCTGATGCTGCTGAAGGAAGGCGAAGACGAGCAGAAATCACAGAGCATTATTTTTAAAAACAGGTAAGAAGCCAGGTAATGTTCATGAATTCAGATTGATTTTAATTGAAAATGAAAATAGCAATAATGACAAACCAATGTAACATGGATGCAAAAGAAGTTGAAAATAAAACAACATGTAGCTTTAAATGTTCAGCTGCTGCAGGTCAGTATTGCCAAGTTTTGATTCATTCATTAGTCTTTACGTTTATTTTCATCCTCTCACACCTAAAGCTTTGCTTTTGGAACTCCTCAAAGCTGTAGATGTGTTGCCCTGCAGTGTGACATGTCTGGTACTACGTCGGCCAACCACTGTTTCAGTTTTTGATGCAGTACTTGCTTCTGCACCATCATTAGCATTGCACCCATGTGTTGATGGAAGCACAGTCATGTCTTCCTGCATTTCCTCCTTTGCATTACTGTTGGAAACCATTCTTACTGACAGGGCCTTGCAGCATTTCCTTAAGTCCTTTTGCATACACAGTGTAGTTGTAATTAGTTTGCTGTTTGTGTTGCATAAGCGATGGATTGCTCTGGTGTAAGTGTGTATGCTAGAGTACATTCTCAGGTGCCTATTGGCATTAGCAATGTTCTGTGACTCTATTGCATCACACATTCTCTCCATGGCTGTTGCCATGCGCTCAAGTTTTGAACTAGTGGCCACATGTGCATTTTCAAACACAGAAGTCATTCTGACAAGGCTGTCACTCATGGTGCTAATGTTGCTTTTGATGTGGCTCAGTTGGCCCTTCATAACCCTGATGTCTTTGCCTTGCAGCCTTTGAACTTTGAGGAGCTTTTTCTCCACCACACTGGCCTGGCTCTCATCTTGTGTGGACATTGCCTGGTGAGCAGGACGTGATCTTCTCCTGTAAAATTGTTGGAGTCTACTGCGTTGGTTTACAGTTTTTGTTACATTACTTCCAACTGCTTGTTGCAAATTTTCATTCGTATTTATCTGTTCATCACTATCAGTCTCTTCCAGTTGCAGAATCCTTTTACTTTTTTTCTTTTTGCATACTGTTGGTGATGAAATATTTTGACTATGGACTTGCATGTCCTCTATGTCTGTATTGACATTGTTGTCCAAATCCATGCTTTCCCTCTCTTTCTGAAAATCTACAAATTAAAAATAAATGTATAGTAAACATTAGTATTTTTATGTGATTTACCTTCTTACTCTAATAAATTGCTTTTTATAATGAAAAGAAACATGTTCTTTATGTAGCAATTCGTGTACTCTTCTGTCCTCTGACTTCGTAAGTAATTTGGAATTATTTATTTCAAATAAATTGAAAGACAAAAATTCATACGAACTACATCTCCCACAATGCACTGCTGCAATGCAGACTCCCATTTATTCCAATGACTCTGTTTGTGTGTGTTTCAGAGTACATGCAGTAAATTAATTATATCATTTGAGAATGATTCTAAAGGCAAAAGTCTGTGACATATTTTAAGTAATAACATTTACAGTTACACACTTACCTTGCGAAGTACCAGGCATTTCAGATGTATCTATGTTGGTCACTCCTACCACTGCTTCAGTGAGCAGGGTCCCCTCAACCATCTCCTCCAGTGGGGTGTTTGGTTTATCCTTTGGGGTTCCACCACCTGTCTTGTTAGCATGTTTAATCCTGGATGCAATTTTGTCCTTAGCACGGCTGCGCAAGTCATACCAGCGTTTTTGTAAATTTGTGATATCTCTGTGGGCAACCCCCACAGCATTCACTTTTGATTGAATGGCCAGCCACAGTTTCCTCTTCACTCCTTCTGGGACCTTCAAGGAATCCTTGCCAAAAAGCTGGTCATGCCTCAGAGTGACCTCTTCAATTAATATTTCAAGTTCCTGGTCACTGAACTTTAATTTTCGTTTTCTTGCATGCAGGTCTTCAACAGCACTTTCAGCAGCCATCTCTCCTTCAAGGGCACACCAAACACACTCCTCCTGTAGCTGAAAGCAGAGCTCCAACTGCCAACAGCCACTCCTGCAGTTTAAAGTGAACTTCAGCTGTGTCTAATCAGTGTACTGGTTTCCTGGGTGTGTCCTCATTGGTATGCATGAAATTGCTAATTTGCATTTTGCGATTTCGCAATGTGCGAAGTCGCACCGAAAAAATCGCAATTTTCTTGCGATTCGGAAAAAAATGCGATTTTTACCGAATCGCAAATAAATTGCGAAAAAAATGATGCATACCATTATGCGATTCCTAATATGCGCTTCGCTAATTTTCGCAAATTAGGAAACGCAAAAAATAACTTTGATGCATGTGGGCACAAAATCCTTAGTAATTTGAGTATTTGATTTTGTGTACACGTGTGTTTATTTTTTTCGAATTACTCGTTTAATGTTTGAAATTTAAATCATACAAATTGCTGGGGGTCCCGACTTCCAGTGGTGAGTCAGTGGGGGTCCTCAGGAGTCAAAAGTTTGGGAACCACTGCCCTAGGGTGTCTCTTATACACCTTGGTCACGCCAGTCAAATCCCCCTAGTCTGTCTACAGGAACAGTTCAGCAACCCCTCTATTGCGCCAATTCTACCAACTGTATTGACAGAATTTCTGCAGCCCGCCCTGTTCCATCGCGGCTGGTGCCGTTTGTGTGGAGGGTGAGGCGAGCCGCCATCTTGGGTAGGGCTGGACCGGACCTAGCGGTCTAGTTCTCCCGGGAGGCAGGCTTTATTTATTTATTTTTTATTTTTAGAGTTTTCTATAGCGCGAACTTGAACCGATAAGGTTATCAGAGCGCTTTACATAGCACCAGTTCCGTTACATGTTGTCACAACAGTTTACATAGAATCAGTTACGTTGCACATTTCAAGATCTTGAACCGTTTAGGTTATCAGAGCGCTTTACATAAGCCAGCATTCGATGTCCAGTGTCCTCCTCCGCCGTGTAGCGGGGGACCTCATCCAGCCCTCCGAAAGTCATCGAGCTGTCGGGACTAGGCTCCTGGAATTTCAGCTGACTTAGGAATTATGTTACAAAAGGTGCAAATAGAAGAGAAAAAAATTGCAAATGTACAAGAGATAGAGTCACAAGAGGAGGAGATATAGATGGATATACTCTAGGCCTATACTGGTCAGAGGCAATAAGAGAGACAGTAGGAAAGTCAAAAGGACAGTGAGAGCATTCGATGTCCAGTGCCCTCCTCCGCCGTGTAGCGGGGGACCTCATCCAGCCCTCCGAAAGTCGTCGAGCTGTCGGGACTAGGCTCCTGGAATTTCAGCTGACTTAGGATTACTCGCGTTACAAAAGGTGCAAATAGTAAAGAAAGAAAAAATTGCAAATGTACAAGAGATAGAATCACAAGAGGAGGAGATAAAGATGGATATACTCTAGGCCTATACTGGTCAGAGGCAATAAGAGAGACAGTAGGAAAGTCAAAAGGACAGTGAGAGGTCACTAAAATGGTGGAAGAAAAACGTTAGTAGAAGAGGCACGTCATATAGAGATAATGGCGGGGCGCGCGAAGGTCCAAGTCCGAAGGTTCAGAAAGAGGGCTGGCATAGCCAGCAGGTCCAGGGGGGGACAGGCAGTCCGCAGCAAAGTCACAGCCTCATAGTTCAAGAGGAGCTGGGCTGGGGAGTTCAATCCGGAGACCGGAGGAGGGTCAAGGGAGAAAGACCCCCGGCGCCCTGGCAGAGATGGAAGGCAACAAAGTTAGCAGCAAAGGTTTCCCCTGGCATGCGTTCGTGTCCCTGGAGCCTGTGTTCGCCGGTCATCGGAAGAGAGTCCCCAAGGGCGCCATCTTGGTGTCAGGCACCGTTTGCGCGAAGCAGCGTGGTCAGTGGGGGGGGTGGGGAGGGGCACATTTCTGGCCTCGGGCCCAGGCCCGTCTGTTGCGGGCGGAAACAGCGAACAGCCAGCGATCCTACCTCCCGGGATGTTGTCGTCGGGTGGCAGACCGCAGAGGCAGATGCAGGCGAGGGTCACCGCCAAGGGATCCATGAGGAGGGCTCACCCCCGCAGGCAAGAGCCACAGAGAGAGCCTGCGGAGTCGCCCCAGGGAGAGGCAGCAAGCGCTGGGGCCAGATAGTCCAGCAAAGCAAGGTAAGGCGCCGAACGTTAGCTGGGAGTCACATCGGGCCGCCATTTTAGGGTCAGGCAGGCGAGGGAAGGCAGATTCTAGCCGTGGCCACCCCCGGTGTTTTGCCCCTACAGGCCCCCGGATACTATCTTCAGATAGTGGCAGCCCCTGCGTTCCTTAGATTGCGCCCGTCAGCCCGTCAGCGTACCTCTCCTGGATAGTTGAAGTCCTCGGCGCTCCGGCCGCCATTTTGCCCACGGCCGTCCTCTACTCGCGTCTCCTCCAGATCTGGCTACCGCGGCACCAGGGGCGATCGGAGCAGCCCCGCAGGTGTCCTGCACCTTCCGATTCCAGCCCCCGGGCCACTGGGGAACCGCCAATCCAGGCTCCCGTGCAGCGCCGGAGCCGGGAGCCGAGATGGAGCACGACCGCCCGGCTCGGCTCCGCCCTGCACGCTTCCTGATTCAGAGCTTGCCGAGAACGCTTGGTTGGTGGCAGCAACCTGGCCCACTTGGAACACTGTGATTAATCTGTGGTAAAGCGCAGTCACTGGTAGATATTGTAGCAGCTCTGGCGCGATTACGGCGCCAGCGCTTCAGAAACATTTTATGTTGTTTTTAAATTGCTAAAAACCATACTCCTTACCTACCAACTGTATTGACAGAATTTCTGCAGCCCGCCCTGTTCCATCGCGGCTGGTGCCGTTTGTGTGGAGGGTGAGGCGAGCCGCCATCTTGGGTAGGGCTGGACCGGACATAGCGGTCTAGTTCTCCCGGGAGGCAGGCTTTAAAACGCTTCCTGATTCAGAGCTTGCCGAGAACGCTTGGTTGGTGGCAGCAACCTGGCCCTCTTGGAACACTGTGATTAATCTGTGGTAAAGCGCAGTCACTGGTAGATATTGTAGCAGCTCTGGCGCGATTACGGCGCCAGCGCTTCAGAAACATTTTATGTTGTTTTTAAATTGCTAAAAACCATACTCCTTACCTACCAACTGTATTGACAGAATTTCTGCAGCCCGCCCTGTTCCATCGCGGCTGGTGCCGTTTGTGTGGAGGGTGAGGAGAGCCGCCATCTTGGGTAGGGTTGGACCGGACCTAGCGGTCTAGTTCTCCCGGGAGGCAGACTATAAAACCAATGTGCATACCGGAGCGCAGCGGGCGCGATGAATGCGCGCCAAAGTCACGCATAAGTCAAGCCCGTCTGTGCCCGTCTGCGGCAGACCGGGGCCCGGGGCCATAATCCCTGGTCAAATTTACAAATACTCTTCCTCCGAGTTATTGCTACTAAGACCCTCTAACATCGCGGTTCCCGCCCCTCCTGCTCACGCCCTAAAGCGTGCTGCCACCTATGGTATTCTGAAGTCAGAGTTTACTATCGATAAAACCTCCAGGCCAAGACCTCTCTTTTCTTCCCCACCCTCTTCTGACTTAAATACTACTCTCAAATGTTTTTACCTTAACACTAGGTCCATGGTTAAACACCACATGGACATTTTTCTTCTGCTCCAAACCGAGCAACCAGATATTTTATTTCTCACGGAGACTTGGCTTAACTCAGACTCCCTGCCTGACATTCTAGCAGCAGTCCCTTCCGACTACTATATTTTACATGTTGATAGACCTGCTGACAAAAGGGGCGGGGGTCGCTGCGATTATTCGCAACTCCCATAAAGTATCTCTTCTACCGTCCCTTGATCTCACTGGATCAGACAATTTGATTTTTAAAATGGATAGTAATAGCTGGGTGACCTCAACCTCTGGTTGGACTCTGCCGAATTAGACACTCAGGCAGCTGCGCTGAAAGAGACTCTTTTAGACATGAACCTCACCCAACAGATACATCTTCCAACCCATGTAAAAGGGCATAGCCTTGACCAAATTTGGTCCCAGAACGTCCCCTTGGCTATCAATTCCATCACTCCCTGTATCTGGTCAGATCATTTCTTGATCAACTTTTCCATGTCCATCGAAAGTAGTAAGAAGCCTCCGCCTCAGATAGGAGGTAAAACCAGAATTTGGAAGAATGTTGATATCCCTGCTCTCATTGACACTTTAACATCTTCCCTCCCTCCTTTAGATCAGGACATCAAAGAAATGGAAGAAGCCTTCTCTAGCTGGCTACTTCAGGCAGCTGATGCTCACGCTCCCTGTACCAACTTCCCCCGCTCTCGCCCCAACGACGCTCATAGGTGGTTTACACCTCTTTTGAAAAATCCTAAACTTGAAGTCCGTCAAATGGAGCGCAAGTGGCGAACAGCGTACTCAGAATTAGATAGAGCTAACCCGAAAGGATTACCAAAAACTTATTCAGAAACATTAAACTGATTACTTCTCTAAAAAAATCCTTAATGCCCATAATAAATCTAAAGAACTGTTTAATATCGTGGAGAATTTGAGCGCCAGTGATAGAACCTCCCTCTCGGTGGTCCCCACTCAGGAGCTTTTTGAATTCATTAAACTCATTTTTCTCGGATAAAATCTGTAAAATCAAACAAAGCATCCCCACCACTCAGTCCCCCCTCCTTCTGGCTGACATCTTTTACAATACCTCGACCATGGAACTTCTTCCCCCTGTTGACAACACTATTTTACCCAAACTCCTAGCCAAAGTTAAATCAGGTTCCCCTGATGACATATGCCCCCCTTACATACTGAAAGAAGTGGGCACCAGTATTCCTGTGGGTATACTCTCTGTGCTGAATGCAACGCTCTCTCAGGGTAAAGTCCCAGACAAATTTAAAAAAGCCCTTCTTATTCCCCTGTTAAAAAAAGCAGGCGCCAATCCGCTAGATCCGCAAAATTACAGGCCTATTTCCTTGCTGCCTTACTGTGCCAAACTTTTGGAGGCTCATGTTTGTAACAGTATCTCCAAATTTTTGGAAGAATCTGAGTATCTTGCACCTAACCAGGCTGGCTTCCGCCCATGCCATTCTACTGAGGCGGTTATTCTTTCGGTGCAGAATACTTTGAGGCGGAATGCGGATGAAGGGACCCATAGTCATGGCCCTCGTCACCTCCCGCCTTGACTATGGGAATGGCCTGTACGTGGGCATACCTGCTTACGAATCCCGCCGCCCACAGGCCATTCAAAACCAAGCTGCTCGCCTCATCCTCTCCCTCCCTAAATCCTCTCATATCACCCCGGCTCTTAAATCACTTCACTGGCTCCCTGTTCGTTTCAGATCCTTCTTCAAACTGGCCTGTCTAGCATTCCTGGCTCACTCCCGATCCGCCCCCTTGTTCATCAACACTCTTGTCTCTTCTCATGCCCCTGTTCGCACTCTTCGTTCTTCCTCTCTCTCTCTTCTTCACACCCCTCGCTTCCGCAAATCCAGAACGGGGGGAACCCGATTCTCAGTCCTTGCCCCCCAGTTCTGGAATAGCCTTCCTCTTTCTATTCGCTCCATTCCCATCTACTCTCACTTCCGCAAAGCCCTTAAAACCTTCCTCTTTCTTCAGGCATTCCCCTCTTAAACTCCCCTGGGTCCCTTCTGCTGAGTTCTTGATCAGGTCCCTAGCGCCAGGAAGCCGCTCGGCCATCGTGCGCTTTATTAAATATTTTATTCATTCATTCATTCATTCATTCATTCATTCATTCATTCATTCAGGCTCTGGTGCTACTGGACTTATCTGCTGCGTTCGACACGGTCGACTATACCATCTTGGTCGACCGTGTCGAGCAGGCAGGTCTCAGGGGCCCTGGGCTGAGCTGGATTCGCTCATTTATCACTGGCCGCACCCAATCTGTTAGATTGGGACCCTTTACTGCTCCTACTATACCTACCACCTGCGGAGTCCCCCAGGGTTCTTCGTTATCACCTTTGCTTTTCAATCTGTACCTCCGTCCCCTTCTGTACTCCCTCAGAAAGGCCAAAGTGACCATCTTTAATTATGCAGATGATTTGCAGCTCATCTTTCCTTTGAACACCAAGGACTCTGTGGTCGAATTCCAAAACACTATGTCCCACATTATGAGTTGGATGAACTGCAATCATCTGAAACTTAACCCAGGCAAGACCGAACTGGTCTTGCCTGGACAGAGCGCACTCAGCTGGAACCCCAGCTTTTGGCCTTCCAGTATGGGAGCTCCTCCTTCCAAGTCTTCCTCGTCAAGAGCCTGGGAATTTATATTAGCGAGGACCTCTCCCTAAAGAAGCAAGTAGGAGCAGTTGCATCAGCTAGCTTCTTCCAGCTGAAGAAAATCAAGAAAATCGCCTGCTTCTTCTCTCCGGCTGCTCTTACTCAGATTGTCATCTCCCTGGTTCTGTCCAGATTGGATTTCTCCAACAGCCTTTATTTTGGGCTTCAAACTGGAGAGCTAAAACGCCTTCAGTTGGTCCAGAATCAGGCAGCCAGACTCCTCTTGAACCTCACTAAGAGGCAGTCTGTTAGACTCGGCTTGAAACAGCTACACTGGCTTCCTGTGGGGCAGCGCGTGGCGTTTAAAACAGGGTGTATTTTATTTAAATCTCTGCATGACTCTGGCCCTCTATTCATCAGAGACATGTTTAAAAAATACATTCCTTCCCGCAACCTCCGGTCCATTCACAAATCCCTTTTGACCGTTCCACCCTATAAGAGGAAGCGTCTCGGAGGCAGCTGTTTCGACCATCTTGCGGCTGGCTTCTGGAACTCTCTTCCCCTCCATCTGAAACTGAATGACAAAATCCTCAGTTTTAGACACTCACTGAAAACCTGGCTCTTTTCTCAGGCGTATTGCTGAGCTGCTTATTCTCTACTGTGACCTATCCGCCTCGTTCCTTCCTACAGCGCCATGAAGCCCCCGGGCGTACGAGCGCTTACAAATACATATTAACATTAACATTAACATGTAACTGTTGTAATTTTGCAATTTCTGTGGAACCTTATGTAAAGCGCTCTGATACCTCCGGGTCTAGCCAGCGCTATATAAAGCTCTCAAAATAAATAAAATAAGTAAACATACTTATCTATTGGCTAGATTGGTTTGGAGCATGAAACATCACTGGTGATGTTTTTTTCAACACCAAGCCGGCAAGCTAACTGGTAGACATCTTGAAACCGAGCAAACCCTATGGATGGGTGTCACCCTGCCCTGGGCAGGTCAAGCGGCCCTGTCTGCTGACTGGTTGCACCAACCTAAGGGGACCAGTCCTCCCAGGTAAAAGCCATGCCTTTACCCGCCTCACAAGAAGTATTAAGGGAGCTGTTCAGCCTGCAGGAGTGCCAGACTCCTTCACAGTCCCACTCCACCATTCCCCGATTAGGCAAAGTTGCCTTCCCTAGTCTGCAGGGACTGAGGGCTAGACGTAGGTAATTCTGATTTACCTACTCTTAAATACCGAATTTTACCGATTCGGTATTTAAGAGTAGGTAAATAGGAAGGAGGCAGATGTAGGTAATATTTATTTTACAATTACCGAATCTGTAAGATTCGGTAATTACCGATTCTGTAATTACAGAATCAGTGTTTGCCATTGATTCCTATGGGCCTTGAAGCCCATAGGAATCAATGGCAAATACTGATTCTGTAATTACAGAATCGGTAAAATTACCGAATTTGCAAGGGTGACAGGGTGTCACTTTGACACCCTGTTGCATCCCTGTTTCTGGCTTGTGTGCCATGTGGCACGCAGACATGCCCTAAGGGCATGTCTGCGTGTCACATGGCACAGGTGTGCATGAACAGATGTGCATGTACACTGGAATTCGTTATTTACCATGGAATATTATTCCATGGTAAATAACGATTCGGTAAGGGCCTGTGGCACTGATTACAGTGCCACCTACATCTTGATTTACAGAATCGGTAAATTTACCGATTCGGTATTTTACCAAATCTGTAAATTTACCGAATCTGTAAATATACCGATTCTGTAAATAAAATGCCCCCTACATGCCAAATCCCAAATACTGGTCGGTAACGGCCGAAATCGGCCGTTACCGGCCAGTAATTGGCGACCTACATCTGGCCCTGAGACTCCTAGGCAAAAGCCATGGCTCATAGTGCCGAATGTTGAGTTCATGCGAGAGTCAACGTAAAGCACTTTTCAAGAGCACCAGTTAAGGACACTTTGATTTTTGGTAGGCACCAGGAGATTAAATGATATGCAGAGAATCAGAGGATGTTGAGCCTACGCTGAGACGCGAGCCTGGTTTCCTAGCTCCGAGGTTGGCAGCTCTGGCCATTACGCCACAATCTCTCCCTACTTGTAGGGTTTCATGGATAGTAGTTGGTTCTGTTTTTGATTCGCTAACAGGAGAAATGAGCTGGTGCACGCTGCCTCCTGAAGAGACACAAACTTTTTTTTTACAAATTAACCACTGGGGGCAGGGAAGGAGTGAAGAAGAAGCAGAGATTTAACTTGAGCGTGTGTGCTACAGTCATCATTTAAATGATATTTAAATGTCTAAATTATCCCTGCAGGCATCGAGAGGGAGATACGATACAGATACAGCTGAAGATGGATAATAGCAGGATGTCCGGATGGTTGGGTCATGTAGAAACACTTTTGAATTAAATTGGCCTTTACCAATTATTTAAGGAGCCATCTTCGTGGAGAAAGCTTTCAAAGTAAAAGGTTAAAAGTATGTTTCGGAAGATGGCGGATTATGAGCGGAGGGAACATCATAAAGAAAAGCAAGCAGTTGTAACCTATCACTCAAATTCCCCACTGACAGAGAGAGGATTTTTCTATCTAGCAAATGTTACCAATGCTCAACACAGATTTATATTACTTAGATTTCGATTACACATGATCCCACTTATGTTGGGATACCCAGACAAAACCTATAATCAAACTGATCTAATTTTGTGCCCATGTGAAAAATTGTCAAAACAAACTGTGCTACACCTTGTTCTATTCTGCAGGCTCTATGAGCAGGGAAGGAACGACTATCTGAAACCAATATTAAGGAAAATTAATTTTAACAAATGCCGGGTGTCATTATACTTTTAAAAGTCTGTTATCTGATCCTTTGGTATGCTTTTCAGTAGCTACGTTCTTATGGACCTGTATGAAAAAAAGAAAGAGGGGGATATCATTGACTGCTGGGTTAGACGCTTGCTAATTCCTTTTATATTATATGGGGTCAGATAGGGTAATGACTGGTTTTATAACATGCAAATCTTTCGATTGTTTATAAGTTTTAACTGTGGAAGAAATAGGAATTATTTTAATGTCTAAACTGCTAACGAATACTGAAAACAGGTTTTTATAATCTTGTCCTTTTATGCTCACTTTTAATTGATCGAATACAGAATTTAACTGACTGACTACAGATACAGTCAGCACAGAAGTCAGGATAACACAGCCCCCAATAAACAAACCTGTCAGCAAAAACACATCCACAGGAAATCTGCAGGACAATTGCTTCTCATTGACTAATGATAATATGTCCTGCAACCCTAGGTCTAGAACTAGTGAAGACCAACCTCAACGGTTCACGTGCAGTATGCGCAAGACGCACGTGCACTGCTCTGACGTTCTGACCGAAATATAAACCACTCATGTTCCACTGGTGTTTTGATTCGCTGTCAGATTCGAATGGCCTGAATGCAAACAACAAACAACCCAAAGTGGAGAAGAGTTTTTTCTTCGAAGCTGAAATGTGAATGAACAATTTATTCAGATGGTGAATTACTTCATGCTCAGAGCAGACTGATAGATTTATTAGTTTAGGAAGGAAAGGGACCTGATTTTTTTTACTAAGAAGTGCGGTCGTTCAACATTCCTGGGCTCCTAAAATCGCAGGACTGGGAATACAAAACAAGCAAAATATCTGAAATAAATTGAAATATTGGCCGCTGTTTGGAGTTTTTAAATAAATGAGATTACTACCAGAGCTTGCAGCTGCTGCCGGAGTTTCTAATCCTTAATGGGAAATCCATGAATGGGCCAGTTGTTCCAGTTTACTCCTCCCCTGACTTCGCCACGCCCCTCTATTCCCGCCATTCACACTCCCTATTCTACTCTGTGCCCAGCGGTCCCTTCGGGGTGAGGGATGGCTTCAGCTCTGGCCCAGGCAGCCCTGATGCTTTCCTCTGACATCATGTCATGTTAACCCCGCATATGTTTATCAGGAAACAAGCTGAGAGGTTCTGAAGTGCTGGGAGCCCAGGTCCTGGGCAGGATGGAGGGAGGCAGTACAGTAAGGTCTTTGTGTCTGTATCTCCACATGACAGGAGAGAAAGACAGAGATCCCTATCAGGCGAGATGTACTAACACAAGAGGGCTCACAGCAAGGTTAAAGTGCCAATTCCTCATAGTCGGCCATATTGGACAGCCTGGAACGACCTTGACAGATGTGTGAAAGATGTACATTTCGAAACTGAAACTCAGCACACTGCACAGAGCCACAAATAGGGTTTGCAGATTTTGCAAATTATTATTATTATTTTAAGAGTTATATAGCGCTGGCTAGACCCAAATATATCAAGCGCTTTCCATGTTATGCGACAACGTTTACAGGAGGTACGTGAGGGGATTCAAAAGAGTCACAGTTGAACAATACAGCATTAAGTGGTTATTTATTTATTGAGATTCATATAACGCAAACTTGACCCGAAGATATCAGAGCGCTTCACAGAGTTTGCACAGCGGGCATTACATGAGATACATTTGGAGTAGATACAAATCCATAGTGGCAGTATGTAACAAATGTTTTTTTCCTAGAGAAAAAGCTATTCGTGTAAATGTGAGGTAGATACATTGTTTCAAATGTAATTTTCCTTAAAATTCACTCTGAGTTTAGACTATGAGAAATATAATTTTGACTGAGAATTATTCAGGGTTCCTGAACACACCAGAGAGTATAAATGTCTTTAAAGAACCCAACGTATACTGAGGTTATTGTGGCATTGAGCTGCTGAAATATTTCGTGTTGTTGGTTGTTCATGCTGGCAGACATCAGACGGGTCCCCTCAGGAAGACCCTCAAGACCTGGCTCTCCGGCTCAACAGATCTGCGGACCAAACCCCCCCCCCCCCCCCCCCTCCAGCACCTTGAGACCCTCACGGGTGCGTAGCACGCTTACAAATCCTTGATTGATTGATTACTTGATTGATGCAGTGATCGAAGTGGGGAAAAAAAAGTAGGGGAACTGTGGGTGGAGAATCAGGGGGCGGGAATAACCGAAGATTGGATCAGTGGGCGGTGTCAGGGGTGTGGCTAGAAAGAGCAAAACATACCAATTTTTAGTACGTTTAGCATTTCATTTGAGGTGTAATTCAGGAAAAAGCAAACATTCATAGGGAATACAGGTTTATGTAAAGCGTGCAAAATAAAAGCAGGAAGAACATGTTACCTTAATGGTTTTACTCTCATTGTTCAGAAATCCCTGAGTATTTTGTATCTCAAACATTGAAGACATGAATACAGGGCTCCTCCTGTACACATGTGTTAAGCAGGGCTCAGAAGAGAAAGGGACTCTTCAGGGGAATCTAGACTCAAGGAAACCC
Source organism: Lissotriton vulgaris (assembly GCF_964263255.1). Taxonomy (NCBI): domain Eukaryota; kingdom Metazoa; phylum Chordata; class Amphibia; order Caudata; family Salamandridae; genus Lissotriton; species Lissotriton vulgaris. The sequence continues at coordinate 202,598,104 of NC_141690.1, read as the reverse complement.
ACAAAGGCTCCTGTATATTCATGTCAGCCAGCTAGTTGCTCAATCATAATATAGTAAAAAGAACAACTGTGGACAGAATGCAGAACAATGTCGTACATTCACCCCAGTACAGAGATCGGGTCCTAAAACCATAATTTTTTTTGGTCACCATGTCATTGCAGTTTGGACCCAGCCATATGCAAATCAGTCTTGATCCTGTGCCCAATGGTGAACATTCCAGCCCGAACTGCCAGGCCAGTCCTCCCTGGACTGGAAACAAGCATCCTAGGACCCGGCACAATGGCAGGTTGCGGTTCCTGCCATTGTGCCGGCAAGCCGCCAGCCCAAATTCGCTTTGACTGATTGAGACTCCGTTGAGCTCCTTCAAGGGGTGAACCTCGAGCTATACGCCGCCACCGCCGTCCAAACGTGTCTGCAGTTAGCAGCATCAACCTGCAACACCCGGGATGCAGCTCCACTCCCGATTGCCCTCCTGGAGGTCCAAACATAGCAGAGCGGGTTATTAATTGTTCGCGCCACACACGAGCCGTCGGGTTCTTGAAGAACTCCTATTCAACTTGAACAGAAGCGCCATTCCCGTCATTTGGACTTTGGCGTAATTACTTTACACCAGGCAATTCAAAAATAGTACCACTTTGATCCATTGTGTGTAATAATTGTGGGCACTATTTGGATACGCTTGCCTTATAGTATTAAAAAGAAGTATTGTCGTATGGAAGAGACTGACACCTGGAAATGAAGACTGGTTCTTGTAATAATTATAACCATAACGTACTCCAAGAAGCTATGTAGCTCCTCATAAGCCTGGCTGCTTAGCCAAGGAGTCTGAATATAATAAGATTAAATCAGACATCATACCTTCTTAAAACTTCTGATGTTTGAAAATAGAGCTATTATATATGTTATCATTGATGACGCACATTTTAATATCTCCTTTAACTCACTGGGAAGTGCTGAAACAATCTGTTATCTGAAAAGGTGTATGAGAGATTTGGTATTTGGTGCCATGATGATCCAAGAAGGTGGCACTTCCTATTACTGTTAAGATATGGGTAAGCGAATATTTCCAGCTACACACAAATACTTGTTGTAGGGTAAGACATTTTCCAATAAGAATACACATGCCATACATGTAGGCCCATCTATCTTAGAGATGTGTGTGTGTGTGTGTGTGTCTGTATTAGAGTGCTGTATGACTGTAACAGGTGCTCAAGGGAATCTGTAATAGTTTTTCCTTCAAAAGGAGGATGAATGCATTGTCGTATGGTAGTAGACTTTAAAACAAGTGATAGGTGGTGCTATTGCTTGATGAGATGCTCTCTTGTTCCAGAGTGTCTGAGTGTGTGGAACCTAGGGTATCAAGAGCAGATCATGAGAGAGACTTGAATGATGCTCATGGGTATTGCTCATTAGCCTCTTATTCACAGTTATTTCCCTGTCATGTGTAGCAGGTGGGGCAAGGAACCACCATCAGTTGCATAGCGCAAAATTATGCGCCCCCTACAGAATGTAAAATAGGGTCCCTGATTCTCCCATATCTTATAGATGTTCACTAGCCTTGGACTGAATGGGGACCCTTAAAGGCCCTTTGGGGCCCCTAAAGGTTTGGGGTGCATCCCTGCATCTTAAGGGTGCAGGGCCTGCATTACACCCCTGACCCTTACTATCTCTAGCAAGCAGAAACTATTAGTTTAAAGTCTTCACCTGAAAGGAAGACCAGGAATTGAGGGCCAATGGATGTTTAATCAGGAACTAAACCTCGTTGAGCCACCAATAAATAGATTACTCAAGGCTTTTCATGTTAAGCAACCTACCCTTACACATCACAGTTAATTTTGTGCAGAGGATGGCAAGAAACATGTTCACAAGGGAACAAACACTACAGAACAATAGATCAGTTCCACATGTTAACCTCATATACATATAATTAATGCTCAAGGAAATGTCATCTCTCATCACCACAACTAGCTTCTTAGGCACCTACAGCCTGATTCATCAAGCCGAAATGGGCTCGCAAAGGGCCAGATTCTGAGAATCTGGCCCTTTGCGAGCTCTATTTTTGCATTTGGGATTCATCATCCCAAATGCAAAAATCGGTAATAGCGATTTCGCTATTTGGCGAGGAATTACATTTAAGGAATCTCAATTTGAGATTCCTTAAATGCAATTCATCATCCATTTTAAAATTGCGAATTCGCAATTTCGGCCCGCTATTTACCGCGAGGTCAAACCTCGTGGTAACTAGCGAAAACTTAGAAAAATGCTTTTAAAAGCATTTTTCTAAGTTGCATGTTGCACACACACATGTGACATGTGTGTGCGCAACACCTGTTCGTATTTACTTTTAAGGGGTGCTACAGGGTGTCCTTTGGACACCCCTGGCACCCTTTAAATCGCTATCTTATTTGCGATTAGCAAATTGCTAATCGCAAATAAGGAATACTCCCCATTCATTCCTATGGGCCTTTTGGCCCATAGGAATGAATGGGGAGTATTCCTTATTTGCGATTAGCAATTTGCTAATCGCAAATAAGGAATATGTAGGAATCGCTTTTGTGTTTGCGATTCCTACATGAATGCCGTTTTGCGAGTCTGAAATAGCGATTCCTTATGAATCGCTATTTCAAACTCGCAAAACGGCACTATGATGAATCAGGCTGTTGGCCTCCGAAAATCTCCACCCTCCAAATATACCAGTTTCAATGTCCTTTTGTGAATGGGAAACACTCAGTTGTTTCCTCTGAATTCAGGATTTCTGACCCTCTACACTCAATTCAGATGTTGACAGCACTGACTCTAAGTAATACAAAAGGTATGCAGTTCCTGGGGGGAGGAAAAGAAGAAGGATCTAGGTCAGGGAAAGTGAGCCAACAGATTAGGAGATCTGATTGCTCAGAAGCATGAGCCCTCACACATCCCTGTGGGTGTCATGATTTATCATCGGGCAGCTCCTCATTGGGCCGGCGCTGCAATGTCCGATGGGTCCCTCAAGAGGGCTCCTTGCCTGAGTTTTTTGTCTTTTGAGCAAGAGATGCTGATGTGAGGTGTAGTGTGGAGGTGTTGTAGGTGAAAATTGGTGTAACATGTTTCTTGTATCAAGTGTTGTTATGGGAGATTCTTCAGGTCCGAAAAATGAAACCTAATCTACTTGTGGTTAAGGAAAATGTATGTAGCATTAGGAAAAGGTACACCAATCATACAACCAAATCCTCACAGTAAAGTATACCCAGGGATATCTAAAATCCGACCTGGAAAAGAACAACAACAAAAATTAAACAAGTACAGAAATTATGCGATGAAGATACACACGGGGTGTTTTATGTTTATACCCTTAATGAAAACAAGTGGTGGGATACATTCATACCATGGCGCTTATCTGTGCAGGTGCAAAGTGTCATGAAAAGCACACATCCAAAACAAGCAGGTGACACATAATTGAAGCAATTGAGTAATCACGACAAGGATATTAAATACTATTTTGACTAATGCCTGCAAAATGCATCAGTGCTTATTTAAGGGTATGAACAGTAAACACCCCGTGTGTATCTTCATCGCATAATTCCTGCTGATGTACAAAGAATATTTTATGAGCTGGATAGGACCTTTATTTCCACATTCAGCCACCCTTGCCTTTTAATCAGAACAGGAGAACCCGCCTATTAAATTTAATTGGGTATCTCATAGCTATTTTTAAAACCACAAACTTTGCTAACCATTTTAGCTCTCTGAAGAAGGATGCTCCTATCCAACCAAATTGGCTCCTTGAATGCTGCTATTCTAAATTCCTTAGATAAATGCTCTCTGTAGAAAGTTAATAAATCAACCAGAAACTCCCCCTCACAGAAGACTGTATTCATTGGATTCCGATAGCTTGGCGCAAAACAATAGTGCAGGCTCTTATAACAAGTAGGCTGGACTATAGTAATTCCTGCTTTACAGGCATGACGGGTAACCTGTTTATGAGATTACAGGTAATAGAAAACACTGTCACCAAGTTAATCTATAACATGGACAGATTTAACTCTGCTACATCCTGTGTGACAGCCTTACACTGACTACCTATGTGCAAAAGAGCTAATTTCAAACTGTTATGCCATGCACTTAAAGCCCTGTATAACTCAGGAGCAAAGATCCTTTGGGACAATTTTACATTCCAACTTGCGACTTGAGATCGCGTAAATTAGCTCTCGCTAAAACTAAACACATATGGAGAGTTAGAACTGGTGGACAATCATTTTCTTATTTGGCTGCCTCCCAGTGGAATGCATTACCTCTGGACATCCAGCTTATTGATAACCACAGTAGGTTCAGGAATACACTAAAAACCTGGTTTTTCCTTAGTTAATCTATTTCTCTATAAGTGAAGTTCTCTCAACCCCATGAGGGGTAGCTACCTAGTGCTGTGACATCCCTGGGGGATAGGTGTTGCACTATACAAATGCGAAAATAAATAAAAAATTCACATTGCACCAATATACACCTAGAGCACCTCCAGCCTTCATCTCACATTTCATTTCTTCCTCAAAAGACCTCCGGCAAAGAGCCCCTTCGAGCGGCCCATCGGGCATTGCAGCGTTGGCCAAATGAGGAGCTGCCAGATGATGAATGACACACACACAGCTGTGTGAGAGCTCTTCCTTCTAAGCAATCAGGTCCCCTGTCTGTTTTCTCATTTTCTTTGACCTAGATCCTCCTTTCCTTCTCTTTCCCCAGGAACTGCATACCTTTTGTATTATATAGTAGGAGTCTCTATGCTGGACATTAAAGTGCTCTTAGTTCCCTTCTATATTTAGGACTGACTCAACACCAATACAAATTAAACAAGCAAGCAATCACTCACGTGAATAAGACCCCCTGTACCCTTATTCTAAGCTCTACTGCCTCATGGGTGCTCTGTCATTATATCATATGGTTCCTACTTTTGGGCAACATAAGTGTCATTAATATGTGGGCCTGAATCCTCACATACCATCAGAATATGCTGACATTATTCCTGGGTAGCTCACAATGTGTAACATGGACCCCTAAACTGATTAGGCACCAGATGGTGTTTGCAACCTCAGAACATGAAAACACTAATTCCCACAAGGTTATTGTGGAAACTAGTCTTACCAATTTGTTTGTAACTCAGGCATGCTTACAGAGGTACACAATAAATACACAAGTGGTGTTTCAAATATTTATTTAGACAACTGTAATTGTGTGTAAAATATATGCAATGAAAGTATTAATAGAATGAAGCAGACCAATGTCACTTGCATGACAGGAATGGTAGACAGAATGAATAATTCAACCATTGTACACTTGCATTAGATTAAAGTAATACATATAATGGTACTCCTATCTAGCTCTGCCTATCCTAATGAGCATAGGTGTGCGTATCTGCCAGATCCCATAGAGTGGTCTAATTTCCCAATTACTTGTGTGTGTGTGTATCCTCCGACAGCCAGTTCTGACATGGAGCAGACCGTTGTCCTTCTCAGGATAGGGATGGAATCCTGCTGGGCTAGAATTCAGGCACAGAATGACCACCACAATCCAGTTGAAATGCTCCTCTGCCTGGGCCCATGTGGTGTATATACTAAACTATACCTATGCCTCTGTAGAACCAAGAAAAGCCCACCTCAAGGAGGAGTGGGGGCTTGGCAGTGCGGGAATCACCTGAGTCTACTCTTACCCTCCTTTTATAATAAAGTGGACCCGGAAACCTTTGTCTGCAGAGAGAACCACCTTATTATAATAGCCCAGGTTATGGAACAGAGTCCCAAGCTAGTCAGAGACAAAACCCAGGAGGCTGCTGCTTTACTCCACAGCGAACAAGTCTTATATACATTTTTATTCCACTCTTTTGGCATTGAGTCCATTGTTAAATGAGGGCGCTGTTTGTAGTTCTTGACCTGATCAAGGCGGTGTTTGTAGTTGATGACCTGATCAAGACTCGGCATTCAGACCATTGTTCAATCAGCTTGATCAAGGCTCGGTCTGTCAGACCATTGTTCAATCAGCTTGATCAAGGCTCAGTCAGTCAGACCATTGTCCAGATGGCCTGATCACGGCGTCAAGGATGTTTACCAAGCAGGGAGCAGAAGGTGAAAAAGAAGCTTGTTTACACAGGGCGTAGTTGTCTCTTGGCTCTCTGTTGATGAATTGGTTAACTGCAAATAACAAGGGGCTTGGGTATGTGATAGTTTTTTTTTTACGTCAGCAGAAATGGAGGCTGTAGGCAGGGTTTGTCATGAAATGGCAAGAAATGGAGGAATGTAAGGAAATTAATAGGACCTAGTAAAAACTTATTTTCTTCAGAACCTCCTTTTGCCATTGAGTGGCAAAACATGTTCTTAGGAAATGTCTATCTGCATTAGGTTGCCAATCTCTTGTTGAAGCATTATCCTTATGTTGGTGTCACATGTACTGACCGGGGAATTTTTAAGGGCCTGTGTACACATAGCACAAAGCATAGGCAAGCACTGGATACACAGGCAGCATGAGATGATGACTGCTGTTCCTAAGGCAAAAAAAAAAATGAGGATCCCCCATCCCCATCTGGAAAGGAGGCCCCAAATCCAGCCTATGAGGGACCAGTCGTCTTGTTGTTGATGAATCTCAGAAGAAAGTTTATGCAGACGTTGGATAGCTTGATAGACTGATGGAGCGTTATCAGGTATGTAAATGCAGCAGCTGGAGCCGATTAGTTTACATACACCACCACGGTCAGCAAGGATGATGTCAAGTACCATTCGATGTTGTAGTGTCATCAGGCGGTCCACCTGAAGCTCTGCGGTGATGTTGTCCAATGCTCCTGCTGTTTCCTGCTGTTTCATTAATGGTTGCCTCCACTACTCGGGTAAGGTGTCGTATGTTGCGGCTGTTGACCATAGGACCCAAGAACGGCAGGAAACCTTTGAAGAAGTCCCCCGCCTCCTGTATTGCAGTGTCATCGGCCCCAATTACTCCCCTAGGCATACAATGGTGGAGGTGGGAATTGGTCAAGTGGTGTGTCCCAACTGCAGTAAAGGTAGGGGGGAGAAGAAAGGCCAAATAACACACACCTGACCAATTTCCTGGAAGCCAGATATAAGCAGACTGTCCACAAACAAAATAGGTATTTTGGAGAAGCAATTAGGAGTGGTGGTGAGGTAATATTCAGTGTACTGACTATTGCGCAGTCACTGACTCCTACCTCCCGGGTCCCCAGTGCTTTTATGCACACTTGGCCATGCGTGTTGATCACATTGAAAGCCTGCAATTTGGTGGGAACTTTGTGTCTGGACCGAAAGCGGGAGAAGATTATTCTACTTGAGGTGTTGAACACAACCAACTCATTGCGTTCAGCACGGGAGATGTTCAAGATGTCAGATGTCGTAGTAGAGCACAAAGCATTACTGACATTGCCTGTTCTGTTTCGGGTGAAAGTGTCATAAAAATCGCCAATGATGGAGCTCGTTGTTCCATTGATCGTATATGCATCGGTGACGAGCATCCTCCAAGCCAGACAGGACTCAAAAACAGAAAATGGATAGACGAAATAGGGGACAGTATGGGTCATAGAGTGTGACATGAGCCCACATACTCAACAGTTCGAGGTATTAATCACAAGCTGATGCTGGTGCAATAATTGTACAAAAGTAGTGTTCATGAATTCCAGGCGTCGTGGTAGTTCATGGAGTGACAAGGTGGCATGGAGATGTTCTACAGGTGTCTGTGTCATAGTCAGAGGAGCTGGGGGAGAGGTCAGTAACAGAAACCATCCCACAACCAGCAGGATGAGGAGAGCAAAAAGTATAACTATAAGGAAGCATTTATTGTTCAGAAGTTTGACATATTTCTTGTGCGCTTAGGACCCTCGGACCGCTGCCATTGTGCTCAGCCTGTTGTTACTAGCGGCTGTCTGTGATTGGTGGTTGCTTCACTGGATGTAGATACTAAGAGTCCTTTGGACTTCCCATTGGTCCAGCATACCTGCACCGATCTCCGCCGGAGATATCACAGCCCTACAGCCTATTAGACACCAGACAGAGTCAAGTGCCAGACCCTTTTCTTGGTCTCAAGTTGTAGCGAGTGGAAGAAGGTATGGAGTGGTCTGGAAAGAGAGTTTCTTGTTCCTTCCTTCCTCTGGTCCTGCAGAGGAGGGATGACTGGACCCCCTAAGATTCGATCAGTTTTGGCTTCCGTAGTGGTGTAATGAAGCTGAGCATCACTGAAAGGGACAAAGGTCGGTACTACTTCTGTGTCGCAATCCGGCAGTCCTTCTTTCACCCATTGGTCGTATGGGAGGGGGAGAGGCACCCTTTTACAATTGGTAGCATGTATCCAGTACTTTCTCCCTTCGACTTTTACAGCAGTGCGCGTGGCCAGAAGAACCTGTCGGGGGTGCGACCAGCTGGGCTCCAGACACTTGGTAAGCTGAAAATTTCGGATCGCCACCCTGTCACCTGGTTGAATGGTGTGACCTGGGCCTTAGCTCTTGTCGGGGATAGCAGTGTGTACCTGATGATAAAGAGTATGAAAAGAATCAGTTAAGTGGTACAGGTAGGCAGTCAATACTGGGAACTCAACATCAGACAATTTCTTTGACCTTGGTACGCCCCATAAATTAGCTGGTCTACCGAATACCAATTCGTAGGGAGATAATACTATCCTTGAGTGGGCAGACGTCCTTACTGACAAGAGAGCAAGGGGTAGGGCATCTACCCAGGTAACGCCTGTTTCAGCCACTATTTTGGCCAATTTTAATTTAAGTACCCCATTATATTTCTCCACCAATCCGGCTGACTGGGGGTGAATAGCTGCACAAAAGTTTTGTCTGACACCAAGCCCGGAACACAAAAACTGGACCACATTGGCTGTAAAATGTTGCCCATTGTCACTCGGGGAAAGTATTCTTTCAACAAAACTTTGGCCGTTGTAATAGCTGTGCAATCCTTGGTGGGGTAGGCCTCCACCCATCTGCTGAAGGCACAGACCACTACGAGGACATATTTCAAATTCGCACACCTGTCCATGTGGATATAATCCATCTGGATGGCCTCAAAAGGAAATGCAGGTGGGGAGAAACCACCAGCGGGGGTAACTGTAACTTTTCCTGGATTGTGCATAAGGCAGATCATACAGCACATAGGGGTATTTTTTCATTATACCATGTTGGCTCTAGTAACTTGCATATTCCCATTGTACTGATATGGGCAGGGCCATGGGCCATAGTGACAACTAGAGGGCATGACTGTCTGGTAACATCCATGCCTCCCTTCAGATATATGCACCCAACATCCCTCTATCTCTTTCTCTGCTAGATGTTCCTCCAATGTGTGCAGTTCTTTTGCAGTGGCATGAGATTAAATCTCGACCACACTCTGACTAGTATTTTCCAACATTCCTCCTTCCACCACCCATCTGGCTGGTCCTGTCACAAACATTCCATCTGATTTACTTAAAGCAGTCTGTCTTGCTGTTTGGCCTGCAAGGGCATTGCCTTCCCCTACATCATCAGTCACTTTCTGGTGGGCTTTACATTTAATCACTGCAACTTTTCTAGGTAATGTCAAGGCGTCTAGAAGTCTGTGTATCAGGGGGCCATGCTGTATTCTGGTCCCATGTGAGGTGAGAAAATGTCTTTCTTTCCAGAGTGTACCAAAATTGTGAGCCACCCCAAAGGCATACTGACTGTCCATATAGATATTAACAGTCATGTTTTTACTGATTATCACAAGCTTGTGTCAAGGCCATTAATTCAGCCGCTTGGGCCGATGCCTGTGGAATTTGTGCTGTCTCAACTACTGTAACGAGCATTGTGAGGGCATATGCAGCAGATGTAGTTCCATCTGATCTTTTAAGACATGAACCATCTATGTATAGTGTTCCCTCAGCGTCTGTTAGGAGGGTGTCTTGTAGGTCCACACGACCCTTTGTCTCTTCTTCAGTTCGTAATATGCAGTCATGAGGGTCAGAATTTTTCCCTTGTGTCTCAGCAGGGAGTAGTGTAGCTGGGTTTAGAATATTACATATCCTAATGTCAATGTGACTGGAAAAAAGAGTGAGCTCATAACCTGTAAGTCGTGCACTGGTAAGGTGTTGTGTCTTGGTGTTGTTGAGCACGGTATCTACTGCATATGGGACCATTAAGTTCAAGGGTGAAGACATAACAATACCTGCGCTCTGGTGGACCATAAGTGGAGCAGCAGCAGTTGCGTGTAAACATCCAGGGAGGGCTCGGGCTACTGGGTCAAGCGTAGCCGAGAAGTAAGCACAAGGGCGATGTTTGTCTCCAAAACTCTGAGTTAAGACCGCACAAGCGCAGCCATGTGTCTCATGGACAAAAAGGAAACATTGTTTGCCATAGTCTGGGGTGCCTAACACTGGAGCTGTACATAAGGCATCTTTGAGTGTCTGAAAGGCAGCCACATGCTCATGTCCATGGAAAACCTCTTTCTGGCATATCGTTCGTAGTGAGAGCTAAAAGAGGTTTGACAATGGCCGAGTAGTTAGGGATCCATTGTCTGCAATAGGATGTGAGGCCTATAAAGGTACGTACTTGTTTTTGTGTCAAAGGGGGAGGCATGGAGGTAATAAGGGACACTCGGCCAGCGGTAAGTTGTCTTCCCTCCTTCGAGAGGAGGTGGCCGAGGTAGGTCACTTTCTCTCGACAAAATTGCAATTTGTTCAAGGAAACCTTATGATTGTCGGAGGCAAGGTGGTGAAGCAGACGTACTGTTGCTTGTTCACAAAGTAGAGCAGACGTGGATGCAATTAAGAGGTCATCTACATATTGCAACAGAGTGGCTCCTGCTGGGAGCGTCAGGGAGTCCAACTGATTTTTGAGAGCCTGATTATAGATGCTGGGGCTTTCAGTAAAACCTTGGGGGGCAGAACCGGAAAATCCGCCCTCCAAGGGAGAAACCAAAGAGATGTCTACTGTCCGCATGTATAGGAATGCTGAAAACTGCAATCTTTAGGTCAATAACAGAAAAGTGAGTGGCAGTCGCTGGGACCATGGTCAAGAGGGCTGTGATATCCGGGACAACGGGATACTGTGAGACCTTAATTTTGTTGAGAGCCCGCAGATCGATGAAAAACCGATAAATTTTTGGGGCCGCGGGATCAATACATTTTTTAAGAGCTGGAATAATTGGGCTGTTACACTCATTACCACATGTCTCCTCAACTACTCCCATCTTCATGTGATCTGATATTATAGATAATAGGGCAGCCTCACCTTCCTGGGGAAGGCGATACTGGTGAAGCCGCAGCAGTTGGCCACGTTGCTGGATACGGACAGTATGCAGAGCAATGTCGAGAAGTCCTACATCAGTGTCAGAAGTGGCCCAAAGTGATGAGGGTAAGGCCTGCAGAATGGGAGGGAGGGGTCCAGAGAGGAACATAGTGGCGGAGGAATCTGGTGATATGGTAAGGGACACGCCATCAGGACTACAAGAAATGGTAGCGTGTAAAGCCTTTAACAAATCCATACCCAGCAAATTTTCACTACATCCAGTCGTGAGAATCAAAGGAGCATCCATGTGAGCTGACTGAGATCCAGCGGGAGAGGCTTAGATACAGGGTTGGTGACAGGGACCCCAGAAAAACTCACGAAGACATTGAGAGAGCCAGATAGGGTGCCTCCGGTATCAAGGTGTGCGCAACTGAGGATCTAGTAGCCCCGGTGTCTAGGAGAAACTTCTTTTTATCCCCTGCAACTGACATCTGGACATAAGGACCTCGCTGATCCACAGAAATCGTCACTCTTGCATTACCCCTTTCCTGGATTTCCTATGGCTGGTAGAAACCTGTCTCATCGGTCTTAACATAATCATCGTTAAAGTATGTCCTAGTGGCCCCATACCCGTTGTCAAATCTGTTAACTCTACCCTGCGGCGGACCCATATGGGGTAGAACATTAGGATCTGGTGCACGCCTCTGCCCAGGAGGTCCCATATTTCCTTACCTTTGGGTTCGGGCCTAGTTTTTCCTGACTGAATATTCTGGGCTAATACCGGGCATTCACTAACCCAGTGGCCATAAGCCTTACAGTAGGAATACTGGTATTTATCAACGGGACTTGCCAAACTGATGGACTTCCGTAAAGGAGACTGAAGGGAGTGCTGGGGCAGACTCTGGAACTGGTCCGAAGGCGGACCTTGCCATTTTGTCCCCGGAATGGCTAAGCTTGTTGTAGCAAAACTTTTGTTTTAAGGTCCTTGTTCTTCCTAACCTCTTTGTCTTTATCTTCATTCTCTCTATTTTCATGATATTGGGCCATGGCAAGGATGCCTGCCATAGACTGAGCTGACCACGTACTCTCAACCTTCTTAAGGTGGGCCGAGAGATCCGGTAATAAATTAGATACAAAATTATCAATAAACACTGAGCCCGAGCCAGGGGCTCTAGCGTCCAATCCACTGTGACTTTTGTAGTCAGTTACGAAGCGGGTGTAAAAATCAGCAACAGACTCATCCTTACGTTATTTACATGCATTTATCTTATCCCAATTAACAGCTATTTCGGGCAAAAGGGTCTTCATGAGTTGCAACAGATGGCCTAGGAGAGCCAGAATAGCTGGATCAGGTTTAGTCCCCCCCTCTCTGTCATTCTCCATCCTCTCAAAGTCGGTCCAGTTACCATGCAAAGCGGCATTACGGTTGGCATGGCGTATTTTCTCCCATATGTCGGGTGGTACTACTGACCCAAATAATAAATCAATATCCTCTAAGGTAAGAACACCAGAGGAAACAATCTGGCCTAATTCCTGATAGTAAAGAGCTGGATTCTTACGGGGGTCTGGTAATTGGGATTTCAATTGAAGAACATCCGCTCTTTTCCATGGGACATGCACCCACATCGACGCCAGTAGGCTGGGGCTGCTCCAACACCCTGGTTATTGGCGAGCACTGCAGGGATAAAGACGGGAGCTGTCTCTCTCATAGGCATAGCTTTGTCATTCGGAGATGGTGGAAAAACCGTTGTGTCACTGAACGCAATCATGGTAACAAAGGCTTCATGCGTATCATCTCCCTGAACATAACCCTTGGCAATAGTTAGTTTTAAATCAATCAATCCCTAGGAATGTCTATGAACAATGCTTCGTATCTTTTTATTATAAGTGTGCACATGTACTCGGCTATGTCTGTTTGTTGTATGGCCGTCCATTGTCTAAACGTTGACCAGATATCTTTAACGCCATAAATATTACCATTATTTACCCAAACTGCACATTGCTTTCGCATAGCGTCCCTTTCACTACCCCCAGCAAGTTCAGCAGACCTTAAACACTCCTTTCTAGAGGTACCGAAGAATCCAAACAGGGTATTGGGCGTAAGGGAGGACCATCTCGTTCGGTCCGGAGTGGCATAAGAGTCACCAACAGGGGTACCAATAGAGTTATTATCAAGCAGATGGGAATGTATGGTCAGGGTTGGGTCAATAGGTGGGGCGGTATGAACTGTCAGAGGGATGGGTGCTGTCAGGATGACCGGAGTCAAAGGATCAGGCAGTGGTACAATGGGTGGGGCATCCTCAACCACCACAGGTGGGGGTGGTGCTTTAGGAGCATTTTGAGGAAGAGCGGGATACATAGGAGCCTGAGCATAGGCAAGCGGTGGACCTTCAAGAATAGCATTCAACAACAAGTCCCCCTCTTCTCCATCAACCTCAAGGTCCCTGGGAGAATGAGCGGGGTAACAGTTTGTCGCCTTAGCCCTATGTTGCCTATCTGCCATTTCAACCCCTTCCTGAACCTTATTTTCTAAATGCGCGATCAGCCATGGACATCCTCTCTTTCTTTTTATTCAACGCTTGCTTTTTTCTCATTTTTTGATCTATTTCTTTCCTCCACAACGTGGTGGCGTCAAACATGGCTTTACGAGACTGTTTGCGGAGCAGCTGCTCCTTCAGGCTCGCGATCAAAGGAGTCAAACTGTGGCCACTGTAATTCAACATTGCTTCGTTTCGTATATTTTACCTATAAGAAAGAAAACATGATAGCAGATGGCCCATATTTAACATACATCTCATAACTTGGAGTTCCTTCTCGAGGAAGCGGGCAGGCTGCCTCCAGAAGGGAGTCCTTTGTACATACTTTCGGAACTTACTACTGACTGGCATATTTTTACTTCAGGCAGACAACAGTGGGAGAAAAACACTCACCACACTGGCTTGGCCTTTCCAAAAGTCAATACAGACAGAAAACATAGCACAAGTGGTGGATGATCAGTCCACCCATACCCGAAAATGTTGTCCTCTTCTGCAGACGTAGGCATAGGCACAAGTACAGATCCAGACAGAGAACGCACTAAAGTGGGCACCAGCGGGACGAAGTCAGATGGCCCAGACCGGATGGGGAAGACCGTGTGCAAGACTTCTGGTCTACCAGAGTCAAAATGGTCCCTCGGGTAGGGTACCTCCGCCAGACTTCCACAACGGGCCCCCTCACGACCACCGGGCCAGACCTACATCTCTGTGGTGTTCCTGTTCAGGTGCCATTTGTAGAACCAAGAAAAGCCCACCTCAAGGAGTAGTGGGGGCTTGGCGGTGCAGGAATCACCCGAGTCTACTCTTACCCTCCTTATATAATATAGTGGACCCGGAAACCTTCATCTGCAGAGAGAACCACCTTTATTACAATAGCCCGGGCTATGGAACAGAGTCCCAAGCTAGTCAGAGAAAAAACCCAGGAGGCTGCTGCTTTACTCCACAGCGAACAAACCTTATATTAATTTTTAATTCCACTCTTTTGGCATTCAGTCCATTGTTCAAGCAGCTTGATCAAGGCTCGTCAGTCAGACCATTGTTCAATCAGCTTGATCAAGGCTCGGTCAGTCAGACCATTGTCCAGATGACCTGATCACGGCGTCAAGGATGTTTACCAAGCAGGGAGCAGAAGATGAAAAACAAGCTTGTTTCCACAGGGCGTAGGTGTCTCATGGCTCTCTGTTGATGAACTGGTTAACTGCAAAGAACAGGGGGCTTGTGTATGTGATAGTTTTTTTTTTAGTGCCAGCAGAAATGGAGGCTGTAGGCAGGGTTTTGTCATGAGATGGCAATAAATGGAGGAATGTAAGGAAATTATTAGGACCTAGTAAAAATGTATTTTCTTCACCTCCAATGTATGAGCTCTGTCCAGCCGCATCTTGTTTAACCTACCCACCCAGGGCTGTCATCTAATAGACAGCAATTCATAACATAGTTTGCGTAGAGTACCGGGGACTTTGCGCAGAGTGTATGTACAATGGAAGTGTGTATACCCATGTCCTATGCAACCACATGACAACTGAACTAGACAAAAAAGATTCACTCCTATGTAATCCCTTTTCATATGCTAAAACAAAACCCAAAACAAGGGTTTCATACTAGATCATATGGCTGTTCATATGGCTGTCTTTGACCCTGTGTAATGCTCAGCTGTTTGGCTACATTTACCCTATAGAACTACCACATTTACATACATGCATGCATTTGCATTTATGGTGTATTCTGACTCAACATTCTCCATGACTTGGCTAGTTTAATCTACTACAGATTACCCGAATATTTAGCTTCTACAAGGAAAGATATACAGACCAACAAAAATCTAGAAAATATAAACCAGAGCAACAAAACTATAGACTTAAAGAAACTGAACACACTTGTATTGTCACACTAGTTCACTTTTGGATCAGATAAATAATTAATCCTAGTGATTCATCATAAAAACTCTTTTTCGAACCGGCAAACCGCAAAGCCCACATCAAGACTCGGCATTCAGACAATTGTTCAATCAGCTTGATCAAGGCTCGGTCAGTCAGACCATTGTTCAATTAGCTTGATCAAGGTTCGGTCAGTCAGACCATTGTCCAGATGACCTGATCACGGCGTCAAGGATGTTTACCAAGCAGGGAGCAGAAGATGAAAAACAAGCTTGTTTCCACAGGGCGTAGGTGTCTCATGGCTCTCTGTTGATGAATTTGTTAACTGCAAAGAACAGGGTGCTTGGGTATGTGATATACAATTAGAAGTACAGAGTTCCCCAGAGATTGTTGTGATAGTGTGTGACCAAGAGGAAAGTGAACCATCAGGGAACTAAGGGGTTCCCTTGGTGGGACTAAAGAACCTCACACAACCAGCAGGCTAAGTGACATACTTCATCACTCAGCGGCTATGTGTCGTGCTTCATCACCGGCCCTTTGCTCCTACGTCAGACCGGCGCTGTAATGACTGACGGAGTACCCGAGGGTACTACTTTTGGTGGAGATCTTTTGTCCCGGCTGAAAAATGAGCGAATGTGTGAGTGTTCTCGTGTGGTGTAGTCGTGAAAAAGTGGTGAAGGGTATTTAAAAAAGGCGAGTCAGTCCACAGGGGGAGTTTAATGGTGTGGCAGGCTCCCTTAGTAAAAGGGTGAGAAGGGGGAGTTGAAACCTGCCTAGTTAGTCCAGGTGACTAACTCTACCCTCTTTATTGGTCAACATGTTTCATGCCACTAGGGCAATTCTTCAGGACCTATCGGTAGCGTACTACACAGTGCACACAAGTGAAAATATTAAAAATATAGAAAGTATACAACCTTGGTAGGTCGGTAAACAGGCAGGCCTTTGGTCCTACTCTGTGGGATTTGACCCTAAGTGAAACCTACTAGGGCCCCGCAGACTGTTCCCGTGGGTTCGACACGCATATGGATATGGTACCTGAGCGGCATGGGAACATCACCTGTCAGCACCTACCCCCACGTACACCGCCTGGTCAGGACATGTACAGTGGACCCCATTAAATATCGTCCTATCAAGGTTCCCCCTTTTGTATTGATGGCTTGGGTATGTGATCATTTTTTTTAGCGCCAGCAGAAATGGAGGCTGTAGTCAGGGTTTTGTCATGAGATGGCAAGAAATGGATGAATGTAAGGAAATTAACAGGACTTAGTAAAAATGTATTTTCTTCACCTCCAATGCATGAGCTCTCGTCCAGCCGCATCTTGTTTAACCTACCGTGAAGTCACTCCACTGGCTTCCTGTTCGGGAGAGAGTTTGCTTTAAAGCCATGTGCATTGCCCATAAGATGCTAACTGGGAATGGCCCCATGATCAATCACTCCATGGTCCAGCCTTATGTGGCAAAAAGAAGGCTGCGCTCTGATGATTTACACCTGGCCGCTGTTCCGAGGTTTAAGAAGGCCAGAAGTGGCGGCCGACTGTTTGCCTACAACACTGCTAAGCTGTGGAATACCCTTTCCCCTGCCTATGGAGGGAAACTAGCCATTTACCCTTCCGGAAATCATTGAAGACCTGGCTTTTCCCTAAGTGTTCTGCACTGTCCTTCTTTGCTACTGTCTTAGCACTGGGATACCCCGGGGTAGCCATGCGCTCAATAAATGTTGATTCATTCATTCATTCATTTATTCATTCTTCCAAATAAAACTCAAACTCAATCTGGGCAAAAAAGACTCTACCTCAGCGATCAAAAGAAACTGTTGTTTTCCAGTGAATTTGCAAAACTAAAGCTAAATATCTGCTGGCCATGGAGGTAATGAAGAAAAACCTACATAACAAATTTAAAAGCCACTCATTTGGCCTTATCATTAGTTTATGCTTCATATTACACTTCATATAAGAACCAACAACATTTTGCTACTCAGAGCATATCAGCAATGCCCCAAGCCATTCCAAAGTGTTCCATCATGTAATACCTGAACTTCAATCCCTAATGGAAAATCAATCCACTTATGCACCTATGTACCAGATGTGTGAGGCTCTTTAACACTATACAGTCAACTTCAATTTCATTGAGTCATACATTCTAACACCAGAAAAACTGATCATTGACTTTGCCCTAGACTGCTCTTGAAGAAGAGTTGTATCCTGATGCTGAGAACGGTTGTAACAGGTAACACTTCTCTGACTTACACAAGGACTCCAGCCTTTGGGAACCCATGAATCAGTTTAGCGTTTTCCTATTACAAAAACTGCAAAGGGTATTGTGGGCAGAAAAGTTATACATAGCACCTATACGACAGATATTATCCACATCACAATTTTTTTTTATTTCAAAGTATTTTATTAAGAATTTTTACATATACATATACATTTAGTCATCGCTTTCACTTCACGGGGTGCCATCCTCAGTTGGTTGAACCTGCTTGAGGCACTTGATGTGGTTTACATGATCGGATGTCCCCCTTAGAACTGTCCTACTATAGGAGTAAAGTGAATGAAAAGATGGAAAAGAAGAAGTGGGTACAGTATCTGGTTTCTTTCTGCTCTTTTTTAAGAGCAGTAACCAGGAAAGCAATCAATGCCCAAATTCCTTTCTGTCCTCCTGTTCAAGCAAATTGCTGGAAAAATTCGCCTTCTCACAGTGATACAGGCATTAACTGAAGATAATGAGCACTGAATTGGTAGTGCAGTCCATGCTGGATGATCTGTCCATTTAAAAAGCAGTGGTATTGGGTTGCTGGCATTACTAAATCTTTAGCACTATCGACCATGCTATCCCAATTACTTGACTGTCTGAGGTAGGCCTTTCAGGGACTGTTGTCAAATCATAATTGTCAACATTGTGGTTCTTAGTAAATAGGTAAAAATGGTTGACCTTCCAACGTTTATATAGATGCTCCACAGAGATGCATTCTGTCCCTATCTTCATTTAATCTTAAATTAAGAGCTCTTGCAAAGCTTCCCCTCTGTTGTGTAGTTTCCAACAATCAGTAGGAACTGACCATTTGCAGACAACATAAACTTTGGGATGATGCCAAACCGATTCTGTGCACCCCACAGGACTTTTTTAAAATATATTTTTATTGGCATTTATAAAAGACAGCATTCAGGTGCATACACAGCGATGATATAGAAATCAGATCACAATAGGATCCAGCGAAAGCATCAGAGAAATCCCATGCTCAAACAAATGAGCATCACACAAATCGAAATACATCTCCTCAGGCAATATAAACGAGAACAGTACAATTTCAGTGGATAAAGCTTGCTAGTGCATAAATATTAACAGGGGAGTGGATAATTGTGATGTGTAACCCAGCTGTAATGGGACAAAAATAATGAGAGTATCCAGTTTCTCACATATAGAATACCTGGGGCAGGCCAATACTAAAATAGTCAACTATTTAGACCCATCGAACAAGTGCAGGGATCTCATGAGACTAATGTCCTAGGGATGATTGAAATGGAGTGGGCACAGGAAGTGGAGGAGTAGTCTGAACTCATCTATCTGTCTCAGATGTTGGAATGTGTGTTTTTGCCGTGTGGAGGAAGACATGGGTGGAATGTAGGGGGAAGAAGTCCCTACAATTTAAGTCTGATATGTGGGGTACGTCCAAGAAAGTCTATTCCTCACCTGGGGCACCTATCTATCCGTCATTCAGTCGTAGGTCTCTGTGACTGCATACCTCTCTCTACAAGCGTATCATCTTGGTAGTCTCCGGATGTTCCCAGGCTTCTAGGACCTCTGCCCACAACCTGGCTATGGGAGGTCTCCGCAGTCCCCGAGACTCCTCTCTAACTAGCACCCATCTCACAGCTCCAGCCCACTGGGTAACATCCCTTACCCAGGTTCCCACCACCGGCCCGGCCTGGACTTCCAGGCCATGCTATTCTCCTTTTAGCTAGTGAAAAATGCCTGGTC
Organism: Lissotriton vulgaris; assembly: GCF_964263255.1. Lineage (NCBI taxonomy): Eukaryota > Metazoa > Chordata > Amphibia > Caudata > Salamandridae > Lissotriton > Lissotriton vulgaris. Next base: position 202,578,512 of record NC_141690.1, on the reverse strand, counting down.
AAGAAATCTAGATCCCAGCTTCCTTTTTTATGGCCGATGAAAAAGCCCCAGCAAGTAGACCTCCACAGAGGGTTCAAGAGTGCATCCCAGCATGGCTTTCAGGGTGGCCATGACCAGATTCCAGAAAGGGCGCAGCCTGGAGCATCCCCAGGCCATGTAGATGAAGTCTGCAGCCAAGTAACTGCATTGGGGCAACAGCATAGTTCCCCTGCATAGAAAACCTGAAGTCTTTGGAGACTCATGTAGGTCATGTGTAAGTAATTAAATTGCGTTTATTTCAATCTCGTATTACTCAAGGCTTTCCTGGGATAAGCTAGTATCTTACTCCAGTCTGAATCTGTAATTTACCTTTCAAGTATCGCCTCCCACCTCTATCTCAACTTCAACAAAGATTTACAGAACATCTCAAAAAGTGATCTATAGAACCACGTCACTAGGTGTCTCGGCGCACCCAAGGAGAGTAGGAGCTGTAGTACCGTATGTGCCTTGGGTTCCTGGCGGCCCCCTCTCAAAGTTCCCTAAAAGTTGAGACTAGGGCTTCATGTAGGAGAAATTGACGAGCCAGTAAACTAAAATTAGGCACCAGTTCCTCAAAGGGAAGGAGGGCAACCTGCTGATAGTACTCGCCCACAGTCACCAATCCATCGTCTGTCCAAGCTGAAAGCTTTCCAGCTCTAAAGAAAGTTAAGGGATCACTGCGTGGGAGGCCCATCAAGGGCAAAGCTGGGGTGTACAGGGGATCCCCTGCTGTCTGAGCCACACAGCACCTCCAAAACTGCAGGGCAGTCGCCAACAATAAATCCGGGTGCTTGATCGCGACTATCGGGCAAAGCAACTTAGCCAACAGGACTCCCATATGGACAGAAGGTCTCTAAGGACACCCTCTGGCAATGCCCGTCCCATGTGAGCTCTTGCAGCAGAGTATCTAGTTGATGGAACCACGGAGATAGCACTCGAACCTGAAGATTAATGAAAAAGTAAAGCAAGCGTGGCAGCATTACCAAAAAAGGGACACAGGATTGGATGGACTGGAGAACTTTCCCAAGGTTACCCTCTAGCACGTCCTCAAGGGCATGAAACATCTGTGTACCCATATAGCAAAAAGTGGTCTGAGCCCAGATTAATTCCACGGGAATCTCTGGGACACAGGAAACAAGTGGGTCTTGGCTCTATTGACCCGAAGGCCAGAGAAATGCTCAAACTCCTGTAGGAGGCGTAATGCCATTTAAGAGCATGCAGTGACATTGGCCAAGTAAAGTAAAAGATCACCGGTGTGTAAGGAGACAATATACTCCTGGTCCCTAACCACCAGACCCATGCCAGTTTCCCGCTGACAACTGAGCACAGCTAGTGGCTCAATTGCTAACACAAATAAAAGTGGGGACAAAGGGCATCACTGTAGGGTGATACTAAATATCTAATATTGTGGGGACACTGTCCTGCCAGTCTTAACCCGGGCAGTGGTGGCAGTATAAAGTGGTTTAACCCAGGGATCCTCCAAACCCATCTTCTTCAGGCCATCTTCTTCAGGCCTTTTTTAGGTCAACTGACAATAGTGCTGCCTGCAGGAGGGATTGTACCTCCGGATGGAACAGCACATGATATAATATTCGGAGACTGAATGACGTGTTCGGTGCCACGATTAAACCATTCTGGTCTTCATGTGTAAGAGTAGGCATATTGGGGAGTAAACAAAGAGCTAGCATTTTGCTAAGCATTTTGTAAGCCATGTTAAGCATGGAGAAGGGAAGGAAATCTGTGGTTCGAGTTCCCTGAGTGTTGATCTTGGAGCCAGGGATCGGAACAGCATCCCGCATAGATGTAAGCAACCTCCCCAGTTGCAGGGACTCATCATACAGAGTCTAGGAGCAAATGTTGCAGCGTCAAGTAAAACTCCACAGGTAGGACACCTGGGCCCGTGGTTTTACCTGGAGCCATACTTTTAATGGCTGTACAAATCTCCTGAGCTGACACTGGACCCCCCAATTTCTCCCTGGTGGTTGGGTCCAGTTCCCACAGCATCAGTGTGTTCAGAAAAGTTGCCTGTGCTCCCTGTGCGCTGTGTTCCGTCAGGCGATATAGTTTTTTACAATAGTCCCGGAACAGAGCATTGATAGGTCCCAGTGCAAACAAGGAGTCCTCAGTATTCATCCTAACATGTGTAATTGGGGCCCCTTGGGATTCTAGCCTAATGAGCCATGCTGTAAGCCTACCTGGGCGCCCCTCTTCCTCCTGAACGCTGGAGAGATAAACCCAATAATGGTGGCAGTGGAGCTGTTCCAACACAGCACTATACAGCTCGTGTGTCTCCTGGAGGCCATCTGGGTCTGTGGCATTCGTGCCCTGGGCGTTATCATGGCTATTAAACTGACCCTTGAGCTCCACCAGCTCCCAGTGTACCACACATTGCATATCTAGGGAACGCTTCAGACAATGTATCGCTCCACCACCTTAAAAGCCTCATATTCTATCAATTCCATGGTTGCTGAATCCTTATTAATATCAAAATAACTAGCTATTGAGTCCCCTAGGGATTCCTAGAAGCATAAGTCCTCCAGGAATGACAGATTTAATCTCCACAGACGGATACATGGATGTTTCCCCATTGGTTGAAATTCCATAAGCAATGGGCTGTGGTCAGAAAGAGTGCGCCCCAAATATTCGGTATCAGTGATGCAGTGGCTGGATCTGTGGTAGCAAACAAATGTGTCTATCCGTGTATGTAAATGATATATGGGGGAGTAGAAGGAATAATTGCTTGTGTCATCATGTTGCGTCCCCCAAATACCTTTTAAGGCCCTGTGCCCCAGCCAATAATGGAAGCCAGCAGCAACCTACTGTGTAAGAGCCCTGGGTAGGGGGGGAAGGAGTGGTCCAAAGATACATCAGCTAAACAATAAAAGTCCCTGCCAAAAAGAAGATCATCAGTAGCCAATGGGGCCATGGAGGTTGGAAGTGCATATAGAAATGGTATCTGGTCTTGGTTAAGAGCATAAATGCAACCCAAAGTACCCTTAAGCAATACATAACAGCCGTTCATGTCTATGGAGGTGTGTCAAGGCTCAAACGGGAATCCCATTCTAACCTCACTGTGTAATCTCTCCACTTAAGTCTGCATTGGATGTGTCTCCTGGAGCATGGGCACCTGGATCTCCCGCCTCTGCAAGTACGTAAATATGTTGTGGCACTTAGTGGTTGATACCATCCCATGAATATTCCAGGACAAAAATGGTAGTGTGTAAGGTGTAGCAGCCATGAAGAAATAAAAGATGTGCATCCTTCCTCACCCGCTCCAACCCCTATAATCTTGGGAATAGTACCCACAAATCCCAGTGTGATCCCTGCAAGTAAGAACAAAACCAAGAACTCCCAGAAACAGTAACTCCCCATCTCAAGAGCAGCCCAGCAACTGACAGCTGCCCAAACTGTGAGCATGCAAACATTATCATCGGAAGCCCCCCACCAGACGCCTGGAGTAGGACTATCGAGAAGGGGTAGGCTATTACCAGAAAACAATGAGAGCCCACAAACTTCACACCGGCCAAAGTTAGTATCAGTGCCCAGGTGCACAACATAACCCTGGTTTAGTATAAGAGTATCACAGATCCACTCCAGCAAGTCAACAAGAGTATGCATCAGATATGTTTTTCAGCTGATCCCGGAGTCACCTTCGACATGTGCAAGCTATCCAATTGCGAAGAGTCTGAATCAAATTGGCCAGACCCTTTTGTGGAAGGGGTGCCAGCCTCTGAGGCAGTCTTGGCGGTCTTAAGGTGGTGGCATGCTTTGGCTCACGGAGTGAGCATGAAGGCAATACTGTTGCACTGCAGCACCTACACAGTCGTACGCACACTATTACCAGGCACCATGTCCTATTTGGCACCCAGTGCATTCACGACAGTGCAGGCATACAGGGCCATCAACCCTAAAGTGCAAAGGCACCTGTGTGCCCCTTCTATGCCTTTCCGCTACACTTTTCAGGGTCCCCACCATGCAAAGGTCGGCCGAAATGCAGCTCGTAATTGGCATGGTGGTGCCAGCATCAGTACAGCCACCAATATCACCGCCGGTGTGGGATCCAGGATCCTGGTGGTGGCCGCAGTCTTGTTGCTGTCTGACTGCCATGCTCGTAATGCAAAAAGAACAATTGATGGACAGAATGCAGAAAAATTTCATACATTCCCCCCAGTACAGAGATCTGGGCCTAAATCCATAGTTTTTTTAGCTCACCATGCCATTCCAGTTTGGACCCAGCAATATGCAAATCAGTCTTGACCCTGCGCCCAATGGAAACAGTCCAGCTGAACTGCCAGGCCAGGTCCTCCCTGGACTGGAAACAAGCATCCTAGGACCGGTTTCAGGCTTTCAGCCCTCATCAGCCAGTATAGCTTGGCCCCAGTGGCATGGAGAGCACAGGAAACCATGCCATGCTCTTAATCGGGCGGTTGGACTGCCTACTCGGCTGCGATTACCCCACTGCTGACACCACGGCAGTCCCCGGACCCCCACAATCGTAATCGGTCCTTTAATCTAAATAGAAATCCCTGCAAGAAAATTGTAAATTCCGACCATGAGGAGAACTGGACAAAGCTGTGGGTATATATCATCATTTTCAAAGTTCTCTGCATGTTAACTTACCTTTGTGAATGCATCCTTTGTTCTGCCCACAACCTCTTAAACATGTGGATAAATCTAGAACAGTCACTTACGACTAAGATCATTCATCCTGAGTTAGGAAGACTTTCAAAAACGGATTATCTTTTTCTATAACTCCTTTTCCTCTCCAGGTTGTGGTGCAGTCTTCTCCTGGTATGTTTTCAATTATCTATCATTGTCAGTAGTTTTTAATGTTGTCTTCAACTGCATCATGAATCTCATTGAATAGCTGTTAGGAAACCTCTCAATACCATTAGAAATATTCCACAAAAGCAATAATAATGCATCTCTATGAAAGCACAGATTGTCACATAAAACACTCTGTAACACATGCTTTCACACCGAAATCCTGCCAGTGATTGCCAACTCAAATTCAGTGATAGGGCCAAATACACAAATTTATGTTTTTAAAATACAATTTATAAGATTAAACAGGATGTCTTATTTTCCACACATGGGCCAGTTGTATCAAACGACTGCTTGCAAAAAAGTGGTCCAAATTGCACACTAACATGTTGCGACTAATCTTGAATTTTTTGACGCTATCACTGTACTAATAGGTCCCATCATAAAATGTCCAGGCACAAGGGGTCCTATAATGACCTGTCTAATCAATATAATTAGGCAGGTTGCTTTTTGTGACCCCCTGAAACTGCCTACAAGGAAAGGGGTGGTAGCTTGCAAGGAACCACAGACTACTTTTCGAGTGTTTGTAATCTCAAACAGGACAGTTTTTTAAAAAAAACACCCCTTATGGAAACATGGGCTGCTTTAAAAAAAACATCACATTTCAGCCAAAATTGAGGTGAGTAAGCAGTGGTCCCCAGGGGCACTGTCTACAACCCAAAGGCTACTGACAGCATTCACAAAGGAGGAAGGAGTCTTGAGAGGACACCTCCTGCTTTGCAAATCAACCACCAACTCCTTTGTGGTGTCATTAACTGAGCAACGGTTTGCTTCCATATCTGTGGTCACAAACCATTGATTGTAATTTGGTATGGGTATATAAACCCATTTTGCAAGTAGAAAATGCTCTTCTGACTAGCAAAATAATTTTTGGGTCAGGTACATTGGGCTCAAAGTACCTCACCTATGACCCTCAGTCACACGGTGATAGTTAGCTGGTGTGATTTTTCAACATTCTTTATTGGTGACTTTCATAAAACCATCATCTTGCTAAAACACCTAGGGGTCTATTAGGATGGCGGACGGATGACCACCTCCGATGGTAACCGCCGGTCCGGCAGTAATCATCCGCCCGCGATCGCAACCCAGAAAACCACAGGTCCCATTAGCATGGCGGTGAGATTTTCCGCCCGCCACTTTTCCGCTGGTAGCAGTCCGCACTCTTGCCTGGTGGGTGGAGCTGGACTGCTAAAATGGGGCCGGTGTAGGGCCAGGCTCCGCCAGCATGATTATGATGCCGGCGGTAGCCCGCCTTTCCGCGGCTTTGGAACCTCCATGGAAAGGCATGCAGAGAATGTCTCCGGGGGCCCATTGCGGGCCCCCAATGTGTTTGGGGGGTGTGGGTACACTGGGGGGGTACCCATGGTACCCCCTACATGTCCCTGTACAAGGTGGCAGGCACTGTGCAGTGCCTGCCACGCAGTGCAGGGATATGCAGAACATGCTTTTTTGGACATCGCTGCAGTGCTGCTTTCAGCAGCAACCGCCGCAATGTTAAATGCCGCGATCCGACCACCACCATCGGATTTCGACCGTGGAGCTTACTAATAGGACCAGCAGTTATGCAGCGGTCCTAATGAGTGGTGTTTTCCTGCTACCATGGCTGATGGGGTGATTTTCCGACCACCATCCTAATAGACCCCTTAATTCCAGTCACTGTGGTAAAATTTGTATCTTAAATCATGTGCTCTAATTTGCTAGAGATCATGTCTACTATTTAATTTAAAAAGAGGAATTTCCATGGAGAGTAAGGTTTTTATCTATACTTGTATAGAGGTTGAATCGACCCCCAAAGGGGTATCTCTGCACTTAGGACGGACCGTGATGATGTGTTGCAGCTTCAGCTGAACCAGTAGCAAAAAAGAGTGGTCTTAAGCAACTTCCTGAATTTCTACACTTTCGGGTGTTGCTGGTAACTAGCGCTCATATAGAATTAAACATATGAATCTAATTCCTCTAATTATAAAACTGGTGCATCCAAGAGTTATGGGAGACAATACCCCTGCTCCACTAGTTATCAACCGAAGTTGAAGTTACATAAGTCACAATGTCCCGGAGCACACAGAAAGTTCCAATGCAATTGCAAATTATAAGTCCAAGTTACAACTCCAATATAGTGGTGTTATGCCAGATAGCTTTTATTCCATAAGAAGTTCACTCCTTGCGCCAACGCGTTTCGCCTAGGTTCAAGACACCTACGGCTTTGTCAAGGCTGGAAATAATACAAAGAACGTATATTTGTAATCATATTCTTACATGTGGTTCTACAAACCAATCACCAATCTCATGCAGACCGTGTCAAGACCGTAAAGAAACATAGGTGCATGGTAGCCAAACATGCTACTATTTCAAATGCAGTATAACCATAACTCTTGAATTGAGTACTAGTTGTCATGAAATATAATTACTTATGGTGTCTATTAATAGTCTCTAGACCCATTATTTACCATGATAGTTTACAAAAGTTTTGTACAACCCAAGTGCTAGTGAGAGATGAAAAGAAGCATCACAAATAAGATGCTGACACCTTCACAAAATTCAGGATCATCTCTGAAAATTGAAATATAATGGTCAAAAAATGTCCAGTACCATTGTTCAGGTGATACATGTATAATAATCATGTAATTCAACTATTGCCTACTCCTAGAGCAGGTTCCTACCTTATTAAAGCTACCTCCAATATTGTAGGTATTTCCTTCCCAGCCAGATTTAATCATGCGATTTTAAAGTGGATATACAAAGCCAGCATCTCTCCCCACATCGCATTTTGACATGAAAATAATTGAAACCTCACCACGCCCCAAAACAGATTTTTAAGGGTGATTACATTGAACCCTATACTACGACAGATACCAAGAGTAGTCTTGATAAAGGTGGACAATATAGTGAAAAACCACCGAAACGCGTTGACGCACCACTTAGTATAATTCATGACTCGGACATTTCTGTTGATATACTGTATTGTGGTGTACACAACTTAGGTGTCAGAAATAGAGTTCGAATTCTTGTCTTGTTAAAAGACCAGATGCGCCTGTGTCATGTCCTTGCGGTGTGAACTTATGTTGCACTATTCAAGCGCATAGGACTGCTTGCTTCTCTGGTTGCGTGAAACCCTTTAAATTAAAAAGCCAGGGGCGCTTGCATCGTATCTTTGCGATGTAGAGGGATTATTACCGTGGTGTTACGCAAATGGTCTGCCTGTTCCTCTGGTTGCATGGAGCCAAGAATAAAAGAGAAAAAAAGAAAATAACGCTTTACGGGGCTCAATCATTTCGGACTGCCAATATTTAACGCCCAAATGTTCTAGCACCAGGAGTATTTTACCTCTAGCCAGATTTAATCATGCGATTTTAAAGTGGACATACAAAGCCAGCATCTCTCCCCACATCGCATTTTGACATGAAAATAATTGAAACCTCACCACGCCCCAAAACAGATTTTTAAGGGTGATTACATTGACCCCTATACTACGACAGATACCAAGAGTAGTCTTGATAAAGGTGGACAATATAGTGAAAAACCACCGAAACGCGTTGACGCACCACTTAGTATAATTCATGACTCGGACATTTCTGTTGATATACTGTATTGTGGTGTACACAACTTAGGTGTCAGAAATAGAGTTTGAATATACACCCAGTATTGCACGAGTTCAATGTCTTACTGTTTTCTGTCTTAGTGTCTCAATTTTGCTGGTCAACATTGAATGTCAATTAATTTTTATTGTTTATCTCTTGTTTTAATTTGTTGTTGAGTGGTTCCTTTATTGTCTACTCTTTTAATGTTTGTATTACCAATAAATTGTAGGAATTCTTTTTATATACGTGAATCTTGTTATGATTTTAATTGTCTAGCTCAGTCAATTCAGTTTTGCTCAAGGGAATCTCTCCTTTTTGTCGGTTGGTTAACCCCATTTCCCTTGACTGTTGTTAAGGGGTACCTCTCACTTTTACCTCCTTTACCGAATCATCACCTGCATCGGAAATGGATCAATACCAGTCGGTAAGCCTGAAATTTACCGAATTTTGGGTTTACCGACCGGTAATTAGCCACCTATATCGGCCCCTAAATCCCTTCCACTAATCATCTTCAAGAGCTAACTGGCCATGCACTTCTCTTTGTAAGCAAACCATTTGATGCAAACTAATTTGGTGCCTATTCACAAAGCTTAGATGTGAGTAAATCTACACATGTAAGTTTAGTTTTACACATTTTAGTAACTTTACTACTTTGGAATATTCACCTTTTACAAGTGTAAAGTTTCTCAGAAGTGTAGACTTACATGTTTACATCAACGAAACAGGAGTGGGAGCCATTTTTAAGAATGTAACATCACAAAAGAAGCAGTAATAAGTCTAGAACTACAAATGGCCTGCTACTGCTATGGCAACACCCTCCCACAGAAAAAGATAGAGGTAGGATCTTAAAGTAAAACCTCTTACATTGAAAATTATCTAAAAATAAAAAAACATTATTTTAATTTATTTTTTTTACAATTATTTTTATATTTTATGAAGAAATGTGTTTTGAATTTAAACTTTAGAAAAATTATTTGAATTTAAATTAATACATTCTAATCAATACATTTTACTTTTTTGTTGTGTTCTACATTTTAAATAAATATATCAAATTAATTTAGAATTACTATTTAACATACAAATATTTGTACTCTTTTTTCAGTTTAATAAACTTTTTATTGAATTCACCAAATGGACATCCAGATCTGAGCTGGAGTACATTTTCTACTGTTTTGGGTCCTTTTTTTGGCCATAGTAACTTTAGAAGAGCAATTTGTGAATAACAAAGGGTTTACTCTTTTTTTTCACGTCAAATCTTATTTTTTATATCTTATTTTTTATTTATTATTAACATCAAACAGTCTTTGCTGTCCACAGGATGCCGCCTACACCCAAACCGGGCCAGCCACGTATATATGTAGGATTTGTCAAGAGCAGTGTGTACACAGCAAGTTGCCTACAACCCCTTCCGGCCGGCCACTTTATTCTACAGCTTCAGATGTCAAGGGCGATTAGCGATGGTACATCTTCATGCTTGAAGCGCGCAGAAAAGCTTTATCTCAATAAGCACAAAGTACAACATTTGCATATCAATGCCACTGACAGGAATTACACATGATTAAGAAACAGGAGTAAGCTTCACATTAACTATGTTAGCTACTACCTTGTCCATCACATGTTAGTGAGGTTTCTACAGGTCCTTATGCATGTGGCTTCAAGTAACCTTTCAAGTACTGATGCCTAAGTTCGAAATAGTACTGTCGTATGTAAACTTGAGACATCAAACAAGCAAGGTCTATGCAGCGCGCAGTGTGTCCCAGATGGAGGGCGCCCGCGCGGGTCAGCATCGCTCAGTGTGGGGAGAGAAGAGGTGGTCATCAGTAGCGCGCCGCAATCTCTGTAGTAGCGTAAACGTCTTATGTATCATTTTCTATCGAAGAGTTGGAGGACCCTAAGTTTTGGGGGGCTGAAGAATGTAAGTTCTATACACATGAGGTAATGTATCAGTGGCTTTCATATGAGCTGGAATTTCTTATCCGTGTTGGGTAAGCTGTGGGATAGTCGTTCCATTGCCAGGAGGAGCCATACCCGAGAAAACTATTGTGCCACAGAAGGGTGCAACGTTTGCTTCGACGCACATGCTATGAGTTGTTGTGCAGCCAGAAGTAGATTGCTTATAAGGGCCCAGTTGTCCTGGGTCATTGCTGTTATGCCAGGGGGCAGATACCCAGAATAATTGTGTGATACAGGTGCAGAGCTGGAAGCCTATGATGCCCTTAATATGCCCCAGGACTTCCTTCCAGTACGTAGCAATAACTTTGTAGGACCACCATATATAGCAAAATGGTTCCCTCTTCCTCCCCACAGTGCCAGCACATGCGAGGGACATTTCGATAAATGCTGCCCAAGCCGGCAGGTGTATAATACCATTGAAATATCAGTTAGTAATGCAGTCTTGCATAAAGAGAGGCTGCAATAGGTTTTAGGGATGTTCTGCCCCTGAGGTAGTATCATGCCACGCAGATTGTTATCTATGGGTGTGATTTGGAGTCGAGTGTTGCAGCACCTGATTGTTTCTCAAAAAGGTAGAAGGGGCAGGCAGCCGCAGAGTGGACCCAGGGTGTAATGCCCGATTACACAGTTGATGGTATTTTAGACGTGCGGTGGCTGGAAGAGTGAATCCGGCCCTCCAGTTTTCAAAGGACTTCATAGTGCCTCCAACAAAAAGGTCCCCTTGTGTCTGGCAGTCCCCTTTGCTCCAACTACAAAATGAGGGTACTGAGAGGCCTGGGGGGAAGTCCGGGTTGCATGTGATAGGGGCGTTAGGGGACGGGAACGTAGTTAGTCGCCTCTTCAGGCTACTCTGTCCCAGATTTCTAACATCATCCTAGGTGGCATGGCTACATATTCGCTGCACAGGCATACTCGCTTAGGCAGCAAGCAATGTCCCACAGAGGCCTGCATGCCACTGCACGGTCCATGTGGAACCAATGCTTTTCACGTTCGCGTACCACCCACTCGGAGATATATCTTAAGGTCACTGCCCAATATTATTCCAGAAGGTTTGGGCAGGCCAGGCTCCGTCGTTCACGTGGCCGCATCAGTAGCGAGTGAGCTATTCGAGGTTGTTTCCCATTCCATATAAAGGCACGGATGTCTCTCTGGAGGCAGTGTCCGGAATAGATAGAGCGCCTTAGGGAGGATGTTCATTTTAATGGAATTACTGCGCCCTAACCAGGAGACATGTAAACATTTCCACCTCTAAGGTCTGCAAGAATAAAGCGACGAAGCGAGGACTAGCTGGCACGTGACCAGGAGGCAAGCCTGGGATTGCTACGATGTCCTAAGTACTTGCTAGAGTCCGATGACCACTGACAAGGTACTGAACTCTGTAGCGTTGTCACATCTGGAGCCGGGATATTGAGCTTAAGCACAGATGACTTAGTCATGTTGATCTTAAAGCCAGATACAGCCTCAAAGGCCTGCAAACTTTCTACGATGCTGGAGAGTGATATGTCAGGCGGGGTCAGGGTAAGGAGGCGATTGTGTGCGAACAGATTGATTTTATGTACCAGGCCGCCAAAGGGTATGCTTTAATCCTATCTGAGTCTCGTACTCAGATGGCAAAGAGTTCGACTGCCTGCGCAAATAACAAGGGCGAGAGCGGGCATACCTGCCACGTGCCTCGGCGTAGAGATATCAAACTTGTGGCCTGTCCATTAACTCAGATGGAAGCTGTCAACGCTACGTATGAAGACATGACTTTGGTGATGGAGCCCTACCCAATGCCTATTTTTTGCAGTACCGCTTTAAGGTATGACCAGTCTACTCTATCAAATGCCTTTCAACGTCAAGCGAGAGAAGGCAAGCCGGGATGTCGAGTTGGCGTGACTTCTCCACCAAGTGTGCTATGCACCAGACATTATCTGCCCATGTCGCTGGCAAATAAAACCAACCTGGTCAGTACTAATGATGCCAGGGAGATACGGGTCCAGGCGGGTGGCTAGTATTTTAGTGAAAAGCTTGGCATCTGTGTTGAGAAGAGCTATTGGGCGGTATGAGGAGCACTGAGCTGGATCCTTACCCACTTTAAGTTTAAGAGAGATCTCTGCTGCAGCCATTTGTGTGGATAAGTTAAATAGATGCAAGAGATGGTTGTAAAGCTTGGGTAATAATAATAGGTGGTTGCAAACCACAGGAAGCCCATCTGGGCCGGGTGTTTTACCTAAATGGAGGCCACAGTCTGCAGCGTGCAGCTATTCTGCTGTGATGGGGCTGCATAGGAGGTCGGCATGGTGTGAAGGTTCCCAGTTGCATTCCTCAAGATAAGAGTGGACTCTTGTAGGGGAAGGATCCTCTGGGGAATATTACTGTTGGTAATAATTCTGGAAGGAGTCTAGCTTGTCCTTTTTCGCAATTGCCCATCCCGAGCTCCCAACCCGAATTTTAGCAATATGGGTCTTGACACGCAAGTGTCGCAGCCTACGGGCCAAAAGCTTGCTCACTTTATCTCCACCCTCGTAGTATTGCTGTTAAAGAGACAGAAGGGTTCGCTCTGCTTTGCCTGTGCAGTGAGTGCGCAATTGGCCTCACAACAGAGCTAGCTGTCACTTGGTCCATTTATATGGAGAGCTTAGATTCCACTACTCTCGCCTCCCATCTCAGTGTGACAATAATGGTCGTTATTGTGCCCCTGACAGTAGCTTTAAATCCATCCCAAAGTGTATTTAGGAAGACCTCATGGAGCGCATTAAGCTGGAAATAATCAGTGATTTCTTTACTTATCTCCTCGACATCCACAGGGCCGTGCAGAAGGTGCAGAGGTAGTTGCCAGCGCGGGCGGCTTCAGGGTGATCTGCCCCAGCACCCCAGGTAAGTTCTAGGTGGTGATGGTCTGAAATAGAGATGTCTGAAAGTTCTGCCATGCGCAGGTAATGGAGGATAGAGGGGGTGACAAAGGCATATTCTATGCAAGAGTAGGAAGTGTGTACATGTGAGTAGAAGAAGTAGACCTGGGCATCTGGGTGCTTATAACACCATGCATCTATCAGCCCGCGGTCCTCAATGTCTCTCTTTAAGCTTGCAGACATAGCCTGAGTGTTCTGGAATGTTACACCACTTCGGTCTAAGGATGGGTCCCACAACAGATTGAAGTCCCAGCAGACTATAATCTCTTCCTCTACCCCGTCTAGTCGCTCTCGCAAGATGTGTCTGATGTACGTGTCTTGGGAAGTGGTCAGGCATAGAGGTTGAGTAATGCCAGTTTGCGTTTTCCCCGGAGTAGCTGTAGAGACAGGTAACGACCCTCCTTATCCTGGATCTCTTTTACTAATGAGATATAACAGTTAGCCTTTCAGAGGATGCCCACTCCTAGCGTTCTGGAGGTTGTGTATGCCCAGTGCTGCTTAGGGTAATTCAGATGTGTCATATAGTGGAGATCAGCCCTCGTTATCTGGGTTTGCTGAAGCATAAGGATGTCTGGGTCATGCTGCAGTATATAATGCCAAATCTGCTTTTGCTTGTTTGGGGATTTTAAGCTCCACACATTTAATGAGAGCAGCTTAAGATCGCCCATGGTAGGTGGAGTGTCAAGGGGTGTGCTGAGGGAGTTGCATGCATAAAATGGGATTTATCTGTCTCAACAACATTCCCTGGTCTTCATTTCTGGCATCGACAGTCCGTTCAAGGTCTTCCACCCTGCCCCTAATTTCAGACAAATCTCTCTGAATGTCGCGTAGACCAAATTTAAACTCTTCTTTGAGTGAGGAGATGTCCGTTCAGATTTCTTGTAGAAAGCGGTCCATGTTCCCCTGAGTAATCGGAGCAGAGGAATTATCTCTGTTGCTCCAGGTGAATGTACCGGGTGGGCCGCTGCATCTGGCTGCGATGCCTTATTCCAGAGAGAAATCACAGAGTTGTCTTTGGCTGCTTTGGAGTGTGGCATAGCAAGCTCCCTAGAGGCGCAGGAGTTTGCCCCTCCCCAGTGTAACGGCTGTCGTAGGGGCCTGCTCTGTTTGGGATTGTATCCGGGGTTAAGACATGTAGGTTACTCCCTTGAAATTGCTCTGCCACTGGTTCCGCTTCCCACAGTTCTGACTTGCATGGGACGCCAGGGTTCTCCTCAAACAGGCCAGTGAGCAAGGGCGCCCCTGCCTCCGATGTGCAGTCTGGGGACCAAGATGTTTGAGAGTAGGTCACTCCCCTAGGGTTGCAGCCTATTCCAGTTGGTGTTCTAGCAGGCCAAAATGGCACCCGCAAAGCTTGTCACCTCGGCTCACCGCTAAGTCCCATGGGGTGTTGGAGAAGGTGAGACTGCTCCTGGTAGGGTTCACAAACTAGTGCTACATCCTTTACGAGGGGCTACTGGCTAAGAGATAAGGGGGCGACCATTGTCAGGTGTTCAACTCTTGGGTTATCCTCTTACAGGGGTCTCAGAAGCCTGCCCTATCTCTGTGGTGTGTACTTCCAGGTTTCCCCACTTGTGACCGTGCACTAGCCCCAGCTCTGCTCTACTGCCCTTACCCTCTAGCTTTGTGGGACCCCGGGTGCAGCTCAGCACACGAGAGCGGGCCCACTGCTCCCGGTGATCCAGGCAATAAGAATCGTCTATTCCCAGTAGGCCAAGGTGATCTGCCCATAGTGAGCCGCCCTGGGCCCCAGTGTCGGCTCCTCTCGGTTCTCGCCACCAGCACTACTCTTCCTGTCTCATGTCTACCCGGACAATGAGACACACACTCTGGGTTCGCAAAGGTCCGGCTGCCCACTGCACCTCGAGAGACCCATCCAGAGACAGGCTATGCCCCGGTAGCGTCCCAGCTCTATGGTGATTTTAAGCGTTGGGGTCCCGGCCTCAGCTACCTCGCAATGGCTTCAACGCTGCTGTCTACACCTGCCCCGCCTCCACCTCAGCGCTTACCGGCGGGGGAGTGGTGCCACCGTCTTCCATGCAGAATCCCCGAATAGGCCACTATGGCAAAAGGTAAGGGGAATTCAACCCCTGCAGCTCCTGAAATCACACTCAGCACACCGTTCCCGGGAGATGCAGGCTACGCCCCCAGGGAAGGATGACAAGTTGGTCCTCTGTGTTGGAGCGGATCAGGGCCAAGCCCGGACTCCAGCGTTGCTGACAAAAGCGGGCGGGCACCCGTGCTGTACTGGGCAAGTCTCTCTCAGAGGTTCAGGGCAGTCTTTGACCAGAAGCGGTGTGGCAGTCCCCAAGAGGTAAGGTGAAGTCTGTCCCTTACTGCATCCGCCAGCAGATCTCAACCACTTCCAGTTCTGATGTTTAGCTCTCAGAGGGCAAGGAGCTCATTTCCAAGATGGAGGGGTGGTGTAGTGGGGAAGGCGAGCTCTATGGCTCTGGACGGTTCCAGTGCATCAGCAGCGAGGCTTAGGAACTCCTTCACAGCACAGGGCAGCCGTCCCCGCAGAAGTGGTGCGGTAGTCTCCGTAAACAAGATGGCACCCACCCCACGTTGCCGCCTCCACTGGGTCTCCGGCCTCTCTGGTCGCTGCAGGTCAACTTGCAGTGGGCTCCCACTCGCCTTGGCAGTTGCCGGGTGAGGGCTGATGAGTTGGTGGCACCTCACCAGTAAATAGCTTCTTAACGGGCCTCAGGGAGACAAAGAGTGTGTCTCACTCTATTGCCTCCCTGGCCACGCCCTCGGTTTACTCTTTTTACCCCTCCTTACTCCTCCCTTAATCTCTCCCCATTAGTAGCAAGTATTCCCCATTTTCCTGCCACACATCCTGTTCTTCCCACATTTACTACTAACAATTATATCTATGTGTGCAGAAATTCCCCTGTCGGGCTGAAGATCTACAAATAGACAAATACAGTAGAGTTGGAACCTCCACACATAGGTTTGCGAATAACATTTTAGTACATCAATAGTACTACTGTAGTACTACTAAACGTACTACAAACGTACTACAAAATTCAACTTGGGAATAGGTACCATTGTTTTTAATCTTTGTAAGTTAGATACACTTCACAACAAAACCACATATGGGAAAAAACTTTGATATTTTGGATTCTGGACTATTACATTACCCTCCAGCAAGTCTGCCAGAGAACCCATGTTCCTACTGAAAGCTGTGCAGCATTAAGCAATGGAGCTAATATGTGGCATATATGTGCTTTGATAATATAACCATGATTCTACCCTAAATGACTAGTCTGTCGGCACTCTCAGGTACCTAGTAAGCAACATCTCCTTCTAAGCTGGTTACCAGGTTTGGGCAGCAAAGATAAATGTCATCATAAAATCACCCAAGAGTACTTGCAACGACTCTACTTATGGACATTTTCTGCTGGGAAGATCAAAGTTAAACCCTGTAATTTGTGAATTGTTTTGGATCAACTGCTAGAAAAGGGCCTCTCACAGTAATACCTAATACCCTTTTCCTCTTCTTCAAGAGCCTCCTTTTTTCATTACACTCACCGCCCTTTGAGTCAGCCTTTCCTGAACTCAGGACATGCCACATATTCTTACTTCCAATTCCCCTTACCTCTGACCCCATTAATATAGAACTGTTCATGGCACTGTAAACTTTGACTCCTGAGTTGGGTGGAATCCTACCCCTTAACTACTTACACTTCCAAATATTGACTATAAATCAAAGGACACAACAACTCAATTAGCAACTTCACTCTGAACTTACAAAGGCAGCACTCAGACGTCGTTCTGTCCCATATTCTCCCCAAATTCCACTAACATCCAAGAAATAAGTCCCACCGTATTCATCTTTGTTTGGACACCTATATAATGGTGTCCCCATCATAGATTTTTATTTATTTATTAGAATATATACAGCTCATTTATCCAAAGTACTACTGCAAACATAAGTACACTACAGAATTCAAAGTGGATAACATAGAAAAACTTTCTGAACTATAAGAAAGGCAACCCCTATGTAGCTACCAGGGAAAACATCACAAATTAACCATCTCTCCAACTCTCCGTCTAGAGTCACTAACAATCTTACTATCAATAAACAAACAGGACATTTTGTGACAAACATCTCATCGATGAGGATAACTTTTGAAAATAATTTCTATCGGTTTTATTCATTTTATCTCCTTTGTCTTATTCAAAATTATAACAAACCCAAAAGTGTAACTCTGACATTGGCTCTCTCACAGATCATCTCAAACAGATCATTTGGCTTTTATTTGTCCGTATCCTTGTAGCCTAAAACATTACTGTAAAAAATGGGTTATTACTAGGTCTGGGCAGAATTTTAATTACGCCAGAGTAATCAGAGTAATTTGGGTATTTCTGCATTACTCTTTGACATGGAATTACTGATGATTACATGATTCCTCATCACATAATTAAGAGTAATTTGAGGGGAAACACATTTACAGAACACAAGTGGCCACTCACTCTCACTATTTGTGTTCTGTTGCATTGTAGCATTGTTTCTTGGAGCCAAATGCATCCTTGCAATCATTTTGGATGTGGCAGTGCATTTTGAGCCAAGAAAATAGTGCTAAACGTCGGGAGTAAGTTGGGGTAAAATTCTACACCAAGAGCACCTTTGGCTAGCGGCTGCTCGCCGTCGCTATTTGTGTTTTTCTTTTTTAATCCTCTTTGTGTTCTTTTGCATTTTTCACTATTTCTCAACACAAAATGCATCCTTGCATCCATTTTGGATTTAAAGGGTCATTTTTGCAGTACGAAATAGCTCTAAACACAGAGGGGCATATTCTCAAGGATTTATCGCCGAGTTACAGGCACTTTATCACAGCTAAATAGGCGATAAATTCAAAAGCTGGTGCTAACACCCGATATCACCAGTTTACCTGTGATAGCAGCCACTAAACACATCGCCACAGATGACCCCAACTATCGCTAATGAGATGCAGAGTAGGCGTCCCCGTGCAAAAGGCTGCGACAACAAGGCACCGCAACATTCACAACGACCAGCCAGATCGGCGATAAAATAACAAAACAGGCGATAAGCCTGCTCCGACCTGGTGTAAAGTCGGACAACAACCTGCATCAGAAAAGGGAGCCCAGCCCAGAACCACACCTGAAGATCAACAGATGCCATAGAGCTACTGATCATGCAGCTCTGAGCCCCAACAGGGCCACAACACCCACTGCCACCACTCCCAGGCCCACCACACCCCCCGGTACCCCTCCGCCACATCCCTGGACTACCAAAGAGGCAGAGCTGACAAAGACAGCAGAACTTCAGCAAACGCACCAGCCTCATAGACTTAACACCAGAGAATGTCATTGCCCACTACAGGCTCAAAAGGACAACCATCCTCCACATCCTGACCATCATTGCCCACAGGCTGACGGTACCAACAGAGCGGACAACCAACATCCCACCTCAGACAAAGCTGCTGGCTGTGCTGCACCTGTTGGCCTTTGGTACCTTCCAACTAACAACCGCCAGAGTCGGAGGAGTCTCACAGCAAGCCCTATCCAAGTTCCTCACACATGTCCTGGATGCCATCATCAGCTTGGTACCCCAGTACCTATGCTTCCCCCACACTGCGTAGGAACAGCTGGAGACCAAGCAAGGCTTCTACGCCATAGCTGGAATCCTGCACATGTTGGGGGCAATTGACTGCATACAAGTCCTACTTGTGGCACCTGCCAACACTGCACACAATTACCGCAACAGAAAGCACACGCATTCCATCAATGTGAAGGCAATAGTGGACCACTGAGGACTCTTCACCAATGTTGTATCCAACTACCCAGGCAGTGTGCATGATTCCTTCATCTTCCTACATCTTCTGACAGTCCATCATCAACCAGCGCTTCCAGGATGGCACCTGTGGAAATGTATTGCTCGTTGGTAAGTACCAAATGAACACACCACACACCTCAACTCCACAATCATGCAACTCACAACTCTGGGAATGCACATGTTACAAACTCATATACAACATGCTGAACAACATGACTGTCCACCATACACAACAGCACAACGTACCGCGGTAACCTGGGCTAGCCATGTACATAAACCATCAACGACATGACACCTCAGTCACACATTAGCAGAATGTGGGTAGAGGTGGGAACCAGGCATGTGCGAAGAAGGCAAGTGACATATGAATGAGAATGTACACAATGTCAAGTGTGGCGTGGATGTGCTGGACAGACTGCAGTATGCAGACCACAGACATATCTATGTCGACATATACTGCTGGTGGTGGTAGTGTAGTGAACAATAGACGCAACCATGTCATCCCAGACAGTGGGGAAGATCGTGGAAATGTTACATCCCCTCTGTAAGCGTGTGCGGAGTGGGCTGGCCCGGCGTACGCTAGGCTAGCTTAGGGGTGTGAATAAAAAGCACATAGCCCTGGGCTTGGGTCTCTTCCAGAATAGCCAAAGTGTCTGCCAGGGTGGTGCCTCTCACCCCGCCACAAGGCCGATGCTGTGAGCGGCGGTGCCTGCGATTCTGTGCACCTACCACAGCCCGGGCTGGTGGTCCCTAAATCAGTCCTGTCCGCCCCTGCCCTTCCAGGCCTCACTGCTCACCTGCAGACACCGGAATGTGTCACGTAGGGCCAACCACGTGCCGGTGCAAGCTACAAGCCTGAGGCCTGCGACCTTGGCAGCCTCCTCAGACCATCACGTCCCCCGCGAGTGGGGGCCACAGTACTCCTTTCTCGTTGATGTACTCCACCAGTATACACAGCGGACAAGTAGGTCACACATTTGGAACTAAGTCTTGATTACACAATGGCAGAGTACATATTTTATGTCAGAGTTTATATCACCATACTCCCTTCGATGTGGTGCCACCAACTCTGTGCATAGCATTCCAACCACACGTGTCTGTGGGCCCTTGCTGACTTCTGCCATCGGTCTACACTGCGGTCCAGCAGGCCTCACACCAATCAGGTTCGTACCAGGCAGGACACGGCATTTTCGCAGGCTGCACACCCACTCAGCTCTGGTGCCTCTACCTTCCGAAAACCACAAATCATGTGATAGAGTTCCAGGAGGAGCTGGCTGAACAGCGGTTGACCCACGCTAACCGCTGCCTCCGGCCTACACTGCGGACAAGTAGGTCACACATTTAGACTGAGTCTTGATCTGTTCATGGCAGAGTTCATATCACAGTATGCAAGGAGAGGAGTAAGAGGAAGACGCAGTTCGGTCCAGAGGAAAAAAGGATCTCCGTTGTGGAGGTAATCAAACACCACCAACAACTGCACTGGTGCCACTAACTCTGTGCATTGCAAGACGACGACACATGGCTGTGGGCCCCTGCTGACCGCTGCCTCCGGCACACACTGTGGTCGAGTAGGTCTCACAATTGGAACAGAGTCTTGATCTCTTCATGGCAGAGTTCATATCATTGTACAGGCTTCATCGCAGACTGCATCCCCTTCCAGCACTGTTGCCACTGACTCTGTGCCCCGGAAGTCATGGACACTCTCTGGTTGCACTGGGGTGGCGTCAAAGTCTATGGCCTGGGGGTTGTCTTCATCATCATGTAGCTGATACTGACATGGTGGTAAAAAGAAATCTGTAGCATTCTACTCCTCCATTTGCCTGTTTCTGCTTGCTTCTGCCCTCTGCATCATGCCCTGGAAGGACACCTTCCGCTGTCCCCCGTAACACTCCACGACATTCTCCATGGACATCAACGAGGACCCGCTCAGCTCTCATACCCCTACCTCAGTGCACTGCAAGTCACAGTCCCGTGGCGGTGTGCCTGTGCCAGCCGCAGTGCATCCGTGGCTACTAACTCTGTGCAGCTCAAGTCATTGACCCTAGCTGTTTAAACTTTGAACTTCTGATTGTCTGATCACTGTTGTAGTTGTTGGTAGCACCAACCAACCCCTGAGGGGTGGCTTACACTACCCAACACCCATCCAGCACAGGCATCACTGGACAGGTGACCCTGGCAATAAAAGGTGCTGGGCGCACGTGCCCATAGCCAGTTCCACAAACTATCTCAGTGTGTCCATGTGGTCATTTTGTATGCAGTAGGGCCCCGGGCCATTCCACATCACATTGTGCTGTGTACAGGGGGCGCAACCTTGTCACCTCAGGCAGTGGGGTAGACATGGGACATGAAGCTGTACAGCAGTACAGCGTAGGGGTGTGGTTATTCAACACATGGCTCTGAGCGTGGTTAAGTTTAGGCCTTGCCAAGAAAAAGTAACTATTGCGTGTGTCTCTGTTGTAGTGTCTGCACCACCCATCCCGCAATCGACAATGTTGCTATGTAGCATGCCCCCGGAGTCCGGGCTTGGTCGAAGTGGTAAATGAGGGAGCGCAAGCCCGCTCGGGTCAGGGATCATGCATGCCAACTGTTGTGTGTGGCGCTATTACCGCAGCATAAGCCAAAGGTCTACCCTCAAACGAATGGCAAGTTCAGCCCTGCATGAACTCTACATCTTTGTCGCCCTGTCCTCACCATAGGCCTGCACACACATGGCCACCCGCCTTCAGCACACAACATCACTGTGTTGTTGTCAGGCTTGTGGACATGCACAGACAGGCATGACAATGGTGTGCCGTAGGGGTGCAAGTGATGCAACTGCACTGCGCACACTAGTGAATAGGCTCGGGGGGAGGGATGAGCAGCAGTGAGGCTACGTAATACACATTGATGCCGCTAATTTGCAGCAAGCATTACATGTCATACAGGAATCACTGAGTCACACATATCACACACCAATGAACCAGTGAGCCTGTCATCATGCAGTACGAAGTATTGACTCATGTCTCTCTGCACTGACACAGGTGATCAAGGATATGCACTCTGCGCTTGGATGATGACCCCCCTCTGAGCCCCTAACACACAGGCCCAGAGGTAACCCTGGGCGTAGTTTGTGTAGTAGCGCTAGGCGTCGTGCACTTCGCACTACCTGAGCTACGCAAACTGCATAGTGCACTGTGCAAAATGCTGCTCACACTGATTGCACAGTGCCGGACGCTTGTCTGCACTGTGCAGTCAGTGCAAACCGCATCTTGCATAGTGCAAGTGGTCGTTTTCTGCCCCTCGAGTAGATTTCTACTTGAGCGGCAGCTTTCTTAACGCGGACAGGTAGTTTCTCATCGCGAGCGGTCATGAGCATACGCGACCACTCGCAATGAGAAACCTGACCTCCTGCATTGAGAATCTCGCCGGGAGGTTTATTTTCCACGCTCATGATCTGCAACTTGATGTTGCTGATCGTGAACGAGGAAAAAGTCTCGCCGGGATGTAATTTTGCTTGCTTGCGGTCGCCAACTTGACGTTGAGGACAGCGAGCAAGTAAACAAATTGACCGCTATGCGTGTTTGCACTGTGCAATGTGTAATTCGCATAGTGCGAAGTAGCGCAAACTTTGCAAACTACGCGAGCGAAGTACTTCGTCCAGGGTTACCCAGAGGCAGTACAATGCAGCCCACAAACGCACCAGGGGCATCGTGGAATGCACATTTGGCGTGTTGTAGTCACGTTTCAGGTGCCTGGACATCACAGGTGGAAGGCTCCTGTACAGCCTAGACATTGTGTGCAAGATGATTGTAGTATGTTGTGTGAAGCACAACATATGTGCTCGCAGCAATGCCCCATGGATACAAGTGCCATTGCATTGCAGAGACTATTGCATTGTACTGCCGTGTTGAGAACACAACGTTAACACTGCATTATTTTTCCGCGATAGACTGCGATATGAAGAGTTGCGTTAAGCTAATTTGGTGGTAATTATCACACGCTCTTGAGAATATCCCCCAGAATTTCTCTTTCTAGGTAATTCTGTGTGATTATACCACATTGAATTACACATGTTACATCTAACCCTAGTTGTTACTTGAGGGGGTGGCTACCACCTTAGGTAATAATCACAACCCTTGTCAGGGTGAACTGTCAAGTCACTTAATTAACCTGAGCTCAAACTCCTGGTGGGTATGGCACAGAGCAGACAGACTTAAATTAGAGCAATTTGTAAAGTATTTATGCAGTACCAAAACTGTAATAAAGTTAAACTATGACAAAATAAAAATTCCAAACCAAATTAGAACAATAGAGCAAATGTTAATAAATACAATGATACCAAAACAACAAATATCCAAAAAGGGGAAACAGAAATATGAATTTTAAAAGTTGCAAATAAAAATGTCACTAAAAAGTGTTGAGCGCCAACTTCAGTCAAGTGGTTGCAGTAAACCAGGACATAAGCGTGAATCGAGGCCAGACCGAATGGAGCATGGCTCAGATATAGAAACCAAGCTGGACCTGGGCAGAGGATTTACCTTGGAAATTAGCCTCAAAAATGGAAGTCCAAAACCTTCAGCAGGACAAGGTAGTAGGCTGCAGCCATAGAGCCCTCCACTAAGTTGGATAGCCCTTGGAAGCAGTCCCAGTGAAGCAAGGAAACTCAAATTTTGTGGCCAGGAAAGTCCTCTCATTGGACAGATACTTTTGGCACCTACGCCAGGTCAAGAATTAGACACTGCCACTTAGTTACTTATTTTAGAGCTCAGAATCCTTCAGCAGGTTGCAGGCTGTAGCCAAAGAGGGCTCCACAAGGCCGGATACATCCTTCACAAGGTCCTACTGAATTGGATTTGCAACTGCAGAGCAGCTTCAAGTGGGAGAACCTGCATTTTTAGCGTTGCCGATGCACCTAGGGTGGATCAGCTTGGCAGGCTGGTCCCACTCGCCTGAAGGTCTTTAAGATGAAAAAGTAACTGGTTTTCAGGGGTGGTAGGAGTTCTCGTACAGCCAAGGGTTGCAGGACCTCAGGAACAGCACTTAGGGGTTATGAACCACTCCAGCAGAGGCCGTCAGCATGCTCCCTGGCTGGTTCAGTTGCGACTGGTCAGCTTGTCAGTTGCAGGTAAAGGCCACATGTAGCTTGGTCCTGCAGCTTGAACAGGAGGCCAGCCTTCTGACCCTTGTAATGCCCATCTTTGTCCTGGGTACAAGAGAGGGAGCAATCCAGTCTTCTAGGCTCTTCTCATGTCTCACACAGCAGGTTCAGTCCTCTTCTGATCTTCTTCAGGTCTGGGAGTGATTTGAACTAGATGCCTGGAGATGACACATTTATGCCTGGCAAGCTAGTGTGTGGGAATGACTGCTGGAAATGACCCCTGGGTCTGCCATACCCAATGGCGTCAACCCACTTTACAAAAACAACAGGTGATGGACCGAATGAGGATCAATGTCACACATTCAACCCAGTCAAAAGATCTGGGTCCTAATCCATCGTTTTTTTGCACTCCACACCACCCTGGGTTAGACAATGGCGATATGCAAATCAGCTCTGACCCTGTGCCCCATGGGAACAGTCCAGTCCGAACTACAAAAGCCATGTCCTTCCCAGAACGGAATCAAGCATCCGAGGACCGGACCGGTTTCGAGGTAACACCTCTCATCAGCCCGGCTAGCTTGACTCCAGTGGTGTGGAGTGCCTGGGACCCACGTCTGGGCATCCCCAGTACACTTATAGCGAGTTTGCAAAAACAACAGGTGATGGACCGAATGAGGATCAATGTCACACATTCAACCCAGTCAAAAGATCTGGGTCCTAATCCATCGTTTTTTTGCACTCCACACCACCCTGGGTTAGACAATGGCGATATGCAAATCAGCTCTGACCCTGTGCCCATGGGAACAGTCCAGTCCGAACTACAAAAGCCATGTCCTTCCCAGAACGGAATCAAGCATCCGAGGACCGGACCGGTTTCGAGGTAACACCTCTCATCAGCCCGGCTAGCTTGACTCCAGTGGTGTGGAGTGCCTGGGACCCACGTCTGGGCATAACTACAAAAGCCATGTCCTTCCCAGAACGGAATCAAGCATCCGAGGACCGGACCGGTTTCGAGGTAACACCTCTCATCAGCCCGGCTAGCTTGACTCCAGTGGTGTGGAGTGCCTGGGACCAATGAACATGTGATACCAGTGGGTCACTGGGACCATCCCCTTGGGAACACCTTTTACTCCTCTTAGCAAGTGCCTGGGACCCACGTCTGGGCATCTTGGAGTCAAGCTAGCCGGGCTGATGAGAGGTGTTACCTCGAAACCGGTCCGGTCCTCGGATGCTTGATTCCGTTCTGGGAAGGACATGGCTTTTGTAGTTCGGACTGGACTGTTCCCATGGGGCAACAGGGTCAGAGCTGATTTGCATATCGCCATTGTCTAACCCAGGGTGGTGTGGAGTGCAAAAAAACGATGGATTTGGGCCCAGATCTTTTGACTGGGGGAGTGTGTGACATTGATCCACATTCAGTCCATCACTTGTTGTTTTTGCAATTGCCGCCCTAAGTGCGCTGGGGATGCCCAGACGTGGGTCCCAGGCACTCCACACCACTTGGAGTCAAGCTAGCCGGGCTGATGAGAGGTGTTACCTCGAAACCGGTCCGGTCCTCGGATGCTTGATTCCGTTCTGGGAAGGACATGGCTTTTGTAGTTCGGACTGGACTGTTCCCATGGGGCAACAGGGTCAGAGCTGATTTGCATATCGCCATTGTCTAACCCAGGGTGGTGTGGAGTGCAAAAAAACGATGGATTTGGGCCCAGATCTTTTGACTGGGGGAGTGTGTGACATTGATCCACATTCAGTCCATCACTTGTTGTTTTTGCAGTCAACCCACTTTAGGCATTTTCAAGATACTAAACTTGGGCTCTCATGGCTAGGGATGTGTGTGGCGAGTGCACTATGGTAATCCTAATGTCCTCCCACATCTAACACTAAAATTGGGTTTCAGGCAGTCCCTGTACCCACAACAACCTCATAGACAGAAGCACATTTAATTTTTAATAACTGGCTGGCTGAAGTATGAGAGCAAAAATGCAAATTTAGGTCGCTTCTGGGGACTTCAAGCAGAGCAAAGGTAGATCTCTAAAGTTACTTTTTCCGTAATAATTTGAAAAAATCGGAATTTCCAATTGAATTGGACTCTGAATAACTATTAAAAGTAGTTGAATAATTATTTTTTCTAGCTAATCTAAAATACAGTGTTAGTTTTCTTAATATTGCATCACAGTGCTTTCCTACACTGCTACGGTGAAAATAGTTTTATGGGGGGTTTCACGGTAAAGACATGTTTAAAATTAAACATTTACATGTCTCACTTTTAAATACCATGCAGCCTGCTTTATGGGCAATAAGGCTGAGACGCCTGCGGGCAATTGTTTGCGCTTCACAAATGCTAAAAATAAATAAATAAAAATAAATAAATTACTAAGGGGTGGCTTATAAACATTTAAAAGGAAGTTTTAGGCCTGTCATAAGGGGTTATTTTGGCACATCAAAATTGCAGGTAAAACCTGCACTACAGAGCTACTGCTGGCAGGCTTACATCCATTTCTACACTATCACTGTGGTGGATAGGTGCTGCAGTCAGTCCACATGTGACATTTAAAACATCAATACACCTTGGTACCATATACTAGGGACTTATGTGTAAGTTACATACGCCAATTAGGTGTATATCAATGTTATTATGTTGAAATGAGGAGCACAAGCACGTTGCTTCTGGTAGCAGCTGCAAGTTCAATGGGCAGCAAAAATAGATTTTATTGAAAAGGCAATACAAATCTGGGGTAACCCTGTGATGTAGGGCGGATGAAAGATGTCTCACACTCACATACTCGCTGACTGCCTTGCTTTCAGATAGTTTCCAGTCCCAGTAGAGAAGCTTGCATAAACTCTGCGGTATCTGGTAGAATAAACCTTTGTCGCACACACATTCATCCTTGTAGGGTATGTGCTTGAATCCTGGCACTCCCGTCTATCATAGCCTTGTCCAAGCTAATTCTAGTGACTGCTCACTGTATAAAATGGATTAGCATTCACACGTTCCTACATCCTGTACACTCACCGAGACCTACTTACTCAAAACTGCTTGACCCGTCATCTCCTGCCAAGGCAAAACTCACATTTCCTCAGGCCCTTAAAGCAGAAAAATAACAGTGCACAGACTTCACTTTTAGGGGCATATTTACAAGCTAAGTGGAGAAGCGTGCCATTAAGCCAAGAATGCTAACGTTGCGTCCATCACTTTAGAAACGCTGGGCTGCACCATATTTACAAGCATATGGTGCAGCCCTGCGTTTCCCCCTTCTCTGGCACAAAATTTACCTGCCTAGCTCCAACGCAGGCACCATTTTGCTATAGTACAAGTGTGCTTGCGTTGAGGGGAAGGTTGTTTATGGGTAGGAAGATATCCCTTCCTGCACCTAAACAATCTTTAAGTGTCGTTTTGTAGCTTCTATGTGTGTTGCGCATTGCAGCACACATAGAAGTTGCAAAACGTCATTTTTTTAAATGATTGTTTATGTGCAGGAAGGCACACCTTCCTGCACATAAACAATCAATAATGTGTTGTTGTGTCTATGTGTGCTGCACAGCGCAGCACACATTGAATCAGCAAAAACGAGGAGAAAGTAAACATTTTCCCTGGTATTAATTTTGGCGCTGCCCCATGTTTACGCCACCCTTGTAAATATTGGGCAGCGTCAAAAATCAATGGGTGTTGCTGTGGGAAGCCAACAGCAACACCCATTGCCCTCCCGTTTCACGCAAAGTATCGTGTGAAAGGGTGCCTTATTTACAAGGCAGCGTTAACCCATGTTAAGTGGCTTAACGCTACCATAGAAATCAGGCAAAGTCTCTACCGCCACCTCAACATTCTGAACAGTGACATTGTGGTGGCGATTGGGGCTTGTAAATAGGCCCGTTAGTTTTAACTGTGCTAACGCTGTCTGCCCTGTGTAGCAGGTTGAGAGGTGGGCCGTGCTTCTCTCCAGTTTTAGTGGAGAAGTATATCCCTTCTTGTTGGCAGTTTGCGCTTCTGCTGTGCTTGGTGCCCTCCGTGCAAGTGTTATCCAGTGCCACTTGGATTCCAGAAGGTTTCCAGGTGCTACTTGGAGTTTGTCTCAGACTAACCATAGCGCATGCTTGTTACATAACTTGTATGCTTACTATACTGATGTTTATTATCGACCTTCTATGCAACATTAAAATGAAGGCTCGCCCGGGTTTGCGTCAAATCTGCCCACTGGTGACGTCACGGATCCTGGCTGGTCTTGACAAACCTATAATTTTAAATCAGTTCCATTCTGCTGTCTATTGATTGACTTTTGCTTCAAAATCAGTTTTTCATTCGTCTGAAATGTATATTTTGTTTTGTCTCTTAATATTTTTGTGCTCTAACTTGTGATTTGAGTGTCTTATTGTTAGGGGCAATTCTATATCTAGATTCTCTTTTTTACCTTAAAACGTATCTGTTGCTAAATCCTCTACCAACGTAGGACAGGCTCGCGCTGCACAAAATTGCCCAAATACATTTTCACAAAATGATCGTCGGGATACTGTGGTACTGCACAGTTCTTTAAATGCCTTTGGCAGCCTTTGCGGCTGGCAGGGACAGGAGGTAATGACCGGGTAAGGTTCGCCAAATGATATTTGAATATCATGAGAATGACTGCCGGTAATGTTGATAATTGCCCAGACATTTCCGTTACATTTTACAGACATCGAGACTGAAAATGCGAGGAAAAATGAATTTATTCTTTGAAATATGATTTAGGAGAAATCATTTTTTTCTTTTCTTTTTTTTCTCTCTTCTTTTCTTATCTTCGGTACGGTTTAAACCCAAATTGTGCACGTACCTAAACGTAGTGGAATTTTCTAGCAAAACATCACATTTAAAGTAAAACATTTTGAGGTGGAGGTTGAAGAACTAAACTTTATGGGCAGATTAAACAGCATGTGCCATGTCAAAAAAAGCCTTTGATTCAGTAAATCTATTTATTTAAAGTTGTTTATGTATACTTTATCAATGGTTAGGCATGAAATTGTAAGATGTTTGTATGCCGTCATGGTATTTATTTTTTTCTTTTTGATACAAGTTCACGTTATTAGGCCACTCAATGGGAATTTGTTACATCAGTAATGAAAATAAATCTGTACAGAGCCTGGCAACATAAAATAATCACTTAGTCGGGCTCGAATATCAATGGGAGCTTTCATATTTTAGAACTCCTGTGTTCTGGTCTTTTTGTTGATTTTTCAAGATGCTATTTTTCTTCATTACGAACCTTTGATAAGGCCTGTAAAGGCCGCAGAGGATGTTTGGAGGTCTTCGCAGCGCGCCAGCAAATGGAGAACATATTACTACTTGACTATAGCGAGCTCCAGTGTCATCATACGGTTCTGTACACTCACAATTTCAAAGTGGGCACTATTGAGAGGAATAAACAGAATATACAGAAAATGGAATCAAAGCATAATTGCCTGCACCAGTCTTAAAGTCCCTATCAGTATTAAAGAAACAAAGGTGCAAGACACGGGCTGGAAGTACAATTCCCTATACCTCCTTAATTCAGAAGCTGATTCAAAGAACCTAGCATTCCTCAGTATACAAACACATAATAGCCCGGCACACTCTGTGTAAAGCGCTTTCCAGATCCACGTGAGACGGACACTATTGAGGACCTTTTCTGCGGGACCGGAATTACTTCATCCGGGACACTGTTTCTTATCAGAGATTCTTTACCTGTCAATACCACATCCAGTATACGAGGAAGTGCACTAACTTAAAATAAAAAAATCACCAATTATGAATATATGAAAGATTATCAATTCGAATATTCTGTATTTACATTTCAAGCCCTGAAGAAGTCCCTGGATGGGACGAAACGCGTTGGCGGTTTCAAAAGTGGCGTTTTCAAAAGTTTTTAAAGAATGAAAAATAAAGAAAGAACTGAAATCGAACATCGACTCCTCTTTGGTACAAATTCCTTTGAACTGTTTTTGAATTTGTAACAATTTGTATACAGGGTGTGCCGGGCTATTATGTGTTAGTATACAGAGGAATAAACAGAATCAGTGACAGCTGGCATGTCCCGAGGGTAGTGGGGCAGGTAGAAATAATAATAATAAAAATAATAATAATAATAATCCATTAACACCTTAGCTGCGTGTAAACATTTCTCCCCAGTGCTGCGCTGTCCATTAGAACTAGTGCTGAATGGACGTTCAATGGTCGTGCGCAGCACTGGGGAGGTAGCGCTGCTGACGACCATTGGCCGTCAGCAGCACTTAAGGGGTTAAAGAAAACAAAAAACTCTTACCTTCCTGGAACAAGGCGGAGTCCCCTGTCGACTTCTCTCCTCGAGGCAGGCTCCCAAGCCAATCCTGGCATTGCACTGATGCTCATGAGAGCAGCACCCTGATTGGATAGAGCGTTATCTCTCGGCACTCAAGAGAACACTGGACGCCTGCACTTACTCTTAACCTAGATGTCATAAGACAGCTGGGTTGAAAGGTTTAAAGTGCGCATGTCAGGCTGACCGTCGCAAGAGGGCCGCCAAAGAAACATGCACACTTTAAACAAGTGCAAACTGCAGCCCACCCTCCTCCCTGCTGCTGCTCCCGTTCAGCAGGCGCTGCCCCTCTCGGTCCTGACATTCCGTTCGGGACCAGTGACGAAAAATAAAATGGTAATGAATTAGCTTCATTACCATTTTATTTTTCGTGTCTGGGAGCATTTCATTGGGGCAACACTCCTCCACTATAACGGAGGAGCCACCCCTGAGAAGAATCCAGACTGAAATCACTTTATGATGAGGAGCTAGTTCAAGATGGCAAAGGATGGGGAAGTGGCGACACTGTGTAAAAAACCCTACTACTACTTTAAGGGGCAGGCGCATTTCAAATGCCCAACAGCTGTGGACAGAAGGACATTATGGCAAAAACAGTGTCAAATGCTGCCACTATAGTTGAGGAATGTTACCAAAATGGAATGGCAAATGGCACATTTGTAAGCACATTAGAACTGCTCCTTATTTATTGAAGGTAAATTTCCACCACAGGTATTTTTAGCTTCCTTTTCAAAAATATACCTAAGTAATAATTTGATGAAAAATAGATTGTTGCAAATGGAACTCGATGACTTGTAGAACACAAGGTCAAATGGAACAAGGTGTCATTAGGTTGGTTTTAAGGAAGATGGAAACAGATTCCCAGGGGAGGAAAGAGACATCTGTGAAGAGGAGGTGGGTATGATGAGAGAGGCACAGAAAGAGGCGGGAGGGTGATGAAGGTGGTTGCAGAGTTGTTTGTTTTGAAGATGTTGGAAGCAATGCTACTGGTGCTTATGGAGGAGTAAACAAAGCTAAAGTAGTGAACGCAAGGCACAAATGATGGGTGAAGGATTAGTGGAAACCTGTTGGCTGAGTCAATAGCTGAAGCGGGAAGCGAGAGTGAGGTCATGGACGAACCCAGCTATGTGGGGAAAGGGGCGTTTCACATTCTGGAAAGAAATGGAACCACAGGGAGCCTTGACTGCTCACATGTAAGAGTAAGAGTTTTGAGGAATAAAAGTGCATGAGTGGGTATATAGGTTCAAGTGTGGCTTAGGGGCAATAGTGAACGAGCACTTTGGAGCACTGTTGAAGATCTGTGTTTCTGCAATTCAATAAATGCTTGACGCTATGCTAAAGTTATGCTAGTGTCTTTCCTGTTTAACTGCAATGCTTGAGCATCTGTAGTCAAGTTTTGAATGAATGAGTACGCTCTTATATAGCGCATGGCTACCCTGAGGCATCCCAGCGCTGCAAGACCATGGACAGAAGAAGACACTCAGTGAAACAAAAATGTCTTCAATCGCTTCCTGAATGCAAGATGGTTCACTTCCAGCCGAATGTTATCTGGGAGTTTGTTCCAGCCCTTGGCGACATGGAAGGAAAGCTGGCGGCCACCCATACGGGCTCGCTTCACCCTGGGTACCACCAGCAAATTTTGCTGATTAGATCTCAGGGATCTAGAGGCAAGATGCCGGCGAAACAAGGGCTGGAGAATAGTAGGACCAACATTACTTATTGACTTGTGCGCCATACAGAATGATTTAAACATGATCCTTTCCTGGATCGGAAGCCAGTGAAGTGACCGAAGTGCCGCCTTTGCAGAGCAGCGTCTGGCAAGATTCATAAGCAGCCGAGCTGCACAGTTCTGTACTGATTGGAGGATCCGGATAGAGCCAACTGGAGCTCCCAGATAAACGGCATTTGCATAGTCCAGCCGCGATAAAATCAGCGACTGGACCAGCAAGCGTCTGGCCTCAAAAGGTAGGAGGGAGAGAACTTTCCTAAGGACTCTAAGTAGTCCATAACAAGTCGCGGCCACCTTCTTGGCCTGAACCTGAAACCCCAAAGTGGAGTCTAGCCAGACCCCCAGACTCTTTACTTGGGTCTTTGGGGTGGGCGGGGAGCCCAGACACTGCGGCCACCAAGGGTCAAGGTTGATGGGAGCTTTGTACCCCAGGAGCATGATGTCAGTTTTTGCCCCGTTTAGCTTTAAAAAAGACGTCGCCATCCACTCCAAAACCTTGGTGAGATGTGTGGACAAGTTGTTACTCTCCTGATCTCCGGCGTCATCTCTCGCCAGAGAGACGACCAACTGCGTGTCATCGGCGTAGGTGATAAGCTGGATTCCCCAGGGAAGCACCACCTCAGCCAAAGGACTCATGTAGATGTTAAATAAAGTTGGACTGAGAGAGGAGCCCTGGGGAACGCCGTGACACAGTTGCAGTTGCTCGGAAGAAACCTCCTCCTCAAAAACTGAGAAAAATCTCTCCGCCAGAAAGGACCGGAGTCATTTAAGGGCAATTCCTGAGATCCCTGCCCGATGGAGGTGCTGAAGCAAGAGTGGGTGATTAACAGTGTCGAAGGCTGCGCTGAGGTCCAATAGGACCACTACAGCGCAGCCCCCGGCATCTAAAATACTCCTAGTCGCCTCCACCACCGCCACCAGGGCAGTCTCTGTACCCTGTCTGGCTCTAAATCCCGTCTGAGAGGAGTGAAGGGCGCCCGAGGTCTCAACAAAAGATGAGAGGATCTGGTTGACGTATTTTTCAGCGATCTTACTCAGGCCGGGTAGTAACGAGATGGGTCTGTAGTTAGCTAAATCTTCTGGGTCCAAGTTATTTTTTTTTAGGAGGGCTTTAACTTTCGCCATCTTCCAGATAGGGGGTACGATACCTGTGTTCAGGGATGAATTAATGACCTGCATAATAACAGGGCACACCGTCCCTGAGACCTGTTTAAGAGCTGCAGGAGGTGCAGCATCCAGGGGTGAGCCCGATTTGAGGCCATCGAGCAGTCTTTCCACAGTGGCCAAGTCAAGTGGTGGAAAAGCATCGAGACATTCGGCGGCATCAGATGAGGTCTCTTCCAGAGTCCCCTCCAGGCTTTTCGTGGAGTCCAAGGTCAGTCTTGAAGACTCAAAGCCTGAGTAGATGACTGACACCTTAGCAGCAAAAAAAGCGGCCAGATCATCACATCTGTTCTGGGGATCAGGAGAAGCCCTAATGGCCGAGGGGGGGTAATCAGGGCCTGGAATATTTTAGAGATTTCTCTAGGCCTATTAGCTGCTTCAGTAATTTTGATCTGATAGTACGCCGACTGGGCAATTTTTAGTTGTTTTTTATATGCCCTTAACTCTGACCTGTATTCATTTTTGGAGGCAGTTGCAAAATCTTTCCTCCGCTTCCTCTCCGCTCTTTTACAGAGCTGTTTTTGCTCCTTAAGTTCCCTGGAATACCAAGGCTGTTTGTTAGGGCCCATCCTATGTTGAACCACTTTTTTTGGAAGGGTGACATCCAATGTAAGGGTAAGCCACTTATTGAAGGCCTCATTGGCAACGACAGGGTTATCGTGAGGGACCGGGGGGGACCGCAACAAGGCAGCCTCCAAGTCCTCCGCCGAAAGCCTCGACCACGTTCGGCTGACTTTATTAGATAGACTAGCTATGGGAAAAATTTGGTCTCCAGGGGCCCAAACAAAAGGAAGCAAGGCATGGTCTGTCCATGGGACAAAGCTAGGGTGATTGTACCTAATATTACTGAGGTTGGTGAAAAAATGATCTAATAGATGTCCTGCTATGTGTGTATGGCCAGTCACAATTTGCTCCAGGTGCACTACTCCCAGAGTGTCCAACAGACACTGAGAGGCAGCGTCGTCCACCTCGTCAAGGTGCACATTGAGGTCGCCCAAAATAGAAAAATTGGGTAAACTACTAATGGACACTGAAATCTTGTCCAGTAAATTGTTACAGAAGCCGCGGGGGTTGCCTGGCGGCCTATAGACCAGGATACCCGACATGGTACAGGAAGGAGAGAAGGCAATTGAGAAGCCCAAACTCTCACATTCCAAAAGTGGACTCTCAGTTGTTCTACATGTAACTGGATTTTTAAAAATTATAGCTACTCCTCCTCCCCGACCGATTTGACGGTCCTGCCTAATAATTGAATAACTGGGCGGTAGGGCCCTGACGACATCCGGGTCTGATGCCTCAGTAAGCCACGTCTCTGTCAAAAATAGGGCATCTAGGTCTCGTTCCTCCAAGAGCATGCGAATTTCCACCTCATGCTTTGGAAGAGAGCGACAATTTAGTAATGCAAATGTGTGGTAATTCGCATTAACAACTGCTGGCCCTATCTGTGTACAATGTAAACACGGAATTCCTACCTCCTCAAAGAGGTGGCTGATAGGACAGCAGATAGTGGCCCTATCTCTGATTGCTCTCAGCTGCTTCCCACTATGGCGTAAGGTATCCATGACAGGGGGAGCCACCAATTATACCCCTTGGCCCCGACCTGGCCCGGACGGGCACAGACGGGCTTTCCTTGGGCGCGATTAGGCGCGTCCGCTGTCGCGTTCGCTGCGCGAAGAAAGAACCTCCCAATTTTATGGGCTTGAGCGCGGGACCGGCGCTTCCTGCCCCAGCGACTGCAGCGTCAACCTGCCTCCTCCAATATGGCCGCTCTGCATAGCCGGCCACCTCCAAGCCCCGTCCCTAATTCAGCTCCTAACTCGGCTGAAATAAGGGTGAGCCAGCTGAGAAGGCAGCGCTGGTATGTGTGAGTAAAGTCAAGACAAACAATCAATTTTTTAATTAAAAAACGGCGAAATAAAATGTTTCTCAAAACGAGTGGGCAAAGTGCAAGTAAGTGCCTCTAACTCCCGGCTTCCGCCTCAGGAGTGTAATACTGTCTCTAGGTCTGACCAGAGCACCCACAACTAATTCAATTTATGGGCTTGAGCGCGGGACCGGCGCTTCCTGCCCCAGCGACTGCAGCGTCAACCTACCTCCTCCAATATGGCCACTCTGCCTAGCCGGCCACCTCCAAGCCCCGTCCCAAATTCAGCTCCTAACTCGGCTGAAATAAGGGTGAGCCAGCTGAGAAGGCAGCACTGGTATGTGTGAGTAAAGTCAAGACAAACAATCAATTTTTTAATTAAAAAACGGCGAAATAAAATGTTTCTTAAAACGAGTGGGCAAAGTGCAAGTAAGTGCCTCTAACTCCCGGCTTCCGCCTCAGGAGTGTAATACTGTCCCTAGGTCTGACCAGAGCACCCACAACTAATTTAATTTATGGGCTTGAGCGCGGGACCGGCGCTTCCTGCCCCAGCGACTGCAGTGTCAACCTGCCTCCTCCAATATGGCAGCTCTGCCTAGCCGGCCACCTCCAAGCCCCGTCCCCAATTCAGCTCCTAACTCGGCTGAAATAAGGGTGAGCCAGCTGAGAAGGCAGCGCTGGTATGTGTGAGTAAAGTCAAGACAAACAATCAATTTTTTAATTAAAAAACGGCGAAATAAAATGTTTCTTAAAACGAGTGGGCAAAGTGCAAGTAAGTGCCTCTAACTCCCGGCTTCCGCCTCAGGAGTGTAATACTGTCCCTAGGTCAGTTTTATTGAGTTGTTGGCCCTACTTCACCATAGTCACCAGAAGGTTAAATTCCTTTACTGAATTATTAAGATTTTTCAAAGTCTTATTGAGGTTTCACCTTCATTCATCTTTTGTCAATAAACATAGAAATTTGTTGTCTCACTGAGTTTGTTTTCACTCAATGTGTTTCACTTTCAAACACTTCAATTCATTGAAACAGGCTCTGTTTCAGGAGATACTCATCAGAACAATTTCATACAGGTTTGTAATTTCAGTCTGTTTAATTTTAAATGAATGTCAGCAAACAATGTTTTAATGACTTTTGTGAAATATAGCTAGTTGAGGTTTAGACAAAACAGCACAAAAAGATCAACATAACTCCTGAAGACGTCACTAAATCTATTTGAGGTACTCCTATGTATTGTATTATTTTGTAAGTATGGTGTCTCCACTATTATAAACATCTCCTTTAGCTGAGGTTAGGCACAGGCAGGCAGCCAATAGAGTAGGTTTTATGTGCACTATTATTCTCATGTATTATGGACATGTACAGACACCTCAGTCAGTGTTGACATGAGCTTGAAACACTCTAATTGTAGGTCTAGAGCTGTCTATTGAGCAAATAGCATAGAGATTCATTGGTGGTATGGCTTGTACAATATGCACATAAAAAAGAAACTAGCCTGAATAAATCTCTCATTCTATACACAAAGACAAGCACACTACACTTGATTAGATGAGGTGGAGGGCATAAAAAAAATGTGAAGGACTGTCCTCACACACTACCAGGTGTCATGCTTCATCATTGGCAGTCCTCGCTCTCTAGAAACTGTGTAAAGGTAGATAGCGGGCCTACACCTGGAGACAGAGAGGCGTTTCTAAATACTAAGTGGGGGCCCGGGATAAAGTGAAAGGTTAAAAACCAATGTAAACGCCAAATTTCATTTATTTGTTAGGTGCTTACTTAATATTAAAAATCAAGCGTGGTGATATGGGGAACTAGTATCCCATCCCCAACAGTGTCATCAACATGTTTCTGCCGTATTGGTCCGGAGGGCCCGTGGCATTCATCAGGACGAAATGACTAGGGCTCTATCTAATCTCTTCTGATTAAGATATTACCACCATTTAGGGTGACCTATGTCAACCTCTACCTAAAGTTGGGGTTTCTTGAAACCTGTAAAATAAAAGGTTAACAATGTGCCAGAAAGGTCTATGCTCCAGTGTGTATACAGAATCAGAAAAAGCGCTAATTTTATCATGCATATTAATAAAATTACGCATGTGGATGTGTAACATGTGTCACTGAAACATGGCGCACATACATATTACAAATATTCAAGTTCTGTGAGACCAGCTCATGATCTTACCCCAAGTCAGGGACTGAAATGCCCAATGGGAAGGGGGACTGAGGGACCCTGCAGTCACACTCTAAGGTCATAGTAGAAAAGAATAAAAATATTTTCCTCCCCTAGCATTCTCTAGGGTTATATGTGTGGAGATGGCTTTGTACAAGGCACAACACTTAAATTTAGCATATTAGTCCTTGAGCGATTGTGGTCTCATCCTTACATTAGACAAATGGTCATACCTCTCCCTCTCCCTCGGGAGATAATCTGAAGTGAGCTCTTGGTGCTACCTTTCACTTGTATAGTAGACCTTAATTAATGGTTAAGCAGAGAGGGCTGGTGAAACCTCTGCTCAAAACAACTTTCACTAAGGGTTCATTTAGATATATGATTCTTCAAAAGATAATCCTTGAGGAAAACAAAAAAGTGATGGGTGGAATGCTTGAACTAATCTCAATTACAGGTAATGAACTTGGAGTCGCATCACAGACACCATGCCACCTCAGACAAGAATAAGCCAAATGCGAATCAGGCTTGGTCCTACTCCAACGGGAAGAGTCCATCTGAACTGCAAGGCCAGACTCCCTCTTAATGTGAGGCCAAGCAAGCCCAGAACAGTTTCAAACAAATTAGGCCTGATCAATGAGGTATAGTTTGAGCTCAGTGGTACAGTAAACACAGAAAACATGTCTGGGCAAACCTGTTGCACGTATGGCATCACACTGAGGATAACAAAAAAGCGTGCCCTTCTTGAGCCACTGTAATCCCTTCCTGACATCATATATATGATTTTAGCTCTTCTCCCTCTGTGGGTAATCTAATCTAAGCATTTGGTGCTACCTTTAACTTATGTAGAAAACCTATACTAATGGTCAAAAGTGGAGGGTAGCTGAAACCCCTGCTCAAAACAATTTTCAAAGAGGGTAATTTTAGATATATGATGCTTCAAACGATGAGCCAGGACGGTACATAAGAACCATTCATATTTTATTGTATGGTAAATGATCTCTTGTTTCATGTCAGCTCCATAGCAGACTATAATTGTTTGCACTTTGTGTTGCAGGGATCATGAAGGATATTTTCTTCATGGTTAAATGAGCCCTGTTTCAAACTCTGAAGAACATGGGGATCTTATACTGGGAGTATGATAAGAGTGCTGTAGAAAACTACTAGAGCTATGCAACTTGTGCTTTCAGATGTATGCATGGCCTTATCAGGGTGAATTTATGTTAAGTTGTGAGGGGTGAGTAAGGGCTATGTGTGCAGATAAGGCAAGTGTAAACCATGACTTTACGTATATATGTGCACATGCAGCACAGCAACTATTCAAAGAAGAACGCATAAGTGTGAAGAAAACAAGCAGCACAGAAACTATTGAAGGAAAAATGCATAGCTGTGATATTTAAAAAAGCACAAAGTACAGAACGTCACTGACTACCATAAACAAGACAATACCAAGATTAGAAAATCTACTGAGATTAGAATTAAATAAATGGTGGAAGGCTATCTCCCTACACAAATATATAGACAATAGAAGGATACCCGGGGGACTGAGAATACTGACCATTCCAAGATATGAGAACCCAAATCTGGCTCTACGGAATGAATAGCATAAAACACTGGCAGTTGACTGCATACTCTGGTGAAATATGAAGTAACTGATAATGATTTACTGTTGAAACAAATTCAGGAATAAAATGCGTGCTTAGAAGAAGCACCAGAACAGGAGGAGACACAAGTTCCAAGCAATTGATGAAAAAGAGATTGGATAATTACGAAGAAGAAACCAGAAATAGAAAACTGAGAAAATTCATAGGACAAGGAAGATTATGAACAGTGCCGCATTATTTACCTTTGTCAAACACTTCAATCAGGTACACAGGAAAGAGAAGACTACACAGAACAGACAACGACGAGAAACTCTAACATCGAAGTGAATTTGGAAGTGAGCTCAGAAGGAGAACTAAGTACTACCAGTGAAGTAGAAACAAAAGGACTTCAACAATGAGGTACTTTCTGAGAAAAAAACTAATA
This sequence comes from Lissotriton vulgaris, assembly GCF_964263255.1. Classification (NCBI taxonomy): domain Eukaryota; kingdom Metazoa; phylum Chordata; class Amphibia; order Caudata; family Salamandridae; genus Lissotriton; species Lissotriton vulgaris. Next base: position 202,539,113 of record NC_141690.1, on the reverse strand, counting down.
CTAAAACAAAATAGAAAACCAACTGAACAAAAGGCGTAAAAACTCAAGAGATGGTATAAAACAAAAAAAAACATTAAACAAGTATAAAAAAGGAATATATGACGTTGCAACGAATGCTTTACAACGCAGTCAGTAGAATGAGCACGTGGTTAGCACGCTCACCATTACAACACACATCATTACAACGACTTGCTTTAGGGGGCGCTAGAGTTTGGAATAGTATAATTTACTATTCCAACTCCAGTCTGTGCAACAGTAGGGAAGGTGTTGGATTGCAAACCCAACACCCAAAGCCCTCTACAGTCAGTTGTTGTAATGACTTCAGTTGTATTGGAACGAGTGATAACAACGCGGTTGTTGTACTAACCGCGTTGTAATGGCATTGCATTGTACCAACAGCATTGTAAACGCTGTTTCCCATAAAAAAGAAACAACACACCAGAAGGATACAAAATAAAAGCCAAGAGGAAGAACAAAATATTAAAAAAGGGATCAACATTCTAGAATTCGAGCTGCCAGAAATACGAAAATAGGTAGTATCTTTGTGCTTATTCTTTAGTCCAGATAATCCATGTGACTAAGAAAGGACTTAAAGTTGACACTTTCAAACTAATAAGAACATTGACGTTTTTAAAAGATGCTAATCTAGAGGCATGAGGCATTGACAATTTAATAACATTACACAAATTCGAAGGCAATAAGGATGGAGGAGAGGAGATAAACCTACAAGCATTTCTGAGCACCATGGGTATCATATCAGAAGAGGAGAACCACAGTGGGCTTTAACCACAATCTAAACTTATGTTGAACACCCTGCTAGATCTAATCGAGGTTTACCATTATATGGGAGTGAGAGATGTTACAAAGGAGAGGGACACCTCCTAAAGGGAAGAGATTGAAAACAGAAACAGAAAAACAGGGGAATATAGACCTAACAGAGGATGAGAGAATAATACTAAAGCCATTAAACAAAGGGGATAATACAGTACTCTGGGGAAAAGCTCTTTTGTTTAGAAGTGGCGCACAAAAAACTATTAGATAAACAATGCTACCACTGGATAACCATGGAGGAATATGTTGTGCCTCTCATCATACTGTCATCATCACTGCTGATATTCTTAGAGTGTTAGCTGGTATTGATTCCATGTTCCCTAACCTGTGTCAGTTCTATGTTCTGTATTCTGATCCTGGCGGTTGCTGAGGCAGGATAGATAATACTTGTACTCCTGTGTTATCCTAATAAATCTACTTACTCATGCTTCTGGACCACGACTCTTCACTTCATTTTGGCGACGAGGATGGGAACCCAAGCAGACACTACTTCAGTTTTGAAAGAGACGGAAAAATTGGAAGGCTAGGGAATTGTATTTCAAGAACGATACCCAGTCCAGAAAAATGATTACCCTTAATACCCATATTCTACATGTTTCCAAAGGTCCATAAAACACAGTAAATCCTGAAGGAGACCAATTGTTTCATCAATTGATATTCTTTTTGAAAATACATCGGTTTTCTAACAGTCTGTGCCAGTAATTTTAGTCGGCCCACCATTCTGCCATTGGGACAGAGTAAATTTTTCCATCCCCATGATGGAGGGATCACCCGGCTGATTTATAAATTACCACCAAGCAGGCAGTCATTGATAAAAGTATTGACAGGAACCCAGTTCATGGCAATGCATATTACTCTGTGCTACGGGACTGCATCAGAAGGGCTGCAGCTCTGTAGCACAGATTATCTTTTTTTATTTACAAAAAGAAAATCTCGAAGCTGAATTTTCTTTTTGTAAATAAAAAATATAATGCTCCTGTCAACATAGGAGTCCTCTCCCATGGAGGGGGGTGGAGGGGGGAGCATTTGAATGTTTTTACTGTTCCTCTCCAACAGGTTTTACTTGAAGGTAAGAAACAGTAAAGAATTACTAAATGTGCGCCCATCTAAATTGGGCGGGCGTATATATATTCATTTCTCTGATGACCCTTTATCCCCAGGGCCGCTGGAGTGGTTTGACAGTGGAGGAGACAAAGTGGTCTCCGCCATGGCCAAACTAAAAGTCCGGCTGCATTTAAATAAGGAGGGCAGGCCTTCACAGTAAATCACCCCCTTTGTTATTAGTCTTAACTCATAAGTTCGATACAGTACTGACTTTACTAGGAGCATTTACAACTAAGAATGGCAGTGATTATCGGATGACAGGTTATGTCATTAAACATGTGCAACCGACGTGCAGATCACATCACCAGTCAGAGACCTGAAATGCCAGGGTACTTGAAGATGATATGTACAATAAAAAGGATATAACGAATCAGTTTTTATGGTTGTTCTGGTGAGGGGGAGAGTTTCAGATTTGCTTAAATCTATATTGTCTCCTGAGTGGTGAACAACCTTTTCAACGCAACTTTTACAACGCACTACCATTACAACGCAGGCATTACAACGCAAACCATTACAAAGCATTGCGCTGGGGGGCGCTCTAGGATAGGGAATAAGTTTAATTTTCTATCCAACACCTTCCCTAGAGTCCACGGGGACTAGAGTTGGAATAGAAAATTAAACTTTTCACTATCGAGCACCCGAAGCGCTATGCGTTGTAATGGATTGCGATGTAAAAAAGGCGTTGTAAAGGCATGCGTGGTAAAAGCATGCGTTGTAACGTCATACATCCCTCCTGAGTAGGACCCATAAATAATAAATGAAAAGGAACATATGGATTTTGAACACACTGGAGGATACTGTCTGCGTAAAGGTACAGGAGGAGCTTCCTTGTGAGCACGGCCATTCCTCTAGGAGAATGCCACTCTTGCAGTGCACAGACCAGGGTTTCACTCACTAAGGCAAAGAGCAGGGGTGAAACAGGACAATCCTGTTTTGTACCTCTACTAATCAAGAAAGATCTTCAATGGACAACCATAAGTGTAGAAAAGATCATGGAAATTAAGTATCTCCCAAAACTCAGTCACTCAATGATCTTCAAAAGGATGGGCCACTAGTGTGAGACAAAGACATCTCTTGTGTATAAAAGCACTGCAGTGGCTTGTATGTCTGGATCAATTTATGAAATAAGGAAGTTGAGTGTTCTGAGGGTATGCGAGGCAAACCTACCCTGGTATAAGGTAGACTGATTTTGTAGTATTTTTATTTATAAGGTATGAGAGTCTATTGTTTAATTTTCTGTCTATGACAGAGGTCTTCCAACTTTTTTTCCGAAGCCCCCCAAAATAAAGTTTTAAATTTAGGTCTCCCTGCAAACCTTTTTGACAAGGCTTGTGGAGAGGGAGGGCTTAACACGGACAATTAGATCATTTCAGGGAGATGGTTTCTATGCCATAATAATTCACAATAAATGTGAGACTTGTAAAAGAGCAAATTCATCAAAAAATAACATTAATTAACTACTTAGTAAAAGAGACTTATCCAGCCTACCTCAACTCATATATAATTAACCCTGCGGAATACACATGGTGGTGCAAGTGCACAAATACCCCATGCTTGTACACTCTATAGGAAATATGGGTATGGAAGGCAGAGGTATAGTAGCACCTAAAAAAATACTATCTTGTAATATAAATGGTCTACGAGTAAATGGGTGATGAGCAAGTCTGCTTAAGTATTTAAGAGACTCTCCTGCTTATATTATTATCTTACAGACTCACATGACCAGGGAAGAGTGTATGGACTTGTTCCATTCTTTAAAGTGGATTCACCAGGTGATTTGTACTTCCCGGAATGTTAGCACTAATGGGTGGCAATGTTGATAAAGAAACATCAGAATATGAAGATCAAAGAAAGCATCATGGATAAAGCTGTCAGATGGGTTATCTCTAGGTTGCAGCATATGATCTAAATTATACTTTAGTGGGATTCTATGGGCCCAATCTAGATGATTTAGAGCCCTTTATGGAAATGTTCTCAAATCTGATGGAAATCTGCCCCCATTATAATGGGGGGAGAGTTTAAAGTAGCCTTGCATAATGAAACAAAAAGATAAACGGTATCCCCAAACATGTTGTCGTTTATCAAAAACATGACGAGGCAGAGGGGGCTATGTGACATATCGAGGGAGAGGGATGGGCTAAGATGAGGCTATACCTTTAACAAGATAAAATGTGGCTACCAATCTAGGGTCAATTTCTTTCTAATAGATCAGGTTATAAGAGAGCATATTCAAGAGATTAAGCACATAGGGGCTCATGACAATTTGTCGGTTTTACTCGAGTTCAAACTAGTTTCAAGAGCGGAATTAAGGAGGTGGACTCTAGATCGGACGATACTGCTAGATAATGAAGCTGTCAATGTGCTTCTCTCAGAGACATGAGTTCTTCTAAATAAATGTAGGTTTAGCCTCGTTGTGTATAGTGTGGGATGCTTTCAAAGCATCTTTGCGGGGAACAATTATGAGCATACTATCCTTTAAGAGGAAAGCCTACAACAAAGAGGTTAGTATTCTAGAGATTGAATTTAGGAAGGTGGAAGGAAACTTGACTCTCCAGAAGCTAGGCCCCAGTAAAATAAAAGCACTGCAGGAGACACTACAAGCTACAAAAGTAACGTTGGATGCTGTGCAAGAGGATAGAGTTAGGAAGAGGTAGGAAGTCAGTAGAATAGCTCATTTGAATATAGGGAGAGTTGTTTGAAAAACAAAGTCAGACCTTGCAAAAAGCTCTATCAAGGAAATAAAGTGTAGCAATTCCGGGGAGACTTTATGAAGTCCTAGGGAGAATGAAAGTCCTTTACGGGAATTTTTTTAAGACTTATGCGCAGAAAATCTAGTGACCACAGAAGAAAATGTTAAAGACTGAGTTCCAGGAGAGGAGTTGGGCAAACTCAGTGATGTTAACAAGACCCAACTTAACATTAATATTGAACTCTGTGATGTCAAACAGTCAATTAGGTCTGGGAAAGCAGGAAATGCTACCTATAATGACTAGGCTCTTTGTAGAGATCTTTGAGGAAGTGTTACCTTTACATACTGTTGCTTCAACACTTTTCCTGGTGAAAATCCGAGGCAGATGGAAGAACAAGCACGTTTTCTCTCTGTCGTGGCAACCCTATAAGATGAGGGTATAAAAAGACAGGCTCTTTTGGGTATAAGCCTGAGGTGATTGAGGAAAAGAAAATCAAACCAATTGAATGAACATGGTGGTGGAAGAGACACCAATACTCCATTAAATATCAAGTGATAACACATTTTACCAAAATACTGCAGACTTATGAAACAGGGAACTATTTGTTGATACATGTAACTACCTCTGGTGTGTGGACAGTAAAAGGATATCATTTACAGATACTTTGTAGAGCTTAAGTAATTGGTGAAATTGCAATTTCATGAGGCCATCAAGTTTAAGGCATATGCTTTCTATGGAGTGAGCTAGGTATCAATAGTCATTATCATTCTTGTTATCTTATGAGGAAGGATTGTTGGAAGATTCGGGGTTTGTCCCTCTCTCAGGTATATGCTTCCTGTTCTGGATGGGTTTTTTAATAAAATGGTTGACACCTGCCAGAAAAGTGAAGGCCTTCGGTTATGTTCTTCCTTTGGATAAGTAGGATATAACATCGCACATTTTATTTCAGCAGAAATTAGTTTTTACTGTACATGTTGAAGAGCTCGCCTGGCCTTCTGTCCCTTCTGTTGTAGAGTCTGAGCATATGGGCAGTTTGATTTCTTGATAAATCATCACTTCTCTAGCCTGGGTAGGCGCAGCATGCTTCCTCTGTCTCTATAATTTTTCATCCTGGAAATTAATCGCCAAAGGGTTTTAATGGTGGGCAAGTAGGGACAAGCGATCTGTGTACTTTCTATCATAAAATTGCTTGAAAAGTGGTCACTGCCAAAGAGTCTGAACAAATATTGGAACTCTACCTCTGCCAAAATGTGGGTCTGCCAAAAATTTGGAGATTGTTGCTGCGAGATCTGGCTTGGAGATCTTCATTATTACTTTTCACTTCCGGGAGAGATTTTTTTCATTTTAATGATAATGTCCTTGGATTTACTGAGAACATTGTGAAGCTCTATGGGCCTTATTTATGAAGGACTTGCCCCGCCGGTGCGTCACTTTTAACATGGGAAAAAGTGACGCACCGGTGGCGCAAGCCTTTCATAAATGAGGCCCTAAGATTTTATGTTTGATGGTGTTGTGTCTTCAAGCATGCTTTATGTCAGTAAAATTTCCAGCTAACTATAACTGGTGTGAAACCTATGGTTTTTTCAGTGAATATATATATACAATTTCTCTAATTACATCATATGGTTTAAACAGGAAATTGATTCAGCAGATGTTATTCCAATTTTCCTTTATTCAAGAGCTTTTCTTCATAACACAAAATACTCAATATACAACATCTAATTATCATGCAGCATGACTCTTTGTTCCAAAACATTAAATTTGGTATATATATATATTTTGGTATATATATATATATATATATACCAAAATTAATGTTTTGGAACAAAGAGTATCATCTTCTTTTTAGCAAGACTATATGATAAACTACAAACTAGCGTCCGCTATAGCACAAATGGGGAGTGAACACATAAATTTAAGGTTAGGAGTGGAATAAGACAAGGCTGTGTACTAGCTCCCCTGCTTTTTACACTTTTTATAAACGAGGTAGATATGGTTTTAAAAACTATCAGTGCTGACACACCAAGGGTCAATGGCCAAGACATACCGGTATTGTTATATGCGGACGATGCCGTGTTGCTGTCAAGGACTCCCATTGGGCTTCAGCATCTAATGGATAGGTTTTCCACTTTTATTAAAGATAGGAAACTTCTTATAAACAAAACCAAACTTATACTATGACCTGTGGGGTAGGCCTCAAGAGATCACCAACCTTTTTTATTGATGGGCAAAGGGTAGCCCAAGTTGACAAATTTTGTTACTTGGGAATTACCTTCTCCAAAGATTGTGCTTGGGCACACGAAATTACTAATGTTCGGTCCAAAATGGCAAAAAGTGCCCATGGGGTCTTTAGATTTGCAGCCAAGATTGGAGATAGACGCATTAATGACATGCTAAAGATTTATTTATCAAGATGCGTGTCCATTGCCCTTTACGGGGATGGGGTGTGGGGATATATCCCTAAAGGTAGCCTCCAAATTGAGGAAAACATTTTCCTCAAAAAACTTTTGTGTCTACCTAATTCTGCCTCAAACGATTTAACCCACAGAGAACTAGGGATCAACTACTTGTTAGATCCGATATTACTAAGACGGTTAATGTTATGGCATTCGATCTGGCTAAAGGAGGAGACAGCCTTGAACAGAGTTATTATCAGCGACTGTCTCTCTGTTGTCAACCATCTTAAGATTCCCTGGTTAAATTATATTATACGTAGTTTCCATGAAATATTTCATATTAACATTGTGGCTGATCACTATGCTGCTTCTGCATTGTCAAAACATGATATGAAGAGTGTATTTATGAACCACAGGGCAGAAAGGAGGAAGAGTAGAACTGATCAATTGAGGGTTTCCAAGCCTATTTAAGTCAAGTAACCAGAGTTTTCCACCGTTTTGTTCTAACCAGGTTGAGGCTTGGACTTGTACATTATCTGGTGGCTTTCACGTCTCCCAAAAAACACCCAATAGGCCCCTGCCAGTGTGATGGCCAATAGGCACAATGCACATTGCACTTTCTTTTGATATTCAATCTCTATACGAATTTACGCATAGACTTTTTAAAGCCAATTTTTGTAAAATATGGGGTCCCCACTGTAAATGATTTGATGAAATTGCTTTTTCATATGCATAACCCAGAAATTTGCTTTTTTACTGCTACCTTTTTATATAAATCAATCCATGCAAGGAAAAGTATGGTGTTTTAATTTTTTGTGTGTTTAACTGGAATAACTACCTCTGTATTTTTCGTCTATTGCCATATGTGTATGCTATTTTGTGCTTTTATGGTCATTGTTTTTTATGTACCGAATAAAGCTTTATGAAATGAAATGAAATGAGTGCTGGACCAAATTGTTGGGATTAGTGTTAGAAGCCTATTGCACTTCTCTAGTAGAATTGGTTTTATCTCCTCTTGTGGAGCAATAAAAAGGGCATCAAGGTAGTTGTCAAATGGAACTTCTCCTGAGGCATCTCCTGGTACAAGATGGCACTTGTTTTAAAAAGTCAGTTTAGTCTGCTTTATATCAGACTTGCCAACAGTGCTGATGCACAGATTTGATGTAAATGGTATTTATGTGCTGAGTTACAATGACTGCTTGCCACTTGATATGCAGATTAATGTTTGTAGAGGGGCGTTGGAGTATAGCTCAGGTAGGCTAAAAAAAAGGAAGTCACCAGAACCATACGTAGGGACGCCACACCTGAGGATTCAATCAGGCACCAGTGGTAAGTAGGATTAAAGTTTGTGATGCAGCCCAAATCCAAACTGTGAGTCACATAGGAAGACTGCTAGTAGCTATTTTTATCCTGGCATCATGAGTGATCAGTACCCTATGGGGGTATTAGTAATTGACCGGGTGGGGATTCAGGACAGAGACCAGTGGAACCGGCTCAGAACTGTATCAGATCATACAGGCTCCAGGCCAAGATCAAACAAATTATTCCCTAAGCCCGCTGCAGGCCCTGTTACAGATTGGCGGCAAGGATGATATCTGCAGAAATTATTATGGCCCAAGGCGAGAAATGTAGTCTCACAGGCTGCCAAGGTAATGATTGTGAGGTGTGGTAAGTCTCTGAATGTGGTCGACTGAGCTCCCACTAGTGCGCAGATAAAGTTGAAGAAAAATATGAGCTATTAAGCTCCCACGTTGAGAGGCTGGTGTGCAGGGGAACGTGGTGCAGCAAAACACCCACCCTACAGGTCCAGAGGATGACATATGGAGCTGTAGTGGTGCTGATGTTATCAGGCTGCTCATTCATGTTCACTATCCCTGGCATCAGCCATCCAATCCAAAGCGGGGTGCTGGCAGTGTCAGTAGCAATATGCTGCAGTCGCTCCCACCTGGGGCCATGTGTGAGCAAAGCCACCACCCGTGTTGGAGGACACCAATGGCAGTTTGGCAGGTGTCCAGACTGGAGTGGATGGACAGCCTCCAGCAGGGATCTATAAACTCACGGTGTGTCGGTGCTGCAGAGTATCTAACAAACTCTACCTTAATGGTGCAGTCAGAACTGGGTCCCGCACCTCAGTATATGGTAAAAGACAAGCAGAAGATACTTTCCAAAGCAGGGAGAGAGTTGTGATGCATCTTCATAGGATGTGATGATGATGATATTCAAGACTGCCAAATTCGTAAGCAGGCCCTAAGTCTTCACTATATTAGCAAGCTAGTCTTTGAATGGAAAGTTAAGGAAACTACAGAAAGTTCATACAAGAATTGAATGAGAAAAATTATGGGTCAGATCAGCAGAAAACCTTTCTAAATCTGAGCGTGTCAGTTAAAGAAGGTTTACAAACAGCACACAAAAAAACAGCCAGTAACAGCCTGCACATGGAAGCAACAATCATCTGCTGTCTTTGAAGTGGAACATTCTCTCCGGGAAACTAATCACCAAGTGGAATTGGTGCTCTGAATAAGCATTCGTTTTCGAGTGGTAAAAAATTGATGCAAATATTTAGAGCAAGAGGATATCAGAGAGGCTTTTGAAAACAGGTAGCTGACAGAGTAGTACAGGAATAAAGGGCAGAACTGTTTTTTATGTCACAAATACTGGACCCAGACATAGAAAAACACATACATTCCTAATGTTAGAAATATTTGTAAGAACACTGGGAACTATTAATCCTTTCCGTGCGTCGGACGGCCCCCGGCTGTCCGACGTCACGGTGGGCATGTGCGGAGGACGGCCGGGGGCCGTCCTGACCACGTCCAGTCATAAATCACCCGCACCGCAGCGGAATTCCAGCCGCGGTCAACGGGTTAAAGACAGACCCAATAATTGAGAGGAAGATAGACGTGGCTTTATTACAGAATATCAAGGTCAACAATATCAATATTCCAGACCATTGTGTCAAAAATATTGTCTATAAAAATGACGTTTGGATACTTTGTATATAAACTACCTTTCTTAGTTCCTCACTTCTAGTGCACTAATAAGGCATGCAACATTGTTTTTTTCTCTCAGAGACCTTCCATTAATAAAAGCCATGAATCGTTACAAAAGATCTCGGAGGGTTATTATTTTTCCTTTATTTTTATGTTGGACCACTAGGATTGAAATGTGTCCTTGGTCGACACAAATAATAGTCATATGAATATTTAATTGTGGAAATAATTTTGATGTATACATGAGTTGATGTCCTCTGAATTTTGGATACTTATCATTTGCAAAATAAATTATCATTGTAAATGCGTACTATGTCACAGAGCATATTTCTTTTATGTCATTAACTTGTTTGTCATGAATTTCTTTGGGTAGTGGAACTCACTCACCTTGACAAAGGCTCTACAGAACTTAAATGCTTTGAATCGTGCCGGTCATCTTTCTTCTGTTTGCTTTGTTCGCTCTAAGTTGGCAGGATATGCCCAGATGTGGTTCTCTTGCTCACTTTGCTCACTTTGCCACTGGATTCAAGCTGGCCTGGCTGATGAAGTGTGTTACCCCAAAACAGTGCCCAGGAAGCTTGTTTCCGGTCCAGGGAAGACTTGGCTCGGCAGTTCGGGCTGGTCTGTTCCCATGAGGCACAGCGTCAAAACTGATTTGCATATGTACGGGTCTGAACTGGGGTGGCAAAGTGAGCTAAAGAACGATGAAGGATTCAAACCAGATCTGTGACTGGGGGTGAGTGTCACAAAAGTTTCAACGCTCCATCAATCATGATACAGGGGCTGCGACAGGCCACCTGCACGCAGGTGAAAATGGCCATTGGACGTGATTATGTCTCTAAGAATGACTAACTACATGATAGTGTGAAAAAATCTCCTTTAATGAAACAGGTGCACAAGCTATATACCAAAAACTTGGCTATACTCCTTACATACTAAACATCAAACAAGCCTCACTATACATTTTAACATCTATCCAAATCCTCTTCCCCTAGGCAACCCTTCACAAACTAAACCAACCATAATCCAATCACCACTCTCATCACTAAAACTCCCCACATACACCACTGTTGCAATCTCCTTCTGTTTATACAGTCCCACTCACCCCTCCCCCCCACCCCCAATCCTCAGCTGGGTCTCAACATGACCAACATTTCTAAACTTGTGCACCGCCTTCCAACGCACATGTTTATAATCAGCGACAACCACCAAAATAAAACATGTTTGTGCACCTACTCATCAACACTAAAATAAGGGAGGAAGGGTGGGGAAATCCTCTTGCTGTCCCTGCCAAACCAGGGTGCCCCCAACAAAAATGTTACCCAAAACTAGGCTCACTAACCCTAAAAGCTTACATAACCCCATCCAGTACCCCTTAGGCCAATCACTATGGCCCTCGCCCTAGGACCCTACCGCCTGCCCGAAAATTCCAGGAAGGTAGGGCATTCTGCCCACCCTCCCAAAACCCTCATTCTCAGCAAGGACTGGTGAAACATATGCAGGATTCTCTGCTGACAGATGCCTCAAGTGACCCCAGGGAGTGGGTTGGACAATGCAAAACTTTGCCTAAGCTAAAATATGAAACTTCACCTATTTTAAAGAAAACTATCTCGATATGGCCGTCCTCATGGGCAATTATTTAATCCTGCACACCCTTTAGACATTACTAAACTACCGCTACCAATTGAGGGGGGCTGATGGTTTTTTAAATAGAGCTCGTCGATTGAATAGCGCACAGTGCACTTTCATCATGAAAACTGGTCTTTCAGTTGCATCAGCATTTGACTCTGATGTGTGTTTTGAAAAACTAACTACAAGTTATTCCAACAAATTAGGTTCTAAACAAGAGCTGTTTATGTATTTCTAACTGGCTTAAGTTTCCAGTGAACCGAATGCCAAACAGAAGAAGTAAGTGTAGTCATCTGGGCGCTTAAAGCTGCCACTTGAAATTTAAGTACGTTAACCAGGAAAAGGCTGAGTTTATCATCCTGCCATTTCATCTGTTTTAAGGTCATGAAACAGAGCCTGTTTGTACTATCAAAGCTTGCAGTGGAGACATCCTCTGGAACTTTCCTATATTAAGGGATTTCTTTCCAGTAAGGAAATCCAGACGCTAGAAAGATTTGCTATGAAAGAAAATTAATGACAAAAGTTCACTTCAGTTTCTCGGTTTATTATTTTAATTGTTTTTTAATATCTTTCCTTTTTTATTTGTTTTTAAGGCTATATTTATACTTATTTCTCACCCAAGTTTTTCATAGGTGCATTCCTCACTGATACAACTGATATTACTTTTTCCACGTGCAGAGATGTGTACTCTGCTCTCATCTTTACCTACCTTCATGGAAAAAGCACAACAAATTATGACAGTAACAACACCACCTCCAGATCATGCATTGCCTTGTAGTCCAAAGAAGTGATCTGGTTGTCTTTCCTCCTGCCCGGTGACCCCCACTGCCATGATTTATGTACTCAAGAAATAACTTATTTATCTCATATGTATGAGGATGAATCTAAATTGTCTGACTTGTTTATTCAATTCACAAAAAACAAGCATACATGCACACAGATACATAAGGTCTTGGTACATACTGACAGGCAGTGTACATTCATGTACATGTGCAGATAGATCTATATGCCAGCATCTGTACATGTACATAGGGATAAACACACATGCACACATGTACACACGTGTGCACTCACACACACACACACACACACTCGCACTCACACTACAGTCATGGAAACACAAGTCAATGATGCACACAGACCTCAGGAGTAATGAGCCTGAATAGCCCCAGCCACTGATAAGCCTAAAAACCCCAAGAATGAATGCACCTCAATGCAATATTGGTCCAGGGAATATGTTATGTTATGCTCATTTGTAGAGTGTACTATCACCCGGGAGAATATCCTGGCAGTGAGCAGGTGATTGCAAATGACACCTGTCAGTTAAAGGTCTTCCGACAGTAAATAACATCAACCGTCTCAGACAGTAAAGACCAAGAATGACTAAAGGCATTTCCTACACCAATGGCCTCAGGTAGGAATAAACATCAATGACCACAGGCCATGTGGCATCAAAGCCACATGGCAGTAAAGATCCTAAATAACCCCTGGCAGTAATAAACATCGATAGTTCATTGGAGTAATATGCTTCAATGGCCCTGGAATTAACTAATCGTAATGTCGTGAGGCAATAATGAGCATCAAAAGCCCTTAGTAATAATGGGCATCAGTGGCCTAAGGTTGTATGCTCCTCTAGAGCCCCAGACAGTAATAATCATCACTGGTCACAAACAGTAGTGAATAAATATGACCAAAGGTAGGGCTGAGCCCCATAAACACAGAATAATCTCAGCTCTTACCAGGGCAGTCAGTCTGTGTCAGGTCAGGGAGAGTAGCATCATAGATTTGAGCCTTTCTTCAATGACAGAGCATCATGATACCCCTGTGGTCAGCTTCAGCACCATGTCATCTAGACCAGGGGATATCAGAGGTGCACTCTGACTGTGACAATGGCATTAGAGGTCCTCCCTTGGTTCTAGCTTAAAGTGTATCACAATCGGGGTTTCCTATATGCTACCCAGGCTAGTAAGGAGGTCCAGTGCCTGTGACTGCCAACAATAATACATGGAATTCAAATCATGAAAGAGAGTGCATACAAAGACTCATTCAACTGCACTTCCAATAAAATTGAAATGAAGAGGAAAATCTCTGTCAACCGCAATTGTCAGTTACGATCAACCAATGAGCGATGAACACAAGCTCACTAAGGGTCCACTAATAAATGAGGAATTACCATGGGTTTGAGGAATTCCATTTTGGAAAAGGTGATGGACAGAGTTTCTGAATGATGCAGAATACTCCTACTCCCTCTCCCACTCCCGTAGCCTCGGTGAAGAGCCTGGGGGTCACTATCGATTCCGCCTTATCCTAGGGCCGCAGGTAGGGACCGTGGTCTCGTCCTGTATCTACCAACTGCGCAGGATCAGGAAAGTGGCATACCTCTTTACACCCGATGCCCTCCTGCAGGTTATCATGGCCCTTGTCCTCTCCCGCCTAGATTTTTCTAACTCGATCTACCACGGTCTGCCCAAAACATCGACGGCTAGACTGCAAGTGATCCAAAATCAGGCGGCGAGATTGGCCTTAGGGATTCCGAAGTGGCAATCCGCCAGGCCCCTTCTTGTCAAACTCCACTGGCTCCCTGTCATCTCTAGGGCAGCCTTTAAGATCGGCTGCCTTATTTTTAAGTCATTAGTTGGCCCCTGTCCTGCTTTCATTAAATCCCTCATCAGACCCTATTGCCCATCCCGCAACCTGAGATCCTCTCACCTCCATTTCTTGACTGTTCCTTCCTACAAGCTTTGTAGATCTGGAGGCCGGAGATTTGCTTACCTGGCCCCCAAGCTTTGGAATTCTTTCCCCTTCTCTCTCAAAACTTCTAACTCTCTAACCCTTTTCCGTAAGTCTTTAAAAACTTGGCTCTTCCCCCAATCTGGTTAGTCTTTCTGTCCCCTCTACTTCCAACCAGCGCCAGGAAACCCATGGTGTCAGTGCGCTCTATAAGCACCCCTTACGATACGATACGATACCCAGTCAAGAGATCAGGGCTTGATCCATCACTGTTTTTTAGCTCACTGCACCATCCCAGCTCAGAACTTGGCTACATGCAAATTAGTCTGTTCCTGTCCCAGTGCATGATGGGAACAGGGCAAACCAAACTACCAAGCCAATTCTTATACTGGGAAGGAGACAAGCTTCCGGGGACCGGTTTCTGGCATTTCAGCCGTCGTCGGCCCGGCTTGCTTGAATCCTGATGGTGCAATGAGCAAGGGACTGACGTCTGAGTATACCCTCCCACACTTAGTGTGGACAAAATCGATTTTGGAAAAGGTGATGGACAGAGTTTCTGAATGATGCAGAATACTCCTACCCAGTCAAGAGATCAGGGCTTGACCCATCACCGTTTTTTAGCTCACTGCACCATCCCAGCTCAGAACCTGGCTACATGCAAATTAGTCTGTTCCTGTCCCAGTGCATGATGGGAACAGGGCAAACCAAACTACCAAGCCAATTCTTATACTGGGAAGGACACAAGCTTCCGGGGACCGGTTTCTGGCATTTCAGCCGTCGTCGGCCCGGCTTGCTTCAATCCTGATGGTGCAATGAGCAAGGAACTCACGTCTGAGTATACCCTCCCACACTTAGTGTGGATAAAATCGATTTTGGAAAAGGTGATGGACAGAGTTTCTGAATGATGCAGAATACTCCTACCCAGTCAAGAGATCAGGTCTTGATCCATCACCGTTTTTTAGCTCACTGCACCATCCCAGCTCAGAACCTGGCTACATGCAAATTAGTCTGTTCCTGTCCCAGTGCATGATGGGAACAGGGCAAACCAAACTACCAAGCCAATTCTTTTACTGGGAAGGAGACAAGCTTCCGGGGACCGGTTTCTGGCATTTGAGCCGTCGTCGGCCCGGCTTGCTTGAATCCTGATTGTGCAATGAGCAAGGGACTCACGTCTGAGTATACCCTCCCACACTTAAAGTGGACAAAATCGATTTTGGAAAAGGTGATGGACAGAGTTTCTGAATGATGCAGAATACTCCTACCCAGTCAAGAGATCAGGGCTTGATCCATCACCGTTTTTTAGCTCACTGCACCATCCCAGCTCAGAACCTGGCTACATGCAAATTAGTCTGTTCCTGTCCCAGTGCATGATGGGAACAGGGCAAACCAAACTACCAAGCCAATTCTTATACTGGGAAGGAGACAAGCTTCCGGGGACCGGTTTCTGGCATTTCAGCCGTCGTCGGCCCGGCTTGCTTGAATCCTGATGGTGCAATGAGGAAGGGACTCACGTCTGAGTATACCCTCCCACACTTAGGG
Organism: Lissotriton vulgaris; assembly: GCF_964263255.1. Lineage (NCBI taxonomy): Eukaryota > Metazoa > Chordata > Amphibia > Caudata > Salamandridae > Lissotriton > Lissotriton vulgaris. Next base: position 202,523,204 of record NC_141690.1, on the reverse strand, counting down.
GTTGATTAGGATGGCGGACGGACTTGCGTCCGTCCGCCTCCCCTGAGTAGGAGGGACCGTCCGCCTGGGCAGCGGCGGTCCCTCCATGGCAATTAGGATGTGACCGCCACCCTGGCGGTCACATCCTGTATGTTTTACATTGCGGCGGGTGCTGCTTGAAGCAGCACCCGCCGCAATGTAAAAAATGAAAGCAGTGCATTTGCATGCACAAAGCGGCAGGCACCGCGCGGTGCCTGCCGCTTCATGCACGCAAAGGCAGGGGGGTTCCATAGGTACCCCCCGTGTGCACCCCCCACGCAACCTTCACCCAGGGGGCCCACAACGGGCCCCCAAAGTGAATGTCCGTATGCTTTTCCACAGCGGAAAAGCCGCCGTGGAAAAGCATTACTTTCCCTACATCCTAATATGGCTGGCGGTGTCTGATAGACACCGCCAGCCATGTTAGTGCTTTTCCGCAGTGGTCGCCTTCCGACCGCGGCGGAAAAGTGGAGGACAGATTGTGAGACCCACCAGCCATCCTAATTTGGCGGTGGGTCTTTCAGGCCTCCTCGGCGGATTCCCTGCATACTCCGGGCCGGCGGTGGCTTCAGCCGGCCCGGAGTATGCGGGGAATCCGCCATCATAATAACCCCCTAAGTGTGGACAAAATCGATTTTGGAAAAGGTGATGGACAGAGTTTCTGAATGATGCAGAATACTCCTACCCAGTCAAGAGATCAGGGCTTGATCCATCACCGTTTTTTAGCTCACTGCACCATCCCAGCTCAGAACCTGGCTACATGCAAATTAGTCTGTTCCTGTCCCAGTGCATGATGGGAACAGGGCAAACCAAACTACCAAGCCAATTCTTACACTGGGAAGGAGACAAGCTTCCGGGGACCGGTTTCTGGCATTTCAGCCGTCGTTTGCCCGGCTTGCTTGAATCCTGATGGTGCAATGAGCAAGGGACTCACGTCTGAGTATACCCTCCCACACTTAGTGTGGACAAAATCGATTTTGGAAAAGGTGATGGACAGAGTTTCTGAATGATGCAGAATACTCCAACCCAGTCAAGAGATCAGGGCTAGATCCATCACCGTTTTTTAGCTCACTGCACCATCCCAGCTCAGAACCTGGCTACATGCAAATTAGTCTGGTCCTGTCCCAGTGCATGATGGGAACATGGCAAACCAAACTACCAAGCCAATTCTTATACTGGGAAGGAGACAAGCTTCCGGGGACCGGTTTCTGCCATTTCAGCCGTTGTCGGCCAGGCTTGCTTGAATCCTGATGGTGCAATGAGCAAGGGACTCACGTCTGAGTATACCCTCCCACACTTAGTGTGGACAAAATCGATTTTGGAAAAGGTGATGGACAGAGTTTCTGAATGATGCAGAATACTCCTACCCAGTCAAGAGATCAGGGCTTGATCCATAACCGTTTTTTAGCTCACTGCACCATCCCAGCTCAGAACCTGGCTACATGCAAATTAGTCTGTTCCTGTCCCAGTGCATGATGGGAACAGGGCAAACCAAACTACCAAGCCAATTCTTATACTGGGAAGGAGACAAGCTTCCGGGGACCGGTTTCTGGCATTTCAGCCTTCGTCGGCCCGGCTTGCTTGAATCCTGATGGTGCAATGAGCAAGGGACTCACGTCTGAGTATACCCTCCCACACTTAGTGTGGACAAAATCGATTTTGGAAAAGGTGATGGACAGAGTTTCTGAATGATGCAGAATACTCCTACCCAGTCAAGAGATCAGGGCTAGATCCATCACCGTTTTTTAGCTCACTGCACCATCCCAGCTCAGAACCTGGCTACATGCAAATTAGTCTGGTCCTGTCCCAGTGCATGATGGGAACATGGCAAACCAAACTACCAAGCCAATTCTTATACTGGGAAGGAGACAAGCTTCCGGGGACCGGTTTCTGGCATTTCAGCCGTTGTCGGCCAGGCTTGCTTGAATCCTGATGGTGCAATGAGCAAGGGACTCACGTCTGAGTATACCCTCCCACACTTAGTGTGGACAAAATCGATTTTGGAAAAGGTGATGGACAGAGTTTCTGAATGATGCAGAATACTCCTACCCAGTCAAGAGATCAGGGCTTGATCCATCACCATTTTTTAGCTCACTGCACCATCCCAGCTCAGAACCTGGCTACATGCAAATTAGTCTGTTCCTGTCCCAGTGCATGATGGGAACAGGGCAAACCAAACTCCCAAGCCAGTTCTTATACTGGGAAAGAGACACAAGATTCCCCTCGTATTTCCTTTCTTATCCGAGTTGCACTTGAGGATTTTGCCTGCTTTCGGCATGTGAAGTCCATTTGTGAAACTTACAGGATAGGCAGACAATATACCACAGACCTTGTAATTCCATCAACTGGACTTACATGCCCCATTGGAATTAAGGCTATGGTTTATTATGAGGTCTTTAATAGGGGAATTCAGAATACTGCATTCGTATTATGATACCCCTATTTAATGTCACAATTCTTTTGATATTTATTAACGTCTCTGAATGTGGATAGAGATAGGGTTATGTAAATTTGTTTAGACAAAATGTAAGTGATTTTATTTTCAGGTGATTTAGGGCTTTAGAGAGACGTGCACACCTAGATGCGTCGTGATCGCCACTGTCACCTTTGTGAATACCTGAGGTGTCAAGGTATCAGAAAGGACTGAACAGCCAACTGAAAGAGCTCATTCCCCATGCCAAATAGGAGGGAACTCCTGTGGGACTGCAGGACGGGCACATGAAAGTACATGTCCTGCATGCCCAAGGACACCACCCATTCTCTTGAATCCAGAGCAGATAGGTCCTGGGCCTTGGTCACCTTTTTGAATTTGTGCTCCAAGGAAAGCATTCAGGAATCAAGGGCTAGATGTAGGTAAATAGGTTTTACCGATTCTAAAATACCGAATTTCACCGATTCGGTATTTTAGAATCGGTAAATGTATCTATGTAGGTAATTATTTGGTAAAAATAAGATTCAGTAATTACTGAATCGGTATTTACCGGTATTTGCCTGGAGGCCCATAGGAATGAATGTCAGTTACCGAATCGGTAAATACTGTTTCGGTAAAATAGGGAAATAATCAAGGGTGGCAGGGTGTCACTTTGACACCCTGTTGCACCCCTGAATAGTGCTGGTGTGCACATGTGGCATACATACATGCCCTAAGGGCATCTATGTTTGTCACATGGCACAGGTGTAAATGCACATATTTGCATTTACATAGGAATTCCTTATTTACCACCAACTAATAGTTGGTGTTAAATAACGAATCCTTTCAGCCCAGAAGCCCTGTTTGAAGTGCTTCCTACATTTCATTTACCGATTCGGTAAATACCGAATTGGTAAATGATGATTCGGTAAATACTGAATCAGTAAATACCGATTTGTTATTTACCGAATCGGTAAATGTGCCCCCTACATAGGAAAAGTCTATTACCGGTCTGTAACAGCCGAATTCAGCCCTTACCTACCTATATCTAGCCTTAAATATCCCAAATTCGGTTGAGTGAGACCACTGTCCTTCCTGAATACCAATAAATTCTGGGAATAGCACCTGTTACCACTCACTCGATGCGCACCATAAACTGTTGAATTTTCACTTTTCCCTATGTGAACAGGGCAAGGTTGGAGGAAATGTAAACATGTTCACATTCTTGGATTACCCTGCAGAGCTCTGCATTCACTCACTGGGAGTTTCAAAATGTGTCAGAGCCATGCACGTGGCCAAAAGAATGAAAATGGAAAATGTTCTGCTTCCCTCATTCAAAGAAAAATTGCCCACATCCTGCTGTTAGCCTGTGGCAACATTCTGGAGACCAAAATGGCTAGCAACAAGGAACTATTGACAGACATTCATGATAATCCCCTTTCTGCCCTCGGTGTGGACTGGCTTTTAGGCAGAACAATCCTTGGAGTATCCAGCATCTGTAACACAGCTCATATTAGAGTGTTAGGAATTGGATTGGATTTGATACCAACTTTCCTCTTAAGCAAGTGCCTGCACATCTAATAGGAACTGCTGAATTCAGTGTGGTAGAAGTAGCCTATGTCAGATTACTTTCATCTTCCTGTTTGCACTCCTGTTCAGTACGTACGTGCCACCTATAGCTCAGGTCATGAAGGTTTAATGTCTTTACTGCCGAATGGGCAGTGAATTCTCCAAGGCACCATAGTGGATCAAAAAACCTTTCTAGCAGTTGATCCAGGCTTTGCTCTGCCTCCAGAAGTGATGGCACAGAGCTGTACATAGGTACAATATCTATGTATTGCAGTCAGTTAACAACAAAGCATTCTGCTCCCTTAGATGTAGAATGACGTTGCATTTCAATAATCATGACAATAAGAACAATCTAATCTAGAACCTCATTACATCTAGAAGTCCACTCCACAGAAGTGGGAGGAGGGCAGACAGTGAGGAATCTGCAGACGACTAGAGTAACCACCACAAAATATGTTACTGAATGTAAGTAACTTCTTCTCTGATGGATACTTCTAACCACAGATTTCTTATCTTTAAAATAGATAACAAAGTAGTTCCTCCCAAAGAGTGTAGGTTCAGAGGCGTGGACTTCACACCAGGAAATAGTACATGACAGAGGGGCAAAGTAGGCCTTTCTGTGAACCTGTTAATCAAGGCTGTAGTGCCTGGTAAAGGTGTGGACCTGGCACAAGTGAAGCACCAAGGATAAGGATGTAGTGGTGGCTTCAGCGCTGGTGAATATGGCCTTCTGGGGACTCCTTCTTGGCAAAAGTATAACATATTTTTATGCAGAGAACAACTGATCTAGACAGGCTCTGTTCTGGACCACCTTTGCATTCTTTGCAAGAGTGAGCCCTACAGAGATTTGGTCTTCCAATTTATGCTCCTTGGTACAGTTGATGTAAAGACTGAGGTCTCTTTCATGGTCTAATTGATGCAGACTCCTGTTGTTTAGAGGGATGTGATGGAGAGAGGAAAACTGGCAGCTTAATCAATTGGCCCACATGGAGGAGTGACAATATCTTTGGTTGAAAGGATGATCAGGTCAAAGCACCAGAAAAGAGGTATGTGGTGGGCGTATCAACAGTGCCTGGAGCTCACTGAGATGTCGCGCATAAGTAATCACAATGAAGAAGCCAATCTGAAGGGCCAATAGCCTCAGTGAACAGCTGTGAATAGGCTCGAAAGGTCTGCACATTAAGAAAGTTGGAACCAAGTTAAGGTTTCACTACGGCATAACAAAAAGCACATATGTGTAAGGCCTTTCAAAAAAACACCTCCTAACTTGTAACTCAAAAAGGGAGGGCTGATCACACAAGCATAGAAAATCAGAGAGGGGTGATAAATACCCTTTAGCAGTGCCCGCAGCAAGACCTTGCATGACAAAAAGAAGTGCATCAGGCAGTTTAATCTTCAGCTGATCGACCGATCATTTTACATACCGAGCCAAAAACTTCAGTCAACTCCCAAAGTAGATAGACTTAGTGGACATGTGGTATTTTATAAAGATGACATCCCTCACCTCTATTGGTTGGTCAGAGCTGCCCAACTGGTTCTGCTCAATCTCCATGCATGAAGGTGTAGGTTCTGGAGATTAAGATCAAGAACCCTGTCCTTCTGATGGGATAGTGGATCCTCTTGCCGAGATAGACTGAGGGGAGGACACATGCGCAGACTCAGCTGCTCAGAGTACTACACTCCAAGAACCCAGCTATTAGGATGATTGGAACATGGTCTTTCCTGACTTTCTTCAGAACTTTGGAAAGTAGCAGCAAATGTGAGAACATACACAGTACACGAGAGTCTAATTAAAGGTGGAACACATCTCCCAAGGAGTCTTGTGGTGGAAACTCTAAAGCACAAAAGGCGTGAGCGTTCTATGCAGTACTGAATAGATTTTCCCAAAGAATGCCCCACTTGGCCACAACACCTGGAACAGGTCAGCTATATGGCATCTGATAAGTTTATCCACCATGGCATTCAGTGATCCTGCCAAATAGGTTTCCCTGAATATCCAACTAGCACCACAGACTCAGGGTCTCCTGGCATGGCCCCCACAACCACACACTGCTTTCCTGGTTGCAGTACCACCTGGTGGCCGTGTTCACTGCCACAACTTGGACAGAGCTGCCCTTGATGGAACTCAGAAAGGCCTTGAGATCCACTGGGAAGACCCATTGGTCTGAGGTTATTTAATGCCAGTTGGGCAGCCAAGAAGATATTCTGCCATCACTGGCCGCAAGTGACTCCCAAAGTTGTATCAGAATGGATTGGCAGTGATGATGGCAAGAGAGTGGGAAGACAAGGACTGGCCATATTGCTTTGGACCTTTCCTCTACCAGCACCAAGCACTCTCGAGCCCTCAAAAGGTTGATGAAGCTGCTGGAGGGGGTGTGCTGACTTTAGAGAGAACTTTTACTTGGACCAAAGACGGTCCTTTTCTTCAATTAATCATCACTCCATGAAAAATTAAAAGGAAACTTTTTTCTGAAGCATCATCAACGAAATATTTTTTATTTTAATGATCTTTTCTCATTAAAGCTCCTTTTCAAATATTTGCAGATTTCATTATTTAACGCATTTCACATCAACCCAATGCATTTCGGGTACAGATGGACCCTTCGTCGGGGGTCACTATGGAAAGAACAAAAAAACTATTTTGAGCCCAAAGCTATGTTCATAAATGTATAGAAATCAATTACATTGTCCAATTCACTACGTAAATTATTGCAAAAGATTACATACAACAAACGTGGTTACCCGTCATTAATTCAAAAAAACCTCGGTTGTCAATACCTACATATTACATATATTCAATGCATGATGTAACAATAACACTCCAAAGTTACTATCCCAGCCTGACTCGAAAAATCTGAAAGATGCTTCAGAAAAAAGTTTCCTTTGAATTTTGAATGATGATTAATTGAAGAAAAGGACCGTCTTTGGTCCAAGAAAAAGTGTGCACACCTCTAAACCGAGAGTAGTACTCCTGCCCTCATCTATGTTGAATTATTTGACAGTGTTCCGAGACAAAACACTCACAGAGGGAGTCGCACAACGTTAATGGATTTTTCAAACATAAAAAGAAAAAGAATGGAATAACAAGAGTGCAACTGATGGACATATAAAGACTTTAGAGAGAAGCCAGGCCTTGGGAGTAACCTGTGGACTTTTATAATTGTTGGTGAAAGGCCAATGCTAGCAAACACATGGATCGAGCCATAGTATGGTATCGTTGAACATCTTCAGAGATGAAATAGTTGTGTCTCTAAAACGTCTTGAGCCATTAAAGAGCATGTCTATGAGGGATGTGGTGAGCATCCAGGCACGATGACAAATGACCACACTAGGGACTGAGGTGTGGCCAGCACACTTGGTCATACCCAGACCGGCCGACAAGATGTACTTTGAACCTGCACATCATGAACTGCATGGATGAAACTTTGCATGGAGAGTGGGCAAGATCTAATTTGCTATATCCCAGGTGGCATGGGTGTATGTGTCTAATAGACATACCACATTCAAGGAGCATAAGGCCACGCTGGCAGAGCAAAATACCTTCCTGACAAGTGCAAGAATACCCTTATATTCTCTGTCAGGTAGGGTAGTAGAAAACGCATTCGAGTTTACCTTGCTGCCTGAAGCCTGCACCAGAAGACTTTTCTATTAAGGCTGGTGAGTTAAAAAGGTGAGGCCAGCCATAGCCTGTCCAGGGGCCTCGCCATGGAGTGACTTGCCTTGGCACTGAGCCAGTAGCTGCAGCCATTGCACCGGGCAGGGCCTGTTCTCTCGCTGTATAAAACACTCTGAAACATCCACCAATTTCCAATGGATAAATGCAATCTGAGCTGATACAATGCTACAGTTCCTCATTTAGTGCTCTGTTAAGTTCCAACCCCATTTGTGGACATAATTTTAATTTTAATGAACCACTGCACCACCTTTTTGGTCTTAAGTCGTATGAAAGTGTATTCAAAGTTTTCAAAAGTGGCTAAATGAAGAGCTGGATCTAAACAGATCCCTTTTCGTTGACTGCCCTGTGATCTCAAACAACCACAACACTACAGAAAGTATTAAACTTGATCCTCCAACAATTGCAAACTGTGAATAGCAACTGTTCGACCGTGAGATAAGGAGTAATTCGTGAGAGGAATTGAAGTCTGCTTGGACTGCGTAAAATGATGAGAAAAATGTGGCCATGTGAAACCCATCTAATGATGATTGTGGTGATGATGGATATCAGTGATGATCTGGTTATGGAGCATGAGATCTAATAGTTGACTGATCATTTAAAGTTGTAAGATTAGTGAGATTAAATTCAGAACTACCCAAAGCAATCACTGAGAGGTGTCTGTCATTCTGAAGACAATGGGCCCGATTCACAGAATTAACTTACTACAAAATCCTAAACTTACTACCATTTTGGTATTCACACAAGGCACTTACTCATCAATGAGTAAGTTACTAAAAATGAGTAAGTTACTCATTTTGGTATTCACAGAAGGCACTTACTCATCAACGAGTAAGAGCATTCTGTGGATACTAAAATGAGTAAGTGCATTCTGTGAATTCCAAAATGGTAGTAAGTTTAGGATTTTGTAGTAAGTTAGTTCTCTGAATCAGGCCCAATGAGTTGAATAGCAGGGGTGATAATTGTCTTATTGCACATCTCTGGAGAAGGATACATCCCGATGCCACTGACAGACTGCTCACTATCCACAAGTATTCAGTAAGAGCATAATTCTCAATAGAGCAGTTGCACCTCATCAATTATTCATGTCATTTCATTTACTACCCATTCAGGAAGGTGAGGGCATATGTCTGTACTGTATTTTGGGGCTCATGGCAAACTTGGTATGTTCTTAGAATTCAGCAATTTGGGATGTAGAAAAATATTGTGGTACCCGATCAGAACCGAACGGATTGACCATCTCAACTACAATGCACAATATGAACTATGCAGGTTTGTACTTCATAGAAACAATTAATTGCACCACAAGTTAGCAAGTTGAAATGTGCTATTCTTTGATGGAACCTCTTGAAAACTGCCATGAGGAGTAATTAGAAAGATCACATGTCAAAGGAAGTCTGCCTGGAAAGCAGCATAAGGACCAAAGGAGCAAATGAGCAGACTATTTAGATGCAAATTAACAGAACTCCTATTGTAATCTGTAAACAGTGCAAAAAACAGTTTGCCACAGAAGTTTCAGCATTAAGACGACTTTTCAATCACCCCCGACATCACAGTCCTACTGCCCAAAGCAAAGACGAATGTGTCTTCCTTTATGATGTTGAGCCCTGATTGTTGGTGTTGAGCTTAGATGTATCTCATAAAGGAGCCATGCCCAATATCGACCACTAAACACAATGGGCCTCATTTATGAAAAGTGACGCATTGCTGCGTGAAAACATCGATGCGTCACTTTTCACTGCACCCTCCTTGCGAGACCAATGATGCGTCATATTTACAGTATGACGCATCATGGCGCAAGGAGTTACAGATACGTCAGTAGTTCTGACGTATCTGTATGGCGTAAAAGTGACGCATTGTTGGAGTGTGTCACAAAGTGACGCAACTCCAATGATGTGTCCTTTCACATTGGGCAAGCCCCATGTGAAAGGGCCTGCGTCAGTCTTATGCCTGCTGTGAGGCAGGCGTAAGAAATTGAGGCATTTGTGTCCTAGAAGTGGCGCAGTGAAATCTTATAGATTTCATTGCGTCACTTCTATGACCCTGTCTTGCGTCAGAACGCCCTCCCCTGCATACATTATACCTGGCGTAGGTATAATGTAGCGCAGGGGTTTCCAAAGTGACACATCTACCTAGATGCGTCACTTTGTAAATATGGTGCAACAAGGCACATTTTTTACGCTGCTGGTGCGTCACAAAAAGTTAAGCACCGGTGGCGTAAAAGTGACGCACAACCTCATAAATGAGGCTCAATGTTTATACCCTGGCTCCCAACATGACAATACACACAGATATGCTGCTCCTACAAGAAACAGTACTTAAGGCATGAAAGCACAGCATTATTTATAATTCCCCTCAACTGCTACGATCGATAGACCTCATGGTAATGGTCATCTGTGAATCATCTTTAAACTCCGCTTTTAGGGTGAGAAAAAGCAGGGGAAGCATTGGGCTATGGAGTGGCGGGATTTACTATTCCTACTCCAATCTAAGCAACAACATGAAGAGTGTTGGACTTTGGACGGATTTGATGTAATATCCCCACTCCAGCAAGGAAAAGCAGGGAAAGCGCTGTAGTTAGGATAAATTAGATTTACCATTCCAATTTCAAATACTTTATTAGAAAACATTTAAATACTTACCAACACAACATTATTAAATGTATTCAAAATAAAAACTATGGGGCAGATTTATGTTAACTGGCGCATCCCCAGTGATGCGCCAGTTAACGTGCGGCACAGTGCGCCACAGCTCCGCCACCCATGGTGCAAAAACAGCACAGATGCGTGACGCATCTGTGCCGGAAATGTGGCGCATTGCTAGAGTTGCGTCGCAAGCGCGACGCAGCTCCAGCAAGGCTCGGGGGTACACCATCTGCACAATGCTGCGTCAAGACCTACGCCTGCTTCAAGCAGGCGCAGGGTTTTGACGCAGCATTGCCCTGAAAGTGACTGAGTGAAATCTCATAGATTTCACTCAGCCACTTTCAGGAGGCGTTCCTGCGCAGGAACGCCCCCCCTGTGCAGGAACGCCTCCTTATGGCGCAGTGCTTTACAACGTGACGCATCTCCTAGATGCGTCACGTTGTAAATAGGGCGCATTGTTTGCGCCGCAGTTGCGTCAAATAAAGTGACGCTATTGCGGCGCAAAGAGGCGCAACGGCCTCATAAATCTGCCCCTATATGCTTTATGAATAGGGCACCCGGTGTTCTGGTATTATTTTTGAACATTCTGTCTGTATTTTTGGTCCAAAGGCACTGATAGACAAATAAATCAGTGTAGCACTGTATGTGGGGTGATTGAAATACAGCCCTTTAGACAGGGTGATCATTCATAACAAATCACCAAAGGTACTGATTTTCTCATGGAGTTTGCAAGACCTAACAAGATGCATTCACTGGCTCTTATGTTTTTAAAATAAAAACCTGAAACACCGTGTACGCCTATTCTAATGATCACAGTATCCCTTGTGACTCAATTTTGAAGTTTTAGAATTCAAATGTTCAATTGATTTAATCATTAAGAATCTATTGACTATGGTAGCAGCCAGGAGTGTCCATTATAGAGAAACCATATTTTGTGTAGCAACTCTCTCATTCCCCACTTTATCTCATTAATTATCGTTTTATTTCCCTCCATATTCAACTTTTTTATGTTATTTTCTCTTTTTTTCTCTTTTGACAACCTATAATTATAAGCTGGGGAAGCGAGTTAATGTATGGAAGAACATTATTTTTGTCATAGTTTGTCACTTTTTCCTGTCTGTTTTTACTGGCTATAGGATTGTGTGCTCTGCCAGTGCTAAGCTATAGCAAAGTTTTCTTTCCGATAGAACACGTACTGCGCATTGTTTCACGTAATTGGCTTTTTTAACCTTCCAGCAATTCCAGTGGTAGATTGGGCAGAAATGCAGCCCTGTTTTGGAAGATGAGTGGCATGTGTGGGTTGCAGTGGGTATTAACACGACCACACACGTGACTCAAAAATACAGCAGAAAGTACCATCGTGTCTGGATTGGTTACTGTTTAGAAATAATGTGGCAGGGAAATGTGAAATGTGCCTTTGCCATGTAGAAAACGCTGTTTTTATATATTAACTATAGTGTACCTCAGAGGCCCACATGGCGGAGTGCTTAATATACAAAGGAGGAAAACCAGACATTGAGAAAAGTATGCCCTCACAGTGAATACCTACAAATAACTCTTTTTACTGTGTAGGTAAATCTGCATTTTCTAGGAACTGGGCAAATTATGAATAAAGGTTTTATTTTTTAAATCCTCAATTTCTGTATTCCTGACATCACTAGCGCAATTTTCAGGGCAATATACCTGATGTAATGAAAAAATAAAAGAGACAAACTACAACAGACAAAAAAAATAAGACCACATTAATGTACATCTAAATCAACACTACCTTGTATTCAACAGCTGCACTTTTGTTTTAGCGAACTGTGGCTATGAGTCTGAACAAGAAGGTTCTCCTGTTTAAGCTGCAGTAACTTTTCTGTCTAGGATCATCGCTCCTCCTGTGGTAGATTACAGTTCCTACTAATGCACATGGATGACTGTCTCAAAGTAACCTGCAGCTTTCCTGACAACTCCTCGCTTACCTGCTAAGAACTGTAGCCGTATGGCAAATTCTTAATAAAACCTTCTGCCACCATGTGCACGGCTTCCACCACCAGTTCCACCACAGGCTCCGTAGCCACCACCTCCACCACCACCATAGGGACTGCTGCCAGAACTTCGTCCACCTCCAAATCCGCTTCCACCCATAGCTCCTTGGGATTACGGCCGTCCATTGCTGCTTGTGCCACGAGACGCTTCAATGTTAGTCCGTTCGCTCATTTTGAATACAATTATGTTCACTTATTTAGACATGGGAAAATCCAAAAGTGGGCAGTAAAACCCATTTTCCACTTATCTTAAAAAATCTGATTCAGATTTAAATGGCAGTTGCAGAAGAGTACGTTTATACAAGTTTACTTTGTGCTTGAGACTAAACTGGTTTCCGACTGGTTTGCCTTAGTTTGTGCTTCAAAGACTGAATAAAACTCCCTTGAAAACTAGTTAATACTGGAAGACAATGGTTTGATCTGTTGCTGTAGGGAGGCATGAGTGGTAGAAACAATAGCCTCTTAGCAGGTATTAGCCACCTGTGAGGGAGCATGAATAGATGGCAACAAAAGGTCCAGTTTCACAGCCGTTGACCTCTTTATCCACCCTAGACTTTCGCTATTTCAACATAGCAGAGGGGAGGACACCTATTCCCCGTAGGGAAGTAGCCAGGATTGGATGTTGAGAATTCCATGATCACCGGCTAGTGCAAATAATAAAACTAGTACATCACCACTACCTTCTTAGAAAATTCCAAGATCATGAAAGAAAATTTCTTGTAGGAAGAATGCTGTTCCTGGTTGCTGGGAGAAAGACAACCAAGTATTCCATACTTCTGCTGGCAACCAGGAACTAGAACCGTTCTCAACGGGTCATGTTCTTAGCCTCCAGTTCCCTACCACAAGGACAGAAAAAGAAGACCTCTTGAATGCAAGAATGCCAAGCACCACCACTGTGAACTGGAGTGTGCAGAAACCTCGACTGGAGAACTGGTCCTAGAAGTCTGCCCTTAAGCCTGAGGGTTGCAGGAGTGAACAAGTAGAACTCTCTTTTGCAGCAGTTGAAAAAAACCTGAAACTTTGGTTATTGCTACTTTTGGCAGATGTTGACAGGGAGGGTTACGCTTAAAGAGTCGGTAGGAATAGCCCTTCCTAAGTTAATATCACACTTTGTGATCGGTATCTCTTGACTGCCTATTCTATCTCGGTCTGTCTGTCTGTCTCTCCCCGCATTCTCTTATTTGTACTATCGATCCACTGAAACTTCATTCAAGAGCATTTTTTAATTCTGATCATCAACATTGTAATGGCCTAAGCACAGGTTCTTGTGTATTACAAGATGTGGTCTAGTACACTTACAGATCCTTGAATCCATATACTTACAGAGCACTTAGTAGACTTGCCAACTGGAGCAGCGTGACCCCTGTTCCAGCTTCTTATTATAAATAGACTTGCCAGTTCAAGAGCATACAGAGGCATGAAACAATAATCTCATCATACATTCTAAGCTGGAGCTGGAACGAAAAATGCACACCAAGAAAAAACACTATCGCAATATTATTAGGATTAGAAAAAAAACATTTTACATCATTAGTCTGCAACCTTTGCTAGATAGACCACACGTTACCAAATGTATACATTACATTTATTTCTTTGTACATATATGCATCCATAATTGCAACCAAGCTTAAATTTGATACATTTGTTGATCTCCAGATGGCCATTGCTCTTTCTGATGATTATTGTAGCATCCAAAACAGCCAAGCACCCCAATGTAAGCTCCTCTTTGGACAATTTGATAGAAATGGTCTCATGAGTTGAGAGAATGGCAGCTGTTTTAAACATATATAACACAACATGAAATTATTGCTTTGAGAAATATGTGCTGAGGCTCCGCAGTCTCTATCAGAGCTGTAAGCCAAGTGTGTTCACACCACAGTAGACCCCCTTGCATGACCAGCAAGGTGCTTCATCCTTCAGACCCTACCTACCTATAATTGTAATGCTTTAAAAACTATCTTTTGAGTACATACCCTCTAAGAGATGTAAACAATAAATAAATACATTGGCAATAGGAAAAGGACAAGAATTCAGATATTTGAGGGGAATTGTTTCAATAAACAATAAGCTAACTAAAAGCCAGGAAACATGAGAAACATACATTGAAAAAACAATGACCTGAAAGTATCCTGGGAGATGACCTAGTCACCACAAAATATTTTTTACATAAACAACCGAAATATAAATGTTATCATTCAAGAATCAACTGTGCGCACAACTTTGCTAAATTAAAGTTTCACCCATGACAATCTTTGCAGTGTAACGGCTCTTTGTCCATTGCTTCTCCATCTCATGTCTTCTTTGAAGTTACTTACTTTCAAGATGAAATAAATATTTCAGGTGACTGATGAACCTGTTATAAGAACTGAAAACTGACCCTTATCCCTAAAAATATCCCTTTACCCAAAAACTGAAAACTGACCCTGAACCCTAAAAATACCCCTTTACCCAAAAACTGAAAACTGACCCTGAACCCTAAAAATACCCCTTTACCCAAGAACTGAAAACTGACCCTGAACCCTAAACATACCCCTTTACCCAAAAACTGAAAACTGACCCTGAACCCTAAAAATAACCCTTTACCCAAAAACTGAAAACTGACCCAGAACCCTAAAAATACCCCTTTAACCAAGAACTGAAAATTGACCCTGAACCCTAAAAATACCCCTTTACCCAAAAACTGAAAACTGACCCTGAACCCTAAAAATACTCCTTTACCCAAAATTAATTAATATTATTTAATTACTAATTAATTATTAATTAACAATAACAATAAAGTAAATATATTAGCACATTAGCTGTAATTAATTTAATTTAATAATTAATATTATTTTTCCCAATTAATTAATTAAGAATAACAAAAAAATATATAAACAAATTACTATAATTAATGTAATTAACTAATTAATATAAATTAATTACCAACTAATTAATAATTAAAAATATGTACAAAATTATATTAATTAATTAACTAATTAATATAAATTAATTACCATTTAAGTATTAATTAAAATATGTACAAACATATATGAATTAATTAATTATTATTAAATTACTTCCCACCCTATTCCCCTATAAACCCATAACCCGCTACAGAACATATTTATCAATTAATCAATTAATTAAAATTAATAAAAAATTAATTCTCAATTAATTAATTAATAATTCCTACTAATTAATAATTAATTTAACATAATTAAATTACTTCCCACCCTATTCCCCTATAAACCCACAACCCGCTACAGTAGTAAAAGACAATATTTAAATAAATTACATTAAAAATAAATTATAAAACATAATAAATACAATATAATATACACTAAATTTATTTAAAAATTGATATTAGTAACATCGAAGTTATTTATTTTGATATTATTGACATCGATATTTAAAACTTCGATATTACTGATATCATACTAATATCGATATTAAGACTGTCGATATTACTTACCTTCGATATTTTGTCCCATCGATATTTAAACTTCGATATTATTGTATATCGATATTTAAAACTCGATATTTTGTCTGTGTACCGTTATGCCAGTGTCACCTCTCTTGTACAACTTCTGAAACATAGACAAGTTCTTGACATACCCCATAGGCATAGTCTGGTTTCCGAGGCCAATTTATTGTGTCATTTGAAAGATCCGAGGAAAGTGGATAAGTTGCATGATCACTACCTCACTTCAACTTCATCAGGAGGAAGCAGGCATCACAGTAAATCAGTCTGGCTGTATGTGGTGGGCCATTTACAAGCCATGATTAATGAAGGTCGAATGGGGATAATTATCCCTTTTATCCCTCAGTGGACATTGATATAGAGAGCCACAATCTTTTGGGCAAGCAACTGGAGGGCTATGTCAAAACTGAATTTCTCTTACCAAGGTGAACAAATAATTTCTACACAACAGAGTGCATGAATACATTCTTTCACCTCATAACTCATGACAATTTCTTGTGGAATTCTGCCGGAATCACTTATGTCCTCATGAGTGTTTAACATTTAGATTGCTGCTATGTCCTGGGACCTCATTCGCCTCATTTCTAATGAGTTGATTTAGCTCCAGAAGGAAAACAGTAAGGGCCATATTATCAAGAAAGAGCGATACATTAACGCCACTTTTATCGTCAGGAAACTGCCGCTAAAGCGGCGATAATGGGCTTGATAATATGTCCTTGTGAATTCCCATAGAAGCCCAGGTTCTGGTGTTAACCTGGGCTTCTATGGGCAGTCACAAGACCATATTATATATAATAATCACTGATCAACCTAATAATTGGGTTCAGTTTATTGTCATAATGCCTATTGTCCGGAAAAGGTTATAATTGTGGCTTGATGAAGCATTACCTACTCTCACTTCATGATTCTTAGGATACTTGGTCATCAGGAAAATATGTCATTGGTTCATACCTTTTGCAAAATTCAAAGTTGTATGCATCACTCATCACACTCTAGTATTTTGATTATTTTTTAGAACTTTTTTAAAAATATGAAATTTTTTAGATATTTTAATCATATATTTTATGCAAAACACTTTTTTGCCCAAATGTATTAAAAATTATCAATTTTATTTTGTTATATTTAAAGATATTTTTAATGTTTTTTTCTTATTGGGTGTAGTGATTGCAATTCCCATAATGCATGTAAGCTCCCTAATGTTTGTTAGACTGGAGTTAAAATAGTGAATGTGTCCATCTCATCCAATATGCACACTTTTTGCAAATTATTTTCTGAACTGGAGTTAAATATAGTTTAGGATGAAGGTAGAAAGTAAATATGACTTAATGTATGCATTTCCCCAATATTTGTAGTTAGAAAAGTAAATCTGACCCTCCCACATGGGTGCACTTTCCCATTGTGTTCTTGGGAGGAATTGGACTAGTAAATTAGACCTCCCCGCTACAAAAAATATGTACGTTCCCAAATATTTGTTACGCTGGAGTTAGAATAGTAAATTTGACCACCCACATATATGCACTTTTCTCAGTGTTTCCATAGTGTTCATTAGACTTGATTTAGAATAGTTAATCTGATCTCTCCCAATATATGCACTTTCCTCAATGTTTGTTAGATTGGAGTTACACTGGAGTTAGAATGGTAAATCTGACCTCTCTATGTATGCTTTTTCTCCGGGGTTTGTGAGAATGGTGTCAGTGTAGTAATTATGCACACTTCAACGTATGCATTTTCTGCAATGTTTCTTAGAGAGGAGTTAGAATAGTGTTTTACATTTTTCCAACATTTGTTAGATTGCAGCTAGATTCATAGATTTTGGCCCACCATTCCCCAAAAGGTCTATATATTTTTTCTAATATGTGTAAGATTTTTTTTTAATTATTATTATAATTTTTTGTTGTTGTCCTCATTCACCATCAATCTCACTTCAAATCACACTCTAGGGCCCCCTTTAGGATGGCGGGCGGACTTTGCCCGCCCGCCATCCTCACGGTACAATGGGACCGCCCGCCATAAGGACGGGAGTCCTGTGAGGGCAATTAGGATGCGCCCACCGCAGTGGCGGGCGCATCCCGTATTTTTAACATTGTGGCGAGCGGTGCTGAAATGCTAAAAATACATCTTGTGCATTGCAAAGCACAACGTGACAGGCACCGCACGGTGCATGCCACGTTGTTCTTTGAAAGGCAGGAGGGTACCATAGGTACACCCCCATGTGCACCCCCCACCCCCTGGAGTACATGGGGGCCCGCAACGGGCCCCCAAAGCAGACTCTGCATGGAAAATGCCCATTCTAATATGGCAGGTGGTGTCTGATAGACACTGCCACCATATAGAACCCTTTTCCGCCCGGTCGCAAGGCGACCGGGGAGGAAAAGCGGCGGACGGTCTTTCCGTCCGCCGCGGACCCCTTAGCCATGATAATATGGCGGGGGTTCATTCCGGCACAGATGGCGGGCGGATCACCCCCACCAGGCCTGCGGTAGGCGGGGGCGATCCGCCCGCCATCCTAATGGGGCCCTAGGTGTCTGTACTCCCTCTCAAAAACTGAGGAATATAGGCTGTTGGAAGTGGCGCCCCGCCTACTGGTACCAGAAACACCTTGGTGATCAATGAAGAAACCACTGAGATACCTCTTCTGCCAAGCTCTGAGAGCAAGATGACTTTCGCTGGTAGACCGCCATAATTGCAATACAAGACATAGCCTGAAGAGTATTAATGGCATAATCATGGGACTGAGGGGAAGGATAAAAAACAAGAAAAGTAAAAAGTAAAAAAAGGACCATTTCAAATTTTTACGATTTTACTTTGTCATATCAGCACCCCATCTAAGCTGCAAAGGATTTCAAAATGCCTTCTTCTTGCTGCTTCCTTGTCTGGCCAGGTCCAATTTAGAGACTGCCAAGACTGAAGACTGCCAATCCGAAAAGGTGGGAGAACTTGATTCCGTCCATTTTATACAAATTTGCCTCCTAGCTAGTAGGATAGAATAGAAAAGCATCACTCCAGCGAAGCAAGTAACTTTTTCTGCAAGGCCAAATATTATTAGGGGTAGGTCTATGTTGATAGTACAACCCAAAACACTTGTCAGGAAATCACGACCTCCCCCCAAAAGGTAGATAGAGAAGGACATTCCATAAACATATGTATATCTGAGGCAGAAACCTGGCCACATTTTTTACAGCTGACCGGTGACCATTGAAATTTTTTATCAATTTGTGAGGAGTGAAGTGGCCCTATGGATGGTAAACAGGTGGTTTCTTTTTAACCAAGCTGGTTTCACAACCTCATGTAGAGTCTTACATGATTTCTGCCATAGCTTAGCACAGTCCTGTGTGGGCAAGGCCCCCCCCCCCACAATTCCTCGGCTAGCTTCAACTTGCCATCTAATTCTTCCAACATAGTTTGATACCAGAAGGAGACTTCTTTCCTCCCTGGGGGTTTGGTCACAAGCTGGTGTTCTAAAACACTACCACTACCCACAGCATTTTTTCGTGGATAAGATTGAACCCAGCTTGCCAGTTGATAGTGTTTGAACCGGCAGAGTCCTCCCTCAACCCTGTCCTGGAGATGTTCCCATGGAATAAGGGTGCCTCCAAGGAGGAGGTCTCCCCGCCAACCCCACGACCCTCAAAGGTTTTGCCAGTCTATCCTGTAGGCACTCTGGGGTACCGGGAAAATCCCAAAGGGGAGCCAAGCTGGAAAAATAATCGAGCCTCACTGCCCCTCTCACTTTGGCCCAAGTTTTGGCTACCCCCTGGAAAACCTTCAGCTTGACTTTTTTTTAAAACGTTGGAACCCCGAATTTGAACGAAAAGCCTTCCTCTGACAGTTTAGCACTCCTAAGCATAGCCAAGAACGTCCCTCCAGCACCAGTATTCACAGGCATTCTCAGTAAGATACGTGAGTGTGAGAATTGGAAAGCCCAGGCATAGAACTGGAGGTCCGATAAAGCCAGACCCCCCTTTTTTCTTGTCCGCCTCAGCTTTTTCCATGCAATCCTAGATGATTTAGACGCCCAGACAAGTGAGTTAATTTCACTCTGAAGCTCATCAATCGTGGATTTTTCAAAGTAAAGAGGGATACAGTTAAAAAGAAATGTGATCTTTGGAAGTATCGTCATCTTGATCAGGTTAATTCTTCCCAAGATTGACAAAGGAAGTATGGCCCAAGATTTCATTAGCCTTTTTCATTCCTTTACCACTATATCTAGGTTGATCTCTGCAATTTTTCTGATATCCTGCACCACATGGACTCCCAAGAATCTAATTTTGGAGCTAGGCTGGTGACACTGCTGTGTCTCTGCCAGATTCCAGGTCATGATTTCCGTTTTTGCGGCATTAATCTCATATCCCGAGACAGAACCAAACTCCTGGGCTAAACTGATGACTGCTGGGAAGGCTGACTGTAAATCAGCGGAAAAGACCAGGATATCGTCGGCATACAGGGCTACCTTCTTCTCCCACTCCCCATACTTAAATGGCTGGATAATATAATCCGCCCTAAGCAGTTGGGTAAATGGCTTGATGTAAAGATCAAATAGAAGCGGGGAGAGTGGGCAGCCCTGTCTAGTCCCTCTTGTAATTCTGAAAGAATCTGTAATATTCCCATTAACCAACAGCCTAGCTGTGGGGTTCTGATAAATCAACTGGACCATATGACAACATTTGTCCCCCAATTTGAACTTCCTCAAGGCCTCCGACAGGTAGATCCAATTCACTCTTTTGAAGGCCTTGGTAGCGTCCAATTTCATAGCTGGTAATGGGAGGGAATATGCAGAGGCGAGATCAATGGCACTGATGAGGTCATACTTGAGATCTGAAAGCTGCCGGTTCCTAACAAAGCCCTTCTGATCTAAGTGGAGAACATCCCCCACAATAAGACCCAAGCTCGCTACCAAGATGGAGGTAAAAATGTTATAGTCTACATTTAAAAACTAAATGGGTCTATATGACCCACAGCTTGATGGCGGTTTCCCGGGTTTCAATATCAAGATTATTAAAGCATCGTTCCGTAAAGCTGGGAGTCCTAAACCAGCCTCCAACACATAATTAAACAACTGCGTTAGGGCGGGATGATCTTATCTCCCTACATCCTATAGATCTCCGCTGGGAGACCATCAGGGCCCGTTGCTTTCCCAGTCTTACAGCGTTGAATTGCTTCTCTGACATCAGTTTGGGCTTGGTCCAGGTATTGCTGTTGGTCCAGCCCAAAGGAGGGAAGAGAAATATTCCCCAACCAATTCTGAACACTAACGACATCTAGCCTTTTGTCCTCACAATAGATCTCCTGAAAGTAGGCCTGAAAGGCCTGGCTAATTTCCCCATCTGAGCAGAAAGTTTCATTTCTACTGATGATTTCATTAATATGATTTCTTGCCCGATCAGATTTTGCTTTCCAGGCAAGAAGCTTGCCTGCGCCCTCCCCATATTCAAAATGGGCGATTTTACTAGCCTCCCATCTACGGATAAGCCTAGAGTGGAGGATGTTCTCCAACTGCCCTTTTAAACTATCCCATTTGGCTTTCCTTTCTTGCAGGATTTCAGGAGAGGCTAGAAAGGATATTTCAGTTTCTACATCTTTCAGCTTTCCCTCAATAGAAGATACATCCTCCTTATATCTTTGATTTCTAAAGGTTGCCCTGCTGGTAATTTTGCCACGCAGGAAGGCATTAAAAGAATTCCATACATTAGTTATTGATGTTGACCCCAGATTTATTTAAATAAACCATTCAAATTCTTGTAATAAAAAGACCTTTTCTTCCCCCACCAGGAGTAAAGAACGGTGTGCGAGTGGGCCCTACTGATGGACCATCCAAACGTAGCAGGACCCCTGAATTATCTGAGAGATGGTTAGCCAGGTATGAAATATCGTTAACTCTGTCTCTCAATGAGTTACTTATCAGCACGTAATCTAATCTAGATTGGTGCCAATATTTATGATTTCTGAACGATACACCTGGCTGCAAGCCCGATCTTTCCCTCCATATAGCTAACAAGGCAAACTGTTCCATTGCCTCTAGGAGGAAGTCCCAAGATTTTAAAAGGGCCACGGCTCTACTATTTGGAGTTTTGTCCAGCACAGGGTTCAAAACTAGATTGAAATCTCCAGCTAGAATTATTGGCTCAGGAAAATCTAGTAGATGAGAAAAGATGGTCTTAAGACTAGAGGGGTCATCTTGATTGGGTCCATAGTAGCTGACCAGAGTATACAGAGCCTGCCTTATCCTGACGTTAACAATCACCCATCTGCCACCTGGGTAAACCAATTGCTGTAAAACATGCGCTTTGGCTGATTTCTTAAAAAATATAAGGGCTCCTCTGATGTTAGCTGTCTGGCTCTTGCATACAAATGAACCCACCCATCTTTTATATTTAAGAAGAGATAATATCTCTTCTTTCAGTAGATGTGTTTCCTAAAGAATCAGAACCTGATCCGGAGAATCTTGAAGATACTGCATTATCCTTTCCCTTCTCGGTCCAGTTCGCAAGCCATTAATGTTCCAGGACACAATCTGTATGAGACTCATTTTACATCATCCAAGAAGCACAGCATAAAAACAGAAGTTTGAATTCGAGGTAACCGGTACCAGCATTCAATCCAGCCCAGCTCCAAAACTCTCGTCCTAAAGGTAACGTGAGTACAGCCAACATAATCAACATAAGAAAACGGAGAATGAGGAATTTTTTTCCCTGCTAAACCCCAACCCAACCCCTACCCAGTGCCCTCCCCAGTCCCTCCCCCCACCTCTGGGAACCCATACCCCAATTATCTGGACTGATGTAGTCCAGTCAATTCCATCCCGGTGGGATCCGCCCAGCCACCCCCCTAGTAATGAAAAAATACCCGAAGTGAGAGAAAAAAAAAGATAAAAAAGATAAAAAGCAGAGAAGCCCTAACTATACTATACTTCACAGCAGATGTGGTCAATTGGAAGAAGCATTGGACTTAGTTATGATCTCCTCCTCACACATCTTCACAACTTATGCTCTCTCTTGCCTAGAATCTCAAGTTATTTTAATTTCCCTATACAGGAGATAGAGGAGAATACAAATTCGCCAACTACGTACCACCTATAATGACCTACTTGTTCACCTACTATAGCCCCTCTTTACTGATGCTATTGAGCAGCTCATCCGCTTTCTGCACCGATCTTATGTTGTGCATTTTGTTGTTATGCATCACCTTTAATAAGGCCAGGAATTTCAGTTAGGCTACTCCCCCAAGCTTTTTAATTCTTCCATGCTCTTGCCCAGTTCCCATTGTTTCTCCAAAGTACACCTTGAGAGATCCGACCGTATCTCAAACGAAAATTCCTTTGCCCGCACTGATTTCAGTTTCAGTGCTGAATGGAGAATCTTATCCTTTAAGGCGAATGTAAGGAAATTAATGAGAATTTTTCTGGATCTGGGCCTATTAGGGTTCCTTCGAAAAGGATCTCTATGTACCTCCGTATATCCCGACTAAGTTCTTCCTCCGAGTCTTCAAGCTGTAAAGAGGACTTAGGTAGAGAAACAATGTAGGACCCAATATCAGATCCTTCGCCACCTTCAGGTACATTCAATAAACGTAAGTTGTTCTCTAACTTCTCCACTCTATCTCTGAAGTCCAAATGTTCAGACTTTAGAAGTTGAATGTCCGACTTTGCCTGACCCAGATCTTCTTTCAACTCGCCCACTGTATTCTCAAGGGTTGCGGGCCTGAAGTTTATGAGGTCTACTTTTTTTTCCAGGGATTCGCAGAAGTTCCGTAATCCCCGCTTGGTTCACTGTGGATACTGCAAATCCTCTCTTTATGTCCTCCGATAGTGTAGCAAAGAGGCCCTCCTAACCTACAGGTGAGGACAAAGATGACTACACCAATAGGGTATCCCTTTCTCGTTCCTCCCCAGTACTGCTGTTAAACACCGTCGGTGCCTGCAGTTGTGGTTGACTCAGAGTGCAGACCAAAGGATCGTCACTCGGAGCACTCCTGCCCCCTAAAGGCTCCTCTGGATCACTTTGTTGGAGGACCCTTGTGTTATTGGTTCCAATACTGCCTCCATCATGCTCATAGGGACTGTGTTCGAGGAAAGTGCTACTACTATAGAAGGAATTAAGTTTGCTGAGCGCTGCTCCAGGGGTTCAGGCCATACACCAATGACCAACATTTCTGGCTGAATCCTAAATTAAGAGTGTAGCAACGGGGTCACTTTAACCACACTACTAACTGCCCTATTCTTTGGCCTCTTGGGTTCAATGGACTTTCCCTTCACCTGATGGACCTAGAAGGCAGAGTCACCACTTAGAGAATTAGCTCCTTCATTTGGAGAAGCCTCTACTCCACCAGGGGAAAGCCCAACAGCGGTTAAAATTTGCGGTAGGTCAGCGTTTGGGGGGTTCTTCCCGATGTCTGCTTTGCTAGAGGTAGTTTTAATACTTATTTTTATGTTTGCTTTGGATTTCCTATTGCCCACTAAAACTCCTTTTTTGGATTTCCTTTGTCCTCTCCTGGTTACTGTTTGTGGGTTTAAAGCGGGGGAGGAGACCTCTTGTGCGTTCAGAGGGGTCTGGTATCCACCCAAATGTTGCACTAATGAGGGAACAGACACCCTCGCCTCTGGCTCACCTCTAATGCCTTGTTCCAAGTCACTGGCAACCGCCTCCCCGCCCTCTCTGACCTTACCGGTGATGTCACCGTCCTCCTCCTGCTCCTGTATAAGGCCTCATTGGAGTCCCTCATACATTGAAAAAAGCCACAAATACTTGTGTTCCCGTTTCCCCTAAGGAGGCCTCGCGCGGCTGCCTTGCGCCCTCTCCTCAGCTCCAGGGCAGCTTCCAGCAAGCGGGGAGGCGTAGGATGACGTATCCCCGCCTCCTCTCTGCACATTCCTGGCGTCTCGAGTCTCCCTCTGGCAGCCAAGAGGGATATTCGTGCCGCCGACAGCAGATACCAGTGAGATTTACAGCCAGGATGCCGGTAATTAAAAGGCGGGCCCTCTGGTCTTCCTCAGGTCGATTTACGATCAGTTCTCTGCCCCGGGGGTTAAATAATTTGGTGGCTGGTGCGGGAGCGCCAGGAGCTAGCGGCTAACGTGCGGCGGCCATGTTCCCCTCCTCAAAATAACAACAAGAAGTCTTTATTATGCTTGCGCCAATATGTGTAACGTTGTATGTATAGCAGCATATTTAAATAATAATCATTTTTTTATGCATCTAGATTGAAATTTGGTTAATATTTGCTATATTGTTTTTTTATAAATATTTTCAGGGCATTTAATTTGAAAGGCATTTTATTTAAAAGTGTGTCTGTTTTAAATATGGTTTATTTGTTTTAGTGATTGACATATTAAATTTTTTGTAACTTGTTTTTAAATTTTATTTTTAATTCTTTATTAATGATATAGAATATTTTCAACTTTATAATTAGATCTTTGTGTTAATTTAAAGTTACTTGCATTTGCATGAATCACATTTTTATGCATGTCTTTAAATTGTGTTTTACTTTTTATATTATACATTTTATGTTAGATTAATTAGTCTCATGTTCCTCAACATAATTAATACACCACATCATCTCTCTGAGAAAGGTGTGTAAAATTAATGTCTACATCGAGGTGGTGTGGTGAAGCGGCAAGCTGCTTTGTATCACCCACAAAGCAATACATGGAATGGGACAGCTCTTCATCAGGAATAAAATCACCAAACACATTCAACAAAGGAGCCTCCGCTCTAAAGGAGCATCTCGCCTCAAAATCCCAAGATACAAGAAAAAAAACTTGGGTGGCACATCCTTCTCTGTTCAAGCAGCCAAACTATGGAACTCTTTCCACCGACAACCACCTTATCTTCAGAAAACTACTCAAGAATTGTCTCTTCCAGAGGGGGAGCCAAGATGGCGACGGGTGAGGACGTGTAGGCTCCCGGCTCCCGCGGCTGCCCATCCTCCGTTCCGGAATCCTGATCCCTATCCTGTCCTCGCTGGTGGCGGAATGTGCGCTACGTTGTGCAGACTTGTTTCGTCGTTCCCGCACCTCTCAGCTCGCCCGGCAGCCGAAGATATTTGCCCGGAATCTTTGAGCCCTGGCCCCGAGACGAAGCCGCCGACCGTCCCCGAGCCTGGTGGACTGAGGAGCGGCCGTCCTGCCCGCGATCCGGTGCCGATGAGGGGGTGACCGTTTCCTCTCGAGCAGAGCCCTTGCCAGAATCGCCTGCTGTGGTAAGCCGCGCTCGGCGCCCAGTGCTTCATCACCCCTCGAGGCGCCCTGTAAGTTACGCGTCTTTGTTTGAGACGGGTGCCAAAAACTGGACACACGGCCATATTGTCACTGTGCTGCCTGCCCACACCCGCGGCACCGTGAGGCGACCTGAGGCGCTACATCCCTCCGTTTTGGCCGCACAGCGTCCATCGCTTCTCCGGGTTTACCGCCCTGGGCTGTGATCAGTTGCACTGCCCTTAATCTTTAACTTCCCTGCGCCACGATCGACAGGATGAGCGCCACTGCCTTAGAAACTTGGGGCGGACGCCAGTCCCAGTTTACTGGACGTGTGACCCGCCGAGCACCGGAGTCCAATTTGCTCGTTCCTCCCCGGGAACATGATGGCGAGAGTCTCCTGCCGCCGCTCTCCTATGGATCTATCCTGGCCGTTCTCACTGAATTGAGAACTGAAATGTGTGGGGGTTTTCGAGCGCTGGGTGAGCGCTTCGACATAATGGCGGCTGACCTGCGGAGAGATCGTGCTACGGAGGGCCGGCCACTTCTGGGTCTCTCCTCATTTGCATCTACAGTGGAAGCTGTACCTAACTTTCCTGGCGGGGGAGACACGGCCACCTTAGCCCCTACGGACGCCTGTCACTGGCCGACCAGTGTTTCGACCTGTGAGACTTTGTTTCCCTTGGCTCCGGGACTTCTATCTCTGCCGCTTGCAACAGTGTGGCAGCCTCACGCCCGGGACTCGCAACTGCTGGCCCCCCCGGTGGATTTCTTGTTGCTGCCTTTATCCAGCGCACCGGAGGCTCCACATTACCCTGATGGCCCGCGGAACATCATTGATACAGACAATGGACATACTGGTGACTTTCTATTGCTGTTCTGTGTGACTGTTTTATTCTCCTATGCCATGCGGCCATGTTGGTTCTTTGTCTTGATGGGGGCGGACCTTCTTCATGGGCTCCATTTTGAGATCTGTCCTAGGTCGGGTCAGGGCTAGGTTCCTTCTTGTGCTGCCGGTTGTTTAGCTGATTGGACCGGGATTAGGGGTGGCACACATTGGTTTCAGTCGCACACGTTATAATGCCCTTCCCTACCTGTTTTTTTTTTTGTGTTACTGTTTGCTTCTTAATAATTGCATATTACGTGGGGATTGTGATTTTGATGGGGGGGCTGGGAAGGTTTGAAATGGCTCCTCCTCCCGCTTCCTTTGTAGCTTTTGAGAGTTGCGGATTGGAATGGTCTAGTCTCACTCTCTATATTTCGAGGTGATTTTTATTCTCTTCCTTTGTTCTTCTTTCCTTTCTTCTTTCCTTGGACTGCATTTCGGGTTCTTTATGGGGCGACAGGCACATTGTCGGGGGGGGGTAGGCCGTAGCCTCCGCTTGGTGTAGGGTGGGGGGGTATTTTTAGTTTCCTTTTATTTCTATGGGCCTTTTCTTCTTTTCTGCGCTTTCTTACGCTGTTTTCCTTTCTGGGTCTGTGACGAGGGATGGTTGGGAGTGGGCGGCGTTGGGAGTGGCACGAGCGTGGTTCCTGTTGCCTGCCTTGTTCTTTTATTGTATTGTCACTTTGAAGGGGTGTTCTATATAATTGATGCTTTTAATCCTGCTGCCTGCTCATGTGGACCTACAGTACGGACTCGGATCTCCTTGTACCTATCCTCTATTGTCTCTAGATTTAAAAATTTAAAATTAACCTTCATTGTTCCTCAGGCGTGGTAGCCAATATTCTCCAGTGTAACTAAGGTCTAAATGCTTATCGAGATTGTCAACTATTGCGCCCTTGTATTGCTTGCACCTGTGCCCAACCAGTTTTCGTGGCCAGCCTCAGGGTTGTGGGCCCGTATTTGTACTTTTGTAGAAGCACCAATAAAGGTTTTCAAAAATTTAAAAAAAAAAAAAAAAGAATTGTCTCTTCCCCACATAAGCACCATACGCAAACAGAAATTTAGAGCATATCCCTCTGTAAATAAGCATTTGTTTTCCCTATAGAGAAGTGCCTATCTTTGTGTAGTGCTTTGTATAACCCCTTCGATGCTCATGACAAGCTCAGCTGGTCATGAGGTACGCCTCTTGTGTGCTCATGATGAGCTGAGCTCCTCATGACCACACACATTTACATTAAGGTCCAGCACAGCAGAGGAATATCTGCAGCATCCATGTGGTTAGACATGTAAAATAATGATGTTGTTGAGAGGAAAAAAAATTATAATATTAATAATAGATTAATAAATATCATCTTTGGTCTAGATGTAAATACTCCCATTATGCATCTATGTACCTTCCATGTACTTGGATCTGTGTGTCTGTTACTTTTCTCCTGATAAAGCATATCCAAGGCACTACCCTATTTCTCATCCTGTACCTCTATCAATATCTTTAATCTACATATACTTACCTCCTTTACGTATCTATATACTTTCAATGTACTTATGGATCTATATATTTATCACTTTCTTCTAATTTAGCATTTCTAATGCACTGCCCTATTTCTCAGCCTATACTTCTCTCAATATATCTTCTAGCCCAACCTTCTGACTCATCTCAAACCTTTTTCTACTACTCTTTCCAATGCACTACCCTATCTCTCATCCTATACATCTATCAACATATCCTCTACATCCACTCTCGCATTTAGCCCAAACCCTATACCACTACTATGATCCCCCCAAAAAAACCTTTCTAGACTCTCTCCTACTCTACCCCTCCTTGCATCATCTGACACCTTTTTTACTATAACGATTCCCTAAAACAAACCTTTCTAAACTCTTCCCTCTGACTCTTCCCCTCCAAAACTCCTTTTTACTCATCCAAAAGCCTCCTCCTACTGCTAAGACCTAAAAACAAACATCATCCTTTACTCTTTTATCCCTCAACTATCCTTTTCAATCAAAACTAACAGACTAACATGCTAATTTCTCAAATTCCATATTCAAATATACTAATCCACCACTAATCCTTTATGGGTTACAGAGTAGCATGCTGCTCGCCAATAAAGCGTCTCAACACCCCATCAGGGTTACAAGCGCTATATAAATGCAAACCTTTTGCAGTTTCTACCCCCTCCCAACCCTTCTCAATCCAAATAACTGACTAACATACCCACCACTAAAATTGCTTTCATGTTTCACCATACTAATTCAACACTAATCCTTATGGGTTCCAGAGTAGCATTCTACCTGCGCTTCAAAACCCCATCAGGGCTAGCAAGTAAGCATGGGCGAATTTTGCGAATTCGTGAATTTGCGAATTCGCGATCTGCAAAATCCGCAAATTTGCGGATTTGCGGATTTTGTGGATTGTGTGGGTAAAGGCCGGGAGGGAAAACGGTGCACATCGCTAGTGTGAGGGGCAGGGCCAAACGGGCGAGGCTTATATGCGAGTTCACATGCCTCTTGTGTGCATAAAAGGACAGGCACAGATCAGAGAAGCTCGTGGTCACAGGAACTGCACAGGGATTGAGCTTGTGAAAGTCAATAATGCAAAGGCCTCCATCAAGCATCATTGCTATTTTTCGATGATAGATATGGGGAGAACGCACACCTGCCCAGCCTCGACAAAACTCACATTTTTGGGGGGGCTGATTAACTTTGCCATCACACCAAAGAGCGCCGGGGTCCCTCGAGTGAGCTGTCCATCAAGTGGGTAAAGGGCGCGAAGACGGTGCACACACCACTAGTGTGTGGGGAGGGGCCAAATGGTTGGGGCTTATGTGCGAGTTCACATGCCTCTTGTGTGCATAAAAGGACATGCATGGATCAGAGAAGCTCGTGGTCACAGGAACTGCACAGGGATTGAGCTCGTGAAAGTCAATAATGCAAAGGCCTCCATCAAGCATCATAGCTAAATTTCGACGATAAATATGGGGAGAATGCACACCTGCCCAACCTCGACAAAACTCACATTTTTGTCCTGAAACTATTTTAGGATGGCGCCGGCAAGCTGCCAGCGCCATCCTAAAATAGTTACTAAATTAGCTTCATCAGGATTCAGGAAGCACTAATAGATAAAATAAAGTAGGTGCTTCATGTTGAAGCTAACTTAGTAACTATTTTAGGATGGCGCTGGCAGCTTGCCGGCGCCATCCAACAAGTTCAACAGGCTTGAACTTTTGCCCCCCAAATCCGCCGCTCGCAGATTTCACGAATTTTCAGTAAATTCGCGGGAGTTCGCGGATCGCGGATTTACCGAAATCCGTGAAATCCGCGAGCGGAACGGATTTTGCGCACATACTTACTAGCAAGCGCTCTATAAATACAAACCTCTTTCCCTCTTCTATCCCGCCACCTACCCTTCTCTACCCAAATAACTTAATGACCTATTCACAACTCAAATTACTTCATATTTTACAATACTAATTTTCAACACTAATCCTTTATGGGTTCAGGAGTGGCGTGCTACTCGTCAGAAAAGTGCTTCAATATCCATCAGGGGTAACAAGTGCTATGTGAATGCAAACCTTCTTCCTCTTTTATCCCTCCGCTATCCTTCTCACTCCAAATAACTGACTATTATCTACCACTGAAATTACTTTCATATTTCACCATATTAATTCACCACTAATCCTTTATGGGCTTCGTGAATAGCGTGCTTTAACATCCCATCAGGGGTAACAAGCACTACATAAATACAACCCTTTTTTCCTCCTCTTTCCTTCTGCTATCATTCCAAATCCAAATCACTAACTAACCTTTCCACCACTTAAAATGTACTTGCATGTTTCACTATACTCATTCAACACTAATCCTCTGTGGTTCCCGGAGTAGCGTGCTACTTGCCGAGAAAGCACTTTGACGCCTCGTCAGAGGTAGTAAGCGCTATATAAATGCAATTACAATACAATATAATACAATACTCGAGGACGGGACAGACTGATCTAGTTGCGGCTGCACTATGGCACAGAGCGGGGTGCTTTTACTGAAAATTACGGATTTGCTTACTTCGAAGCAAGGATACAAGACTTACTCACAGTCTAAAGCGTATGGGATGGAATTGTCACCTCATGGAAAGTTACTACCAATGGCATTGCAGCCTTGAGAAATCCATGGGACGATTTCCCAGTTTGTGCGACAAAACACGTGGTGCCTGATAAGAAGGAAAAGAATAAAAGAAAGAGAAGATTTCTGAAACTGTGTTTATAACTTGTGTATACTTGCATTGGTATTTAATATTACTCTACAGATGTGTACTGAGGATATTGTGAATTTCTATGTTGGCTTTGGTCACAACTTTGGGGGAGGTTGGTTGTTCTCCTTTTTTATTTATTTATTTGAAGAAATGTATATAGCGCTGGCTAGACCAGGAGGTATCGGAGCACTTTACATGAGGTACTCCTCACCTTACCGCACCGTAACTCAATACTATCCTGAACTGATATATGTGCGATTGTTCCTAAGGCGCCGTATAACCTAATACTATACCACTGTCTATTAAATATGCTTCAATGTGCATAGTATACAATTGTGCATGAGGAAATGCCACTATACTCATCATATTCATACAATGGTCCTTTGTACAGTAACATGTTCCCTATCGAGAAACATCTTCACCTATACTCTACTAAATTAGGTGGTGTTTCATTCCACTTTCACACGTTGGTAATGGATTTATTCCTGAACTTAATTGGAATAAACTACCTACTTGAAAATGAGTCAGTTTGGCAACCTTTAGGAAAAGTTTTGCCACTGTCTTTGCAAATACAGGAACCAAATTCTACTGCATGCTTTCTAAATGATAAAGTACCTCCTTTATAGCTCATGGCTTTCCAATGGAAGTGAGGTCAAGCATTCCAGGATTCCTCTTGGAATTTGGAGTAAAACCTTTAGTTCAGCAAGCACGTGCATCTCTCATAAAATATATTGTTGAAGCAGGGTAATTCTTTTCACAAAAGATGTAAGTTCATATTTACAGTTGATGAAATATGCTTAGAAGCATCAGGAAATCATGAATTCTTATCGAATGAATCACAATTGTGTAAGTGAATATTGTATTTACTTGTAGATACAGAGATATGTGTAGATATCGCATTGCAAAAGGGGATATTATAACAGTCCATCCAAAGCAAATCATTGGGTGTTGGCAAGTGCGATCTAGCATCAGGCAATATGTGTTCTTCATGTTTCCTTTGGTTAGGGGAAAGCGGTGATACCGCTTTCAAATGTGGTGTGCACTAAAATACATACACCTTAGAGGTCTTACTCCATTTTGTTATTTTTCAATAAAGATTTCTCCAAATTGAAGTAGTTTCAAACCATAGTATTTATTTATTGATTTTATCTCTTTTCATTCTTCGAATGAGCAATTGTGGGAGCAATTGTGGTGATGAACACTGATTACTATATGGAACACGTACGTTTACATTTACAGGACACTAACACATATCATAAGTTAGATCATGATCCCACAGAAGCCTTTGCAGTGGTACTGAAAATTATTCTTGACAATGCTTTGGAAATTAAATGGATTACGCCCAAAACATACCAGTTCCTCAACATCAAATACCCACATACCCAAATACTAGAAGTAATCAAACCACAACCAGACAGGGACTCGCACAAACAGAGAT
The DNA here is from genome assembly GCF_964263255.1 of Lissotriton vulgaris. NCBI lineage: Eukaryota > Metazoa > Chordata > Amphibia > Caudata > Salamandridae > Lissotriton > Lissotriton vulgaris. The sequence goes on along the minus strand of NC_141690.1, from coordinate 202,490,646 downwards.
TAAGAGCTGAATATTTTTGGATCCGCAAAATGGACAATCTGCAGCCACAGGGTTTAAATGATAGGATTGAATTATCGTGTTTCCTATAATTAATGTTTAGGATAGTGGACTTTGGTTTCCTGTGTTCAACTGAGGCCCCTTTAACCCATTCCAAGATGGCTGACCAAAACTGTAATTCATAACATCTATATGTGACCAGAAGTATTGTTGTTTTGTTAATTCATTTATTTTTTCAGTTTGTACAGACTTCAAAACGTTTAATTGTGAATTAACAATATTTAAGCGTCGACTGATTCATGCCAACTCGAAAACATTATTTTGCTAGTGTTTAATAGAATCCAGAGTGATTTTATCAAGATTTTATCTAGATAATTGGTTTTGAATGAAGAAATACACTTGTGAAGGGACAATATGCGCACTTAATACATTCAATGCTGTTCGTATTTTTATTTTTCACCGCGATCATGTGATCGCAATCTAAGCCAATCAGAGCGCGTATTTAAGTTCCAGGGCTCTAGGGACAGTTAGCTGAGCATCTATTGGTTAACGAACGCGACACGTTGGAATTTTGCATTTTCGTAAGTAAAATGTCCTCGCGTTAACTTGATTGTTAGTGTTATGTGCCATAAAACCCAGCGCGCTGCAATCATGCTTCTTTACATGAGCAAAATTTTAGCTTTTTTTGAATTAAGCGTCAGAGTTTAGACACTAGAGTTGGTATTCACAAGTGTCAGAGTGATTCGTACTGGACAGTCATTTGTAACCTCAGCAGCTTAACATAGCGTCATGCAAAAACGAATGATCTTTTACATTTAAGTTCTTTGCTCAACCATGAGTTTTATAGCACTGGTCATGTTTGATTAATGTTTTAATCATTGAATAGAGATCTCAGTTAGCCATGAATGTGAGATATTACGTTAACAGTTACATCAGTTTTGTATCAGCAGTAGTATTGGGTTGAGTATGTTAATAATTTAAATGCAACGCACCTTGTGTTATATTATCAGGCCGGACGGCCCATAATATTTCCTTGTTTGTTTTCATTTATACCCCTGAGGAAGGGTCCATTATGACCTGAAATGCATTGGGTGGATATCAAATGTTAATCATGATGATGTGAGAATCAGAAAACGAATGATTCGAAGAATTAAAAGAGATAAACTCAATAAATAAATACTATGGTTTGAAACTACTTCAATTTGGAGAAATCATTATTGAAAAAGAACAAAATGGAGTAAGACTTCCAAGGTCTATGTATTATAGTGCACACCACCTTTGAAAGCGGTAACACCGCTTTCCCCTAACCAAAGTACCAGAACAGTGTTTCCAGACAAAATACTAGGTAGGAGCAGCACGCAAAAAAAGTGAAGAGTAAAAATCGGGCAATCTATTGAAATAAGAGTGCCGAATGGACTACTAGTAAGTTCTTCATGTTTCCCTCACAATCTGTAAATCAGTGATGCTGTGGAGATGCATACACAGGGGGATGGTCACAAGGAAGTGGTGAAGAGAGGTGTTAGCCTTCTTGGCTTAACGCCTTTCTCCGCCACTTCGAAAATGCAAGGCTGCACCATATTTACAAGGATATGGTGCAGCCTTGCGTTTCCCCCTGCGATGGCGGTAAGCTTCAGAACTTAGTGCCAATGCAGGCACTCTTGCACCAGAGTGCAAGGGTGTCTGCAAGCAGAGAGGTTTGTTTATGTAAAGGAAGGTGTCCCTTTCTGCACAAAAACAAACCGAAAATGCCAGATTGTAACTTACATGTGTGCTGCTTAATGCAGCAGACATGTAAGTTACAAAACAGCATTTAAAAAAATGGTTTGTGAAAGTTCAAGAAGGGACAGCTTCCTGTACATAAACATACCATGGCATTTTGCTTTTTCCATGTGGAAAAAGAAAAAATGAGGAGAAATAAAGCATTTCTACTTGTTTCGCCAACTTAAGACCAGGGTTTTCCTGGTCTTAATTTTGGCCCTACCTCCTATTTGCGCTGCTCTTGTGGATAGGAGGCAGCGTCAAAACCAATGGGTGTTGCGGGGGAACGCCCACCACAACACCCCCTGCACACCCCTTTCAGGATAAACACAGCGTGAAAGGAGGCCTTATTCACAAGGCAGCGTTAATCCACGTTAAGTGACTTAACGCTGCTTTGTAAATAAGGTGAGTCCCCTATCGCCACCACAACGTCATTGAAATGGACGTTGTGGTGGCGATAGGGGCTTGTGAATATGCTCCAGAGTGTTCAAAGAACAAAGTGGTGTTTGGCCAATTCAGTATAGCATTGTATTGGTGAAGCAGTATAGCAGAATTAGAGTGCCATTGTTAAAAGACTCCTGTGCATGAAAACATATCAGTCAACCAAAATGATAAGTAACGGAACATGTAGTCACATGGTCAAAGTGTAAGGGACTTTCAACTCTGCAACTCCTCTGAAACTACTAAGGGGCCGATTCCGATCTGGGTCGAAAGCTCTTTGACCGAGCCGGATCTTGAAGTCAACGGGAGCCGGTCGTACGACGTGTACATAGGCTCCCTTTGACAAAAAAGGTACATTGCGCAAAAGGGCGCCCCCTGTAGTGGGTATGTGTCTGTGCCACCTGCACCGTACATGCTCGTGTTGAGGTGGCCCTTGGGTCCCCCCCCTGTGATCAACTTGTAAGGCTACAGGTGAAGGGGGGTCTTAGCATATCCTTACAATTATTTTGTGATAGATGGGCAGATGTAAAGACTGCCTGAGAACTGCAGGGTCACAGAACACAGTTGGCTCAGTATGGGTGCCTTATTTTTTATTTGACGTGGGATCCTAAAACCAGAAGGAACAATGGCCCAAGAGTAGAATAAGTTGTTTTCATTGAAAGGGCAGTGAATGTGTCTTACAATCACCTATCAGGAGTGAAGGAAAACCAGGAAAGGGAATGTTTTCACTAACGAAACATGAAATAAGTGATATTGAGAAAGAGCTTGGAGCAGAAGTGTCCTCAACGGGTAGGAAATAGACAGACTATTTGGACAACCATGCATTATGTCATGAGCAGGCAAGAAATAGTGTCTGCTGCAGGCTATTGACAGACACAATTATGTGGCTAGAAAATAGAGGGACATTTGGTAGATGGGTGGATGCTTAATTGATGCTGTGAAGAGTATGACTTCAAGCCCCCTTTATATCTGACTCCTCCATAGAAGAAATAAACTGTGACACTGACATAGACGTGATGTATTGTCACAGGTCCTTTGCATTATATCCATGTGACATATTCCTAATTTCACCATTATGGCAGAACCGATGTGGTTTCTGGTGTAGTAGAACTGTGTCAATAGTCTACAGGCAAATGCTTGTCAATGATTTTGTATATTGCTAATTAAGAGAGTGCTTAAGTTAATGTGACTTGATTAACGTAATGTGACTTGATTCATTGACAGTGTGTCAGCCCATTTACCAAAGGTGGCTGCTGCTTCCACGACTCGCCATTGACACTAATATTATGTAAGGAGTGAACCTCCTAGGACCCTGAATTTAATATGCATAATAGATGGGGACTGGTTGGTCTAAGTTTCCCAGTGCTTTTATGTAGCCTCCATGTCACCATGGACTTCTACTCTGATGTCCCTCTTTTTTTTGTCAAATACAGTTTTGAGCCAAGTAAATGCACCTGGTTTCTGATATACATCTCGTAAAATGAGAAGGAAGTATCATTTGGTGAACTAGGCCTGGTCTGAGCCAATTTCAGCCTGTGAACAGTCAAGATCAGTTTCTGAAGACTGAAGTGGACAAAAGGATGTCCAAATGAGTTAGGCAACCTTCCCACCCCCACATCTTGCGCTATGTCATACTGGAGAGAAAAGACAGTCGCAATAGCACATGACTGGCCTGAAAGATGTCTGGGGCCCTATTATGTAAAGGGTGCACTTAAATGCTTGCTCCCAGCGCACACAGGGAAAATTTGACCTATTTCATGGAATGTGGTGCCCCCAGGCCAACTGCGAACTTGGTTTGCCCTGGGAGAGTGCATTCATTTGGAAAATGGACCACCTGCACTTTTAAAGCGGATTAGAGTTCCCCTTGCAGGGGGGTGCAGGCAGTGACTACACCCATATGCAATGGGATGTCTCGGGGGTCCATAAGACCCCCCTTTCCAGCCTTCAAAGAACTTCAATCTGGTGTCGCACAGACAGCGTGCCACCTTTTAGGTGGCTGGCTGTCAGTGCGCCTCCTGAGACCTTCTTTGCCTCTTCGCTTGTGTCTGTAATAAAGTGCAGGCGCAGAGGCAATGGGATTCCCTCATTTGCATGGGGTCGAGGGAACGTCCCCTGAAGATATCGCTGGCGCTTTATGTGCGTCAGCGCTATTGGTATTATAGAAGAGGCCGCACAAGTAGCTGTAGGCACTTCTGTAATACCTATGTGCTATGCGGGTGCACAAAACCGGCGTATACGCCTGTTGCGCCCTCGGGGCACCTTCTGTAATATGGCCCCTGAAGTCCAATACATAAACCAGTCAGCTGCCATTACACTGGTTGCCATGGAACTGTAGCACATCTAAAAAAAATTAAATGAACTTTCTCAGACTTAGTACCAGCCAGAAGTGTGATGCAAACTTTGAATCTGACTGGAAATGTTGGATTCAGGCCCACTGCTCAGTGATTGGTTAGTGGATATCCTGTGCTAACTTTCAGCTCATCTAAGTTTTACATACCTGATTAGAGAAAGGTATGGTGCAGTGGCAGAATCTGACAGTTTTCATTCCTTATCAGAGGTTAGGTTGCTACTGCATGGAGTGATTGGAGCCTACTATTGCAAAGCCAGGGCCTGTTATTCATGACTCCATCATCAGTGCCATTGCTGTTAGTGGCCCATCACCCACTGTGAGCTCCAGCACACCTAGCACAATTCTCATCCCAAAGAACCATAGCAAAAATAAGGCCAGTGCGAGTGACCATGTTTTTGGCCCATTGTGTGTTGGTTGCTTGTTGCCCCTGATGAGCTCCCCCAGCCCATCTAACCAGTAGGTACGAACAGTTACCTGGTCACACCAATTGTGAAAAACCAGAGATGACATCTCAGCTGTCTGGAGCTAAGCATGGGCGAATTTAGCGAATTCCCGAATTTGCGAATTTGCGATCCGCAAAATGCGCGAATTTGTGGATTTGCGGATTTTGCGGATTGTGTGGGTAAAGGCCGGGAGGGAAAACGGTGCACATCACTAGTGTGAGGGGCAGGGCCAAACGGGCGAGGCTTATATGCGAGTTCACATGCCTCTTGTGTGCATAAAAGGACAGGCACGGATCAGAGAAGCTCGTGGTCACAGGAACTGCACAGGGATTGAGCTCGTGAAAGTCAATAATGCAAAGGCCTCCATAAAGCATCAAAACTAATTTTCGACGATAGATATGGGGAGAACGCACACCTACCCAGCCTCGACAAAACACACATTTTGGGGGGGGGCTGATTAACTTTGTCATCACACCAAAGAGCGCCGGGGTCCCTCGAGTGAGCTGTCCATCAGGTGGGTAAAGGACGCGAAGACGGTGCACACCACTAGTGTGTGGGGAGGGGCCAAACGGATGGTGCTTATATGCGAGTTCACATGCCTCTTGTGTGCATAAAAGGACAGGCACGGATCAGAGAAGCTCGTGGTCACAGGAACTGCACAGGGATTGAGCTCGTGAAAGTCAATAATGCAAAGGCCTCCATAAAGCATCAAAACTAATTTTCGATGATAGATATGGGGAGAACGCACACCTACCCAGCCTCGACAAAACACACATTTTGGGGGGGGGGCTGATTAACTTTGTCATCACACCAAAGAGCTCCGGGGTCCCTCGAGTGAGCTGTCCATCAAGTGGGTAAAGGGCGCGAAGACGGTGCACACCACTAGTGTGTGGGGAGGGGCCAAACGGACGGTGCTTATATGCGAGTTCACATGCCCCTTGTGTGCATAAAAGGACAGGCACGGATCAGAGAAGCTCGTGGTCACAGGAACTGCACAGGGATTGAGCTCGTGAAAGTCAATAATGCAAAGGCCTCCATCAAGCATCAAAGCTAATTTTCGATGATAGATATGGGGAGAACGCACACCTACCCAGCCTCGACAAAACACACATTTTTGGGGGGCTGATTAACTTTGGCATCACACCAAAGAGCGCCGGGGTCCCTCGAGTGAGCTGTCCATCAAGTGGGTAAAGGGCGCGAAGACGGTGCACACCACTAGTGTGTGGGGAGGGGCCAAATGTACGGGGCTTATATGCGAGTTCACATGCCTCTTGTGTGCATAAAAGGACAGGCACGGATCAGAGAAGCTCGTGGTCACAGGAACTGCACAGGGATTGAGCTCGTGAAAGTCAATAATGCAAAGGCCTCCATCAAGCATCAAAGCTAATTTTCGCCGATAGATATGGGGAGAACGCACACCTACCCAGCCTCGACAAAACACACATTTTGGGGGGGCTGATTAACTTTGGCATCACACCAAAGAGCGCCGGGGTCCCTCGAGTAAGCTGTCCATCAAGTGGGTAAAGGGCGCGAAGACGGAGCACCTGTTTTATTTTATCTATTAGTGCTTCCTGTTGAAGCTAACTTAGTAACTATTTTAGGATGGCGCTGGCAGCTTGCCGGCACCATCCTAAAATAGTTACAAGTTCAACAAGCTTGAACTTTTGCCCCCCAACTCTGCCGCTCCGGATTTAGCGGATTCTCGGTAAATTCGCGGGAGTTCGCGGATTGCGGATTTACCGAAAATCCGCCAAATCTGCGAGCGGAACGGATTTTGCGCTCACCCTTATCTGGAGCCCCCTCTATGATCACTATTGTGTCTTATGCTGCATCGGTAAATAGCATCCTGCACCCATGAACCATCAGAGACTGCTCAATGACCAGAGTGAGCAAAGGGGAAATGCTAGGCCCGCATATGAAGGCCATCCAAGACCACAAGGCCCATACACTGCTAGTGGAGAATGGTGCAACCTCAACCTCAACCCACATTTCTTCCCTATTTGCTAAGATCAAAAAACAATAATTCCCAAAATGGAGAAAATGTTTAAGTAATATAAAGATTAGACCCTCACGGGTGAGTAGTGCGCTTTACAAATGCATGGTTGATTGATTGAGACACTGCGCTTGTCTACACTCCCTAACATGTGTAACAATATATTTTGTTCTTTGCACACACTCCTCCTGGTGAGCAAAGGAGAGGTACAGAGTAATAATAAATGAGGAGGAAGTACTGTGAACACCATAAAATATCTTACCTTTACTGGGCTTAACACCTTAATACTAATGGAAGCATGCTACTCCTAAGAGAATACCATTACTTTGTTTATGTTTATTTTGAGGGATACATGTGCTGCCTGAACTAGACATGCTACTACACACCACTGTTAACAGGTAAGGCATGTCTGTGCGGCTACGCCACCCCCTGAAAATGAAAGACTAAAGTGGAGGAACTTAGCGATTCAGTGAGTTCACAGTAGTACCAGGTGCCTGTATTTACAAAGACAGAGGCACGGTATTTTACACACATTCACTTCTGTATGTATGTGGTATTTGTATAGTGAAAACCTAGTCGAAAGGCAGCAGATTGCTGTACAGTGTCAAAGGTATGGTCAAAGAGTGCTTAGAAAGGGAGTTGATTCTGAAAACGGAAAAAGACTGTAACTTCGTGCAGATGTAGTATTCTTCAATGAGGTGTGCTTTCAGCTCTTTCCTAGATTGAAACAGGGTAGTGGAGGTCTGATACATATGGTGCTATTGTTCCAGGTCATGGGTGCATAAACAGAGTTGTTTTTACATGTTTTCACTTCTCCTTATGCAGTCTGATGATGTCTTGGATGCGGGTATACTGAGAGCCACCAGAGTGGAGAAGTGTGGCTCAGGTTAGAGCAGCAGACCCTGATGCAGAAGTCTGGCCCGGGACCAGGTTTCAATTAACCCAGGGCGAAGAACTACGCACCGTTTGCGGAGTTTGCGGAGTTTTGGCAACTCCGCGTTCCGCGGAGTTCGCGTAGCTGTCGATTACTCCGCTATCCGGTGCGGAGCGTAGTTGTCGCGCGCTAAATAACATTATCGCGTGCGCGGCAATGGCTTACCTTGGTTCTGCGTTCGCTTTTTCCCGGTCGCGTCTGCCACCATGTTTGTAAACCCTCCCGTGCGACTGTGCGAACGCGATAACGTCATTGGAATCGCGATAAAGCCATAAGGACGCGCGAGTATGTTTGTTGGTAAGATCGAGTTGCCGAACACGCAGAACCTGCAATCTTGCACAGAATAACTCGCGAGCATGTTAAAAGTTAAACCATAATAATAAATTACCATTTTGGTTAGCAAACAAGTGAAAAACCCCTCAAAGTTGTACCTTTGGATGTATTTTTTGGGGGGAAGGAGTCCTCTTTCTGTTTCTACTCTATTTTTGAATATTAAGGAGGAAGGGCTCTGGAGTTTACAACTTCCTGTTCCTGTCCACCAGGCTCCTCCCAGTGCTTTGTCCATGAGGTGGTCACTTTCATTTGGATTTTGAGCTGGCAGGATCACTTTCTGTGTGTGTTGGCTGCATTACTGCTTTTTTTGGATTTTACTGAGGACTTTTGGATTTTGAATTCTCTTTTTCAAGTAAGTTCAGTAATGTATGAGTGAGTATGATGTTGTAGACTTGTGTTTGTTTGATTTTAAATTTTTTAACTACAGTATTCATTCCTTGATTTAAATTATTGATGGGTGCCTATACTTTTATGAGGTCCCAACTTGTATTTCTTTTTAAATTTCATCCAGGCTACATAGAGAGGTACCCATGGGTAAAATCATAATTCTGTGTTTAAATTTTTATTCAAGTTTGTAAACAAACATCATGGCTGGCATTGGATTATGGTCATCATTATGCAATAGCAATGTCTGCTGTGGAATTTCTGTTTGTGTAATTTAAAAGTTTTTTATTTTTTTAAGCCAATAGCTGACCCTAGTACTCCATGTAGTTAGTGTGTAGGCATGTTTGAGTTCATTGTAATAACTTTCTGTGGTTGGCCTGGCCATGTGTTGTTGGCGGCCATTTTATGTTTCCCAGCCACTTTGCTCTTGCCATAGGCCTCCAAACTTGTGGCCTACTCTTCCAGTAGGCCAGAGGTACTAGTCATAGGGTCATGAAAGGTAATCAACTGTTTTTCTGGTGTACCTCTAATTAGAAAATCATGGATGGACTGGTTTGATTTAGAAAATCTTATGTTTATGTGTGGGGTATGTCAGGTTTTGGGTGTCTGTCAATTTCTGCCATTAGGTAACCCTAGGAATACAGCTCGGGTAGTTTTGGTAACGTCGCACCGTGTGAGAACGCGACCTTACCTTTTTTGTCTTGTTCGCGCGCTCAATGTACTGGCTCGGGAACGCGATAACGACTTTTCACTCGATTCGCGTTGCCGAACACGCTGATTTTGCATTCTCGCGAACAATATGTCCCGAGTTGCATAAAAGTTCCTCGAAAATGTTTAATGTGTCCCCTGTGCTACAAAAAGTCCTCATTTATGTGTTATTTGGTTGTAGTTTTGTCTTCCTGGAGCATGGGCCACTCCCAGTTCCTTTCTGTCCTCTATGTAATGATTTCTTGTTTATGGTTGGGGTGACCAATTTGGGCGGTGGTGTGTCCATTTTGTGAAGCTAAGCATTGTCCCTTTGGCATAGGCATTTATTGTCTGTCTTCTCTTTCTTTTCATGTAGTGGTGAGGGCCATTTTGTGTGTACTTACTTCCTTTGTGATGATTCTGCTATGTTGTTGTTGGTGGGCAGGCCATGTGGTGGCGGCCATTTTGTGTATGCTTCCTTTGTGACTGATTTTGCCATGTTGTTGGTGGCCATGCCATGTGGTGGAGGCCATTTTGGGTGCATCCTTTTTCCATGTTGTTTTTGGGTGTCCCTGTCCTCCTGGCCCTATGGAGGCGGCCATTTTCTGTGTCCTTCCCTGGTTCTCTTCTTTTGCCATAGCCATCCAAGGCTTTTGTAGGTACTACTACTCACAGCCATAGGTGCATTCAAGTTAATCAACTATTTATTTTTGTAGTGTAACTTTAATTACACTGTGTATAGCTTTGGATTGCTTCACATTTTTTGTAATGGTGGTACTTTCAGCTTTTGGTTGCTTGTGTGTAACTAATATGGCACTCCCTGCCAGTAGGTAACCCTAGGAATACTGCTCGCGTACTTTTGGTAACGTCGCACCGTGTGAGAACGCGACCTTACCTTTTTTGTCGATAACGACTTTTCACTCGATTCGCGTTGCCGAACACGCCGATTTTGCATTCTCGCGAACAATATGTCCCGAGTTGCATAAAAGTTCCTCGAAAATGTTTAATGTGTCCCCTGTGCTACAAAAAGTCCTCATTTATGTGTTATTTGGTTGTACTTTTGTCTTCCTGGACAGGCCATGTGGTGGCGGCCATTTTGTAGGTACTTCCTTTGTGCATTTATCATTGGCCTCCCTGCTTTTGGTCTGATCTGATAGTAGGCCAGAGTCCCAGAGGTGGTAGTTACTAGTTAGCGCGCTGCTTTATGTAGCTGTTTCTATTTGGTCTATTTAATTACCATCATTACGGCATGTGTGTATGCCATTGCATTTCCAAGTTTGTTGTCTGGGCAGGGGGGTAGGTAACTTTTTTGTGTGTGTAATAATTTTATGGCTTGTATGTGTTTTTGCAGTGAAGTTTTACAAAGTCTTAGCCATGGGGTATTTTGATTTTCCTTGCATTAACCTGTCATGACTCATGTGTAGCAGGAATCCTCCTTTTTCTGTCCATATTGGTATATGATAGGCCTGCTTGACTTTATTATTGGTTCTTTCTGGACTTCATGTGGCTGGGAGCTGTGGTGCTGGTAGTATTAGTCTTCTTTTTTGTGTTTTATACATTGGCCTGTGTGTCTTTCAATTGTTCATGTGTTGGCTTACTGCTTGTTTGACTGACGTGTTCTGTCTTCTTTGCTTGTAGGTGCACAGAAAAAGACTGAGGAGGTGCTGGCTGTTTTCATCCATCGCCCGTTCAACTGCCAGACGGACGTCCTTCAATTGTACGCCACGTGTGGTGTGTGACTCATCTGACCACACATCTCTGCAATTTGTGCTACTGAGTGCTGCTGTGTGCTGACATCAGAAGAAGATGGGCCCTAAGAGAGCAGGTTCCAGGTCCTCCACCACCAAGAAAGTTGCTGAGAAGAAGGTACAGAAGAAGGAAGTGTCACTTAAGGCTGGTATGGACCCCCAAACCTTTTTTGGGCCCCCAAAACGTACGCCTGCAGCAGCGGTGTCCGTGGTGCAAGCTGGAGCCAGCACATCCGCATTAGCGGGGGCAAGCCACCAACCCAGGGCCAAGCACATGAGGGTCGAAGAGGTAGCCGGCCTAGTGTTACAAAGCAGTGATACTGAGCCTGAACCTAACTTATCGCTGTCTCAAAGTAGCACACAATTCACGCAAGATGAAAGTGCTCAACAACCGCCGCCAGCAGTAGATGTTCAACAACCACAACCACTTCCCGCAATAGTTGTTGAAAAACCACAACCACCGCCCGCAATAGTTGTTCAACAACAACAACCAAATCCCACAATAGTAGTTGTTGAAGAACCACAGCACGCTATAGTACTTCCTCAAGAACAACAACCACCGTCTCCGCACGCAATAGTGGAAGTTGTTCCTCCCGATGTCGGGGCAGTTCAGGAAGTAGAGCCTCATTCCGAGCAAGAAGAAGAGGAAGCCACTTCTGGAGGTGATCTACTGTCTTTAAATTTACGAAAGGAAAGGAGGGTTAGTGGCAGTGCATCGAGTTCTTCGCATAGCATCCCTTCAGATGACCTTGATAAGGAATGGCATCCACGACGAAGAACTGAGCATTCAAAGGAGAGACATCCTAAGACCAGGCTGGGAAAAAGGAAGGATCCGTCAAGGCTTGAACTTCCGGAGTTCGATGTAGGAGAGCAGGATACTGATGGTGATAAAGACGGGTCTGACACTGACAATGTCATCATCACAAGCGTTATTCCTGGTGCAGAGGATGTAGAGACCAGCATTTTCACCCTATCCAGAAGGGCTGCGATTAGTGATGAGCAGGTAGCACGTGTAACTCCTACACACTCAGTGCCCAAAGTAACACCAGCTCCCATTTTTGCATCAAGGGGTGGTGAGGGACAGAGTCTCTGAATTAAGCAGAAAGCTCTCACCCAGTCAAGAGATCAGGGCTAGATCCAACACCGTTTTTTAGCTCACTGCACCATCCCAGTTTCAGAACCTGGCTGTATGCAAATTAGTCTGTTCCTGTCCCAGTGCATGATGGGAACAGGGCAAACCAAACTACAAAAGCCAATTCTTACACTGGGAAGGAAACAAGCTCCCGGGGACCGGTTTCTGGCATTACAGCCGTCTTCGGCCCGGTTTGCTTGAATCCTGATGGTGCAATGAGCAAGGGTCTCACATCTGAGAATACCCTTCCACGCTTAGGGTGGACAAAAATATTTACAACAAGGGGTGGTGAGGGACAGAGTCTCTGAATTAAGCAGAAAGCTCTCACCCAGTCAAGAGATCAGGGCTAGATCCAACACCGTTTTTTAGCTCACTGCACCATCCCAGTTTCAGAACCTGGCTGTATGCAAATTAGTCTGTTCCTGTCCCAGTGCATGATGGGAACAGGGCAAACCAAACTACAAAAGCCAATTCTTACACTGGGAAGGAAACAAGCTCCCGGGGACCGGTTTCTGGCATTACAGCCGTCTTCGGCCCGGTTTGCTTGAATCCTGATGGTGCAATGAGCAAGGTGTGGCAGGGTATACTCAGACATGAGTCCCTTTCTCACTGCTCCATCAGGATTCAAGCAAGCCGGGCCGAAGAAGGCTGAAATGCCAGAAACCGGTCCCCGGTAGCTTGTCTCCTTTCTGGTGAAGAATTGGCTTGGTAGTTTAGTCTGCCCTGTTCCCATGATGCACTGGGCCAGGGACATACTGATTTGCATATAGCCAGGTTCTGAGCTGGGATGGGGCAGTGAGATAAATAACGGTGATGGATCAAGCCCTGATCTTTGGACTGGGTAAGAGTGGTCTGTTTAACTCAGACACTCTGTTCATCACCACCCCCTTTTCTAAATCGTTTTTGGCCACTATAGGTGTGGCAGGGTATACTCAGACATGAGTCCCTTTCTCACTGCTCCATCAGGATTCAAGCAAGCCGGGCCGAAGAAGGCTGAAATGCCAGAAACCGGTCCCCGGTAGCTTGTCTCCTTTCTGGTGAAGAATTGGCTTGGTAGTTTAGTCTGCCCTGTTCCCATGATGCACCTGGCCAGGGACAGACTGATTTGCATATAGCCAGGTTCTGAGCTGGGATGGGGCAGTGAGATAAATAACGGTGATGGATCAAGCCCTGATCTTTGGACTGGGTAAGAGTGGTCTGTTTAACTCAGACACTCTGTTCATCACCACCCCCTTTTCTAAATCGTTTTTGGCCACTATAGGTGTGGCAGGGTATACTCAGACATGAGTCCCTTTCTCACTGCTCCATCAGGATTCAAGCAAGCCGGGCCGAAGAAGGCTGAAATGCCAGAAACCGGTCCCCGGTAGCTTGTCTCCTTTCTGGTGAAGAATTGGCTTGGTAGTTTAGTCTGCCCTGTTCCCATGATGCACTGGGCCAGGGACAGACTGATTTGCATATAGCCAGGTTCTGAGCTGGGATGGGGCAGTGAGATAAATAACGGTGATGGATCAAGCCCTGATCTTTGGACTGGGTAAGAGTGGTCTGTTTAACTCAGATACTCTGTTCATCACCACCCCCTTTTCTAAATCCCATTTTTGCATCAGCGAAGGCCCGGCAGCGTGCGACATCCAGCGCAAGCGCCACCTCAACAGAAGGAGGTAGTGGCAGTACTAGTACTGAACTGTCACATAGGGAAATTCAACAAAAAGGCTCCAGTTCATCCGGCATTGGAAGTGGGTCCTCCTCTTCCTATGGCAGGAGACAAAAGTTTAGCTCCCCAGTCTGGGATTTTTTTTACGGTTCACCCACATCAGGAGAACATTGCTATATGCACCATTTGTCACACCAATGTTAGTCGTGGTAAGATTGGTACAAACTATGGTACTGGAGGCCCAACGACCCATATGAAAAAAACACACACAATTCAATGGGAGAACCACCTTGCAAGCTTAAAAGATGTAAGCACTGGTGTTGGTGGGGAGGATACAGTACTACAAGGTCCACTCATGGAAGAAGAGGGAGACGATGACCTTCTATCTGGGAGTGGTACACAAATGAGCCCTGTCGCCAGCACTGGAGTGGTGCAGTCCAAATCCTCAGCATCAGCAACTTCTAAGTGGCACCAGAGTCAGCCGGAGACACCAAGGACAAGGAGTGAAAAGTCTGCGTTGAAAGGTGGTCCGTCTAGCAGAACAGAAAGAATTACCAAGCAGCTTACCATTACTGGCATGTTTAGGCAGGAGGGAAAGTACGAGCGGAACCACCCAACAGCACGTTTGTACAATGCGAAACTTGCAAAAATGTTGGCACTCGACCTTCTCCCATTTTCATTTGTTGAGGCAGTGGGATTTCGGCAATTAGTGGCAACACTCGCCCCAAAATGGGACGTTCCCAGTCGCTACTATTTTGCAAGAGTTGCTATTCCAGCACTACACCACGACGTGCTGGGATTGATTGGGAAAGCCTTACAACAGAGTGTTGTCCATTGTATCCACCTGACAACCGACATGTGGAGCAGTCGCGAAGCCACAGCAGATTACATGTGCATCACCGCACACTGGATCTCTTTTGCAGGTGTGAAAGACAAGTTAACTTCAGGCCTTCTTGACGTTGCTGGGATTTTCAATGACACTCGCAAACATGCAACTGTAGCCATGTTTGATATGGAGAAAAATCATACTGCTGACAACATTTTGTCTGACTTTAACAGCAAGGTCTTTGAATGGCTGAAACCAAGAGGCCTTAAGATTGGTTTTGTTGCCACCGACAATGGCAGTAATGTAGTGAGGGCAATGAAAGATGGACAGTATTTCAGGGTACCCTGTTTGGCACACTGCATTAACTTAGTCGTGCAAGACTTTCTGAAAAATGAACTCCAAGTCAGCACCATACTGACCATCTGCAGAAGAATATGCACGCATTTTAACCATTCTTTTAAAGCGCGGAAGCTGCTACGCGTCATTCAGCGGGAGCATAATTTGCCAGTCAAAGCACTGATCCAGGAGGTCCCAACACGTTGGAACTCTACTTATTTCATGCTTGAGCGTCTCTTTGAGCAGTACATACCACTGAATGCTTATGTAATGTCAAGAAGATTAGTGGATCCTACTGTTAATCTTAAAACCCTGACCGTTGAGATGTGGCAGTGGGACATCATTAAATGCTTGACAGAGATGCTACAACCTTTTGAGGTGTTCACACGTGCAGTTAGCAGGGAGGACTGTACTATGGGCCAAGCCATCCCATTGTTGTACATGCTCGAGCAACAGCTGAAGGAGGTCTGTGAAACATACGAAGGTGACGAAGAAAAAGTTGATGCATGTACCTTGGCCAAGGCCTTACGCAACCGCTTATCTGTAAATGCAAGGCTTAAAATGATTGTGTCAGATCCAAATTACATAACTGCAACAATCTTGGATCCACGGTACAAATTGTTTGTCAGCAGTAGCGCAGTCATTCCTTTTTCAGATGAGGATGTTGCCAATTACAAAAGTTCCAAAGCTGTGGAAGCTAATGATTTCGAAACTGAACGGCTGTTACTTAAAGGCCTGCCAGTGCCAGCCCAGGACAGTCAAAGTACTCCAGGCCATCCTCCTGAGGCAAGTTCATCAGAGCATGAGAGCGGTGCGTCCGCTTCCCAGCAGGCACCAACAGTACCAAAAGCAGCACCTACACGATCTGATTCAGCAGACACAACCAAAAGCATAACTGCTTTTTTTCTACAGAAGGGGATGGGTAAGTCCGTTGCTGTTGCAAAGGGGAAAGAGGAGCAGCAAAGCCGAGCACCAATGAACACTGAGCGGATGGTTCAGGCCTATCTGGATGAACCAACAGAGGTGTTCATGGAGCAAAGCCCATTGGTCTATTGGTATGAAAGAAGGAGACAGTGGCCAGTGCTGAGCAGGCTGGCGATAAAGTATTTGGCTTGTCCTGTAGCCAGTGTCGCCTCTGAGCGGGTTTTCAGTGCTGCTGGTGCCATTGTGACATCGAAAAGGACCAGTCTCTCCCCCAAAAGCGTCGAGAGGCTGACAATGATAAAAATGAATCAACACTTCATACCACCAGACTATACTGTACGTGAATCAGAGCAGGATGAAGAAAGCGAGCCCGAAGAATTCATCACTGCTGGGTTACATGACCTACTGCTGTCCGGACCCACAGAGTTTGAGGACGAGCACCTCTTCCCTGACCAATAGGCTTTTAAATTGTTACTTTTTCCCTTCTTTTATTTGTGTTATTTATTTTCTTATTAAAAATGACTTTCGGGTGCAAAACTGCTAATCTTAAAATAAAAAGCTCAACCAAATCCATCCCCACCACTCATTCTTTTAATGTACCTACTGGAGTTGCACACCTGTGCATTTATTTTCGCTGTATCTTTTTTAGTTACCTCCTGGAGTTGCACGCCTGTGCATTTATGTTCCATGTTGACTGCACTCCTCAGAGTCTTGCTCCATCTTCTTGACTCCCACTCGAATCAATACAATTCCATCTTGGCAGCCATACATTTGATGTTGTAGATGGAGTATAGTACAATAACAATAATGTAGCCTCTAACAGTCCCTCCATAACAAGTGAACCGTACATGACTACAGCCATCCTCTATTTCATTTGAAATCTGCAACTCATAATAACTGCCTTGCTGAGTCTTACTCTTAAGGCTACCACCTCTGTCTGCAGGCATTCAGAGACGACTCTTCTGTGTCAAAAGAAACTTGAGCAGGCATCCACAACTGAAGTCAACTTGTTGTGACTCGCATTACAAAGGCTCGGCAGCATCTGTGATCAATCTTCTGACAGTGAAAGAGAAGAGCAAAACAGGTATAAAAATGAATGATGCCATGCATTGCATTGGATGTATTTTTTTGCTGACTCTGAGCAAATGTGCATGGAGTTGAAGTATACTAGTAACTTCAGTTCAGACTCACGTGATAGCCAATTTTTCCATGTTATTTACTAATAATAGAAATTATTTACGCACTTGTGTTCCTACTACTACAGATGCAGTCAGGACTTAATTTATCGTAGTCACTCACTACAGACTGAGTTGCTGATGATAATGATGGTGACCACCATATCTTTGCTGTCAGGCAGTTGGATCTGAGCTGATTGATGCACGATGTTTCTTGGAGTGGAATACAAGGTAATAAATAAATACAAATAAGAGGCACAGCACAGTAGACCCAGGCTGCTACATGTTTGTGCACTGTGCTGTGGTAGAGTACAATAGTGGTATGATTGATAACTGAGAATGACGCATTGATTTTTTTGATTAATTTTGTAAATGCTAGGTTGCTTTTTCAATTTCATTCACCTTTCTGTGGCTCTGTGAAATTTTTAGGGAAATGCAGTTTGTATAACGGGCAAACCTGTGTCGTCGTGGGCCTGTTGTTGTGTGCTGGCTCCTGTCTTTTTTTGTACTTCTAGATTAAAAATGATATGCAACTAGTAGACTTATACAAATTGTATCCAAGCCGCCTCAGTCTGAAAGTCCTCTCATACGACTACTCCTCTTGTATTATTTTTTTTATCTTCACTGTATTACAATTTGTTTAGGTCATTCACATTCTTTTGTATTTGCCTTTTCTTTTTCAGGCTGGACGTCTTTCACCCACTGCTTTATAGTATGAGCATCAACTCTCACCCTTACCACAAATACTCATCATCAAGCAATTGGATTGCGGGAAACCAAGAATGATATTCAGCGTGTCCTTTTCTTACGTTCATTGCTTACAATCATTGGCTAGCGGATCAACATCATAAATCATCGTCTTCATTGTTTTGCTTTTGTTGTCTCCAATCTCCATGCGTAATGTTTTTCTTTCTCAAACCTTTCCCAAAACCCCCGTACCCATCCATTAAACAAACCCTAACCCTCTTCCCCCGGGCTGCGTGGTTACATTGAGGTGTGATGTTTCTTACATTAAATATACACCAACAATTTGATCACGCGCTTGCTGGGGCAGATGTGGTGAAAGCAACAATAGTGAAATGTCAACAAGGCATGGCCAGGATCTTCTGCGGCTTCCCAACTCAAGCTCTGTGTATAACGCCAAATAATTTACCATTAACATCAAACAACGAATGCATCTAATGAATTGGCGTAATTTTTTGGGTTTAAAGTTTAAAGCATTATGATTTAGAAAAGTTTGACGTTGCCGTGAGTACTACAAGTAAAGTTGAACTTCTTCTTATCTTCTCTTGCACTTAGTTTCCAGTCCCCAAAACCATTGTTTTGTTTCAGTTTAGCAGTTGCAATATTGGGTCACCCATGCAATGTACTGTACTTACTTATACTACCCCCACATTGTCTGTCACGCAAATGACTGCCTCTTTCTTTTTGTCTCTAAATGCTACTGGCAGGGTCTGTCTACTACTATCACAGAAGTTCTGATTCTGAACCACAGATTCTTCGCCATTGTCTTGGAAATCAAATGCAGCCCTTGCAGTGCCACACTTCATGATAAATCATCATCATCTCATCAGCAATCACAGGTAAGATAAGTTTGCAGTGAGGTATAACGCAAGACAGACTGGTCGTTCTTCTAATACTACAAATATAACTCGGTGAGGGTTTACCGCATCTATCTGTTTGCATGTTAAAGATGTGGGCAATATATTTTATTATTAAAAAGCACTGTCCGCCGACCTGCATGGCCAAATTAAACCTTGCGAGGTTGCACAACGTACATTATTTGGTGAAACACTCCCCCCTCCAGCCCCCCAAGAAACGCAAATGAACTTCAAATGTTTTCTTTTGAACATAACTTTGTGTCTCGTTTATTTTTAACATAATGTAATATATAACTAAAGATGATACAAAAATAAAATATATATAAATCCTACACCACAGCTGTCCCTACCCGCCTCCCCTAACCCCAACCAAATTCCCACGCTCAATGTAATGTAAAAAAAAAGTAAAAACCCAACACCCAATTCCCACCCACCAACAAAAGGATTGAAAAAGGGGCAAACAGGGTCCATCTCATAGCCGGCGGGCTTTTAAGTCTTGATCCACCAGGATCTTTACACGCTCCTCTATTTGTCTTTTTGTCTGACTACTTTGAGCCTCCAGCCTGGCTACCCGGAGGAGAATTTTTCTCTGGAACTGGCGGCACCT
Organism: Lissotriton vulgaris; assembly: GCF_964263255.1. Classification (NCBI taxonomy): domain Eukaryota; kingdom Metazoa; phylum Chordata; class Amphibia; order Caudata; family Salamandridae; genus Lissotriton; species Lissotriton vulgaris. Next base: position 202,471,326 of record NC_141690.1, on the reverse strand, counting down.
ACATTGGCAGCCATGTTGTTGTGGGGGGGTGGACGATGCGGGGAAAATCTGGCGGCGGGCGGCTGCCTGACCACGCCGACGTACTCCTACAGGCTTGGGGGCCGGGGCATTGGAAGAGGCAGCAGCTGCTGCCGCCGCCTCCTCCTCCTCCTCCTCGGCCTGAGCCACCAGCCGGCGGTAGGCCTCAACGATGGCCTGCAGTTTCCGCTGACGGGCCCGGACTGCCAGCTCCTTCCTCGTTGGTTTAGAAGGAGTAACTATAAAGAAAGAGACAGAATTGTTGTAATCAAAAATCCCAGCAAATCAAGAACACAAAATGTATCCAACACATAGTGGTCGGCACAGTACAGTAGCAATAGCAAGCAAGTTGAGTACCTAAAATGTTGTTTTATCTATCTTGAACATTCTACGCCTTATATACTTCATTTGTCTGACTTTTTGGCACGGCATTATGCCTGCCCTAGTAACATAGCATGGGTGTACTTCAACGGTCACATACGAACACCTGTCTTTTTCATATCTCGTTTTTTTATATCATATACTCTGTGCTTCCGGGAAAAGTGACAGTCTCAAACTAACATTAATTAACAGTGGCCAGCTAGTACTAGTAAATGTCTACTCTAGAGACTATCATTCTTTATATCGCCAACAAACGTTAGGTGGTTTGTGTTTCGCCAGCAACGACCCGGAATGCATCCAGTCGTTCCCTCCTTCCCTTGCCTTTGGGTTTAACAAAAACACCGCTGCCAACACTAGTATCCACTATCCACTAACCACCGATATTGGATGTGTCTCCCACCCACGCAGGCAGCTGTGTTTTCCCCTTTCTATGCTTCCACAACAACCCACGCATCCAACTGCTCTCAAACACCTGCATTGCTGATTCCAAAGTATCCTTCTATATTATATAATTGGTGCTTTTTCCTTGCTCCTTTCATCATACTTAAAATCAATCTCCTGTTAATCCATTGCGGTCATGTAATGTTGTGGATAAGACTTTTTTAGTCTGCCACCAACCTTTCACAGCTGAGTTGTAGTAGTCACATAGAAGAGGCCTGTATAACTTATTTTATCAATTCTCGCCGGTGGTAATGCTTTTGCTAAGCTTGGTAATGACAAAGGTGGCGTCATATATTGTCAAGTTGAACTTCAAGTTCATTATAAATATCAGACTACAGTGAGGAAGTTTTCCCCACCCACCAAGTAATGCGGATCACTATTGAATGTAACTTACCATCGCCCACCGTTGTTGCCTCCTCCCCCGGTGCTGCCGGTGCTGCTGTAGGTGCCTCTGGTCCTCCATTCCCCTCCGGGATCGCCTCTGCTGATGCCGTCGCAGCGCCGCTGCCCCCGTCGGCACTGGTGGATGGTACCGGTTCTGCACAAATAAAAATAAGTAATTTAGTACACCTTTTTAGATGGATGCACAGCACCCATTGTACTTGTTCACCAAGAATGGAGTTCTGCAAAACAGTTAAGTACAACGTACGTAATCAGTAGTAGTACACATTGCCTAGTACAGCAGAGTAAGTAACACACTACACATATTAGCATTTATTTGGTATGGTTGGTATGGTACCCAAGCTCATCTCATCTACACTGCTACTCTAGTCCTTGGAAAGTTAGACTGAACCATGTAACCTAACCAGTTTGTACATCAATGACATGTCTACAGTTTTGTGCATGCTACCTCACAGCTTGTTGCGCAGTACGAGAAGACGCCTTTGAGGCCACATGATAGTTCAAAGCATACACCTGAAGAGTTTGGAAAATAGAAAGGCCCGTATTTACTTTTTGAATGTGGATTGTGGAATCGAGTTTGCTTACAGCCTCAGGTTACACCTTTTTTTTAGCATGACAGCTAAAAACGTTGAATAAATGTATGTAATGTTTTCATACTGTCTAACGTGCACCACTTTTGTCATTATCTTTCGACAGATGAGAAGATTTCCTTCTACGAAGCAAAGATTTCCAGAGCTTACCAAAAAGAGGCATATGCAACCAGTATACGTTCAATGGTGAGGGGTCTCCGACATTTCCCACATTTTCCTATCGTGCACTGGTAGCTGTACAAATGTAGATTACTTTTTATTCAGCCTTTTTTAACTCTGGATTTTTTCTGGTGGCCCTGGCCTTGACGTATTTCACGGAACAACTTAAAAACATTGATGTTACTTACTTAGTTACTTCTAACAAAATAAAGGTTTTCAAGTACCACATTGACTCGGAAGTATATTTTCAGTGTCTGTTGTCTTGTAGACTTACACGAGAGAGTGAGCAAAAGGGGGTTACTTAGGTTATGGATTGTGTAATAAAAGCATTTGGCATCTTCATATTGGGGTTCTGGAAAGGGGTAATTGAATAATTGACCAATGACTGAGCCCATATAGGTTGTCGTTCATTGAATTGTGGGTTCCTCTGAGTTCTGTGACTGAGGTGTAAGACTGTAAGTAAGTAAGGTCCAACCTGCCTATCACCAACAACATACAATTTTGTGGTGCATACATAGTTATGTATGTGACTGCATAGAAGAATACCCGCAAGAGTAGTAGTGGTATTCATTACTAACGCTTACAAAATAGTAGACACACATCTGGATGCATACTTGGTTGGTGTCAATTGGCAAAGAAGAGACATTACAGAGGAAAAAGCATAAGACAGGAGTGGACCCTGTGCCTTCCGCTCTTCTATCACAGATTTTTTGGAAAGATTAATACCTTAACTAAAGAGTGGGCAACAGGGCAAGCTTACCTACAGACAGTCTAGTAGTAGCACAGAGAGTCATAGGAGAGGCTCTTTCAAGGAACAGAAAGGCAGGGACAGATAGTAATACCCAAAATTTTGAAAACATAAAACCAAACAAGCATTTGTCAAAATTTAGTTAGGTGAAATGTCATTAATCGGTTGGAAAAAAAGCTCTGTTAGAAAGTGAGGGAAATATAATTGTTCCAAAAGAAAACACTGTTGGACTTACTGGGGACAGCAGCAGGATCCTCAGTAGAGGAGCTCTGTGCCTGTGGTTCTTCGCGTTCACCGGCCGACTCGGTCCCAGTCTTCTGCTTGCCCCTGGGTTCTGTGGTTCATGCAAGAAATAATAATAAAGAAAGAGGAAAACATTGAGTGCTGTGAAACATAGACAGCATTTCAAAAACCACTGCTACAACATTAAAAGAAACAAACATTGGTCTACCAAATGACTACTGCCTTGCATGATTCACTGACTAGTGTATATACTTGGAGAAAACAAATCAAATGTTCCATAAACATTCTGATTGCAGATTACTAAGTAACACAGAGGCAGTAAGACCTGAACAACACCACCGATTCAAGAATGGGGTAATCAATCAATTATCTGTAAGTAGCCATTTCTTTTTCATTTTTTGCCAGCAAAACGCATAGATCACAAGGAGGAGACATGCTTAACTTTGTGCATACTTACTAACACGAAATTGTACGTTCATGGCATCATATTTTGTTTTGCTACTGACTGAATGCTACTGCTGCCCTACCCACTCAATAAACAAACTACATCAGTTCTATGGAGGGCTGAGGCAGGGGCGGCTCTAGGCTCATGGTGGTCCTGGACTCCTGGCCAGGGAGCATAGGTGGGGGGCCTGGAAGAGGAGGTCGGGGCGGAGCACGGAGGCCAGTGAAGAGGGGGGAGTCAGGGTGTTTGGAAGTGGAACAGAGCCGGAGGCACCAAATCCCTGCCAGGGGCCGCCACGCAAATATGTATCCATCCTCTGAGGATTATTACATTAAGGATATATATTGGTGGGGTGGCCCCTGGCGTTTGGTGGCCCTGTGCAGTTGCACAGCTTGAACATGCCTAAATCCGGCCCTGGCTGAGGTAAGAAGAACAAAGTAACTTTTGCATTCATTGCCAGAGGAGGATTCATGCAGAAGAGAAGGCCGTGAAAAAAAATGATACAATATGCATTGCAAACACGTACAATTATCCATCAACGGCTATTTCACTGACGGACAAAGGAAGGGGACAAGACTATATAATAGCATTAACTAACTTCAGTTGTCTACAATAAAGAAAATCTCACACCAATAAACAGCAAAAGCTAGCGCTAAATTGAACACGCAAGAGTCAGTGAAGATGAAAAAGCGCAGCACAGACCAGTGTCATACAATTACAGTAGATATAATAACGGAATACATCGGAAATGTAACTAGGAGTAACAGTCATCGCGTTACTTATTCAGCCAAGATTTACAAAGATACAATAACAATACTTATACTACTATAGAGATATATATTATACACACACTTTTTTTTTTTGGGTAGCCACTCACCAAGACCCACGACCTCGACGCCAAGCAGGTCCAACAGGTCCTGCTCCCGGTCCAAAATGTCTGCCCAATGGTGGGTCAGCTGATGGTGGGTACGCCGGATACCGGAGCAGCGGAAGACTGCCCGGCGCACCTTCACCCACCGCCGGAGACGCTCCTCAATATGGTGGTAGCCGGAGCCGGGCCTGCCACCTGCTGCCAACATCAAGGGGAGGTAGCGCTGGATAAAAAACACCAGGGCAGCCACCTCCTCCTCCCCAAAAAGTTGGCGGGCCTCACCCCTAGGGGGCGCATTCTGCCGCAAGGCAGCCGGGTTTTTTGGGGCACTGGCGCCTTGCCCTTTGAGCCGCCGCTGCTGCTGGCGCCCTTGACCATGGTTCTGGGTGGAGGGGAGAAGAAAAGTTCAAGACAAAAAGGTAGGGGAAAGAAGAAGCAAGGTAAAAGAAGGAAGTAAAATAAAGCAATAGAAAAGTTGTAAAAGTAGAAATAAAAAGAAAAATATAAACCTAGGCACAGAGAGAAATAGGTAATAACTAAAGAAAGTTGGAAAAAGTGGGTAAAAAGACAAGGATTAAAGAGATTTCAACAAGATGCAAAAGTAGGCCCAAAACCATAGCCAGAGTGTGTGATCCAAGATGGCTGCGCCCATCGCGACCGCATGGGTAGGTTCGCGCGATATTTAGCGCGATCACGCACTTTTGTAGTGCGAACGAGAAGATGAGTTCCCGAACATGTCTTGCACAACGCGACCACGTTAATTGTGACCCGGAACAGGAAATAAGGGAACGCAAGCAGGCGGGACAAACTTCTGGGGTAACTTAGCGCGCTAGCCATCCCAAGCATGCAGGCAACGCCCCGAACACGCGCACTGCGCTCCCGAAGACGAAAAACGGCGCGCGAACGGGCCCAGCAAGCAACTCCGCATGGCTGCGGAGCTACGCGTAGTTCGCGGAGTGCAACTACGTCTTCGCGGAGCTCCGCGGAGTCCGACTCCGCGAACTACGCCCAGGGTTAGTTTCAATTCCCGCCTCAGCGGCTCTTGGACTCAATCTCCCCGGACCTGATAATTCTCGCCTCGGTGCCTAGTCTAATCATGGGTCCCACTCTGTGACTCTGGGCAATAGCTTGCTTAATCTCCACAACTGCCCCAGCAGCGCTTGGATGCCTGGCTTCACCTTGGGGGTGCCCAGGAGTGGACATCTCACAGGAAAGCCAGGAAGGGTTCCACAGCGGTATGACTGCAGCGCTACGAGACCTCTGGGTAGAAGGCGCTATATAAATACAAACACATTTACATTTACAGAGATGGTGAGCTTGTCAGGCCGCTAGGTCGGGGTTCCAGTCGGGATGGCTCTGTAGTTCATTCAGCTGGTTTTGAATATGGTGAGGAGGAGTTTCATCAGGGTGGAGTGATGTGGTCGTATTTCGTTTTGTTAGACCGTTAATGATGCCTGCTGCAGCATGTGGGTTGGCCTAAAGAGTGGCCACGTGGGGGCATGGATCAAGGTATTGTCCCCATCGAGCTGCAAGCACATGATGGGTAAATGGTATTTCCAAAGTCTCTCTCTGGGAGGAATGGTTTCACTTTCTTTAGTAGATCAAATATACTAGGTCATTGATGATGTGAGCTTTAGGTTAGTGTCCTTGCACTCTTTGAAATGATTGCTTGTACATAGGAAAACAGTGCGCTATGCACACCAAATCCATCCTCTGACTCTCTGACATGATCACACATATGCAGTACTGCAAACAAGTAGCTGCATAAGTTATGTTTAGGGTTGGCCGATACCCTCTCATGGAATAAGATGTAAATATGTTTGGACTTTCTCCTCACAAATCATTGTAATGAAGGGCCTGATTCAGAGGCTTGCGGATAGATGCTCCTTCACAAATATGACGGAGATCCCAGGCATCTTTTACAGGTGTCGTAGGATATAATTAACGCATTAACCATGGGGGCAATTCCGTTGCGGTGTGGGGCGTTCCATTAAGTGGGCGGAGTCGCGTTGGCCGACGGAAGTGCGCAGCACTAAAGAGGTAGTGCTCGCTACTGCCGTTGGCCGACGAATGCACTCAAAGGGTTACATCTCACTGTTTTGTATTTTTACAGATTTTTACAGATGAATACAGACAGAAAACAATGTGTTTTTTGTCTGCATTTATTTTTAAAATTGGATACATATAGAACATTTTGCTGGTTTTAAGTGAATGTTTGAAATATCTTTCATGATTTGAAGCCCAACAGCTGAGCAGATGAAAAGCAGGGGAAGTTAAACATGTATTTAAGTAATGGCATATGCTAACATACATTTGTGGTATAATGCTAATATTTAGTGGATGTATTGTTACATAATATTTGGCAGCTTAAATAGCTAAATCACAACAGAGATCAAAGGATGAGTATCCGTCTATCAGTTAAATAAATGTAGAAATGTACAGTTTTACAACTTCATTTATACACAAAACACAAAATAAATATGGATAAATACAGATAAAAGGGCCAACAAATTAATATGGACAAATGCTGACGGAAATGTTAAAGAATAAATACCATAAAACCGGGAGCCCTAGATATAATGCACTTATAATAAGGTGTACAAGATATCTGTCACCTTTGTGACAAAGTAACCCCCTACATAAAACCCTAAATCAGGCTCCATGTTTTTGTCCAATTGGGTCAAATAAAGCAAACAAAAACTTCAACTCCAGAATGTACTAAAGTGTTAAATGAAACACCTGGGCTATAACCTTGATGACAGTAACGACTGAAAATGTTTTGCATATATATTTTTCCCACCTTACAATCTTTATGGTTATTGACAGTTAGTGACTGTTGTCATATATTATACAGAATAGAGTACACCCTCCATTACTGATATTGCTAACCACCTCGAAGTGCACCAAGGCCTTAAACGTGTTCCTCTGTATGCAAAAGCATTCCTCAGTAACTTGCAATGGCCATATGTGGGATGATATTGGATACTTTGTTTCTAGTATAGCACAGACAATTGAATCTAAATATTTGCTTTACAGAACATCACGTGATCTTGTGTTTTTATAACTGGACACGTCAGATACCCAGATATTAACGCTGCTACTTCAAAGGAACAGTCAGATGAATGCATTTAGTGGCAGACACCCAGAGAGAAGTCTGATGGTTGAGTAATTAAAGGTAATTTCCATAATAAGCTGACAAAATACTTCACATGTAGCAGCTATACTGCCTTTCAGGGTTTGACACAAAAGGCATTTCATGTGAAAGCATAATCACCACATCAATTCAATACGTAAAATAGATGAAACAACATTCACACTCACTCCTTTAGTGACAGTTCATGCAATGAATGTAAAAAGGACATACATGCCTGTCATGCAAAGCAAACAAGCAGGGACCTCCACGATGACATGACTTGAGTACATATATACGGTGAATGCTGCTATGGTGGGCTTTTCCTCAGCACTTTTATGTCTGCTCTGCCTGCCTACGCGCTTTGCTCTCACTACGTTCTGTTGTTTTTAAGTTTTTTTGCTGTAAGTTAATGATGGTTGCTTTTCATATACATTTTGCCTATAGGGTGTGCTATTATGCGACAATTAGCTACAAATACTGTTCAAGTTATTGGATATGAAGACTATTAAAATGAAAGCAATTTTATAGAATCTAAAATGTTATTATGCTGCAGGCGCATGTTTGCATAAAAATAGCATAGGGCCATATGTATCATCAAACTATTTTCCATTTCCTAAATAGCGAATTTTAAGGAATCGCTATTTAGGAATTGCAAAATGGTATGTATGAAAAAAATCGCTTTTTATTTGCGATTCCTTAAGCTTCCTTATTTGCGAATTCGCAATTTGCGAATTCGCAATTAAGGAATAATTTCCAATGCATTCCTATGGGCCAGGAGGCCCATAGGAATGAATGCAAAATAATTCTCAAATTGCGAATTCGCAATTTGCTAATCGCAATTTGAGAATTATTGCAAGGGTGCAGGGGTGTCTCAAAGACAACTTGCTGCACCCCTGTAAAGAACATGTGTGTGCATATGGCGCACATACATGCCCTATGGGCATGTGTGTGCATCACATGCCGCCTTTAAAAATGCCAAATTGTGCATTTCTGGAAGAATTCGCAAGTTACCATCAACTAAAGGTTGGTGGTAATTTGCGAATTCCTAAACAAAATTCGCAAGCCAAAATTGCTACATACATAGCATTTAAGAAATCGCAAAATTGCGATTCCCTAAATGCTATGGAAAAATAAGGAATCGCACAAGTTTGCAATTCCTTATTTTGGGAATGTTTCATACATTCCAAAACATGCAAATCGGCCGTTTGCGAGTCACAAAGGCCGAAATTCTGCGAATTTCGGCCTTTGCGATTCAAAAACGGCTTGATACATATGGCCCTTAATGTAGATTTCCATGCAAAGTTGCTGTGCTGTGTTGCGCTCTAGCCACTGAAAGAACAGCTTGGGGGCCACATGCAGCCCTCCTGAAATTTGCATGTGGCCCCCTAGTCAACAGCAACACTGGGTTGCTGTTTACTCCACTCAGCACTAACAACAAAAAGATATTAAATAGACAAGCAATCATTTATTTCAAGATTAATTTGAGTTAAAGAAAGGATGTTACTAGGCAGTTCTGCGATTAATTTTAGAAACACCTTAATTTCTAAAGACATCTTGCAGCACAAGGATACAATGAGGACAGTCTGCAAATTAAAAAAGTTTATATAATTAACATGCAGAACCTTTTCACCTTAGTACAATTGAATATATCACTGCATTGGGAAGTATTAATTTAAAGTTTTCAAACATGAATTGAGAAACATTAATTCTTCCCCCTACCCTGACAACGACGCCAATAGTGAATTAAAGAGGCAAGTCAGTTCTTATCTGCACTTTTATGGGTGGCCTGGGTTCCTAGTATACATGAAAAACATTCTGGTTTATTAATTCATACACAGGACCACGTTTGTACATTGACCAAACGTCTTTTGCCGTCCTCTTATGTATGATAATGAAGAAAAAAGGATCTTACGTGAAATTAAACGTTCCTAGGAAAATACAATTTGGAAAAGTGGGGAAAACAGGATTAATCCTACATTTTCTGGTTTTACATTGTTAAATTCAGCCACTAGATGTATTCCTACGCTTTGCCTACACCTACCTTACCGCCAACCCCCCCAACTCCTTCACCCAACCACCATCCCGCTAGCATCAATGCGGCCCTCGGGCACATCACAGACCAAACTTTATGGCCTCTGGGAAAATGTTTGTGAGTACTCATGTGCTAGAGGGAGAAAGCAGCACAGAGTTATATTTACTGATGACAACCTGCTGCTGCTCTGTTCTGTTGCTCTGTAGCTTGTTAAAGCTGCATATGGTGGCGCATATAACCACTGCACTAGAGTGCAAAGATATGTGCGCGCTGTTTGCCTAGGTTTTGTACAGAAGGTGTATCTTCCGGTACAAAATCCAATAACTGGCCATTTAAAAAAAATTACACTCATTGATGTGTGCTGTACAGGGCAGTACACATGCCTTGGTTACTCACTGGTAATCTTCAACACTCCGAGTATTGTCTTGCCTGCCACATGCTAAATAAAGTGAGCTTCAGCTCCACACCAGAACCCTCCAAAGCAAAAGTTAGCCTCCCATGCCTCCCATTCCTTCCCAACATGGCTGATCCATATCACCCCTGAACTCTATATGAGGGGGGGCGGCATAACCCACAGCCTGAGGAACTACCAAGCCCCAAGAAAATGAAGCCCACCAGGGAACGAGGGGTGGGAACTCATGTGGAGAGGAAGACAATACTCGGAGTAATAAAGATTACGGTTAGGCCTGGGCGGTAAATTCCATTCCACTTGCGGAATTTGCAGAATTCGGGTAATTTCGCGTTCCGCGGAGAACGTGAAATTGCCGAAAATTCAGCGTTTCGCGACTTCGCGAAATGTTTTGCTTGTTCGCGTTCTCAAATGTGTGTTTATGAGATATTTCCCCCGGAGCACGCAAACAGAGATTGCGAACAGTAAAAAAGCATCGCGAACAAGCAATTCCGCGTGTTCGTGGAATTTCTGCGTGTTCGCAGAGATTTTATACCGTTTCGCAGAGATTTGCGTAACACGATTACGCAAATTCCACCCACCCCTAATTACGGTTAGTAACCGGGGCATTACCTCCTTGTAAGTCTCCCTCGCCCATGCTGAACAAAGTGAGCATATACCAAAGCCAAGAGGCTTAATAGCAAACAAGAAACCAATGACAAGGAGTAGATGACACAGAAACAGCATTTAATTCAGAGTAGAAAAACAAACAGTCAAATCACACAGGCCCCAGGACAAAAAGGCCACAATCACGAGCAGGAGGAACCAGCCCTGAAAACAGCCTCAGCAAAACCCCCAGAAGGAGAACCACCCAAAACCACCTGGTAGTGCTCCATGAATATGTGCGGTGAGGCCCAGGTCGCTGCCCAACAGATATCCTTGGTTGAGACACCCTTGAATGAGGCCCAAGACACAGAGAGGCCCTGGGTGGAATGACCCTGAAAACCGAAGGGAAGCTCAGACCCCTGAGACTCCTAGGCAAGCAAGATAGCCTGCTTAATACAACAACTTAAAGTGAAAAGGGAAGGCTTGTGACCAGACCGGACCGGGCCAAACATCACAAACAAATTCTCACAACAACAGAAAGCGGCAGTGCGGTCCAAATACACCATGACCGCCCACCGAACATCCAGCAGAGACAGAGAGGCATTAGAGCCCGAGACAGCCCCCGGAGGAAAAGTGGGCAAAATCACCTGGTGGGAGTGGTTAGCCACCAAAGGGACCTTGGGAAGAAACCTAGGATCAGGGTGCAACACCAGACGATCCAGGAGAACCCTCATTAATGGAGGAGACCGAAGAAAGGAGTCAGGCACGCCCATTCTACAAGCCGATACGATCGCCACCAAGAACATTATGTTGAAGATGAGAAACTTTAAATCCACCGAACCCAAAGGCTTGAAGGGGACACCTTGGAGGGCCTGCCAAACCAACGGAAGATCCCAGGGTGGAGCCAGGCTAACAGCCAGAGGCTGCTGCAAAAACAACTACGAAGCAAGCGAGCAACAAGAGGATCAAATTTGTCCAGCCCCGGACTGCAAAATGCTCACAAGGCCACCCATTGAGCCAGCAGGGTGGAAGGAGCCAGGCCCAGGGAAAAACCCTCAGTGAGAAAATCAAGGACCCACAAGGGATCCAAAGACACCCGGTCGACCCCTTTCAGCCCAGACGAGAGAAGGAGGACCAATGGCAGGAATAAGAAAGCAGAGTAGAAGACCAGCAGAAACCCTACAGCAAGTCCACCACCCCCACAGAACAACCCTGTGCCAGCAAGGTCATCCTCTCAAGAGCCAAGCATGAAGATGGAGCCGGTGCAACATCCTCACTGGGAGTGGGGGACCCCACAATGGATCACGAAGATTCAGAATTGCCCAGCACTCCTGAACAGCCAGTTCACTCAGAAGAGGAAACCAAGGACCTCGTACCCATCCGGGAACCACCAATAGGACAAATGCCTTTTCCTGGCGAATCTTGCACAGGATGGCCAAGGGATCGACAACGCATCCAACCGCCACTTCCCTGGGCAATCAATCAATCAATCAATCTAGCATTTGGTAAGCGTGACTACTCACCCGTAAGGGTCTCAAGGGGCGGGGGGGGGGGGTGGCTGCAGGTTCCAGTCCATCAAGGAGGGGGTCTGTCGAAGAGCCAGGTTTTGAGGTTTCTAGCGAAGATGGGAAGCAATGTTGTCTGTCTGAGGTGGAGCGAAGGGCGTTCGAGGCTTTGACCGTGAGGAAGGAGAAGGAGTGGCCTCCCGCACGGTGGGAGAGTGCAGAAACAAGGCAGGAGAGCATTGAACTCGTTGTCGATCCGAGGCTGGCCAAACCGGGTCAGAAGCTGCCAGAACACTGAGAACCTCAGATAGAGGGTAGACAGAGGTGGAAACACCCTGCTCAGGCGATCCGCCAGAACATTCTCCTTCCCCAGGAGATACACAGCCCTTAGGGACAAGACTGAAGACTTCACCCAGGACGGCAGCTTCTGGGTCAGCAGCCAAAGGGAGCGAACCTTGCAATGCCCCTGATGATTGATGTACTCCTTCTCCATCTGATTGTCCGTCCGGACCAACACAAGCTGACCCCGGAGAGAAGGAGCAAACCTCAGGCACCCCAGGAGAACGGCCTTCTGCTCCCAAAAGTTGGAGGAGCACCTCACCCAAAGCTGATCCCACCAACCATGAACAGACCAGGAACCCAGGGTCGCACCCCAGCCCATGAGACTGGTGTCAGTTGTGACCCCCGGGATGGGGAGACCAGGAAGGGGAGACCCCTGGAGAGGTGGGCTTCCACAAACCATCTTGGCATGGATCTGCGGAGACGCAACCAACCTGTGAACCCTTAACTATAGATAAACAGGAGCAGAATCCAGACCCAGGAGAGAACCCAGATCCATCCACAAGGTGTTCCTCCATTCCAGAGGCAAGAAGTCCATTCCCTGGACCATGTCTAGGTGACCCCCAATGAACACCAAGTCCTGGGTCGGCAACAGGTGAGACTTCTTGAGATTGTTCAGAGACCCATGGGTGGAAAGTACTTTGTAGACCTCTTGATGTGAAGACTCCCCATTAAAAAAAAGAAGAGGCAGAAATCCGGGTAAGGAAAAACCATGATACCTTCCCTGTGGAGGATTCCCACAAAAGGAGCCAACACCTTAGTAAAAACCCTCGGTCAGAGGATAAACCAAAGGGAAGTACCTGGAACGGACACCCACGCAAAATCGAAGGTATCTCTGTGAAGACGGGTGCACGGGCACTTGAAGGTAGGCTTCCAGAAGATCCCGAGATACGATCACCTCCCCCTTAACCAGCAGTGGCAGAATCTCCTCCAGAGAGAGCATTTTGAACTTTACATGGGGCATACATGAATTAACCTGCTTTAAAGCTAGAACAGGATGATTATCTCCTGACACCTTCTTCACCAAGAACAGGATGGAAGTAGATGCTCATTCCCCTCCGAGAAGCAGGAACTTCCCAAATAGCCCGCTTGTCGAGGAGGTCCTGAACATCGGCCAGCAGGGCCACCCGCTTCACTGACGTGGAAGGCAGCGGGGTGGAGCGGATAGCGTCCGGAGGAAGGGAGCTGAAAACAATGCAAAAACCATCCCAGACAATCCGGAGAGCCCACTGGTCCGAGACGGACAACTTCAACACCCAGATCAAATTGAGCCGGCGTCACCCACCAAACTCCCTACAGGTGGGACCAGAAGATAGTCAGGATTTAGAAGCGGGGAAGGGGCAGCAGGCTGAGACGGGAACTTGTTGAAGAAAGAAAGGGGTGCCCCGGCCACGACCCCTTCCTTGAAAGGGCAAACTGCCCCCGGGAGTAGACGTGAAAGTGAAGGTCCTTTTAGGATCAAAAAAACAGCCCCTGGAGGAACCGTTGAGTGCCAAACGCTTCCTGTCCTCCGCGGACTTCTTCACTATGTCCTCCAGGGAAGTGCCAAACAGCGTCATACCCGAATAAGGAATTTTCATCAGGGTAGCCTTCTGGGCAGCATCAGCCTTCCAGTGGCAAAGCCAGACTTGGCGACGGGTCTGGATCGCAGCACCACCAGCTGCAGAGGCAGTACCCAAGGTATCGAAAGAAATATCCGGCAGAAGTCTTGTCTGCTGTTCCATCACTGCCAAAGTCGGAAGAACATGAGCCCCCTTGTCCAGCAACTCCGCTAAAGACTGGAAGTCCTTCAATAATGACTGGACAGTGTTAGATAAATACGCAGAAGCACGGATGGAAAAGTTGGCAGCTGCATAGGCCAGTTTGGCCGCAGCTTCCACCATTACAACGTGGTATGGTTACATTGTGGTTTTAACAACGCAAGTCGTTACATCAACTTGCACTTTAGGGCGCTCTAGACTAAGGAAGAGTGTGAATTACTATTCCAACACCTACCCTACTGTATGTAGACTGGAGTTGGAATAGTAATTCAAACTTTTCCTAGGTCCAGCACCCTGCAGCGCAAGTTGATGTAACAACTTGCGTTGTCAGAACCACGATGTAACATACCGTGTTGTGATGGTACACGTTGTATCATCATACATCCCTTGTCCACTGATTCCAAAGGAGAAGCATTCTCAGAAATGATTGAACCCTGAGAGGCAAGACCAGCCATGAGTGAATCAACCTTCATGGAGGAAGGGAACTCCTTATCAAAGTTCTGGATGGCATAGCACTTGGCCAGATAACGAGGAGAAGCCTGCTTTTCGATTTAATGCCATTCGTTATCAATAACTTTCTTTACCGAAGAATGCAAAAGGAGGGACTCCGGTTCTTTGCACTGGTACTGCATGAAAAAATCCTCAGAAAGATCATCGACTGTGGGAGCTGGAAAAGCCATGTTATCCTTGATGTGCTGAAGGACATCACACAATTCCTGTCCCTGCACATATCGAACCCTGAGGTCCTCATCCTCATACTCAGCTTTGGAACCTGCAGGAGGGTCCAGGCATGGACGTTTGGGGTAAGAGGGACCCTGCCCCCCCTTGCGTTCCTCAAAAGCAGCAGCCACCGCAGCCTGAATCATGACCTGGATGGACTGCATAGATAGGGCTTCAGAGGATGATGGAGAGCTGGTGCCAGCCACCACTGGAAGATCTTCCCCATGATCCATGAGGACAATCAGACCGAACACTCAGCACACAGGATACTAACAAACACTGGGACAAGTCGCACCAGAATGCCAAGAAACAGAAATCTCTCCCTAAATAGCAGTGCCTGTCGTAAACGATAAGTGAACAAAGAAAAACCTTGTGGAAACACATTTCCCAGGAAACCTGCGACGCTGAAAGCTGGAAACGCTAGGCACCGCCCCCCGCGGGGCAGGAAAGGCCCAGACCCAGCGGAGTCACAAAAGGGATCCGGATGTGGCCAACAAAAGAGAAAATGTGCGGCCCCCACCTGGAAGTAGGGTGAAAGGAGTCATGGCTGGGATAGGAGGTGCGCCACTAACTGCACGCACAGGCCACCAACGACAACTGTGGGACCCATGATTGAGCTCTGAAAGGAAGGCGGAGGCGAACGGGAGAAGCACGCACAGCAGGCCGGAGCGGGGAACTGAAGCTCCCACTGTCCTGGTCACAGAGAAGCAACCGTAAGAGCAGGTTAAGGCCATCGTGAGCGCCCACAATCCAGTAATGACCTACCAGAGCTAGAACTCAGAATTTTTCTGGTCATGAAAATGGCAATCTGCCTACTGACTAATTAGGCGGCGCGAGATCAGATTGTGCATAAGCGGCCGCCAGAGCCATGAAGGCCAGACCAGTGCATAGCCCATTTTTAAACGCGGCATGCCCCCTATTGACACATGGCTCACTAAAGCAGAGCCTAACCACAACCAACGAAGTGGAAATGCGGGAACGAAAGGGGACAATCCCCACGCACACAGGCCCGCTAGAGCAGGGCCTCCACCCAGGGATACCCGATCCTGCTTGAGTAGGATCCCTCACTTACCTCACAGCGCACTTGGAGAGTCAGCACAGAACTAAAAAACAGGCTGTGGGTTGGACCAGCTCCCCCTCTTAAAGAGGTCAGGGGTAATATGGGTCGGCCATGTTGGGTAGGGATGGGAGGCTAACTTTTGCTTTGGAATTTCTGGTGTGGAGCTGAAACTCGCTTTGTTTAGCATTTGACGAGGAAGACTTACTTATGGAGTTTACAAAATGTAAGGCGAAATAAAAGCGGTTCATATACTTGATACTGCCTCAAGGTGTTTTTTTATGCAAAGCAAGGTCTAATAATTTTAGTAGATATGGTTTTCCATCAAAAGCTATGGGTAATTGCTCTGGGCACTCAAGTGCTGCCCATGGAATACCCTTTAACACAAATAGGGCAACCCAGTTCACACCACTATTTGCACTAGAAAAAGGGTACCTTTCCAGCACAAAAAAAGTTTAGCTCTAGAAAAGAAGTGCCATTTCAAGACTTTTCATCACTTTGCCTGACCTTGCGGCAGCCCAAAGTCCTGATAAATTTGCCCTGTAGTTTTTTAAGTACTTATACACTGGGGTAACATCATCGTAGGGCTTTGTAAATCCAATGGGGCGTATAACTGCAGTTACCAGTCCCATGGGCATTATGACATGTGCAGAAACCCCCCAGTCCCTTTTGTTTCACCTGGAGAAGTCAACTGCTGAAAGTGGCTCCTGAAAAGCGTAACTCCCAGTGAGACTATGGGGAGAAATGAGAAATTATCAAGGGAGTTGGACCCAGAATTAGGAATTCCTCTGACATTTCCTCATCAATAAGGAGGTCTTCAGGATTCGACTTGCACACACCTATGAACTGTGCCCCACTACCAGTACCCCAATTTCAGTAACTCCTGTCGGGTGGAGCTACTGGGAGGGTAAACATCCTTTACAACTCAACTTTTACAACGCACTACCATTACGACGCAACTTTTACAACGCAAGTCATTACAACAAATTGCGCTGTAGGGCGCTCTAGGATAGGGAATAGTTTAATTACTATCCAACACCTTCCCTACTATCCACGGGGACTGGAGTTGGAATAGTAAATCAAACTATTCACTATCCAGCGCCCCCCAACGCAAGTCGTTGTAACGACTTGTGTTGTAAAAGTTGCGTCGTAATGGCATACATCCACTGGGAGGAATAACAGGACACGCAGAAGGAGGTCGTTAGTGGTAAGTGATGTTTATAGAAATAAACACCATGGGCAGTTTGAGGCATGAAATCCACCCCCACCCCGGAGTCACAAATAATCATGCATTGGTATCCCAAAACCGCTGAAATAATCCCCATTACATTTTGCTTGGAGAATAACATGCGGGAATCATAGTTTAAGTGATTTTTGCATGCTTTTTCCTATATGATTTGGTGATTTCGACTGTTTTCAACAACTAGAATCCCTGGATTAAACCTGGAAGTGTGTATTCCCTTTACAAGTCCTATTTCCCAGAGGTCCTGAGAATGAGGCCCCAAGTCACCAGTAATGTGATTTACAGGCCATAACAAGGAAACTCCAGTTTTTGCATATTATGTCACGTCCCTTCAATGGATACCTTCAGCTATTTTACTTTAAAATTCGCTTCCTCGTTGGCATTTTACTACCACTGTTAATGGTTCCCAGATCCATCAGGTCTGTTCAGAGCTTGGCTCCCCATCAGTAGTATGAATGATTTTGGGCCAGAGGAGCTATAAAGTAACTTGATACTCTGTTAAGTTGCACAGAAGAAATATTCCGATGTATTTGCCTTTATGGGACTTTGGGGAAAACCAGTGGAAGCGACGCTGCATCCTGAACTGCAGTCAGGCGAAACTCACTACACATTTCCTCCACTTCCCAAAACTGTTTCAGAGGAAATGTCTAAATAGAAGACATTAAAGAAGTTAGGTCAATAGTGCAAGCTCATAGCTTGTTTCTTTTTTTTCCTGAGCCTTATATACAGAGTGGGGTCATTTTTTCAAAGTAGTGAGTTTTAAGCCTTTACGTGGTTT
This sequence comes from Lissotriton vulgaris, assembly GCF_964263255.1. Classification (NCBI taxonomy): domain Eukaryota; kingdom Metazoa; phylum Chordata; class Amphibia; order Caudata; family Salamandridae; genus Lissotriton; species Lissotriton vulgaris. The sequence goes on along the minus strand of NC_141690.1, from coordinate 202,453,467 downwards.
TAGGAAAATACTGGAATTTATCAATATTGACGGGTGGACCAAAATCTCCAGACATTGAGTGCTTTCCCCTACTCTTTGAGCAGCTTATTTTCTGATATTTTGTCTGTGTTATATTTATTTGAACATATTTTTTTCATTTGCTTTTTTATGATTTACTATATTTTGTATTTTTTTCCCGTTTCTTACAGCGTCACTTTTGCCACCATAGCTAGTGTGTGCATACTTTCAATTTCAAATGGATCTAACAAAAATAAGGCATCCTTTTGCTGGCTGTAGTTCTTAACAGCAGGCACAGAAAATAAGCTAAATAATCAATTCGAGGTAAATTCGCAGTGGTTGTACAATCTTTGAACACATTCTCTATAATAAGTTCATAAAGGTGGTAGGGTGAAGCTTTTAAACTAAATCAAATAATTTGCGCTTTTGCAAGTCAACCTTGGGGCATATTCTCAAGGAGTTATCGCCGAGTTAACGGCACTTTATCACAGCCAAAGTTGCGATAAATTTATCGCCCCATTCAGAAGCTGGGGCCCATGTCACCAGTTTACCTGCGAGAGCAGCCACAAAAAACATTGGTACAGACCCTCGCTACTATCACTAATGAGATGCAAAATAGGCGTTTCCGCGCAAAAAGCCACAACAACACCACTCCGCGACATTCTCAACGACCAGTCAGATCGGTGATAAGATAACAAAACAGGCGATAAGGTGCGTTAGCAGCAGGAAATCAACACCAGCTTTGACCTGGTGTAAAGTCGGACTACAGCCTGCACCAGAAAACGGAGCCCAGAGCCACTCCGGAAGGGCAACAGATGGCACGGAGCCACCGATCATGCAGCTGGAGCCCCAATAGGACCACAACACCCACCGCCACCACCCCCAGGACCCCCTCCCCGGCACACCCACCAACCCGGGCAAAGACATGTCACATCAACTCCACGAAATCATGCACCAAAAGTCCGACTGATGTCACACAATCACATGTAACATGCATGTGGTGCCACAAAAAGGAACATCACACATTCACCTGCGAAAAACCAGAATACATTTTCTCATAAGAACATCATTGAAGACTCGTGGCTGCTCTCCTCTAGAGAATCTGTAGAACACAGCCTACAAGAAAAAAATCCAGATGAGAAGGTGCGTCATGAGGCCATCAAAGGACAGAGAGAGAGTGAAGGAGAGAGAGAGAGATACAGAGAGAGGGAGAGAGAGAGGAAGACAGAAACAGAGGGAGAGAGAGAGGAAGACAGACACAGAGGGAGGGAGAGGAAGACAGAAAGAGAGGGCAAGAGAGAGGAAGACCGAAAGAGAGGGAGGCAGAGAGGAAGACGGAAAGAGAGGGCGGGAGAGAGAGAAGAAGACGGAAAGAGAGGGAGGGTGTTATGTAAAAGACTCCGAAATCCAAAGAATAAAGGATTTATTCTTAATGTGAAACATTGAAGGAGCAGCCTTCCTTCAGTCCTTCTCCCTGTAACACTGCAGTCAACTGAAGCAGACCCCCAGGGAAAACGACCGAAGGATGGAACACACATTTAAACAATAACACTACATGAGATGTAAAACATTCCTCGTGCTGCTGTACGAGTTATACATTCCTTAAAGAAACATAACACATCTTCCTCCTTAATAAATAAATAAAACAAATAAACATCCAAACAATAACTATATTTCAATTTGACTTTTCATCACAAACAAAATCTTTTAGCCATTTGGGTTTTGTGCGAATGCGCACTGAGCGGTCATTAACGACAATATTACCATTCTCTGTGACCTCTGCTGTAGCATAAGTCTCTTTTTTAGTTTCCATTCTAGTTCCTACTTCAGCCTGGGAATCTTTGTGAGTTATAGCAGTATCTAAAGTGATGTTGTCATCAACCACTGTTCCAGATGTCCCAACACTAACACTAGTATCAACCATGCTGCTCTTCGCAAAGGAAGATTCACAGCGTGGTATTTACATGTGTCAACACTTAAGGACTCTTCAGCAGGACGACCAACACTTGAGGACTTTTCAGCAGGACGACCAACATTGCTAGTACCGCTCTGAACAACAATTTTCGAATTCCTGGTGTCATTATTTCGGATAAGATCATCATCAATAATAACACATTGAGACGCTTTCCTTGACAATCCAGAATTCTCATTTTTCTTGAACAAATGAATGTCATTTTTCAGTATTGAAATACTTTTAAGATTCCACACTTTACCATCACTCAATTATATCAGCCTTGACAAGTTTCTCTAGTTCAAGGTCAACTTCCTTTCTCAAACAAATGGGAATATTTCTAATTCTATGCTCGTTGCCAATTTTTTATGTAAAAGACTCAGAAATCCAAAGAATAAAGGATGTATTCTTAATCGACAGAGCAGCCTTCCTTCAGTCCTTCTCCCGGTAACACCGCAGTCAACTGAAGCAGACCGCCAGGGAGAACGACCGAAGGATGGAACACACACTTAAACAATAACACTACATGAGATGTAAACCATTCCCTGTGTTATACATTTCTTAAAGAAACATAACAGAGGTAGAGTAAGACGGAAAGAGATGGTGAGAGAGACACAGAGAAAAGAAGAGAGGGACAGGGAGAGAAAGTACTGACACTGCACACCCAGGCCTCACTGCTCACCTGCTGCCACCGGTGTGTCTCCAACCACATGCCGGTATGTAGTGCAGTTCACCAGGTCCCTCATCTGAAACAGATCCCTCATCTGAAACAGAGTACAGTACAAGAATGGAAAAGTACTTAGAATTGCACACTACATCATCACTTGTCCGCCCCTGCGCACCCAGGAAGCTGCACCACAGCCACTCCTGCCACCCAGCAGTGCATGGTTGCCCCTGCACACCCAGACAGCTGTACCACAGCCCCTCCTGCCACCCAGCGGTGCGATGCCCACCCCTGCGCACCCAGGCCTCACTGCTGACAGTCCACCACTGATGTGCCACATTGAGGGCCCACCACGTGCCGGTGCAAGCCCCAACCCTCCACATCATGCAGCCATGCTGCGCGGGCCACCATGTCTCACATTGGCTGCACACTCGCTCAGCCCTTTAGGTGCCACTAACTCTGTGATCCGGGAGGCAACACCATGTGGCCCGCGCTGCCCCCTGGCTCTGGCCTGCACTGCGGTCCAGCAGGGCACACAAATCCTGAGCAGTCCGGACCGCCAGAACGGGGCAAAACCGCAGGCTGCACACCCGCTCCGCTTTTAAGGTGCCCCTACCTCAGTGCACCGAAAGTTACTGTCCCGTGGTGGTGTGCCTGTGCAGGACGCAGTGTATGCGATGCCACCAAGTCTGTGTCCCGCAAGTAAGGACCCTGCATGATTGAGTATTGTGGTGCGGATGACAGCATGTCACCTCCAGGCTGGGGGAATGTGATGTTGCAGGACCTAGACCCTCATACCTACATGAACACCACACGGATACACCCAGATAGAGAGTGGAAATGGCGCCAAGCATGTGCGCCAGGCCCTTTTTATTGACGGGGTCACATGTCCTGTGACGAGTGTGCAGGATGGGTGGGGTGTGGGTGTACACCATCAATGAGGGAGTGGCTGTGGCATCCTGACAACTAGACCTGTGACCAGAAGATCACTACAGGGAAGAACTGGGACATGTAGTGTTGTTGTCCCCCGTGTGAGCGTAAGGGAGTGAACAATGACCCTGGGGCTCTTGACGTGGTTCCGTACTGGGCCGGACAAGGAAGTAACTAATGCGTGTGTCCCTGTTGTGTCTGCACCATCCGCACCACATTCGGCAATGTGACCCAAGTTCAACGACATGAGCCACATGGACGTAAGAGGAATTCACTTACCCCTCATTCATCCATACTTCCACACTTGAAAGGCCATAGACATGACACATCTGTGTGATTAGGAATGTAATGCACATTCAGTGGCGCGTTGCATCTGGAGTAGTACAGGGCCATGCAAACCCCACATGATGATGTTGGCCCGTGGAGGGCCAGCCAGAGTCCTTCAGGGAATGACAAGTCCAAAGGATGTGAATGAGTTCAGTCTGAAGTCTGATTGCTGTGTCATTGGCGATCAAACAGCATATGGCAGTCCATGTCGAGGTCCAAGGTGAGTGTCACAGAGTGCATCGGGGGACAGTTGAAGGTGGTGGAGCAGATTGCAGGACCAAGCAGTAACCGGCCATATGGCGCAGAAGAATGCTACTGCGTCCTTTGTACCATGAAGGCAGGTTCATCCGTATCTTCGTCCACTGCTGTTGCATGTGCCTCATGTGTGGATGGTGTTGTTCTGTCTCCTGCATTGTGTGGCAGTGACACCTCAGGGGTCAGATGTGAATGTCTGTCGCACTGTGTGGCACTGACACTTCAGAGGGCGGAGATGTGGATGTAGTGGTAGCAGCAGCATGCATCTGCTCCAGGCCTTGTGGCAGCAATGCCATGAGGATGGTGTTAAGGTCATTGAGGAACCCAGCTAGCACTCGCTGGTGTGCAGCTGTGGCAGCCGCTGTTTCCGCATGCACCCGCTCCATGGTCACCATTAATCTCTGCATGTTTCCCAACTCCGGTGTGACATTGCTAGAGCCACTCTGACTGGACAGTTGTTCTATTCCCTGAGTCAGGGCTCAAGTGATGTCAGCCATGGTCCATTGGAGAGCATGGAGCAGACTGTGGGTGTCCGTTAGGGACTGTGAGTGGTCCCTGATGGGACTTAGACACCCATGTATGGCATCTAGTTTGTCTGCCATGCAGTCGAAGCCCACCCGCACCTGTTCAGCCAGATTCTCCTGGCACCCCAACACACGGCGTTGGGAGGCCATGTGTTCTTCGTGGGGATCCTGGGAGGCAGCCGTGGTGGTGGGTGCTGCCTGCTGTGTGGTCTGTGCAGGGGGTGGGGTCGCCTCCTAGCAGCTGGGCTGCCCTGCTCCTGGAGGTGGCTGCAGAGGCTCTCCACAAGCTGTTGGAGGGCGTCAGAGTCGAAGCTGTGGTGGTCCTCTTCATCATCAGAGAAAAGAGGTTCGGGCTGCTCTGCAGGAGGTGTTGATTCTCCCTCTGCAATGTGAAGGGGAGAGGCAGTTTAACAATGTGTCCACATGTATGTTGTCGCATTGTACATGTTTTCATACAGACTGCATGACTGTGTACATTGTGGCTGTTTGGGAGGAGCGGCCTTTTTGTAGGGGATCCGTGGAAATTTCGACCACATAACTGGTGTGTGTTTGTACCTGTACATTATCAACTCACATTTCCCTGCAATGCCAAATGTGATTGGCCAGTGTCTACAACCAGTCGGAACCAGTTGTGTCCTGTTTTCTGTTGTAGACGTGTTGCTGTTTGTCAGTGTTGATGTGCTCTGCATGGTATGTGTGTGCGCTGCATTTTGGGGAGTCACCCCTGCAGCTCTGATTTTGCTGCCCCTTCTCTATTTCATGCGATATGCCTTTGACTTCTGTGCTTATGCAGTACTGAGATGTAGCATACTTGGAAACATTGGTCTCTTGTTTGGAGTTGGGGGCTTGGGCATGGTTTGTCTGCCGATGTGCTCAGCTCAATTGTACATGTGTGCCATTGTGCCCATCTCCCCCCCTACCCCAGTCCCTGGTCGTTACTCACCCTGTTGTGTGCGGTCATGTTGAGCGATGTCCAGTGCCCCAACTCCTGCCACTGTCTCCCCACTGATGACTGTGGACATCATTTCCTCCATTTCGTCCAGCTCCTCCTGTGGCGCTGAACTCCCACTTCCAGTCTGCATTGCTACCTTCCGGTTGTTGGCGAGCTTCAGATTGGTTATGCGCTTGACATCATTGCAGCGCCTCTTGATCTCTTCCATTGTACTCTTCAGCACTCCCACTGCATTCACCTTGTCCATGATGGACTGCCATAGTCCATTTTTGGTTGCCAATGACACAGTGGATGTAAAGAACAGTTGTTGATGGTGTTTTACTACCTCTGTTATCAGGCTCCTGTTTTCCTGCGGACTGAACCTCTTCTTCCTACTCTTCTTCTCCTTGGCCTTCCCTGGCCCTGAGGTCCCAGGAAGGTCCTCTAGGGGGCTGTGGGGTTCTGGTACTCCTCCGTACTTGCGCCAGCAACATCCATTGTGCTTCGCTGGCATTTGTCGCATTTTTGCAACGTCACGTTGGTTTTAACAGTCATTTGACGCGTTATTGTGGAACTATCGCATGGTACTGCCGTGTTGTGAATACTTTGTTAACACAGCATCATTTTCCTGCAATAGACTGCGATGTTGTGTTAAGCTAATTTTGCGATAGTTTTCAGACATTCTTGAGAATATCCCCATGTCTTTTCAAACATGAATTGGTGCACTGCTCGGGGCCAACGCAGTAGTGAGGTAAACTGCAGTGTGATTGCAGTTTAATCTTAGTTGTTCTTGTGACCTCCTCTGTTCCTCGGCTCTCTATTTAAGTTCTATTGTGGACCATGTCTGCCCCTACCTCTTTCAACATACAAAATCAACTAAGGAAGGATACATTTAGAGGACATTTAATAACACAAGACATTAGTACTGGATTCCTCAACATCCTTCCGGGGATTCACAGCATCTAAATGTCTTGCACATATGTGTTGCATCTCTCTCCTATCTGGTTGCCTCCCAATTATGCACAATCTGTAACAGATCCGGATGAACCGATTAGTTTTCAATTTTTCGGAATGTGCCAAAATCACTCAATATCTGTGAGTCATCCCAAATGGTATTTCGACATTCCCGAATCAGAAAATGGCTATGTATGTTTTGCCGCTAAAAAAGACGTGTCCACCATTTTGATTCTTTTTAAGCATTATATATACAGAAAAGTTGCATGTGCTAGATATGCACAACAAATTTCGGTTCTTTTAAAGACTGTACAAAAACTAATCAAATGGGCACCCTGGTCTCATGTACTTCTTACTTTGAAGTTGTACTGACATTTCACACTTTATTTATGTAGGCATTCTTACAGAGCTTGTATCAGGATTGGTGCAAGAAGAAGAAGAACAGTGAGACATAGAGAAGCTGGTTGGAGGGTGTGGGGGATTGGGGTATGATGGTATCTAGGGAATCTTAAGCAATGGTCGAACCTCCTGGGCACAAACAAGCAGGGTCCCTTGAGATTAGCTATGGGAAAATCCAATCAGGAGGACAGTAAAATAAACGTTTTTATTGAGAGAAGATTGGGAACGCTGGATGTTAAGACGTTTGGCAAGTATGGGGAAGTAGTGTTTTTTTGACCAATACTTTGCCATTCCCATGGCATTCTTGGTAAGAAAATGTGATTGAAGCTATGTAAACAACACCACAATGAATTCCCCTGGATTGTTTGTTTTAACATGATTGGCAAGGTTTTCTTGATGCTGGCTGACCCCTGGTTGAAATGTTACAGCCATCCTGTGAGGAAAGAGAGGATACATTGTGTGTTGTATACATATTTCTGACATTTATAAGGCATTCTGGGGAAGAAAATGTCCATAAGCTACTCTGGATTCAATTATGTCTTTAAATGTAATAAATGCCTAGGTTTTTAGGGTTTCCTTGGTGTTGGATGACCCAGAGAACAAATACTGCAACTATTACCCAAGGCAAGTGAGAGAAAATCTGGACTTCTTTGGGCACAGTTTAGACATATGGCCAGACACACAGTGTGTAAACCTCCCATTCTCTTTCCCCTTTGGATAGAAACACTATCTGGTGCCTACGGTTAGGTTTGATACCAAGATAGTCCAGCATCCCAGCAATTCCTTTCTCATTTTTCCCCCTGGCAGTCTAGTGAGCTCAGTGGGCAGATCAGGACTTTTACCTCTCTATATTCTCATCCTGGGGCAGGGGTGATGGGGGAGGGGTAAGGGTCAGAAAGTTAACCAGAAAATCAGGAGAAAAAGTGAGTAATAGATGGAGTGTGGGGATTGGTCATACTTGGAATGGACTGCAGCCCTCAACCCCAGACACTTGCCAAAGTTTACCCACAATAGTGGCAAGATTGGGGAAGAGTGGAGGCTTCAGCACCTATTTTCCTGCCCAACAGACAAAAAGCCCACTACACACTAGGGACTGGTTTCTAAAACGTGAATGGTGTGCGACGTCAGCCTGTCTTAGCATTGGATGCTCCCTCTGGTTTTTCAAACACATGGGGAAGGCAAAATGTGGGGGTTTTACCCTCTCTGCAGGTCCATATGTCAAACCTATGTCAACAGGAATCCAAATTTCCGCTCACTGGCTGTGGGGATGATGCCAATATTCAGGCTCTAGGCTCCGGGAGACAGAAGGGCAATTAGGTCTGCAGAGGGACAGGTTGTGCCCTAATGCTAGGACTAGACGTTCCCCATGCCTTTGATTTAAAAAAGATCCTGGGCCTGAAGTACCCCTCATACTCAGTGTCTCTATTTGCATCACAGATACCCTTAAAGAGGTGCACCCAGTGCAGACTGGGACAGTGCACCCAATTGTAATAAAAATGCTGAATTCAGCACAGGTTTTAACTCTGTAAGATTGTGCCTGCTCTTAGGGGAATGCATTAGTAAAGACAGAGATGCAGGTTGAAACTGTACCCCCTTCTTTCACAGGAGGCTGGTTGCCTCTCTCTAAGGAATGGAATGGCTTGAGGGTTCCATGGAGTCCTATGATCATCTCCAAAGCAGCACTTTCAGGTGTGTGTAACTAACTGTGCGACACCTCTAAGTGGTGCACATTCACAGCAACGCTCAACAGATTTATTGTGTCTGTAACTTTAATACAGCATGGGAGGAGTCTTTCCTCGATTGCCCATTAATATGATGGATCTTCCCCTAGTAAAATGTGTGCCAGCATAATCCAGAGGCAGCACAAGCTTCTGCTACCTGTTCTATATAACCAAAGTGACTCGGGTGCACAAGCAGCAGGCTCAAGCTCCCACTGCATTCGTAGGGCATTTTCTGTGTCTAGTGTGCACTTTAACCTCCCCGCCCAGAAGGACAGAAAGATGTTTTGGGTTGCAGGGGTGAGGGTTGTGGCCAGATGCCAGGACAGGACAGCCCTTGCCTTAAACTTTAAAAAATAAATCCCTGTTGTCTAGTGTGTTGTCTGGCCTCCCTCCCGGGGATGGCAGCTTAGGGGTGAATAGCCCTATCTACCCCTCCCTCCCTTAGGTAGCAGAAAGGCTGGTTGAACTTTAGAAGCAGGGAGAGTGGCCAAATGCCAGGTGGAGCCAGCCCCACCCCACTCTATTTTTTTAACACTATCTCTAGTGTCTAGTGTGCTACTTGTCCTCTGGGGAAAGCAGACTGGGGTAAATTGCTAATTATGCTCCCCTTTAGTGGAACTGAAATATTGTTTGGGCTGTAGGGGTGGTGGATACAGTCTGATGCCAGAACTGACCACAGCCCGTTTTTGTCTTTTTTTAATACAAAAATCCCTGGTATATATTGTGCTTTCTGCCCCATGAAGGACCTGAATGTATGGGCTTTGGGGTTAGGAGGTGCTGTCTGACGTCAGAACAAGTTGTTTCTACTCCTATTAGGTTAATAAAAACACTGATTGGTGTTTAGTATGCTTCCTGGGTCTCAGGGGTAAACTGTTTATCCACTCCAGGGTTGCAGAAGGACTGTTGAGGACATTGGGGGTCGGGGGCTATGGAGCTGCTCCCCCTTTTCAATTCTCTGATGTCTAGTGGATTAATTCCTTATTCGAGATCATTCTCCTGGAGTGATCCCCAGGCATGAATCCACTAGGGAGAGAAGCCATTTGAAAGGGAAGTTTATCCCTTTTCCAACGGCACATCTCATATTCTCAAAGGTACTCAAGAGGCTGAGCTGTTATTATCATTGTTATGTGCATTTGTGAAGTGCAGTATCACCTGAGAGGGGTCCTTTGCACCGAGCATGTGTGTGTGACTAGCCCTGCCTATGGTCGATTGATTATTTGAAAAGACAAGTCTTCAACTTCTTGCGGAATTCAAGAAGAGAGGAGGGGGCTCTGATGTAGAGATGGGGGGCCATTTCATGCTTTGGCCAGAAATGTAAGAGAAGAGCCATTCTACTGATCTGGTTCTGTGCATGTGTGGGATGTGTGTGAGTAGGAGTTCAGTGGAGCAAGGGTGCCTGGGTGGTTGCGGAATGAGATGCAGCTGATCAGGTAAGTGGGGCCTAAATTGTGCAGTGTCTTAAATATGTGTGACGAGTTTGAAATGAGCTCATTTGTGCATCAGGAGGCAGTGCAGCTCCGTGAGGTCTGGAATGATGTGATTGAGGAAGAGTCTAGTTGCCGAGTTCTGTATGGTTTGTAGTTGTCTAGTGAGTTTCTAGATGAATCCGGTATAGAGGGTGTTCCCTCAGTTCAACTTGCTTGTGACTAGGGCCTGAGTGACAGTTTTTCTAATGTTGCTTGGGAGCCATTTAAAGGTCTTCCTCATTATCCTCAGGGTGTGGAAGCAAGGTGTAGTGACATGTGTTGACTTTGTGGTAATGTACAGTTCCCTGTCAATTATTATTTTGAGGTTCCTGACATGGTTGCTGGTCCAAGTAGAGTGGGCCATCAGTTGGATTCCCATGGTGAGATGTTCTTTCTGAAGATCAATTCTTCTGTCTAAGAGGCATTGAGCTTGAGACAGTTGGCTTTCACCCAGTTAGTGACTTCAGCCATGCAGGCGGTGAACTTGTCTCTTTTGTTGGGGGTCTTGTCTGAGAGGTAGAGGATACGTTGCCTACATCCACATAGGAGAGGATGTTGATGAGTGTGTGGAAGAGGGATCATGTATGCGCTGAAGAGGGTAGAACTGAGGGATGAACCTTGAGACACTCTGCAGATGAGTTTGCAGTCTTCTGAAGAGTAATGTGCCATGCTGACAGCTTGTGTTTAATCTGTTAAGAAAGAGTAGATCCAGCAGAGAGTCAGTCCTTCGATTATCTCGTGCAGACACCTGATGTGAATGAGTGTGAGAACGTGTTAAATGCTGAAGAGAGATAAAGGAGAATGAGAGCTGACCTGTCTCCTCTGTCAAGAATCATGCAGTTGTCATCTGTGGTAGTGTTGAATGCTGTTCCTGAACTGTGGCTTGGTCTGAATCTGCTTGGCATCAAGGAGCTAGTGGTTGCTGTGGTGTCTGATGAGGCATGGGTTGATTAGTTTCACTAAGTCCTTGCCAAGTAGGAGCGAGATGAGTATGTAGTTGGAAAGTATGGCTGGGCAGTGGATGGTTTCTTGAGCAGGGGCATGATGATGGCATATTTTCAGGTGTTTGGGAATGTGGCTGAGTCGATGGAGCTGTTGAGGATGGGTGTGAAAGAAAATGCTTGTTTTTGCATGCTCACATCCAAAGTTTTGGACTGATGCTGCTGTTTTTTTCACTCAGAGTGCACTGAGGCCTGCTACCAAGACCTCAGTGCCAGTGCCCTGACCCCTACAGGTGCATGCTTCATTAAAAGTGTATGTTTCTGTGATTTATACCCAATTGGATTATGTTAACTTACTTAAAAGTCCCTCATATATACCTAGTGTATGGTCTATAATTTCAGTTGCACCTCATGGCTGCAGCATTTATTGTGCCACCCTGAGTGTGACAAAGAAAAACATATTTCCCAGCATGTCAATGCGGGCTGGTAGAGCACCATGTTTTAAAACCGCTAGTTCGACTTTGTAATTTCAACTAATGACAAAGTCCAAACCTATCTTTTTAATATATATAGGTCACCTCTGCAGGATGCCTGTCGAGTCCGAAGACAGGGTGCTGCATTTTGAAACGTAAGACGTATTTTTATATGTTCTAACAATAAAACCCCCAAATTGTTGTTTCACTGTAGGAAGGCTTGTAGCCCTATTGGCAAGTACAGGATTACAGGCTGACAAATCAGCTATACTACTTCTGAATAGGTCTACTGAAGTTGATATTTCAAGGTATCAAAATAATTGTTACATTGACCCCGATTTGATACCCAAGTCGAATTTCATGTAACCTTTGAGTAGATGTAACTTTTAGAAAGTTGCTACTCTGTTAACAAATTTCCAGTGACAATTCACTGGCCACAAGATAGCCTTCTGCCCTTCTGGGCAGAAGTGTGAATGACTCCCAGGAAAGGAAACAATAGAAACCTATTGTTGGAAGAGGTATTACTACTCCCTGGCAGCAAGCCCCACAGGGTGTGACACCAAAAGGCGAGCTTCAAAGAGAAAGCCACCTTTGCAGGGAAAATGGAGGGCCACTTTTGTTCTGGTGGACATGTTGGTATCAATAATAGAGGGGAAAACAGTTGCCATATTGGTTTTATTGTGGGCGTATAGCCCTCGGGTAACTAGGGTGGGCTACCAAGCTCCGCACACCGAGAGAGTGGTTCTGCCATCTTGGAAGTGAGCAGAAAATTGGGATAGCTAGATGCCACTCATTGCAGGAAGTCATCATTGGGTGGGAGGGGCCTAGTAGCCTATTGCTTAGTAACCACTGCATCCCCAAGGGCACTTTCTAGGCATAAATATGGGACTACTGGCACCCAGACTTCTCATCACATCTGCACTGGAAAGAAGACTGAAGAAGGACTGCCCTGCAGTTCCCTGGACCCAGAAGAGAGAGGCTGCACCAAAGACTGGAATGCACCTACTACTTCTGGGCTAGCAAAGTGAAGACTGTGTCTGTGGTGCCTGGATCAATGAAAAGTCACCCCTAAGCCCCAGACAGAAGAGGTGACCACAAAGAGTCAGTTGTGTAACTTCCTGTTACAGCTACAGGGCCACAAAAGATGAAGAAGCCAGCCTTGGCTAGTCATTAGCCACAATCACTTGATCGCAACTGACCACCAACATGCAGCATGGGTGACTGGGTCCTTATGCTCAAAACTGCCCCCTTGTGTGCCGGACTCGGGAGAGTCATTGGAGTGCCTTTTGGTTGCCCAAGAAGGACTCTAGCTTCACCAAATGGAACCACTGGTTTAATTTTGACTGGAGACCAGTAGTCCAGTGGTAACTGGACTTTTGCTGGACCCACCAGTACCTTAATGGGCATAAACTGCTGTGGCCAAAGTTGCTCCAACAAGATTGTAGACCAAGGAGAAGACCCAGGAAGCCCCCAACCCCCGTCAACCATACAGCATCCTCAGCATCCTACAGCATCTTCAGCACCCTATATCCCTTGCATAAGCACCACTCCATTGATGTCTACGGCGGCTCACCCAAAGAGCTTGGAACTGGACTGGAGACTACTCTGGTGACAAGGTAACTGTCCTGCAAATCCATACTAGCCCCTTTGACCTGCTCTCAAAGTTTTTCGTCCAAAGAGGGCCAGAGTAACCGTATACAACGTTATAAAAGTTTTCAAAGTTTCAAAACTTTACACTAACCGCAGAAGTTGCCAGTTCTTGTTTACATTTTGATTTAAAAGCCGTGATTTGCGTTTTCTTTCAAAATCTATTTCTACGGACCCTCTGGTTTATTTTTTTCATTTTACTGTCAAAAAATTCATAAAAATACTATCTATTTTTTTTAATTGGTGTTAGGTTTCTTTCTTGATGTGTAACTTTCTTATTCAGTTGTATTGGTACTTGTAAATGCTTTGCACTTGTTGCTTTATTGAAGTCTGACAGCTCAAAGCCACAGCTATCTAGGGCTGAGCTATGATTTATCATGTAAGCCTGACTGGACCCATGAAGGTTTTGTGGGTGTATTACACACTCCATATTATACACTATTTTCCCCACAGTGTTAGAGCTTGGCTGATCTGCAGGAGTCCTTTGGTGAAGGTGTGGTGGGACTAGGGTCATTCTTTGGCCATGGTGGAAAGTTGAGTTGCGATAGTGACAAAGTCTGGATGAGGGGCGAAGTTGCTCTAAATGGAGATGATTTTGTTACAGAAGAATTCCAAAACCTTGTTGCAAAGGTCTTGTGAGGGGGTGATGTTGCTGGAAGCGTCAGGAGGCACAGTGAAATCTTTGATGATGGTGAAGACTTCCTTGCTGCTGGTAGTGCCAGCATCAATGTGATCTGCAAGTGTTGTGCACTTCGGGTTCTGTATTTTTATTTTATTTATTGCGATTTTTTATAGCGCAAACATTACTCAAAGGTGTCAGAGCGCTTTACAAAAGAACCAGTTGCGTTACATAAGAACTTTGGATTACATGAGTTACAAAAGAGATATAAACAGGAAACATTGCAAATGTATAAGTGGAGTGAAAGGAGTAAAAAAATGCAAATGTACAAGTTGTAAAGTCACTCAAGGAAGAGATACAAACAGATAAACTCTAAAATCACATAGGAATGGTAGTAAGTACAAAGGTCTACTACATACACTAGTGGTTAGAGGTAAATGTATATACAAATTGCAAATTCACTCAGGATTACATTTTAAAGCTGGTGGCAGCATTTTAGGACTAATTTGAAGATGTCTTTATCTGTGGTATCTTGACGTGTTGTCCATTTGAGCTCTAGTTGCTTGGCCCTGAGCAAAGAAGACAGTAAAAGCCAAAAGAACTAAATAGCACAAGAATTCCCTAGGCTGCTGGTAAGGCTCTCACTGAAGAGCCCAAGGTGGAAACCTATAATGGTAAACCCTCTGGTGCAGGCACAAGAGGGTTACCAAGCCAGTACTGTTGGAGGACATGATGTTCATGTCCTCCGCACAATTAAGGTAGTGCAGGGGATGTGAACATCACATCCTCCCAATTAAAGGGGTCAAAGAAGATATTTTATTTGTGTTATATGTGTGTGATGTGACCAAGGCTGGTGATGCGCCATTTTGTGATGTACATGCGTTGCTGTAAAGATGATGGCAGATTACCGGGCAAAGCATATACTTGTAGAAGAGGCCTGGAAGTGTGTCTATGACTACCAGAGGTTGCAGGAATCAGATATACTTTTGAGGACTTATGGAACGGAATTCAACAAAGTTATTGGTAGTTATAAGATAACTTCGGAATTTAAGGGAAGGTCTGCATGTGCCAGAGTGTAATTGACAAAGTTATGTTATGTTATGTTATTATAAACTTATAGAGCGCATTATCACCCAGGGGCATCTAAGCGCTAAGGATGGTGAGTGTCTTCTTGGGTGGCCACGACAAATAGAAATACGAATTACACCTGATCTCAGTCATCCTGATCAAGTGACCTGCAGGCTGTGAAACGCAATCATTAATAAGAAACAAGCATTTTCTCTAGGTGGATAAAAAATGTCCAAAGGTAAAGATATTAACATCAGAAAGTTTAAAGGAAACACAGGTTTATTCTTACAGAGGAAGTTATACCAAAGGTACACAGAATGTGAAGTTGAACTTAAGGTTGAGTTGAACAAATTACGTTGGGATGGAGTGATCGAAGAGTACAGATCCTTGGAATGGGGGCTCTGATAGATCAAACCAGCCCCACTCTGCAGTATTGGGCATGGGGCATGGATGGATCATGCCAGCCTGTCTCGTTCTGAAAGCAGCCCTTGCAGCCTACCAGGGACATGCCAGCCTTGATGATGGACAGTCCAGCCTGCATGGATTGGCCAAGTTTCAGAAAGGAAATTACTCTACCACAGTCCTTCTCAGGGTGTACTCCTTCTGAGATCTGGATTAACCCTTCATGAAAATGAGAAACGCTGCTCATTCTAACACCACTTCCAGAAGTGCCCTGTTGGCCGAGATCTCGAATGGCTGACAGCCACGACCGGCAGTAGGAGTTCCTGTAGGGCGGTGACGTGGGGAGGGGGAGGGGCAGGGTGGGGGGTAGTAATGTATGGATTACGGAGTTTAACAGATAAGTAAACATATAAATAAATACAACAAATTTTGTTGCGTGCACTGCATCACTAAATGCGATGCAGTGCCCGCAACGAAATTCGTTTTATTTATTTATATGTTTACTTACCTGTTAAACTCCGTAATCAATACATTACTACCCCCCACCCTGCCCCTCCCCCTCCCCACGTCACCGCCCTGCAGGGACTCCTACTGCCGGCCGTGGCTGATGGCTGACCTGACCCTGAATCAACGATAATGTAAATTACATAGGTATACACATAAATTCCCGTTTGTGTAAATGTTTTATATATATAAATAAATAAATAGTAAATTTGAAAAAAGATAAATAAATATATATTTTCAGCATTTACTGTGCATTTGTTTATATTGGAGGCCAGAAGGACGCCTTTAAAACATGATGAATGATATTATAGTTTAGACATGTCTTCTTAAAGGAAATATATTTCTTTTTTCATTTTTCGTTTTACATTTTTATAAGGCGCTCCATCACATTCGGTGCAGTCCACCGGAGAGTAATGAGTGAAAACAGTCCGTGGTTATAATATTTTCTGAGAGGCACATGAGACATTTCTGCAGCAATGGAAAACCTGCCCCTTCCCTTCTCAGGAGCTCCGTTCCGGATCCCGGTAATGCGCCCTCATTAGATGGGATTTTATACAGGAAGCGTATGCGGCACTGGGAGGGTCATTGATATCAACCACTTTCAAACGGTGCCAGTAAACATATTCATCAAACTTTATCCCAATCAAAGGTTCATTCAAGCCACGGAAGCAGGTGAACAAGAGGCGCGCGCGGCCATTTACAGATGAAAAACAGGAGTTTACAAGCGCCACCTCAGAGGAAGGCCGCAAATGCTGGGAAGCATGCGTACATTGTATACACGCATGAGACCTGTGAGGGACAGAAGATGTGTTAAACAGGGCTCTGAGGTACTGAGGGAGGAAAGGAAAAACTGAGCCAAAGGGAGGGCTACACCCTAGAGAAAGATCACTGCTGTGTGGAAGTGTGTGTTCTCGAAGTTGCAATAGTGAGCAGGGCCGGACTGGGGACATACAGCCTGATTCATCAAGCTGAAATCTGCTCGCAAAGGGTCAGATTCTGAGAATCTGGCCCTTTGCGAGCGCTATTTTTGCATTTGGGATTCATCATCCCAAATGCAAAAATCGGTAATTGCTAATTCGCTAAATTGCGAGAAATTACATTTAAGGAATCTCTATTTGAGATTCCTTAAATGCAATTCTTCAACCATTTTTTAATTGCTAATTCGCAATTTCGGGCCGCTATTTACCGAGAGGTCCAACCTCTCGGTAAATAGCAAAAACTTAGAAAAATGCTTTTAAAAGCATTTTTCTAAGTTGCATGTTGCGCACACACATGTCCTTTGGACATGTGTGTGTGCAACACCTGTGTGAAATTTCATTTGAGGGGTGCTACAGGGTGTCCTGTGGACACCCCTGGCACCATTCAAATCGCAATCTTATTTGCGATTAGCTAATTGCTAATCGCAAATAAGGAATACTCCCCATTCATTCCTATGGGCCTTTTGGCCCATAGGAATGAATGGCGAGTTATTCCTTATTTGCGATTAGCAATTAGCTAATCGCAAATAAGGAATTGTAAGGAATCGCATTTTTATTGCATATTCCTACATGAATCCCGTTTTGCGAGTCCTTAATAGCGATTCGCTATGAATCGCTATTAGGGCCTCGCAAAACGGGAGCATGATGAATCAGGCGGATACAGGCATATGCATCAAGCGATTTGGGAATCGCAAACGGTGCGAATCGCAAAAATCGGCCGTTTGCGATTCCCAAATCACTATTTGGGATGCATCAACTTAAAAGTGAATAAATCGCTATTTTAGCGATTTTTTCAAGTGCGATTGCTTTTAAGGAATCGCAAATTTGCGATTCCTCAAAAGCAATGCATGAAACTAAAAAAAATTGCGAATTCGCAATTAGAGAGAAAAAATTACCATGAGGTTGGACCTCATGGTAATTTTGCGAAATGTTACAAAAATGCAATTATTTGCATTTTTTTAACTTTCATGTTGTGAATGAATGGGAAGGGATTCCTTAATTGCGATTCGCAAAATGCTAATCGCAATTAAGGAATTCTAAGAAATCGCAATTTATTTAGCGATTTCTTGATGCATAGGCATTTGCAATTCCTTAATTGCGATTCCTTAAAAATCGCAATTAAGGAATCGCAAATCCCGAGTTTGATGCATGTACCTGTTACAGCCATATTCATGAACCTGAATTGCGCTCGCAAATGGCCAGATTCTGAGAATCTGGCCGTTTGCGAGTGCGATTTTTGCATTTGGGATTCATCATCCCAAATGCAAAAATCGCTATTTGCGAACTCGCATATTTGCGAGGAATTGGATTTAAGGAATTTCTAATAGAGATTCCTTAAATGCAATTCATCAACCAATTAGGAATTGCGAATTCGCAATATTTGATCGCAATTTACCACGAAATCTGACTTCGTGGTAAATTGCGATAAACGAGTAAAAAGCACTTTTGTGCATTTTTTACTTTTGCATGTTGCACACACACATGTCCTCTGGACATGTGTGTGCGCAACACCTGTTCAAATGCACATTTGAGGGGTGCTACAGGGTGTCCTTTGGACACCCCTGGCACCCTTCAAATCGCAATCTTATTTGCGATTAGCAAATTGCTAATCGCAAATAAGGAATACTCCCCATTCATTCCTATGGGCCTTTTGGCCCATAGAAATGAATGGGGAGTTTTTCCTTATTTGCGATTAGCAATTTGCTAATGGCAAATAAGGAATCAGTAGGAATCGCAATAATTTTTGCTAATCCTACATGAATCCCGTTTTGCGAGTCCTTAATAGCGAATCGCTATAATTCGCTATTAGGGCCTCGCAAAACGGGAGATTGATGAATATGGCTGCAAAACCGGCCAATTTTGTTACAAGGCCGATTTTGCAGCTATGCTGCAAAAACGGCCCTGTAACAAAAACGGCCCCCGGCGGCCAAAAACCGGCCCCCACCCTTGTGGCGCACCGGGGAATTGTCCGGTGTCTGCAATTGTCAGTCCGGGCCTGATAGTGAGAAAGATACCTCAGAAACAGAAGAGAAGTAGGGGCATGTTTACAAGCCCATATCGCCACCAAAGGGACGTGGTGGTGGCGATAGGGGCCTCGCTTTATTTACAAGGCAGCGTTAAGCCATGCTGCCTGGTAAATAATCTTGAAACAAATAAGGGTTCGGCTTGAGCGCAGTAAGGCTACGCCTGGGTAAGTATGAAAACAAAACAACTGCCAGTACTGCTCTTAACAATTTTTCAAAGGTAAGAGGAGTTGAGTGGTCCTTTCTCAACTTCTTTGACCAATCATTCAGTCAACACCTAATGTATATCAAAAGAAAATTTATTTTCTACTTCCAAAAATTCGTGATTAGTTTTTTACCATATCAAAAAACTCCTAAGGGATCCTCCAACGTTCGGCTCAGCCACACTAAGCAGCACCGCACAGACCAACAACGAGTCGGACAAACTAATTCGATTGAAGAAAAAGCAAATTAGGACAGACCTGCATGGGCATTACTTGCTCCAACATCTCAAAGCAGGAACAATTCCAACAGGCCTAATAGTCAAGAATGCACCAGTAATCTTTACGGAGGACGCGTTGTACAAAAAAGGATATAGTTTCATAGAGACTAAATGTAGTCGGGACCTCATGGTCTTAACAATAGAGACAGCGCAGAGACTGTCAAAGGAACAACTGAAAGAAATCGAAACATTGGAATCGGCTATAAAAAACAATCAACAGATCACTGATTCAAAAACCTTGTTGGACAAAATTGACAAAGAAATTTTAGAGTTTAAAGATTATACGGTTACTTTGAAGGAAAGTAATTTCGAGAGAGATAAGAGGAATTTTGCCTTTGAAAAGGCATACCCCTACCTTCAACCAGACTTTTATTCCAGACCGGAGGCAAAAAGATTTCTTCCGGATAATCAGGGAAGATCAAGGAATAAATACATAACCTTCTCGGATACATCATCATCAGGAGGTAGCGAACCAGATAGTGGCAACTATCGACAAACTTACCCACGGAGAGGAGGCTATCAACAAAATCACCAACAAAATTTCCAGTCCAATTATCAACAAAACACCTCGCAATTTCAACACCAACAACAACAGCCTTTTTTAGGACAAGACCACAACAAACCCAGAGGAAAGACAAGGTATCAACAACCATGGGAAATGTCAACGAGGCGTCACAATTACAAAAATTAGAGGAATCTCCTATATACAATCTGTCACAAAGACCTCTGACAGAGACTGAGAAAAGCGTTTTGGAGAAAGGGCTCACTTTTGTTCCAACTAGAGCTATGGATTTTGTAAGATTAAAAACTGAATTCATAGAATTTTGCAGAAAAATTAGATTGACCACCTTCTTCTCAGGACAAGAATTAATGTCAAGTGGGGAAACAACTGGATTACGAAAGAAATCGACCTTTTGCCCTCCAGCATATAAAATACCGAAGGAGGTTGTTACATTCGAAAAAACTGTACTCTCGGCTATCTCTTTTGAAGAGAAAAGGAAACGGAATTTCATCAAACCAAACATCTCAAAAGCCCAAAAAGAAGCACTAATCACTCTAAAAAATGATAATAACATCATAATAAAACAAGCCGACAAGGGCGGATCTATAGTTGTGTGGGGCACTAATGAATACATCGCAGAAGCCACCCGCCAACTGTCAGACCAAGAATGCTATCGTAAAATAGACCACGATCCAACTAAAGAACTACAAAAAGAACTATTTTCCATTTTGGACAAGGGATTCTCGGAAGGATTCTTAGGAAAGAATGAATATGAGTATTTGCAGAATAAATATCCACGAATACCATTATTCTACGTACTTCCAAAAGTACATAAGGATGAAAGGACACCGCCAGGACGACCGATCATTTCCGGTTGTGAGTCGCTATTTGAGCCAATTTCGAAATTTATCGATTTTTTTCTAAAACCATTCATGACACAGGTGAAGTCCTATTTACAGGACACTACGGATTTTATTTCTAAATTGGATACTATACCGTTCACCGAGCACCAAGATCTACTCGTTAGTATGGACATAGTGTCATTGTACACACAGATTCCACAGGACCAAGCTTTAGAGGTCCTTGAAATAAACCTGGACAAAAGAGAAAGACCAATGAAAATTCCAACAAGGTTCATTTTGGAACTAGCCAAAATAGCTCTGACCAGAAACTATTTTAAGTTCAAGGATGATTTTTATTTCCAAACCAAGGGAGTAGCAATGGGCTGCCCCTTTGCCCCAGAGCTAGCCGTACTCTACATGAGTCAATATGAGGAGTGTTTCATATATAACAACAACCCCTATAAAGATCAAATTAGAGGATGGGCACGATTTATAGACGACATCTTTCTAATATGGACAGGGAACGATACAGAATTGAACAACTTCCATGGTTGGCTTAATAATCGAACCAAAGATATTCAGTTCAGCATTCAATTCTCAAAGACCAGAATTACCTTTTTAGACGTAGAAGTGTACTGTGTAGAAAACAAATTAGTAACAACTCTATACCGAAAAAAATCAGACAGGAACAAGGCCATTGACTTCACAAGCAACCATCCCCGAAGCTTAAAACAAAATTTGCCAGTGGGTCAATTCCTCCGCATCAGGAGGAATTGTACATTCAAGGAAGAATATACGGAACATGCGAATGCCCTAAGAGCGAGACTTCTACAAAGAGGCTATCCGTCAAAATTGTTAAGACAAGCACAGAAAAGAGCGTGGTGGTCACCACGGGAAGAACTACTAAAAAGAAGCAAACGGGAAAAACAGTCTAGAGTAGTCTGTGTCTCTACCTATTGTCCCTCATCGAATTGGTTGAAGAAAACTATCCACCAAAATTGGCACCTCCTTGAAGAATTGGATCCTCAGTTCAAGAACAAACCGCTCTTTGCTTTTAAGAAGATAAAAGCATCGCCAATCAACTTGTACGGGCCATGGTACCAAAGACACCGACTCCCACACTTAGAGATTATGTAGGTTTGCCGCCGATAAAAGGCCATCACAGATGTGGTACTTGTGTCAATTGCCCATTAACTTTGGAAGGATCATTGTTTGAACACGACGGTATTTTTTGGAAACACGAGAATTTTTCAAATTGTAAAACCCGCAACGTTGTCTATGGAATCGTGTGCCCCTGTGGAAAATTATATATTGGCAAGACAAACCAGGAGATAAGACAAAGGATCTCACAACACAGATCGAGGATAAAGATGAAAACCCTGACTGCTCCATTAGTCCAACACTGGTTAGAAGAGGGACATCTTGAAACCGATCTCAAATGGACGGTCATTTCTAAAATAGACCCAGACAAGAGAGGAGGAGATCTTGAAGCGAGACTGAGACAACGGGAGGCAATGCTCATCCTTAAATTCAACAACACAACAAAAGGATTAAATGAAATGTCGGAATTGTACCATTTGTAGACCAATATCATACTGACTACAACTCCCAGAATCCTTGGATACCTGGATGACGCAATTTTAAAAGGCCCCAGTCATGACGAGTCAGCACGGCGCCAAACTTAATTGCCAAACGAAGTACACGGACAGAGACGGCGGATGGTAAGAACATACTGGAAACAAACAACCCTTCCCAATAGAGCACGGCAACTAGGACGGTATTATGTAAGCTCACTCACACGGTTTCATTGATCTATTGACAGATGGACCCTTAACTGCAGGCTCCGCGTCCAACTTCTGATTAACATCAGACTCGAAAAACAAGAACCTCTGGTGGAGACTACACAATACGTTCTAGTAAGTTGAACGACGTCCTCCCTCCCGCTCCTTGCATTAAACCCCGTCCTCGGTTCCAGTCATTCATGGCGCACCTTTTCCTTTCCACAGTTTTCTTCAAAGACTTCATCAAGCAACTCAGACAGGTACTACTAGTGTGTGTGCAAGGTCGTACGCTTTGTTGAGTTTCCCCCTGGTGTGCAGACAGTTGACTGAGTTATTTTCTATTTTCTGTTTTATGTTTTACAGATCCATTTCTGTTTTTGGTCCTGAGGAGAATCCCAAGAATTAATGGGATTCGAAACGCGTCGACCCCTCTAGATAGAATAACCTTTCTCCCCATGGTGACCTTGTGTCATCTGGTTCATTGAGACTTATCTAGATCGTGCATACATTGCTCGCTAATTGATTTGACCGAGTATTCACTGTTTTTGTATTGTAACTTTTCATGTTCAGCATGACTTTTCTGATTTTTTCTGCTGGTGTAAATTGTATATAGTAGATAAGACTTTTTTCCCTTGTATATAACCCCACACGATTCCCTCACCCGTCTTAGTGTTTTCATGTAGTATGACTGGGAGTATGAATGGTGAGATTGTGAATTTTGACAGAACAGTAGTTGATATTTGTTGTGCCTTGTAAATACCCCGCATCACCCACACTCCATTTCCATTTTGAGAGAATTTTTTGGTTTAAATGTTGTTGATGTTATTTTGATCTTCTTTTATGTATATATAAATTTTGCAAAAAAACTTTTCAGAAAAACAAAAAACTAATCACGAATTTTTGGAAGTAGAAAATAAATTTTCTTTTGATATACATTAGGTGTTGACTGAATGATTGGTCAAAGAAGTTGAGAAAGGACCACTCAACTCCTCTTACCTTTGAAAAATTGTTAAGAGCAGTACTGGCAGTTGTTTTGTTTTCATACTTACCCAGGCGTAGCCTTACTGCGCTCAAGCCGAACCCTTATTTGTTTCAAGGTTTAGATAGCGGACACCAGTTCGCGAGGTTTCTCTTTTACACGCCTTCGCTGCGTGTGTCTACCCATTGTGGTAGACCTTCTTGTTGGGCACTGTGTCGGCCGTTCACTTTCATTGTCTGCTGATTTCAGAAGTTGGTTTTTCTAGTTTTGAATACTGTCCTTTCTACTTCCTTGTGTGTTTCTGTTCATTCATTTTTTTAGTTTGTATGATTACGAATGACTGTGGCTTGAATAGAGTGTGTGACCAGCCCCAGCGGGCATCAGTTCTATAGTTTTACGTGTAGAATGAGTGAAGACCAAACTTTCGCATATAGCGAAGACCATATCAAAAAACTCCTAAGGGATCCTCCAACGTTCGGCTCAGCCACACTAAGCAGCACCGCACAGACCAACAACGAGTCGGACAAACTAATTCGATTGAAGAAAAAGCAAATTAGGACAGACCTGCATGGGCATTACTTGCTCCAACATCTCAAAGCAGGAACAATTCCAACAGGCCTAATAGTCAAGAATGTACCAGTAATCTTTACGGAGGACGCGTTGTACAAAAAAAGGATATAGTTTCATAGAGACTAAATGTAGTCGGGACCTCATGGTCTTAACAATAGAGACAGCGCAGAGACTGTCAAAGGAACAACTGAAAGAAATCGAAACATTGGAATCGGCTATAAAAAACAATCAACAGATCACTGATTCAAAAACCTTGTTGGACAAAATTGACAAAGAAATTTTAGAGTTTAAAGATTATACGGTTACTTTGAAGGAAAGTAATTTCGAGAGAGATAAGAGGAATTTTGCCTTTGAAAAGGCATACCCCTACCTTCAACCAGACTTTTATTCCAGACCGGAGGCAAAAAGATTTCTTCCGGATAATCAGGGAAGATCAAGGAATAAATACATAACCTTCTCGGATACATCATCATCAGGAGGTAGCGAACCAGATAGTGGCAACTATCGACAAACTTACCCACGGAGAGGAGGCTATCAACAAAATCACCAACAAAATTTCCAGTCCAATTATCAACAAAACACCTCGCAATTTCAACACCAACAACAACAGCCTTTTTTAGGACAAGACCACAACAAACCCAGAGGAAAGACAAGGTATCAACAACCATGGGAAATGTCAACGAGGCGTCACAATTACAAAAATTAGAGGAATCTCCTATATACAATCTGTCACAAAGACCTCTGACAGAGACTGAGAAAAGCGTTTTGGAGAAAGGGCTCACTTTTGTTCCAACTAGAACTATGGATTTTGTAAGATTAAAAACTGAATTCATAGAATTTTGCAGAAAAATTAGATTGACCACCTTCTTCTCAGGACAAGAATTAATGTCAAGTGGGGAAACAACTGGATTACGAAAGAAATCGACCTTTTGCCCTCCAGCATATAAAATACCGAAGGAGGTTGTTACATTCGAAAAAACTGTACTCTCGGCTATCTCTTTTGAAGAGAAAAGGAAACGGAATTTCATCAAACCAAACATCTCAAAAGCCCAAAAAGAAGCACTAATCACTCTAAAAAATGATAATAACATCATAATAAAACAAGCCGACAAGGGCGGATCTATAGTTGTGTGGGGCACTAATGAATACATCGCAGAAGCCACCCGCCAACTGTCAGACCAAGAATGTTATCGTAAAATAGACCACGATCCAACTAAAGAACTACAAAAAGAACTATTTTCCATTTTGGACAAGGGATTCTCGGAAGGATTCCTAGGAAAGAATGAATATGAGTATTTGCAGAATAAATATCCACGAATACCATTATTCTACGTACTTCCAAAAGTACATAAGGATGAAAGGACACCGCCAGGACAACCGATCATTTCCGGTTGTGAGTCGCTATTTGAGCCAATTTCGAAATTTATCGATTTTTTTCTAAAACCATTCATGACACAGGTGAAGTCCTATTTACAGGACACTACGGATTTTATTTCTAAATTGGATACTATACCGTTCACCGAGCACCAAGATCTACTCGTTAATATGGACATAGTGTCATTGTACACACAGATTCCACAGGACCAAGCTTTAGAGGTCCTTGAAATAAACCTGGACAAAAGAGAAAGACCAATGAAAATTCCAACAAGGTTCATTTTGGAACTAGCCAAAATAGCTCTGACCAGAAACTATTTTAAGTTCAAGGATGATTTTTATTTCCAAACCAAGGGAGTAGCAATGGGCTGCCCCTTTGCCCCAGAGCTAGCCGTACTCTACATGAGTCAATATGAGGAGTGTTTCATATATAACAACAACCCCTATAAAGATCAAATTAGAGGATGGGCACGATTTATAGACGACATCTTTCTAATATGGACAGGGAACGAAACAGAATTGAACAACTTCCATGGTTGGCTTAATAATCGAACCAAAGATATTCAGTTCAGCATTCAATTCTCAAAGACCAGAATTACCTTTTTAGACGTAGAAGTGTACTGTGTAGAAAACAAATTAGTAACAACTCTATACCGAAAAAATCAGACAGGAACAAGGCCCTTGACTTCACAAGCAACCATCCCCGAAGCTTAAAACAAAATTTGCCAGTGGGTCAATTCCTCCGCATCAGGAGGAATTGTACATTCAAGGAAGAATATACGGAACATGCGAATGCCCTAAGAGCGAGACTTCTACAAAGAGGCTATCCGTCAAAATTGTTAAGACAAGCACAGAAAAGAGCGTGGTGGTCACCACGGGAAGAACTACTAAAAAGAAGCAAACGGGAAAAACAGTCTAGAGTAGTCTGTGTCTCTACCTATTGTCCCTCATCGAATTGGTTGAAGAAAACTATCCACCAAAATTGGCACCTCCTTGAAGAATTGGATCCTCAGTTCAAGAACAAACCGCTCTTTGCTTTTAAGAAAGATAAAAGCATCGCCAATCAACTTGTACGGGCCATGGTACCAAAGACACCGACTCCCACACTTAGAGATTATGTAGGTTTGCCGCCGATAAAAGGCCATCACAGATGTGGTACTTGTGTCAATTGCCCATTAACTTTGGAAGGATCATTGTTTGAACATGACGGTATTTTTTGGAAACACGAGAATTTTTCAAATTGTAAAACCCGCAACGTTGTCTATGGAATCGTGTGCCCCTGTGGAAAATTATATATTGGCAAGACAAACCAGGAGATAAGACAAAGGATCTCACAACACAGATCGAGGATAAAGATGAAAACCCTGACTGCTCCATTAGTCCAACACTGGTTAGAAGAGGGACATCTTGAAACCGATCTCAAATGGACGGTCATTTCTAAAATAGACCCAGACAAGAGAGGAGGAGATCTTGAAGCGAGACTGAGACAACGGGAGGCAATGCTCATCCTTAAATTCAACAGCACAACAAAAGGATTAAATGAAATGTCGGAATTGTACCATTTGTAGACCAATATCATACTGACTACAACTCCCAGAATCCTTGGATACCTGGATGACGCAATTTTAAAAGGCCCCAGTCATGACGAGTCAGCACGGCGCCAAACTTAATTGCCAAACGAAGTACACGGACAGAGACGGCGGATGGTAAGAACATACTGGAAACAAACAACCCTTCCCAATAGAGCACGGCAACTAGGACGGAATTATGTAAGCTCACTCACATGGTTTCATTGATCTATTGACAGATGGACCCTTAACTGCAGGCTCCGCGTCCAACTTCTGATTAACATCAGACTCGAAAAACAAGAACCTCTGGTGGAGACTACACAATACGTTCTAGTAAGTTGAACGACGTCCTCCCTCCCGCTCCTTGCATTAAACCCCGTCCTCGGTTCCAGTCATTCATGGCGCACCTTTTCCTTTCCACAGTTTTCTTCAAAGACTTCATCAAGCAACTCAGACAGGTACTACTAGTGTGTGTGCAAGGTCGTACGCTTTGTTGAGTTTCCCCCTGGTGTGCAGACAGTTGACTGAGTTATTTTCTATTTTCTGTTTTATGTTTTACAGATCCATTTCTGTTTTTGGTCCTGAGGAGAATCCCAAGAATTAATGGGATTCGAAACGCGTCGACCCCTCTAGATAGAATAACCTTTCTCCCCATGGTGACCTTGTGTCATCTGGTTCATTGAGACTTATCTAGATCGTGCATACATTGCTCGCTAATTGATTTGACCGAGTATTCACTGTTTTTGTATTGTAACTTTTCATGTTCAGCATGACTTTTCTGATTTTTTCTGCTGGTGTAAATTGTATATAGTAGATAAGACTTTTTTCCCTTGTATATAACCCCACACGATTCCCTCACCCGTCTTAGTGTTTTCATGTAGTATGACTGGGAGTATGAATGGTGAGATTGTGAATTTTGACAGAACAGTAGTTGATATTTGTTGTGCCTTGTAAATACCCCGCATCACCCACACTCCATTTCCATTTTGAGAGAATTTTTTGGTTTAAATGTTGTTGATGTTATTTTGATCTTCTTTTATGTATATATAAATTTTGCAAAAAAACTTTTCAGAAAAACAAAAAACTAATCACGAATTTTTGGAAGTAGAAAATAAATTTTCTTTTGATATACATTAGGTGTTGACTGAATGATTGGTCAAAGAAGTTGAGAAAGGACCACTGAACTCCTCTTACCTTTGAAAAATTGTTAAGAGCAGTACTGGCAGTTGTTTTGTTTTCATACTTACCCAGGCGTAGCCTTACTGCGCTCAAGCCGAACCCTTATTTGTTTCAAGGTTTAGATAGCGGACACCAGTTCGCGAGGTTTCTCTTTTACACGCCTTCGCTGCGTGTGTCTACCCATTGTGGTAGACCTTCTTGTTGGGCACTGTGTCGGCCGTTCACTTTCATTGTCTGCTGATTTCAGAAGTTGGTTTTTCTAGTTTTGAATACTGTCCTTTCTACTTCCTTGTGTGTTTCTGTTCATTCATTTTTTTAGTTTGTATGATTACGAATGACTGTGGCTTGAATAGAGTGTGTGACCAGCCCCAGCGGGCATCAGTTCTATAGTTTTACGTGTAGAATGAGTGAAGACCAAACTTTCGCATATAGCGAAGACCATATCAAAAAACTCCTAAGGGATCCTCCAACGTTCGGCTCAGCCACACTAAGCAGCACCGCACAGACCAACAACGAGTCGGACAAACTAATTCGATTGAAGAAAAAGCAAATTAGGACAGACCTGCATGGGCATTACTTGCTCCAACATCTCAAAGCAGGAACAATTCCAACAGGCCTAATAGTCAAGAATGTACCAGTAATCTTTACGGAGGACGCGTTGTACAAAAAAAGGATATAGTTTCATAGAGACTAAATGTAGTCGGGACCTCATGGTCTTAACAATAGAGACAGCGCAGAGACTGTCAAAGGAACAACTGAAAGAAATCGAAACATTGGAATCGGCTATAAAAAACAATCAACAGATCACTGATTCAAAAACCTTGTTGGACAAAATTGACAAAGAAATTTTAGAGTTTAAAGATTATACGGTTACTTTGAAGGAAAGTAATTTCGAGAGAGATAAGAGGAATTTTGCCTTTGAAAAGGCATACCCCTACCTTCAACCAGACTTTTATTCCAGACCGGAGGCAAAAAGATTTCTTCCGGATAATCAGGGAAGATCAAGGAATAAATACATAACCTTCTCGGATACATCATCATCAGGAGGTAGCGAACCAGATAGTGGCAACTATCGACAAACTTACCCACGGAGAGGAGGCTATCAACAAAATCACCAACAAAATTTCCAGTCCAATTATCAACAAAACACCTCGCAATTTCAACACCAACAACAACAGCCTTTTTTAGGACAAGACCACAACAAACCCAGAGGAAAGACAAGGTATCAACAACCATGGGAAATGTCAACGAGGCGTCACAATTACAAAAATTAGAGGAATCTCCTATATACAATCTGTCACAAAGACCTCTGACAGAGACTGAGAAAAGCGTTTTGGAGAAAGGGCTCACTTTTGTTCCAACTAGAACTATGGATTTTGTAAGATTAAAAACTGAATTCATAGAATTTTGCAGAAAAATTAGATTGACCACCTTCTTCTCAGGACAAGAATTAATGTCAAGTGGGGAAACAACTGGATTACGAAAGAAATCGACCTTTTGCCCTCCAGCATATAAAATACCGAAGGAGGTTGTTACATTCGAAAAAACTGTACTCTCGGCTATCTCTTTTGAAGAGAAAAGGAAACGGAATTTCATCAAACCAAACATCTCAAAAGCCCAAAAAGAAGCACTAATCACTCTAAAAAATGATAATAACATCATAATAAAACAAGCTGACAAGGGCGGATCTATAGTTGTGTGGGGCACTAATGAATACATCGCAGAAGCCACCCGCCAACTGTCAGACCAAGAATGTTATCGTAAAATAGACCACGATCCAACTAAAGAACTACAAAAAGAACTATTTTCCATTTTGGACAAGGGATTCTCGGAAGGATTCCTAGGAAAGAATGAATATGAGTATTTGCAGAATAAATATCCACGAATACCATTATTCTACGTACTTCCAAAAGTACATAAGGATGAAAGGACACCGCCAGGACAACCGATCATTTCCGGTTGTGAGTCGCTATTTGAGCCAATTTCGAAATTTATCGATTTTTTTCTAAAACCATTCATGACACAGGTGAAGTCCTATTTACAGGACACTACGGATTTTATTTCTAAATTGGATACTATACCGTTCACCGAGCACCAAGATCTACTCGTTAATATGGACATAGTGTCATTGTACACACAGATTCCACAGGACCAAGCTTTAGAGGTCCTTGAAATAAACCTGGACAAAAGAGAAAGACCAATGAAAATTCCAACAAGGTTCATTTTGGAACTAGCCAAAATAGCTCTGACCAGAAACTATTTTAAGTTCAAGGATGATTTTTATTTCCAAACCAAGGGAGTAGCAATGGGCTGCCCCTTTGCCCCAGAGCTAGCCGTACTCTACATGAGTCAATATGAGGAGTGTTTCATATATAACAACAACCCCTATAAAGATCAAATTAGAGGATGGGCACGATTTATAGACGACATCTTTCTAATATGGACAGGGAACGAAACAGAATTGAACAACTTCCATGGTTGGCTTAATAATCGAACCAAAGATATTCAGTTCAGCATTCAATTCTCAAAGACCAGAATTACCTTTTTAGACGTAGAAGTGTACTGTGTAGAAAACAAATTAGTAACAACTCTATACCGAAAAAATCAGACAGGAACAAGGCCCTTGACTTCACAAGCAACCATCCCCGAAGCTTAAAACAAAATTTGCCAGTGGGTCAATTCCTCCGCATCAGGAGGAATTGTACATTCAAGGAAGAATATACGGAACATGCGAATGCCCTAAGAGCGAGACTTCTACAAAGAGGCTATCCGTCAAAATTGTTAAGACAAGCACAGAAAAGAGCGTGGTGGTCACCACGGGAAGAACTACTAAAAAGAAGCAAACGGGAAAAACAGTCTAGAGTAGTCTGTGTCTCTACCTATTGTCCCTCATCGAATTGGTTGAAGAAAACTATCCACCAAAATTGGCACCTCCTTGAAGAATTGGATCCTCAGTTCAAGAACAAACCGCTCTTTGCTTTTAAGAAAGATAAAAGCATCGCCAATCAACTTGTACGGGCCATGGTACCAAAGACACCGACTCCCACACTTAGAGATTATGTAGGTTTGCCGCCGATAAAAGGCCATCACAGATGTGGTACTTGTGTCAATTGCCCATTAACTTTGGAAGGATCATTGTTTGAACATGACGGTATTTTTTGGAAACACAAGAATTTTTCAAATTGTAAAACCCGCAACGTTGTCTATGGAATCGTGTGCCCCTGTGGAAAATTATATATTGGCAAGACAAACCAGGAGATAAGACAAAGGATCTCACAACACAGATCGAGGATAAAGATGAAAACCCTGACTGCTCCATTAGTCCAACACTGGTTAGAAGAGGGACATCTTGAAACCGATCTCAAATGGACGGTCATTTCTAAAATAGACCCAGACAAGAGAGGAGGAGATCTTGAAGCGAGACTGAGACAACGGGAGGCAATGCTCATCCTTAAATTCAACAGCACAACAAAAGGATTAAATGAAATGTCGGAATTGTACCATTTGTAGACCAATATCATACTGACTACAACTCCCAGAATCCTTGGATACCTGGATGACGCAATTTTAAAAGGCCCCAGTCATGACGAGTCAGCACGGCGCCAAACTTAATTGCCAAACGAAGTACACGGACAGAGACGGCGGATGGTAAGAACATACTGGAAACAAACAACCCTTCCCAATAGAGCACGGCAACTAGGACGGAATTATGTAAGCTCACTCACACGGTTTCATTGATCTATTGACAGATGGACCCTTAACTGCAGGCTCCGCGTCCAACTTCTGATTAACATCAGACTCGAAAAACAAGAACCTCTGGTGGAGACTACACAATACGTTCTAGTAAGTTGAACGACGTCCTCCCTCCCGCTCCTTGCATTAAACCCCGTCCTCGGTTCCAGTCATTCATGGCGCACCTTTTCCTTTCCACAGTTTTCTTCAAAGACTTCATCAAGCAACTCAGACAGGTACTACTAGTGTGTGTGCAAGGTCGTACGCTTTGTTGAGTTTCCCCCTGGTGTGCAGACAGTTGACTGAGTTATTTTCTATTTTCTGTTTTATGTTTTACAGATCCATTTCTGTTTTTGGTCCTGAGGAGAATCCCAAGAATTAATGGGATTCGAAACGCGTCGACCCCTCTAGATAGAATAACCTTTCTCCCCATGGTGACCTTGTGTCATCTGGTTCATTGAGACTTATCTAGATCGTGCATACATTGCTCGCTAATTGATTTGACCGAGTATTCACTGTTTTTGTATTGTAACTTTTCATGTTCAGCATGACTTTTCTGATTTTTTCTGCTGGTGTAAATTGTATATAGTAGATAAGACTTTTTTCCCTTGTATATAACCCCACACGATTCCCTCACCCGTCTTAGTGTTTTCATGTAGTATGACTGGGAGTATGAATGGTGAGATTGTGAATTTTGACAGAACAGTAGTTGATATTTGTTGTGCCTTGTAAATACCCCGCATCACCCACACTCCATTTCCATTTTGAGAGAATTTTTTGGTTTAAATGTTGTTGATGTTATTTTGATCTTCTTTTATGTATATATAAATTTTGCAAAAAAACTTTTCAGAAAAACAAAAAACTAATCACGAATTTTTGGAAGTAGAAAATAAATTTTCTTTTGATATACATTAGGTGTTGACTGAATGATTGGTCAAAGAAGTTGAGAAAGGACCACTCAACTCCTCTTACCTTTGAAAAATTGTTAAGAGCAGTACTGGCAGTTGTTTTGTTTTCATGCCTGGTAAATAAGGCCCCTTTCAAGCTATGCTTAGCGTGAACGGGGTGGGCAGTGGGTGTTGCGTTGGGCGTTCCACCGCAACACACATTGTTTTTGACATTGCCACCTATTTACAAGGGTGGTGTACATAGGAGGCAGCGCCAAAATTAAGACCAGGAAAAACCTGGTCTTAAGTTGGCGAAACAAGGAAGAAATGCTTTATTTCTCCTTGTTTTTGCTTTTTCCATGTGTGCTGCTTTGTGCAGCACACATGGAAAAAGCAAAACGCCATGGATTGTTTATGTACAGGAAGGGGACCCTTCTGCACATAAACAATCCTTAAAAAAATGCCATTTTGTTACTTCCATATGTGCTGCATTTGTGCAGGAAGGGACACCTTCTTACTCATAAACAATCCTCCCCTGCACGCAGACACCCTTGCACCATGGTGCAAGGGTGCCCGCGTTGGCGCTACACTGCTAAGGATGGTGCCATGTAGCGCCAGCGCAGGGGTAAACGCAGGGCTGCACCATTTTGTTGTAAATATGGTGCAGCCATGTATTTCTGAAGTGGCGGAGTGAGGCGTTAAGCCATGACTGCTAATGTCACACTCCCTCACTTCATAGTAAATATACCAAGTATTTTGAGGAATCACAGTGATCATGTAAAGGTGACAGAGAGAAATTAGATGAAGAAGATGCATGAATGTAGCACTCTCAGCGTTTGTGTTGTTACATCAAAAAGAGGCCACAAGACCAAGTGCAACATATATGTAAAAAATCGTTTTACTGCTAGGGGGAGGAGGGACCCCGAAACGAAAAAAAAGTATGTTTGTCTCAGAGAGTCGAGTGACTTAAAAATGAAAGTGAAAAGCCATAGCAAAGGGAGAGGATATAGAGATGAGAGATAGAGATCTGAGACACAGGAAATAGAGAGACGCTTAAAAATTACAGCAGTGAGTGAGAGAAACAGTAGGCAAACAAAGGCGGGAAAATGAGAGAGCTCAGAAACAGAGTTATAAGAGAGTGAGAGAAAGAGAACTCAGAGACACAGCAAAACATCAGATAAACCAAGGTGGTAAACGAAGATTAGAGAAACAGATAAGGCAAGGGGGCAGAGTTTAGGAGGGTGTTACCTCAAGACTCAGAGCAGAGGGGTTGCAGGTACCACAAAGACTAAAATGTGAGAAAAAACACATAAATGAGGAACATATAATGGTGGCACCATTTGGAGGCAGTGTGGAATATGTCTATCCGTCCAAAAATGCTGCATTGTATATATTGCATAAATTACTGTGTAAATAGTTTTTAACCTTGGTGGACATGGATGATATAATTTGTTAATGTGTGTCGTATTCATGTGTAATTATGAGCACCAGTATGTATTTTTTCCACATATAGATGGGCCTTTGATCATTCCAGTCTGTCCCTTTTGTACTGACCTAACCCTGGTCGGTATAGCTACGGCATAATCTGGTTCAATTTAGCGCAATTCGGCTGCGCAGTACTAACTGACTGTTACATCACGAGGAGTGTGCACGCCCTCCTTATCAGTCCCAAAAACCTTCCACCGCGTCACTTAAGCATAGCTTAATCCAACTCTTTGCTCGCAACGTGTCAGCGTGAACGCTCAAGTGCGAGGAATGCACACGCCCTCTCTGACAGTCAGGGCGTTGCTTAGCAACCTCCCTATGCATCTTACAATCCTAGCGTATGGTTGCATAGTAACAAGGCAACGCGAACGTGACTCTGCGTCCTCGTGTTGAACGAACTTAGCCGCTCTCGAGGGCCGGCTTCACTTTGTGTAAGCGAGCGGACTGAAGCGGGACTCACTGCCTGAATTGGAACAATCGACCCACCGAGCATACGGTAAGATGGCCTGCAATCCCTGCCCAATAGGCTTTGCTTAAAAATTGCATACACGCATTGATTACTCAACTAATCATGCGCCTTTGTTTAGATCGCACAACTCGGCGACGTTATCCTGAGAGACCCGCAACTCATGTGCGGGAGGAAATGGACACAAGCAGACTTTTGCCACTCGTCTCTAAACTGAGGGACTAGATCTACTTTGACAGGTAAGACCCCTACTGGGTCCCCAAAATTTAAACCTACCACCATCCACCAATAAATGCTTTTGTAGCAACACTAATTACGCACACCCATTCCTTTATAAATCGCACGAGTGTCACGGCGACCGTAACCTGTTCAAGGCTCTGCACTTTGTTGGACTTAGGAAAGCTGCATATGCTTGGTTGAATCATTACCTACAGCGCTTGGGTGAGTGCATTCAATGTGCGGTTCCCTGCTTTTACGTATTGAGGAAGTTAGCCCTCAAAAAGCGATATGTACTAATGACTTCATACGCTTACTGATTTCTACAGATTTGAATAGTCCACTTCTTCAACTGCATCCCAGGTCCCATTTTAGAAAGACCCTTTTGGTGATTGTACATTAAATTGTTTTCTCACGCTCACTCTTAACTTGCAAATCCACTCTGATAGCGTATTCTTCTGACCCTTCAGGCGCTACACCTCTATCCCACGTCCTGAAGAAGACCCGTTCTAGACCCACAATCAAGGCGTCCAGAGGGTCGAAACGTCGACGCTTTTTAATGGTTGGACCAGTATAGGATTTCCAGCTGAAAATAAGCCAATTTGAATAGTTTACTGGAATAATCTTAAATCAATGTTGAAACTGGCCATAAAACGTTGTTGCTTTTTTCTCTTTTCCCTCTCCCTGTTTCACTGGCTAATAAGTACGCTCTAAATGTCACTGTTGCACTTTTATGTCACACTTTAATCACCCTTTCTATAATGCGCCATTGTGTCACAATATTTATGAACTGTAAATGAATTCCAATTGAGTAATTTTCATGTATAAACAGGGTACGTATTTATGAACGAAAAATCAATTCATGAATTAAAAACAGATGTTTACCCTAAAAGATTTCTTTTGAATTGTGGATTTGCATTATGAGTGAGCTCAAATAATTGGAGCTCTGGTCTAAATAGCCGTATGACGAAATAAATTGTGAATGATTCGATTCATAGCTTGAAGTAATCAGGTCTTGTACCTGACAGAACCACTGTAGATATTATATAACATAATGGAATGAGGCATTACGAAATCTCTGCTTCCCCCTCACATCCTAGCCCAGCATACCACGGCAAGCAGATAGTCCTGGCAATTACCTTCATGATCAGTAACACTCTGAAAGAATCTTTGTCTTGTTCAATCTCTCATTACTAGCAGGTTGCACTATAGCAACTCCCTGTTTGTATTCCTTCTACTGACCGTCTCCACAGGCTACAACTCATACAGACTGCAGCGGCCATGCTTATTTTGGTCTGAATGCATGAGGACCTCTTTGTAATATCCTCCGGCGGGGTAGCAGTTCAGTCTACCTGTGCCCGGAGATGACGTGTGAGCGCTGACGCTTGACGCCATGCGTGTAGTATAACTAAAGAGGCGTGGACCACGCGGTGAACTACAAGAGTGTGTCAGGCTCCTATTACGGCCACGCCGTGATAATTATTCACCCGTGCCCGGCACCCATTACACTGACGACGAGGCGGTAACGAGCCCTAATCACTGCCTTTATTCTGCTGGTGTCCGTGAGTGGACTGAGCCAGCAAACCAGGCCCTGCAGCCACGTGAGGAGCCAGCCGATCTATGCAGCCTTGCTGTCACCCAGTGCCAGCCTGCTGCCACATGTGAAAGCCCTGCAGCCATTGGGAGTGCCTGTGTGGAGCAAGTGTCAAATAATATAGGGATGCTAGCCGTCCAAGCTCAGAGTGAACATCCTCCAGGAGTCCGGTAAATTCTTGGCTGACATCCTCACCCTGGGTCGGTCAAAAGAGCTGTCGCAGGCCAGAGCATCCCACATGGAGGCTGCCCTCCACCGTCCCATCAAGACGGAACTGGTCAACGTAGTGGAGAAGGTGAACGTGGTGAGATCCAACTCACGCCAAAGCCCAGGAAAACGGCCGCAAGACAAAAAGAAAGAATGTGGCTACTGTGAAGGCACGCCTTATCGCATGCTGGACTGCCCAGCGAGAGGGAAGAGGTGCACAGCCTGTGGGTGGATGAACTATTTTGTGGCAGTATGCAGGTCATCAAAGCCCCTGAAAGAAGCAGCACAGACAGTAGCCGAAGGGCAAGATAGTGAAGACATGGACGACGACACAGGAGACTACCCTGTCCATTATGTATTTGCGGTGGACCAACCACGACGGAAGAGACGACGACTTCCAAGGTGCAGTCTCAAGATCCACCACCAAGACGTAAGGGACACCATAGACACAGGGGCTTTGATCGAACTGATGGCTGCCAATGTATACAACCAATTGAGCCCACGCCCACCTTTGCGCAAAGCAAAGATTTGGGTATTTGCCTATGGACAGAAGACCCCCATCCCACTCCTGGGATGTTTAAAAATGGAACTTTGGCACCAGGACCTCAAGATACCCACCACAGTGTATGTGACCAAAGAGGGAAGTGAAATGCTGGTAAGCAGACAGACAGCAGAAGAGCTGAAACTGATCTCATTTGTCCTGGTGGTACAAGAAGAGGAACTAGCGGCCATCATGGAGGAATTTGACGACGTCTTCAAAGGCATTGGATGCTTAAAAGGGAAAGAAGTCTCTCTCCATATTGACCCGCCAGTCCAACCGGTAGCGCTGAGGTACAGGCACATTGCATTCCACCAGCGAAAGAAAGTCGTAGAAGAGCTGGAAGCACTGAAGAGGCAAGGGATTGTAGAGAAGGTCAGTGGGTGTCCCCGATCGTGGTAGCACGGAAGTCAAAACAGCCTGGGCAGATCCACATCTGTGTCGACTTGCGCTTCCCAAACGCAGCTGTAAAAAGGGAACACCGCCTAACCCCTACCATTCACAACATCCTGGGGGAACTGAACGGTGCAGAGTGGTTTTCAAAGATGGACCTACGTTCCGGATATCACCAACTGCCCCTACACCCGGACTCTGGATACATCGCTACATTCTCTACACACGTCGGCCTCAGGAGATACAAGCGTTTCAACTTCAGGATCTCGATTGCCTCTGAGGTGTTCCAGAACACCATCCGTGAAGTCCTCAGCGGACACCGTGGAGTTTTTAATGTAAGTGACGACCTGTTGGTA
Source organism: Lissotriton vulgaris (assembly GCF_964263255.1). Classification (NCBI taxonomy): domain Eukaryota; kingdom Metazoa; phylum Chordata; class Amphibia; order Caudata; family Salamandridae; genus Lissotriton; species Lissotriton vulgaris. Next base: position 202,415,543 of record NC_141690.1, on the reverse strand, counting down.
TATGCATCGCCAATGGAAGAACTCCACCGTGGACTTAGCAGTGTTCTCCAAAGGACCAAAGAGTCCGGACATACCCTTCACAAAGAAAAGTGTTAGTTCTTGAAGAACAAAATCAGTTTCTTTGGCTACACGTTCTCAGACAAATGAGTGGCTTCAGACCCCTACAAGGTGCGAGACGTTCAGGAAGCCCCAGCACCCTCCAACCTCTTGGAAGTACCGAGTTTCCTAGGGATAGTAAACTTCTGTGGGCATTTCGTCCCAGATTTATCCATCCTCACAAAACCCCTTAGGGAGCTGACAAAGTCCCCACCACATGGCAGTGGGGCCCTGACCAGGAACAAGCTTTCAAAGACACCAAAGCAGCCCTTTCGGCAGACACAATGCTATCGTATTTCGACACGGCCCGGCACACCAAGTCGCCGTTGACGCCAGTCCCTACGGGCTAGGGGAAGTGCTCAGGCAGCTACAATGCAATGGTGAATAGGCCCCGATTGCATATGTGAGCCGCTCCCTAATGGACACGGAACTGCGCTACTCTCAGATAGAGAGGGAAGAAATCACCATCCATTAAGCCTGTTGGCATTTCCATGTCTACGTGTATGGCCATCCATTTATGGTCTCCACTGACCACAAGCCACTCATCCCCCTGTTTCAAGGGTCGGCATCAAAGCCTCCCCCGAGGATTGAAAAGAGGATCCTTCAACTGCAAGGGTATGATTACAGAGTGGAATACAAGTCAGGCTCATACAACCCTGCGCACTACCTATCAAGACATCCTAGGGACGCAACTAAAGCAGAAGAGTAGGATGCCGAGGACACTGAGGAATATGTCCAATTCATAGCGGAATGGTCCAGACCACTTCCGATGAGCCTGGAAGCTATAGTGGAGCCACCCAGGATGATGAATGCCTACAACTGGCCATCATCGCAGTTCAGACAAACGACTGGCACCCCATGCAGACCACAATGACCCGATGGACTCCCCAAGCGAAGACCATCCTAGAGTCAATCATGCGGGTCCAGGACAAACTTTCTGTCGACAGCAGGGGTTGCCTACTCAGAGGTCCGCGACTGGTGATCCTGTCAAGCCTTGCTCAACAAGCCATGGACCTCACACACAGAAAGCACCAAGGTGTGGTAACAACAAAGGGTCGGCTAAGAGCAAAGGATGGACCCGATGGTCGAGCAGACGGTCAGAAGGTGCTCATGGTGCCAGGTATCAGGACAACCGGATTGTCCTCACCCCGTCATCACTGAAGACAAAGGCTGATGACAGTGGGAGTGCATTAGTATTGACTTTGGGCATCTTCCGGATGGGCGCTATGCCCTCTTGGTCATCGATGATTACACAAAGTTCCCCGAGATTGAAATAGTGGGAAGTCAAACAGCCACGGAGGTGATCACCAAAAGGGAGAAAACCATTGCAACTCAACGGATCTTTGAGGTGGTGAAGACAGATAACGGCCCACCTTTCAAGGGGCAAGAGTTTGCCGACTATCTCAAATCTTGGGGCATTCATCATCAGAAAGTGACCCCGCGCTGGCCCCAAGCAAATGGGGAAGTAGAGAGATTCATGCACACTCTCAACAAGGGGATACGCATTGCGCATGCCGAAGGAGCGCCCATGGAGAGAGACATCTACTGTTTCCTGAGAGAATACAGGTTGATGCCTCATCTCACGACAGAGGTAGCTCCGGGACCAGCAAGCATGGGTCGAGTGGTGCGAGATTCTATCCCTCATCAACCAAACTGGGCCCGTTTTCAGATTGACACTGCAAAGGTCCTAGCCAAAACATCGCCCATGGACAGTGATCCACCGAACCGGCACGATGGTAACAGCCCAGAGAGGAACTGAAGAACTCACACACAATATCTCTTTCTTCAAAAAGGTCAATGCTGGAACTCCTGACCGGTCTATATTGGACAGTATGGAAGCAAGGCCAATTCAACAATCAGTGGATGAAGAGATGGATGGTGGAAAAGGGATGATCCCTATGGATGATCTGGATAGATCTAACCAGGCTGCCAGGCTCCCTGGGGAGAACCGCGGAGGGCTGGGTCTCGCAGGAAGTGTCCCCATCCCTACCATCCTCACGGGGAAAACATTCAAGATATGGCCTGAGGAGCAATCCGGCTTCCTCCGCCCGCCTAGCAGGGTTCATGGGGTGATGAACCTAGGACTCGCAGCGGACTGTGACCGGTAACTGAGCATGAGCTGATAACAGATGGCACACCGGAACTGGTAACAGATCTACATGTTGATGTTTTGTTTATTGTTTAATAAAGTTTGGAAGGAATGTAATATCCTCCAGAGGGGTAGTGGGTCGTCTACCCTCGTCTGGAGGAGACGCCATGCGCGTTCTATAATAAAGAGGTGTGGCCCGGCTCCGGCAGTCGGAACCACGCGGTGAACTACAAGAGTGTGTCAGGCTCTTTGTACGGCCGCCGCTCAAATTATTCACCCGCGTGCGGCGCCCATTACACTTTTCTCATCATTGCACACTTCATTGGCTTCCTGTACAGAAACCATTTTTTCAAAGTCCTTTGCTTTTTTCATAAACCTATGCATGGCCCTGTGCCACATTTATGAGACATCTTTGTTTTCGTGTTAATTACCTGTCAGACCTCTTCGTTTTAGCTTTTCACATCTTATACTTTTTCCAAAATTTAGCAGATTGAGTACCAGCGGCTGGGCCTTTTCTGTTCTGACTGCTAAGACATAAAACAATATTCCACCAACCATTCATGCTGGTTCAAATCTCTTACATTTTTACGAGTTGTTAAAAACTTACCTATTTCAGTTGTAAGTTGGATGCTTTCTCCTACTGGTAGCACAAGAAACCCTTGAGTAATCACACACTTTGTAAATTAAAACAAATCTAAACGTTCCTGATCCTTTAAAGGAAGTGGTGATAGTGCCTCTCCTTAAAACATCTCTACAGGACCCTCTCGAACCTGTGCAGCATTGCCAATATGAATTGTCCCAATGGCAAAGATGGTAAATAAAATTCAGGAAGCTAGTCAGCTTAGAGGTGTTCTTGAAGATGTCAGTAAGTTGGATGATGCTTATAAAAGCTTTAATTGATTGGCTGTGTCCACCTACCAGTGGAGAATCAACCTGAGGCATTTCACTCTTCAAACCCTGTTATCCTATTGGACAGCATTAGGGTTATCGGTTTGGGAGAAAGAAAGCTCTTAGCTGGCTATGCTGTTGCCTATCAGATTGCTCCGTCTATGTCGAATCACTAATATGCATTTTGGTGAAGCGCGATCCATTCCACGTTTTGCGAGAGCAGAGGAGGAGCACAGCGTTGAGAGCGGCTGTGAGCAGGCAGGCGGGCACGCTGTGGAAGCCGCTGCCCGAGCCGCCGAGCCGCCACTGGAACTGCAAACCTCAGAAACAGGAGGCGGGAGACGGGGACCAAAACCGAACCCCCCCCCTTCGCCAGCGTCTGAGGCTTTTGGCAACTCCTGATCCTGTCCTGGGTTTCGCACGAGCTCCAGTACGAGAGAGCAGGAGAGCAGGCAGCGGAGGCAACGGAGAGAAGAGTGCAGAGGCGGGAGCCGCGAGCCACATTGAATCGCGGCTTGTGTTTTGAACTTTTGGAGAGGCTTGCAGGAGGCTACCGGGAGATGGAAGGTAGCACCGGCCCCGGCTAGGTAGCGAGTAGAGCAGAGCAGAGCAGAGCAAAGGGGGTCATCATCATCCCGTGTCCGGCAAAGGGCCCGCAAAGGACCCCAATCGAGAGCTGGGAGCCGCAAGTCGCAGAACAGCAGAACTGCGAGGACAGCAAGGAGCCACTACCATTGTTCCCCTAAAAGAACTGGTTTCATTCATTAGCGGAGGTGAGGTGCGGCGCCGGGCCCAGCGAGAAGGGTGCAGGGAGCTGGGAGGGGGAAAGAGAAGAGTTGCCACTGCGCGTGCCAGTTCCTGGGGAGTTCTTGAGGAGTGCCTCACCATGATGTACCCAGCTGGCATGTCTGCACCGCGACCCTGACCCGAGGCGCTCAGCAGTGGAGCCTGGGGAGAGGAGGCCGCCTACACTCGGAGGCCAGTGTTAGGAGAAGAGAGGCAGTCAGCAAAACTGCCAGTAACTTCCAGCAAAACAGTGAGCAAGAGCACAGCACAGCACAGACACTGCAAAACGTCACAATCTCGGCAAATTTAGCACAAATAACGGATTTGCAGCGCCACATCAACACCAAGTTTATCAACAATCACAATTGAAAAAGGTCATCAGCGGCGCAGTAGATCCGCAAAAGTTGGTCCCTCAACCATATTTAACCTCAGTACAAAATATCACCACCAACTCCAATAAAAATACAAAAATAAAGGATTATACAAAGGACATCAGCGGCACCCCTTGGGAAAACAAGCCAAAAAAACATCCGTGCATTAAAGAAATATGAGCTCAGGGACTGTTAGGCAGGCGAACACAGGCAAAAACAAAAATAGAAACAAAAAAAGCAAGACAAATAACTTCACAGCGCAAGGGCCAGAAATGAGCATAAACAGCAAAGCCCACAGAGAGAGGCTAGTCTCGGCACCAACACCTGAAACATGTTCCCTTAGTGCGGGAAAAAAAACGGCATCCAGAAATTTTTCTTCCTAAAGGATCCAATGGCCGCTATTTATACACCAACCACAGAGATAGCTTTGTTGCCCTGTCCCATAGCACCAGCTAAAAGCGCAATTCAAGATTACGTCAATTCAGGGATAGCTGAGCAGTCGCAAAAGCGTGCACTCACCCTCGGAAAAACAAGACCTCAATCCATAGAGCGACAGATAAGCACCCACAACACACAAAATACTGCCTCAGAAACTAAAAAAACAATTATGGAAGCAGAAGCAAGCAGACGAATTACAGCAACAGCGCAGATACACTGCTTTCCCACGTCCACAAATCAGTTACTAGGGAAAGACTCCAAGGAGTACAGCAAAGAGCACAGGGAGGATACAATAAATAACCAAGTAGACCGGGCAAGGAAACTGGATGACGACTGGGCAAGCTCATTTTTGATATCGAACGAATCGAACATGTTGCAAATACTAGAACCTAACATAAAAAAACAGGAATCCACGAACAAATCGATCGAAGGAAACATTGTACCACATCGTAAAGAGAAGGATGCACCAGGAGGAGCAGCAATGCTGGAGTCCACCCCAGCAGATCAGACCCAAAGAAAAAAACTACAAACAAGTGCACAGGAAGAAGGAGATACGTCTTTGGAAAAAAAGCAACAAAATTTGTCATCACCTATTACACTTGCATAGGTGTGCAGGATTGACAAATTGATGAAATCACATGAGGAAGGAATATCCCAGACAAACATTAACCAACTAAACTCTTCATCTCCGATAACAATTTCTTCTACAAGTAGGAGTGTCCACAAGTCCAAGGAGACGGGAAAATCTCCGGAAAAACAGCACATGGTTCCATGGAGCAAAACTCTATTGAGCACATTGGAACAAGCAATCAGGGTCTTAACCTTTCAGTCGACAAAATGGAAGTCCAGATTGATCTCATAAACCTAATAGCCGGACACATTGCAGGCATTAACTCCAAGCTGGACTCAATTACCTCCCTGGTAAAGCACACAGAACCCCAGCCACACAAACGCAACCAGCAGCTCAATTGTGGTTGTGGTAAAATAATAGATAAATTAGAAAAATTGCCGGAAATACTAAGCGACATATTAGGCACAGTGCAATTAACAACAAATCACAAACAAAAAGGAGCAATTCTAAGGGAAGACGTGGGTAAGGACCAGTCAAAAGGAAAGAACGTGTTGAAGGTGATATACGTGACTGACAATGGAGGAACAGAACAAGCGGAATCACGGGACCAGTAAATCGAAGTCACACAGAGCTCTGTGGACTCCTCAAAAACCACTAAACATACAAAAAGACAACAAAAACGTGCCAGAAAGGGTAGGGCAAAACACACTGTTCAAACAACTACAAAACTAGATAAAAACTTCCCCATTTTTACAAATCACAACATACAGAGGAAAGAAAATAAGGCATTGAGAGCTAGCATATTGGAAGATCAAACACCAGGTATAGACCAACCAAAGCATAGAACAGATCAAAACAGATGCAACACAAAGCAAAATGCTTCAATACTCCTGGCTGAAAACCCCAAAGAGAATATAAAGCTGATGCGGCACACAACAGGTGTCAATTGGCCATCAGTATCACTCGTAATAACCTCCGGATGCCCAAAGACGCAACCAGACCAGATCCAATACGCGCAAAAAAGGAGAAGGGGCGGAAAAAACGCAGCAGGATCCAACAAAAACTAGATAAAACCAAGAAGTGGGTACCCAATCAGACAAAAGGGGAAAAAAGGAGAAAATAAATTATTTAAAACAAAATCCAAATATTGAGAGTAGAGAAGGGACAGGAATTAAATCACAATCCCCGTTCAGGACTACAGCTGAAGATAATAGAGATAACAGTACAGAAAATGGGAGGCAAATGGCCTGGAAGGAAAAGGGCGAAAAAATATGAGAACAATCAGGAAGAAGGGTAATAACATCAGGCACTAAGGCAATCAACTTAACGGAGACCAAAGAATACAGTACCCCAAATCCAATCAAAATTACAATAAACAGAAAAGGAAGATCATGCAAACTGCCCCCTAACGATTACAAGAGTACGCCGAAAGGGATAGCTATACATATAGAAGCAAGAAAATTGAACCAAATGTCTAACGACGGAAAAAAGCCCGAAACTAGGCAGGAAGACTACAGCAAAGAATCAAGAAGACATGAAAGACTGATCCATAACGAATCTGCAAACAGTACAAACAATGAGATAGGAAGAGCGGATGCATTAGGAAGTTTCAGGGGCTCGGAAAATAATCAGAAGGAGTATACTTCCAAGTTAACATTTGTACCGGAATATTGCACAAAAGGAAAGCAAGACATACTAAACAGATGAAACATTTTAAGGTTGATGAAAGAAATTCCTTAACTAAATGGAATACCTTCACAAGACCTCATAGCCGTTGAATTTAAGAACTCCTTGAAAAACCCAGATATTGAGGAGACCTTGACAACCTGGTCATCAAAGGATCTAGTTGAGAGAATATACACCACCAGATCAACCTTGGAATCCTGGGGAATTATATTGAGACCTCACAAATTCCTAAGGTACCCTCAATCTTTTTTAGCCAACCAGAAGATTAAAAAATTGGAAGACATACATACAAAAAAAACAAAAAACGTGCCTGCATGGAACACGATCTACCACACCTTTGCGTCCAACAAACTCAAATGGAAGCAATGAACCTGGGACGCAGTTAATACACGCCATAGATGAAGGCATGGACTGGTCTTCGGTGCCAAAAGTACTAAGTAATACCCGTACCTAACGAGCAATTAAACTCGCTCAGGGCCATCAAAAGATGGGGGCAGACTGCTCATAGTAGGGAGCAGGGCTGTAAGTTGAATGATGAGGGTCAAAATACATTAAAGATCTGCTCCTGGAACATCCACGGATTTAAAAACATGGGCCATGACACGACAAACGTTACAGAAAAGCGAATTCCAAATAGAAGAGACTGGCAACTAATTTTGGTCAACGTATACGTTGACCACGAAAAACAAAACCAGAAGGAAAAATTTGTTACATTAACATATTTGATTAAAACTTTGCAAAATACGCATGAAATCTGCAGTTTGATCATTTCAGGAGATTTCAATAGTAACCTGCTAAAACAAAATGAAATAAAGAGGCAAGTGAACTGGGGAAATAAAATAATTACGCAAGGGCTAGAAAGAAATGGACAAGCAATCCTGAATGGCAACACCACAGGGGATAGACCAGTAACCATAACGTACTCTAGTGGAATAAGAAGATCGACAATTGATATCACCATCACTAGCTCTAATTTAGTCCCAAGAATAGAATAATTCGAAATTCTAACGCGCATAGAAAGTGACCATCACCCGCAAATTACAAAGATAAAGATAAAGCTAGCCAAGGAAGAAAAAATAACCACACTAGAACAACATCCAGAAAAGTTCAACTTGAGGAAACTAAAATGGCAAGGAAACAACCTAGTAAACATAATGGACGCACTTAAAGAACATCTGACCCAAAAAGGGCTGCAGACAGAAGAAAACCGTATAACAGAAGATCTATGTCTCTTCCTTACCCGAAGTTTCCCGGCTACTAAAAGAAACAAAAAAAGAACAGACAGTAGAAAGAATCCATGGTGTAACCTCGCCTTGAGAGACGAAAAGAGAAAAATGGCAAAAGAGGCTTGAATCCAAACCATGGCGGTTAAAACAAAAAGACAAGAATAAATTGAAGGAGTTACAGAAGAACTACAAGATTATGTTGAAGGAAGCTAAATCTGAATACAAAGAAAAAATGTGGGTAAAGCTACAATGGGCAAGCACCTTGCCAAATAGCAGAGAATTCTGGGGAATTGTAAACAACATGACGAGGGGTGCCAAATTACAACAAGAAGTGTGAATTGATGAAAAAACCTGGCTGGAGCATGTACACAATAAATATGCATTGTCAAAACCCATAAAGGACCGAAAACCGGAAGTAGAAGATCATACTGGTCCAGCAAAAAATAACTATGACCAGCACTTCCTGATCTATAAAAACAAACTGAAAGAAATAATAACAAGCATTTGCAATGCAATAGGTCTTGCATTAGGAAAGTTTGAGCTATTGGTCTTGTAAATGACAGTATTTTTATTTATGTGTTGGTTTTGAAAATAGCTAAATTAATAGCTTTGTCATTTACAATGCCAATAGTTATAACTTTTGCAAATGTGACACCTATAGCATTTGTAATGCAACATGTTTTGTATTTACGTGACGTAGATGTATTGATATTACAAATAACAATGGCTTTTAATTTTTTTTAAATAATACTTAAATAAAAGTGATTATAATTTATAATGGCAATAGCTTAAACTTTTGTAAATAACTTTTGTGAATATTATGTTTATGTATTTTATTGTGACGAAAATCCAAGAACAGAAGTGAAATATTAACATCATTTTGTGACATTTGTAATAAAGCTTGAAACATTGATGTTGTTGAATTGTTGCACAGATTGATGCTGTGGTGGTGCTGAGTGGTGCTGTGGTGGTGCTGAGTGATGCTGTGGTGGTGCTGAGTGGTGCTGAGTGGTGCTGTGGTGGTGCTGAGTGATGCTGTGGTGGTGCTGAGTGATGCTGTGGTGGTGCTGAGTGGTGCTGAGTGGTGCTGTGGAGGCTGTGAATGATGCTGTAGAGGCCGTGAGTGATGCTGTGGTGGTGCTGAGTGGTGCTGTGGTGGTGCTGAGTGATGCTGTGGTGGTGCTGAGTGAGAATGTGGTGGTGCTGAGTGATAATGTGGTGGCACTGAGTGGTGCTGTTGTGGTGCTGAGTGATGCTGTGGTGGTGCTGAGTGGTGCTGTGGTGGTGCAGAGTGGTGCTGTGGTGGTGCTGAGTGATGCTGTGGTGGTGCTGAATGATGCTGGGGTGGCGCTGAGTGATGATGTGGTGGTGCTGAGTGGTGCTGTGGTGGTGCTGAGTGATGCTGTGGTGGTACTGCTGTCAACGAAGAGGAATTACTGGGCACTGGTTAGTAATGCGAATTCCCCAGTTGACTAAATTGCACAATTTATACACAGCTCGCAAATTGAAAATGGCAGCTAACGTACTACGAGAAAGGGAACAAGTGGCGGCTATGTTTAACGATAAGATACACGTCTCCAAAAATGGACAAAAGTATTCAAATCACACAATAATAGAAATAATTATTCATAAGTACTTGAAGTTGATAAAAGTCAAACTGCGATGACATTTACAGATGATGTAGGCCCCAATTTAAAACCACCATTGGAAAATCCTATAGGTCTCTTCTCTCACCTGTTGGTTTTGCCAGTGCTTTTTTGCCAGTGTTAATTAGCATCGGAAAAAAGCAAAATCCTGTGAACGTGCTTCCTTGCCTAATCAGACACATGTCTACATACATCATAACACTACAACTGCTGCAACGTCACATGCACCCATGTGGTACCATTTTGTTGTTTGCTTTTATTTAGCATTCCCTGCTTGGAAAAGTAAATAAAAAAACATAAAAAGTGTTACAAAATAACAAATATCGGCTTTTATAGCGCACACCCCACGGAGAGTTCTCTCCAGGCGCTTGAAGGATAGGTGCCGCGTGGTGTTCAAGGCTGAAGTTTACTTCGGTGTGTGACATGCTGCGCCCCGTGAACACATCCTGTACCTGTTAGCGAGGCAGAGATGTGAATGGGCTGGGTAGGGTTTGCTCTTCCCCCCAGAGTACTAGTCTAATTTTGGAAATACAGGAACTGTCATAAATCTTATAAAGGAAGATGCGCGTGACAGCGCAGGTCACTGTGGATCCCGATACAACGGGTGAAAGCGCCATGATGCACAGTGAAAGGGCGAGACGTGCAATTGTTATGACACCTATTGCACGAACCAAAATCAGCTCACTAGTATCAATAAACTAGCGTGGAAAGGGATGTCCACTACCTGCCATCAATAATGTGTACAGCAAGAATAAAAATGTGCAAGAACTACATAGCACAGTGATACATTTTATCGACTGGGGAATGGGCTCCCAGGACAGCGATAAATATTAGTAACTTGAGGAAATGGGCCAAACTGAGGAATTGGAGAAAATAAGAAACAACATTTTTAAAAAACGATTACACCGCAGCTGCGAAATGAAATGAAAATCGGCCGCGAAATGAAATTAAAAGCAGCCGGGAAATGCTCTCGGCATTGCAGGGGCAGGGGGCGCATTCCTTTGAAGTGTAAAGCAGGGGGCGGGGGAGCTTCGATCCCTTTGAAGTGAAGCTCTCGGTATAATGAGCTAGAGCACGGCCTCGCGGCCGTGAAAATGAAACACCAGGGGTTAATTAGGGGGGGAGGAGAAGTGAGGCCGAGCGTGCGCTGGGGTGAATGCCAGAGGCCGAGCGCATGCTGGGGAAGCTTCAGATGCCTGTGGGAGCGAGGCTGATGGGTTTGATGTGGACGCGTGTTTCACACGAGTGCACCACATGAACTGTACTAAATCCGCAATGCTTTCAGAGCTTATTTTGCCTACTATAATCTCGTCTATGAATAGTCGAGACCTAAAAAGATTGAAAACAGAGGGGGCAGCAGGTACCAACGAACTGCCCAACGCACTATTCAAACACGTGCCAGACTTTTGGGGCGACTATCTAGCGCCATTATTCAACCTGATTTTCACAGAGAACAATGTCCCCAAATCCTGGAAAGGGAATATTATCCATCCTATATTCAAACAAGGAGAGCACAATCAGCCAGATAACTACAGACTTATATCACTGATCGACGTCGAGGCTAAACTATACGCTTCATGCCTATTATTCCACCTTCAGGATTGGATGGACGAAACAAACATAATCCCAAAGTTTCAAACTGGTTTTAGACAGGGGATGAGCACTTTGACAAACCTGGCCACACTGTCAGTCTTAAACGAAAAGGCAAGAAAAAGGAAAACGCGGGTATTTGCATGCTTTGTCGATTTGAAAGCGGCATTCGACAAAGTAAACAGAAGGCGCCTCTGGGAAAAACTAGGGGCATGGGGGCTGCCAAGCAAATTACTGGAAGCAATAATATCCTTGCACAGCGGAACATGGGCCAGAGTGAAATTAGGCAATGGACTTAACATCACCAGCAGCATCTGCACAGAGCAAGGGCTAAAACAAGGCTGCGTCCTCGCCCCTAGCCTATTTAATTTCTTTATGGAAGACATCAGCAACCATATGCAATCATCCAACTGCCACCCGCCTAATCTAGCCTAGGAGCCAATACCCTTCCTAAGATTCGCTGATGATATTGTGGTACTGAGCCAAAGCCCCATTGGGCTACAAAGAGCAATCAACAACATGGCCACATACTTGGATAAAGAGAGTTTGGAAATAAATAAAGATAAAACTAAGGTCGTACTTCTTACTGACCCCAAAAAAACCAGGTTTAAATGGTACATAAACAGGACCCAAATTGAAGAACAAGCGGCCTATAAATATCTTGGCCTAAAAATAGGACAGGGCCCAACATACAATGAACACAAAAATGACTAAAAAGCAAAAGCACAATCAGTAATATTTGTGTATAGGCTTTTGAACAACAAAATGGGATGCCCGAGTTACGCACATCTTTTAAAAGTGATGGTGTCGCAAATAATACCTACATTGTCATATGCTCTAGTAGTATGGTGCGGAAAAGAGTTGGAGCTCCTAAACGACCTACAGACAAGGGTCTATAAAGTGGTCTTCAATTTACAAAAGTCCGCTGCTCCAGCTCAGGTCCGGTTGGAGTTTGGCTTGCAGAACCAGAAATTCCGGAGCATGAGCGGCTTCGTGAAACTATGTCACAAATTCTACGCATCTGATCCAGGATCATTAGATAACATTTGCTGGAAAGAAATCAAAATCCAGATGGACCAAGATGCGCCGAACTCATGGGGTGCCTACCTGCGGAAATCCCTATCAGAACTTGATATACAAACAATTTGGGACAGCCAGTGGGACAAGGTAGCTTTTGAAAGACTGGTAAACAAAATATCAAAGAAGAAGTCTTTTTTAGAAGACAAAATCACAACCTCAAAATACAGACATGGGTGGACCGTGTTTAACTCGTACACAACATTAAAGCCCCAACCATATTTACTAACACACTTCAGTATCGAGCTAAAAAAAAGCTCCACAAAATACCGCTTGGGTATGCATGATTCGAAAGACCTGCAACTGTCATGGCAAAGTAATCATCGAGACACATATTGTCGACTATGTGGCTTCCGCAACGAAACATTAACACACCTGCTGTGTGCTAGCCCAGCAGTTAAAGATATAAGGAGGGGCCTTTTAAAATCAACTTTTATTGATTTGAATATACGCACTTGCAGGCAAGCAGTAATACGCTGGCTGGAAGGATCCCCAATTATTTTGGCCTGCCGGGGTGTCAAATTCCTATTAAAAGTAAGCATGGGCGAATTTTGCAAATCTCGCTTTCGCGAATTTTGCGGATTTGCGAACTCGCAATCCGCAAAATCCGCGAACTCTCGCGAATTTGCGGATTTTTTTTTTTGTTCGCGCGGGTTTCTGCCAGTTTGCGAGGGTTTTGTACAATTTCGCAAACGCGAACTTACCTGTCAGGTCGCAAGTTTTGCGAACTTGTTGTTTCTACGTGTCCAGCCTGTTTGGGACACTCTTCTTCATCACTGCCACCCTCTGTCACCACTGCCACTCTCTGACTACTCATGCCACCCTCTGGCCCACCCATGCCACCCTCTGTTTCATCACAGCACCCTCTGGTTGTCCAGTGTACATTATTGTGGCAAAGCACACCTTCCCTGCCTCAAGTGACCTGAATTAATTTGGGGCTGATTAATGTGTCACAGAATATTTTTTTAGCTGGCACCTGCTTCCTTAGTGCTTCCTGATTAGTGATCTTTTGCACTTGCTAAGTGCTTTCATTGTTGCAAAATTAGTTACAACACCTGCCCTGCCCCAACTGACAATAATGAATTAGGGGCTGATTAATGTGTCACTGGATTTGAACTTCCAGTCTGGCTCCTGCTTGTCTCCCTTAGCTGTAATTCAGGACCTTTGTGGCATATGTGTAACTATTCTGAGGGTCAGAGCAGGGTCACATAATAGTTGCAAGTAGGCAACTGAACTCTGGAGGGGCCCCTCAGGAAGCACTACAGGAAATGGCTACTAATGATGAGCTTGAACTTTTGAACCTGGTAAGTAGTTTCAGTTTTGCTAAGATCGTATTTCTGCAATTTAGCGCTTATTCGCGGGGCGCGAAGTTGAACTGGGAAGCCGCGAACTCACGCGAACAGTGCGAGCAAGCCATAAAATCCGCTGCTCGCGGATTTGCGGATTTTGCGGGAAATTCGCGAATCTCGCGGATTGCGAATTTACCGAAAATCCGCAAAATCCGCGAGCGGAACGGATTTTCCGCCCATACTTAATTAAAAGTAAGGAACCTTTTTTAAGCAAGCCAACCTACAGGCTACGAAAATAGCATAAGGTAGTACGGCAGGCGCACAGAATATCTGACAAGGATACATTCAACGGATCACGGGAATAGACTGAAAAATGGCCCAGTTGGGAATTGAAAACGGACATCTTTTTTAAGAACAGGATTGAGATGAAAGTTGGCTTTTTTTAGGATCATATTTAATGTGTATTATAATGTTATCCAGATTTTTAAATGTTGGTAAACACGGAACTGAGTATTTAATGGAACTTTGAGCATAACACTTTTCTTTGATCAAAATCCATGTATATTGTAACGATTTTAAGAAATCATATACAATAAATATTGACTCTAATATGCCTAGGGTAGCGGGAGTGGCATCACTTACCTCTCCTTTGCCCCAATGCCACCACAGGAAGTTACATCATATGGTTTTTGACACTGAATTGCACCTGGAAGTGATGTCACATGAATTGATGACATCACAATAATGACACTGTTGACGTTAACAGCCCGAATGTGCACAAATTTTCAATAACACAATAGCTACTTGCACAGATCAATCTCTGTGTTATATACCCCCTATTTTAAAATGGATGGTCTCATTATAGGAGCATTACACATTTATCATTTTTCACTGCATGAAAACATATGAATTTGTTCAAAGAGGAACCACTGGGCACCTACATCATTTAAATCAGATACTGGTAAAAACAATAAACGGCTTACAAAAAATAATAGTTGTTTTATCCATCTTCATTAACTTAAGTAGACCATAACTGTGAGCTATATTAACTTATTTCTTAATCACTGTTACTACATTTTCATTATGATCACTTGTAAGGCATTAGCCACCCATGCAAATCACAAAGGTTTAACGTGTTTTCATTATAATGAAACTGGGCCACATCTTGTTTAAATAATATTCACTTTTTGAATACATTCAGTAAAGTGCACATTGCACTGCTGCATGTGTTGAACTGAATTTAAAGTTCTAATGTCCCAAGTCACAGTGGGAGGGAGCTGCAGAAAATACATCTGCTCATCAGGACACTGTTTACCTTCTGTACTTTGTGTTGCCTTTGCCACAACTGAGGGCAGGGGTCACAAAGGCAGTGCAAGGGGTGCACAAGGGGCAAAACAGGAGTCATAGTTGCGACCCTTGACGACCACTAAATGTCGCCGATAGATTGCTCTAATAGAGTCTCCATTTTACCTTTTAGCTCTGCAGCCTAGCCTCCTTATCTGGAGTTCCTCCAGCAGGGAAGCCCACTAGGTGAAGCTCCTGATAAGGTACATCTGATCCTATGACTTTCTGTATTTTGTGTATGCCGACAACATCCCAAATGCCTGGTCAATGAGTCAAGGAGGACCTCGTTTCAACGTTTCCTGAAGCAGGTCAAGCAGTATAAGAGACTTAAAACTTATCTCCAATAAAAATGAGGCATGTTTGCAGGTGCAAAACAATCTCTGGAAATCGAAGTCCTAGCCAGTTGAATTAGATCTCTGCCTTAAACAGTTGATTAGGTGAAAACTCTATGTTTCAGGTATGCCTCTGAACTTTACTTATCTGTTCAAGTCGCCTCAGATTCCTTTGCTTATATTTTCCACCTTCAGCAACTTCAGAAAACGATTCTTCATTTCACAGTAAAGGCTGATTGACAAATGTTGCAGCCATTATCAAATTCTGTCTGGATTATGAAAATACAATTTTTTCAATTTTGTTTTTTTATTTGTTATCCCTTCTGCATGTTCTCCAAGAACAAGAGGTGCCATGCTACCCATCTGCTAAAACACTTCACTGGCTCCATACACAGATTCTCATTGTGTTTAATGTAGTTTTGTTGTAAATAGGTTAAGTAGGTAGCAGGGCACGTTTTAAGATTATTAAGATATATTTATAAAGTTACATAGCAGATAGGACAGCAGAGCAGTAAACCTCACAGCTGACCAGACCAACTGCCTAAGGCTGGAATCCCACAAACCAGATAGAACACTACTAGGTTAGAAGATAGAAACACTAAGAAAGGACTACAGACACCAAGTAGCCATATTGAACCAAGTAAGAATATACAACAAGTTTGCATAGTGCATAAATGCTTATTTGGGAAAGGTCCCCAAGAGCTAAAGAAGTCCTTTGTCTGTTTCACCCCGGGGCATTCTTATGTCTTTTGAACCACAGTCTATTCGTGCTGCCATTTTTTTAGGAGGCATAGACTTGGTGATGGGATCTTTTTCAGTTGACGCCCCTATGCTGTCCCCCACTTTTTTTGCAAGACATTTCTGTTCTTATGTGTTTCCAGAAAAAGCTTGGGATGTAGTTTTCTGCTAGCCAGTTTATATAGATTCCAGTTCTGACTATCTTTGGCTGTCATTCATCCTAGGAGGTGTCTCAGGTCTTCAGAAGCATTGCTAATGCCGGTTCGCTCTGGTGGAAGATCCTTCAGCTTTCTGTCTTCTAAACTCTGGAACTCTCTTCTGGGGCTGACGGAATCCCCGTCAGAACCTCAGTTTCGGAAAAGTCTGAAGAATTGGCTTTTTAAATAGGTTTTTTTTGTCTGCTGTCTCCTCTGACTTCTAGCGCTGGGACACTCACTATTGGAGTAGCTATGCGCTTTAAAAAACTCAGTTCATTCATTCATTCATTCATTCATTCAGCCATTCATTCATTCATTTCCTAGCATCAAAAAACCCTTCGGCATGTATTTGAGCTATACAAATAATAAATGCCATAACATTATGTTGTTGTTCTGTTGCCATAAGTTATGACTTTGGTGTATCTCGACAAGGAGTGCTTTCCCACCAACAGGTGACACCCATGAACCTGGATCAATGCACCAGCGATGAATGTGAAAGACAAATTATTGTAGCTCCACAAATACAACTCAATGTGAAATTGATATAAAGGTATTGCTTTGAGTTACTAAGAATTCCATAAATGGATAAGGGGCTTCGTGGAAACAACAACAAACCTTATTTCATTATTCACATTTTTACACACATTGTACTAAGAAGAATGAACACTTTAAAGTGAAAGGTATTTATTGTTAAGGAACAATCTGTTTCTCAGTACAACTAAAACAACTACACATAATATTATAAAATCAGCATTGAGACATGTTATCATAACGAGAATAAAATGAACATTTCTAGCATTGTTAGAATGTCATTAAAATGTTAGCTAGATCCTCACACACATGCCAACTTCTTTGCGCAAAGCTATGAGAGCATGAAAGGCAGAACAACTTGCAGTCAGACAGACATAACCACTTTATTCGATTAATTAAAATAACAAAAGTACATTACAAAAGGATCCATAATAAACAGTGCATTTTATCAGACAATACATATGAGCAATGATAAAATTAAGCATAAAAAGCGCCAGCAGCACATATATGATTCATCAGCAAAAAATGTTGATAAAATTGCATAAAAAATTGGAATTTCATACAACAGATAGCATAGGGAGTCTCTTTTTCCTAAGGCGGACCGCAGCAACTAAAAAATTAGCAACATTAAAAATGTCCCAAGTATTATTCAGCTTCTGGAGGTAAAGCAATGCTGGTCTAACTTGTAGTAATCCCCTATCCCTCAAAAGGGGGACCAGGAAACTCCTACGAATATCACTATAATAATCGCAAAACATCATAAAATGCAGCACATCTTGTGGGGAGAACTTATCACACTGACATGTGCCTAAATCCTCTGGTTTGCACCAGCTCATAAAATGACCAAGCACGAAATGGACTAGATTAAGACGGAACCTGGTTAGAAGCCAGCGGTGAAAAGGCTTAGTTACGATTCTTACGATATATATATTGCCAAGGTGCATATATGTGGAGTTATATATAGTAAAGCTCTGCTTTCTTATAGAAACTTACCTTCACAATATTGTCCTCCTCAATATTCATGAGACTACATTTTGTTCCATGATATTTTTGTTTCTGATATTCTGTCTAAACACTCACATAACAGAGCATAGTATTCAGATCTTTTTTGTGTTTCATGCTTGCAACACCATATCAAGGTAATGTAACAGGCAGGTGGAAAGTTAATTCAAAGTTGTCAGTGCATGGTTTTTCAACCTCATAGCATCTAAGAACACCGTCACACCCTCCCAAGAACTCTGCGACACCCGAGCAGAGTTCTTTCACAACAAGATCTACACCATCTATGAACACTTCCACCCCAAAGGCTCGACACCAGCATCCACAGCCTCCTCAACCTCACTGACTCCCTCCCGAACCTCAGGCTCACAACATGGCACCAACTCACCACGCAGACTCTGTCTTCACCACATGTTTAAATTAGGGAACAATACCATCAGCAAAGAACTCACCACCATCTTCAACACTTCCAGCACTTCTGCCACTTTCCCAGACGAATGGAAGCAGGCAGAAGTCAAACCACTCCGTAAAAAAATACACCCGCAGACCCAAAGGATCTACTGGCCCATCTCCTTGCTCCTGATCCCTGCAAATGTCCTGCAAAAATCCATCAACTGCCAACTCACTAACTACCTAGAGAACAACAACCTCTTGGAACCATCCCAATTTGGGTTCCACTCGAACCACAGCACAGAAACCGCCCTAGTCAGAGCCACTGAAAACATCAAGACTCTCCTAGGCCAGGGAGAAATGGCCGCCCTGATCATCCTTGACCAGTCCACAGCCTTCAACACTGTATCCCACGACACCCTCCTAAAAAGGTTCCATCAGATGGGAATTCAAGGGGATGCCCTCAAGTGGATTGCATCCTTCCTCACCAGAAGAACCCAGTGGATCTGACTTCCACCTCATACCTTGGACCCCAAGAACATCATCTGCGGTGCCCCCCAAGGATCCTCCCTCAGCCATACCCTGTTCAACGCCTATATGACCTCACTGGCTAACTTAGTCAGGATTTATGGACTGAACATCATATCATATGCAGACGACACCCAGCTCATTCTCTCTCAGTCCACAGATACCTCCATCACCAAGGCCAACTTTCACCTGTGACCAGTGTCGCCCGCTGGATGCAAATCAATTGCCTCAAACTCAAAACCGGCAAATCAGAGATTCTTATCTTTGGGAGCAACACATCCCTGTGGGATGACTCCTTATGGCCAGCAGAACTGAGGCCCACACCGAGAGAACACGCCAGGAACCTCAGCATCATACTGTACAGCAAACTCACCATGAAAAAACAGGTCAACACAGTATCCTCAGCCATCTCCCTCACTCTCCTCATGCTCCAGAAAGTCTTCTAGTGGCTCCCAGCCAGCACCAGACGTACCGTCACCATGGCCCTTGTCACCAGCCCCTTGAACTAGGACCACTCTCTCTATGTAGAAGTCACCTCACACCTGCTTAAGAGACAACAGACCATTTAGAACTCAGCTGCTGGACTTGTCCTTTATCTCCCCAGCCGGGCCCACAATACCCCACATCTAATGAAACTCCACTGGCTCCCCATCCACAAGAGGTGCCAGTTCAAGATGCTAACCCATGCCTACAAGGCCTAACACAATCAGGGACCAGTGTACATCAACCACCGTGTGAACTTCCACCAGGCCCCTGGACAACTGCACTCCACCTCCCTCGCCCAGACTCCCTGCATCCACCGAAGTAGGATTGTTGGTCGCTCTTTCTCTTACCTGGTTGCCAAGACCTGGAGCAGTCTCCCCTTCCACTTCAAGACCTCCCCCTCTCATCAGGAATTCAGAAAGGATCTGAAAACCTGGCTGTTTGACGGACTCCACCCAGCAGCAGAAACCCCCAGCACCTGGATAACTTTGCAGGTGAAAAGCAGAGCTCTACAAATACTTTTTGATTGATTGATTGATTGATGGTTGATATTTTACTGTCACATGTTACTCTTCCAATTGGAGTGCCCACTTCTCTACTTCTGTGTCAGGGCGATGGGCTAACTCTAGAAAATGTGACTTGAGTAGTGAACAGTTCTTAGCACTACGGGCCGATGCTTGCTACAAGTGCTATGCACCATCTGATGTAAAATTGTCACTGGATAGCAAAGCTTTGACGTTTTGACAGGCTTCAGATAGAGCTGGATTCAACTCTCAAGTAGGGTCCTATTTGACCTGGAATCGTAGGGGTTCTTAAAGTTGTGTACGTTTGTGATAAACCTAGCACGGTAGGTTGCCATCACTAAGAAGTTGTGGGTTTCTTGGTGTTCATACGGAATGAACATGTGTAAATGCCATTTCTCTTCTTGTGAAAAGCTATTGCCGAAGACGACACCAGTTGGGTTCATAAACTCTCATTTCTCCCAGGAAAGTGCCAGGTTGCATTTTGTCCCTCTCTTCAGAGTGTAACACAGCTGCGTGCTTCTATTTGGTTTGAAGTCAGTCTCACTGATATTGATCACTCCTGATAAACCTGCTGAGTATTCCAAACTCTTGTCCTGGATCTCTTCATTGGCTGATGATATGCCAAAATTGAGGCCTCTGTGCCTTCTTGGTCTCACATGTCTGGAGAATATTGTGCAGTGGCACATCTGTATAGAGTTTAAGCTGGTAGTAACACAGAATTAAGGTTCATCTTTGAACACCAATTAGTTCCATTCTGGTCTATGATTATGTATCAGTTGTGACTGGATCATTACATTCCTGCTGTATGGCCTTGCAGGAGCTGTACATGTGACTGTCGATGCATAGCTCTCATTGCTGTTTTTGATTTTATTTGTTAACATTATATTTTACTTCAATTTCATCTATCTTTTTATTTCAATTGAAGATTTCTGTAAATCAGAGCATTCCACTTGAAAGTCCAAGTTTGGCATATAGGTAAACAAAGCAGAGAAATAGTTAGAAGAAACTAAATAGATACAAAAAAAACATGGAGATGTAAAAACCTAAGATAAACACTCAACCAATCTTCACCACAAATGCTGACAAAGCCTTGAGGAAGATCAAGAGTTTTGATGAGCCAGTGGTCATAGTGGCAAGGCAGTCTAAGGCCTTATGAGGGATAACAATGGCAATGCATGTAATCCTTTTGTGGATACTGCAATCAGATTCTGCTAGCCCGCTGATGCTGGAAGGATCGTACTGTGATACTCAATAGCCTTTCCTATGAGGCGCCCCATGGTAGCATGCAGATCTCAATATTCATTAAGGATGTCTTCCACTTTGCAGGTATACACCATAAGTGCAAAACAGGTGACTTTTATTTCATCAGGGATGGCACAGCTTGTGTGTGTTCTGGGTTAAGTTTCTAGTGACTAGGCTTTTCACTTTCTCACTTCTGCTGGCTGGCTCTCAAAAGTGCCTCAGAGGGATAAGGGTAATTGCACCCATAAGACAAGTATGAGTAAGCCTATGGCAGGTTTCAGCTGAATTGTTCTGAGGCCATACTGGTGGCCTTGGTGGCCTTTTTTGACAATGGTGGGTGTTTCATGGCCACTGATCTTGACCTTCACTTTGCATGTGTTTTCCATAGCTTCTGGTGTCTCTTTATGAGGAACATGAAGAGCATCTCTTCATCATAGTTATAACCAGGATCTTCTGGCATAGGCTGGTCCTGTTCTGTCAAATGTTGAAGTTCAGTTTTTCCCTGTGTGACAGCACACATGGCCTGGTATGGGCATAACTGTGAAAAGTGCTGTGCATTACAGTAGATAGAGCAATTTTGTCCGCAAAGAGTTTCCTCTGTAGTCTTGGCTTGAATATCTGTTGCTTTGCCTTGGATTGCTTGCCTCCAATCTTAGTTCCTTCCTCTGTGGGTAACCTGTTTCATGCATTCTGCAGTTTGTGGGACTGAGAACAAAAACCTCCATGTACATCATTTATTCTTTGACCACTCCGTAGAATTCTAGGTTCTCTTAGAATAAATTGGCAATTCAGATCAGAGGCAAGCCCATTAGTTGGGACAAGACCTCTTTCCACATGCTCGTCAATTACCCCAGTCAATTTTTGAAGGTATTAAATGTTTTACGCAACCAGTGACGAAATGGCCACATGCGAATGTTTACTTATGGCCCGAAGTGCAGGTCTAATGCTGTGAATGCAGCATCATATTAGTTATCCCTGATTGGGAAGCATCACACATACCTTTCGTACCTGTGTTCCTTTATGGTTTACCAGGCCCAATTATTCACTGCCTTATGAGTCTCCTTTATGGCCGAGACATAATCCAGACCACTGGAATTATGCGATTATGCAGCTGAAGAATTTTCCGCATAATTATGAATTTGATACACTTGAATCATAAATCATCCTCTGCTTCACAATTTGGAGATTGTAACAAAAATATTTCTAGCTCAAATGAATCAGACGTTCCTAAAATGCTCATCAATATAAATCCTTTACTCAGGACACTTCATATTTGCATTTTCCATCTACCCAATGCATTTCGGGTCTATGGCGACCCTTCTTCGGGGGTCTGTGTAAGAAAAATCAAGGAAAATACAATCAGCCTCATACACATCTCTGTGTTCTTAGACAACATCATGCTTCGTTTTTCATGATAAACAATACTATAATCATAACGAAAATAACACCAACTTTCTATCAGTCATGCCTGGTAATATTATGAACCCATTTCGATTAAACCAGTTCTCCCTGAATGACCTATCTCTCCCTTCTATCAGTATACGAACTCCGTTATTCCCTGAATTTTAAATAAACCTGAAAACTACAAAAAAGCCGCTAAAGCAGAAAAAGCTGACATAAACAATTTAAATGTTCGGCAATCGTTCTCAACTTACAGAAAATGGTGAGCGTCCCGCGATTCAAACTGTCTTCCAATCAGCTAATCCAAACCTCCTTGTGTTGTGCTATCTATGCTTTAAGTCATGGGATTGGCTACAGTTGCGATCACGTGATCGCGATCGTAATACATTTTCAATGCTGGTTAGTAGCGATTCAAAGTATGAATCTGAAACATTTTAAAGTATAAATCTGAAACATTTTAAAGTCTAAAACATTCCCATTATGTTTCACCATCAGGAAACTAAATTGTGTCATATTCATTCAAAAATGCAAAACGAACTTCAAGAAGAAAACGTAAATAAATAAAAACAATAATAATGACTTTGTGCACAAATATAGATCTCTTGTGAGTTGTGTTCAGTGCTAAGTGAGCACTTAATTTAAGGTGGCAAAAAATTCAGGATTTGTTGACCATATACTGTAATGGAAACACAAAGGTGTCAGCCATTTTAGGTTGGGATAATGTCATCACTTATAGCTATGTTAGGAAATTATTTCAGCTTTCCCAAAATGTATTTATAAAAAGCAGGATAATTCTATCCTGTCATTCAATCCATTCGGTTGCAGGCTCCCCATCTTTTTTATCCAAAAGTATTCGGATCTCAGTCTTTGCTTATGAGAGTCTCTGTCTGGGAAAAGCTGAAATAATTTCCTAGCATAGCTATAAGTGATGACATTATCCCAACCTAAAATGGCTGACACCTTTGTGTTTCCATTACAGTATATGGTCAACAAATCCTGAATTTTTTGCCACTTTAAATTAAGTGTTCACTTAGCACTGAACACAACTCACAAGAGATCTATATTTGTGCACAAAGTCATTATTATTGTTTTTATTTATTTACGTTTTCTTCTCGAAGTTCGTTTTGCATTTTTGAATGAATATGACACAATTTAGTTTCCTGATGGTGAAACATAATGGGAATGTTTTAGACTTTAAAATGTTTCAGATTTATACTTTAAAATGTTTCAGATTCATACTTTGAATCGCTACTAACCAGCATTGAAAATGTATTACGATCGCGATCACGTGATCGCAACTGTAGCCAATCCCATGACTTAAAGCATAGATAGCACAACACAAGGAGGTTTGGATTAGCTGATTGGAAGACAGTTTGAATCGCGGGACGCTCACCATTTTCTGTAAGTTGAGAACGATTGCCGAACATTTAAATTGTTTATGTCAGCTTTCTCTGCTTTAGCGGCTTTTTTGTAGTTTTCAGGTTTATTTAAAATTCAGGGAATAATGGAGTTCGTATACTGATAGAAGGGAGAGATTGTTAGGGGTGGTCGAATTAGACCCTAAATCATAGGTGTTCAAGATGAATTCCACAGGGCGTAGAATGCACAAGTATAGAAACCCTCTTGTGTTACTATCAGACTTTTGCTCCATTCCCTAAGGTCTATTACTGTGTCTGGTATGGAGTTTGTTGACGCTCCCTAGGCAGGTTAAAGAGGAATCCCACCCTCGAATCAGTGCTTGGCTTACTGTTCGGTTAGTGACCACGCCCCCTCTACTCAGCGTTCTGCTCCGTGAGGTGCCCGTATTGTTCAGAGCTCCTGCTGAACTCTCTTGTTCCCGTTTGTGCTCCTTTCCAGTTCCTGACTCTTCCACCTTTTGGGGTCACAGTATTTTTCTGTGTTGGATTTGTGTCCTGTCTGTTGTTTTGCCTTCCGCCCTGTTCCTTTGCCTTTCCTCGTCTCGGCACGCCCTTCCCCGGTGCCGGGCGTCTCCTTCAGCCTGTATACCCCGCCTGCCCTGCTCTCCTCTGTAGTGTCAGTGTCCTAGCGGACCAATCCAATCACCGTGTGTTTTCTCCGCGGTCCTTTGTGATCAAGGAGGTTTTGTGTATGTTTGTGATTTTGCGCTTCACTCCGTCTTTAGCTTACGAGTGGAGCGTATTTGGGCTATCACGTCTTTTTGTAGTTACGCCCACTCCGTTCTGATCTTCAGTACCTATTCAGACGGGGTGTGTCTATTGTCCGCGTTTTATGTTGTTTGTTTCCTTTCTCCCCTCTGTCTTAAGTTTATGAGTCGGAGGAAGGAAGTGTCTGTGTTCTATGTTTGTCACTCGCTCCACGCTGTCTTAAGTTTATGCGCTGGAGTGGGAAGATCTGTATCACTTTGTCTTTAGCTTTATAAGTGATACTATTGTCATCAGCTGCACTTGTGGCGCCCAGTTCTGCTCTGTCTTGAGTTTATGAGTAGAACGGGCATTGGTGCATTCTACCTTGGAGATATCCTGGCTAGGTGTCCTCCAGATTCTCTGCTGTATATCCTTTCTTGCCTGGACTCCTAGCTTAAAGCCCTGATACCCATCTCTGTGGTAAGTGGAATGTTATGTTGAACACTTGTGTACCAGCCCTGTAAAGTATTGGTGAGGTTAGTATTGTCATATATTTATTTTCCAGTCTCCTGCCATCAAGACTGCAGCTACGCCACCTTGCTGGGGGAGAGTGGTATACTCCCTGGGAAAATTCCCCCCACACTTTTAGGTAGCAGCTGCCTGTCAGCGACGTTATACCTTCTCGCTGTGGTAGTTGTTGTCTGGAAGTGTGTGGGACATTCATCTTTGCTCCTGTGGACGAACTACCTCCTCTCTCGAAGGGGATCCTTGACAGAAAGCCAAGCCCAAGTATATCTAGTTCACCCGAGCAAAGATGAATGTGGACCCAAGTGTGGGTTCTACTGAACATACTCCTTCAATGGAGGAGATTACCACCGTAGTTACCAGCTTACAACAGGAAGTGGCTATGTTAAGAACAGAAAACCTGAAGTTACAGGCTGAGGTAGCCCATTTACAAGCTCAAGATACAGGGGCTGTGGGTGGGACTACTACAGGAGCGGTACCCAAGAGAAATTATATTCAACCCGCCAGGTTTTCTGTACAAGCACCCACTGTTAGTTCCCCAGTTGAAGCGGTTAACGTAAACCCTCCTGTACAAGTCACGGTGCACACACCTAGTCCTGTTCCTTTAGCCATGCCAGAGCGATTTACAGGAGATAGTGCCAAGTTTAACAGTTTTATGACTCAGTGTCATCTGCAATTCAAATGTAAGCCGGCAGCTTTTCCAGATGATGCATCAAAAGTGGCGTTTATTCTGTCCTACTTAGGAGGAAATGCTTCGAAATGGGCTGTTCCTTTGGTTGAAACAGATGATCCCTTGTTGTATAATTACAATGACTTTCAGCTTAAGTTTAGAAGCCTGTTTGCTAAGCATGCTTATATGCAAGCCAGTGATAATGCCCTGCTTAGTCTTAAACAGGGGTCCAAAGATCTCCTCACATATATAACTCAGTTTAATAGACTACTGGCTGAAACCTATTGGCCTGAAGACAAGAGAACATCTTTATTCTATAGAGGGCTGTCAGATGAGTTAAAGGATATCCTAGCTCAAATAGTTAATCCGCCTGAAGATTGTCCCTCATTCATTGAACTCACTGTCAAACTCAATCATAGACTACAAGAGAGACGAGGAGAAAAGAATCGTATTGGATTTCCCAGGTTGGTCCTACAGAAAACTGAGAAAAAGGAAAGCAAAGATGTACCTGAACCTATGCAAATTGGAGGAGTGAGGGGACCTATATCAGACGAAGAAAAAACTAGAAGAAGAAAGAATAATTTATGTCGATACTGTGGCAAGAGCGGCCATTATGCCAGAGACTGTCCCAACGGTCCTTCTACTACTTCCAAGAAAATTGCTGGTGTTCAGGAAAACTATCAAGCTTGATGAATGAAGAGATCGATTCTTCAAGTACCAGCCTTTGTCAGATCTCTCAAAACCAAAAAACCTTGTTGAGACCGGTGAAACATTTTTTATTGAATATCACCTTAGTGGTCAGTAATCAAGATAGACATCATATGACACTTCTTTTAGATTCGGGAGCCACTGGCAATTTCCTTGACATACGACTAGCTCAGAAGATGAACATACCTTTTGTGGCAAAAGAGAAACCTGAACCTGTCAAGTCGGTAGACGGCTCGGAACTATCATCTGGATTGATCAGTCATCAAACACCTCCCCTGCTCCTGGTCTGTGGCAATGGACATTCCGAACAAATCATTTTTGATTTGATAGATACCCCTAATTTTGGTGCAATATTAGGAGTTCCTTGGCTACAAATCCATAATCCAAAGATTGATTGGGTAGACAGAACTGTGACGCTTAAATCACCCCATTGCATGATTCATTGTTACCAAGAAGCCCGTGACAGTTTACACCCCTTATGTTGCTCCGTTCAGGCAGCAGCCGGGGATTCCGAGATACCAGACAGCTATGCCGAATTCCAGTCCATCTTTGATGAGAAAGAAGCCACTCAATTGCCCCCACATCGATCCTGCGACTGCCGCATTGATTTATTACCTGGATCTGAACTTCCTAACAGTAGGATATATGCACTGACTGCGGCAGAAACCGAATATCTAAAGAACTATTTGGATGACATGTTACAAAAAGGGTTCATCAGACATTCAACGTCCCCAGTATCCTCGCCCCTCTTTTTTATACCAAAAAGGGAAGGGGGCTTGAGAGCATGCCTGGACTATAGGGCATTAAACAAGATCACGATAAAGAACAAATATCCCTTGCCGCTCATTCCTGTGTTATTGGATCAAGTAAGAGGAGCCAAGATTTTTACAAAGATTGACTTAAGAGGAGCCTATCATCTCATACGGATTAAAGAAGGTGACGAATGGAAGACGGCGTTTCGCACCAATTTCTGGTTGTATGAATATTGCGTGATGCCCTTTGGGTTATGCAACGCACCTGCAGCCTTTCAATACTTCATCAATAAAGTGCTTCGAGAATACCTTGATGTGTTTGTCATCGTATATATTGATGACATTTTAATCTTCTCTCAAACAGAAGAAGAACATGTGGTACATGTAAAAAGGGTGTTGCAGAAATTACAAGACAATAACTTGTTTGCCAAATTGGATAAACCCACCTTTCACATGGATACCATTGATTGTTTGGGGTATGTGATTTCTCCTAAAGGGATACTTATGGACCCTAAGAAGACAAAGGCGTTGATGGATTGGCCTAGCCCCACCACAGTCAAAGAAGTACAGTCCTTTCTAGGATTTTCTAACTTCTATAGGAGATTCATAGATCATTTTTCAGAAACCATTCTTCCTATAACCAAGTTACTCAAGAAAGGAAGCAAGTTTATTTGGAATGAAGAGGCAGAACAGGCGTTTTGCAATCTCAAAAAGAAATTTATGTCTGCCCCCATTATTCGGCATGCGGATAACACCTTGCCATTTTTTTGGAAGCCGATGCTTCACAAGCAGCTGTTGGTGCGGTCTTGTCACAGAGAGATTCTGTAACTGGACAATTGCATCCGGTGGCCTACTTTTCTAAGACGCTACTCCCTGCCGAACAAAATTACACAATCGGCGAACGAGAACTCCTTGCAATTAAACTATCCTTTCAGGAATGGAGACACTATTTATTGGGATCTCCACATGTGATCACTATATTTTCTGACCATCGGAATCTACAGTTCTTTAAATCCGCTAAAGCTCTGACCCCAAGACAGATGCGTTGGGTATCCTTCTTTAGTGAATATGATTTCATAATCACATATAGACCTGCTGCCCAACATGGTAAAGCTGATGCTCTCTCTAGAATAAACAACTCTAGCATGGAAAACCCGACCAGCACACTTCCTATCATTCCAGAACATAAAATCATCTGTGCTGAAGAACATCCTGTTCATTCCTTTTTGGATATACTAAGAGAACAGTATGCCACAGTAGACAACCAAGAATGGATAAAGAACCCGTTGAATACGGTCAAAGAAGATCTACTGTTTCATGACAACCGCTTGTACATACCTGGTCCCCCTTTACATGCTCAGGTGTTAAACTGGTGTCACAATAGTGTACTCGCCGGACATCCTGGAGTAGCAAAGACAGTTAGTCTCTGTCAGAGATGGTTTTGGTGAGATACTATCATTAAAGACACAACGAATTTTGTGAAGGCCTGTTCTGTATGTGCTAGGCAAAGTCTTCACATTGCGCCCCACAGGGTTATTGAAGATCATACCAGCTCCTCCCAAACCATGGCATACCATTAGTATGGATTTTATCACCGAACTGCCCAATGCTAAAGGGTACAACACCATACTAGTAGTGGTGGACATGCTGTCCAAAATGGCTCATTTTGTTCCACTTAAAAAGATTCCAACAGCACAAGAATTGGCACACATTTTTCTAGAGCAGGTAATACGCTTACATGGTACTCCAGCAGTATTCTTTTCTGATAGGGGTCCTCAATTTGTTTCCAAATTCTGGGGAGGAGTCTGTTCCGTGTTACAAATGGATCATAGATTGTCCACTGCATACCATCCTCAAACGGATGGTCAAACAGAAAGGACCAATCAAACACTGGAACAGTATCTGCGTTGCTTATTGACCAATTTACCCTCCACTTGGTTAGAAGCATTACCTTTGGCAGAATTTGCTTATAATAATTCCACACATTCAGCCATAGGAGTGTCCCCTTTTTACTTCTATCATGGTCAACATCCTGGGTTCCTTCCTATTCCCTTCCCTTCTGATCTAGACAAAATACCTGCACTAAAGGAGCATCATCAACACTTAAAAGTTGTGTGGGAAAAGGCCATTCAAGAACTGAACAAAGCCAAAGAAACTATGAAATATCAAGCAGATAAACACCGCAGGGAGGAACCTCAGTACACTGTAGGTGAAAAAGTATGGTTATCCACCAAGAATCTCAGACTCCCCGGGTCCAAGAAATTTCAGCCTCGCTTCATAGGTCCCTATCCCATTCTGAAAGTCATAACCCCAGTGACTCTTAAATTGCAGTTACCTCCACACATCAAAATTCATCCTGTGTTTCATTGTTCCCTTCCTAAGAAATATCTTCCCCCTTTGTCCCCTGAACCACCTCCTCCTCCTGTAGTGATTGAAGGCGAAGAAGAGTTTGAGGTACAACAGATCCTAGACTCTAGAAGGTATAGAGGCAAACTCCAATACCTTATAGATTGGGTAGGATATCCCCCAGAAGATAGAACTTGGGAACCCGCTGAAGATGTACATGCTCCTAGATTGATCAGGAGGTTCCATAGACTACATCCAAGGAAACCTGGCCCCGGCCCCGGGAGGGGGGTTTTGAGGGGGAGAACTGTTAGGGGTGGTCGAATTAGACCCTAAATCATAGGTGTTCAAGATGAATTCCACAGGGCGTAGAATGCACAAGTATAGAAACCCTCTTGTGTTACTATCAGACTTTTGCTCCATTCCCTAAGGTCTATTACTGTGTCTGGTATGGAGTTTGTTGACGCTCCCTAGGCAGGTTATAGAGGAATCCCACCCTCGAATCAGTGCTTGGCTTACTGTTCGGTTAGTGACCACGCCCCCTCTACTCAGCGTTCTGCTCCGTGAGGTTCCCGTATTGTTCAGAGCTCCTGCTGAACTCTCTTGTTCCCGTTTGTGCTCCTTTCCAGTTCCTGACTCTTCCACCTTTTGGGGTCACGGTATTTTTCTGTGTTGGATTTGTGTCCTGTCTGTTGCCTTCCGCCCTGTTCCTTTGCCTTTCCTCGTCTCGGCACGCCCTTCCCCGGTGCCGGGCGTCTCCTTCAGCCTGTATACCCCGCCTGCCCTGCTCTCCTCTGTAGTGTCAGTGTCCTAGCGGACCAATCCAATCACCGTGTGTTTTCTCCGCGGTCCTTTGTGATCAAGGAGGTTTTGTGTATGTTTGTGATTTTGCGCTTCACTCCGTCTTTAGCTTACGAGTGGAGCGTATTTGGGCTATCACGTCTTTTTGTAGTTACGCCCACTCCGTTCTGATCTTCGGTACCTATTCAGACGGGGTGTGTCTATTGTCCGCGTTTTATGTTGTTTGTTTCCTTTCTCCCCTCTGTCTTAAGTTTATGAGTCGGAGGAAGGAAGTGTCTGTGTTCTATGTTTGTCACTCGCTCCACGCTGTCTTAAGTTTATGCGCTGGAGTGGGAAGATCTGTATCACTTTGTCTTTAGCTTTATAAGTGATACTATTGTCATCAGCTGCACTTGTGGCGCCCAGTTCTGCTCTGTCTTGAGTTTATGAGTAGAACGGGCATTGGTGCATTCTACCTTGGAGATATCCTGGCTAGGTGTCCTCCAGATTCTCTGCTGTATATCCTGGTTCTTGCCTGGACTCCTAGCTTAAAGCCCTGATACCCATCTCTGTGGTAAGTGGAATGTTATGTTGAACACTTGTGTACCAGCCCTGTAAAGTATTGGTGAGGTTAGTATTGTCATATATTTATTTTCCAGTCTCCTGCCATCAAGACTGCAGCTACGCCACCTTGCTGGGGGAGAGTGGTATACTCCCTGGGAAAATTCCCCCCACACTTTTAGGTAGCAGCTGCCTGTCAGCAACGTTATACCTTCTCGCTGTGGTAGTTGTTGTCTGGAAGTGTGTGGGACATTCATCTTTGCTCCTGTGGACGAACTACCTCCTCTCTCGAAGGGGATCCTTGACAGAGATAGGTCATTCAGGGAGAACTGGTTTAATCGAAATGGGTTCATAATATTACCAGGCATGACTGATAGAAAGTTGGTGTTATTTTTGTTATGATTATAGTATTGTTTATCATGAAAAACGAAGCATGATGTTGTCTAAGAACACAGAGATGTGTATGAGGCTGATTGTATTTTCCTTGATTTTTCTTACACAGAACCCCGAAGAAGGGTCGCCATAGACCCGAAATGGATGTACCATGTTACAACGCATACTATTACAACTACCTACTGTTACAACGCGCCCATTACAACGCATACCATTACAACGCATAGCGCTTTGAGGTGCTGGATAGTGGTAAGTATAATTTACTATTCTAACTCCAGTCCCCGTGGACCCTAGGGAAGGTGTTGGATAGTAAATTATACTTATTCCCTATCCTAGAGCGCCCCCCAGCGCAATGCGTTGTAATGGTATGCGTTGTAAAAGTCACGTTGTAACAGTAGTGTGTTGTAACAAATGCGTAGTAACAGGTGTATACCACCCGAAATGCATTGGGTAGATGGAAAATGCAAATATGAAGTGTCCTGAGTAAAGGATTTATATTGATGATCATGATGATGAAATAAATATCAATGATTGAACTAAGAAAAAACGCTGAATGAAGTATCATTGTTATAAAGACTAAGAGGAGAACCGAGGAGGTTCAAGTAGAAGTGTGCACAATATCACCACCCAGCCAGCGGGAGTTTCCGCTGTCTCCTAATTTTGTCTATAGTAATAAAGTGTTCATAGACTAAACACTTGGTTAATGTTGCACAACAACGAACTGAATGAACTTTAGAGGAACAATTAACTTTTGATTCTAGAGTGCGAGATGGACTCCTAAAGGATTTATGCCCACATGCATCAAGCCTTTTTGGAATCGCAAACGGTGCGATTCCTTAAAATCGGCCGTTTGCGATTCCAAAAATGCTTTTTGGGATGCATCATTGCTTTTTCTTTAAAATCGCTAATTTTGCGATTTTCTAAAATGCGATTGCATTTAAGGAATCGCAGTTTTGCGATTCCTTAAATGCAATGCATCATTCTTTAAAAAATTGCGATCTTGAAGATTGCAAGTGCAATTTACCACGAGGTTGAACCTCGCGGTAAATTGCGAAAAATGTTTAAAATGGTCAAAATCACATTTTAAACAATGTCATGTTACAGACACACATGTCCTTAGGACATGTGTGTGTGAAACATCCATTTAAAAAAACATTTCAGGGGTGCAGGGGGGGGGTCCTTTGGACCCCCCCCTGCACCAATGGAATGCATCAACATTATGCGAATTCAAAATTGCGAATTCGCAATTTCCATTGATTCCTATGGGCCTTTTGGCCCATAGGAATCAATGGGAATAGCGAATTCGCAATTTTGAATTCGCATAATTTTTGCGATTCTGTAAAAATTGCGATTTTTACCGCATCGCAAAAATTATGCATTTTCTGTGATGCATCCCGTTTTGCGAATCCATATTTGCGATTCGGAAAAAATCGCAAATTTGGAAACGCAAAACGGGACTTTGATGCATGTGGGGGTTAGTTCCTAAAATGCTGCCACAAGTGTTGCCACTCAATGGAAGATCCTTTGCAAAGGTTAATTGCTGGTCTCTCAGTTGCAAATTGCTCTATGTTAGTGTTAAACTGATACCAATGAGGTTGATCTTTTGCCAACATATGGTTAACATGTGTAAAGAGGACTGATTCATCAAGTAATACTGCCAAAAACAGTGTCACATGACTCCACACAATTTGCATGTCTTGCCACATATTTCACCAATGATGTCTTACAACTTGGTCTTCCACTGCTGCATACTTTCAATGAACCTGGATATAATTAATGAACCACGTTCTCCATGGATTTCATCAGGGCGTATTTGAGGCCAGAAAGGGGTGTAGAAGGAAGGGTAGGGGTTTCCACAAGGCAGCAAGCTTATGCTGGCAAAGGCCTCTCTCATCGCCAGTTGTTGGCATGCTGGCTGGTAACAGTGCTTGTAGGTTGATAGCTGGCGTAACATGCACAAAATAAGGCCAACCCATGGACTGCCACTCCACAGTCCACCATTAGTTTAGCTGCTTTTCCGCGCCACAAACCATCAATGCATAAACATGCGCAACTGCGCATACTCCAGGGGGCCGAGTCCTAAAGGAACCCTAAACCATCAGTCAGGCAAAAACAAAAGAGAGCAGTGGTTAAAAGAACAAAATGTGTACTTCATCATTTTTCTAGTCTATAATTTACCAGACAAGTGTACCTTTGGTTTGCCTAAGAGAAAACATCTGTTGATCGTCAGACATGTTAAGCATTCATTTCCCTATGTCTACTATACCATAATACAGACCTGCATTATGTGCAATACTTAGCACAGATTAGTCATTACCTGGGCAGCTGACCCCTTCCGCCCAGGTATCAACTCAGCGGCAAGTGAATTACCTGTATCTGCTTGAGAATTAAAGCACAATAGCCCCAGGTGGGCCAAGACAGGGCCAAAAACCCACCCCACACACTTGCCCTTTCAATCTGACCCATCTGGCAGGGCCAGGCTGCCCGAAGTTCCAGTCCAGCTTCCCCCTCCCCCCCTGAACCCCCCCCCCCCCTCCTCTAGCACTAGAACTGTAATCACACACCGGGAGGGAGAGCGGCTCCAGCAGTCCTTGATTTCATCTGTAAAGCTAGCATTTGTCCAGAGCAGGATACACATGAGCACAGGGCAGATAACTCGCTCAGACTGCAGGGCACTGTGATATCAATTGCATTTTCGTCTTTGCAATTTCCTGCTCGCCGCGTGCAAATGATAGGTGGGGTCAATTACCGCGGATGGAAGCTGCTCCCGCGGAAGTGGAGGGCGCGAGCTGGCGCAGGGTTGTAGTACACACTCCTCATTGTGCAGCCTGCCCTCCACTGATTAGGTGGACGCGGAGGTGCGGTCACACCAGCATACTGTACACAGGTGGGCTTTTGTGTAGAAAGATCCTGGGGCAGCCAGTCCACCGCTTGTCGGGGTTTGTAAATGCGCACACTTTAAAGGCTGCAATTTATCAAATAAAACCGATTTTCGAGGCTGAAGAAAGGGAAACTTCATCTCACAAAGTAACAAATGCCTTTTTGTTGCATTATAACCCAAAAGTACCTCTTATTCCTGTTTGTAGATTGCATAGCGTCTAATGAGTGCTTAATACGTACACTGTTTATTTTCTGTAATACGTGTTTACTTTAACTACTGAGATTGCAACAAGATTTCCCTAACTGTGATAAAACTGCACATTACTACCAGGGGCGTGGAGTCCAGTGTGGGACTTGCAGAAAAATATCTTGCCATCCCAACGCCCCTAACTTACGTTCTCTTTCTCATTGAGCCAGAATTATTTGTTGTTCGCTGGTTGTACATGTTCTGATTGGGAAGTAAAATTGTTTTTGCATTGTCTGGACAGATGATGTATATATGTTTTTCTTTGCTCCTGAATGGATCTCGCCACAAAGGCAAGATTCGCGTTCTGCCTCCCCTCAACTGACTGAACAGTCGAGAATATATCTTTAAATCATGAAATGAACTTACAATACAGTATAATGGCCTGTGCCAAATCTTACTAGAAACATAAGCTAGTTCCAGTCACAGTGGGTCAAACTCTCAGGGGAATTGAAGGCATGCACCCTTTCAACTCCTCCTATTCACCCTTTTCACGATTTGATGAACAGCGATCAACCACAAAAACATGAAGGTGCAGCAGTCAGGGTTACACATTGAGTTTCACAGCAGGGGTCTGTTGCGCAGTGCAGGAATAGTCAATAACCTCGTTAACGTTTGAGTCCTCCTTGGGGATGCGCACATTTCAAATTCTTCACGGATGTTGTGTGAGTTGGCATATTTATTGTGAAGCTTGTCAAGTGTACACAACTGTAAGGGAAGCTTTCAGTGGAGGCTGCAACCGAACGGTGGAGGTGAGGCCGGGTGCGTGGTTGGGGAAAGGAATGAAAAAAAATAGAAATCACTTACTTGGGTACGATCGCCGCCTCTCCTCATTTCTTCTGACTCCTAGTCCGAAGCAAGAAGCACACAGGTTCCCCTAAGCCAATCACGACGCTGCTGTGTCACCATCAGAGCAGCGTCAGGGTTCGGCACTTAGGCGGAGACAATGAGTCTGTAAATGTTCTCCACCCTGGCTATGCAATACAGTAATGTGGGAAACATGCAAAGTGCGCATGACTGTTTAGCCGGCCCAAGATAGCTGGCCAAGCCGTCATGCACACTTAGAGAGTGCCTACCATTCCTCCTCCTGCTCTACACAGCCCAGCCCAGCCCTGCCCTGCACCTAGAACTGAGCAAGTAAGGAAAGAAAAATGATAATAACATTGCGTTATTATAATTTTATTTTTAGTTTCCTTACTGCTCAGAGAGCAGTGGGGTGACGCTCCTCCACCTTAGAGGAGGAGTTGCCATTGGAAGCTTACCACAAAAAAAAAGGTTCTTGTGGGTGGCTAGTTCGGCATTCTTCTACAAAAATAATTTTTTATATATAGTTCCTATGGAAAAAAATGCTTTTGTTTAGTTTTAACACCAGATTTTGTTAAATCAAATGCATATGCAGTCTTTGTAAAGTTCACAAACATGGCGGAGTTAAAAAAAACTAAAATGTCACAATATTGTGGAAGTAAAGTGTCACATTTTTGCACACCCTTACTCATCATTTAGACTGAGGGAGATGGGAATTGAGCAAATGGTGACATGGAGCTGACATAAACGGCGATGACACATACATAAGATTTTATATGGTAGTCTATCCGGTCCACAATTATATTAGAAACCCCTTTTGCAAGTGGGTAAAAGGATGATGCCTAGCTGGGTGAGAGTCAAGAAGTCAATAATTGGTGGAGGAATCAAGGGAAGAGGTCACACAGACCTCACAAGGTCTGGTGATGGCCGCCACCGGAAGCGAAACACATGTCTAGACCTAGGTCCCAAGGTATGTAAATGCTGCAAGTAACAAACATAAATGCCAGTTTACAGCAACATACATGTATTCCATCATGCACAGTTCTGCCTGTGCCACAATACTCTCCACTCTTCGCACACATCCCCCATACCTAATTCATATACATGAGGCAGATTATCAGCATGCACTCTGGGGAAATATTTGCTCATGCAATTTGTTGCCAAATTTAACATTTATTGTAATACGGTTTTGTGTTTAGCAGTTGCAGGATTATCTCTAGTGCTCATTTAATTTGGACCTGTGAGCCTTGAGTTGGGGAATTGTGGCTCACACTGGAAATTGTATTAATATGTTGATCCTGAAAATACTTATGGAAATATATGCAGTTTAAATAACTACGAGTGTCATGAAACCGTAAGAGTGTTACATTTTTGTGAAACATGTTTTCTTCTGCAAATGCTTTATTTAGTTGAAGTAAATTTGGTTGAACATGCATGAAACTCACACTACTTTCAGTATATATTTTTTTTATTTAAATTCACTGCTTTGTACACACAAGACGATTTGGCAACAGCGAGTAGCTCAGACATTAAAACGCTCAAATATCAGGAAATGAAGAAACATGAACTAAGCCGTAACTGACAGAGCTCTGCAAAGTGAGATAAATGCAACTCGAAATTGAATTTGTTCTACACACACCCAATTATTACATTAGTTACGCATCCGTTTCATCACTTGGGTTTTACAAGGAGCAGGCTGTACAAACGTGGGAGCGTCAGTCTTTGCCTCAGTTTCCCTTACTCCTCACTTGCAGATGATCTTTGCACCCAAAGATAGCTTTTCAATGAGTAAAAATTATTTATACAAAACAATCAAGAATTATTTGAATGAACACAACTGACCTTGAGAAAGAAAAATGTTGCTAATGTAGATGGCGTTACAAAATTTAAAAAAACAATTGGAAGCTTAAAACGTGGAACCGAGCAAAATAATTATAAAAACATACATTCACTAGGCTGTGGGTGGGACCGTAAATTGAAATATTTATCTTCATGTGTTTGGAATCGCTCGCGTGGTTCCCTTGTATTTATTTTTGCATTTAATTCCTTCTTGCTCGTCTCGATGCCGTGTCCTCGTCTGACTTCCTCTACCAACTCTCCTGTCTGGCTAAGCTTTCCTCCAGGGCTGCAGGCTGTCACCTCCGGTATCCTTCCCGCCATTTGTGCACGCACGTGCGCTGCTTGACTTTTCACACATTTTCACCTTTCTTGCTCCGTCCTTCCAGCTATATTGTGCACCATCACTTTGTCCCAGTGGCCGCCTCGTGCCCTGTCTGTCTCTCACTCTGTGTTCTTCTCTTACACTGTCTGTCTGTTGACAATCTCAAGCTTATTTACTTACTTATTTCTTGATTTATTCCGAAGTTTTATATAGCGCTGGCCAGACCCTAGGGTATCGGAGCGCTTTACAACAGTTGTTCTGCAAAAGATCACAAAATACAATAATAGTAAAAAACATGGACGGAGAGTTTTAGCGGATTGTGTAACCAAGGGGCAATCTTTTTCAGGCAACGCAGTGAGAATCTGGAACTCACTTCTGCCTCAGCTCCGGACCACCACCTCCTCCCAGGCCTTCAAAACTGACCTCAAAGTTCTCCTCCTTCAAAGACACTTCCAAAGTTAATTCATGCCCTCTATTATCTGAAGGAAGACCTTTTAGTATAGAACATTTCTATTCTCCATGACTATGGAAGTCCCTTCCCAGTGTGTTCTTGTGGTTTGAGAGACTCTCATTTATTGCCGCACTACCCTTTTACCTGTGTTTGGTACTCTTTTGTAACATGCACTCGTCACTTTTCTCTTGTAACACACTGTTTGCTACCTCTTACTTTTTGTTTGCTTTCAATACTTGCACAAGTGCCACCATTTGTTCTTGTGTTTGAGTGTCCTCCATTTATTGCAGAATTATACCTCTACTTGTACTTTGTATGCTTTTGTAACCTGCACACATGTCACTTTTTCCTCCTGTAATGCACCATTTGCTACCTCTTGTATTTTGTTCACTCACGATTGTCACTTTTACCTCATGTAATGTAACTTTTGCTTTTGTAATTTGTTCACTTCTAATGTTCTCTTATATCAGTTCTGTTCCTTTTGTGAAGTGCTCTGACACATTCAGGTAAAGTCCGCACTATATAAAAACGCATAAATAAATGAGTGGCATAGTCTTGGGCAGAGCTCCTCTTCCAAGGAGTAGTGTTATCAGTGCTTTTGCTGCTCCTGTCCCTTCGCTAGGGAACGATCTAGGAAAAGGTTTTGAGCTGACCTTTGAATTTTGAAATGGATGGGATAGTCCTGATGTGGGGGGGAATAGAGTTCCAGATTGTGGGTGTGTTACCTGCGACGGACCATGCCGCAGTTTTTTGTTTGCGAGCCTTCAGCTGGACGAGTAGTAGTGTGTTCGAGCTCCTGAGGGTCCTGGTCTGGCCGGCTTTTTTGAGTTTCGAGGCCAGGTACTCAGGTTTGCCTGTGTGAAGGGCTTTGTGCGTGAGGCAGGCTGTTTTGAAAAGAGCCGGCATTTCAACTGGTAGCCATTTTAGTTTTCTGAGTGCGGGTGAGATGTGGTCGGATTTCTTCACTCCTGTGACCATACTGGCTGCTGCGTTAAAAGTTGTTTTGAGGGGAGCGAGGTGAGACTTTGATGTACCTGTGAAGGCTGCTATTCCATTGACTTATCGAGACAGCACCAGTGCTTGAGTGATTTGTTTGAGGTCATTGGGTGGGATGAAAGGTTTTATTTTGTTCAGTAGCTTCAGGTTAAGGAAGGCACTCTTGGTAGACTTTTTTTTTTTTAAGTTTGATTTATTGAGGAAGAAAAAAGGGGAAATGAAGGGAAAGGGAAGGAAAGAGAAAAATTACAATAAGCAAATGGCAGAAATAATCATTAAAATAAAAACATCATAAAAATAAGCATTACAAGCATGAAAAAACATGAACATATAATAAATATAGGAATATGCAAGTGAACATACAATATATATGAATATGATAATAATAATAATCAAATACAAGTGTGAATAAATAAGCAATGAGGAAGTCATGGGGGTTTACGGACTTCAACTGTATCTGGAGCAGGAGAGGGAAGAACAGGAGCAGAAGGAGAGAGATATGTTACCAAAGGGAGCCAAAGTAGGTCACGTTTAATAGCCAAGGAAATGGGAGACACGTAATTGGTGTCTAAACGGTGATTAAAACAAATTGCATTCCACCAGGATTGATAAGTAACATTCGCAGCTTGTTTCCAATTAGAGGTAATAGTATGAAAAGCTATAGCAAGGAAGAGGTCAATTAAAGAGTAATGGCTGGAGGGATGGGGAAGTTCTGACGAGAGGGAACCCAGGAAAACTAGAAAAGGCGAAAAGGGGATCTGGAATTGAAAAATCTTTTGAATTTGCTTCCAGACCAACTGCCAGAACTGGGAAATAGGGGGGCATTCGAACAACATATGTTTGAGATCAGCAGAGGGGAATGGACAGGACCAACAGGAGGAGGGAGAGTCTGGTGTAAAACGGGAAAGGGCGAGTGGGGTAAATAAAATTCTATGGTAAATGAAAAATAAAGTCTGGGTAGTGTTAGCAGCTCTGGAGGTCCTATGGAGTTTAGTCCAAATTTTGTCCCAAAGAGGAACCGGCCATGTCTGAGAAAAGTCCAGCTCCCAAGCGAGTTCAGTACGAGATTTTAATCTATCATTGGTAAGACGAAAATAATTATATAAGGAGGAAGCAGAAGGAGACGCATCCAATAAAAGGGAAGTGGATTTGCAAGTTGCCGGAATGTCGTTAGAGGAAGGAAGAACTTGAAGGTATGAAAGTAAGGCTGGGTAAAGGGAGTCGTATTGAGAGCGGGCAGAAATGGGTAGAGAAAAAAGAGATTGAAGATGTTGAAATGAAAGAGGTGTACCTTGAGACACTAATTGAGATATCCAGGAAAGACCTCGAGAATGCCAAGTTTTCCAATAAATGGTACGGTTTTTTATTTTAAGAAGGGCATTATTCCAAATCGGTTGTTCATGAAGAGAAAGGAGAGATGAATAAGAGGACGAGACATAAGGGGAAAGGAGATTACGAGAATATGAAAGAATAGGGGAACGAAGACGAGTTAAAGAGGATGTAAAAGATAAGAATTCTTGAAAGGTGAAAGGGGAGATGAAAGAAGATTCCATGCTTAACCAGACAGGGGGATGATGCGGTAAATCAGATGATAACCAGCGAGTCGTTTGTTTCAGAGAAAAAGCGCGATGATAAAGTTTGAAATCAGGGAAGCGGACTCCAGAGTTAGCTTTGACTTTATGTAATGAAGCAAGGGCTATTCGGGATCTTTTACCGTTCCAGAGGAATTTCAGTAGTAGGGAATCAATTTTCTTAAAGAAAGAGAGAGGGATGTGTAAAGGGAGCATGGAAATAGTATAAAGAAGGAGGGGAGATAGCATAATTTTTATAGAATTGAGGCGACCCCACCAGGACAAAAAGAGTGGATGCCAACGAGTGATAGCTGCATCCATTTTCTTATATACATAATCGAAGTTTAGCTTGAGAGTATCAGATAACAAAGGAGCAAACCAAACTCCTAAGTATTTAATTTTGGAAGGTTGCCATGAAAAACCTGTAGAAGAGAAAAAGTGCTTCAGACAAAGAGGATTTAAAGGCAGAATCTCACATTTATCAGCGTTCAAACGATATCCGGAGACCACAGAAAATGAAGAGACTTGTTGAAGAAAAGAGGGAATGGAAATAGCAGGGTCATAGCAGTAGAAAAGAATATCATCGGCATAAACCGAGAGCTTGACTTGCTGGGAACCAAAAGGAAAACCAGAAATAGTGTCATCTAAACGAATTTTCGTAAGGAAGGGTTCTAAAGCCAAAATAAAAAGTAAGGGAGATAGTGGACATCCTTGTCTAAATCCTCTATGGAGGGAGAAATAATCCGAAGACATGCCATTAACAAAAATAGAAGCTTGAGGATTAGAGTAAAGCAAAGAGATAACAGAAATGAATTTAGGAGGAATACCAATCCAACGTAAAGCCTGAAACATGAAGTCCCAACCAATGCGATCGAAAGCCTTCTCCGCATCAAGGGAGATAGCTGCAAAAGGAAGAGTGAGTGAAGAAGATTTACCAAGTATGTTAAGAAAAACTCTGGAGTTATCTGAGGAGAGACGTCCTTTGACAAAACCAGATTGTTCTGGTCCAATGATGTCCGGTAAGAGAGAATCCATACGTAGGGCTAATATTTTTGCTAGGATTTTATAATCCGTATTGACCAAAGATATTGGTCTATAGTTTTTGCATAGGGAATGGTCCTTATCATCTTTTGGAATTAAGCAAATTAAGGCTTGTTGGAAGGAACCGCTAGAAGAGCCGGAATCGGAAAAGGATTGAAATAAAAGTAGGAGTTTGGGGAGGAGAAGAGAAGCGAAGTGACTGTAAAACTCAATTGTAAAACCATCAGGGCCCGGGGATTTACCATGATGAAGTTTAGAAACAGCATGGGAGATTTCAGAAAGAGAAATATCATGTTCTAAAGTGTGAAAATCAACATGTGAGGTTGAGGGAGAAGGTAGGGATTGAAAGTAAGCAAGAAGATCATCAGGAGTAGGAGTTTGCTCAGGAGTATAAAGCGTATCATAGAATTTAGCGAATTCTGCAAGAATTTCTTTATCTTTAAATGTGGATTCACCAGAAGAGGTTTTAATAGACTGAATTTTTGTGCGTTCCTTACGAATCTTTAGATAGTTGGCCAGGAGTTTCCCCATTTTATTTTTACCACCGTAATACCTAGAATTACATTTGAGAAGAATATTAGAAGCGGCTTCAGTTGTAAATTTGTTAAAAGAGATTTTGGCATCAATAAGAGCTTTAAAGGAGGAGTCAGATTTAGAAGTGAAATAGGCCTTTTCTAAAGTCTTAATGTCAGCTAAAATTTTCTCCGATTTGGCCGCATGTAGTTTTTTCCGTCGTGACACAAAATTAATAATAAAACCCCTAGAGGCTGCTTTAAATGAGTTCCAAACCATAACAAAGGGAGAATCAGGGGTTTGGTTTAAAAGAAAAAATTCCTTAGCAAAAGCAGAAAATTCAGCGTTAAAAGTGGGATCTGTAAGTAAAGCATTGTTAAAACGCCATCTGCCAGAG
Source organism: Lissotriton vulgaris (assembly GCF_964263255.1). Classification (NCBI taxonomy): domain Eukaryota; kingdom Metazoa; phylum Chordata; class Amphibia; order Caudata; family Salamandridae; genus Lissotriton; species Lissotriton vulgaris. Next base: position 202,373,186 of record NC_141690.1, on the reverse strand, counting down.
TGAGGGGAGAATGGAAGTAAGTCTAGGTCTACAAAAACAGGAGCATGGTCGGAGAGCAGAATGGAGCCAATCTCTAAGCGGATAGCGTGTTGGGATAAGGGTTTACTGCGAAATATATGATCAATACGAGATTGGGATTGGTAAGGAGGGGAAAAGAAACTATATTCACGAAGGTCGGGGTTACAAAGTCTCCAAATATCTACAAGGGCATTATTATTAAATGAGTTGAGAAATTGCGTGTGCATTCTAGAGGGAGTAAATTTAACCTTTGAGTGTCTATCAAGGAAAGGATCCACAATTTGATTGCAATCTCCAGCGAGGAGTATATACTCTCCAGTAAGGGAAGATACTTTGGTAGAAATAGTAGGCCAGAAAGATTTATCAATTGCAGTGGGAGCGTACACATTAAAAAGGGTGAGAGGAATGTTATCAATAAGTAAATTAACAATAAGCCAACGACCATCAACATCACATTCATGAGTAATCGAAGAAACATTTAACTTTTTATGCAACAAGAGTACAACTCCATTCTTCCTAGAAGTAGTAGGTGAACAAAGAACATGACCCACCCAGCAACGTTTAAGTTTCAAAGCCTCCGGTTCAGTCAGTCAAGTCAGTCAAATTAACTTTATTCGATTTGATAAAATCATACAAAGTACATAAAAACATTATTATTTACAGTTAAAAAGGAATTAAACAGTTTCATTTATCAGCAAGTTAATTTGATTAAATAAATGCATTTAAAATATTTAAAAGACCCGTTATGTACATCAGTTTTCCAAATTCATGCTCCTTCTGGCTCTGGTTGCTGCCACCAGGAAATTGGCCATGGCAAAAGTAATGCAGATGTTGCCCAATGATTGTAAATATAGCATTGCTGGTCTCACCTGGGAGAAGCCCGCTTCTCTTAGAACTGGTAGCAGGTATTTTTTTCTTTGGGCGGAGAAGAAATCACAAAACATAACAAAATGTAAACTGTCTTGAACAGAAAAATTGTCACAGGTGCAAGGTGGTGCTAACTCCGGATTCATCCATTTGTTAAAATTGCCCTCCGGTTCAGAAAGATGAGTTTCTTGAAGGAGGGCAACATCAGTTTTAAGTCTTGCTAAATGCGAGAGAACCCTCTGCCTTTTAATGGGATTATTTAAACCCTTAACGTTCCATGTCGTTACACGGAATGAAACCAATTAGAGAACAGCTATAAACAACATGCTTAATAATGCATAAAAATACAATTGAGAAGAAATGAGAAAAGTAGAAAAGAAAAATGAGGAGAGAAAAGGAGTCAAGGATGTGAGCAATGATGAGGATAGAAAGAAAGAATCAAAGAAGAAAAGTATGTAAATGAGGAAATGGTAGAAGTAGAAAGAAGAGTTGAGTGGAGAGGAGGTCGTGGAATTGGGAGCAGGAAGGAGGACAGAGTTAGTAGAGAGAAAAGAGACAGTACACGTCCGAGACGAACGACTGAAAGACATACTTACAGAAATAAGAAAACCGAACAGGAATGGGGGGTGGTGATGGCAGGAGACGACGACGAGAACATCCAGAGAAAACATCAAACCTCAAATATGATGACATCCAAGAAAGGTAGCACGAGGGGGTAAGAGGGTAGACACGAAGCGAAGTGACGGAGGGAAGTACCTGTTTATAGAAGAGAAACATGAGGGTAAACAATATGAGCATGTCAGGAATAAAAAGAGGATTGGGATGAAGAAATATGAACATACAGGAAAATACATGAAAAAACATAGAAGAGACAACAATTGAGAGTCTTATAATGTCAACAGTGCAAGTACGGAGAATTCAGAACTATATTCAACTATATTGAAAAAGGAAGTTAATAAGACAATCATCCAGGATTGGACATATCCATAACATCAGGACCATGTCGGCGAAGAAAGGCTTGTAAAGCCGCAGGATCCTCGTAGGTGGTAGTCTTGTCTTTATATGTAACTTTGAAAAGACAAGGATGCAAAAGACCATACCGAGCATTGAGAGCTCTAAGCTGCGGTCTCATGTCCAAGAACTGCTTCCTGCATTCTGCGGTGGGCCTGGAGACATCCTGTGAAATGTAAAGACGATGACCTTCCCAAATGATCTGTTTCTTAAGTTTGACAGCAGAAAGAACTTGAAGGAGGTCAGTGTACTGAAGAAAGAGCATGATGACTCCTCTTGGTTTAGTAGCAACTCTAGGTCCAAGACGATGAGCCCGTTGGATATTGATAGATGATAAGGCTGGTGCGTCCAAGATCTTAGCAAGAAAGGACTGGAAGAAGACGGTAGGATTAGGCCCTTCTGAAAGTTCCGGAAGGCCATAAAGGCGCAGGTTATTTCTGCGATTTCTGTTCTCCAAATCCTCTGTCTGTCTCTTTAGCAGTAGGATCTCCGCTTCCATGGATGATATACGAGAACATGAAGATTGCAAGGAGTCTGCAGACTGTTCCAGGGTAAGAACTCGTGCATCCAGAGATGACCATTTCTCCTGCATTGCCTGCATGTTTTTAGTGGTAGCCTCCATGAAAGGCTTGAGAGCGCGGAGTTCCTCTAGTATGAGATCCATAGAGGAGGAGGAGGACGAACTCCCAGGTGAAGGTGGATCTTTCTTGAGACGCTTAGAAGATACCAAAGAAGAAGGTGTCTTACCCACGTTGGAAGTCTTTGGAATGGCTCCACGTGGCGTCTCTGGTTTTGATGGATGATTTTTCTCCATGTCTGGGAGCGGAGAGTCAGAATCCGATCCAACCGGCACCTTAGAAATTGATGTGAGCTTCAAGGTGCGAAGTTTTCCCATGAGGACTCAAGAAAATAATTGAAGGAGTCAATAAGTCCAAAAAAAAGGGACGTAGATGTCCAGGCACCTCAGAAGAGGAGCAGCAAGTTGCAGTCAAGCTAGTATCATAACAAGAAGGTTCTGGTGTAAACTCCGAAGATCCTAAGAACAACGAAGGCGTTGTTATGTGGTAGACTCAAAATGAGATTGCCAGAGCCGAGAGGACAATGCAGAGGAAATCACTTCAAAGAAGAAGAGGTGATGCGAAATTTTGCATTAGATAAAAGGAGTTGCATGCAAAAAGTAGCATAGACAAAAATTGCAAAAATGGCAAAAACAACATGCTGTAATAGCAATCATGTCCTCCAGGCACAGCAGAAGAAAAGGACAAAATAGCAGGCAGATCAATTAGCATAAAAGAATAGTTCAGCAAAAAACAGCTTGAATATCCAGAAAGAGACAAAGGTCACAGTGTAATGCAGCAGTCTTTAAGTGAATTCATTACCACCAGGAGGACAGCGCTGAGTGATTTATATCAAAGAAGAAAGGTCACGCAAATGTCCACAAGTAGGAAAAAGGAGCGTCATGCATGTCGTGGAACAATGAAGTATTGCGAAATTGGCAAAAACAACATGTTGTAACACCCAAATAAGCCCTGCGCAGGAAGAGAAGGTTTCAAAAACTGATGAGTAGATCCAGAAGAAAGCAACGGGCAGCAAGAAGAGGCGCAGGAAATATCAGGAGACGTAGTTCATGAAAAAACATAATAAGCGAAATTTATAGCCATTCGCCAAATGCAGGTTGCAAAAAGTCTTATGAGTAACTGTGGAGAAGCACAAAATGGCGGCAGAGAAATGCAGGACACTCCAAGCGTGAGGAAAAGGGCGCTATGAGGCACGTCAGAAAGTAGCAAGTATGCTCACCATTGAAAGAGCTGCAGTTGCTGTGTTGAGGGGCAGTTGATATCAGGCACCTAAAAGCGGCATGTTGAGGGTCTGTCAGGAAGTTTTCCACCGGCCGCTATGCAGAAAACGCGGCCGGCGCACAAAATGGCGGCTGCGATCCTGACCTCCGCTTTTCCGCACAGAAGGGAGCCGAAACAGCTGTGAGGTCGGGAAATGGAGACAGCGGGAGACGCGCCTCACATTCCGACTCGCAATGAAGGCTCACGGCTTACGGAGATGTCCCTCAGTGCTGCGGCAGAGAAGAAAGTGCCGAGGCTCGATGAGGAGCTCCGGGACTACGGCGCCATCTTGCCCGGCGCTCAAGCCACGCCCCTTGGAAGACTTTTTAATGTGCTTGGTCATGTCCAGGTTCGGGTCTAGAGTGATACCTAGTAGTTTTACACAGTCTGACAGGGTGAGGTTGCTGTAGAGCGCATTGATCGCTTTTAGCCATTCCGTAATTTGGAAGTTATCTTCTTTGTTAGAGATGAGGCGTATTTCAGTTTTGTCCTGATTGAGGTTTAGGTGGTTACTTGAAAGCCAGTGTTGGACTTCTCTGAGTGTGTCATTGAGTCGCTGAATGTCCACAATGGAGGTGGTTTCGAGATAGATCTGTGTGTTGTCTGCATATAGATGGAATGGGATGTTGGCTTTTTTGAGAAAGGGGTGTGAGGGGTTCCATGTAAATGTTGAAAAGTTGCGGGAAGAGCACTAAGCCTTGGGGGACTACCCTGCTGACAAGGTGTATGTCGGTCGCAAAGTTTTTGATTTTTATTCTTTGAGTGCCATTATTGAGAAAGTAGGAGAACCAGTGTAGGGCCACCTCTTCAAGACCTCCCCTTTCTTGAAGCACCTTAATGAGCAGTTTGTGGTTGACCGTGTCAAAAGCTGCTGATAGGTCTAAGAGAATGAGAAGGCAGCATTTGTCTGCATCAAGTGATTTGTGGATGTCATCACTTACTTTGAGGATCGCGGTTTCAGTGCTGCATCCTTTTCTGAAACCCGATTGGTGGGAATCGAGGAGGTTGATGCTATCCAAGTGCTGAGTTAGTTGAAGGCCATTAAAGATAATGGGGTAACCCAGTGAACCTGGATAATTTAACTAAACAAAAAACAATGGTTCTGTTGGGAATCACATTTACATTGCAGATATATTGAATATACAAATGAGCGGATATATCCAATGAGTGATATATCAAGGAACACAACTTGTGTTAAAACCAAAGGAAAAACATTAATTGACAAACAACTGACCACAGTGGAAAGTAAAGGCAAATCTTTTGTATTCACCTTTCTACTCGGTTTGATTCTCAATCTATTTGAGAAACTGTCCAAAACACACAATACATCAAACTGAAAGTACATGGAGTGAGTAAGTCGTGACTTAGTGACTGAGTGCTCAGTAAACATTAAACAATAAACGTAATCCAACATCTAGACATCATATTTAAATCATAAGTGTCCACTTTAAGTTACAGTAGTTTAAAACAGATATATTATTTCTTTAGTTATTTGGAACTCTGTGTGAACGGATACATAGACAGAACGTCGATGTTTCGACCCTAAAAGAGGATGCGCTGATTTTTTAACATCTAAGGCACCCGCCTTAACAGGATGCGCTGATTTTTGAGCATCTAAGGCACCCGCCTTAGATGCTCAAAACTCAGCGCATCCTGTTTTAGGGAAGAAAGGTCGACGTTCTGTCTATGTATCCCTCCACACAGAGTTCCAAAGAACTAAAGAAATAATATATCTGTTTGAAACTACTGTAACTTAAAGTGGACACTTATGATTTAAATATGATGTCTAGATGTTGGATTACATCTGTTGTTTAATGTTTATTGAGCACTAAGTCACAACTTACTCACCCCATGTACTTTCAGTTTGATGTATTGTTTGTTTTAGACAGTTTCCCAAATAGATTGAGAATCAAACCGAGTAGAAAGGCTGAATACAAAAGATTTGCCTTTACCTTCCACTATGGTCAGTTGTTTGTCAATTAATGTTTTTCCTTTGGTTTCAACACAAGTTGTGTTCCTTGATATATCACTCATTGGATATATCTGCTCTTTTTTATATTCAATATATCTGCAATGTAAATGTGATTCCCAACAGAACCATTGCTTTTTGTTGAGTTAGTTGAAGGAGCACGCATTTTTCCAGGGTTTTGGATAGGAGAGGTAAATTGGAAAATGGTTTGAAATTATTCATGTCTTTTGTGTCTAGGCCAGATTGTTTTAGCAGTGGCGTGACTTGACCGACTTTGAGGCAATCAGGATCGACTCCGGTTCTCAGGGTGCTGTTTATGATCTTGCACCATTGCAGAGCGAGGAAGTATTTCAGCTTTTTGGTCAATTGTGAGGGTAGAGGATCTAGAGCGTGGGAAGAGGGATTGGATGTGGTGATTAGTTTCACTATCTCTGCTTTATGTATCGGGGTGAAAGATTTCCAGGGCTTTGTAGGGGGCTTGGATGCGTTGTTGATTGTCTCAGGGGAGATGCTCTTGGGGGAAGGGATGATGTTGAAGTCCATTGAGAGCTCAATCGTGTTGATCTTGTCTTCAAAGAAGTTGCCGAAGTTGTCGCAGAGCTCTTTGGAAGCCTACATTGAGGAGGTAGTGGGCTTGGAGGATTGCTGTCTGATGATGTTAAAGAGCTCCCTGGGCCTGTTTTGTGCATTGTCTATCTCGGTGCAGAAAAACTCGTTTTTTTTTCGTTCTGGAGGTGTTTGTTATACTTCCTGCGGGCTGTTTTGAGTTGCTCCTGGAGGATAGCGGAAGGCTTGTTTCTCCAGAGTCTCTCTGTGGCTCTTAGTTGTCTCCTTTCTGAGTTGATGTCAGTATTAAACCATGATCTTGATGGAATATTCCTGTTTTTTAAACATTTCTGAGGGGCTATTTGATCAAGAAAGGACATCATATTCGAGTTGTAGTGCAAGGTGAGTTCAGTTGTGGTGAGGAGATCAGAGGAGATGGGGAGGATCGAGCATATCCTTTCCTCTAGGTCGTCTAGGGGAATCTGTGTTAGATTTCTATACCATTTGGGGGGGTCTTGCGAGGGGGGCTGGAAAAGAACCTTTTGGTTGATGTGGAATAGGATGTTGTGGTGAGCGGACCAGTCCACTGGGAGGATGTAGTCGATCGTAACTGTGTCAGGATGAGCGCTAATGGCATCTAAGGTTGCTCCTTTATTGTGCTTTTCTACTGAACAGAGTTGGAAAAGATTATTGTCCTGGAGGAGATTGCTTAGGGGTGGAATTAGTGGGCTGTTAGCATCATTTCACCGTAGGTTGAGGTTTCCGAGAATTAGGTTGTTTGAGTCACAGAGTGAGCAGTGAGCAATCAGGTCAAAGAGGTGTTCGCCGAATGCGGAGGTTTTGCCTGGGGGATAGTAGAAGGTGGCAGAGTTTTGTTCTATTGTCATTTGTCTTGATGTTGGCGGTAAGACATTCAATGGTACTGTAGTTGAAGTTGTTCACTTCCATAATGGCAATGTTGTTCTTATGAATGATTGCTATACCTCCACCCATTTGATCTTTTCTGTCCTTGTTGATGATAGTGTAGCCTGTGGGCACCAACAGATCTAGGATTGGAGTGGAGAGTTCATTAAGCCAAGTCTCAGTGATGAACGTGATGTCAATGTCATGAGAGAGGATGGCTTCTGCTAATTCTGTTGCATGTTTGGAGGCTGATCTGCAATTAATGAGCATGCAGTTGGTAGATGACCTCCTTTGATGTTTTTCTTTATGAGGGGTGCCCTGGGTAAGGTGGTTAGGAGGACCGGTGATCTTGGGGAATTCAGGGGGCGCAGATCCCTTCCGAAACCAGTGATTACTTGGATCTTGGATTTAGAGGAGGCTGTGGGGGCGGGGGGGAGTTGTAAGTTAAAGATAGCTCTGCCGCTTCTTTTGCAGATATGGGGACTTTAGTTGTTCTGGATCTTTGTACTCGGTTCTCTGTATCGGTTTCTATGGGTCTCTGTGTCAGAGTCACGGGGGATAAGGAACTCACTCGGACGGGGCATGTTGTCAAGTCTTAGTTGGGTGTAGCTGGTCAGAGTGGGAGTTTGGGGAGGAGTTAGCCTTTGCTGTCGTGTCCTGTCGAGGTTGGTTAAGATTTCCCTCAGGCCCAGGGTTATCGTTTCTAACTGGCTTTCAAGAAGGGCGAGATGATACTCCATGTTTATCAAGGCGTGGGTGGCCTGGACAGGGACGTCCTGTGAGGGGGTGTGCATGTCAGTATATTGGGGCCTATCTGTGATTGTGCTGTCTTTGTATGGGGCATTGGGTGGTGAGAGCAGTGAGTCATGTTGTGGTTTCCCCATTCTGTTGCCCAAGGCTGGAGTGAGGTAGCTAGTGGTCAATGATTGTAGGAGAGGGTCATTCCTGGATTTGGGGTTTGGGTGATCAGGTGAAGGAGGGTGATGGTGGCACTTGGTGGGGAGTTGAAGCTCCTGATTCACGAGGGCAGAGGTGCGGGTGTTGACTCGAGGAGGGAGGATGGTAGTTCTGGCACAGGGCGTGGGAATGGATGGTCGGCTCTCGAGGCTAGGCAGGCTGGCAGAGGGTGCAGGAACGATTGATCGGCTCTCCTGGTGAGGTAGGCTGGCCGGGGGTACGGAGTAGGGCAGAGAAGGTAGGGGTGTGTGCAAGGGGAAATTTGCAGTGAGGAAAAGAGGGAGTCGAAGGCCTCTAGATTCCCATTGTATCAATACTATGCCGTTTGTATAAGTGGTCACAACAGTGTTCTCACTCCGTAGCAAACGGTTAGTGAATGATGTCGTCAATTTGCAGCTATGTGGGGTGGTCGTGGATTTGGAGATGGGAAGCTGTGATCTGAATGTGGCAATCCATTTATCAGGTCTTTCAGTGTGGAAGATGAGATCCATTTTTATCTGCCCTTTTGAGGAGCAGTGGTAAATGTCTGCCAAAAATGATTCTGGGCGCTTTCTAATCAGACTGTGTTTGAAGTTCCTTTTTGCTTCAAGTGAGAGGTTGGAAGGGAAATTGATCGCGAAGGAGTTTGGACCGTGCGGTTTCAAGTAGGACGAAACAGGGGGGTGGCTGGTTCCATTTTCCTTCTATTTCTTGATTCGATGATAGGGCGGTTCTCTTAGCAGTAGCGATTCAAAGAGGGGGAGAACATGTTTCTGCAGCAAGGATTTTGCAGCCTCTATCAGCTCACTGGCAGCTCTATGCTAAGCAGTCCGGAAGTGCGGAAATTCTCTGTGGCTTTTCTGCCTCACCCTCTAAAGTGGTTAGACAAGTATCCTGAGTCAATAAAAACCTCTGTGACTTTTCTGTCTCACCTTCCCAAGAGATCACATAAGTATTCTTGTGGTTGTTGAGGACATTGCTTTAGTATTAATTGTGCGGGGGTGCCATCAAATTAGTGTCAGGTACCAATCTGCTAATCAGGCGGTAGGATCCTTGATTTTTCCTGCAGCAGGATCGGCAGGAGAGTGTGCAACTTCTGGCAGGCGCTTACGCTGCAAGGTTGTTGATTCACCTCTTGTTAATGAGGTCAACTCTTTAATGTTAATTGTTCCCGGGGGCCACCATTTTTGTAACAAGGCACCCGAGTGATCTGATTAAACCGGAGTCAGTATCGTCCTTGTTCTTCCCGGCTGCAGGATAGGCATGAGATGGTGTAGTTATGTAATGCTGCAATCAACAAGAGAGAAAGGGTCAAAAGGCCACTCTTGTACCCCTTAGCAGTAATAGTTAACGATCAACAGAAGAGTGACATCATAACTAATAAGGAAAAGGAAAGCAGAAAGTAGTATAGTTTCTACCACCAAAGACAGGTTACTAGTAAGTAAAGAGGTGAGATAAGCATGCTCAGTGAAAAGAAAAGGACTCTCAGGCCCACAAGAGACCCTTTCTCTCTTGTTGATTGCATCATTTCAGCAGCGTGCAGCTGCGAGAGTATATCCATTTTTAATATCATTTTTTGAAAAGTGCTACGTTTACACCTTCGTGATGGAAGTATCGGGTTTATCTTATTCTAGAGAGAAGGCAGATGCCATATTAAGTGATCCTTCACTCTTTGCCGACCCTTTGGTGGCCCAAGTAATATCCCAAACTTCCGATTGGGACAAACTGGGCAAACAAAAAAAGAGTCGTATTAGGGCCATTTTACACGGGACAATGATGAAAGAATATTTGACCAATAAAATGGCTCCAAAAGGCTTATTAGTCGCTAATGCACCTCGAATATTCCTAGAAGATAGCGTGTTCAGGAAGGAATGGGCCCAGATAGCCTGGCATTGCACCCATGATTGGGCTGTTTTGATCATCAAGACTGCAATGCGATTGTCAGAAGCCCTTCTAATTGACATAGAGGCAACGGAAACCCACATAAAGGCAACAATCACGGGCTTCAAAAAGAAATTAGAGGAGTTTAATAAGGAACTCCAGCACATGGAATTCTATAACTTTCTAAACATCAAAGTGGCACTCACAAATACTGACACTGCATTCTTTCCCCTCCTAAGGCGGAAGCCGGGAGGTCTCCTCCCTTTCCTTTATTTTTTAACTGCTTTTAACTTTGACGAAAATCGCAACTTGTATAGTTCAGGATATCTGTGCACACCTGATTTCAAGAGGTGTGTAGAGACTCCCTTGCGCCTCGTGGCGCTTTAGGCTCATTCACCCCCCTCCCTTCAGCTCCGGACCTGCTCTCGGCTGAGTGTTGACGCCGAGGGCAGGGCTCCGGTTTCGGCGGCCATCTTGGGTCAGACCTGCTCTCGGCTGAGTGTTGACGCCGAGGGCAGGGCTCCGGTTTCGGCGGCCATCTCGGGTCGGGCTGGGCTGGTGACGCGCTTGGCAGCGCTACAAAAGGGGCTTGTGTCAGGCAATCAGGTGATACTGACACTGCATTCTTTCCCCTCCTGAGGCGGAAGCCGGGAGGTCTCCTACCTTTCCTTTATTTTTTAACTGCTTTTAACTTTGACGAAAATCTCAACTTGTATAGTTCAGGATATCTGTGCACACCTGATTTCAAGAGGTGTGTAGAGACTCCCTTGCGCCTCGTGGCGCTTTAGGCTCATTCACCCCCCTCCCTTCAGCTCCGGACCTGCTCTCGGCTGAGTGTTGACGCCGAGGGCAGGGCTCCGGTTTCGGCGGCCATCTTGGGTCGGGCTGGGCTGGTGACGCGCTTGGCAGCGCTACAGAAGGGGCTCGTGTCAGGCGATCAGGTGATACTGACACTGCATTCTTTCCCCTCCTGAGGCGGAAGCCGGGAGGTCTCCTCCCTTTCCTTTATTTTTTAACTGCTTTTAACTTTGACGAAAATCGCAACTTGTATAGTTCAGGATATCTGTGCACACCTGATTTCAAGAGGTGTGTAGAGACTCCCTTGCGCCTCGTGGCGCTTTAGGCTCATTCACCCCCCTCCCTTCAGCTCCGGACCTGCTCTCGGCTGAGTGTTGACGCCGAGGGCAGGGCTCCGGTTTCGGCGGCCATCTTGGGTCAGGCTGGGCTGGTGACGCGCTTGGCAGCGCTATAAAAACAGACGGTGATGACTCCCCACAGCGGACGTGAACAGCAGACGCGCTGGACCTGCGCCGGAGTCGTGCCAGAGTCCTGCCCGTCTGTGCCTGTCCGCGCTCGATCGGGCTCAGGGACCAGGCATTCTGGTAGATGTATTTCATATCTGTTAGTGACCTCAAGCACTGGACTCAGGCAGGCATAGCGTAAACTCCATCACGTGCTCCATCCTTAAAGAATGTAACATCTTTCGATCCCCTAGCCGTAGAAATACTTGCCTACCACTCCCATTAAAGCTAGCTACTCTAAACACTAGGTCACTACAGAAACATCACCTGAAATTTTCACCCTCTTACAGGATGAGACCATCGATATATTGACCCTTACCGAAACCTGGTTGAGCGATATCTCCTCTCCCGACATCATAGCCGCCCTCCCAAACGGATACAATATGATTTGGCATAATCGGCCGGACGGTGTCCGGGGTGGAGGCGTAGCAACTATTTTTAAAAAGCAGCTCACAGTGACGAAAATTTTAACTGAGACAATAAATTCTGTAGATCTACTTGGGATAAAAATTACTATGAACAATTCCTGTCTTATCATCCTAACAGTCTATTGTCCACCACAATGTACATCAACATTTAATGATCTGTTCTTCCCCATAATATCGGATCTATGCACACAATATAAAAAAATCTTGGTGACTGGTGGCTTCAATGTTCATTGGGATAAGACTGATAACGACCTGCCAACACGTCAGTTACAGACTTCCATGACCGCTTTAGGCCTGGAACAATTAGTGGAAGCCCCAACTCACATAAAGGGCCACACTCTCGATCTAATCTGGACTTCTATGCCAGAGGTGGCCCTCACGAGTATTACACCCTGTATTTGGTCTGACCACCATCTACTCTTGTGTGATGTACCACAGGATAATCCTCAGGTCAAACTCCCGCTAAAACCCAAAAAAGTGCGCCAATGGAAAAAAGTCGACTCAGTAACCCTAACAGATGCCCTCTCCAAACATATACATAAATCAATTACCTCATCTGATGACGTAGATCTAGATTCAAACTATGATACTATAGTAGCTAGTCTCAGACAATCAATTGACCAGATAGCCCCGGAAAAGATCCAGAAAATAAAGGGTGCGGAAAAAGGGGCCCCTTGGTTTAATCAAAATTTGAGGGATCAAAAAAGAAAGCTCCGTTATCTTGAAAGATGCTGGAGGAAATCTAAAAATGATACAGATCGTGAACTGTATAGAACATCTTTTCAGCTGCATAAAAAGCTCATCTTATCAACCAAAAAGGACTACTATGAAACCCGCATAAAAAATGCAGTAAACGTCAAGAAAGAAACCTTCCAAATCCTAAAAGAACTAAGTAAGAATAGAAGAAAAGGTAGATACAGTGATAGACTGCAACATCTTCCAAGGTTACTTTCTTGAAAAAGTAGCTACCATCCTGTCAGACATCAAGAAAGAAACTCCAACTATGCCCACCACTTCATTGCCCCCTCAAATTCTCTCGACTCCCATTATCTCCAGATTTCCTAACATCGATTCCACTACCCTCAGACAGCTTGCTATATCCACCAAGTGAGGCTCCCCTGCAGATCCCTGCCCTCCTGAAATTTTTTGGTTGGCAATTCCCATCTTGGAGGACCAGATCCTAGACCTCTTAAATAACTCACTAGCTACAGGATCACAGCCAACTAGCTTTAAAGAGGCACGTGTTAAACCCCTGATAAAAAAACCTGGAGCTGATCCAACTAGTCTGAAGAATTACAGGCCAATTTCCCAGCTGCCTTTCCTGTCTAAAATTTTAGAACAGCATGTATTAAAATCATTGTCACCTCTCCTGGAGTCACATCATCTACTCCAGGAGCGGCAAGCTGGGTTTCGTGCCCACCATAGCACCGAATTAGTAATGCTGTCGGTGCTGGACGAGCTTAGATGCATGGCTGACAGTAAAAAACCAAGCGCCCTGATACTTTTAGATCTTTCAGCGGCGTTTGATACTGTCAGCCATGCACTGCTCCTGGACAGACTAGCCATGTCCGGGATAAAAGAACAAGATCTCCAATGGCTAACGTCTTTTCTGTGAGGGAGGACGCAGAGGATCCAATTAGCAGATCGTGTATCTGGCATAGGCGTCCTGGAATGTGGAGTCCCGCAAGGGTCCGCACTCTCGCCACTCCTATTCAACTTATACCTGCAGCCACTGATAGACTCTCTGGCAAACATGGGCTGTAAAGTTTTCAACTACGCCGATGATACTCAGCTGTTGCTGAGTATCGAAAATACAACATCGGCTCAGACCATGCCCCAAAAGATATTGCGGTTTACAGTGAATTGATGACATCCAACCTATTAAAAATCAATCCAGACAAAACGGAGGTCCTAGTAGTCTCAACTATTGCCTCTCCCTGGAATGATCTGTTCTGGCCCCAAGAACTCGGACCCACCCCAAAGCCATGCCCCAGTGTAAAGAGCCTTGGTATTAAAATCGACCAGGAGCTCTCGATGACCAGCCAAGTATCCGCTGTGGTTGGTTCATGCACCCACCTGATTAGGCAGTTGCGAAAGCTAGCCCCTCTGCTTTCCACGAACATGCTTCGAACCATTGTTTCAGCTACTATAGTCTCCAGAATCGACTACGGGAACGCACTATATCTAGGTCTCCCAAAAAACCTAATCAATCGTCTACAAGTCATCCTGAATGACGCAGCACGGTTAATCTTTGGATTACCCAGACGGACCCATGCTTCCCCTCTACTTTATAGGTTACACTGGCTCCCTATAAAGCAAAGGGTTGAATTTAAAAGCCTATGCATCGCCCATAAAACAATTTATGGGCAAGCGCCTGCCTATATAAAAGAGAGGCTTGAAGTGTATAAACCCGAGCGAGCTCTACGATCCTCCAATTCTCTTCTGCTATCATGCCCGCGCTTTAAAATGGCGACTAAAGGCGGCAGATCCTTTTCAGTCCAAGCCCCCACCATTTGGAATAAGTTACCGGAGGTGCTTCGTAGAGAACCCAATCTTCTCCGCTTTAGGAAATCCCTGAAGACATTGCTTTTCAGGGACGCATTTACATCTCTGTAAGATAGGCCGGCAATCTATACTATTATTCACCCTCCTCCTTGTCGCTGTACTTGGTCAGAAGCGCCTTGAGACCTGTCGGTGATTTGGCGCGATATAAAACCCAGATACAAATACAAATACAAAGGCAGACCTAAGTGATCGCATCCCCTCCCTCCCCGACTTTCTCCATACACTCAACAGACTCGGCCATCAAGCTTCGAGAATCTACAAATTAATCCGCCCAAAAGTTCCCACCTTGACTGACTCTCTGAGGGTGTTCTGGGATTCTTACTCGTCAACACCAACTTCGGACATAGAGTGGGCCAGAACTGGCTCAATTGGGTCTCAAATCTCAGAGGAGCCGATGATTTAGCCCTTGCCGCCACCCCCTGGCGCCCCCCACATAGGAAAATCTGGACTTCCCTGGATGAATACTTTGATTTACACAAACCACCATGACCTCCTTTTACACTTGAGGTCTTAATGTACAGCTGCTTACGCTCATATATATCCTGTAGTCCTGCTTGTTGTTTTACTTTCACACCAATGTAATGTTGCAACGATATTGTATTCCACTCCTTATATGATTTCTTGCATGTCACTTGTATATTGTAATTTTATGTAATTTTTGTACCCCTTACTGGTTTCCTTGATTTCACCTCCTTTTGTTTTCTTGTTTCTTACATGTAATATTACTTTGCACTTATGATTGTTTACATGCTGATCATCTCTTAAACTCCCAATAAAAAAAATTCTGAACATAAAAAGAATATAAAGAAAATCTCACACAATCTAAGGTTGTAAAATTCCAGAAAGATCTCAAAAGATGGTCATTTGACAAAACCTACCCTTATGCCAGTTCTGATTACACACCACCGGATCGAGCCATCAATGATCCTAATACGTCTGATGAATCAGACTCAAGTAATTCAAGTACTGGAAGCAGAGGGAATAGACAGCGTGGTAGAGGCAGGGGGAGACAGAATCAAAATCAAAATATCCCACACTGGTTTCCATACCCACAACAGGGGCATGGAGGTTATCAGCCTAACCCCTTTAATCAACCACCATTTCCACCCCAATTTGGTTAGAATCCTCATTTTGTCCCACCATCCCAACATTTCCAGCAGAATGTGTATCCTCAGCCTTTTTTAGGTTTTGGCCGGAGGGGCAGGGGCAAGAGGAGAGGGGGAACCAAGTCCATTGGGGTCCAAAAGAATCAGTGGGCGACAACACACGGAGCAAACCCAAGATCAGAGAGCGGGACCCAGCAACACAAAACCTTAATAACCAACTTATCTAAAATTACCCTGAACTCGGATGAGACCGCTGTCCTAGAAAAGGGACTCAGTTTTATACCAACACCGTGCCTTGACCGTTTCAAATTACAATGCGAACTTGGGGAGTTCTTCATAAAACTCAGGTTAAAAACCTTCTTTGAACAACATGAATCAACAGGAACCCAGGGAGCAGTCAGTGACACCAACTTCAAGAAAAAGTCTTCTTTTATACCACCTGCACATATAATGCCCGCTGATATAATAGCCTTTGAGCAGGCAGTGTTTCTCGAAGTAGAGTCACTGGCAGAACCAACCCCTTTTAAGATTTTAACAGCTGGGGAATATAAAGCCATACAATCCCTTCAAAAGAATGCAGAGATTGTTATCAAGAGTGCAGATAAGGGGGGTGGCATTGTCATCCAGTATGCCTCCGCTTACGATCAGGAGTGCAGTCGACACCTGAGTGACACTACTAGTTATACCATCCTCCAACAAGATCCTTCTCCTTTCCTGAAAGAGGATATAATGGAACTGGTCACGACAGCAGAAAGGGATGGCTACATAAATAAACAGGAAGTTGATTTCCTAACCAACTCTGAGGGCAAAATCCCCTATTTTTGCACACTTCCAAAAACTCATAAAAATCGGCTTCCACCTCCCGGAAGACCGATTGTGTCGGGGATTGGTTCTCAGTTGGAGACACTCTCGAAATACTGTGATTTCTTTTTTAAACCAATGGTACAGTCCACCAGTACATACATTAAGGTTACCAAAAGTCTTCTTTAAATGTTACTTACTGTCCAGTTACCTGAGGAGCCATGTTTTTTGGTGTCTTTAGACATTGAAAGTTTATATACTTGCATTCCGCAAGATGCTACATTGAAAGTACTGGCAGATGTCCTAGAGCATACCACCTGGTCTTATACCACCTCTAGAGCCTTTGTTATTGATTGCGCCATATTGGCTTTAAAACGCAACTTCTTTCAATACAAAGACACCATCTATTTGCAAAAGACAGGTACTTCGAAGTACCTTTGCCCCGAGCATTGGAGGATTGTATGTGTACAACTTTGAGAAGACCCATATTTTGGCTGCCACCAATCCTTACGCTCTCAATGTTATCCTGTGGCAGAGGTACATTGATGATGTGCCTTTAATTTGGAAGGGCCCAGCGGAAAGCCTTCTGGCCTTTTTTGATTGGGTGAATACCTGCGATCCCTATCTTAAATTCACTCATCAATATGACCCTAATTCCATTGTCTTTCTGGACGTCACACTAACTAGGGAAGGTGACCATTTAACCAGTAAAACCTACTACAAACCGACAAGTAAAAATAACCTTCTCCATCTCTCAAGTTTCCATCCACGCCCGTTACGGGAAAACTTACCATTTGGCCAATATCTACGAATACGTAGAAATTGCAGTAACCTCAGTGATTTTAACACTCAAGCAGAAGATCTAACGAACAAGTTACTTACTAAGGTTACCCTAAAAGAATAGTGCAGAAAAGTCGCAAGAGAGCAAGAAACAACAACAGGGAGGCCTTGCTGGAAGATCATAGCAAGGAGAATGAAGCTGAGATTCCACTGACTTGTGTAACGACTTACAGCAATATATCTAATGCTGTGAGCCGCTGTATCAGCAAACACTGGCGCATCCTTACAAGTAGTGGGCGTAAATGGCATAAACCGCTGTTGTCGTGTAGACGAGAGAGAAGTCTACAAGACTCCCTTGTACATTCTCGCCCCAGAACTGACCATACCATGCACGATCATACAGTTCTGAATGCATGGGGTTTACCCCCTGTAACGGGCCACTTCCCTTGTGGGGGATGCAGTGTTTGTCACCTCACTACAACAACTACATTTCTCAACCTAGAGGAGGGCAAAGTATGGCATCTCAGGGGACATACCGACTGTAATTCAAGTAATGTCATCTACCTGATATCTTGTCCCTGCGACCTTAGGTATATGGGAATGGCCACAAGGAAGATAAAAACAAGTAATTGGGGAACATCGCAGCAATGTGAGATGCGGCAGGAGCACCACAAAGCTAACTGCCCACTTCCTAGAACGTGGCCATTGTCCCAATGACCTGAAATGGACAATAAAAGAGCAACTGAATCAAATCAACGAGGGTAGCATCTTTGAAAAGGAACAAAGATGGATATACCATCTTTCCACGCACACACATGGGCTCAACGATGATATACCATGGGGGTCAGTGATGCGGAGGTAACTCTTTTCCCGTTGAAGCTATCTGTTTTTGTCCCAGTGCAATGCGAGTGAACATGTAAATAAGTTCCTTTAAGGACTGAATGCTAAGAATTAATCACGTGATCGCGAGTTACGTCGATTACGTCCCCTACTTAAGTTCTACGTCCGGAACAGCTATTTTGTTGTTTCGGGCTGTGGATGTGGACGCTTTAGGTTTTACGGTGGGCAGGCGCCCGGAAGCAAGTAAGTTTACTCAAGTAACTCTCCGGTCTCTGGCTTAGAGCCGTTCCCCCCCTATTTTTCCATGACACTTTAACGAAAATAACTCAGAAAATTTGACTATATGAAGTAAATATCTTTCACCTATTTTTTCTTAGATACTCTGGGCGTGAAGATTTCCCCCTGCCACAAGCCTAAGGGGTACTTCCACCACTAACTGATTGTGAGTGTCTGTTCCGATCAAATTTGATTTATTGATTCTTCCGTTACTCCGAGGGGTTTTTATTGTATTTCTTTTCAAACGAGCACTTTTCGAAATGTTAACAAATGGCTTGCCTCACAACAAGTATATAATTAATCACGTGTCATGTTGAGGCATAGACCAGATCAGCTAAATCTAATGCCATTCACACTGCTAAATTACAGCAGAGTTTTGACTTTATTTACAAAAATAATTCTTTGCAATCACCACAAGCGAGATTGTCTACTTTAGTGTGAGTCAGCGTATCTTGAAACCAATATAACCCTCTCAATCTGTTGTTTGATTTTTTTGTGTTATAGATTTCCCTGTCTCTCACATCTTGGAGAGGCCAAAGAAGACAACACCTGTGTAAACTATTTACAGATAAGGTTATACTAGTTCCTTTTGTCCTGCGCCAATGGTTCAGGCGCCTTAGCGTGCGGACTTTTTTCGGTCCTGATGAATGCTGAGCTGACTATGGCTCACTAGCAGAAACATGTCGACCTTCTTTTTCTTTAGGTTTATAGGACTTTATGGTTCAAACTAACATAACCATTCATTAGTCCGCTGTTTTCACTGATTTTAATGGAGTTAGAACTACCCTCTTATTAAAAGAATGCTTCGGTTTGGGGAGCAGTCCACACTCTTTTTAATTCACATCTTTTCAACACTTTTTTTTACTATTCCTTTCTACGAGTACCCAATGAAGACAACTGGCTACCGACTTTTAGTTGGGGCCTGAGGGTCCTTTTCTTTTCACTGAGCATGCTTATCTCACCTCTTTACTTACTAGTAACCTGTCTTTGGTGGTAGAAACTATACTACTTTCTGCTTTCCTTTTCCTTATTAGTTATGATGTCACTCTTCTGTTGATCGGTAGTTATGTAATGCACCTCTTAATTGGGTCATAGGATTTGCCTCTTGCTTAATGAAGGCAGCTGTTTTGCTTACTGACGGCAGGTCTTTTAGGGTTAGTGGTGACCGGGGGCCACCATTTTAGAGTCAGGCACCCGAATGCTCTGTTAAACCGGTGAAAGTAACCTTTTTATTCTTCCCGGATGCAGGCTAGGGATGAGAGGTGCAGTTTTGGTCTGACTCTAGCGTTGCAGGGGTTATAGATGTACCTCTTCGTTGATGAAGTTTCTAACAAGAAGAGCATAGCTTATCAATCCACAGGCTGGCCAAGCAATACAATAAGACATTGAGGTTTACTTCTCTTTAAAGCTCTGTATCTAAGGTGTGCAGTGTAATTACACCAACAACGACCATTTATTTAGCAAACAATAAAAACAAACATTTAATACCTCTTAATATTTGGTGATATTACCACCTTACTCAGAGGAACTAATTTTATCAACATTATAACAATAAAATATTGGGTTTAAATCTGTAAGGATTCAAACTTATCCCTTTGCAGGTTACGTGCAAATATTTACAGCAGATTCATAATCCTCAAAGTTATTTTAGCAAGATCGTTGCATATGATCTGCACTTTAATCAAGGAACTTTGCAAATAGCATGTTAACCCCCATAGGTTAAATGTCTGAGCTATTTCATGGTGAGCCAACCCTGTGAGCAGGAGATTGCATCCAGGTATCTGCTGCAATGAGTAGTAGTTGAGTTAGAGCTGGCTTTCACTGTCCTGGATACTCTTGGTTTGAGGTCAGGCTGAAGAGCAAAACTAAAGAAAAAGACTACAGGTAGGAAACAGCGTAATCTGTGACTGATTCCCCGTGTAAGTGTGTCACATTGAGTTACAGCCTTCTCAGGTTAGTTTCTGTAGTAAATTCGACCTGCAATGAACGCATTGCACATGGGCACATCTTTTGGGAAATGACAACGTATTGCACAGGCAAATCCAAAACCACAGGTGAGGGCTAGGAGGACACAGCTATTGACCTCCGTAAGCTATTGCAGCCACAAATGCATTGAGGTCACTGCAGCAACCAAGCAAGATCTTGGGCTCCAAACAGCAAGCAGACAGGGCACCAATGCAGACCAAACTATCTAAAACTGACTTAGCAAATGAAGTATTAAGTCTTTAGTCCAGGAAAGGAAAGATATGAACACAAAACGAAGAACTGTTCATTCTCTCTTAGTGTGGCAGCCAGGTCTCTCATTTATCCGAGCCTTTTACAAAGTCCCTAGCACACAACACTTTTATGACATAACAGTAGTACAGTAATACTTTTCAAATATACACTTTCCGCGCAAACAATAATGCGAGTCTTTGGTACACTCTCCGTGCAAACAATAATGTGAGTCTTTGGTCTGTAATTCTCTTCTTGATCCTTCTTTAATGTCAATAACTGTGACTGGTCAAAAAGCCCAATGCCAACACGTGTCTCGTCGCCTTCGTGTATTCTACATGCAACTTTTTCAAGGCTCAATCAGCTTTTATTAGTACTTATTATCGTTCAGTGATATTTCTGACCCACCCGACGTGGGTTAAATCTCCCTAGCGGCATTCAATGTTGTCGTTGTAATCCAAAATTCCTGTGGCCAACATCTATTTTCTCGATCCCATCAGCAACACGTGAGGGAGCAAACTTTTGAGTTGTCGGAAAAGAATAGGAAAACGGTGCTCTGGATAAATGTCTGTTTTTTTCCTAAAAATGTCATCAACAAACGGTTGCTGTACTAAAGTTACCATCTTCCCAGCTTTCAGGATCATATAGAGCTGAATCCAAAAACTTAATTTTGTAGCAAGGTTGTGGAATTATTCAAAGAGTTAGACCATTTTTCTTACTGTTTGTGCTCTCAATCTACTTCCAGTTCCTGGTGGAAACCATTCTGAAGACCACGGGTGATCCACAAAAGCTATAGATTTCTAAAACATAGACAAAATTCGTAATTCAGCAAGGGGTCATATGAGTAAATCCCTCAAAGTTTTCCCTTAGAAAATAGCTGTTTAAATAAAAATAGATTGAAAACGAGTCTGTAAAACCGGCCATTTGTCACAACACTTTCATCTGTAACTTTTTGTCACGATGGCCGATTTACAAAAGCAACATACCATTACGTCTGGTGGACCCTTTGGGTTACAGGAATATACAGGGTTTGTAGGTTCTCCAAGAACCCAAGGTACCCGGAGCTAACAACTGAGTTCCGAGTATAGACCAATTAATTTACTGAATTATGTAGTGAAAAATTGGTATCAAGGACCCCTATGTATTTCTGAAAGGGGCATGAGCAGTTTATGAGCAGTGATTATCTGTACATCACTGAATTTGTGGGTGACAGTCTAACGTATGGTTTAGAGGGTAATTTTCAAAATGTCTTATTTCTTATTAACAGGCTTGCATTTAAAAGGCACAAATGCAGCGAAAGTCAGTTGGTAATAACAAATGTTCTAACATTCTGTGCTCCCACAAGTCTTCCACATCTTCAATCATGTTGATGACGTAACGCAATGCAAATGTGTGCTTTTCCAGAGTACTCCATTTACCTCTACGAGACTGTTTAGCAACTTAGAGGCCCATTTTGCATTCTTGGTTTTGTCTAGACAAACTCCTATATGTGTAGGTGTGACCACTTTCTCCACACAATACAAAGGTGTACTTCTCCTGAATACGTTTTGTTCAATCAACCGGAACTGTCAGACTAACTGACGACAGGTGACTTTTGTCCTGATGAGACCCAAGACTAACTACAGGTCAAATCGTCAACATGCCTTCCTTAAGTTGCTTTCAAAACATAATATGGTTCACCAAGAGATACCATTCATGAACAGAGAGGATCTTGCTTATGTGTGTTTGATATAAAATTAAATACAACCTTGGAATCTGTTCACTGTCTTTTTCTATGTTGTTGTATACATATTAGTTCACTGTCTGAGGACTGCGTCTTATGTACTAATTTTGATATGTACTGTAATGTATATTGTCCTGATACTAAAAATTTGAAAATCATCATCATGCAAGAAACTGTGGGGCATATTATCAAGGGGGTTTATCTCCGCTTTTTTGGCTTTAAAAGCCAAGAAGGCGGAGATAAAATTATCTCCCTATTACCTAGTTGTCGCTAACACCAGTTAGCGACAGCGAGTAGGAGATAGCGACCATCTTAGGCCCCTCTTTGCATGTCAGTGATATTTATCACTAATGAGATGCAAAGTGGGCGTGCCAAGATGTAAGCGACAGGAAACAGTCGCTAACATCGCTATCTCCTATTACCAACTTTTGGAGATATTCGCGCTAAGCGCGAATATCTCCAAAAGCTAACACCTGCCCTGAGCAGTTCTTAGCCATGTTATCCAATGGAGGGTGGATAACATGGCTTAGAGTATTAGCTCGGTAATGCATGAATATCGCAAAAAAGTCCGCGATATTCATGCATTACCGAGCTAATACTCTTAGCCATGTTATCCACCCCCCATTGGATAACATGGCTAAGAACTGCTCAGGGCAGGTGTTAGCTTTTGGAGATATTCGCGCTTAGCATTCGCGATAAACCTTGGTAATACCAAGGTTTATCTGCGATAAAAATCGCCGCAGCTCAGCTGTAAATTTTTGTCTCTAACCAAGCAATAGTGATAATTATCTCTATTGCTGGTAATATGCCCCAGTGTCCTGTACCTGTTGTCAATAAACTTAATTATGATACAATATACCAATGACGTTTGCACACTTTCAAAGCAAGTAGAAGTGTTGGTGAATGAGTCCCATGAGACATTTATTTAACTTATTACACTTACTCTAGCTCAGGTTGGTTCTTCTGTAGTATACATAAGTTCCCTAAAAGGACTTCAAAATCTAGTCAAGACTTTATATTTTTACAACACAGGGTACTCTGTGGCAATGTGGCTTATGTTCCATCCATCATTATGTGCAGTGTGGTGACTACAAGGCACTTGTCAATCGGCAAAAGGAACACCTACCCCAGACTGATGGCAGTTAAAGGTGTTGAGCAGGCCATAAACAAGCCCATGATTTCCTCAAGTAAAGGAACAAGAATTCTTCGACTGCTGCCTAGTGAAGTAGTGACCCATGGAAGGTAGATATCTATGCACAGCCTTCGAAAGGTTTACTTTATAGCAGCTCCACCTCACTCAATTTCCCAATACTTCCCTTTTGCATAGTACACATAAAGCAAGTAGGAAAACACACGGCTAGCAGAGATGGGCAGTGGGGACAGTAAAGACGACTCTCCTGCCTCTTTCTTGCTTAGAACAGACTCTACAACAATGACATGGCCAGTTTTTAGCTGTTTCAGGAAAGCAATCATAAAAGTGTCAATCCTGCAGGCTTGCCATGTCTTCCAGAGCATATGAAGTGGGGGCTGTTGCTTCTGTTGTAGTCAGTAGGGGCCCGTGGTGGGAGTGCTGTCGGGCGCTGATGTGGGGAGGGGGAGAGCCAGGGTGGAGGGTAGTAAACTATGGATTACGGCCGATTACAGGTAAGTAAACATATAAATAAATAAAACTAATTTTGTTGCAAGCGCTGCATCACACGGGCCGCTACTGGTAGTAGTAATACTTTCAATGATGGTCAACTGAAAGTCAAGGAAAGATATGAGTATTCCTTTGGTGATGTGACAATAAATAACATACGCATTGTATGTTGACTTCTTGATCAGGTGGGTAAACAGCTTATTATACCAAGTGCAAGTTTTATGACTTGCCTTGCATGGCTGAAGAACCTGATCATTCTTATCCACTCTGCCCATCACTTTCACCATGAATTGTAGTGAGCACGCATACATCAGTCATATTGACTGCGAGCAGTTCATTGGAATGCAATGCATTGCTCTGGGATTTCTGGAGCTTCTTATAAACAAGCTCCTGCTGGAATCCTTTGCGGCCACAACAAACTGTACTGCATGCCGTAGTGCTAGCTTTGTACAGCTCAATGAATAGCCCTATTCCTGTATGGAAGTTGTCCATATAAATGTCACAACCATTGTGAAAGAGTGGCTGTAAAATCTCCCATATAATCTTTCCTGTGACTCCTAGTGTGGGAGGGGAATTTACAGGGTTTATAGTGTAGTGCTTCCCTGTATACTGTCTCAAGTTGTACACATAGCCAGTAGAGCTCTCCCACAGCATGTACAACTTGATGCCATAGCAAGCTCTTTTGCTCGCAATCTACTGCCTGAACAACAGCTGTCCTTTGTACAGGATCAAGGACTCATCAATCGCCATATTATTTTTAATCTCTGGAAACCCGGCAGACAATGTTCCAAGACATGCCGAATTTTGAACAACCTGTCATGGTCTGGATGGTACCGGGGCAATGCGCATAGTTGCCATTGAAATGCAGCATACGTTGCAATAACAAAAATCTATCTCTGCTTACGTACAGTGCGAAGATGTGGGTTACCCAAACCTTGCAAGTAGGCCAGTAGGGCTACAAGATTGGTTTGTGCAATAATCCCATTTTTAGTGCATGGTACACAAATATCTTCAACTCCACATATGAAGTGAACTAAACCCACTGATGTGCCCTAAAATGAGACCTTAGAGTGCCTCCATGCTACCTCAGAAATTGTTCGTCACAGTTGGACGAACCTGCTACAGTCACTCTAAAGCACAAACTGTGAATGAGAAGGGACAGCATCTTTGCCGTCATCATGTCTCTCAGAATCACTGGAAGATGAGTCATCAGATGGAACTCAGCCGACAGAAAAATCACTTCCAGATTCTGCTCCATTTTCCTCTACCTGAGATGCTGTCTCAGTATCCGCTGACTCTGCTGACCGGCTAAAACCATCCTTCTAAATCACTGTTCCTCGTAGATGGCAGAAACATTGTTCTAAATCAGTCGGTGGGTGTGTGCGTTTGAGATGTGTGTAACTGCACATAAACACAAAATTACTTATCTTATCTGTTTTCCTGAATCTGTAGGTTCTCTAAAGACACTAAAAAAATACAAAAAAGACACAGTATTAATATAGCTTGACACATACCCAATACCATAGCAAACTTTTGTCATGTCTAATGCTAAAGTTTGCCGTTGGGGGACCGACTGGGCCATTACAAGTAAAAAAGCAATTGCCTGAAACAAAAAATCTGCCTTTGTTGTCAAAAAGCTCACATTCACACAGTAGCCCCTGCAACTTTGTGTGCAGGCGTGCACCTTGCATAAACTCACAGAACTATCACCAGGGTCACTGGATTTATGTGGCGGAAGAGCACCAAATTATGCAACAGGATGTACTACATAATGCATGCAAGAAAAGCCACATTTTGTGACCTAATGCTGCACTTTTTTGACAGAAATACTTTTATGTGATTTGAGAATATAATATTGCAGAGGTAAAGAAATTAACTCAAAAGTACCTTTATGGCAACCAAATACATAAAATAGATAGGGGTGGGCGGAACTTACAGAAGGAGAAGTGTGGCTCACTGGTTAGAGGAGGCAGACCTGAAAGCAGAGGTCCGCCCGGGACCAGGGTTCAATTCCTGGCTCGGCGGTGTCTTGAGTCCTAAAATGTCCATGGACTCGACAATTCTCGCTTCGGTGCCTACTTGACTCACGGGTTCACACTCTGCGACTCTGGGCAATAGCTTGCTTAATCTCCACAATGGCCCTTCGCGGCGGGATGCCTGGCTTTCACCTTGCGGATACCCTGCCGGGGTTATCTCACAGGGTAATACCAGGACAGGTTCCCTAAGCAAGCGCTTAGAAACCGGTGGTGATTTGCGCTATATAAATTCATGTACATTTACATTTACAGAGTTTAGCTATGCGAAATGCCACAGAGTTGCTTGAAAACTCTGTGAGATTCCGTGGAGTGCCGTGAACAGGCCAAAATTGGCACTACGTGCTGCTCGTGCTATTTGTTAGCGGCAGGACCTTGTTCCACGCTTAAAAATCAATGTGAACAACACCACGCGTTGAGCCAAGGGGCACTGCACCTTGAGTTGGTTTTGCTGCCACTTAACTAAATTCTCTACTCGAGCGGAAGCTTTCTCACCGTGGATGGTTGTTACTGCCAAATGTAGCTGGGTGCCCTCCTAGCGCCCAAAATGCATTAGGGGAAGCCAATTTTCGCTCCTGCTTGCCAACTTACCATTGGTGAGCTGCATCTGATAAAAACTTTGCTACGCAAAAGTTGGCGGAATTTGGGTGGAACTCCATGTTACACACATGTAACACGGAGTAGCCAAAACTCCGCCGGCAGTGTGGAATTTATCCACCACCTCCAAAAAAGCAACTAGGAAAACACACATTTTCTAAAAAAAATTAGGGCCCACAGCAGGGCTGACTCCCAGACAATTACATTATTTTTCTTTTGTATTTGTTTTTTTCCCCCTGGAACGCGATCGCACCCCCAGAAGAAAAACTACTCACTATATATGTGTCCCCAGTGGCCCGTCACTACAAGAGCTGACACCTGAAATACGATCACTGCTGACCTAGTGGTTTTCCTGGCTGTGGATCGAGGTCACACCACGATCCACAGCCAGGAGAACATGTCAGGCCACAATATTTGGAAACGGGAGGCTGTCCCCTTTCCAACAATACCTCCCTGTAACCTGGGAAGTCATTGCTGCAACCCAACCTCAGCGGACAGCAGAGGATGAATTAACCTGTTGTATTCGCCGCCGCCAGTGGGAATCAGTGAGATCAGTGCAGAGATATCACTACAGCGTTCCCGTATCGCCCCAGCCCTTTTCAATACAAAAAGGAATCCTCTGGTGCTCGCAACAGAGGATCCCTTGGAACCCTCCTCAGTGTCGGCCAAAGTTCGAAAACTGCACTAGAGGAAGGAGTTCAGCTGTCAGCTATTGCCCAACGCCCGAACGCAAAGGGTTAACAAACAATCAATTCTCAGCAACAGAGGAACAGCAGTGTCCTAACTCCCCTGTTATCTTTTCCGTCACCAGTGGGAATCAGTGAGGTCAGCGCACCGACATCACAGAGGGGCGGGTGGAGGGGGTGGGGAGCTAACTTGCTCCTGGTTAGGGTGCTCCTCTATCTCTAAGACCATTCACCCGTGTGTGGGTGCCCTCTAAGACTTTTTCCAGGCTCTGGTCATCTCATTCTGCAGCCACATGACCAGGAACATTATCTATGTCCTTGGTCTCTAATACTCATCACACCCAAACTTCCTTTTCCCTCTAAATTCTTACTCACCATTTCTAAAAGCAAGAGACTAATTGGCTCAGTGCTATTTGCCGCCAGACAAGACTGCACCACCAAATGCTGAACACAGTCCAAATATGAATGTATTTCAACTCTCTGCACTAGCCAGGAAACTTGCAGAGCATTTAGGCCATTACTTTCTCCTTTCCACCATGGACAACTTAAGTGTCTCCTCTGACCACAATAAATGTTTTTCAAAATTGAAAGATCCATTGCCCTCTCAGATTGGATTTGGGATTGCATTTAATCAATATGTTTGCGCAAATCAAAGTTGACTGTGACTGCCAGAACAGTCCCCTCATTGGCCCACTTCAGTATTACTTGATACCCCAAGGTGAAGTAGTCAACGTTATAACTTGCAAACTGTTAAACAACCCAGTGTCTATCACTCTCACCTTCTTAAAACATCATATAAACTGGCTCCGAGCATTCATCATCTTAAAATTCAAACAAGTCCAAAATCTCTCCACCACCTCCTTGACTCAAACCATGTCACTGTCCGGCCTAACTTCATCCTCTGCTTGCAAAATCACCACAAACAAACTCATCGACTCCACATCTGGATTCGGGTCCGTAGCCCTCCTGGCATCCTTTCACTCGCAGGATTCCCGACCCGTCTCGCCCTAAGGGCAACAATATTACCTCACAGCTTCAGAAAAGGGTCCAGAAACTATGTCCTTGTACTGGAAGATCAAAAACTGCCCTACAGTCTATCACACTCAGCAGAGCAGATCCCACCCGTGCAATGTTCTCCCTCTTACCTGGTCTTACTAGCACCAGTACAGTGAAACTGACGTCTCTTCTGTTCCCTCATCTCCACCATCATGTGATGTTATCACCATCTGTATTTTTATGTATGTGACAAATTTTAACCTGTATATAGTATTTATGTTTTAAAAGCTAGCTCTACTAATCCATGCAAATGCAAATACACGTAAACCACCTAATAGTTATGATCATCTTTGCTTTTATATAGCGCTTCTAAAAGCATTTCTGTAGTTTCCAAGTGCTGTAGATAACTCTTCACTGTTCAACCACCATTAGTTAAATGGCACTCAAAACACTTAGGGGCAGATTTACAATAACTGGTGCATCCCTGCATATCAGCAGGGATGCGCCAGTTATTGTGCGCCACGCCTCCGCCACCATAGATGCGCCGCATTTACAATGCGGCGCACCATCGGGCAAAAACAGCACAGATGCGTGACGCATCTGTGCCAGAAAGGCGGCGCATTGCTGGAGTTGCGTTGCATGAGCGACGCAGCTCCAGCAATGCTCTGGGGGGCCCTATCTGTCCAATGCTGCATCAAGCCTTACGCCTGCTTCAAGCAGGCGCAGGGTTTTGACGCAGCATTGGCCTAAAAGTGACTGAGTGAAATGTTGTAGATTTCACTCAGCCACTTTTGGGAGGCGTTCCTGCGAAAGAACGCCTCCTTATGGCGCAGGGCTTTACAACGTGATACATCCCCCAGATGCGTCACGTTGTAAATACCCCGCACCATGGCGCATCTTTTGCGCCGCCGCTGCGTCACAAAAGTGACGCAACGGCGGCGTAAAAGAGGCGCAAGGGGCTTGTAAATTAAGCTCTGTGGTGCAATATCTCAGATTGGTGTTAATTTATATTGTTGCCATGGCTGAGTCTCACACTGACAAACAATGTTCAATCTTGCTTTTAATTGCATTTTAAAGTCCAAAACTGTGCTCAGCGCCTCGAGCCACCTCAAATATTTCATAGAGCGCGCGAAGAAGAGCCATTCAGCCGTACAATGACTGTTGGATGTGAGAAAGCCTGCCCGAACTAAAATACTCGCCTGATAATGAAGCGCTCTTTGTGAAAGATTTTGTTCGCAAGGGGAAAGGAACAGGTGGTTTTATGACGACTCCGGGATGTACAATGGACACGGATGGAGCGGGGACCACTCAATCAGAGGAATGTGACCCGTACCGAAGAGGTTCAGAGATTTGCATAAACCCCTTAAATTATCTCGGCGCATGAAGGATGTCTTTTCTGAACCGCTCACAATATCGGTGCGCAATCACAGAGCACCACATGCTTTAGAAATCTGATGGAGAGCGTTAACAATCTGTACATTTCATTTTAAACTTTTATTGATTTTTCATTGTTCTCTTCCTGTGTTCAACGGGCTAGGAGCCCCCCCCCCCCCCCCCCATGCTTCAATTGTTAGAATGTTTTTGAGTTTGCAAGAATGCTCACTTTGGTTGACAACGCCCAATGTTATTTTTGAAGGACGAATTTACTACAGGAAGGCAACAAGAAATCAAAGGCCCCTAAAACAATATTTAAGGTAAATATTTTTAAAGCTCTTTTCCTTTCCTCTAAATCTGTGTATAGGATTATTTGTATATCTGAATAGGTTGAGAAAGAATAAATAGATAATCTTGATTCTCATCATACGATGGGGACTATTTTAATTACGTATATATGTTACTGGTTTGGTAAGTGTAAACGACTCGGGGAAGGGGTCTGGTGCACTAAAGGATTTTTAGATGACAAACAGCCGGGAAATACAGACACACACAGGGGTTTGTGCCAGTGGCTCGCCACTCACTCGGCGCCAAAAGGATGAGGCGGCCCAGTTGTGCAGAAGACCAGAGGTAAGTTCAGAAAAGATTTATTTGAGATGGATACGAGCTGGTGGTGGCACACAGATGAACTCTTATAGCATTTAAAGTGCATTCCTCGCGCAGTGCTCTACATTCTGCGTGGAACCTTCACATGGCAATGCTAAGTTTCCACCACAAGCCCATGTCTCGAGCACCCACTATAATACCGCGATAGTACGCATTGATTTGTGACTGCAGAATCCCTATTTGCGATGTACAAAACTCATTTTATGAATCAGAAAAGTGTTTCCCACTCGGATAGAGGATTTTGTGACTCGTAGAGAATCTCAATTTGAGAGCAGCGTGAAAGGGGGGTTCCTTCCAAATTGCCGTTCCGTACCTACACATCAATTCCGGTCACAAACCCTGATTTCTCAAAGGAGCTGATTTGCAAAGGAGCATCGCATTGGCAGCCTCTGGTAGCGTCGGTCCTGTTCCAAGGAATTCCCCCTGAAACTTTCCCAAACGGGAACCATTTTTTTAAAGCAGTGCTGGCTCCTTTAAGGAACTCAAGCTGCTCGGGAAAAAAAAAACCAAAAAAAAAACAAGTTGCCCATTTGGAAATGCAAATAAAGGAATGGTTGTTAGATGTCTCTTGTAGCCTGCCATCCTTGTGTTTGAAACAAATCACAGAGAGGTCGCAAACTGTAATTTGCCTAAGAAATATTAATTAAGCAGGTCATTCTGCAATTGTCTGTGAATGCTGATTTTGCAAACCAACCTAATCGTACATAGATCAGATCACAAAATCAGATTAAATCTGCAAAAAAATCAGCATGCAATTAGCAAATAGAAATGTAGTACATCAGACCCAGGATTCTGTGAAATATTACCTCAGGCTCTTTATGAGTTCCCCAGATTTAGGAGTGGGTACATCAGAGGTCCATAATCTCAGAGTACCCACACATCATTCATTCTGGGGATTGCACATTATTTTCACAGGAATGGCAAACACCATGTGGATCCAGGAATACCGGGTTGGAATCCACGTTTTCCAACTTCCAATAACATCCACAAATCAGCACCCATGTACCCTCACCACCAGCCTGCAGCAGCTGCAATTAGAGAGCAAGTGTGGGCCGCGTGCAGCAGCGTCTTGCACTCGTCATGTCTCCACTCAAAGGTCTGGTTCAGGTGTCTCTGGTCCATAATCTGTGGGCCATTTTGTGTAAGCATCACATGTTGCCACTGGACATGACAATCTTTAGCAAAGTGTTATCAAACAGGGGGTAACACAATTATAGTCAAAGGACCCCGGTATCAAGTGTTATAGTCAACAGTTGGCCCTAGATGTAGATTCAACATGCAACACAGTTCCTATAATACTATGTTTCGAATTATTTCTTTTTGATCAACTTTGGATTAAATCGCTAAGGTTGTTGTAAAAACATGACATGATAGATATAATAGCCCAGAATGTCAATTGGTACATGAAAAACACCTGAAACAATGAAGTCTCAATCGAGTCCAGGGACTCTCTTATTTAATATACATTTTGAAAAATAGCAGATTCTAAAATTATTTACAAAAACAAGGGGTTCTAATATCAATGAAGTGCACAGAAAAGAGTGAAAGTAAGTGCTCGAGTGATTGATCAAGGGGATCAATGAAACAAAGTGAAAATGATTTATATACAAGAGTGAGCCTGCCCTGACTGTAATAGCTCGCAAAAAATTTAATTCTTTTTCACTGGCTCGTGGTTTTAAAGTCCTCCGTATTCCTTGATTTGCACTACTAGCAAGGGGATTAGGAGGGGGGGGGCGGGACAGGAAATTGCAGGTGCAGGCTCCAAAGGAGAATGTCGACGTTCCGACCCACAAGGAAACCGGGTAACTGAATTCCTCAGAAACGGGTCTTCTTCAGGACGGGGTGAGGAAGGAAGGGGCAGAGGGTAACTCAATGTGCACGTAGGTTAAAAAGACCCCAATGTCAGTGGGCACCCTTACGTGGTATGCCACCACCTGTGCGATGTTTATCCGCACCCAAATTTTTATTTTGCCGATTTAGCACCACGAGTTGTGTCAAAGTAGCGTTCCGACACTGATGTGGGTTATGTTGCTCAAGTAGATGCCAAGAACACGGAGGAATCAATCTTCTCCTGTGCGCACCGCCGATAACTTCGTTCTGTCTCTCAGTGAAACGCGGAAGCAACGCGCCCGACGTAGCTCACCAGTCATTAAGCTGTGCACTTCATTGATATTAGAACCCCTTGTTTTTGTAAATAATTTTATAATCTGCCATTTTTCAAAATGTATATTAAATAAGAGAGTCCCTGGACTCGATTGAGACTTCATTGTTTCAGGTGTTTTTCATGTACCAATTGACATTCTGGGCTATTATATCTCTCATGTCATGTTTTTACAACAACCTTAGCGATTTAATCCAACGTTGATCAAAAAGAAATAATTCGAAACATAGTATTATAGGAACTGTGTTGCATGTTGATTCTACGTCCTGGACCAATTGTTGACTTAAAATCATTAGCAAAGATCACAGTTTGTTTTTTATTTTATAAATGTAATCAAGAGACAACATAACACATGCATGAACAAATACAGATATAAATTCCCTATATAGACCATGCCCACACAGATCAACAAGTATAGGGGCACTCTTGCACACATAGCAACACAGATAAAGACACCCAGGAAAATAGGGCAACAGACATCCAAGTGCACATTCAGGCACACACACATATAGGCAACACACATATATGAAGATGTGGAGGAATGGATGAATGGATACATGGATTGATTTATATTTTAGAGTGCAATTATGGACAGACAGATAGAGTGGGGGGCCTAATAAATGAAGCATTGTAAATAGTCTTACATTTAAGGGCTGATTTAGAGTTTGCCGAAGAGGGTACGCTGTTGCAAAGGCAATAGAGAGCCCTCTCCACCAAAAGGAAGGGCCGCCTGCCTTATTTACAGACAAACAGACCTTGAGTATGTCAGCAACAGAGGCTACTTTGTCTCCGTCCTTGACATATTTCTCTGACGTATGGACAGACGGACAGAGGGAGCAAGGGCCAGCCGAGGTTTGTACACCTGCCCAATTTACAATCGGCGGTGAAATGGCCGGTTTTCTCTCTCTATTCTTAAGGGGCGGTGAAAACCGCACAATGATTCCATTCCAAGGGAAACATCTCCCATGACGTAAGGGGGATCAGTTTTTGTAGTTTCAAAACCAAAATTCCACTTTTGGATTTTGTTTTTGAAAATACAAAAACATTTAAAGCTTGACGGATGGCCCAGTGAAGTTGAATGAGATTTTGATGCCTTGATAGGCATTGCGGTAACAGCAGTCCCTGCAACTGTTAAGAGATGTCTGTTGGGCCAGCGAACTTCTCTAAATTTGGAGCACAGTTAATCCGTCAGGGCGACGGAGTAACATACTCTGTCACCCTGAGAAGGGCCTGATTTATAATTCGAAGTATGGTCATTATTCCATCAGAGTAAAGTACTGAGTGTTAATGCATGTGAATAAATGCGTTGCGAGTTGTGGTCCGTGTCATTGAAGTGAATGTGTTTAGATTGTAAGTCTAGCTGTATTAGTGGATGCGCTGTAAATGTTGTGCATGGTGTTTGACTTCGTATTAGGACTAGCATCCCACTGACTAGACTTCTAGGTCTGCACCTGGGCACTACCCACCTCCTCGCCTTGTGTCACTACCTCCACCTCTCCTCCCCGTCATTAACTCACTTCCCACCCGCCCTGCAGACCCAAATGGCGCCTAGGAAATCGCCAATAAATAAACATCCTGGAACGGAGCAGCCTTACAACACAATCATTCTCAGTGTGTACATTTTCACGACAAAGCAGAGGCGTTACCAGCGCCACCTCCTTTGTGAAATGTACAGAACGCCCACTTTAGCGCAAAAAGCTTTTAAACAATCCAATGTTGTCACGTCATGTAACTGGGTGAATTATAAGCACAATTTTGTTAATCACTGATAATAATTCAAAAGGAAACAATTCTTCTGTCATGTAGAAGAATGTTGTGGGTGTAGGTGGAGAGGTAAATTGTTTGTAGAAAGATATAATCTTGGGCCACCTTTCGTCCGCTTCTTAATGGATGAAAAGGCTGCACTGAGGTTGTGTAGAGGGCAGGCTGGGTGGAGTCCAAATATAGAAACTTTAACTCAAACCCAGCCACTGTGGTATTTATTCCCAGAGTTAAACAATGCACAAAGCAGTAACAGGCAAAGGGCCACCACTGACTCTGTGCAAAGTGCCAGGCATGACCCAGCCTTAGCAGATTGGTAAAAAGTGACGCTATAGATGGCTAACATTCCCACTAATATAAACACATATTTAACATTCATATAAGTGTGACTTTCCATTAAAGTTGCTAGTGCCAAGCAGTTCCTTTTAGGCCCCTCATTTCATATCTGCACTAAACGTGATGGGATTCCAAGCCAGGTGCAAATTGTGCCACCCATGAGTATTTGATGGAACTGCCTTCCTCAGCACGGAGCAGGCAAATGGGGGTCCGGTACTCAACACAAGTGGGGGTGCGATGGGGTAAAGCATAGTGGTGATGGCCCCATCACCACCAACTGTGGGTGCGCCACAGGGAGGGGTAGAGCCGACAGGGGCACAACTGGAGGGGAGGACCTCCTTCCCGCAGGTCCCCGCTGTGGTTGGGTGGGCACTGTCAGCCTCCCTGGTGGGCACACCCCCATAGTTGGAGGGTTGCGGGTCCATCGAAGTCAGCGTGACCAGCAGTTGCACGAGGATGCATGGGTGAGGGCATGCAAGTGTGGGCATAGACTGGGGTGGCACCAGTGACATTGCAGTGCAGTCTCCACACAAGGTGACCCCCTGATCTTTGGGTCCAAGCCGCTTGTTCTGGCCCCCCCCCACCCTCTCTTCAGCAATCGCATGACATGTGCCCACATAGACAAGAGAGAAGATTCATTAAGGGGAATTCATTAACATCTTGGACTTAATCAATTGGAGAATGGTCCCACACAGAAACAGGTCAAGGAAGGAGAGCCTAAGATGGGTGGAATGGTTCCTTCAGGAGGAACTGGGTGACAGGGTTCTCCATATATGCAGCAATGTTGATGGCAAAATCCCCAGAATTGGCACTACAATTACTTGGCAACTTGTCACTGAAACATGGGGTGGTCCCTGAGTTCCAGGGTTCGGCCTGGCTGCAATACAACATCAAGTTTAGGTAGATGATGGTGGTTAGGCCGGAGATAGCGTGACACCAGAGGGAGATCAATATTTGGCACGCTGAGTTCAATATGTCTCCATCATCGGCAAAATCTTTTCAGTCCTTTTGTTTTGACAAAAGCACAGGGAGTGTGGGGGGACAAAAAACTTGCCAGCTGGCAGTACAACAAAACAAATGCACTAAGGGGGCAGCATGTAGGTTTAAACACATTTGTTCCTTCTGCAGGATTCAAGGGCACCCAGAGATCAGGTGTTTTTAAAAAACATGGAAACAGAGAGAGCAAACAATCCCGAAAGGGCGGCAGCCCGACTGATGCTGGAAAACTCCCATCAACCATCTGCCTCCACGTGCTCACTCATCTCCTCAGCAATTAATAAAACGGTAAGGATGCACACAGCCTGGACTACGGGTTATAGGGATGGGTTCTGCATTCCTTCTTATGCCCATCCTACCTCAGTTCCACCCAAGAATCACTTGTTAGTCCTGCAACAGCATGAGGTGGTGCGAGAAAAGACTATGAAAGAGGTGCATGCGGCGAGGGTTGCAGGACCATTCAGCTCTCCTCCTTGCACGTCCCTGGTTTGCTCACCCCTGGGTCTATTTCCAAAGAAAGAGCCAGGCAAATTCCACTTGATACAAAACCTCTCCTATCCTACAGTGTCGACAGTGAATGATGGGTTGGACCAAAAGCTATGCACAGTGCAGTATACCACGTTTGTTAAGGCCATTGCAAAACTGTGGCGGCTAGGTAGGGGGGCCCTTGTGGCCAAATCGGACAAAGAGGCGGCCTTCTGTCTTCTGCCTATACAACTGGAGGATTCTTACTTGCTGGGTTTCACTTTTTCAGGGCAATATTGACTCAACTTATGCATGCCCATGGGGTGTTCCATTGCATGCTCTGTATTTGAGACATTCAGTACATTTCTGGAGTGAGCGATGAGGAATTTGGTGTTATCTGATGATGTAGTGCATTACTTGAATTACTTTTTAGGTCTCGCCTATCAATGCGCATGCGCATTGAGCTTGCGAGACTATAGGGGCTTAAACAGAGTCTAACTAGACTGGTGATTTGATGCTGTGCCCGTGCGCTTTTAGGTCAATGCGCAAGCGAATTGAGCTAAAATGCGCGTGCACAGCATCAAATCGGCAGCCATCTGTTCCCCAGCTTGGCGCCTCCGCTCCTGCTCTCTCCTGGCTGCTCCTCCCCTAATTATTCACGGCCGGCCGGCCATACTTTCACTTTCACGGCCGCCAGGCCGTGTCTCGCGTTTTATTGTAACTTTTTTTTTTTACTTGTTTTTTTTAC
This sequence comes from Lissotriton vulgaris, assembly GCF_964263255.1. Taxonomy (NCBI): domain Eukaryota; kingdom Metazoa; phylum Chordata; class Amphibia; order Caudata; family Salamandridae; genus Lissotriton; species Lissotriton vulgaris. The sequence goes on along the minus strand of NC_141690.1, from coordinate 202,336,725 downwards.
TGCTGCAGCCAATTTGATTTTAAAAATAATCGTTTTTAGCCTGAGGACACGAGACATAAAAGATACAAGTGTTTTCCTTAACCTTCATTAGACTGAAACTGCTTAGCAATGATTGACGTTTAGCGTGACGTCTAAGTAAAGATTCTTAGAGTGCAACGCACGACCTAGTGAAAGAAAGAGCTGGCGTTCTACCGGGCAACTTAATAGCAAGGTTATGTGTCTCGTTTGTGGGTCGCACATACTTTAACTGCACTATTCCAAGTATCAAAATGTAACTGCTTCTTAACCCCAACATACATAAAACCACTGCACTCAATCCCATTGAAACATCAATCGCCAGTCCTTCGTCTCACGCAATCTCTGATAATAGCAGCCTTGCTAATAATCACGCCTTGATTTAGAGACTAGCCAATCAAAAATGAATATGAAGATGATTGCCCCACCACACCTTGTAGAAGGTGTCAGTCCTCACGTAGAATCAACCATGCTTCCTACCCCCCTCCCACTGACTCCTCCCTTTACTCAGTTTTCTTTAGTTACGTCAGCTGTCGTAATCGTTTCAAGATGGAGGAGTACGCACGTGAGCCCTGGTAGGTGATACAGAATTGCTACTTTTCTTAGGGCATCAGAACATAGGGCGCAACACATGTGGTCGGTTAGTGTTGGAGTCGTGGCGTTCTTTCCCTGCAGCATAATGTCTTATGTGCACCTTATGCTTCCTCTCTGTGAGAACCAGTGCCTGTATAAACTCGTAATGAATGGACGAGACTGGGGTGACCTTCTCACTGCCCAATCAGTTTTTTACCATGGAGGGTGGCGCCGGAGATAGGGAATGCAGCCATAGCGACTAGTTTAGCTTAAACCAGGTTATCCTCATATTTACTCTGTAGCATAAATATGTTAATGTCAGAGTTGCACGATTGCATTTCTCTTGTGGTAGGCCAGGAAGCTGCACGACCAACGATGTGTATATATAGTCGTGGATATTTTTGGTATCCGTCACAGTGCTTCTAAACCACTAGGATTCGGGCAAATTTACAAAAGTTTCAGCTATTGCCATTATAAATTACAATCACTTTTATTTAAGTATTAATTATTTAAAAAAGTTAAAAGCCATTGTTATTTGTAATATCAATACATCTAAGTCACGAAAATACAAAACATGCTGCATTACAAATGCTATAGGTGTCACATTTGCGAAAATTATAACTATTGGCATTGTAAAAGACAAAGCTATTAATTTACCTATTTTAAAAAACAACACAAAAATAAAAAAAATGTCATTTATAAGACCAATAGCTCAAACTTTCCTAATGCGAGACCTATTGCATTTCCAATGCTTGTTGTTCATTGGTTCCCGGGTTACCTGGAATGTGGGTGGGCCCTGCAGGGCTTCCAGCAGCGGGGGCAGGCTTTGGGGGTCCCCCTAGCTGAGGACAAGACTGAAGATCCCATGTCATGCTTGTCTTTCCGGGGCATTGAAATAGACTTGGTGGCAGGGAAGTGTTTGTTGCCCCAGGAGACGGTGATGCCATTTAGGGATCCAGTTAGCACCTGTTTGTTGGGGTTCAAGGATGCCTGGTGACTTCTGTCTAGTTCCCCGTTCAGCGTTTTTTCTTAAAGTGCCAAGTGCATATGCGAATTTATGGACGCTCCCTAGGGCTCGCTTTAAAAGGGGGCTGCCAACAGGAAACAGGTGCTTGGTTTCTTTATTGGTCCCTTGCCGTGTGTTTCCTGTTCCTGTGGTTCTACCTTGTTCCCCTTCCTCCGAGCTCTGTTCCAGCGGTCTTTTCCAGTGCTGGGTTTTGATCCCCTTTTTTTCCCTGTTACCCTGTTTTCCTATTCCTCTGGGCATTACTGAACCCTTTGTGGGGACCTGTTTTTGTTCTTAGGTGACGTTCTGGGATTCGCAGCTGCGTTTCCTTTGAGTTCTGGCGTCCCGTTATAATCCCTTTTTTGTATCCAAACCATTTTGTTGTACGTTGTGTTTGGGTGGTTTCACGAAGGAGCTGAATAACGGCCGTTTTTTGGGCTGCCTTCGTGTTTTTTATCAGATTCCAGGTTTTTTTTTGGGTGTCTTTCGTATTCCCTTGATGCCTTTTTTCCCCTGTCCCTTTTTGCCTTATGACTTGTGAATTCCACCTCCTTTGACATTCTCGGTGTTTCCCGAGGGGGCGTGGTTGGTCTGAGGTTACGCAAGAAACAACCAATACGATTGCAGTGGAAGATTTCCTGTTTCGTATCAAGCCACTCCTGTTTGTTAACTGGGGTAAGCAGGGAGGTCGGTAGTTCGTGTGTGTACTTGGCACTGGTAATAGTAGTAGGGGTGTGTTTAATCTTGTCCCCTTTTTTCAATTTAGCGGTCTCGTCTGTGTCAAGCTGTCAGCTGCCAAGAAGTCAGAGGAGACGCGCTGTGTTCCCCAAGACCTTGGGTTCCCTTGTTTTGTTACCCACCTTCTCCCGGTGTTGTGTTCTCCACCATCCGTTTTGATTGCGGGTTTTGGGGGTCACGGTGAGGGTAGAGGATTGGGACGTTCTTCACTCCTGTGGTGTTGGGCCGGTCGGCATCGGAACACTGTTTAGCAGCCAGGAAGCTCACATTGCACCAGTTGCCTCTTTTAGTAGGGCAGTTGAACTTCACCTTGAAGGTTATTCCCATGAGAAGGGTCTTTTCAAAGAACATCGCTAGGGTAATGGCTGGCTTATTGGCAAAGCACCACCACACTAGATTGTCAGCAGAAGTGAGAGAGGATTTGGAAATGGGTTTTTAGATTATTTCAATGGAACCCTCTTATGGCAACAACAAGCAAGGAGGTAGCCCTCTTCACAGATGAGGTGGGAAGCATTGTTTTTTTGGGTGGTGTTGGGTCCCAAGTGGTGCATGCAGCATTGGCCGGCTGAGTGTGTAGCATCCGGGATCACACTCAATGTTAGCTTGCATATCTGGAGTGTCTCATTAGCCAATAACAGAATTATTTTCTGGTCAGGCAGTATGTTGGTGGTCATGGCGATCTATAATTCAGTGCGCAAAATGCCAGTTGGTGCTACAGCTGCTTATGACACCGATCCGCGTATGTCTCTCATATAATGTGCATTTTACTGCCAAGCATGCACCAGGGGTGGATAATACAATTACTAATACTTTGTCTCAGTCTAAGTTAGCAGAGTCCTGGGCGCAATGGCCTCAAGCACACAAAGTGAGGGCTGAGTTCCCAGAGAAGTTGTGGGGACTTGTGCCCCATTATCACAGAATTAATTGCAGCATCCCTGGCACCCAAGACCAAATGTATGTACAAAACAGCTTGGCTGGGGTATGACTTGTCCTTGAGGTGTGATGATGCAGCAGAGAGGTTTTCTTTAGAAGGGTTGCTGGGTGTTTTCGCTTGTCGGAAGAACAGGAGGAATTCATTGCCACTAGTTTGGAGACAGTTGCCTGCATTTCACAAGGTTAAAAGGGGCTGAAGATTCCACCAAGGATTTTAGGGTGCAGAAGGTCATGAGAGGATGGGAGCTCATTGTTCTGGCAGTGAGGGACGAAATACGACCCATTTGCATGGAGAGGTTAGTGAGAATATTGGGGGTGTTAGAGCAGGTTTGCCTGTCCTAGTATGAACTGAAGTTATTCAGCCTCGCCTATTTGCTGGCCTTTTATGGGGCGTTTCGCATTTTGGAATTGGGAGCTACCTCAAAATTATGACAAGGAGAGGGTTTAGAGGTGTCAGACTTGCTGATGGACAGAGGTGCCCTTCACCTGAGGGTCAGGAGGTCGAAAATATACCCAGTAGAGAAGGGGACATGGGTGAAGCTACAAGCTGCCCCTGCCACCTTGTATTGCCCAGGTAGCTTTGGTTAGGGATTTCCTCCTAGGTCGACCAAGTCTTAGATCAACCAGGCTGTTAGTGCACATGGAATGGACACCAATGACTCAATATCGGTTCACTTGGGTGTGTAGGCACTCGTTGGCTCTCCTGGGCAAGGACTCTGCCCAGTTTAGTTCTCATTCCTTCCGAATCGATGCTGGCACCACAGTGGCAGGAATGGGTTTTCCAGCAGATGCAATCAAAAGGGTTGATTGATGGCGTTCATCATGTTTTAAGCGATACATGCAACCAAATCGGATTTAGATAGAAGAATGGTGACAAAGGGCTCACTAGCCATCCATAACAACAAATATCTCTTTTTTCAGTTGATGAGCATGGGCCAGTGCACGTACGTTGGTGCGGGCATTCCTTTATTAGCAGAGCGGAACAACAGTTTTGCGGTTCCTGCCTTGAGAAGGTGGTTTATGCGGGGTTTATGCACCACTAGGTGGGTATCGGGGGCTTAGATTGTAGGATCTTTCTGGACATCTTAGGCGGGCGGTGCAGAGGGACGATGTGCCAACGCCAGTCATTTTGGTCATTTACGCAGAGAATTATATGATTCTGCTGAGTAGGCAAGGAGGAACAGAGGCCTTGTTTCGCGGCCATGTCTAGGATAAGGAAGTACCTACCCACAACCTCAATACTGTGGTCAGAGGTGATTCTGCGGGCAGTTTGTGTCAGAGGGGGGGCACCAGTGAGAGCCATAAATGAGTCGGTGAAAAAGCTGAGCCATTCGGTCCAAAAGATCTTGTCAAGTTCCACCATGGGCACAATTCGGCCCAATTTGCTCCAGCTACAGAAGGGGGAGCTGTTTCACCAGGATGGGGGGCATATCTCTGTCACGGTGCAAGAACCTTTTATCCAGACTATCTTGAGGACAATCGCGTAAAGCAGTCAGTGGCAAGCGGGGGCCGACTGAGTGCGCCAGTAAGCTTATCCTCCTGTGGCAAAGCACTGGCAGATAAGAATAATGGGGATGCACAAGAATGGAGATTTGGAGACTGGACCAACCCCAGGAAGGAGTAGGATTGATGTGTACACCGGGCAGGCGGGGTATGGTCTAACCTGCTGGTGGTCCTGGACTCTCCTGCGACGTATGGACTGACCAGAGTTTTGTGGAGGCTACATGTGTTTAGGTACTCCAGGGGGTGGCATGGCGTGCTATGCAGTTCTCTGAATTTCAAGTACTGCAGATAGTAAATGAGGGCAGTGAAAGGAACTACTTGGCACTAACAACCTTCCAGAAAGTCGAACTTATATGAATGTTAAGTAGTGCAATCATCTTCCTGGCGAGGCCATTAAAGGGTGCAACATGGTTCTGCAAGGGTGTTCTGGATGGAACCTGGAGAGGGCTGTGGCGTGTTGGGGCCTTCTGGCACAATGTACACAGTGGATGTTATGCAAGGGGGCTGGATGTGGTCAAGTTTAATGATGTGCTTATCTTCCTTATTGCCTTTTTACCTGTTGATGCCGTGGAATGTGTGTTTTTGAAATGTATATGAACACTACTCTTTCTCGTCTCGGTTTGGTTTGAATAACCTTGTGAGATGTAAATAAAGGCTACGCCTTGGACAATCGTGACATGATTCTAATCTTTCTTGAACAGTAAAGCACGGCAAGGGGAGGGGATGTTCTGGGAGGGGCAAGTGGCACATTGTGTGCCTACCGTACATATTTAACATTCACATAAGTGTGACTTTCTGGGAAGGTTGTTAGTGCCAAGTAGTTCCTTCCACGGCCCTCATTTCCTATCTGCACTAAACGTGATCAGATTCCAAGCCAGGTGCAAATTGTGCCACCAAGGAGTATTTGATGGGACGGTTTGGCACAAATCTTGAACGCATATTGTCTTTATTTTGGATTTCCACGCCTCAGAACATATGAAAGTATGGCCAGATAGTGCATTGTCCCCTATTCTGAAAGGTGCAGTAAAATCATGCACCCACTAATTACAGCACCCTGTAATAAAGTGTTTGCAATTTTTGCAATAAATTAGCACCGAAGATAGTAAGGGCCAGACATATGACAATTCCTATTTGCGAGACACAAATTGCGACATTTTGCGACTTGAAATTTGGGACTCGCAAAATGGAATGTACAACAGTGTCTGAGAAACTGCTTGTGATTCTCAAATGGGTCGCATGGGACCTGCCTCATTAATATTTATGAGGCAGGTCGCAATTTGCGACCTATTGGGAATGGCCTGCAAACACAAGGATGGTGGCTCGCTGGGAACAGCAGACCCCCATGTCTGTGTTAGATTTTTCAATAAAGCAACTTTTTATTTTTTTACAAATGCAGCCTATTTTGAGGTCTTGCAAAGTCTGAACTTGGCAAGGTGGTGCAATGGCAATTTTTTTATCTTTTTATTGGAAAGCATATATCATAAAAATAAATAGAAAATACCAAATCATACATGTACCTAAATGTGGTCGCTGTGTGCTTAAAATATTGTTTTTTTTAATCAAAAACAAATTTTGCTGATGTGGAGGTTTTAGTAGCAATGCTTTTAAATAATATGCCTTTCAGTTGTGCAATGCATGTTATCATTATTATCATTAATAAAGAAAACAAGAAGAAATCAGTACCTAACCAAGCACTCAAATTACAGGCAGCTACAATTTTACAATGTAACTTAAACACTTGGGGGTAGAGTTACAAGACCCGTATGCCACATTTTGCGCCGGCGTTGCACCACTTTTGTGACGCTGCAGCGGCGCAAAGCCATCGCCATGCTGCGGGGTATTTACAACGTGACGCATTTGGACGATGCATCATGTTGTAAAGCCCTGCACCACATGTGGACGAACCGGTGCAATGGGGGGGGGGGGTTCCGGCACAGGAACGCCTCCTAAAAGTGGCTGGGTGAAATCTACAAGATTTCACTCAGTCACTTTTAAGGCCATGCTGCATCAAAACCTTGTGCCTGCTTGAAGCAGGCGTAAGGATTGATGCCGCATGTTAGGCATAGGGGCACCCAGAGCCTTGCTGGACCTGTGTTGCGCTTGCGACGCGACTCCAGTAATGCGTCAACTTTACGGCAGCAGATGCGTCAAGCATCTGTCTACTCTTGCCCCATGGTGCGCTGCATTGCAAATGCGGCGCATCCATGGTGGTGCAAGAGGTGTCTGCTGTGAGGCACAATAAATGGTGCATCGCTGCTGATATGCAGGGATGCACCAGTTATTGTAAATCTGCCCCTTTATATCATACACTTTAAAAAGTAAGGACAGAAAATAAATCATCATCTAGCTGGGTACCTGAAGTTCAGGCAACATGCAAAGAGCCTAATTTACAAAGTTAAACGTACACTTCTGTATATGTTTACTTTTTTGTGATATTCACAAACTATGACTTTATAGTCAGTTTCCAGACAGAAAAGGACAGGTCTATCTTTTTATGTGCAGAGTTCTCAGCCCTACTACGGAGTCTCCGCAGTTGTAAACTTACTATGAACTGGTTGTTCGTGTATACCAAAAAAATGTAAACTTACACAAAAGTATACGTATACCTTTGAGAAGCAGACCCATAGTATTTAAAGTTACTATAAAGTAATAAGTAAAATAAAGTACACTTTGAACCAGATTTGTCACTGAAGATAAAGGAACTATGTTATGGGGATGTGACCACAGTGCACAGGATTTGTGAAGTCACTCAAAGAAAAGGTAACAATGGGTAAAGTGGGCTGGAATACTACTCTATACCTGGGGGTCTGCGAGACCTACTCAGAGGGTCCACAACTGTGCTACAAAATAATTGATGTCAAAATAAAAACATGAAAATGATTAAAGTTTATAAAAAATAAAGAAGCCGAGGGCGTGGCCAGCCAAGATGGCCGAGCGGACCTAAACCACTGAGGCTCCACAGCATTCATATGGATAAAGTCAGCTAAAGTAATCAATGAAGGCAAATTTTGACACAGGAGAGGTCTGGAGGTAACGGAAGCACCAAGAATTCACCGGAGGCCTGCCGACAGAAAACAGGAATCGTTGAGGCTACAGAGCTAGGCAGCAGCCCAGGGGGTGGGGGGGCAACGGGAAGCCCTCGAGGAAGGAAGCGAACAGCAGAAAGGAGCTGATTCGGTCGGAGATCCGACCCCGGCAGCGGGAGATGACAGGAAGTTGGAGGTGCCAAAATTAAGCTGGCCCCGGGAGCAAAGGTGAGAGCTCCACTCTTGCCGCAGAGGTGTAACAAACTGGGATCGCCACTGATGCCGCAAGCACTGCCACCCCTGTGTGGGAGCTATGACTGATTGACGGTAGGAGCATCAAGGGGTCAAGTAAGAGAATCCCTCCCAGTCCCGGGTAGGCCACCGGTGGAGCATGTGGAGGATGAAGCCTGACTTTAGGATGGTGGCCTCATGAGCTGCTGATAGCCTCGAAGCACTACAGGCACCGGTGGTGCAGGCGGAGTTTGAGAGTCTGCCCGAAGGGCAAGTGGTGGCTTGGAAGGAAGCGCACACCGAGCAATGAAGGTGCTGGGGGCCCCGCAGGGGAGATCCTCGAGTTTCTAGGTGCCTGACCTTAACATGGCAGCCACCCAGGGAGATTAGTTCTGTATCAGGCACCCAAAAAAGCACCCACAGCCACCGGTGACCGGGTCGGAACTGTCAGCACTCACAGAGGCTCTGTATAAAGTTGACCCTATAAGACGGCCTTAGAGGGGCCCACCAAGTCTTTTCACTGGCAGAGGGCAGGAAACCTAGAGTGACCCTGCCGTCGTCTTGGTGCAAAAAGATCCACCTCTATGTGTGGAATAACAACGGAGGACATGAGGACGCAGGGACGAGGGGCCCCATCGGGAGCACTAAAGAAGATGGACGGGGAAAATAAAGCCCACAGTCACACGCATAGGCCCGAGACCCGATGAAATGCATTGACTGACTGAGAGATGCAGGCACTGGACGAACTGCTCACACGAGGGGAATATAGCACAAAACGAAGCATCACTCAGCTCTGGAGGGGGCGATCAGTGGACATTACGGACCTGATGCCACACAAAAAGACGCATACAAACAGATTCTCCAGCTACTTTACCCCTACGGAGACGAGAGGGACTCCAACAGAAGGCAGACAGTAGGGAGAGATGCCGCTCACCAAAGAGGACCTGCTAGACTCCTTGAGAGACTTCAAGAAAGAGCTCAGGGTAGAAATTAAGGTGGACCTAGAGGGTTCAATGGAGGCACTACGTTCTGACATTCAAGTGGCTCGCGTCGTACTTGAGTGGCCGGACTTATCAGGTCTGCGAAGGAAATCTTAGATCTTTGCCTACCCCCCTCCAGTGTGGAGTACCGCAGGGCTCTTCATTGAGCCCTACGCTTTTTAACATCTACATGGCCCCACTGGAGGCGGTGGTTTCACCCTTCGGGGTGAAAATCGCAACCTACGCAGACGACACTCAATTGATCGTCTCGCTGTCCCTCTCGGAAAGCCATGGGGAAAAGTTTGCATCATGTTTAATTAACATCATGTCATGGATGTCGGACTCCCGGCTTAAACTAAACGGGACAAAAACGGAGCTGATGCTTCTTGGTAATCTGTGTACTACACTTCCCAAATCCATGTGGCCGGCCAGTCTAGGTGCCCCCCCAGTTCCCAAAGAAGCAATAAAAAGTCTAGGGGTCTGGCTAGAACCTGAACTGTCAATGACCACTCAAGCTAAACGAGTGGCAGGGACTTGCTATGGACTGCTCAGGTCAGTACGGAAGATCCTCCCGTTACTCCCTGAAAATTCCAGGAAACTACTGGTGCAAGGATTAGTCATGTCAAGGCTGGATTATAGCAATGCCTTATTCCTTGCCTCACCAGAATCCACTCTGAATGTGCTCCAAAGAGCTCAGAATGCGGCTGCACGATTGCTCATTGGTACTGCCAAAAGATCATTAGCTAAGCCTGCTCTTAAGGCCCTGCATTGGCTTCCAATTCGAGCCCGCATTAAATTCAAATCCCTCTGCATCGTGTTTAAAGCTTTGCAAGGATCAGGCCCTCCAATCCTTAGAGACCTGGTGCGCCCTTATAAACCTACGCGAGCCCTTCGCTCGGATGATGGCAATTTTGTGGTGATACCCAGAGCCAAAAAGGTGAGGTCCGGCGGTCGCCGGTTCTCTATTAATGCTGGCCAACTATGGAATGCTCTACCGACGGCCCTGCGGAAAGAATCCAATCTAGTGAGATTCCGCAAAGCATTGAAAACTTATCTTTTCCCCCTTTAGGCTTCCTCTTCAGTTGTATTTGGGTGCTGGTCCTGTGTTTTTAGCGCTGGGACGCTCGAGGGCAACCATGCGCTTTATAAATCTCTTTTCATTTCATTTCATTTCATTTCATTTCAAGTCAAGCTAATGACACTACAACAAGATGTCGACTCCATGGGCAGTCGCACTCTACAACTAGAATCTAAGGTCCAGGAACTAGAGCATAAAATGGCGGCGATGGAAAAAGCTACAAAAGGGTGGAGCAGTTACAAGTCAATATCCTCAAATGTGAAGGTGTCAAGAACAGGGTCATGGGATATAATGTTTGTCTGTGGAACTTATAAGAAGGAGCGGAAGGGGCAGACCTGGAAGCATTTGTCTGGGGTATGTTCAGAGAGGGGATCAGCCCTGGAGGCATGAAGATAAATATTGACAGACACATAGGGCTTCATTCATGAGAAATTACGCATCGCTGCGTGAAAGCAGCAATGCGTCACTTAGTGCGCACTCCTTGCGATATACCTGATGCGTCATATTTAATGTATGACGCATCATGTCGCAAGGAGTTAGAGATACGTCAGTATTTCTGATGTATCTGTAAGCGCCAAAGTGACGCATTGCTGGAGTGTGTCACAAAAGTGACGCAACTCCAGCAATGCGTCCTTTCACATGGGGCAAGCCCCATGTGAAAGGGCCTGCATCAGTCTTACGCCTGCTGTGAGGCAGGCGCAAGATTTTGACGCAACAGCGTCCTAGAAGTGATGCAGTGAAATCTCATAGATTTCACTGCATCACTTCTACGGGGCTTTTTGAGGGGGATCTGCTTAGATGCGTCACTTTGTAAATAGTGCGCAACAGGAGGCATGTATTACGCCGCCGATGCGTCACAAAAAGTGACGCATCGGAAGCGCAAAACTGACGCAAGGCCTCATAAATGAGGCCCATAGAGTGGGTCCACCACCATCTGAGAGACAGAAGTGACCACGAGATGTCCTGGCAAAATTACACTCCTATAAGATGAGGGAGGCAATCCTTCAGGTGGCATGTACGAAGGATGAGGTATCTTTCCAGGGCTTCAAGTGTGATTTGTATCAAGATGTGTCACCTGTTACACTTGTGCACCGACAACAACTTTGTCCAATCATGGATAAGCTACAACAGGATCACATAAAATACCGGTGGACCTACACCTTTGGAATTGCCTTCTCTGTACACAACAAGCACCACCACTGTACCTACTATGATGAAGCGGCAGAGCTACTGGTCCTAGCACTCCCTGAAGATCCGGGAAACGGAGCTATGGAAGGCGATACAAGGGGAAAGTTGGCAGAGACAAATGGAGAAGGACACTGGCAGCATCAGAAAAGAACAAAACCACAGAAAAGGATATGACCTCGCAAGGGGGAGAAGGAACAAATGGAGAGACAGACTTGAATGATCCCTGAACCTTTGGCCAAGTTCTACAGATAAGGGGCTGAGCCAGCCGACAGGACCTCTCACGAGGTTGGAAATGCCCAAGAGTGGTGAGAGACTGGATAACTACTGTGGGTTATGACAATTTGGGGGAAGAGATGAGAATCCCCTTTGAGGTTGGAGGGCGGTTAGGGGTGGAGAAGGAAATCAAACCGATGTGATGACAAACGGGGTGAGGGCTGAGATGGCTTCTTGAGGTGGGAGAGCAGGTGGGGGGCATACAGTACTCGAGGCCTTTTGTGAGACCACTCAGGAGCAAATGACTTGATTGCAACACTCCATAAGCAGTTATGGACGAATACGTCCACGGTAGGTACACAACACATATACTTTACTAATGTATTCTACGGGCAGTTGGTTTAGGTTGACCCCAAATGTTCTGATTTAGGATTCTTTTGTTATTTTGGTTGGGAGTGCATGGGGGGCATGTGTGAGGGAGACAGTGGGCAGGAAGAGGTGATCTTTGGTGAGGGAGAGGCGGGGGGAGCCCCAACTAAGGGCTGAATCCATAAAAGGTAGGCAGGCTCAAAAACGCGTACCATAAACACAAATGGTGCTTACCTCACTCACGTGGAACCTAGAGGGACTTAACTCCACTGGCAAATGCCAGAAATTATGGAAATATTTCCCCGACCAGAGGCATGATGTTGTTGCGCTGCAGGAAACACACATAAAAAGGGCAGAGGAACACCAGTAGAAACACAGGGCATGTCCAATTATTTATTGCTCCTCTGCCACAACTAAGCAAAATGGGGTAGCATTGCTGTTTCATGGTTCCTTAAGATTCCAGCCGGAAAGAAGCAAAATAGATAAGAAGGGCAGGATAGTCATGATCAAGAGGAAACTGCTGGGCCTCCACTGCACCTTCGCCTTCATCTATGCGACCAACTCTAATCAAACTATGTTAATTACCAAGGTCTGATCATGGTTGGGTTCACAGAGGGGGACATTTTCTTACTAGGGGATTTCAATCGAACATGGGATGCTGGCATGGATAGCACACAACCCCAAAGGGGAATTTCTGGCACTTTCAATTAAGCCTTGAAAAAAGATTTTTCCACGTTGGGGCTAATAGACACATGGCGCATGATGCACCAAATGGGTTCGGACTATACTTTCTTTTCTCATACACACAGGTCTTATTCTATGATCAACTACATCTTTGCAAGTAAGACCTTAATCTCAGCACTGCTGACCACTTCAATACATCCTATCACTATATCTTCTTTTTAATCTTTATATCTATCCCCTCATTGTTTCTCTACTCAACATGGAGGTCTCTGTGTATAATTACACAGACGACCTCCAGCTTGTTTTTGGCCTCGCCCCAGCCCCTGATTCTCTTCTCAAATTCCAATCTGTCCTTATTTTTATTTCTGAGTGAATGAATCAAAACTCCCTTAAGCTTAACCCGGACAAAATAGAGCTGGTCCTGACTGGTGGTGCCAACAGTCCCTGGACGTCTGCCTTTTGGCCTCCCACCTTCGGCCCCCCTCCAGCTCCTTCAGGGACAGTTAGAACTCTGGGCATCAAAATCAGTCAGGACCTCTCCATGCGTCCCCAGGTTAGCTCTGTTGTTTCATCCTGCTTTCTTTCCCTCAGGATCATTCGCAAGATCTCCCGTTTCTTCTCTACTGACGCCCTCAAAATAATTGTCTTGGCCATGATTCTCTCACGGTTGGACTATGGGAATTGCCTTTACGTGGGCATCCCTGCCTACGAGCTCCGGCGCCTTCAGACCATCCAGAACCAGGCCGCCCACCTTATCCATCGGCTTCCCAAGTCGAAAGAATCCAATCTAGTGAGATTCCGCAAAGCATTGAAAACGTATCTTTTCCCCCTTTAGGCTTCCTCTTCAGTTGTATTTGGGTGCTGGTCCTGTGTTTTTAGCGCTGGGACGCTCGAGGGCAACCATGCGCTTTATAAATCTCTTTTCATTTCATTTCATTTCATTTCATTTCAAGTCAAGCTAATGACACTACAACAAGATGTCGACTCCATGGGCAGTCGCACTCTACAACTAGAATCTAAGGTCCAGGAACTAGAGCATAAAATGGCGGCGATGGAAAAAGCTACAAAAGGGTGGAGCAGTTACAAGTCAATATCCTCAAATGTGAAGGTGTCAAGAACAGGGTCATGGGATATAATGTTTGTCTGTGGAACTTATAAGAAGGAGCGGAAGGGGCAGACCTGGAAGCATTTGTCTGGGGTATGTTCAGAGAGGGGATCAGCCCTGGAGGCATGAAGATAAATATTGACAGACACATAGGGCTTCATTCATGAGAAATTACGCATCGCTGCGTGAAAGCAGCAATGCGTCACTTAGTGCGCACTCCTTGCGATATACCTGATGCGTCATATTTAATGTATGACGCATCATGTCGCAAGGAGTTAGAGATACGTCAGTATTTCTGATGTATCTGTAAGCGCCAAAGTGACGCATTGCTGGAGTGTGTCACAAAAGTGACGCAACTCCAGCAATGCGTCCTTTCACATGGGGCAAGCCCCATGTGAAAGGGCCTGCATCAGTCTTACGCCTGCTGTGAGGCAGGCGCAAGATTTTGACGCAACAGCGTCCTAGAAGTGATGCAGTGAAATCTCATAGATTTCACTGCATCACTTCTACGGGGCTTTTTGAGGGGGATCTGCTTAGATGCGTCACTTTGTAAATAGTGCGCAACAGGAGGCATGTATTACGCCGCCGATGCGTCACAAAAAGTGACGCATCGGAAGCGCAAAACTGACGCAAGGCCTCATAAATGAGGCCCATAGAGTGGGTCCACCACCATCTGAGAGACAGAAGTGACCACGAGATGTCCTGGCAAAATTACACTCCTATAAGATGAGGGAGGCAATCCTTCAGGTGGCATGTACGAAGGATGAGGTATCTTTCCAGGGCTTCAAGTGTGATTTGTATCAAGATGTGTCACCTGTTACACTTGTGCACCGACAACAACTTTGTCCAATCACGGATAAGCTACAACAGGATCACATAAAATACCGGTGGACCTACACCTTTGGAATTGCCTTCTCTGTACACAACAAGCACCACCACTGTACCTACTATGATGAAGCGGCAGAGCTACTGGTCCTAGCACTCCCTGAAGATCCGGGAAACGGAGCTATGGAAGGCGATACAAGGGGAAAGTTGGCAGAGACAAATGGAGAAGGACACTGGCAGCATCAGAAAAGAACAAAACCACAGAAAAGGATATGACCTCGCAAGGGGGAGAAGGAACAAATGGAGAGACAGACTTGAATGATCCCTGAACCTTTGGCCAAGTTCTACAGATAAGGGGCTGAGCCAGCCGACAGGACCTCTCACGAGGTTGGAAATGCCCAAGAGTGGTGAGAGACTGGATAACTACTGTGGGTTATGACAATTTGGGGGAAGAGATGAGAATCCCCTTTGAGGTTGGAGGGCGGTTAGGGGTGGAGAAGGAAATCAAACCGATGTGATGACAAACGGGGTGAGGGCTGAGATGGCTTCTTGAGGTGGGAGAGCAGGTGGGGGGCATACAGTACTCGAGACCTTTTGTGAGACCACTCAGGAGCAAATGACTTGATTGCAACACTCCATAAGCAGTTATGGACGAATACGTCCACGGTAGGTACACAACACATATACTTTACTAATGTATTCTACGGGCAGTTGGTTTAGGTTGACCCCAAATGTTCTGATTTAGGATTCTTTTGTTATTTTGGTTGGGAGTGCATGGGGGGCATGTGTGAGGGAGACAGTGGGCAGGAAGAGGTGATCTTTGGCGAGGGAGAGGCGGGGGGAGCCCCAACTAAGGGCTGAATCCATAGAAGGTAGGCAGGCTCAAAAACGCGTACCATAAACACAAATGGTGCTTACCTCACTCACGTGGAACCTAGAGGGACTTAACTCCACTGGCAAATGCCAGAAATTATGGAAATATTTCCCCGACCAGAGGCATGATGTTGTTGCGCTGCAGGAAACACACATAAAAAGGGCAGAGGAACACCAGTAGAAACACAGGGCATGTCCAATTATTTATTGCTCCTCTGCCACAACTAAGCAAAATGGGGTAGCATTGCTGTTTCATGGTTCCTTAAGATTCCAGCCGGAAAGAAGCAAAATAGATAAGAAGGGCAGGATAGTCATGATCAAGAGGAAACTGCTGGGCCTCCACTGCACCTTCGCCTTCATCTATGCGACCAACTCTAATCAAACTATGTTAATTACCAAGGTCTGATCATGGTTGGGTTCACAGAGGGGGACATTTTCTTACTAGGGGATTTCAATCGAACATGGGATGCTGGCATGGATAGCACACAACCCCAAAGGGGAATTTCTGGCACTTTCAATTAAGCCTTGAAAAAAGATTTTTCCACGTTGGGGCTAATAGACACATGGCGCATGATGCACCAAATGGGTTCGGACTATACTTTCTTTTCTCATACACACAGGTCTTATTCTATGATCAACTACATCTTTGCAAGTAAGACCTTAATCTCAGCACTGCTGACCACTTCAATACATCCTATCACTATATCTTCTTTTTAATCTTTATATCTATCCCCTCATTGTTTCTCTACTCAACATGGAGGTCTCTGTGTATAATTACGCAGACGACCTCCAGCTTGTTTTTGGCCTCGCCCCAGCCCCTGATTCTCTTCTCAAATTCCAATCTGTCCTTATTTTTATTTCTGAGTGAATGAATCAAAACTCCCTTAAGCTTAACCCGGACAAAATAGAGCTGGTCCTGACTGGTGGTGCCAACAGTCCCTGGACGTCTGCCTTTTGGCCTCCCACCTTCGGCCCCCCTCCAGCTCCTTCAGGGACAGTTAGAACTCTGGGCATCAAAATCAGTCAGGACCTCTCCATGCGTCCCCAGGTTAGCTCTGTTGTTTCATCCTGCTTTCTTTCCCTCAGGATCATTCGCAAGATCTCCCGTTTCTTCTCTACTGACGCCCTCAAAATAATTGTCTTGGCCATGATTCTCTCACGGTTGGACTATGGGAATTGCCTTTACGTGGGCATCCCTGCCTACGAGCTCCGGCGCCTTCAGACCATCCAGAACCAGGCCGCCCACCTTATCCATCGGCTTCCCAAGTCCCACCATACCACCCCTCTCTTCAAATCCTTTCACTGGCTTCCCATCCTACAGAGATCTCTCTTCAAGATGGGATGCCTAGTATTCAAGGCCTGGGACCGCACTGCCCCCGCCTTCATCAACTCCTTGATCACCCACTTTCATCCTCGCCGTAACCTTCGCTCCTCCAGCCAGGCCCTCCTCAGCATTCCCCGCTTCCGCAAATCTAGAATCGGCGGCACTAGATTTTCCACAATCGCGTAAAGCAGTCAGTGGCAAGGGGCGCCGGCTGAGCGCGCCAGTAAGCTTTTCACCCTGAGGCGAGGCCCTGGGAGATCAGAATAATGGGGATGCCCAAGAATGGAGATTTGGAGACTGGACCAACACCAGGAAGGAGTAGGATTGATGTGTACACCGGGCAGGCGGGGTATGGTCTAACCTGCTGGTGGTCCTGGACTCTCCTGCCCTAACCTGCGACGTACGGACTGACTAGAGTTTTGTGGAGGCTACCTGGGTTTAGATACTCCAGGAGGTGGCATGGCGCGCTATGCAGTTCTCTGGATTTCAAGTACTGCAGATAATAAATGAGGGCCGTGAAAGAAACTACTTGGCACTAACAACCTTCCCAGAAAGTCGAACTTATATGAATGTTAAGTAGTGCAATCATCTTCATGGCGAGGCCATTAAAGGGTGCAACATGGTTCTGCAAGGGTGTTCTGGATGGAACCTGGAGAGGGCTGTGGCGCGTTGGGGCCTTCTGGCACAATGTACACAGTGGATGTTACAAAAGGGGGCTGGATGCCTAGAAGGTCAAGGTCAAGTTTAATGATGTGCTTATCTTACTTATTGCCTTTTTACCTGTTGATGCCGTGGAATGTGTGTTTTTGAAAATGTATATGAATACTACTCTTTCTCGTCTCGGTTTGGTTGGAATAACCTTGTGTGATGTAAATAAAGGCTACGCCTTGGACAATCGTAACATGATTCTAATCTTTCTTGAACAGTAAAGCACGGCAAGGGGAGGGGATGTTATGGGAGGGGCAAAAGGCACATTGTGTGCGTACCGCTACCGTACATATTTAACATTCATATAAGTGTGACTTTCTGGGAAGGTTGTTAGTGCCAAGTAGTTCCTTTCACGGCCCTCATTTCCTATCTGCACTAAACGTGATCAGTTCCAAGCCAGGTGCATATTATGCCACCAACGAGTATTTGATGGAACGGTTTGGCACAAATCTTGTACGCAAATTGTCCTTATTTTGGATTTCCACTCCTCAGAACATATGAAAGTATGGCCAGATGGTGCATTGTCGCCTATTATGAATGGTGCAGTAAAATCATGCTCCCACTAATTACAGCACCCTGTAATAAAGTGTTTGCAATTTTTGCATTAAATTAGCACCGAAGATAGTAAGGGCCAGATATATGATAATTCCTATTTGCAAGACACAAATTGCGACATTTTGCGACTTGAAATTTGCGACTCGCAAAATGGAATGTACAACAGTGTCTGAAAAACTGCTTGAGATTCTCAAATGGGTCGCATGGGACCTGCCTCATTAATATTTATGAGGCAGGTCGCAATTTGCAACCTATTGGGAATGGCCTGCAAACAGAAGGATAGTGGCTTGCTGGGAACAGCAGACCCCCATGTCTGTGTTAGATTTTTCAATAAAGCAACTTTTTATTTTTTTACAAATGCAGCGTGTTTTGAGGTCTTGCAAAGTCTGAACTTGGCAAGGTGGTGCAATGGCTAATTTTTTAATCTTTTTATTGGAAAGCATATATCATAAAAATAAATAGAAAATACCAAATCATACATGTACCTAAATGTGGTCGCTGTGTGCTTAAAATTTTTTTTTTTATCAAAAACAAATTGGCTGATGTGGAGGTTTTAGTAGCAATGCCTTTAAAATTATATGCCTTTCAGTTGTGCAATGCATGTTTTTATTATTATCATTAATAAAGAAAACAAGAAGAAATCAGTACCTAACCAAGCACCCAAATTACAGGCAGCTACAATTTTACAATGTAACTTAAACACTTGGGGGTAGATTTACAAGACCCGTATGCCACATTTTGCGCCGCCGTTGCACCACTTTTGTGACGCAGCGGCGGCGCAAAGCCAGCGCCATGCTGCAGGGTATTTACAACGTGGCGCATCTGGGAGATGCGTCACGTTGTAAAGCCCTGCACCACATGTGGGTGATCCGGTGCAGGGGGGGGGAGTCCGGCACAGGAATGCCTCCTAAAAGTGGCTGAGTGAAATCTACAAGATTTCACTCAGTCACTTTTAAGGCCATGCTGCATCAAAACCCTGCGCCTGCTTGAAGCAGGCGTAAGGATTGATGCCGCATGTTAGGCATAGGGGCACCCAGAGCCTTGCTGGACCTGTGTTGCGCTTGCGACGCGACTCCAGCAATGCGTCACCTTTATGGCAGCAGATGCGTCAAGCATCTGTCTACTCTTGCCCCATGGTGCGCTGCATTGTAAATGCGGCGCATCCATGGTGGTGCAAGAGGTATCTGCTGCGACGCACAATCAATGGTGCATTGCTGCTGATATGCAGGGATGCACCAGTTATTGTAAATCTGCCCCTTTATATCATACACTTTAAAAATAAGGACAGAAAACAAATCATCATCTAGCTGGGTACCTGAAGTTCAGGCAACATGCAAAGGGCCTGATTTACAAAGTTAAACGTACACTTCTGTATATGTTTACTTTTTTGTGATATTCACAAACTATGACTTTATAGTCAGTTTCCAGACAGAAAAGGACAGGTCTATCTTTTTATGTGCAGAGTTCTCAGCCCTACTACGGAGTCTCCGCAGTTGTAAACTTACTATGAACTGGTTGTTCGTGTATACCAAAAAAATGTAAACTTACACAAAAGTATACGTATACCTTTGAGAAGCAGACCCATAGTATTTAAAGTTACTATAAAGTAATAAGTAAAATAAAGTACACTTTGAACCAGATTTGTCACTGAAGATAAAGGAACTATGTTATGGGGATGTGACCACAGTGCACAGGATTTGTGAAGTCACTCAAAGAAAAGGTAACAATGGGTAAAGTGGGCTGGAATACTACTCTATACCTGGGGGTCTGCGAGACCTACTCAGAGGGTCCACAACTGTGCTACAAAATAATTGATGTCAAAATAAAAACATGAAAATGATTAAAGTTTATAAAAAATAAAGAAGCCGAGGGCGTGGCCAGCCAAGATGGCCGAGCGGACCTAAACCACTGAGGCTCCACAGCATTCATATGGATAAAGTCAGCTAAAGTAATCAATGAAGGCAAATTTTGACACAGGAGAGGTCTGGAGGTAACGGAAGCACCAAGAATTCACCGGAGGCCTGCCGACAGAAAACAGGAATCGTTGAGGCTACAGAGCTAGGCAGCAGCCCAGGGGGTGGGGGGGCAACGGGAAGCCCTCGAGGAAGGAAGCGAACAGCAGAAAGGAGCTGATTCGGTCGGAGATCCGACCCCGGCAGCGGGAGATGACAGGAAGTTGGAGGTGCCAAAATTAAGCTGGCCCCGGGAGAAAAGGTGAGAGCTCCACTCTTGCCGCAGAGGTGTAACAAACTGGGATCGCCACTGATGCCGCAAGCACTGCCACCCCTGTGTGGGAGCTATGACTGATTGACGGTAGGAGCATCAAGGGGTCAAGTAAGAGAATCCCTCCCAGTCCCGGGTAGGCCACCGGTGGAGCATGTGGAGGATGAAGCCTGACTTTAGGATGGTGGCCCCATGAGCTGCTGATAGCCTCGAAGCACTACAGGCACCGGTGGTGCAGGCGGAGTTTGAGAGTCTGCCCGAAGGGCAAGTGGTGGCTTGGAAGGAAGCGCACACCGAGCAATGAAGGTGCTGGGGGCCCCGCAGGGGAGATCCTCGAGTTTCTAGGTGCCTGACCTTAACATGGCAGCCACCCAGGGAGATTAGTTCTGTATCAGGCACCCAAAAAAGCACCCACAGCCACCGGTGACCGGGTCGGAACTGTCAGCACTCACAGAGGCTCTGTATAAAGTTGACCCTATAAGACGGCCTTAGAGGGGCCCACCAAGTCTTTTCACTGGCAGAGGGCAGGAAACCTAGAGTGACCCTGCCCTCGTCTTGGTGCAAAAAGATCCACCTCTATGTGTGGAATAACAACGGAGGACATGAGGACGCAGGGACGAGGGGCCCCATCGGGAGCACTAAAGAAGATGGACGGGGAAAATAAAGCCCACAGTCACACGCATAGGCCCGAGACCCGATGAAATGCATTGACTGACTGAGAGATGCAGGCACTGGACGAACTGCTCACACGAGGGGAATATAGCACAAAACGAAGCATCACTCAGCTCTGGAGGGGGCGATCAGTGGACATTACGGACCTGATGCCACCCAAAAAGACGCATACAAACAGATTCTCCAGCTACTTTACCCCTACGGAGACGAGAGGGACTCCAACAGAAGGCAGACAGTAGGGAGAGATGCCGCTCACCAAAGAGGACCTGCTAGACTCCTTGAGAGACTTCAAGAAAGAGCTCAGGGTAGAAATTAAGGTGGACCTAGAGGGTTCAATGGAGGCACTATGTTCTGACATTCAAGTGGCTCGCGTCGTACTTGAGTGGCCGGACTTATCAGGTCTGCGAAGGAAATCTTAGATCTTTGCCTACCCCCCTCCAGTGTGGAGTACCGCAGGGCTCTTCATTGAGCCCTACGCTTTTTAACATCTACATGGCCCCACTGGAGGCGGTGGTTTCACCCTTCGGGGTGAAAATCGCAACCTACGCAGACGACACTCAATTGATCGTCTCGCTGTCCCTCTCGGAAAGCCATGGGGAAAAGTTCGCATCATGTTTAATTAACATCATGTCATGGATGTCGGACTCCCGGCTTAAACTAAACGGGACAAAAACGGAGCTGATGCTTCTTGGTAATCTGTGTACTACACTTCCCAAATCCATGTGGCCGGCCAGTCTAGGTGCCCCCCCAGTTCCCAAAGAAGCAATAAAAAGTCTAGGGGTCTGGCTAGAACCTGAACTGTCAATGACCACTCAAGCTAAACGAGTGGCAGGGACTTGCTATGGACTGCTCAGGTCAGTACGGAAGATCCTCCCGTTACTCCCTGAAAATACCCGGAAACTACTGGTGCAAGGATTAGTCATGTCAAGGCTGGATTATAGCAATGCCTTATTCCTTGCCTCACCAGAATCCACTCTGAATGTGTTCCAAAGAGCTCAGAATGCGGCTGCACGATTGCTCATTGGTACTGCCAAAAGATCATTAGCTAAGCCTGCTCTTAAGGCCCTGCATTGGCTTCCAATTCGAGCCCGCATTAAATTCAAATCCCTCTGCATCGTGTTTAAAGCTTTGCAAGGATCAGGCCCTCCAATCCTTAGAGACCTGGTGCGCCCTTATAAACCTACGCGAGCCCTTCGCTCGGATGATGGCAATTTTGTGGTGATACCCAGAGCCAAAAAGGTGAGGTCCGGCGGTCGCCGGTTCTCTATTAATGCTGGCCAACTATGGAATGCTCTACCGACGGCCCTGCGGAAAGAATCCAATCTAGTGAGATTCCGCAAAGCATTGAAAACTTATCTTTTCCCCCTTTAGGCTTCCTCTTCAGTTGTATTTGGGTGCTGGTCCTGTGTTTTTAGCGCTGGGACGCTCGAGGGCAACCATGCGCTTTATAAATCTCTTTTCATTTCATTTCATTTCATTTCATTTCAAGTCAAGCTAATGACACTACAACAAGATGTCGACTCCATGGGCAGTCGCACTCTACAACTAGAATCTAAGGTCCAGGAACTAGAGCATAAAATGGCGGCGATGGAAAAAGCTACAAAAGGGTGGAGCAGTTACAAGTCAATATCCTCAAATGTGAAGGTGTCAAGAACAGGGTCATGGGATATAATGTTTGTCTGTGGAACTTATAAGAAGGAGCGGAAGGGGCAGACCTGGAAGCATTTGTCTGGGGTATGTTCAGAGAGGGGATCAGCCCTGGAGGCATGAAGATAAATATTGACAGACACATAGGGCTTCATTCATGAGAAATTACGCATCGCTGCGTGAAAGCAGCAATGCTTCACTTAGTGCGCACTCCTTGCGATATACCTGATGCGTCATATTTAATGTATGACGCATCATGTCGCAAGGAGTTAGAGATACGTCAGTATTTCTGATGTATCTGTAAGCGCCAAAGTGACGCATTGCTGGAGTGTGTCACAAAAGTGACGCAACTCCAGCAATGCGTCCTTTCACATGGGGCAAGCCCCATGTGAAAGGGCCTGCATCAGTCTTACGCCTGCTGTGAGGCAGGCGCAAGATTTTGACGCAACAGCGTCCTAGAAGTGATGCAGTGAAATCTCATAGATTTCACTGCATCACTTCTACGGGGCTTTTTGAGGGGGATCTGCTTAGATGCGTCACTTTGTAAATAGTGCGCAACAGGAGGCATGTATTACGCCGCCGATGCGTCACAAAAAGTGACGCATCGGAAGCGCAAAACTGACGCAAGGCCTCATAAATGAGGCCCATAGAGTGGGTCCACCACCATCTGAGAGACAGAAGTGACCACGAGATGTCCTGGCAAAATTACACTCCTATAAGATGAGGGAGGCAATCCTTCAGGTGGCATGTACGAAGGATGAGGTATCTTTCCAGGGCTTCAAGTGTGATTTGTATCAAGATGTGTCACCTGTTACACTTGTGCACCGACAACAACTTTGTCCAATCACGGATAAGCTACAACAGGATCACATAAAATACCGGTGGACCTACACCTTTGGAATTGCCTTCTCTGTACACAACAAGCACCACCACTGTACCTACTATGATGAAGCGGCAGAGCTACTGGTCCTAGCACTCCCTGAAGATCCGGGAAACGGAGCTATGGAAGGCGATACAAGGGGAAAGTTGGCAGAGACAAATGGAGAAGGACACTGGCAGCATCAGAAAAGAACAAAACCACAGAAAAGGATATGACCTCGCAAGGGGGAGAAGGAACAAATGGAGAGACAGACTTGAATGATCCCTGAACCTTTGGCCAAGTTCTACAGATAAGGGGCTGAGCCAGCCGACAGGACCTCTCACGAGGTTGGAAATGCCCAAGAGTGGTGAGAGACTGGATAACTACTGTGGGTTATGACAATTTGGGGGAAGAGATGAGAATCCCCTTTGAGGTTGGAGGGCGGTTAGGGGTGGAGAAGGAAATCAAACCGATGTGATGACAAACGGGGTGAGGGCTGAGATGGCTTCTTGAGGTGGGAGAGCAGGTGGGGGGCATACAGTACTCGAGGCCTTTTGTGAGACCACTCAGGAGCAAATGACTTGATTGCAACACTCCATAAGCAGTTATGGACGAATACGTCCACGGTAGGTACACAACACATATACTTTACTAATGTATTCTACGGGCAGTTGGTTTAGGTTGACCCCAAATGTTCTGATTTAGGATTCTTTTGTTATTTTGGTTGGGAGTGCATGGGGGGCATGTGTGAGGGAGACAGTGGGCAGGAAGAGGTGATCTTTGGTGAGGGAGAGGCGGGGGGAGCCCCAACTAAGGGCTGAATCCATAAAAGGTAGGCAGGCTCAAAAACACGTACCATAAACACAAATGGTGCTTACCTCACTCACGTGGAACCTAGAGGGACTTAACTCCACTGGCAAATGCCAGAAATTATGGAAATATTTCCCCGACCAGAGGCATGATGTTGTTGCGCTGCAGGAAACACACATAAAAAGGGCAGAGGAACACCAGTAGAAACACAGGGCATGTCCAATTATTTATTGCTCCTCTGCCACAACTAAGCAAAATGGGGTAGCATTGCTGTTTCATGGTTCCTTAAGATTCCAGCCGGAAAGAAGCAAAATAGATAAGAAGGGCAGGATAGTCATGATCAAGAGGAAACTGCTGGGCCTCCACTGCACCTTCGCCTTCATCTATGCGACCAACTCTAATCAAACTATGTTAATTACCAAGGTCTGATCATGGTTGGGTTCACAGAGGGGGACATTTTCTTACTAGGGGATTTCAATCGAACATGGGATGCTGGCATGGATAGCACACAACCCCAAAGGGGAATTTCTGGCACTTTCAATTAAGCCTTGAAAAAAGATTTTTCCACGTTGGGGCTAATAGACACATGGCGCATGATGCACCAAATGGGTTCGGACTATACTTTCTTTTCTCATACACACAGGTCTTATTCTATGATCAACTACATCTTTGCAAGTAAGACCTTAATCTCAGCACTGCTGACCACTTCAATACATCCTATCACTATATCTTCTTTTTAATCTTTATATCTATCCCCTCATTGTTTCTCTACTCAACATGGAGGTCTCTGTGTATAATTACACAGACGACCTCCAGCTTGTTTTTGGCCTCGCCCCAGCCCCTGATTCTCTTCTCAAATTCCAATCTGTCCTTATTTTTATTTCTGAGTGAATGAATCAAAACTCCCTTAAGCTTAACCCGGACAAAATAGAGCTGGTCCTGACTGGTGGTGCCAACAGTCCCTGGACGTCTGCCTTTTGGCCTCCCACCTTCGGCCCCCCTCCAGCTCCTTCAGGGACAGTTAGAACTCTGGGCATCAAAATCAGTCAGGACCTCTCCATGCGTCCCCAGGTTAGCTCTGTTGTTTCATCCTGCTTTCTTTCCCTCAGGATCATTCGCAAGATCTCCCGTTTCTTCTCTACTGACGCCCTCAAAATAATTGTCTTGGCCATGATTCTCTCACGGTTGGACTATGGGAATTGCCTTTACGTGGGCATCCCTGCCTACGAGCTCCGGCGCCTTCAGACCATCCAGAACCAGGCCGCCCACCTTATCCATCGGCTTCCCAAGTCCCACCATACCACCCCTCTCTTCAAATCCTTTCACTGGCTTCCCATCCTACAGAGATCTCTCTTCAAGATGGGATGCCTAGTATTCAAGGCCTGGGACCGCACTGCCCCCGCCTTCATCAACTCCTTGATCACCCACTTTCATCCTCGCCGTAACCTTCGCTCCTCCAGCCAGGCCCTCCTCAGCATTCCCCGCTTCCGCAAATCTAGAATCGGCGGCACTAGATTTTCCACAATCGCGTAAAGCAGTCAGTGGCAAGGGGCGCCGGCTGAGCGCGCCAGTAAGCTTTTCACCCTGAGGCGAGGCCCTGGGAGATCAGAATAATGGGGATGCCCAAGAATGGAGATTTGGAGACTGGACCAACACCAGGAAGGAGTAGGATTGATGTGTACACCGGGCAGGCGGGGTATGGTCTAACCTGCTGGTGGTCCTGGACTCTCCTGCCCTAACCTGCGCCGTACGGACTGACTAGAGTTTTGTGGAGGCTACCTGGGTTTAGATACTCCAGGAGGTGGCATGGCGCGCTATGCAGTTCTCTGGATTTCAAGTACTGCAGATAATAAATGAGGGCCGTGAAAGAAACTACTTGGCACTAACAACCTTCCCAGAAAGTCGAACTTATATGAATGTTAAGTAGTGCAATCATCTTCATGGCGAGGCCATTAAAGGGTGCAACATGGTTCTGCAAGGGTGTTCTGGATGGAACCTGGAGAGGGCTGTGGCGCGTTGGGGCCTTCTGGCACAATGTACACAGTGGATGTTATGCAAGGGGGCTGGATGTGGTCAAGTTTAATGATGTGCTTATCTTCCTTATTGCCTTTTTACCTGTTGATGCCGTGGAATGTGTGTTTTTGAAAATGTATATGAACACTACTCTTTCTCGTCTCGGTTTGGTTGGAATAACCTTGTGTGATGTAAATAAAGGCTACGCCTTGGACAATCGTAACATGATTCTAATCTTTCTTGAACAGTAAAGCACGGCAAGGGGAGGGGATGTTATGGGAGGGGCAAAAGGCACATTGTGTGCATACCGCTACCGTACATATTTAACATTCATATAAGTGTGACTTTCTGGGAAGGTTGTTAGTGCCAAGTAGTTCCTTTCACGGCCCTCATTTCCTATCTGCACTAAACGTGATCAGTTCCAAGCCAGGTGCATATTATGCCACCAACGAGTATTTGATGGAACGGTTTGGCACAAATCTTGTACGCAAATTGTCCTTATTTTGGATTTCCACTCCTCAGAACATATGAAAGTATGGCCAGATGGTGCATTGTCGCCTATTCTGAATGGTGCAGTAAAATCATGCTCCCACTAATTACAGCACCCTGTAATAAAGTGTTTGCAATTTTTGCATTAAATTAGCACCGAAGATAGTAAGGGCCAGATATATGATAATTCCTATTTGCAAGACACATATTGCGACATTTTGCGACTCGAAATTTGCGACTCGCAAAATGGAATGTACAACAGTGTCTGAAAAACTGCTTGAGATTCTCAAATGGGTCGCATGGGACCTGCCTCATTAATATTTATGAGGCAGGTCGCAATTTGCAACCTATTGGGAATGGCCTGCAAACAGAAGGATAGTGGCTTGCTGGGAACAGCAGACCCCCATGTCTGTGTTAGATTTTTCAATAAAGCAACTTTTTATTTTTTTACAAATGCAGCGTGTTTTGAGGTCTTGCAAAGTCTGAACTTGGCAAGGTGGTGCAATGGCTAATTTTTTAATCTTTTTATTGGAAAGCATATATCATAAAAATAAATAGAAAATACCAAATCATACATGTACCTAAATGTGGTCGCTGTGTGCTTAAAATATTTTTTTTTATCAAAAACAAATTGGCTGATGTGGAGGTTTTAGTAGCAATGCCTTTAAAATTATATGCCTTTCAGTTGTGCAATGCATGTTTTTATTATTATCATTAATAAAGAAAACAAGAAGAAATCAGTACCTAACCAAGCACCCAAATTACAGGCAGCTACAATTTTACAATGTAACTTAAACACTTGGGGGTAGATTTACAAGACCCGTATGCCACATTTTGCGCCGCCGTTGCACCACTTTTGTGACGCAGCGGCGGCGCAAAGCCAGCGCCATGCTGCAGGGTATTTACAACGTGGCGCATCTGGGAGATGCGTCACGTTGTAAAGCCCTGCACCACATGTGGGTGATCCGGTGCAGGGGGGGGGGAGTCCGGCACAGGAATGCCTCCTAAAAGTGGCTGAGTGAAATCTACAAGATTTCACTCAGTCACTTTTAAGGCCATGCTGCATCAAAACCCTGCGCCTGCTTGAAGCAGGCGTAAGGATTGATGCCGCATGTTAGGCATAGGGGCACCCAGAGCCTTGCTGGACCTGTGTTGCGCTTGCGACGCGACTCCAGCAATGCGTCACCTTTATGGCAGCAGATGCGTCAAGCATCTGTCTACTCTTGCCCCATGGTGCGCTGCATTGTAAATGCGGCGCATCCATGGTGGTGCAAGAGGTATCTGCTGCGACGCACAATCAATGGTGCATTGCTGCTGATATGCAGGGATGCGCCAGTTATTGTAAATCTGCCCCTTTATATCATACACTTTAAAAATAAGGACAGAAAACAAATCATCATCTAGCTGGGTACCTGAAGTTCAGGCAACATGCAAAGGGCCTGATTTACAAAGTTAAACGTACACTTCTGTATATGTTTACTTTTTTGTGATATTCACAAACTATGACTTTATAGTCAGTTTCCAGACAGAAAAGGACAGGTCTATCTTTTTATGTGCAGAGTTCTCAGCCCTACTACGGAGTCTCCGCAGTTGTAAACTTACTATGAACTGGTTGTTCGTGTATACCAAAAAAATGTAAACTTACACAAAAGTATACGTATACCTTTGAGAAGCAGACCCATAGTATTTAAAGTTACTATAAAGTAATAAGTAAAATAAAGTACACTTTGAACCAGATTTGTCACTGAAGATAAAGGAACTATGTTATGGGGATGTGACCACAGTGCACAGGATTTGTGAAGTCACTCAAAGAAAAGGTAACAATGGGTAAAGTGGGCTGGAATACTACTCTATACCTGGGGGTCTGCGAGACCTACTCAGAGGGTCCACAACTGTGCTACAAAATAATTGATGTCAAAATAAAAACATGAAAATGATTAAAGTTTATAAAAAATAAAGAAGCCGAGGGCGTGGCCAGCCAAGATGGCCGAGCGGACCTAAACCACTGAGGCTCCACAGCATTCATATGGATAAAGTCAGCTAAAGTAATCAATGAAGGCAAATTTTGACACAGGAGAGGTCTGGAGGTAACGGAAGCACCAAGAATTCACCGGAGGCCTGCCGACAGAAAACAGGAATCGTTGAGGCTACAGAGCTAGGCAGCAGTCCAGGGGGTGGGGGGGCAACGGGAAGCCCTCGAGGAAGGAAGCGAACAGCAGAAAGGAGCTGATTCGGTCGGAGATCCGACCCCGGCAGCGGGAGATGACAGGAAGTTGGAGGTGCCAAAATTAAGCTGGCCCCGGGAGCAAAGGTGAGAGCTCCACTCTTGCCGCAGAGGTGTAACAAACTGGGATCGCCACTGATGCCGCAAGCACTGCCACCCCTGTGTGGGAGCTATGACTGATTGACGGTAGGAGCATCAAGGGGTCAAGTAAGAGAATCCCTCCCAGTCCCGGGTAGGCCACCGGTGGAGCATGTGGAGGATGAAGCCTGACTTTAGG
This sequence comes from Lissotriton vulgaris, assembly GCF_964263255.1. Taxonomy (NCBI): domain Eukaryota; kingdom Metazoa; phylum Chordata; class Amphibia; order Caudata; family Salamandridae; genus Lissotriton; species Lissotriton vulgaris. Next base: position 202,307,584 of record NC_141690.1, on the reverse strand, counting down.
ATGGTGGCCCCATGAGCTGCTGATAGCCTCGAAGCACTACAGGCACCGGTGGTGCAGGCGGAGTTTGAGAGTCTGCCCGAAGGGCAAGTGGTGGCTTGGAAGGAAGCGCACACCGAGCAATGAAGGTGCTGGGGGCCCGCAGGGGAGATCCTCGAGTTTCTAGGTGCCTGACCTTAACATGGCAGCCACCCAGGGAGATTAGTTCTGTATCAGGCACCCAAAAAAGCACCCACAGCCACCGGTGACCGGGTCGGAACTGTCAGCACTCACAGAGGCTCTGTATAAAGTTGACCCTATAAGACGGCCTTAGAGGGGCCCACCAAGTCTTTTCACTGGCAGAGGGCAGGAAACCTAGAGTGACCCTGCCCTCGTCTTGGTGCAAAAAGATCCACCTCTATGTGTGGAATAACAACGGAGGACATGAGGACGCAGGGACGAGGGGCCCCATCGGGAGCACTAAAGAAGATGGACGGGGAAAATAAAGCCCACAGTCACATGCATAGGCCCGAGACCCGATGAAATGCATTGACTGACTGAGAGATGCAGGCACTGGACGAACTGCTCACACGAGGGGAATATAGCACAAAACGAAGCATCACTCAGCTCTGGAGGGGGCGATCAGTGGACATTACGGACCTGATGCCACCCAAAAAGACGCATACAAACAGATTCTCCAGCTACTTTACCCCTACGGAGACGAGAGGGACTCCAACAGAAGGCAGACAGTAGGGAGAGATGCCGCTCACCAAAGAGGACCTGCTAGACTCCTTGAGAGACTTCAAGAAAGAGCTCAGGGTAGAAATTAAGGTGGACCTAGAGGGTTCAATGGAGGCACTACGTTCTGACATTCAAGTGGCTCGCGTCGTACTTGAGTGGCCGGACTTATCAGGTCTGCGAAGGAAATCTTAGATCTTTGCCTACCCCCCTCCAGTGTGGAGTACCGCAGGGCTCTTCATTGAGCCCTACGCTTTTTAACATCTACATGGCCCCACTGGAGGCGGTGGTTTCACCCTTCGGGGTGAAAATCGCAACCTACGCAGACGACACTCAATTGATCGTCTCGCTGTCCCTCTCGGAAAGCCATGGGGAAAAGTTCGCATCATGTTTAATTAACATCATGTCATGGATGTCGGACTCCCGGCTTAAACTAAACGGGACAAAAACGGAGCTGATGCTTCTTGGTAATCTGTGTACTACACTTCCCAAATCCATGTGGCCGGCCAGTCTAGGTGCCCCCCCAGTTCCCAAAGAAGCAATAAAAAGTCTAGGGGTCTGGCTAGAACCTGAACTGTCAATGACCACTCAAGCTAAACGAGTGGCAGGGACTTGCTATGGACTGCTCAGGTCAGTACGGAAGATCCTCCCGTTACTCCCTGAAAATTCCCGGAAACTACTGGTGCAAGGATTAGTCATGTCAAGGCTGGATTATAGCAATGCCTTATTCCTTGCCTCACCAGAATCCACTCTGAATGTGCTCCAAAGAGCTCAGAATGCGGCTGCACGATTGCTCATTGGTACTGCCAAAAGATCATTAGCTAAGCCTGCTCTTAAGGCCCTGCTTTGGCTTCCAATTCGAGCCCGCATTAAATTCAAATCCCTCTGCATCGTGTTTAAAGCTTTGCAAGGATCAGGCCCTCCAATCCTTAGAGACCTGGTGCGCCCTTATAAACCTACGCGAGCCCTTCGCTCGGATGATGGCAATTTTGTGGTGATACCCAGAGCCAAAAAGGTGAGGTCCGGCGGTCGCCGGTTCTCTATTAATGCTGGCCAACTATGGAATGCTCTACCGACGGCCCTGCGGAAAGAATCCAATCTAGTGAGATTCCGCAAAGCATTGAAAACTTATCTTTTCCCCCTTTAGGCTTCCTCTTCAGTTGTATTTGGGTGCTGGTCCTGTGTTTTTAGCGCTGGGACGCTCGAGGGCAACCATGCGCTTTATAAATCTCTTTTCATTTCATTTCATTTCATTTCATTTCAAGTCAAGCTAATGACACTACAACAAGATGTCGACTCCATGGGCAGTCGCACTCTACAACTAGAATCTAAGGTCCAGGAACTAGAGCATAAAATGGCGGCGATGGAAAAAGCTACAAAAGGGTGGAGCAGTTACAAGTCAATATCCTCAAATGTGAAGGTGTCAAGAACAGGGTCATGGGATATAATGTTTGTCTGTGGAACTTATAAGAAGGAGCGGAAGGGGCAGACCTGGAAGCATTTGTCTGGGGTATGTTCAGAGAGGGGATCAGCCCTGGAGGCATGAAGATAAATATTGACAGACACATAGGGCTTCATTCATGAGAAATTACGCATCGCTGCGTGAAAGCAGCAATGCGTCACTTAGTGCTCACTCCTTGCGATATACCTGATGCGTCATATTTAATGTATGACGCATCATGTCGCAAGGAGTTAGAGATACGTCAGTATTTCTGATGTATCTGTAAGCGCCAAAGTGACGCATTGCTGGAGTGTGTCACAAAAGTGACGCAACTCCAGCAATGCGTCCTTTCACATGGGGCAAGCCCCATGTGAAAGGGCCTGCATCAGTCTTACGCCTGCTGTGAGGCAGGCGCAAGATTTTGACGCAACAGCGTCCTAGAAGTGATGCAGTGAAATCTCAGAGATTTCACTGCATCACTTCTACGGGGCTTTTTGAGGGGGATCTGCTTAGATGCGTCACTTTGTAAATAGTGCGCAACAGGAGGCATGTATTACGCCGCCGATGCGTCACAAAAAGTGACGCATCGGAAGCGCAAAACTGACGCAAGGCCTCATAAATGAGGCCCATAGAGTGGGTCCACCACCATCTGAGAGACAGAAGTGACCACGAGATGTCCTGGCAAAATTACACTCCTATAAGATGAGGGAGGCAATCCTTCAGGTGGCATGTACGAAGGATGAGGTATCTTTCCAGGGCTTCAAGTGTGATTTGTATCAAGATGTGTCACCTGTTACACTTGTGCACCGACAACAACTTTGTCCAATCACGGATAAGCTACAACAGGATCACATAAAATACCGGTGGACCTACACCTTTGGAATTGCCTTCTCTGTACACAACAAGCACCACCACTGTACCTACTATGATGAAGCGGCAGAGCTACTGGTCCTAGCACTCCCTGAAGATCCGGGAAACGGAGCTATGGAAGGCGATACAAGGGGAAAGTTGGCAGAGACAAATGGAGAAGGACACTGGCAGCATCAGAAAAGAACAAAACCACAGAAAAGGATATGACCTCGCAAGGGGGAGAAGGAACAAATGGAGAGACAGACTTGAATGATCCCTGAACCTTTGGCCAAGTTCTACAGATAAGGGGCTGAGCCAGCCGACAGGACCTCTCACGAGGTTGGAAATGCCCAAGAGTGGTGAGAGACTGGATAACTACTGTGGGTTATGACAATTTGGGGGAAGAGATGAGAATCCCCTTTGAGGTTGGAGGGCGGTTAGGGGTGGAGAAGGAAATCAAACCGATGTGATGACAAACGGGGTGAGGGCTGAGATGGCTTCTTGAGGTGGGAGAGCAGGTGGGGGACATACAGTACTCGAGGCCTTTTGTGAGACCACTCAGGAGCAAATGACTTGATTGCAACACTCCATAAGCAGTTATGGACGAATACGTCCACGGTAGGTACACAACACATATACTTTACTAATGTATTCTACGGGCAGTTGGTTTAGGTTGACCCCAAATGTTCTGATTTAGGATTCTTTTGTTATTTTGGTTGGGAGTGCATGGGGGGCATGTGTGAGGGAGACAGTGGGCAGGAAGAGGTGATCTTTGGCGAGGGGTAGGCGGGGGGAGCCCCAACTAAGGGCTGAATCCATAGAAGGTAGGCAGGCTCAAAAACGCGTACCATAAACACAAATGGTGCTTACCTCACTCACGTGGAACCTAGAGGGACTTAACTCCACTGGCAAATGCCAGAAATTATGGAAATATTTCCCCGACCAGAGGCATGATGTTGTTGCGCTGCAGGAAACACACATAAAAAGGGCAGAGGAACACCAGTAGAAACACAGGGCATGTCCAATTATTTATTGTTCCTCTGCCACAACTAAGCAAAATGGGGTAGCATTGCTGTTTCATGGTTCCTTAAGATTCCAGCCGGAAAGAAGCAAAATAGATAAGAAGGGCAGGATAGTCATGATCAAGAGGAAACTGCTGGGCCTCCACTGCACCTTCGCCTTCATCTATGCGACCAACTCTAATCAAACTATGTTAATTACCAAGGTCTGATCATGGTTGGGTTCACAGAGGGGGACATTTTCTTACTAGGGGATTTCAATCGAACATGGGATGCTGGCATGGATAGCACACAACCCCAAAGGGGAATTTCTGGCACTTTCAATTAAGCCTTGAAAAAAGATTTTTCCACGTTGGGGCTAATAGACACATGGCGCATGATGCACCAAATGGGTTCGGACTATACCTTCCTTTCTCATACACACAGGTCTTATTCTATGATCAACTACATCTTTGCAAGTAAGACCTTAATCTCAGCACTGCTGACCACTTCAATACATCCTATCACTATATCTTCTTTTTAATCTTTATATCTATCCCCTCATTGTTTCTCTACTCAACATGGAGGTCTCTGTGTATAATTACGCAGACGACCTCCAGCTTGTTTTTGGCCTCGCCCCAGCCCCTGATTCTCTTCTCAAATTCCAATCTGTCCTTATTTTTATTTCTGAGTGAATGAATCAAAACTCCCTTAAGCTTAACCCGGACAAAATAGAGCTGGTCCTGACTGGTGGTGCCAACAGTCCCTGGACGTCTGCCTTTTGGCCTCCCACCTTCGGCCCCCCTCCAGCTCCTTCAGGGACAGTTAGAACTCTGGGCATCAAAATCAGTCAGGACCTCTCCATGCGTCCCCAGGTTAGCTCTGTTGTTTCATCCTGCTTTCTTTCCCTCAGGATCATTCGCAAGATCTCCCGTTTCTTCTCTACTGACGCCCTCAAAATAATTGTCTTGGCCATGATTCTCTCACGGTTGGACTATGGGAATTGCCTTTACGTGGGCATCCCTGCCTACGAGCTCCGGCGCCTTCAGACCATCCAGAACCAGGCCGCCCACCTTATCCATCGGCTTCCCAAGTCCCACCATACCACCCCTCTCTTCAAATCCTTTCACTGGCTTCCCATCCTACAGAGATCTCTCTTCAAGATGGGATGCCTAGTATTCAAGGCCTGGGACCGCACTGCCCCCGCCTTCATCAACTCCTTGATCACCCACTTTCATCCTCGCCGTAACCTTCGCTCCTCCAGCCAGGCCCTCCTCAGCATTCCCCGCTTCCGCAAATCTAGAATCGGCGGCACTAGATTTTCCACTCTTGCCCCCCGCTTCTGGACAGTCTACCCCCCACCATTAGGTCCATTACTGACTATCTGCAATTCCGTAAGGCGCTTAAAACTCATCTGTACGCCCAAGCCTTTACTAAGCTCTAACTTCCTGGCCGCCTCTCCCATTTGACACTATCATCCCTCCAGCGCCAGGGAACCGCTTGGTCACAGAGCGCTTTACAAATAATTTCAGCTTCAGCTTCAGCTTCAGCTTCAGATCATGCCCCATGCACACTAACACTGGCCTGGGATAGTCCTCCCTCAAAAAACAAGAGATGTTTTTTTCCAGAAGCTCTTAATCGGGACCGCTTACTGCAAGATGAACTACACAAGTCCAATATGAAATATTTTCTTAGACATGACCCCAAGAATTACCTCCCAGGTTACTAATTGGGATGCCTTCAGATAGTCCTTAGAGGAAAATGCATTATGCTTAATGTGGAATTGAATAATCACAGAGCACAAGAGAGACTGGCGTTGGAGGCAGAATTGAAAGAGGCAGAAAGTGAATACAAGAAACAGCCTATTTTAAGCCTGCAAATAATGGTAACAGCCCTTTGGGGCAAATTGAATGCCATACTTAGCAATACAGCAGAGCTAACCCTACTATGACTCAATTTCTTCACCTACGAGAAAGGCAATAAGGAGGCTGCTCACCTGGCCAGACAGCTGAGGATAAAAAGGGAAAGAGACTATATAGGAGATATACGGACATGTGGGGGATAAAGCGACCATGGAGACAGACAAGGCATACGCTTTTGGCCAATTTGACCAAAATCTATACCAGGCAGAAAGCTACGAAACAATTGTGCAAGTGCGATACCTGGAGGAGGTAGAACTCCCAAAGGTATCGGCAATACAGAATGATAAACTAGGAGCACCGATAACCACTGAGGAAGGGAGCAGTTCTATAGCTATTCTAAAGCCAGATAAATTGTCGGGCCAAGATGAATTGATGGTCCAGTTTTATAAAACGTATGGGGCTGAAGTTATCCCACAACTGGTAAACTTATATAATTCTCTGGCGGAGTCGGGAGGGTGACAAACTCTATGGGGGAGGCCCTTATTTTGATGCTGCCCTAGCCAAGTAAGGGCCCTCAACTCTTCAGATCCTACCGACCAATAGCGCTCCTCAACCTGGACGCCGAAATGTATACAAAGATTCTGGTCAGTAGGCAAGAATCACTAATGCCAGAACTTATTCACCCAGACCAATCCGCGGTCATCCCCGGCAGGCAAACTCACTACAATCTACATAGGGTCTTCCACCTAATGGAAAGGGCAAATAAAAAATCAATACCAGCAGTCCTCTTGGAACTAGATGCCAAGAAGGCCTTTGATCGAGTGGCTGCCATGTATCTCTCATGGATAGGTCGAATCCAGGCGATTAAGATGGTAGCACTGCCTAAAGTTTTATATCTCTTCCAGGGCCTCAGGATTGAGATCATTAAAATCGCTGATCATCTGCTTTATCTGTGGAAGAAAAAGGGCAGATGATAATTCTGACAACTCCAGCTTCCCAAAAACAAAGGGGGTTTGGCACTACCAAACATGAATCTATATTGCAAAGCAGCACAACTCTGAGTGATCACAGAATGGTCATCCAGGGTGTCATACAAGCACTGGCTGCATAGGGACAGGGCGGTAGCGGGGAGGAGTATATGGGACCTTCTGTGGAAATCCAAAGTGGAGCGTCCACCTAATGTTTATCTAAGTACATCTACTAAAACTACCCTCAATGTGTGGGACAACATACACAGGTTGTCTGCCTTGACCACTCTCCCATCATCCTTCACACCCATATACTATAATCCAGTGTTTCCAATATCAGAGACACCGGAACCCTTCAATGCCTGGAAGGAAGGGGGATGCCTACGATCTCCAACCTGTTTCATAACTGGTACATTCTCACATTTGAGCATTGTCAAAGGGAGATAACCTCACAACCAACGATTATTACCACTAAACTCAGCTGCGACATTGGGTCTCACCCGGGGAGTCCGAGAAGCAGCGACTAGAGAGCTCATGCCAATAGAGAAACTGGAGAAATTGGAAAAGGGTACAAAAGGCACAATCTCACAATTCTATAAGATTCTATAGTCCACAATGCATACAGAACAATTGATGGACAGAATGTAGAACAATGCATACATTCACCCCAGTACAGAGATCTGGTCTAAATCCATCATTTGTTTGCTCACCATGCCATTCCAGTTTGAACCCAGCCATATGCAAATCAGTCTAAACCCTGTGTCTCACGGGAACAGTCCAGCCCGAACTGCCAGGCCAGGTCCTCCCTGGACTGGAAACAAGCATCCTAGGACCGGTTTCGGGTTTCACCCCTCATCAGCCAGGATAGCTCGGCTCCAGTGGCATGGAGAGCACGGGACCCACGTCTGGGCATAACCGTCCCACTCGGGGTGACAAATGCAAAAAGAACAATTGATGGACAGAATGTAGAACAATGTTATACATTCACCCCAGTACAGAGTTCTGGGCCTAAAACCATCGTTTTTTTGCTCACCATGCCATTCCAGTTTGAACCCAGCCATATGCAAATCAGTCTTAACCCTGTGCCTCATGGAAACAGTGCAGCCTGAACTGCCAGGCCACGTCCTCTCTGGACTGGAAACAAGCATCCTAGGAGCTGTTTCAGGGTTTTACTCCTCATCAGACAGGATAGCTTGGCTTCAGTGGCATGGAGAGCACGGGAACCACGTCTGGGCATACCCGTCCCACTCATACCCGTCCCACTCTGGATGACAAATGCAAAAAGAACAATTGATGGACAGAATTTAGAACAATGTCATACATTCACCCCAGTACAGAGATCTGGGGCTAAATCCATAATTGTGTTGCTCACCATGCCATACCAGTTTGAACCCAGCCAAATGCAATCCAGTCTTAACCCTGTGCCTCATGGGAACAGTCCAGCCCGAAGTGCCAGGCCAGGTCCTCCCTAGACTGGAAACAAGCATCCATGGACCGGTTTCGGGGTTTCACCCCTCATCAGCCAGGATAGCTTGGCTCCAGTAGCATGGAGAGCATGGGATCCACGTCTGGGCATACCTGTCCCAATCGGGGTGACAATTGCAAGAAACCTGGTTGATGAGGGCTGTTAGCCCAGAACCGGACCCAGGATGCTTGTTTCCGGTTCTGAGAAGACATGGCTTGGCAGTTTGGGCTGGACTGTTCCCATGAGGCACATGATCAAGACTGATTTGCATATAGCTATGTCTGAACTGGGGTGGCGAAGTGAGCTAAAGAAGGATGATGGATTCAACCCAGATCTGTGGCTGGGGGTGAGTGTCTGAAAAGTTTCAGTGCTCCGTCCATCATCTCTTTCTTTTTGCTTTGTCCACACTGCATACAGAGCATCCCAGATACAGGCTATACTGGGAGCACACTTTTGGGGTGAGCATCACAGACAAAGAATTGGAACAAGTTATACATGGAGATACACAAATTCAACCACTCAATGGGAATGCGGGAGGCCCATTATAAAGTACTCAATGATTGGTATCTGTACCCTCAACCTCTGACTTATGCTGGAGAGGCTGTAGTCTTCAAGGAGATTTTAGGCATATCTTGTGGGACTGCCCAACGATCCATCCATTCTGGTCAGAGATTCTGGCACAAATTAAGGAGATACTGAGTTATGCCATCCCATCCGATCTGGGGTTGACACTGTTGGGTCTTAGATCTGACACTCTCAAATGCCAAATGTTAAGTGATAGAACCATTCTCTGGTTGTATCTTTGGGCAGCCAAACTGGCAGTAGCAGCGCCGTGGAACCAGAGGGAGGCTCACCCACTGGCAAGTTCGCTTATGCCAGGCTCTCAATATGGAAGAACGGCAAGCGTGTTAGCGGACACCTTAAAGAACTTGGAGTACACATGGGGACCTTTGGTGGAGTATTTATCATGGGGTCTCCCCCTGTTTGCGTGCCCTCCACATACCCGGGCACTACACCTCTTCCAATTTTAAAATCCAGGGGGGAGCGAGGGGAGATAGGGTGGCGAAGTGAGCTAAAAAAGGATGATGGATTCAACCCAGATCTGTACCTGGGGGTGAGTGTCTGAAAAGTTTCAGTGCTCCGTCCATCATATCTTTCTTTTTGCTTTGTCCACACTGCATACAGAGCATCCCAGATAGAGGCTATACTGGGAGCACACTTTTGGGGTGAGCATCACAGACAAAGAATTGGAACAAGTTATACATGGAGATACACAAATTCAACCACTCAATGGAAATGCGGGAGGCCCATTATAAAGTACTCAATGATTGGTATCTGTACCCTCAACTTCTGCCTTATGCTGGAGAGGCTGTAGACTTCAAGTAGATTTTAGGCATATCTTGTGGGACTGCCCAACGATCCATCCATTCTGGTCAGAGATTCTGGCACAAATTAAGGAGATACTGAGTTATGCCATCCCATCCGATCTGGGGTCGACACTGTTGGGTCTTAGATCTGACACTCTCAAATGCCAAATGTTAAGTGATAGAACCATTCTCTGGTTGTATCTTTGGGCAGCCAAACTGGCAGTAGCAGCGCCGTGGAACCAGAGGGAGGCTCACCCACTGGCAAGTTCGCTTATGCCAGGCTCTCAATATGGAAGAACGGCAAGCGTGTTAGCGGACACGTTAAAGAACTTGGAGTACACATGGGGACCTTTGGTGGAGTATTTATCGTGGGGTCTCCCCCTGTTTGCGTGCCCTCCTCATACCCGGGCACTACACCTCTTCCAATTTTAAAATCCAGGGGGGAGCGAGGGGAGATAGGGATGGCGACGTAGGAAAGACGCCTCTTGGGGCCCTCTAAACACATCAGGCAATCCATAACTTCTAACAAGCTTCAATGAAACTCTGTGCACCCTTTATGTTTTGGGGGAGGGAAGGAAGGGGATGAGGGGTTAAGAGGGATTTTGATTTTAGATTATTATTATTATTATTATTTAGTATTTGTAGAGCGCACTGCAACTCTGCGGGCATCTTGGTGCTGAGAGATAGTTAAGCCGGAAGAAGAGGACTGTAAACTGTGAAGAAAGGGCAGACTGCCAAGGGGGGTTGAACCACTAGTAAGATCCGAGATTTTCAGACCCTTGCAAGAACCAGGTCTGGAATTTCTTGCGGAACAGCGGCAGGATTTGTATGCTTCTGATTTTTAAAGGGAGACGGTTCCGAAGGCAGGCCGCTGCCAGACTGAAGGCACTCCCACCCAGGGTAACTTTCTTTATCCTGGGAACCCTGGCAAGGCTGGCCGAAGGGGAACGGAGGGTACGATTGGGATCGCACCATTGGAATTTATCTTGAAGCGTCTTAGGTCCTTGTCCATGAAGTGCCCTGAACACAATACACAGCGATTTGAACAAGACCCTTTGAGCCACTGGGAGCCAGTGGCTCAAAGATGGTAGATGGTGCTATTTCAATGTTTACTTCAAAGTTGACTAAACACATCTCTGCAAATGTACCTTCTTATAGCCTCATACTGCATGACATGAGAGATATGATTGGAATGTCACTATTAATGATATACTTTTGCTAAATGTCAATAAAAAGACTGCAGGTAAAAAAAAAGAAAGAAGCAAAATTGAAAATGTGATTTTGTTTTATTTGATTGTGAATTAAACAAAATATTTGACTATTTCAGCATATGTTCGGTGTATACATGTTTTTGTATTTTCATGTATTTTTTTGAGGTACAAATCATAGCAATTGCTTAGGTCAGGGATCCCCAGCTTCCAATAATGACTCAGTGGGTTTCCCCAGATTCCAATAATGATTTAGTGGGGGCCACAGATATAAAAGGTCACGAACAGCTGCTCTATGCTGTATGCTGTGTTGGGCACAAGCAAAATGGGAATACAAATTTACCAGATCACTGAATGACGCCCAATTACCAAAAACCTCTCTATGTATAAATACAGTGAATTTATGGAACAACAACTGTCCGATGAGGCAGCTAAATGTATCTCTGGTAGACAGTCAAAATATCGAGTTGTTAATGTCGATGTACCATATTATCGAGTCCAAAATATCGATGGTAAGAAATATCGGAAACCAAAATATCGTAGTAGAAAATATCGATTTATGTGTGTGTCAAAAATATCGAAGACATTAATGTCGAAATCAGTAATATCGATGCCGAAAATATCGAATGTCAAAAATATCGATATGTAAAAGTGATGTTTTAAAGTATGTTAAGTAATGATATAGTTAAATGTTGTTTATATATAATGTAATTTTTACATATAATTTTATAATTATTAGTTAGAAGTGTAGGAGCGGGATGTAGAGTTTATAGGGGATAAGGGTGGGTAGTGTATTAAAAAAGTATATTGTAAATATGGAATAATAAATTTCGCATTTGAAAAAAAATTTAAATTTGCGAAATTTAATTCAAATTATTTAAAATTTCGAATTTTTATATAAATTTATTGAGTATTGTTAAATTATTTGTACTTTGCTTTTGGATATATATTAATAAATTGTGTAAATATATCTAAATTTTATAAATTTTACTAAATAATTGTATATTAATGTTAGGAGCGGGATGTAGAGTTTATAGGGGATAAGGGTGGGTAGTGTTTTAAAAAAGTATATCGAAATTGTACAATTTAAAATTTCGAATTTCCTTTAAATTTCAAAATTTCGAAAATTTTTAACAATATTTGTAGTAGTCGAAATTTTATCGAAATTAAGGGAGTATATTAAACATTATGATTAATTTTTGTGTATGTACAAAAAAGTTTTATAAATAATAAAATATTACATTATATTTTTATAATATTTGTACTATAAATTTAGTAGCGGGATGTAGAGTTTATAGGGGATAAGGGTGGGTAGTTTTTAAAAAATATATAGGGTAATTATATAAAAATAAATTTCGCAATTTCATATAAATTTGCGAAATTTTTAAAATTAAAAATATTTTGAATAATGCGAAATGCTATCGATTGTTATCGAATATAGTACTTATTTTTTTAGTTTGCTGTTGTGTATATACTAAAATAGATTTGTAATTATAATATTTTTAGATATTTTCTTAAAATATGTGTCTAATTATTTTATGAGTGGGATGTATAGTTTCAAGGGGATAAGGGTGGGTAGTGTATAAACAAAGTATACTCTAATCATAGAATTAAAAATTTCGTATTTTATTTAATTTTTGTTTCTCTTAGAAATTTTATAAACATAGGCTTTAAATACGAAATTATGAACACTATTATGTTTGTGTTCTAAATTGAGGTATTTTGTGTATGTAGTAAAAAGTATAAAAAATAGATAAGTTAGTAGATATTTAATAAATAAATCTATCATATTTTTAGGAGTGGGATGTCGAGTTTATAGTGGATCAGGGTGGGTAGTTTTTTCAAAAGTACTTTTTGTGCTTTTAGGGTCTTTTTTTGTGTATGTGCGAAGGGGTATTTTAAGTGTTCAGGGTCAGTTTTTAGTTTGTGGGTGAAGGTGTTTAGTAAGGTTTCAGGGTCAGTTTTTAGTTTGTGGGTAAAGGTGTTTTGTAAGCTTTCAGGGTCAGTTTTTAGTTTGTGGGTAAAGGGGTATTTTTATGTTTCTGGGTCAGTTTTTAGTTTGTGGGTAAAGGGGTATTTTTAAGTTTCTGGGTCAGTTTTTAGTTTGTGGGTAAAGGGGTATTTTTAGGTTTCAGGGTCAGTTTTTAGTTTGTGGGTGAAGGAGTTTTGTAAGGTTTCTGGGTCAGTTTTTAGTTTGTGGGTAAAGGTGTTTTGTAAGGTTTCAGGGTCAGTTTTTAGTTTGTGGGTAAAGGGGTTTTGTGAGGTTTCAGAGTCAGTTTTCAGTTTGTGGGTAAAGGGGTATTTTTAGGTTTCTGGGTCAGTTTTTAGTTTGTGGGTGAAGGGGTATTTTTAGGTTTCAGGGTCAGTTTTTAGTTTGTGGGTGAAGGGTTTTTGTAAGGTTTCTGGGTCAGTTTTTAGTTTGTGGGTAAAGGTGTTTTGTAAGGTTTCAGGGTCAGTTTTTAGTTTGTGGGTAAAGGGGTTTTGTGATGTTTCAGAGTCAGTTTTCAGTTTGTGGGTAAAGGGGTATTTTTAGGTTTCTGGGTCAGTTTTTAGTTTGTGGGTGAAGGGGTATTTTTAGGTTTCAGGGTCAGTTTTTAGTTTGTGGGTGAAGGGTTTTTGTAAGGTTTCTGGGTCAGTTTTTAGTTTGTGGGTAAAGGTGTTTTGTAAGGTTTCAGGGTCAGTTTTTAGTTTGTGGGTAAAGGGGTTTTGTGAGGTTTCAGAGTCAGTTTTCAGTTTGTGGCTAAAGGGGTATTTTTAGGTTTCTGGGTCAGTTTTTAGTTTGTGGGTGAAGGGGTATTTTTAGGTTTCAGGGTCAGTTTTTAGTTTGTGGGTCAAGGGGTATTTTTAGGTTTCAGGGTCAGTTTTTAGTTTGTGGGTGAAGGTGTTTTGTAAGGTTTCTGGGTCAGTTTTTAGTTTGTGGGTAAAGGTGTTTTGTAAGGTTTCAGGGTCCGTTTTTAGTTTGTGGGTAAAGGGGTTTTGTGAGGTTTCAGAGTCAGTTTTCAGTTTGTGGGTAAAGGGGTATATTTTTGGTTTCTGGGTCAGTTTTTAGTTTGTGGGTGAAGGGGTATTTTTAGGTTTCAGGGTCAGTTTTTAGTTTGTGGGTCAAGGGGTATTTTTAGGTTTCAGGGTCAGTTTTTAGTTATAGGTGTTCAGGGAAAACATAAATTAAGATTCTATTTAAATTAAATTTATTACATTAAATTAAATTTCATTATATTACATTATTCATTTTTTTACATTTGATTTACTATAATAATTTATTATTATTTAATGTCCTGCAGTTACTTAAATTAATTGTTATTTGGAGTTGGAAGAGTAAATTTAATATGTTCTGTGTCCTGCACTTACTCTAATTAAATGGTGAATGCTGTTCTAATAGTAAATTAATCACGGTTTTTGAGAAGCAATTACCTAAAGTAAATGGTTATTGGAGTCGGAATATTAAAAAATTTAATTATGTGTCTTTCAAATATTGATATTATATGTATATGGGTGTATGCTTAATAATTGTTATAACTTCAGTGTATAGTATGTTATTTATTTACATGTGGTATATAGAAATAGATAGAACATTACAGTTATAATACATTTGCTAAAATACATAATAATGATTTTGTCATAGGTAATACAAAATAATGACACCAGTTTTCTTTTCTGTATATTTTTTTATTCAACACTTGAAATATACGATCACATATACATTTTATCAAGCTATGTTTGGTATACATATAAACAAAAAAGGAGGATAATGTTCTTTGAATAATCACATTTTTGAGTAATTTTCTTGACAAGTAATTTTAATTTGTAGAGAAAAAATTGTTAGTTCACATAATGCAATGTATGATATTATACATACATAATACAATTATTATTTCTTAATAAAACATCAAACATGTGTCATGAAAAACATAAGTCACAAATTTTTAATACATATTGTGATATACTGATGATGATATTAACATATGAACACTTTTAAATGTTTAATAAAATATAAATATCCTAATGAGAACATGTACATCATCATCAATGATTCTTTTAACATTACAATATTCTTATGTATGATTATTATTATTAATAAATACGTTTTAATAATAACAATTTTCACATATTCGTCATGTTGTAAACAATTAAATGTGATAAACAAATACAATATTACATATTTACTTATATAATAATTTTAATAAATATTACATTAAATATTTATATATTTGCATACTTAATGTAATAAATATTAAAATTATGTAATATATAATTAATAATTAATCAAAAAGGAGAAACAGACACTTGTTACACTTCAGACCATTGGTATGGGAAGTTTTTAGAGTAACCTCAAAAACCCTATGCTGATGTGGTTGTGCGGTATATCTGGTTCATTTTAATACAGCTCTGGGTCCAGTGCCTTCCCCGATGCAAGCGAGTGCCCTCTCGGTATAAGGTAGGACCACGCGCAGCGAATGCGATCATTTTTCATTGCTAGTCCTCCTCGCTGCTACACCATCAGTCAGAGAGTCCCCCTCGCTAATACAAACTAGCGCTACACGCCAGCGCGTAAAGTTAGCGATTTGAATCTCCAGCCTAAAATGATTGCTAACATGATTCTAAAACTTTAATTTGCGTGTTTCTTCATATGCCAGCGCGTAAAATAAACCAGTTCAATAACAATGTCATCTTTGTGAAAAACTCGAGCCTGATACCCCTCCCCTTTTAGCAAAGTCTCTGGAATGAATGAATAATAATTTTATTCAACTGAATGCGCAAACCTAAATTAGGATGTTAAAAAAGTGTGTACTTCTCTATGTACTCTCCCCATTCTATTTCAGAAACCGGAGGAGCCTTTATCCCTGGAATTTAAACAGGTTACTACTAAAAACTACACAAATGGTGTGAGTAAAAAGTTCATTGTCTGTTTATGGGTGAGTCCTGACGAAAGCTCTATAGACCCCTAGGGCCGACAGAGCTGAAACATGTCGACGTTGTGTAGAATTAAAACTACTTTGATCCAGTAACTCGATCAACCTAGTAGTACTTAACCCATTTTTATCTACCTGGAAATCACACCAATAATAAAAGTCTCCTAGGGTGACTTTCCAGTTTTTAAACCTTTTTTCCTTTTTTTGAGAATTTAATTTTGACACACTTTTCTTCACTTCTCTGGACACTGCACAATAGACCAGAGGTGCCTCGGGCTGAGGCTGGCAACATCACCACTTTAGAGTAACCAATGATAACTGCCAACAACCCATATGCGGGGCGGATGAACCAGATATACCGCACAACCACATCAGCATAGGGTTTTTGAGGTTACTCTAAAAACTTCCCATACCAATGGTCTGAAGTGTAACAAGTGTCTGGGCCTTATTTATGAAGGCCTTGCGCCACCGGTGCGTCACTTTTTCCCATGTTAAAAGTGACGCACCGGCGGCGCAAGGCCTTCATAAATAGGGCCCTCTGTTTCTCCTTTTTGATTAATTATTGACTTACCCTGGGGAATGAAACAGATATTCCAATCCCTAATCCCTCCTCTTGATCAATTGTTGTTATATATAATTAATATACAGCCAAAAAGATTTTCTATTTACAATATATTATACAATTTTTTTTACAGTACACATAATTTCGAGCCATATATATAACAATAATGGACATTTATAGTAGTACTTTTCACAGTTACATATAATTTGGCTTGTTTATTTTGTAACCACTCTTTGTCTTTTTGCGTTATTTTGGTAAAGGGAAAGTCGCGGTTGGAAGCAGGTTCACTTTTGAGTAGGTACGATTCTACTTTTATATTTTTAAAGTAATGTAAATTAAAAATAAAGGTTATATTTTGTTAATTTGGGGTTGGTAATTAAAGTATGACTATTTACATATAATGGAGTGGAATTAATACGTATTTTCGTTCACGACTTTTTGAGCCATTTAAAAAAATTGGAGTTAATGAGTATGTGGTATAATTTTATTAAAATGAAAAATAAATAGGAATTTTATGTTTATATATTATGGGATACTCGTTAGTGTTATGTCGGTGGGATTGTTTAGCTGTATTCGTATTTTGAAACAGCTATTTCCGTTTCCGAATTTTTTTTTTTTTGGGAAAGGAAGTGTGTTTTAGTTGTTAGAACGGAGATGATTTACATTCTTCCTTTATATTTTCAGTTCTGTGAAATATTTTTCACACTTTAAGATAACAGTCGTTATTTTAAATGGCATTTAAATAGTTGTTTAATTTGGATGATGGAGAGTTTTAGCAGAGTTAAAGAAAACATAAATAATGATTTGTTGGATTAAGTCTTTGATATTTACACATTGTATTGTCGGTAAAGGATTATCTTTATGATGTTTTATTTAAAGGTAAGTTATAAATTTATGTTATTTTATTTGGATGGAAGCAGTTTTTAAAAACAAATATTGTGATATAATAATATATTTATTTAGTCTTTTTAGAATAGTGTTAAAATATAAACTGGACTAAATAAATATTTTTATATTATATTAAAATATGTGTTTTATTAGAGTAAGGATATTGTTTGATCTCTATTAATTAATTTAGTTATTGCAATTAGTTCAATGTTTTGGCTATCATTTTTAAATATTCCAGTCCTCTTGTTGTAGGATATAGTTGGACTTGCTGTTGAAGATATAAATACATTTGAGCAGTTTGTCTAGAGAGTTTTGGTTTCAGTTGTATGACAGATTGCTGCATACGTAGTTACTGAAAGCTTTGCTCTTTTTGTATAGCTGTGACTAGCTTGTGTAATGTGGGTGTTGTACGTCCAGTAGAAGAGAGGAAGGCATTGTGCCAACCTTCAACAGCATTGTTCGTTTTTGCCTCTTGGTTGAGTGTTGGTAGATAGACATTCCACCAGGGAGTTGCAAATTTTGGCTGGAGTCTGTGGCCTGACCTGTGTAGTCTTCCTACCCAGTTGTCCTCAAAGTAATCTAAAAGTGGGCGAGTCTTTGCTCATTTTGGGTGTAGAAAGGACTTTGAATTAACAAATTGTAATGTTCGGCCACATCAGTTACTGGTACATATGCCAGAGCAATGAGATGTTTGATTTGGCATGCAAAAGTTATATTTGTTGCATACTCAACACTAAGGGCAGATTTTTGTAAATGTCTCCAGAGACATTGATTGAAATGAAAATAACATCCTTGAATGGATGTGTGTGGGTAAGTTTTCAAAATAGAATTAATCATAGCTTGCTCGAAGTCTATGATGATTTTCATTGGGAAGTAATCAGAAGTTTGTTCCTTTATTTTTTGTAAGATTTCAGAGTAAGTTGTGGCTTGTTTGTTTGGTAATAAACAATATATGAAGGGGATACGGGTATTATGATATTGCCCATGAATTGTGTATAACTGGTAGAAAGGTTTTGGGCATATAGAAAAAGTTCCATTCATCATCCAAGTAGTACTTTCAGTTAATTTTTTTATATTGTTATTAGTTGCAAACATTAAAATTCTTTTATCCTTGCTATAATTATCATAAAAAATAAATGGCTCGTCATTATGAGTAATTACAAGCTCTGGCGGAATTATGACTTCTTCAAAAGTTTTAGGAGTTGGTATATTGGGTCTACTTGCTTTTTTTGTTCTTGCTATTGTTCTTTTAATGGAAGCAATAGATGGTAGCTGACCTCTTGCTTCTTTGGGAACTTTAGGTAGTAATTCTTTAAGAATTACGTTGGTAGGTAGTTCTGATCTGGTACTTAATTCCTTGATATTATCAAGAGTGGATCCCACTTCTATTTCCGAGATGTTTGGTGGGTGATTATGTTCAGTGGTATTTATAACACTAGTTTCCCTTGTTGTAGCACGGCCATAGCATTTATTGGAGTAATATTTTGTACACTTCCAATTCACTTTAAGGTCTTTTTGTTTCTCCTGAGTATAAATGTGGCCCATATAGCATAACAAAAATTTGCCTTTCTGAGATGTAATAAATGTTGCATCATCAGTCATTCTTGAGTTCTGGTATCTAGAAAAGTTAATATACAAATATTAATATAATCAGAAAGGTATAAAAGATTTTAAATAAAGCTAGTATTCTTCTAGTTATTTACTTACCAGCAGTAATGTTCTATTTATCGAAAGTAGATGCTTGTTCAGTTTGATGTTGTTCTTCTATTGGCACGGTCTATAGAGAAATAATTAAGTATGTTATAGGAAAAGTTACAATTTGTTTTTTGGTAACATTTTTTTTACTTTATAACGTCTCTAAAAATAGTTTAGTTTATTTGGATTTAAACAGAGAAATTTCCAAGATTATACTAACAGATTGATAAAAAAAAGTCATTTTTATTTGTAGCACATTCTATAGAGTTTATAAAGATTACTTATGTTTTATTTATCAACTTACCAAGATAATTATAGTAGTAGCAGAATGTTTGTTCTTTGATGTGAATTATCTCTTTTCTGTATCTTTGAGTTCTGTTTAGAGAGAAAGTTGATGAAAATTACTAATGCGTTTATATGTTATATAAATAATACACATTTGTTCTGAAGCATTGTTACTTATTTGCTAAAAAGAACCGGGGATGATACATGTATTACGAGTTAAAGCACAAAAAAACATGTTTAAGAACAGGAAGATTATAGTAACAGATGCATAAAAAGAGTCACTTTTATTTCTAGTACATTATATAGAGTTTATAAAGACTAGTTATGTTTTATTTATGAACTTACCAAGAGAATTATAGTAGTATCAGAATGTTTGTTCTTTGATGTGAATTTTCTCTTTTCTGTACTTTTGAGTTCTGTTTAGAGAGAAAGTTGATGAAAATTACTAATGCGTTTATATGTTATATAAATAATGCACATTTGTTATAAAGCATTGTTACTTATTTGCTAAAAAGAACCGAGGATGACATATGTATTATGAGTAAAAGCACAGAAAAACATATTTAAGAACAGGAAGAAAACATTTTTTACACAGCATTGTAACGTTTTTTCCTCAAAACATTCTGGCTTCACACTATGTATTAAGATTTAAAGGCTAAGAAACAAAGTATAGAGTTTTAAATTAGGCCAATAATTGGCAAATAACGTTAAGTAAATGTTAAACATATGTAGATACCTTTTTTAAATGTAAAGTGTCCTGTATCTTGAAGTTGAAGTATAACTTTATTTGTTTGTAGAGTCTGTTTAAAGGTTAAGTACATAAAGAAATAACAAATTAGTTTACAAATTTTGGTCTATAAGTAATAGCAAAATAACATTAGAATTTAGTAACAGAGCTATATGATTACTTACTTGTAGTTTCAGGACGAATTTTCTTGCAGAGAAGAATAGAGATGGTGCTCCCAAAATTGGCAGTATGTGGTCACGAAGAATATTTCCTGCAACTTGTATGGCTGTTTGTGATTGGTTTATATAGTCTATGTGTAATTAAGTTTGCTATCTGATTGGTCAGATATGTAAAGACGAGTTACTATTGGTTAGTTTGAATTTTTTTTAAGTTAAACATTTAAGATATATCTTCTTAAATAGTTTATATTGAAGAATTGAAATGATATATTTATGTTAAAAAAAACTTTTGTAATAAATTAAGATTATGTAAAATGAGTACTAAGTATTAAATAAGTATGTTTACAACGAGTTTATATAAAAATTTCGTTAGTTGGCGAAAATAAATTTTTGTACACTAAATGTTACTTAATAATTTGAAAATACATTAGTGAAGTCATTTGAAATGTGTGTATTACTTAGATAATAGATTTATTGGTGTTATATATAAAAAAGGAGTATTATTTAGCTATCGATATTTAGATATGGACGAAATTAGTGCTATCGAAATTTTAGTAATCGATATTATTGTAGTGTGTTATATGTAGTATTGAGTGTCGATATTATTGTATTCGAAAATAATGCTAACGATATTTCTGTAGACGATATTTTTGTGCATCGATATAGTTTGCTCGATATTATTGTAGTTTTCATGTTAAGTATAGGGTGTCGATATTAGTGCTATCGATATTAGAGACTCGATGTTATAGTAGGTCGATTTTTTAGAAATCGAAATTCTGTCAGTGATTCGTATCTCTAAAGCAGACCTACACAGTGCCCATGCATTGACTAATATTGCATCCTCTAATTATGTATTCCCTTCAAACAACCAAGCTACAACCCTTGATGTGAATTAATGTTTGTGAGTAGTTCTTGGCTAACATGACTCTGTTGATCTAAACATCCACCTACTGCCCAGGAGCCAATATGAAATAGGATAAACAATGAATCCAATGTTCTTACTTGAAGAAAACAAGCAATAAAATGGGCTGCAATTTAATATACGCAGGATTATATTTCTCTTGTCTTGATGTGAAGCCATATAATTATCAAAAGAAAAGTTACAAGCATGATGTTGGTAGACTCACTGTCAAATTGACAATTAGAGTTTTCATAACAATATGTTGCTTGACTAATTTCATTTGAGGTTGATTGGTTAATTTGGTGTACTTTGAAAGCATGTCATTGCCCACTGAAATGCCTACAGGCTGCTACTCGGTTGAGCTGGCTGCACCATTGACCTGAAAGACACAGAGACATTCGGTAAAGTCTACAATTTCCTCTTTTATGCTTATACTTAGATATATGTATTAGTTTTAGACATTTTTGGAATTTATAGAGACTTTCAGAAGTACTTCTAGTAAGTTGCAACAATGGCAGATTCGAATGAGCCGTTCTGAAATTCTATTTGAGTCCATTTCCCTATTTAAGTTTGTGTAAATACTTTGTCATAATGCATTTTCACTTTAAAACCTGTTTTTACTTTTTAAATCTCAATGGGAAAAATATACTTTCCCATGGAGAAACCCCTTCCCCCACACTGCCACTAATTTTTGGGGTGTTCTAACGCCATTTACCACTGAGACTTGTACTTACACTTGCAAGTCCAGGGGTAAATTCCCAACCACATACAGGGCAGGAACATTCCAGCAAATGTGTGTAAACACCCACAACTCAATGTTTGTGGGTGTTCATTTGGGCAGGCATCGCCTACCCGGGAGCCTTCCAACCCCCACCCCCTTCTGGAAGCATTTTGCTGTCACCTAAAATTACAGAGTACTGTAAAATATTAATTTAACCAAACACAATTACCAGTGTAAATGCACCTCGTTCGTGAGCATAATCTAAGATTTTGAATACAAAATGTGAGTTTATACACAAAAATGGAAATATTTATGCACCTAAAGTTTATATAATACTTTTGAAAATTGAGCTAACACTGTCTTAGATATTCCTCAAGAGAAGACCAACCTTTGCATTTGCTGTAGGCAGGCACGGATTCTAATAAGATAGCCGCTGAACAATGGTAGTGGCATTGGCAAGATGCAATGTCTGATCTGGGGAATGTTTGACTTAGTTGCAAAAATTGCATTGAGTGCTCCAAACTACAAAACAGACATTTATATCCCAGGTACCACGCTTCAAGAGCTTAAAGGGTTTGACTGAAAGCCAATAAAAAGAAAGACTTTCATTGTTTCTTCACAGTAGATGGTCAAACCACAAGTGCTTGATCGCACTGGATAATTAAAATCTGGTACTTTGGCTGGCACACCTGTAAGAAACCTCAGAAGTTGAGACGAGGATTAGTGAATAACCCAGCAAGTATCGATTCATAATAGTGATTAAGAGGTGAAAGGCAGAAAAGTTCTAACGTTGGTAGCTGGAGCTAACTATCGTTTTCCAGGACTAAACATGGGCAACCAGGTTACAAATATTGGCTACAAATCAGAAATGCTTGAAAGAGGGTTTGGTATGGGGCTAGCAGAAGTTATACTGTCCAGGCATATGATCTAAATCAATCCACCTCCTTTAAAGGAGTTTGTGATCATACATGGCTCAGTCCCAATTGAACATGGCTTCAGGGCCAAAAACTGATCAACCAGAACATGGTACCCATATAGTATGATAACAGATTAGGACAGTAAGGGCCATACACCATGACAAATAAAGGGCCTAAAGCTGCCGCACAAAGAACAAATGGTCTTATTTAGAATTTTCCTTCTGTTGATATAGAAATTGATGCATTCGTCAATGAAAATTAAATCTCATCCTTATTAACAGAATCGCCCGTTGTGAACTCCACATCAACCTTGACTTGCAAATATGTAGTCAGGCAGGCCCTGAGACCAAGGCCCAGGATTACTGATTGATAGGTCGCAGGTGGGAGTGTGCGTAGCTGGCAGGCAAATGCTCGGGCAGGAAACTCTTGATCAATCAAAGCCAAGCAGATAGTGATACAAGGCTTAATTCAATCTCGCCTTGATTTCAGTAATGCCCTGTACCTTGGGGCGCCCGAGTATAGTCTGCAAAAACTCCAACGGACTCAAAATTGTGCAGCTCGCACATTGCTTGGAATCCTACATAGAACTTCAATAAAGCCTGGTCTAAGAGCTCTGCACTGGCTTCCCATTAGGGAGAGAGTCAAGTTTAAATCTATGTGTATTGCTCATCAAGCATATTGGAAATCTGGCCCAGAAATCAGTCACTCCCTGATCTCACCCTACCAGCCCAACAAAGCACTTCGTTCATCACATGCCTTCCTGGCTAAAGTCCCCAGGATTCAGAGAGCTAGAGCAGGAGGTCGGTCTTTTGCCTACAATGCTCCTAAACTATGGAACGCACTCAACCTTCATCTGAGAACCAATTCCAACCTGTTGAGCTTTCGTAAACAGCTCAAGACCTTTCTTTTTAACTAATCAGACCATCTCTGGATTGTCTCTCTTGAAGGCACTGTTCTAGTCCTAGCGCCTGGACGCCTCAGGGCAGCTGCAGGGCTCAATAAAACCCTTTTTCATTTCATTTTCATTTCATTTCAGATAGGCGTAGTGACATTACAATGGTGAAGGGAGATTGCCCCAATAAAGCACATATGGCCAGAAGGGGTACGCACGCTCCTAAAACACCATAAAAAGTCAGATGACACATGAGTTAGGAACACATAGCAAATCAAGACTTCGCCATGCAGTGATCATGCGCTCCCCTTGCCAGACATCTACACATGTTATCCACTGACCACATTTGCCCATGTCGTGTCAAGACCCACCTGTGGTAACATGATTATTCTTAGTTCCCATTCCAACAGTGTTTCTAGTCCAGAAATGTCCCTGAATAAAAGTCTGAAATTTAGTCAAGTGTTTTAGTGCAACGTTAGCATTCAATTTTAATTTTTGTTTATTCAAAAAGGATTCCAGGAGTACTCCTGGTTATCTCCACAAGTCATTGGAATCCAGAAGTAATCAAATGTGTTATCTGTTTCTGCATACGGAAATTTAACAAATGTACATTTCCTCATGCCCAATTCTAAAACTTATTTTTCTGTATTATTTCTTTCTCTCTATGTGAAATCCCCTTGTCCACTACCCGTTAAATATAGGAGTGTACCTTCCCACTCACATTTCTGTCCTTGACAGGGGTACAATTTCAAGTCAGCTGGATTAGGAAATGCTGCAAATATCTGCTAAATAACTACAAATGTGCAAGGTTGTAGTGTTCATCAAGTACTGTTAATTAACAAGACTCACCAAACAAGGGTAAACCTTGCTGTTAATCAACAAGATAGGCCCAGCTAATCATGCTGGTTCAGCCTTTCCTTCCTAGAGAGGAGCCTGGAAATGTAATCTCCTACTAATGCAATGCCAGGGCTCATACCTTCATGGAGGGGGTCATGTGACCCATCTAGGGGTCTGCTCTGTCAGGAGAATATGTGGGTTCCACCCAAACAGGCTTGTAACAAAGAAAGAGTAGAACAAGTGCAGTATGGGGTTGCCCTTGGTATATATAACTCATGCTACATCTTCCAAGTGGCATTCTTACATTTTATTAGAACATTGGAATGTGGAGCACTCCATTAAAGACAATGGAGTGCTCGGTGCTTCTAAAGGCCGATAAAGGCCCACAAAGTAACATTCCAATGTTGTTTTCACAAAGGTCTCTCGGAGCCCAAGGGGATTTAAACCCCCTCGGGTCTCGAGGGGCGTTTGTTTTATTTGTTAGAACATTCTGCCCTCCATTGGCAGAATATTCTAATAGCCTTATAGCCCTTCCTAGCTGGGCTATAACTGCTATTAAAGTCCTGCTCCCTTGTTAAAGGTCCGAGCCGAAGAGCGGGCCTTTAATAGCCGGTATAGCCAGCTACCGTGGGCTATAAGGATATATTAGAACACTGTAATGTTGAGCACTCCACTGAAAATATTGAAGTGCTCCGGGCTTCTACTGGCTGGTAGAAGCCCGGAGCAACAGTCCAATGTTTTTTCCTTTCACAGCTGTTGCTGTGAACAAAGGCCTCTCAAAGCCCGAGGGTATTTAAACCCCTCGGGCTCCGAAAGGCCTTTGTTTTTAATAATTATATCACTCAGCATTTAGAGGCGGAATGTTCTAATAGCCTTAGAGCCCTCTTTAGCGAGCTCTACCGGCCAGGAAAGGCCTGCTCCCTTGTTAGAGGCCCTCAACCTTCGGCTCAGGCCTGTAACGCTGGAGAAGCCCTTAATGGCCGGTAAAGCCTGCTACTTCAGGCTCTAACGCTATAGTAAATATTCACAAACAGCTTAGGGTAACCCTAATAGAAGGTGCACCAGCAATGTGTAATAAGTTGTTTTCTGTAATTCATTCATGTCAATGTTTGTGACTGGTTATGCTGGAAATGACTAGGTGCAATGTTTGTGAACATTCTGTTACATGTATTGAACAAACACAAAAGGACACCCATTGACTGGAGTCTCAGAACTCAGTTTACACAGGGATGCCAGTAGTCACCTCCCCTGCGTACCATTACGCACCCCAAAAACTACACATTATGCTATCACTAGCTAGGGCTTACACCTAAAGTGTTAAAGGGGTTGCCCTGCGAGACTTTGTGAGGGTGGGGAAACCAAATTGGGGGTCAAGGCCTTCGACAACGATAACCCCCGTGAAGCACCAGTCTGCAGTTTCGGGGATCACTAGGGATTACAACCCACTCAAACTTTGCCAAAATGGAAAAATCGAGGTGTTCTTGAGGGCTAAAGGAAAAAAATCAGAATGGTGCATCTGCAAAGCGTGTCATAGACTTTCATTCTTACAAAACGCTTGTACAATCTTGCAGACTGGTGCAGAAAGGTTCACCATCAAGTTAAATAACTGTTCATTCGCATCTCACCATCACAGCTGACATTACAGTGGCTTCCAATCGAAGCTAGGATCACCCTCAAAATGAGCCACCGTCGGTAGTGGGAGTACCTGCTGGGCGGTGACGAGGTGAGGGGGAGGGGCAAGTGGGGGGTAGTAAACTATGGATTACGGAGGTTTACAGGTAAGTAAACATACAAATAAATAAAACTACTGTGCCCCATTGATTGTGCTTATGTCTGATCTCCATTTTATATTGTCTACATTTATTTTAGCCAACCCTTGTCCGGTTTTGTACAGCACTCTCTTACCCACGAGTCATGTTCGTGCTTTACAAAACTTTATAAATAAATCAAAAAGTATAAGCCGCAAGCGACACCCTCGGTCATTGGTGTTGTAAAAATTCATGATCAGACAGAAAGTCAGATATACCTCTGCCTTCTTTTAGACTGTAGACAGCAGTGACATATAAAAGTGTGTAGGCATGTGTGTGTGTGCAGCTGTGCAATACGAGCATGTGTGTGTGTGTGAGAGAAGTTGTATTTGTGTGTTTGAGCTTAAAATTACCAGTATTTACATTGTGTTGGTATTTCTAAAGTGCTTTCCTATATGGTATATTTTCACGCTTCCCTGGATAGGAATGGAGGATGGAGAGTATATATTTATATGCACAGCTGTGTCCTAAGCCGCCTCCAGTCATGCACTGCTCTCTGCATGGGAGCAGATACGGATGGTTAAGTGATGCGCTCTTTATTTACATTAGTGTCATGTCCTGGACGTATGGACTCTGCTCATTCTGGCAGGGATATGCTACACTGGTCAGACCACAAGCTGCTATATCCCCTCAGATCTATAGCTGATTGGTATTCACACAGCCCGGGGCACTGGACTTTCATACTAATGAACCATTTTTGACATACCTGTTTCTGCTTCCAAAGGCCTAATCCTTATACAGATTAGCAATATTTAAGGAACTAGGCTCGTACCAGTTGGGCCAAAACATTGATCTAACTTCATGGTGCTAACTGTTTTTTTAAAACATGTTTATTAACAGATCACAAATGCAGTTTTCCTTGTGTTAACTGTTAACATCCATATAATGGGCACCATTATTAAGCCATTGTACGTTTTACAGTTTATGTCCTATCACACGCTTTTCATAAAGCTAGAGCTCTTGATGGACCCAAACCATCCGTGCATTTGAAGCAATTCAAATGTGAATTAGTGATATGATTAATATTTAGAGTATAATATTTCCAGAATTGATTTATCAATTTAGATGTTTTACCAGTGTTTTCCCAGCTTTAAGAAATCAGTCTTTTTCAGGTTATTGCATTTGTGCACAGAAGGAAAACAGGAAAGTCCTGTTTTTCAGTGTTTACGAAGAATTTTGCTTTACATAAATAGCACATTCAGTACCAGTCTGTAAATTCTGGTACTTGTAGTTTTGCTTTTTTCCATTACAAATACGGACCACATTTCCCAGAATGCACAGAAAAACAGAATGAATGGCTCAAGCCTGTCATTAAACAATCTGATATTCCTGCTGTTGTGTAGCTCCATAAAGTGAATGCCATCTTCGATAACCACTGTGTTAAGCCAGCTACTCCCTTAGCCAACTTCAATCAGAGTAGGCAGAAAAAAGTGTGACCACTGCAACACTTAAGCCAGTGTAGCCATGCATTCAATCACTCACCCCAACCCACACACTCAAACAACTCAACTTATACTCACCCTCCTTTGTGCAGTATCCCGCATCAGCTCGCTCATGCTTTGGGAAAGTTATTCAATAAAATGGATACGTCTGGATCCATGATAACATAAAAGACCCTTTCTAAGAATTTGGGCTATTGGTGGAGAGGGTGGAAGCCCCACTCAGGCAGCAACCACTATCCTAGTCCAGAACAATCACAAAAGTCACTAAATTAACCTGTGCTTAACCCTCTGGTAGCTTGGCACAAAGCAGTCAATATTTACTTAGAGGCAATATGCAAAGTATTGATGCAACACACAAACAGTAATACAGATGTTAGTTGCTGTAGCGCAAAGGTCTGGTCATCATTGGAGCTTAGTGTTGGTGGCCATCACAGGCTATCATTGCTGCAGCGTAAAGTGCAGGTCTTGCATGCTGGTTGTTTTGGATGGTCATTGTCAGTGCAAAGAACTGACCTCACAGGAGCCTCGATTTGGTGGTCATCATGACCGGAAGATTTTCAGAGTGAACGAGCCTGGTCGTGCAGAGTTCAGACTTCAGGATTATAACTTTCACAGGGTCTGCTTGAAAATGCCCACAGTGGACAGGGTTGGCCCCTGAAACTTTTACGACATTGATTAGGGCACCCAATTTAGAACACTTCCTGGACCTGTAAAAGATCAGAAGACGACTACTGGACCTGCCCCCTTTTGTACCCAGGGCAAAGAAGTAGGCTCTGAGAGTCAGCTGGAGGGCCTCCTGTGTCGGTACAGGGAGACAAGAAGCTCAAAGAGGCTGTTTTCCTAGAACTACCCAGCTACCCAGTGGCATCTGGACCTGGACAGGACCCTGCAGTTGACCTCTGCCTGATACCCTGTGAGTCAGTAACTGAGGTCATGGGGGCTTTAGAAGTATACACCTGTGGTTAATTGGAACCTAAAAGACTGAGTCAGAAGGTGAAATCTTTGAACAAGACAAAAGTGGTTGGTGTATCCGAACCACGCTCCATCATGGTCAGTCTCAAATTGCGCCTAGGTTCTGGGCTACTGTAATCATAAATTATGATTAGCACTTTGTGCTTTTTGGCACTATTTCTACTTCAATATTAAACAATTCATATCTTAGTCCTTATTGGATTTTTGTAATTTTGGTGACATGTTGTTTTTTTATTTGTACTCTAGGGGCTAGATGTAGGTAATTCCAATTTACCTACTCTTAAATACCGAATTTTACTGATTCGGTATTTAAGAGTAGGTAAATAGGAAGGAGGCAGATGTAGGTAATTATTATTTTATAATTACCGAATCTGTAAGATTCGGTATTTACCGATTCGGTAAATACCGAATCGGTATTTCCCATTGATTCCTATGGGCCTTGAAGCCCATAGGAATCAATGGGAAATACCGATTCGGTATTTACCGAATCGGTAAATACCGAATCCTGCAAGGGGGAACGGGGTGTCACTTTGACACCCTGTAGCACCCCAATTCCAGGCTTGTGTGCCATGTGGCACATATACATGCCCTTTGAGAGTTCACTGTGACAAGGGTTGTTATTGTTCCTTAAAGTGAGCAGTCACCCACCCCAAATAATAGTCCATTATCTTACTATATTTATATTATAGCAGATGGCATATTTCAATTTATCTGTGCGCCTCTGCAGTTCTACTCTTCATGTAACCCCTGAGTATATTTCTATAATATACATGATAAAGTACTCCTTCTGTACATTAAAAGAATATTGCAAGTCACTGAGAAGTGCCGCTATAAGGTTATAGAAGTCTGAGGTGACTTGCAAAATCCTTATAATGTACGAACGGGGTTACTTTGTTCATTACAATACATGGTCACACCATCACCCTTCCCACAAACCATTTAAATCCTTGATGTGATGCTCTTTCAATAGAAGAGATAGGATGTTAGTATATATGAGGTATATAATTTGAATCTTTAGTGCAAAATTAAACATTCAAAAAGCAGTTCGATATTTGTTGAAAAAATATATTAGAATTAGCTAATACAAGTGAGATTGAAAACACCACTGTAGCTCAGATGTTGCAAGAACATGCAGAGAGATTCTGTCATTCTCATAATTACCTAAAGCATGGACAAAACAAACATGTTGCCTTAAACATCTCTGAACAGACCAGACGAAGAGGACGCCACGTTTCATTTTCCTTTTTTAAAGTGCAGCGTTATTATGCTCTGTGGCAGGCCTTCCCTCTGGCTGCAGGCATTGTAAGTCTAAAGCTCAACTGTACTAGGTTATTGTAGTTGAGCGGATACGTAATTTCTTTATTACAGACCACTAGGGCCTGTAATAAGGAAATCACTGAAGGGCTTTTATACAGGGATTGCAGGCTTGCGTATATTATAAATTATAATCTCATGACCAAAAGTCCTTCTGTTATGATTATGAAGATATGCATCAATCAGTCTGAAACGTTCATTCCACAATGCTTTCAACATTTTGCATAGTCAGATGCAGATAATTCTACAGAGATTTTACATGAATAGTTAAACTGTTATTTCTTCAGGGGGTACTTTGACTGTGGTCCAAGTTACCATATAGTATCCCTCATCTTTGAGTTGACTGGAGGAGCGAGTATACATATATTTTCAATGGTTGCATGTCACTTTATTGGTTGCATGTCACTGTATTGGTTGCATGTCACTGCATTGGTTGCATGTCACTGTATTGGTTGCATGTCACTGTATTGTTTGCATGTCACTGTATTGGTTGCATGTCACTGTATTGGTTGCATGTCACTGCATTGGTTGTATGTCACTGTATTGGTTGCATGTCACTGCATTGGTTGCATGTCACTGTATTGGTTGCATGTCACTGTATTGGTTGCATGTCACTGTATTGGTTGCATGTCACTGCATTGGTTGTATGTCACTGTATTGGTTGCATGTCACTGTATTGGTTGCATGTCACTGTATTGGTTGCATGTCACTGCATTGGTTGTATGTCACTGTATTGGTTGCATGTCACTGCATTGGTTGCATGTCACTGTATTGGTTGCATGTCACTGTATTGGTTGCATGTCACTGTATTGGTTGCATGTCACTGCATTGGTTGTATGTCACTGTATTGGTTGCATGTCACTGCATTGGTTGCATGTCACTGTATTGGTTGCATGTCACTGCATTGGTTGCATGTCACTGCATTGGTTGCATGTCACTGTATTGGTTGCATGTCACTGTATTGGTTGCATGTCACTGTATTGGTTGCATGTCACTGCATTGGTTGCTTGTCACTGTATTGGTTGCACTGTATTGGTTGCATGTCACTGCATTGGTTGCTTGTCACTGTATTGGTTGCATGTCACTGCATTGGTTGGTTACATGTCACTGCATTGGTTGCATGTCACTGTATTGTTTGCATGTCACTGTATTGGTTGCATGTCACTGTATTGGTTGCATGTCACTGCATCATGTGACAAACTATAATCCTTACCAAATAAAGGAAGAACAACGGTCTGAAGAAGTGTGACAGAAAGAGCCTATGTTAGAGCAAATACAGTTCACCAGTTATACATTACTTGTCCCTTCACAGGCTAGTGTAAGGTTTCCATCAGCCCACCCATTTGGCGGAGCTT
This sequence comes from Lissotriton vulgaris, assembly GCF_964263255.1. NCBI lineage: Eukaryota > Metazoa > Chordata > Amphibia > Caudata > Salamandridae > Lissotriton > Lissotriton vulgaris. Next base: position 202,276,307 of record NC_141690.1, on the reverse strand, counting down.
TGTCATTTGGAAAACCGAGAGGGAAGGGTCACATGTAGCCAAGATAGTACACGGACTACATGTACATAGGTACTGGACCTCTTGCTCTCTAGATGACTCAGCCTCTAAATGTTATCCAAGGTGTAAGGACTGGTGGAGTGCAGTGCAAGTGCAGAGTGAAAGTGTGATAAAAATGACTAGAGGGACAAAAAATATGTTTATTGGAGATTGTCCCACTGCCATGAATTAAAAACCGCCTGATAGTTGTAAATTTTTTCTATCATTTGGCTAAGGGTGAGGTCAATAAGTATAAGCGGAAAATCCGTTCCGCTCCCGGATTTTGCGAATTTTCGGTAAATTTGCGATCCGCGAACTCCCGCGAATTTACAGAGAATTCGCAAATCCGCGAGCAGCGGATTATTCCGGGGGCAAAAGTTGAAGCCTGGCCTGTTGTAACTATTTTACGATGGCGCCGGCAAGCTGCCAGCGCCATCCTAAAATAGTTACTAAGTTAGCTTCAACAGGAAGCTCTAATAGATAAAATAAAGCAGGTGCTCGATTTTATCTATTAGAGCTTCCTGTTGAAGGTAATTTAGTAAGTATTTTAGGATGGCGCTGGCAGCTTGCCGGCGCCATCGTAAAATATTTACAACATGCCCTTCCTGTGAGCCCAAAAACAATCGTGAGCGTCGTCGAGGCAGGTGTGCCTTCTTCACAAATCTACCGTGAAAAATCAGCTGTGATGCTGGATAGAGGCTTTTGCATCCTTGACTTTCACAAGCGCAATACCCGTGCTGTTTCTGTGACCAGGAGCTTATTTCTCTTCATCTGCTGAACTGATCTTTCTCTGACCTTTTATACACACAAGAAGCATGTGTGAACTCGCATGGTAGCCCTGCCCGTTTGGCCCCGCCCACACACTCGCGGTTTGCACCGTCTTCCCGCCATTCACCCACTATGATGGACAGCTCACTCAAGGGACCCCTGCGCCCTTCGGGGCGATTGCATAGTAACACACACATGGTCGCTCGAACTAGTTGATGCTCAAATTCAGTGACTCATTCATTAGCCCAAAAACAATCGTGAGCGTCGTCGAGGCTGGACAGGTTTGCCTTCTTCCCAACTCTACCGTGGAAAATCAGCTGTGATGCTGGATAGAGGCCTTTGCATCCTTGACTTTCACGAGCACAATACCCGTGCTGTTCTTGTGACCAGGGGTTTCTTTCTCTTCATCTGCTGAACTGATCTTTCTCAGACCTTTCAAACACACAAGAGGCATGTGCACTCGCATGGAAGCCCCGCCCCAAATCCGCGGATCCGCAAATCCTCAAAATCCGCGGATTTTGCGGATCCACGATCCGCAAATCCGCAAAATCTGCGGATCGTGGATCCGCAAAATCCGCCCATACCTAGAGGTCAACATGTTTCAGCCGAGAGGGTAACTAACCCGGCTTTCTTCAGGACCTAAAAGGATGTTGTGTGCTACTGCAAAATGTCTCAAGTTGTATCAAAACAATCAATAACAAATTAGTACGAAGAAATTGGATCAGTGGTTGTTCACCACCCTACCCGACATATGTCTCATATGTGCGTGGTTTCCAGAGTTAATTCTTCATCCCTGTGAGAAAAGAAATATTAGTCAAGGATAGTGTTACTCACTATGACAAAGTGAACTGTATACAGTGCTCAAAAAACAGGGAGGTTTAATCTGTCACATTATCGTGTAAACATTCTACACGAACAGTCCCATAAGCCATAACGTGCTGAAGATGGGGAAACTAGAAAAAATGGAAAAATAGCATTTACAAGTACTCACCCAGCTTTGTGTGGGGGTAAGCCTCGATTGCTCGGTATGTGAGGCCCCGCTCTAGTGGAACAAAAAGAGATCATGCGGGAACAACAAGTGATTAAATGTACTTGCTTGCATACCCCTGAAAAAAACTCACTGAAAAACCTCTATCTAATATGCCAACATGCAGCATTGCTCCAGTAGCCGGCCCGCTAGCCCCACTGTGGTGTTGTCAAAACTCTGACATTCACTTGTTGTATGGTTATAACTAGGGGTGAACTACAACAGGGGGGCCAGAAAATGGGCACACAGTAAGGATTTATATGATTTAGATACCTAAAGAGGCACCTAATAGATATTACTGGTGGTGGTAGTTTCCATGGCAATGTTGTTAAAAACCAGGGAAGACTATGTTCTCTAATAGCCAAAGTAATGTTAATGTTAGACTCCTTCATCAATAGTTGCAAGTCCAGAGTAATACAAAAAGGTCAGCGCTAAGTAGTACTGGCTGAGAGTTACACAGCAGTAGCCCAGTTAAAAGTAGCCCAGTTAAAAATAGCCTAGTTAAAAATACCTTACAGACACTCTAGCTCTAAACTCACCTATCCGTCGGTACCTCGGGACAGTCTGCGAAGCAATCTGGGAGGTACCGAGGACGGTGAGGGAACTATTCTTATACTCGCGCTGATTGGGTGATTAATTAATTAACTAATCCCGACTCACCGCTGTTTAGGACAATCGCGGCTCGTCACTGAGTTCTGAACCAATCTGCGCATGCGTGTGGCCGTCATCCTGATCCGCGGCGCATGCCCGTAAGAAAGTATCTAAACGCGCATGCGCCGTTGTCATACTGCGTTTTATCGAGGGTGGATGCGAGCAAGCATGCGCGTTGTTGGGTACTAAGACCGGAGGCTCATGCGCATCCGGTGTTTAAGACACCTATGTGCTCCTGATGTGTTGGAAATTTTTAGGAAGCGTCAGCACAAGTCCGGGGACGGCGCCGATGGGTGCGCCCAGAATGTATGTTAATTGAATGTCAAAGGAGTTAACGAAGCATTGCTAAAGTGTATTATGATCTGAGCGAGTGTAAGCTGCAGAAAAAACAACCAGACGGACACCAAAGAACACAAAAGCAGACCCTGTGTGAAGGGAAGTTTAGTCTAAATAGCAGAATCAAGACGATGTCCTGGTTCAGTTATTCATTAAGGGGTAGTCCTTCCATGTACACTCTATTTTACTGAAGGATCTCTATTATTACTATAGGTGGTAAGCAGACCCATAGACTTAAAGTTATAATCATCCACAATGGGAGCCACCTGGTAGTTGAGGGAAGATAATTATTGGGGTATATTCAGAACGAGGTGGAATTCTCAGATATTAAGAAGGAACATTATGTCTTGCCGCTCATCAGATGAGTGTGCAGGCTGGATTGTCAAATTGAGGTAGACATATCTGAGCAAATAGCCCAGAAATAGTATGGACAGGAAATCCCAAAGGAAATAGAATTGCTATTAAGTATGGAGTGGGAAATTGCCGCTAATATAATTAAAGGTACTAATTCATATTTATTAGCTGGTGCAACACTATAGGTTTGGCTGATGTTTGATGTATTATAACTGCCCAAATAGTTATGGTTGGCTGTTATCTAGAGGCAGCCAAGCTATTTCTCTTAGATGTAGTATTACTGCCAAAATTGTTATAGTTGGAGGTGGTTAGGTGACAACATAGCATTGTAGGTATAACGGGTCTCGAACTCAGATCTGTACCCAGGGAATGTTGTCGTTCAGACCTTCTGTGTCAGTCTTAAGTCTGAAAATCCATCTTTGCTCCCTGATGAAAAGGAATCTAGAGATATCCGTCACGTGCTGCGGAATCATCGGATGTTCAAGTATCACCCATCTCATGTCGTCAGGTTGATGTTTGGCACTTAGGAAATGATTGGTTAGACAGGTGGCTTGTTTCCCACATCGTATGGTACTTTTGTGCTCGCTGATGCGCAACTTAATTTTGCGAATGGTGGGGCCAACGTATCTCAAGGAGCACGGGCAAGTAATCATGTAGACCACACGATCAGTGTTGCAATTGGTGTGGCTACGCAGAATCCATGGACGATCAGTTCCGATATCAATGGATTCTGTCTTTGTAGTTTGGGGACAAACACTGCACGAGCCGCAAGGGTGGTGGCCGCGTACCGGTGGGAGTCCCCAGAGAGTATTGGTTGCAAATGTCAACTGGCGTCTAGGCCGAGTGTGTACAAGGCTGTCACGCAAGCTAGGGCCTCGTTTGAAGGCAAACGGAGGTTTCGGAATCTTCTCTGAGGCAATGTTAAGAATGCGCCAATGTTTGCGAACCGTCTTCTGTATTTTGTTGGACAGTGTGCAGAAGGTGTTGACAAATGTGAGCCTGTCAGTTGTTGGTTTAGCTACGCTTTGGTCAAGCAAGGCATCCCGGTTTGCATTGGAGGATCTCTTCCACGCTCTACGTATCAGCCGTTTGGGGTACTCGCGGGCCTGGAGCTGTGTTGATAAAGCTTGAGCATGTTTATGAAAGAGTGCTGGTGTTGAACAATTACTGCGTACTCTTAAAAATTGGCCTACGGGAAGGTTTTCGCGTAGGGCTCTGGGGTGATGGCTGTCGAAGGCCAGTAAGGAGTTTCTTGACATGGGCTTTTTGAAAAGTTCACATTGCAATTGCCCATTGTCCTCACAGATGGAGATGTCAAGAAAAGATAATCTCACTTTACTAGATTCAATGGTGAATCTCAAAAATGGATTTTGTTGATTGAGCCATGTATGGAAGGTGGTGTATTGGTTGCATGTCACTGTATTGGTTGCATGTCACTGCATCATGTGACAAACTATAATCCTGCAGCGATTTCAAGTGCAGGATATTGACTACAATTATACGGTCACACTAAGTATGTATAGGTGAGCTTTGATTTACTATTCTTAACTCCGCATCTATATAAACCTTTAATATAGGAATAATACATCTATATATAAGTATTTGCCCTGATTACAGATTGATAGGTGATATGATATTCTTTACTCAATACAGTTACAGGTCGATATTCTGAATTCAGTATTGTTGTAGAGCACATTGTCAAATTTTTTTAAGGCAATTGAAGAGGGCATGTTCCTAAACTCTAAGACAATAGTCCTGTTGATCATTCTTGTACAATTACAGTCAATTCCAACTCAAGGGTGCGACATATGATGTTTATATTGAGTTACTAAATTAGGGGTGAGCTTCCCTCATTTTATGATACTCTAACGTTCATTACCTCATTAATTCTTATCTTTTATATATGAATTGTGGGGGAAGAGATGTGAGGATAAAAATGAACAAGTGAAGTTTATTACTTCTGGATTCTGATGATTGAGGTGAGGAAAAGTAAAAGATAGCTGTTTATTGTCACAAAGAACAGTTTCGTTCTTTAGAGAAGGAGCTTTCTAGAAGGGGCGTGGTCGACAGAATAAGAGGAAATCTGTTTAGGATTGTTTCTGAAGGGCAGGTAGAGTAAGCGTGGAATGTATAGCTGTGGTACTTGGTGGGGGATGTGTGATAAAGGGCACATGAAAACTGTTAAGTGTTGGAAGCAGTAATCCTTGACCTCTTGGTCCAGCCGATAGAGTGATGTTGGATTGGGGTTTGTAGTTAGTTTGTTGTATAGTTTGTGATACTGACGCATAAATGGATACACTTCTTGGAGGACAGATGTGGAACATGGGCCACACATAGATACTTGGTGGTGTTATGTCCAAACAAGAGAAGCATAAGATCAGAGGATAGCTGGATGAAGAGGAGCGGAATAGTGAAGGAAGCAGGAGACCTGTGATGAGTATGTGAGGGGAGAAAGTGAAATAGATAGTAATTTGGGGGTTTGGGCCTTTTTCTTGGTTTGCATTTGCATTTTGTGAAGCGAGGAGCACATGTTAACTGCCTGCTTTGATTGATTTGACGCCATTTTGTGGTGCCACTGGTCAGCTGTCCAGTTGTTGCACGCCCAGCATTAATTAGTACGGCTGTGACTCAGACACACAGCGGACGCACGCAGCAGGCGCGCTGCTAATGCACCGAAGGCGTGCCTAAGGGAAGCCTGTCTGTCTCAGGAGCCCTGGCTGTCTACAGAGGAACAATTTGTCATACGACTCTGATCCTCTGATGGCACTCCGACCAGCATGCTTGGGAGACTGCCAAATTTCCTTAGATCCAATGATAAGCCCACCTTCTAGCTACCGCTGCTCTTTATCAGCTTATTTAGGTGACTCAAATCGTTTAGAAATAGGAGATAATACTGATTCCAGCTGTACAGCTACTGCTGTCAGGGATAGTGACACCGGCAACACTTGTTTGAGTTTTCGGAGGATAATTACCCGGATGCTATATTGGTTATGGAGACGTGTCTTACTGAGGCCTCTGTGTTGAGAAATACATATATATATATATATATATCCATATATATTCATATGTATGCACTACAAAGATATAATGCTTAGATATATCACACTAACAAGAGGTCCTGAGCGTCAAAGATCTTCCAAATCTGACCTTGCCTGGACAAGCTCCAACAAATATTCTGAACCACCTTAGAGGTCACTTTGCTTGTCCTGCCTCCATGCTAGTTTCCTTATCTGGTTGTGCAATCTGCTTACACAGTAAATCTGCAGTATAATTGGCACAGTGCAGAGCCAGCCTTTCATGGTCTGCCCATATCTAGCTGTTTATAATTGGCATGGTGCAGATCTTGCATATCCCTGTTAGCCATATTTAGCTTGGTGCCTTATGCTAGTTCTGCTGACATGGCATTACTAAAATGTATATAAGACCCAGAAACCAGTCACTCGGAAGAAGCACGCTGAGAGCACTAGTTGGTGACCTGACTTCTTCATTGCTGATTAGCAAGCATGCATGGGTACCCATAAATACATTTCACTATATTTCTGACCAAACTGTTGTGTCTGGTGAGTTTCTTTCATTTGCTCCTGGGAGGGTTCAAAGTATTTCCCTTACACCTGACATAATTGCGCCTTACCTCCAATCTATCTGATTGGAAGAAGAGATAGACAGCATAAAATGGGAGTCAGAATTGCTATCATTTTTGGAGCTAAATTCAAATATAAAATTGAACATCTTCCCATTGATGATTGTGAGGCAGTATTTTTCTTGCTATTCCTCACATACAATTTGCAGTTTCGGGGTCCTTGATTTACCGCCCACCAGGATAACTGGGAACTGGTGCCCCACTGTCTTATATCACCTCTCTCCTTTGGTTCTTAGGTGCGTCCACTTTACTTTGTTGGGTGACTTTAATATTCATATAGAGGACCCCACGTGTTGCCATGGGATTGCATTCATTGAGATTTGAATGTATTAAATCTGGTTCTTTGCAACTCAACCCCACCCATGAGGCTGGTCATCTTTTGGATCCCATTGTTTCTAATATACAAGATCTTTTTACACTGCACCTATTCTGCTTCCTTGTTCTTACCATTTGGCTGTTCTCTGTTTATTAGAATCTCTCCACTACCATCTGCAGGCCGTCTTAAACCTAATATTAAGTTCAGGAATTGGTGTAAACTAGATGCCGCAGCCTTGAATATACTGCTTTGAAGTTCCAAACCAGACCTAAAGCAGAAGGTCAAAGCAGATCAAGCCTTTGATAGACCACTGTATCAGAAACTCTCTGGTGTCTGCTCTTCCATTCATAGCTATATCCACGGTGAGGTTGCACCCGCCGGCTCCTTGGTTTAATGATACGCTTTATTTAGAGAAAAAGTAAGGGTATCAAAAGCCTTTGGAGGAAGGCGTGTAAGCCGTAGGCTAAAGCCAAATATACAATTGCAATAAATAAATATCATGCATGGAGCAGAGCTGTGCGAGCATCTTGCTACTCAGAAATAATTACCAACCCTCAAAACTGTGCAAAGACACTTTTTCATGTGGTCCTAGAATCATCTGACCGTAGTAAATTGTCCCCTGCACCTTTTCTGTCCCTTTCTCAATGCACAGAACTAGCTCATTTTTTGTGTGGACATGGTAGCCACTATTCACTCACAATTGGCAGTAAACATCAGGGCAAGAACACAAGTTGAGGACTCTGATAGTGTTATTCAGCTATTTCCTTCATTTAGCCCTAATCCTCTTCTGTATATGCCAAATCCGGCCCAAAAAAATCTAGTCATTGCCTCTGCTGAAACTTTTTGGATTTCTGTCCATCCTGTAATCAATTACATCAGGCTCTGCTGTAGGCCCGCTTCCTCCAGCTAAGTTGGGGCTTCTTGATCCTAAATTGCTGCAAGTGGTGGTGGATGTGCTCAAATCCTTATTTTACGAGGGCTGTATTCCACTGTCTTGGAAACACACTATGATCCTCCCCTTTTTAAAGAAGCCCAATCTCGATCCAACTAGCTGGGCTAATTTTAGACTCATTTATCTGTCTCCTGTATTTTCCAAAATTTTGGAAAAGTACGTAAACTCATGGCTCACCACCTTTGTGGAAGCCCAGCAACTTCTTCACTCTTCCCAATCAGTTTTTAGATCTAGACACAGTACAGAGTCCGCCCTCTTGTGAGTCACAGAACATCTAAAGCGACCCCTGGACAAGGGCGGAACAGTCATGCTGATTCTATTGGATCCTAGCTCGGCCTTCGATACAGTTCCCCACTCCATCCTTGTGGATAGATTGATGACACTGGGCTTTGAGGGAACAGCACTAGCTTGGCTGACATCTTTCTTGAAAGATGGCGATTTCAAGTTCTTTCATCAGGTGCCAGGTCAGGGATTTTTGCCCTGACCTTAGGTGTACCGCAAGGTTCTGCGTTGAACCCCATGCTGTTCAACCTTTATGTTCAGCCTCTTGTGGAAGTGGTAGAGCACTGCAGTTTTACATGATTTTCCTAAACAAACACATAATTTTTTTTTTCTCATGTTGACCTCACAGGGGCACAGTCCTGATGCCCTTAAGGTCGGCGAGTTGCTTCCTGGATGGAAGCAACTCATTTAAGCTTAAAAGTGATAAAACAGAGGTCTGGGGTCCACAGCATTGGCCTGAGTCTCTGGGGGCTCTTCCAACTTTATACCCCAAAGTAAAAAGTTTGGGATTTTGGCCGGACAAACTCTGTTTATGTGTCCCAAAGTGGCCAAAGTGACATCCACCTGTTTCCCGTGATGAATTGGATGAGGAAGATTATTTGGATCATTCCTCACTCGGCACAAATACGACTGATTCAAGCCCTGATACACTCATGAGTGGATTACAATAATGTTTCCGACTTGGGAGTTGACAAGACCTGCATTTGCTGTCTGCAGGTTGGGCAGAACTCAGCTCCAAGTCTCCTTTCTTGGCTTCCAAAGTATGCCCCATCTTCTCCTGTTCTTCGTGAACTGCACTGGCTTCCAATGGAAAAGAGATTGCAATTTAAAACTCCATGCTTTATTTTTAAAGCTAGAGCTGGATTTGGCCCTCGCTGGGTAAAGGACTTGCTCTCTCGCTATGAACCCAGCCGGACACTGAGATCTGACCATCAGTATTTTTGCAGTTTTATCATATGAAGTAGTAGAGAAATCGATGATTGTGGTGTGGTGATATGTTCGGCTACATGTGGGACATTTCTTTTGAATAGACCATGCATGTAAAACAGCCACTTTACTTGAGAAGGCCTCAGAAGCCCTCGCTGGGTAAAGGACCTGCTCTCTCCCTATGAACCCAGCCGGACACTGAGATCTGACCATCAGTATCGTCAGATACTTTAGAAATAAAGCAAGGAGTTTTAAATTGCACTCTCTTTTCAATTGGAAGCCAGTGCAGTTCACGAAGAACAGGAGAAGACGGGGCATACTTCGGAAGCCAAGAAAGGAGACTTGCGGCATGCCCAAAAAATTCACCTGGCATGCACAGGAGGTCACTCCTTTGCATACCTCGGTCCAAAACTTTGGAATGTCTTATGGCAAAACTTAAGACACTGTACCTCTCTACTGCTATTTTGCAAGCACCGTAAAACGTAGGGGCATATTATCAATGGGGTTTATCTCCGCTTTTTTGGCTTTAAAAGCCAAGGAAGCGGAGATAAAATTATCTCCCTATTACCTAGCTGTCGCTAACACCAGTTAGCGACAGCTAGTAGGAGATAGCGACCATCTTGGGCTCCACTTTGGATGTCAGTGATATTTATCACTAATGATATGCAAAGTGGGCGTGCCAAGATGTTAGCGACTGTTTCCTGTCGCTAACATCGCTATCTCCTATTACCAACTTTTAGAGATATTTGCGCTAAGCGCGAATATCTCCAAAAGCTAACACCTGCCCTGAGCAGTTCTTAGCCATGTTATCCAATGGGAGGTGGATAACATGGCTAAGAGCATTAACTCGGTAATGCATGAATATCGCTGACTTTTCAGCGATATTCTTGCATTGCGGCCGATTTTTATCGCATTTGCGATAAACCTTGGAAATACCAAGGTTTATTTGCGATAAAAATCGCCGCAGCTCAGCTGTAAATTTTTGTCTCTAACCAAGCAATAGCGATAATTATCGATATTGCTTGGTAATATGCCCCTTAGTTATTTCAATTTTTTTCACTCAGGGCCAAGCAACACCTCTACCTACGCTTAGCGCCAGGAAAACCATTGGGTAGCCGTGTGCTCTAAAAGTGGAAAAATAATATTAATAATAATAATAGTAATAGATGTGGGAGGAGTGGCAGCATTCATTTGAACAGCAAGCAGAGCTGAGACCTTTGTGGCAAATACAAAAGCTAACTTATGATCTGCCTAACACATGATCTTGCCAGGCCATTTCCAGGTGCTTGTATATTTAGGTTTATATATTGTAGGAAAATATTTATTGAAAAACTACATCCTTTGTTGATTGGGTTTTGATGGGGGTTGTGTTGTTTGGAAAGGAAGTGCGGATAAGGTACAAAATGGCGGGAGCCTGCAATCCAAGCTAATGGGTTATGGTCAAGGCACTGATAGGTGTTGTAGTATAATGTATTAACTACACAGCACCTGAAGGGCCTCCACTGGCTCATAGACCAGAAGAGATGCCTTTTCGAGACCCGGACCCAAGCCTACAAAGACCTCCATCACCAAAGTCCTGCCTACATGAACCACCGCCTGCACTCCCGCCAGCCAAACAGCGGTCTCTGCTCAGCACACCTCGCCCTCGCAGAGATACCACGCAAATGATACAGCCGCACCTGAGGACGCTCCTTCTCCCGCCTCACAACCAAAGCCTACAACAGCCTTCCTCTCCACCTTCGCAATGCACCCTCGCTGACCGCCTTCAGAAAGGGACTCAAAACATGGTTATTCGAATGAGACCAGCAGTACGCGCCTGGATACCCCACACCCGGGTGACAAGCCACGCTCTACAAATACGCCGTGAACTAATGTGCTGGGACGGTAAACCAATAGGACCAGAGTGTATGAGCTTGGAACTTAGCTCATTACAGTAAACGTAAAACACAGCGTCTTGTGTCTGGCCTATTGTGCCACACTACCCAAGGGTGCAATGTTAGTCTGACAGCAGAGGCAAATCGTGAGAGCAGCAAAGCAATGTACAAACCCTATTGGACCTGCCCTCCAGATCTCCCATTAATGTCTCTAGATCTGGGCTCTCAGTCTGAGAAGGTGTTTCCAATATTCCACAGACTCTTGTTCACCTTATGCACTTGTGCACTTGATAACTTCTAAAGAAGCCTTTGAGCCGGCATAATTCTGTTCATCCTTTTAAATCTTGGTCTGTGTTTTTTTTTCCAAAACGATAACAGGGATGGGAAAGGTCGAAGGAAAAATATTTAAGACAAGGGCTATTGAAGAAATTGTGCACAATCTTCTACAGGTCAGAGATTATCTGCATCCAAGGGTAATCATTTTTTTGACATATGTTTTGTGTTATAAAGCTCTTATAGGCAAGCACTGTTTTTACGTACAGTCTTTGAAGTGTCTTTGGGGTTGATGTACAAAATATAAGGAGCTTGAGCATTGGAGGGGGATTAGCTGAGCTATGGAAGATTGCAAAACCTGACCCACTAACGGACGGGGGAGGGGCTTTAAAGAAACAAGGGGGCATTGGACAAGTTTGAAACTAACATCAATGTTTTCTTCCTTTTATAGGCTTTCCTTCTTATTCTAGACCAATAACATATAGAAGTATCTCTTGTTGTTCACTGTTACATTTTTTTACAATTGCAAAACAAGAAGAAGATGAGAACATGTTTTAGGAATAGATAAATCCACAATGTAAACTATCAAATTATCAAAACAATAATCCATTCATTCATGTTGTTGTTCTGCATAATTTCAAGTGGTCAAATCTGTTTGTAAATAAAGCAAACATGAACTGTGCTATGGTCAGCCTTGCACTATAAATGTGATATTCAGCGAATGCCTTCTTATATGCGTCTTTCACTCTCCAATTCCCTTTTATTGTAAATAGAAATATTGCCAAGATCTCTTCCCATTTTCACAACTTTGCTAAAGAAGACTATTGTTCTACGCATATATAATGTGGCATTTACTGAGGGAATTTTCAGCTCTGGTCAGAAACAGGAGAATGGGCACGAGTAAAGTTCGAAACAGCGCTGTCAAATGTCTGCAGAGAAAATCCCCACACGAAAATGGTTTTGTAAGAGATTTTTTATCACAAAATGTTTGAAGCAGAGAATTATCTTGCCAAAGTGAGTTTTGGAGAGTAGTTAAAAGTGCCGATGCTGCCATTTTAGATATTTTTAAATTGTAAAGTTTTGATTCTGAGGCCTTCTCAAGTAAAGTGGCTATTTTACATGCATGGTCTATTTAAAAGAAATGTCCCACATGTAGCCGGACATATCACCACAACGCAATCATCGATTTCTCTACTGATAAAACTGCAAAAATGACATCTGATAGGGTGAAAACCATGCTATTTTCTCTCTATTTTTTATACTAAACAACTTCAATATAATGGTGAGTAGAACAATGGGAAATAGTATTGGGATCCCAGGCAACAGGACCCCATCCTTAAGGCAGACATGAAGAGTGTCTGTCAGGCCCAACAAAGGGCAACCTAACAGACATTCTTTAAGTTCAGGTCAGCCAGTCAGGCGCTAAACATTTGCTAAATGCGTAGTCGCCTGGCTTCCTGAGCTGAGTTTTGCCAGACTGATGATGCCATATCCCTGCCCTGCAAAGTGCATGGAGGGCCTCCCCCTCACGACAAGGGGAAGTGTCACTGATTGGGTTTTAAACGTGAGGAGGCAGCTGTCCCAATCTTCCAGGAGCCTCACAGGCAGAGATCAGTGCTGCAGCTGGTAAGTTTAAAAAAAATGTTTGGTGTGTGCATGTATGAATGTATGTGTATTTGTGAGAGCATGCAATGAATGGGTGTATGTGCATGTGCGCTTGTGAATGGTGGGTGTATGTATGCATGCTTGTGAATGCATGGGGGTGTGTGTGCTGGCAGATGGATGAGTTTGTGTGGCCGGCTTGCCCCACCCCTCCTGCTCGAATTACCAGCTGTCACTGGTTACAAGCCAATCAGTGGCTACTGATCAAGACTGAACACCATTAGAATGTGCAGCACAGACCACTTTTATTTAGCATCATGCATTATTCAGAGTCCTCATAGAACATGCTGTTGGCCGGTTTCCACTTTTCCAGTAGGGACTGTGTGTTTGTTGGGCAACAAAAAACTTTGGGCTTGGTGCAAGACTGATTCTGTGCACCCCCTCAGGATATGTTGTCCTAGGGAACAGCTAGCTCACAGTGCCTCCATAAGCCTGTCTAACCTAGACGGCTGGCAAGCAGTTTGGGCCACCTCAGAACATGTTATGTTAGGTTATGTTATGTTATAGTGGATTTATACCTCGCACAAATGCTCAAGAGTGTGGCGCGCAAAGTAACCATGACCTAGTGAAGCGAAGAATTTAAATCGGCTGATTGAAAAGGAAGGAACCCAAATCCCTCCCAGGAATCGTGGTAAGAGGTCCAGAACTCTTTCGCTCGGTTACTTGTCTGTTCTCAGAGAGATATATAAGAAAGACACAAAGGGGCGTTTTTAATATCTCTTGAACCAAGGTGATTCTTGTATAAACTATTTGCGTTGCAATGATTATTAGACAGAAGCAGATGAAAGTGATTAGAAATATAAGGATGGTGAAGAGAATGAACAATTCCACCATTGTGCTAAAACAGTGTATTTATGCTGGCATATAAGTACTGACTATAATGTACTCCCACTATGCCTTCCCTAACCAAGTTATCTAGGTTGTATGTGTGATATGCCAAGAATCCCCTATAGGACGATCTAATACTCCTTTACCTGAAGGCAAAGTATGTAGCACCCAGTCTTGGTCATAGGTTGGAACTCCCTCCTCGTGGAGGGATCCACAGGAACCAGCTAAGCTGAAATGCAAACACAGCGACGACCTCAGAAGTGATAGCCAAGCGCTCCCCTTTCAAGTGCTGAAGTGTTTGTATATTAATAACAATGGCATCCGTGCTTCCGTATTGATGCCCCATTTGAGCTGACATTGTTTATTGTCTCTGTGATACCAAAGTCACCTTATGAACGAAATAAAAAACAACAACATTTGCACAATGTGTGGCAGGGACTTGTACCAAATGTTCAAGGTATTGTGATAGTGTTCTTGTGAAGTGATTTTGTAAGTAAAGTAGCTTTGAAAAAACTAACCTTGCACCGTCACACAAGCAAATATGTGTCCAAAGGCATTGTGTGAAAGAGAAGGCAACTTAAGAAACGTGAGTATGTAAAATTGGAAGTGTTTCTTACCAGATCTAACTGAGTCACATGACAATGCAACCATATAAGCCTTGAGGAAGCCCGTTGGCCAGCCAGCCTCAAATTGTGAAAGAGTTGTTTAAACCTTGTCCAGATCATCAAAATGTGTCTTCTTGGATCAAGAACAGGGTTGGACTGTGAACCAAACACAGCCCTGGGAACTTTTCTCAGACAAACTTGCCTTCTGCATGTAGTGAGTGCAGCAAGAGTACCTGACACCTACAAGGGGAAGAGTGCTTGCAGGCTTTCTCCCTCCAAGAACTTTTAAAAAGATTTGCAATTGTGGTGCATTTTACAGCACATTTTTCATTATAGAACTTTACCCAATAATTGAATGGATGTCTGGAGTTTAGGTACATGGCTGCATAAATGAGTCAATGACGGAATGAACAGTCGGATGGGTGAGGAGTGGGTGGGTCAGTTAATTGAATCAATAATGGATGACAATTAATGAAGATTTTTAGCTACGTGGGGCAAATGGTCTCAGTTCACTGACCAAGGATGGGCACTCTGGTTTTCATTTTAGCCTGTTCATGAACACATCCCACGACCCATACATTACTACCACTAATACCTCTGAAGCATGCATAGACTGTATGTATTTAACACTGCACTGATTTAGTGCCTCAAAGAATTAAGCACAAATCATTAAGATATTATCTAAAAAAGAAGTGAGAATAGATAACCATGACTGAATTGCACAACCTGAAACCAGGCAAGCCTGCATCGATCACAACTTCCGCTTAACCACATTATGTAATCCTATATATTTACTTTTTTCATAGCATCTCTTTTCCTTCATCACCGCATGAGTAATAAACTAATACAATTAAATACATCAGTTCAAGCTGTGCGCTGCACAAAAACAAAATACTTTAATTTTACTCCAGCTATAGAAACACTCTAGGCCAGATCTAGGGGGCAAAAGACTTAATAGCATAGTTGTTAGTGCAGTGGTTTTGGGGGCATGCATATTTCCAAGTTCATGATAAGAATCACATCTACCAGTTGCCACTCTATGTATTTGTATAATTTAATATAATAAAATGAAATGGGTTGCATTATTTAATATACTGAACTGAGCCAAGCATCAGCAGATCTCTCAGACCATTCACCTCCCTTCCACTTGAATGTCAGTGCCATTCCTGGCTTTAAAAATATTTGTTTTGCTTTGTGTGTAGGTATAGTGCTGAAGCGAGACAGGCAGGAACTGTGATGTTCCAAGCCCCCACAACAAAACCAGCCCCCACCAGCTTTCAAAATGGCTCCCACCCTGCCAGTCCACTGGTAAAATTCCCAGGGTCTTGTGTGACCAGTCCATGCCTGATTGCCTGATCCTGATCCAAAATATATTTCCGAACAACAATTAAACCATCAGTGGTGTATTATGTTCTAGAAGAACATTGTAATGTATGCTGTCAAGAACCTGGTGCACATACCTGTTTGTCCTCACTTGTATTCTTTTGAGTATGGGGCCAAACCAGTTTTTACGAGTTGAGTAACACTACATTAATACTGACTCTACTACAACTCGCTCTGCAACGGGGGCTATCTGAGTGTGGCTACTATTGTATCAACTGGATTTACTTGCCACTGCTGCCTTGGGTCTGCCCTAATGATACACCAATAATTGGTCCCCAGGTACACCCTTTTGCATTTGACTCCTAGCGTAGTGAAGCAGAGCAGAGCGCCAATTAATCAAAGGCGGGGTTGGAGACTTAGAAGTCATCAGCTACAAATATCATAAAATAATTAAACGCCCAACCAGTGGTTCATGTAGTCACAGTAAAATACTTCACATATAGTTGAACCTTATTTAGGCATTTAAAGAAATTACTCGGAGAAGCTGGAAATCTGTAGCTAGTGATTGAGGTGTCAGTCCCAATAGGTCATGTTAATCCTCCTACTCACAGTCACTAAGCTTATGTACAGTAAATTGCCCAGGTGGACCCTGGGACTTGAAGTCCATTGACCATGCTCTCCTTTGGATCAGGCCTCTCAAAGACTGTGATATCCCCCTCTGAAATCACACAGTCCAGGAGCCTCTCTGCTATGGGACGTCACACTATTGATCACTTATTGAGTATTTCTCACGTCTTACCTACATTAAAGTCCACATTACGCCTGATGCACCTGCAAGCTTTCCACTAGCTTCAGTCAGGGGCACATGCATGTGGGGCGCTGACGGTTTTTGACTCGTAGTGTACCCTGGGAATGGAACATGACCATGACCTGTTACTACTAGCAGTATGCCAGCCCTGGTCTCCTGCCAGGCATGGCCTAGGGGATAGAATCTCCTTGTTTCGGCTTCTGTTTACATTCTGCAGGCCAGAAAACAACTTACAGCTGAAAAAGTACCAGGAGCCCACTCCAAAGTCAGTTTTCCAATGTCAGGGTCAGGTGTGCCCATACATCATGATCGGAGGAATACGCCAGTGCTCACGCCAAAATTCAAATGGTTGGTCTGACCAGAAGTATTGTCCCCTCAGGCATCTATTGCACTTACCTGCATTCTCCAGCACAACAGGAGGTTTGGCAGACAGTGGTCAAGGGGGGTGAAATTCAGTTCTTCACAAGCCTCTCGCATTGGGACCTCTCTGCTCAGAACAACACACACCGAGGTAAGTCGAGGTAAGTCATAGGCTTACTTGAGAATGGCCGACCAGGGCACTAGCTGGACAAGACAGCAATTGACTCACAACAGCTCCAAGTACAATATGCATTCAACGCTTCTTTGGCTTTCTTTGGAGAGAAAATATTCAAGGCAGGCGTATTGACTACAACAAATAAAGCTATCAGGTTGTTTGGGTTGGAATGTCAAAATTTGCACTGTGGTACGCTTATCTGTCGGTGAGACCAAGTAGGTCTTTATAGAGTATACACAGGGAAATATGTTATTTGATATTTGTTAAGCGCTCGTACGCCCAGAGGCTTCATGGCGCTATAGGAAGGAACAGGCGTGGCCATCGGTAGGAGGAGGTAGGCAGCTTAGTGATGCGCCTGGGAGAAGAGCCAGGTCTTCAGAGAGTGTCTGAAGCTGAGGATGTTATCACTAAGTTTCAGATGAAGAGGGAAAGAGTTCCAGAGGGCAGCTGCAAGGTGGTCAAAGCAGCTGCCTCCGAGACGCTTCTTCTTATACGGAGGAATAGTCAGAAGGGCTTTATGAGCAGACCGGAGGTTGCGAGAGGGGCTGTATTTTTTAAATAGGTCTCTGATGAAAATGGGACCAATGTCGTGTAAAGACTTGAAAAGAATACACCCAGCTTTGAAGGCCACGCGTTGCTCAACCGGGAGCCAATGCAGCTGTTTCAAGCCAGGTCTAACGGATTGCCTTCTAGGAATGTTGAGAAGAAGTCTAGCTGCCTGGTTTTGGACCAGCTGGAGGCGTTTAAGCTCTCCGGTTTGGAGCCCAAGGTATAGACTATTGGAAAAGTCCAATCTGGACAAAACCAGGGAGATGATGATCTGAGTGAGGGCAGCTTGGGAGAAGAAGCGGGCGATTTTTTTTATTTTCTTCAGCTGAAAGAAGCTGGAGGAAACAACAGCTCCAACTTGTTTTTTCAGGGAGAGATCCTCACTGATGAATATACCAAGGCTCTTAACCGAGGATGATTTGGATGGGGGGGTACCCATGCAGGGGGGCCAGAAACTGGGGCTCCAGCTGAGGGTGCTCTGTCCAGGCAGGACCAGTTCGGTCTTGCCTGGATTAAGTTTCAGGTGATTGCAGCTCATCCAGCTCAAAATGTGGGACATGGTGTTTTGGAATTCTACCACAGAGTCCTTGGTGTTCAAAGAGAAGATGAGCTGCAAATCGTCGGCATAATTGAAAATGGTGACTTTAGCGTGCCTGAGGGAATACAAAAGAGGGCGTAGATACAGATTAAAAAGCAGAGGGGACAACGAAGAGCCTTGAGGTACTCCACAAACGGTAGATATGGTGGGAGCCGTGAAGGGGGCCAGTCTGACCGATTGGGTTCGGTCGGTGATAAATGAGCGGATCCAACTCAGCGCAGGGCCCCTGAGGCCCGCCTGTTCGACACGGTCGACCAAGATGGTATAGTCGACCGTGTCGAAAGCAGCAGAGAGGTCTAAGAGCACCAGAGCCTGATGGATCCCTTCATCCGCATTCCGCCTCAGGGTATTCTGCACCGAGAGGATGACCGCCTCAGTAGAATGACAAGGGCGGAAACCGGCCTGATTAGGTGCGAGATACTCTGAGTTTTCCAGGAATGTGGAGATGCTGTCACATACATGAGACTCCAAAAGTTTGGCGCAGTATGGCAGTAAGGATATAGGCCTGTAATTGAGTGGGTCTAATGGATTGGCACCAGCTTTTTTTATGAGGGGGATAAGGAGGGCTTTTTTAAAGTTGTTAGGAACTTTACCCTGAGTAAGTGAGCCATTCAGCATAGGAAGTAGGCCCTCAGGGATGTTGGTACCCACTTCTTTCAGGATGTAAGGGGGGCAGATGTCATCAGGGGAGCCGGATTTGATCTTAGAAAGAAGTTTAGATAAGTTAGCGTTTTCGATGGGGGGGTAGGAGTCAAGGGTAGCAGGGTTATAAAAGGTGTCAGCAAATAAAAGGGGAGGCTGAGTGGTAGGAATGTTTTGTTTAATAGTGCAGATTTTATCAAAGAAAAAGGAGTTTAAAGAGTTACAGAGTTCTTGAGTGGGAGCTGTCGGGAGGGAGGTTCTGTCATTGGTGCTGAGGTCTTCCACGATGTTAAACAGTTCTTTGGATTGATTATGAGCCTTAAGAATTTTTTCCGAAAAGTAGTCGGTTTTGTGTTTTAAGAGAAGCTTTTGGTAATTTTTGCGAGCCTTGCGATAGTTAGCCCTATCGTGTTCTAAGTAGGCTGTACGCCACTGTCGCTCCAGTTGGCGGACTTCTAGTTTGTGGGTTTTCAGTATAGGTGTGAACCACCTGTGGGCGTCATTGGGGCGAGAGCGTGGGAAGTAGGTACAGGGGGCGTGAGCGTCCGCTGCCTGGAGTAGCCACCCTGAGAAAGCTTCTTCCATCTTATCGATGTCCTGATCAGGCGGGGGGAGGGAAGAAGTTAATGAATCAATAAAAGCGGGGACATCAACATTCTTCCATCTTCTAGTTTTTCCTCCTGGCTTAGGCAGGGGATTTCTACTTCTCCCGGTGGTCATAGTGAAGTTGATCAGATAATGATCCGACCAAACAACGGGAATGATGGACTTAATGGTCAAAGAAATGTTTTGGGACCAAATTTGATCTAAGCTGTGTCCCTTGTCATGAGTAGGAAGGTGAATATGTTGGGAAAGGTTCATGTCGAGGAGGGTTTCTTTCAGCGTGGCTGCCTGAGAGTCAGACTCGGCAGAGTCCAGCCAGAGGTTGAAGTCTCCCAACAACACAATTTTGTTATGGGAGATTATCAAAGGAGCAAGTTGTTCGGCTAGGGATGCCGTGAAAGAGGGCATATTTTGAGGGGGGCGATATATAAGGATGAGAAGTAATGATCCGGTATTAGTATCCATTTTGAAGATCAAGTTGTCTGTTCCTAATATGTCAAAAGACGGTAAAGAGGAGACTTTATGAGTGCTGCGAATAATCGCAGCGACCCCCCCACCTCTTTTGCCGGCTGGTCTGTCGACATGAAGTATATAGTAGTTTGAGGGAACTGCCGCTAAGATGTCGGGTAGGGAACTCTCAGTGAGCCAAGTCTCAGAGAGAAACAAAAAATCAGGTTGTTCATCCTGGAGCAAGAGAAAGATATCCAGATGGTGTTTAACCATGGATCTAGTGTTTAGATATAGGCATTTAAGAATGGCCTCAGAGTCATTGGGTGTGGAATGAGGTGCATAGGACCTTGGCTTAGGAGCCTTGTCGAGAGAAAATTCGGGCTTCAAAATGCCGTGAGTGGCGGCACGCTTTAAAACAAAAGCGGGTGGGGCGGGTCCGGTGCTGTCAGTGGGCCTAAGTGACAGCAATGAGGAGGAGGAATATGTATGAAAATGACCAGGGGTTTTGGCCCCTGGCCCCGGACTGCCGCGGACGGGCGCAGACGGGCTTGCCTTAGGCGCGCCTTCGGCGGGCAAACGGCACTCCCGCTGCGCTCGTCCGTTGCGCTGGGGGGGTCGGCACATTTGTAGTAGTTGTTATGGGCGTGGCCTTGCAGTAGGCGTGGCTACACCTTTGCCGCGCTGGCGGTGAGGGCGTTGTCCCTGAATCAGAAGGGTCTGACTAGCGCGTAACAGCAGCGCTTCCACAGAGGTGAGCAGAGACCGATTAATGTTTAAAAACAAAGCACAGAGGTGACAAGTTAAAAATAACAGAGCAGTTAACAAAACCTCCGGCTTTCCGCCTCAGAGGGGTTCCAGTGTATGATAGTCGTTGCGCTTTCGAGCGTTTAAATACAAGGTCGATGGGCGTGGCCTCGCAGTGGGCGTGGCTACACCTTTGCCGCGGTGGCGGTGAGGGCGTTGTCCCTGAATCAGAAGGGTCTGACTAGCGCGTAACAGCAGCGCTTCCACAGAGGTGAGCAGAGATCGATTAATGTTTAAAAACAAAGCACAGAGGTGACAGGTTAAAAATAACAGAGCAGTTAACAAAACCTCCGGCTTTCCGCCTCAGAGGGGTTCCAGTGTATGATAGTTGTTGCGCTTTCGAGCGTTTAAATACAAGGTCGGTGGGCGTGGCCTCGCAGTGGGCGTGGCTACACCTTTGCCGCGCTGGCGGTGAGGGCGTTGTCCCTGAATCAGAAGGGTCTGACTAGCGCGTAACAGCAGCGCTTCCACAGAGGTGAGCAGAGATCGATTAATGTTTAAAAACAAAGCACAGAGGTGACAGGTTAAAAATAACAGAGCAGTTAACAAAACCTCCGGCTTTCCGCCTCAGAGGGGTTCCAGTGTATGATAGTCGTTGCGCTTTCGAGCGTTTAAATACAAGGTCGGTGGGCGTGGCCTCGCAGTGGGCATGGCTACACCTTTGCCGCGCTGGCGGTGAGGGCGTTGTCCCTGAATCAGAAGGGTCTGACTAGCGCGTAACAGCAGCGCTTCCACAGAGGTGAGCAGAGATCGATTAATGTTTAAAAACAAAGCACAGAGGTGACAGGTTAAAAATAACAGAGCAGTTAACAAAACCTCCGGCTTTCCGCCTCAGAGGGGTTCCAGTGTATGATAGTCGTTGCGCTTTCGAGCGTTTAAATACAAGGTCGGTGGGCGTGGCCTCGCAGTGGGCGTGGCTACACCTTTGCCGCGGTGGCGGTGAGGGCGTTGTCCCTGAATCAGAAGGGTCTGACTAGCGCGTAACAGCAGCGCTTCCACAGAGGTGAGCAGAGATCGATTAATGTTTAAAAACAAAGCACAGAGGTGACAGGTTAAAAATAACAGAGCAGTTAACAAAACCTCCGGCTTTCCGCCTCAGAGGGGTTCCAGTGTATAATAGTCGTTGCGCTTTCGAGCGTTTAAATACAAGGTCGGTGGGCGTGGCCTCGCAGTGGGCGTGGCTACACCTTTGCCACGCTGGCGGTGAGGGCGTTGTCCCTGAATCAGAAGGGTCTGACTAGCGCGTAACAGCAGCGCTTCCACAGAGGTGAGCAGAGATCAATTAATGTTTAAAAACAAAGCACAGAGGTGACAGGTTAAAAATAACAGAGCAGTTAACAAAACCTCCGGCTTTCCGCCTCAGAGGGGTTCCAGTGTATGATAGTCGTTGCGCTTTCGAGCGTTTAAATACAAGGTCGGTGGGCGTGGCCTCGCAGTGGGCGTGGCTACACCTTTGCCGCGCTGGCGGTGAGGGCGTTGTCCCTGAATCAGAAGGGTCTGACTAGCGCGTAACAGCAGCGCTTCCACAGAGGTGAGCAGAGATCGATTAATGTTTAAAAACAAAGCACAGAGGTGACAGGTTAAAAATAACAGAGCAGTTAACAAAACCTCCGGCTTTCCACCTCAGAGGGGTTCCAGTGTATAATAGTCGTTGCGCTTTCGAGCGTTTAAATACAAGGTCGGTGGGCGTGGCCTCGCAGTGGGCGTGGCTACACCTTTGCCGCGCTGGCGGTGAGGGCGTTGTCCCTGAATCAGAAGGGTCTGACTAGCGCGTAACAGCAGCGCTTCCACAGAGGTGAGCAGAGATCGATTAATGTTTAAAAACAAAGCACAGAGGTGACAGGTTAAAAATAACAGAGCAGTTAACAAAACCTCCGGCTTTCCGCCTCAGAGGGGTTCCAGTGTATGGGTGGTGGGACTGTCCTACTTGTGTTACACTTAAATTATGGACTACTATCAAAGTATTCAATCTTCCCCAAAGAGGGATCTGATGTATACAAATTGTTTGTTGATAGTGATGATTTGTATTCCTATAACAAAGCTGCATCAGACACAGATTTGCAGCTATACTTCTGGGAAAGTCATGTGACTATTCCCAAGGATTCCCATTCCCCGTAAGGGAGTTCTACATTGAATAGAAGTCTGCAGAGGGGGAATAGACCGCTACTCCCAGGCAAAAATCACTTTTATTTATTTATTTGAGAGTTTTATATAGTGCTAGCTTCACCCGAAGGTATCAGAGCGCTTTACAACAGCAAATATTCGCATCAAAGATAACAAGTCTATACAGAGCATCTGAGTCAGAATCTTTACAAAAGTAAGGGCGGTCCATACGCGAGATCACCGCAACGTCTGCAGTGTTCACACTGCCATATTACGAGAGGATCGCCAGGCCGACAGTCCGAAGTCGGAGGACCCTGGCCATGGCCCAGCCATTAAGATGGGTAGCAGCAAATGGCGGAGCAGTGCAGCGCCTTCTGCACTTCCGTGCACTGTGCGCCATGCACCATTTTGTTTATGGCACACAGTGCACGTATCAAGGTGCATTTGATTTTTTATTCTCCAAGGGAAAAATAGTTTTGTCTGTGGAGAAAGCTCTTCCCCTTCAACACAACCTGGAACTAAAGAGGGGAGACTGCAGTTCTTTGCTGGAGTAAATCTCGAACAATTCGGAGAAAGTGAAAAGGAGTCTGATTGCAGGTTGGCAAAGCTTACAAACATACACTTGTGGCTGCTTCACATTGTCAAGGGAAGCCAAGTCTTGAAACCACTTTCCACCACTTAAGTGGGATTTGCGACTGCACAGAAAGGCACTTACGCCTACCAGGAATCGCTTTGTGGAAGGGATTCCTGGTATACATCAAGAAGGTAAATCAATTGTAAACTTACTTTTACAAATGAATTTACCTTTGTGAATTAGTCCAGTTGTAATCGTATGTTTTGCAGCAAAAAGGCATTTTCTAAGACCATGCCTGTGGCGTGACAGGTTTCCACAATCTCTCATAATATTACATTTAGTAAAGACCAGAATAGTAAATGTTTAGTATAAAAAAATAATCGCTTTTCTAAAAGTGGTTTCAATTTTATGAACGAATGAAATGCTCTTGTATTTTAATATTGTATCGTGTTATTATGCGGAATTTTACTAACATAATTGACTTGATTTTCGTTTTTCTCTGCCGGTGTAAATGCCTTTTGGATCCTCACATCCTGTTTCTCGGATATTTCGAGGTGGGATTCTACCTGGAGGAAAACAGAGATGGATAAACTGTTTAAGATGTGGTTCAGGGTGGATTAAACAGCCCCAGCGCTGCATCTGCACAGCGAGGGCACTGTTGATGCCTCTCTCCCAGGTCCCAGCTCCTGAGTGATGGCAACGGGAATGTATGTATTGCGATTTATATAGCGCACGTATCACCCAAAGGCATCAAGGCGCTTGCCTTGGGAACCCGTCCTGGCTTTTCCCTGTGAGATAACCCCTACTGGGCATCCCCAAGGTGAAAGCCAGGCATCCCGCAGCGGGTGGGCCGCCGTAGTGGAGATTAAGCAACTATTGCCCAGAGTTGCAGCGTGGGACCCCATGATTAGAATCGGCACCGAGGCGAGAAATATCGAGTCTGTGGACATTTTGGGCTCAGGACCCTGCCGCGTCGGGAATTGAACCCTGGTCCCGGGCCAGACCTCTTTATCAGGTTCTGCTGCTCTAATCAGTGAGCCACACTCCTCCACTGAGCCGCACTCCTGTCATTGCACATACTTTTTGGTCATGGCTTCATTTATTCCATCACTGCTCCACTATCAACAAAATAGCCGCCCATGACCGCCTGCTCCATTTTCCGAAACATAAAATAGAATGCATAAATGCTTTTATTAGGCAATGGTATAAAAAATGCAATGCCACAACTGCCATGATATGGTTGTCAGAATGCCGTATACAGAAATATTGTGCGACATCAATATTGTCTCCTAAATATCGTTCACAAAAATATCTTCCCGTTAGGTGCAGATTTTCCATTAACTCCAAAGGACGCTGCTTTTGTAAACAAAATGAAGAAAGCACTACTGATATGAGACAATTTTTTGTATGCAATTTACTGGTATCATACCATTTATTTACATGGCCTTTGGACCCATGCACAAATTATACATCCATAACGCATGCATGTATATGTACGGCATTTTCATTAAATAGTAATTTACAATCCAGAGTAAAGCGTACTATGTGTACAAATCAAATGTGTATGTTGCTGCGGAGTGTCAATATTTTTTAATATTTACTGCTTCTTAAAGTGAAGAAAATATTTTTCATAGAAATCCTACTGCTTTCCCGACATCTTATAAATAATTGGATACATTGGGACACTATTTAACACTTTTTTTACTCATTTCAGATCTAAGTTAAGTGCTCAGTTAAGTGTGGGTTTGGCGTATCTTGATGTTTGTGAATGACTAAAATCTTACTACTGAGCATGAGGAACCTCAACCTTCTGACACTTTACTAGGGATGCTACCTTTTCGAAATCCAGGCAGATTTTATGGCTGTCTAATGTATGCAGGCTTTGCATACTTTATTCATGCACTAGCAGCCCGTCCGACGTTGTCCGGGTATGAATTGCTGCCAGTAGTATATTGTTTTGTAGGATTTCGTTTTGATAGCAATTCTTATCTGTGACAGGCCTGTGAAACGCTCCGATTCACAGTGCACTGCTGATGCACTTAAGAGTGCGCGTTCAGTAGTGTGTGAACTCGAGTTTCCCTACTTTATTTTTCCTTGCAATATTATTTAGCGTGAACTCGACAACATGGTATGAGCACAATTTACATTACAGAAGAACACATTCATCTGTGGTAGGCACGGGGAGACAAAGCGATTTGCCTGGAATCACAGGATGTTGAGCTGATGCCGAGATTCGAACGTAGCTCCCCAGCTCTAAAGTTCACAATTCTAGAACTTATGGCGGGAGGTGTCTCTAAAAGTGTATGTCGGTGCTGGCCATCAATGAGAGAGACCTGTGCATTTTTCAAATTGGTGGTGAAAAAATATGAGTATGTTGCTGGAGATGTGGGCCACCGTACCACCAATGTACTTACCGGAGGAGGTTAAACACCCATTATTCCGCGACGTTCTTTCCGCATACCATCACTCCGCATACTTTCATTACAAAAGTACCATGACTCCGCAATGCCATTATAACGCATGGCATTACATTTTATATGCTTTTACCACGCATACATTTACAACAAAATTCGTTGTAAATGCATGAATGGTAAAAGCATGGTTTTTTTAATGTTTGGATAAGGTAAGTATGGGTATGGGGTACATGTTTTGGGGTACTGAGGTATATGTTTTGAGGTGTTTGGGTATTTTAAGGGTTCAGATATAGTTTTTGGTTATGGGGTACAGGGGTAGTTTTAGGGTTTAGGGATAGGTATGGGTTTTGGGGTACAGGGGTATTTTTAGGGTTCAGGGCTAGGTTTGGGTTTTGGGCTATAGGGGTATTTTTATGGTTCAGGGGTAGGTTTGGATTTTGGGGTACAGAGGTATTTCAAGGGATCAGAGCTAGGTTTGGGTTTTGGGGTACAGGGGTGTTTTTAGGGTTTAGGGATAAGTTTGGGTTTTGGGGTACAGGGTATATTTATAGGGTTAGGATGGGTTAGTGTTTAAGGGTGTTGGGGTATTTTAAGGAGTAAGGGTGGGTTATGATTATGGGGTGCAGGGGTATTTAAAGGGAGCAGGGTGGACACCCGGAGCTGGAATGTACAGAACCTGGGAAGAAAAAACAATGAAATATTGGGCACAACGCTTTTTTTCCGAAAGCCCGCTCCCCGCACAAGCCCACGCCCACGCCCCCAGCACACGCCCACAGCACACGATATGAGACATGGCATGAAGGGCGGAACGTACCACACGCCCCCAGCGTTTGTCACGCCCCCAGCACACGCCCACAGCACAGCGCAGACACGCCCACAATGGACTACTTTGCTGGCACCGTTCTTTTACATTTTAAATGTATATGGTGGGCGTCTGCATAGCCTATGTCCTTCTGCTGCAACTGCCCTTCCCAACGCTGTATTGGGTGTTGTGATTGGTGCTGTGGTTCCTGAGATTACCCGCCTCAAAGGTTTGGGCTCTCTCTTTATTATATTAGTATAGATAGAGATCAATAGCATGCATAGATTGTAATACCCAAATTATGTTAATTGAAAGCATAGATTACAGTGTGTCAGTTGTATCAGGAATGTAAAATGCTGTGAAACCGTGATGTCATCAATTATTTTATTTGTGATAGTTGCAACCAATGATTGAATTCATTGAGTCAATTGTGTTCAGGGTGATGGCAGTTGTGATGTAACTATTATGACATCACCGATTTCAGTTGTGATGACGTGATACATCATGTGTAAGGGCATAAGTAGTGTATTTGGAAAGTTATGATTATATAGCTTGCAATACAAGTGTTGGCAGCTGCTGATCCCTGAAAGTGGTGGGCCTTGATAAATGCCCTGAATTCCAGAGACCAAGAGAAGCTCGAAGGGAAGTACGAATGGTTCTCTTTTGGCATAATTTTAAAATTAGGTCATATAATACATTTTAAATAATAAATTTCACATAAATGTACTAAAAAAACCATAGAGACTGAAGGGGCACTTTCATGGTGTACGAAGCTAAAAAACGGATGTACCATGTTACAAAGCATACCATTACAACTACCTACCATTACAACGCATACCATTACAACGCATAGCGCTTAGAGGTGCTGGATAGTGGTAAGTATAATTTACTATTCCAACTCCAGTCCCCGTGGACACTAGGGAAGGTGTTGGATAGTAAATTAAACTTATTCCCTATCCTAGAGCGCCCCCCAGCGCAATGCGTTGTAATGGTATGCGTTGTAAAAGTTGCGTTGTAATAGTAGGTAGTTGTAAAAGTTGCGTTGTAACAGGTGTATACCCTAAAAAACGAATGACACTCTTGAAGGGCAGGTCTCATTTTATAAAATATGTGCACCTATTACCTCAATTTTACTATGGGTAGTATCTTGCCACGGGTGCCCCTTATGCCTATAATTACCTAATTTCCTTCTCCTACCTCACCACCCAGTCATGAACCGGTCTCCCCATGCACCTCCGGACAGCATCCTCTCTTCCTGAATTCCGAAAAACCCCAGTGACTGTGATGGAGCAAGGACTTGTAGAAAAGTTACGTTTTGTGAATAACTAATGCGCACCACATTAATACGCGGGTTAGTGAAGCTTGCTTATGTGTTTATTAACAATAATAACAAAGGACTAAACTGCTTTAAACAGGGAAATCTTCACTGCGCATGTGTCAACTGCATCTATGTAGTATGACGAGCTGTCGCTTGGAGGGAAATTCTTGCGCATAAGCAGAAGGTACTAAAGTGGAGTCTTGAAGACTCGAGTGTTTGGCATCTGCTTGCTTGAAACTAAATCGAGTGATTTTTACTAATGCTAATGCGGGCATAAGTCTAATAAATAAACTGGGATAGAGTAGAGGTGGGGGGTATACAGTGAAACCATTTATCACAAGGGCGTATTTGGGCCTCTCGTGCATATCTGGAGTGGGCGGAGCCATGTGATATTTGCGCATGGGCACTGAAAGCTAATCCAGAATGATGACACAGAGGTTGGAAAGAGAACAAGGTCGCAGAATGCCTGAGCCTGAGAACGGATGGTGAAAAGTTCAACTGAATAGACCTGCATGTTAGAGTTTGTTTGCCTGACCAATCAGATTTAGTATTTTTACAATATTGAAACATTAATGGGTGGAACATGCAGAACAAAAGGTATAATTGAGATAGCTGTTGTTAGTTAGAGTGAGCAATTTGGGATGCTGTGGCTGCGGGAGGTGCAGTTGCTGGGATAAATGCTGTGAGATGCTGATGAAGAACAGAATACAGAACCTACTATTCTAATTTAATTAGGGTTAGACTAAAGATTGCGGAAGAATCTTGAGGAGGAAGAGAGTGTCAGAGAGAGATGAGACGCAAATCGTCGGTATTCTAGAGAGGTCATCTATCCTGTCCTGATTCCTGCCCTGAAGTCTTTGTTGCCTGATCTATCCTGGAGGACCCTTACCAACCCTTTGGCCAGGGGGTTGGTCTTCACATCATTCTTAGTAACTATAAATTCGTGCTAATTTATTCTTTTCTCTCTGTCCTCTCCCTTTTTTGAGTACTGATCATTGCATGAGTCCAAAGTATATGTTTGATGATTTAATTGAATTTTATCTCCTGAGAATGATGGTGACTGCGCTGTGTGTTTGAGATGGTTCACATGCATTTTGAAATTTAAATAAAGATTTAAAACTTTCCTGAGTCTGTGGTAATTTACATTAGCTAAAGAATAAGTTAGCTTATGTCATTTTCACCATCAACTAGTTCAACTAATGGTCCATCGACCAGAGGTAATAACCTTTTTATCAGTGAAAGGTTAGTTAGGAATAGTAATTAACTAATCTTGAAACTGTGAAAGAAATTTATAAACTTTGACTCCAGCGGTTTACTCAACCAAGTGTGTGTGTTTATGTGCCCAGGTGAATATATGGTAGTGGAGTATCTGTTGTTGGTATAACGCTGGATCACCTGGATACCCTCTCGGGTGATTAGCCACTCTATACAAATCTGAGTTGATTGACTGACAGTATGCCAGTGGCAGCATTTTGCTATTGACTGTATTCATATCCTATGGTTTATGCAACAATATTCCAAAAAGGACCTCTGTTTTTTTAGGGCCAGCATTTTATCATTGTTTCCTGCCCCTTGTAGGCCATGCCATCCTTCCTAACACCAAGAATTCCCTCTAGTATGCTAGAACCAGTAGTTTGCCATGAGTGTCCCATATGTCAAGAATTACTTCCAGTATGCCAACAAGACCATTTTTCCATGGGTACCCCTTACAACAAGAACTATGTCCAATAAGATAGCACATGCATTTTGGTGTGGGTGTCTCACATGCTAAAAATGACCTCTATTGTCCCAGCACCAGCATTATGTAGGGTTGCTCCTTAAGCCACTAATTACCTCCAGTATTCCAGTGCCAGCATTTATGTCAGAATAGCAATGCCAGCATGTTGCCATGTGTCCCATATGCCATGAACAATATATAGCGTGGCAGTGCCAGAATTCTGCCATTGGTACACTTTCACCAAGAATTACCTCCAAAATAGCAGCTTTTTGAAATCGGTGCCTCTGTAAGTCAAGTATCAACTTCAGTATGGCAGAGTCAGTGACAGACTCACAAGCGTATAAACCTGCATACTCTCACTGATTCATGATCACTCATATTCACTCACAACACAAATTGCAGATTGCAACAAATGTCAGTGGAGCTCTCAGTATACAACTTACATATACATTAGAGCACCAGGATACATATTTGGCAATGATATATCAAGTACATTGTACAGTTTGTAGTAAAGAATACAGGATGTACCGTATGGCTTCCTACTGTGTGAAAAGATAGAAGAGGGGGAGAACAAAAATTCTTGAGAGCTCTGAGGTCCGTGAGATAAAGATCATAAAATGTTAAGTCCACTCACAATACACATTTGTGGCGGTGATCAGTACCACATGCCAATGAAAATGTTTACCAATACTTGGTGACATCAGTTAAGGCCGTTCGGTTGTCGACGAGCATGCCACAGGGAAGAGAGTGGAGGAATGTCTGTTTCAGTAGAGAAGGTCTGCATGAACGGGGGTATGCAGACACAAATATCGAGTTGGAAATATCGTGACACAGAAATATCGACAGCAAGAATATCGCCATCAAGAAAATCGACTTTAAGGTAGAAATATTGTTTTTAAAAATATCAAAGTCATTAATATCAGTAGCAAAGATATAAATGTTTAAAATATCGATTTTTTAATTAGTGGTATGTATGTCAGTATGTATTTTAAATTTATGTGAACTATTTTTTTGTATAAGTATTGTTTTTGTTTTTTAATATGTGTTAAATATTTAGTCGTTATCAATTTTATTTTAATTACATTTTGCGTTTTTTAGTTTAGTAGGGGGTTGTGGGTTTATAGGGAAATAGGGTCGCAAGTAATTTAATTATAATAAATTAATGATTCTTTTTTATTTAGTAATATTTATTTAATTTAGATGTTGTAGGGTTATTTGTAGGAAGCAATTTATTATTGATTAATTATTAATTAGTTGTTAATTAATAATAATTAATTATAGTAATTTTGTTATTTTTTAGGAGCGGGTTGTGGGGCTTATAGGGGTTAAGGGTGGAAAGTAATTTAATTATAATAAATTAATGATTTTTTTAAATGTATTAATATTTATTTCATTTAGATTTTATAGTGCTAATTGTAGGAAGTAGTTTATTATTAAGTAAATATGAATTGGCTGTTAATTATTAATAATTAATTGGTATTGAATTATGTTCATTGTGTCTTTTTTTTGGAGCAGGTTGTGGGGTTTATAGTGGTAAAGGGTGGGAAGTAATTTATTTTTAATTATTTAATAATTATTTGTTAATTAATGCTAATTATTTAATAAAAATGTAAATATGGCAATTGTGTAATTAATTTTAGATGTGAGTTGTGGGGTTCATAGTGGTAAAGGGTGGGAAGGAATTTATTTTTATTTAATTATTAAGTAGTTGTTATTTGATATTCATTTATTATTTTAAAATTAATTATGGAAATTGTGTTATGATTTTTAGGTGTGGGCTGTCGGGTTTATAGGGATGGAGGGTGTAAAGTAATTTATATTTAATTAATTAATAGTTAGTTGATCATTAATATTAATTCATCAATTGATAATTGCTTCAGTTTTGGTTTTATAGGTGTAACGTTTGGGGAGTAAATTAATTTTAGTCTGTTTTAATGTGTTTTTTAATTAAAGATATTTCTTTAATTGATAGTTATTTATGTTAATTATGGAGGTACATTTTATTTAAATTTAGATGTCTGTTATTAATTGTGCGGTGTTATAGGGTAGTAAATATAAAATATTAAAGTTATGTATTTTTAATGTTTTTGTATATAAATAAATTCTAATTAAAAATGGTTCTTTGTTTGTAAATTATTCAAAAATGTATCTAATATAAAATGTATAGGTATTTGTCATATATATTTAACGCTATAATATGTTTCTATTTTTGGGATTTTTTTATATTTTTCTTTTTTAGGTCTCGACTATTCTATCACTCAGGGATAAATAGACGAGAGTATAGTAGGCAAAACAAGCTCTTGAACCATTGCGGATTTAGTACAGTTCATGTGAACACAATCACACGCATTCTCCCCATGGGCATTTTTTTCAAGAGCTTTCATTGGCTCTTCACTTTGTGCATGCTGCATTCAGCTGCCCAGTCCTCCCACCCCCTCCCTCTCGAGCGCGCGCCTCTCGCTCATCACACCCCCTCCCTCTCCAGCACGCCAACACGCAGCCCACAGCCTCTCTCCCATTGCGCAATCTCCCCACGGGCATATTTTTCAAGAGCTTTCATTGGCTCTTCACTTTGTGCATGCTGCATTCAGCTGCCCAGTCATCCACCCCCTGCCTCTCCAGCGCACGCGTCTCGCTCATCACCCCCCCGCCCACCCACCCCCCACACAGCAATGCCGAGAAGCATGTTTCCTCTAGTAACTTTTCGTTTGCTACCTCTTGTATTTTGTTTGCTCTTGATACTAGCACAATTGTCACTATTGCCTCATGTAACGTAATGTTTGCTTTTGTAACATGCTCACTTGTAATTTTTGCTTCATGTATCACTACTGTTCCTATTGTGTGGCGCGCTGACACCTTCGGGTTAAGCCTGCGCTATATAAAAACGCCTCCCTCGCTCTTCTGCCGCCGCCATTGCCTTGGGCTCTCGTGCTCCTTTCTCCCTCTCTCCCGCGCGCTCGCCACCGTTCTGAGCCAACCAAAGAGCGGGTACAGCAGCTCGTGCACCAACTGAGAACAGCGCGCAAGCTCAAAAGCCAAACTGGATAACTACGCACGCGCGTGAACTCCCAAACGCAACTCGTACCTGCGCATATGTCACTACCTTAATTTGTGCGGACGCGCTCTCGCTGTCATCGGAGTTGCGCCTACAGTCTCACAATGAAGTTCGCAACTTTCTTTACTCTGATTGTAGGCTCCTTGTGTGGTCTGCGCATGGGTGCTTGTGAAGTGTTTTCCTGTTTCTCATCCTACACGCCCTTCCAGCGCCTCTACTTCCCGAACTACGGACGCCAGATTTTTCGTCACAAGTAGAAGTGTTAAGGGGCCTCTAAAGTTAAATTTATTTAATATTTTGCACACAGTAGTGGCATTATGGTGTATATCAGCTACAGAAGTATAGCATTACATGCCAATCTACGTTGGTTTCATTGCTTTTGAAGGAAAATACCGATCTTTTCGGGAAGTCATGTTGACAATATTTAGCTGTGTGCTAGGCTTTTGTGATAAAAACCATCACAAAGCATACATGCATAGTTAAATGTACTTCCTTTATGGGCCTTGGGTGAACCTTCGAAAACCATAGGTCGATTCCAATATCATTAACTTTTTCTTCCGCCCTCCATGGAGCGCAAGGAAGCCCACTTAAGTCATGTGCTCTCTTGCTGAGTCAGTGTTTTGCCTAAACACATGTAAACAACTGCGTGAAACGGTGTTCCCTTCACCGCCAGGGCTGCTGGTTGAGTCCTTTTATTTTACATTTTCTTACAGGTTTCCTTTAATTTGATTATTTCTCCTTATAGTTATTTATTTTTGTCTCATTCGTCAGCATCTACTACTGGGTGCACATCCCCTCCACCCCTTAAATGTATTTATTGACATTTAGGTATAAACAACGATACTGCTGCATTCTGCACACTACCACACAACTCACACTCCTGCGTGCCACACACTCCTGCATGCCACACACTCCTGCTACATGCCACACACTGCTACACGCCACACACTGCTGCATGCCACATACTGCTGCACGCCACACACTACTGCATGCCACACACTGCTGCACGCCGCACACTGCTGAACGCCACACAACACCACCACATCACTCGAGGACACCACCACATCACTTGAGGACACCACCACATCACTCGAGGACACCACCACATCACTCGAGGACACCACCACATCCCTCAGGGACAATGCCACATCACTCAGGGACAACACCACATCACTCAGGGACACCACCACATCACCCAGGGACGCCACCACATCACTCAAGGGCATCACTCAGAGGGCACCACTACATCACTCAGGGTCACCACCACATCACTCAACTCCACCCTCCAACTCCAACTCCACCCTCCCAATCCACCCTCCAACCCCAACTCCACCCGCCAAATCCAACTCCACCCTCCAAATCCAACTCCCCCCTCCAACACCAACTCCACCCTCCAACTTCACCTTCCAACTCCACCCTCCAACTCCACCCTCCAACTCCAACTCCACCCTCCAACTCCACCCTCCAAACCCAACTCCTCCCTCCAACCCCAACTCCACCCTCCAACTCCACCCTCCAACTCCACCCTCCAAATCCAACCTCCAACTCCACCCTCCAACTCAACCCTCCAACTCCAACTCCACCCTCCAACTCCACCCTCCAACTCCAACACCATCCCCCAACTCCACCCTCCAACCCCACCTCCACCCTCCAACTCCAACTCCACCCTCCACCTGCCAACTCCACACTCCAACTCCACCCTCCAACCCCAATTCCACCCTCCAACCCCACCCCCCAAGCCCACCCTCCAACTCCAATCCCACCCTCCAACTCCACCCTTCAATTCCACCCTCCAACTCCACCCTCCAACTCCACCCTCCAACTACACCCTCCAACTCCACCCTCCAACTCCACCCTCCAACTCCACCCTCCAACTCCACCCTCCAACTCCACCCTCCAACTCCAACTTCACCCTCCAACTCCACCCTCCAACCCCAACTCCACTCTCCAACTCCAACTCCACCCTCCAACTCCAACTCCACCCTCCAGCCCCAACTCCACCCTCCAACCACACTCTCCAACTCCAACACAACCCTCCAACTCCACCCTCCAACTCCAACTCCACCCTCCAACTCCGCCCTCACTCTATCTATCGCCCTCATTCTATCTGTCGCCCTCACTCTATCTATCTATCTATCTATCTATCTATCTATCTATCTATCTATCTATCTATCTATCTATCTATCTATCTATCTATCTATCTATCTAGGTCAGGTCAAATAACTTTATTTCGATTCATGGATAGAATCATGAAAGTGTACACAGATTTAAAAAGAGCAATAAAAAAATTTTAAAACATAAAGTTATCTTAAGAACCAGTACATAGTCCATATTATGATTTAAATACATTTAAAACAGACAGTTCAAATTTGTACACATTCCATAAAGTGCATATGCATTTCAGTAACAAATCCACATAGTGGTCTTTTACGGAGGATTACCACTCATAATACTGTTCAGTATCGATTTCTAATAACGAGAGCCACTCTGATGAAACTGAGTACAGCACTACATATCACTGAAGTTGACAAGGACAATAAGTGTTCATAGCCCTCTTTATAAAAGCGAGATCCTAGGGTTAACAAAACAGGCTTAATAAACTGATTTCTTGGGTCCTTATACAAAGCACAGAAAAGAATAAGGTGCAGAGTACTTTGTGAAACCCTATTATTGCAAGGACAAGGGGGTAGCCTCTCACACCACCCCCCTTGTTTTGGAAAAGCAAACAGAAAATTTAGTGAGCTAAGATGAAACCTTGTCAGATAAAAACGCCATTGCGTGTGGATGATATTTGATAGGTAAAACTGCTACTGCAGCTTACCCCTCTTATATAGTGCCCGTTCACTATTTCTCAAGATACCTAAACTAGTATAACAGGCATTTTTTAATTTTCAACTTGGAGTCCTTACCACCCATGTCAGGAGTTTGAAACATATGACCCAACCCAATCTTATAGAAAGTGTCCCTAACATATGAAAACCATGGAATCTCCATAGAGTGGTCAAGTTTAAGGCTGTCTTGCAGGATTTCCTTTGTCAATTTCAGTTCTTCAGATTGCCAAACTTTAGACCATAACAACAAAGGAGACACATGAATGATGTCGCTCACATACTCAATACCCACCTCCTCATGGCAAAAGCTATTTGAGGTACCAGATGGGACAGATAGGAGACGTTTAATACATTTATTTTCCATGACTTGCATCTTGTCACAGTTTTGGGTCCTCGACACTCCAGCCCCAAATGTTGCAGCAGAAAGGGATTTAGCTTTGTATAGAGTTATCAATTCTAGAATCGGCCTTTGACCCAATTTGCTAGAAAAGCGGAAGAGGGCCTCAATCGATTGTGTAACCTTTTGTACACGGGCTGAGATTAAGGGGTCCCAATTCAGTTTTTTGTTAAATAAATTACCCAGGTAATTAAAATTGTCAACTTTCACAATAATTGAGTTCTTCACCATGTACCTGCGAGCTTTTACCCCTTTCGGGCCGCAGGCCATGGCAAAAGACTTAGTGAAATTGACCTTGAGGTCTAAACCTTCCATGAAGACTTCAAAGGCATTTAGACAAGTCTGCATGCCATTGGCGGTGAGGGTCATTAAAACCGTGTCGTCTGCATGTGACAACATTGGTATCTGTTTACCATTTGCCTGGGGAAAGTCGACACCACTGTTTCCAGACCATTTGTATATACCAGGAATAAAAAAGGGGCCAAGATGCATCCCTGGTGGACACCTTCGGTAGATGGAATAGATTTTGTCTTTTCGCCACCTAGGCCGAATCTAACTCTCACTGATGTTGCGGCATGGAGTCTGCGAAGCAGGGTGACCAGCGGTTCTTCAAACCCCATGGTCTCCATCATTTGCCACAGCTTACCCCTACATACAGTGTCAAAGGCACTAGATAAGTCCATGAAGGTCAAGTGAATACAACTATGCCTGGCCCTCATGTACTTACCCATTATTAATGCCAAATTAAGACACTGCTCAGTGGTTCCCTTACCTCTCCTAAACCCATACTGGCAATCCACGATAATACCTGCAGATTCCGCCCATGTTTCGAGACGTGCCAATATCACTCTGCCCATCAATTTGCAGGACGCATCTATTAAAGATATCGGCCTGTAGCAGCACGGGTCACACTTATCACCTTTTTTAAAAATCGGTACCACTACCGCCTCTTGCCAAGAGGTTGGGATACGCCCCATAATAATTGCTCTAAAAACATTTAGTAAGAGTGGAGCCCACACCTCCACATTATGTTTGAAGAAATCTAGAGGAACTGCATCTGGCCTTGGGGCTTTTAATGGAGTGCCCTTCCTCAAGGCAAACTCTATCTCTGAGAGGGTGATTGAGAGGCTAAGTGTTTTAGCTGACTCCAAATTAAAGTCTCCAGCCTCCTCATCAGAGATTAGCAAGTATAGCAACACCTCATTCGGATTAAATTTTTTACCATAGTGTGTTACCCAGGTGTCCCCCGGTATATGTACTATCAGGTTGCTCCTTTCTTCACTCTTTAAAAAAGGTCGGTTTATTACCTCCCAGAATAACCTACTATCCTTCAGTTCTGCCGCTATCCCCAGATCTTCCCAGGCGTTGGCCCTTAATTCTGGTTTTCGCCTATTAATCGCATCTTTGTACATTTTCCTGGATTAAAGCCTTTGTTAAACTTGATTGTGCAGCAGAGCATTCTGCGTCAAACCATTTTGGTCGGCTTTCTTTTTTCCCTTTCACAGTTTTTATGAGATGGGAAGCCACGTTTCCCAAGAGTGCCTCAACATTTTTAATTATTGTATCTGGCTCAATGGTGGGCGTTAAACAGACTTCTATCTCCGCCTTGTTTTTCTTAAAAATATCCACCTCTAATTTTCTCACATCTACCTTGTCCCACCTTAGTGTAACCCCCTGGTTCTGACTATATTTTATTGGCTGTTCCGGGGTTTGGGTTCTTTCAAAGACAGGGTCAAAACTCACAATTAGGGGGTTATGGTCGCTAGCAGGATTCACATCAATCTGAAAATCCTTAACAAGATGAGCAAACCTGATAGAGACCATGGCAAAGTCAATTGTACTCATCCGGCCCCCTGTACCCTGAAAAGTGGGTATACCTATTGGTCTGGAGCAACTAGGCATTTCGAGGAAACATAGTTCGTTAATCATAACAATATTATTTAGAGCATCCCCCTGTTCTGAGTGAGTAAAGTGGGCCAAAGGCTGGTCAGTTGAATCTATCAGGCCACACACTCTGGACCCATTGAAATTACACAAAGTACAATTAAAATCACCTATCCATATAATAAAAAGGGGGAAACCCATGTTAGTCACCTTGACAATCTCATCCTGTAGTTTTTCAATAACCACGGTAGCATTGGTATCAAATATGTTATAGTACCAGTTTATTAAAAGCAGGGGTACTGAAAATAAACCCTTGCTCATGAGCATTTGGTACCAGGGAAATTCCATCAGTAGGGTCATTTTATGTTTTACGGAAATAGCTGTTATGAGACCGCCTTTGGCTCTTCCTGCTTGTGAAGGCTCTGCACGAACATTAAACATCTGATAACCATCTAGGCTAAAGTCCACTCTACACCAAGATTCTTGGAAGCAAAGTATGTCGAAGGATTCAATGTATTGTAACCACACCCGATCCTCCAGCCTCCGAGACAGACCAGCTATGTTCCAAGATATCAGTCGAAAAGAGCTCCCTCAACCCGACTGTCTCCTTCACCCCGGTGGGTTGTTACTTTTGGCTGAATCATGTCACTCCGACCCTGAGTTGTTCCTATGGTGTTAATTACCACCTCAATAGATGGTGGAGTGATGTTTTTCGTATTCTCTGAACTACACTGATTTAATCCAATATTAACATTGTCATCAGCCCGCGGTGTTATTTCTGTTTTCCCTCTCCCCCCACCATGGGCTACTATATCAACAGTCAGTGGGTTAGTAGATTTACTAATATTACTAACCGGTTTACCCCATTGGCCCACTGCTTCATCATAGCTTCTCTTCATAGGGCTTATAGTCCAAACCTTGTCCATATCCGTATCCTCTACAGCCCCCTATTAGGAATACAATCTGGTGACAGTCAGTCTACCATCTCCAGACAACCAAATCTATTGGCAGTTGGGATACCTTTCCAAGTGTCTCTAAAGGCTAGGTCTCTATTGAAATTTCCGCCCCAGACCCCCCAATCACCTCCCCAGTCTCGGCGACCTACTCTTCGCCAGTTGCCCTCATAATCATAATTGGGGCCCGGGCGCCGCCTGGGGGGGAGAGGTGAGGGGGGGTTAGAAAAAAGAGAGGTGTTTAGTATCGATGCCTTCATTTCCACCTTGCAGGTTCCATGAGCAAATATGGTCAACCGTGTAGGGATCCTCAAAGTTTACCACAATGCAATCACCCTGGGTTGTTTTCCTCTCATTCCCTATCCAAGGTACCCTACGAACCATTAAGATCTTGCTCGACCGGTTTAGCGGGAGCGGTCTATTACTATTTAGCCAGTGTTGGACCTTGTTTTTCAGTGACCAGTTCGGTTCCTCCGTGTGGTCAGCCAACTCCGGGACCCCCGTCATGACCACCACATAGGGGGTCGACTCAG
Source organism: Lissotriton vulgaris (assembly GCF_964263255.1). Lineage (NCBI taxonomy): Eukaryota > Metazoa > Chordata > Amphibia > Caudata > Salamandridae > Lissotriton > Lissotriton vulgaris. Next base: position 202,236,883 of record NC_141690.1, on the reverse strand, counting down.
GCGGTAAATTCACAATGAGTCTACCTTCTCCTCCTCCCCAACTCCATTCTCTAGTAGAAGGTACAGACAGGGTTCCACATGATTTTTCTCCCTGATTAGGGTTTATACTAGGATTTTTGGATGTATCTTCCGTTTTCCTCTCTGTGTCTACTTGTGCCTTTGATTTTGCAAGGACCGTTGGAGTAGGTATAATTTTAACTGGAGGTCCCGCATGTTTGTTGTTTTTAGGTTTAGTTGGTTGATTAGGTTTGTTTGCCCCACTTTTAGGCGCCGCTTGGGTTGGTACATTTTTGGTGAGAGCATGTAGTTCAGCTAACTATTTTTCTATATGGGACAGTCTAACCTCTAAAGGGGAGAAATAAAATTTAAAAAGCTCACCCATTTTGGTTAGAAATATCCCATCGACTTCACCTTTATCAGAATTTCCTACAAGAATGGCAGAGGCCTCGGCACTTACTGGGCTGACATCCCCATTGGTCAAATCTAGTTCAGGTTATCTATGGCCTCGTAATGCTGGTTGGTCAGATTCCTCCCTAAGATTATTAGATTCTTCGTATGTTTCCCCCGTTTTATTTGTATTTTTCTTTCTGTTCTTTTTTTTCTTGGGTATGGCGCCCTCCCTCCTTTCTCTGGACAGCCTGGTGCAATTATCATCTCCCAATAAGCTCATGGTCAGTTCCGGGGTTTTTCCAAAGCCAGGCTTAATTGAGAGTCGGTTAGAAACTGGGATACTGACAAATCTACCTCATTTGGAACACTATGAACATCAACATGGGCATGTACAAGGCCTGTTTCCCTAGTCTGCTCTGGAGTACTAGCAGCTGAAATAAGACCCAGGGACGATCTTTTTGCCATGGCAAGATCTTGGGTAACTCTGCGTTCCATAAGAGTAATCCCTTGGTCAATGAATGAATTTGCCCTTATAATAAAACTGTCTAATGGGCCAATTAAATGTGCCCCTCCCGCTGCCGTTTTGCTCCGAGAACCTCTAGTAGTCATGATTGAAGGCCCAGAGCGTAAGCACAAGATCACAACTAATGGACAATTAAATTAAATAAACTAAAGAAAATCTAATGGGTGTCAAATTAAACTTACAAAACGGGCGAACACAGGACTTAAAGGGGGGGCCCGGTCCAGTCTCAACCGGTCACCAACGGGCACAAACGGGCCCGCCCTTGGCCCGGGCTTCGTCCCGGTCTTCGTCCTGCACGCGTTCCGCTAGCGCGCCAATGGGCGTGTCTAAAATAGTCAGTGGGAGGGATACGGGAAGAGGCCCCATCTGCGGCCAATAGTCTGAGCGCAAGGCCCGCTGGACCTCGCAGTCCCGAGCCGACTTTCCTCTTGGGATTACTCTCCTCCTCCTCCTGGCGCTCAGAGTCCTTTGCCCCGGTCCGCTGCTCCGTAAAGGTAAGGAAGGTCAAACAGCACAGATTCCAAACCTGCGAGCGGCACCCCTTGATAGTCCTCCAGCATACATGTAAATCATAAAAGGGGGGTTTTCAGGAGGAGTAGCAGCAAAATATAAAAATATAAACCAAATGGGGCTGGCCCTGCCCTGCCTCACACGGCCGGGCTGCGTGAGTTGATGGAGCACTTTTAAAGAGCAGACAGGCTCCTCCCCACACAGGTGTAGAAGCTTGGGTCAGCGCTGGGCACCCTGGGACTTGAAGTCCCACCAGGGTCAGCGCGCCCCCCCTAGAAGCTGGAAACAGAGGGTCCTGATGCAAGCAGTGATGTCCTTGGGACAGCAGTCCCACCAAGGCGTGCAAAGGTAACAACTCGGGCCTGGAAAGCTGCGATTCTGCCTGACGTATATATAATGATGATCCACACAGTGAGGCAGCAGGCAAACAATAATTCCAGCGATGATCCCCAGCGCGTTCCAATCCACACCTCGCTCCGCTCTACTTACACTCTGCTCTACTTACGAGAAAAGCTAGCTGCCCCTGCCTCTCTCACTGCACCTCACCTGTCCGGGCTCCAGGCCAACCGACGCAGCGAGCGGCAACTGCAGGGCGGCAGCAGGGCAACGGAATCGCCGTCCCTCAATCCTTTACTGGAACACGCCGAGTAGAGAGACGCTGAGTAGAGAGACGCTGGTCAACACGCCAAGCGCTACCATTACCTATCTATCTATCTATCTATCTATCTATCTATCTATCTATCTATCTATCTATCTATCTATCTATCTATCTATCTATCTATCTGTCTGTCTGTCTGTCTGTCTGTCTATCTATCTATCTATCTATCTATCTATCTATCTATCTATCTATCTATCTGTCTGTCTGTCTGTCTGTCTGTCTATCTATCTACCTATCGCCCTCACTCTATCTATCGACCTCACTCTATCCATCGGCCTCACTCTATCTATCGGCCTCACTCTATCTATTTATCGGCCTCACTCTATCTATCTATCTATCGGCCTCACTCTATCTATCTATCTATCGGCCTCACTCTATCTATCTGTCGGCCTCACTCTATCTATCTATCTATCTATCTATCTATCTATCTATCTATCTATCTATCTATCTATCTATCTATCTATCGGCATCACTCTATCTATGTATCGCCCTCACTCTATCTATCTATCGCCCTCACTCTATCTATCTATTTAACGCCCTCATTCTATCTATCTATCTATGAATCACCCTCATTCTATCTATCTATGTAACGCCCTCACTCTATCTATCTATCTATCTATCTATCTATCTATCTATCTATCTATCTATCTATCTATCTATCTATCTATCTATCTATCTATCTATCTATCTATCTATCTATCTATCTATCTATCTATCTATCTATCTATCTATCTATCTATCTATCTATCTATCTATCTATCTATCTATCTATCTATCTATCTATCTATCTATCTATCTATCTATCATTGTATCGCCCTCACTATATCTATCTATGTATCACCCTCACTCTATCTATCTATGTATCGCCCTCCCTCTATCTATCTATCGCACTCACTCTATCTATCTATCGCATCACCACAGCATCACTCAGCACCACCACAGCATCACTCAGGGGCACCACAACATCACTCATGGGCACCACAACATCACTATGCGCCACCACAATATCACTCAGCGCCACCACAGCATCAATCTGTGCAATCATTCAACAACAACTGGTTCAAATATGTTCGCTCAATGTTTCAAGCTTTATTACAAATGTCACAAAAAGATGTTAATATATCACTTCTGTTCTTGGATTTTCTTCATAATAAAATACAATGAACATAATCTTCACAAAAGTTATTTACAAAAGTTTAAGCTATTGCCATTATAAATTACAATAACTTTTTTTAAAGTATTAATTATCACAAAAATTACAAGCCATTGTTATTTGTAATATCAATACATCTAAGTCATGTAAATACAACACATATTGCGTTACAAATGCTGTAGGTGTCACATTTGCGAAAGTTAAAACTATTGGCATTGTAAATGACAAAGCTATTAATTTCGCTATTTTCAAAACCAACACATAAATTAAAAAAATGTCATTTACAATACCAATAGCTCAAACTTTCCTAATGCGAGACCTATTGCATTGCAAATGCTTGTTTTTGTATATTTTGTGTTGGTGATATTTTGTTTGTTTTTAATTTTGAACTGCCTGGAGTAGGAATATTAATTTGTACTCCTCAGCAATCCAACACGTTCTCTAGTGTTGCAGTAACTGAAGTGAAAATAGTAGTTTCTCCCCCTCTGCTATCCAACACTTTCCCTACTGTTGCACTCACTGGAGTGGAAAATGTAAGTTTTAAGACTTTTAAATAGTTTGATGTTTTAATTTATAATATATATATTTTTTGTAATAGTTTTTGTTATTGGTGAATCTATATATATATTTATTTGTAAATTTTCATATATACAATTATAAAATAAATTAAAATAAATAGTTTATTAATTGTTTTAAAATACATATCTATATTACATTTTATTTTTGACAAAGCAGCGAGGTCCTTTCGGGATCCCAACTCCCAAGTCAGGTGGCGTCTCAAGTTCGGCGGACCGCGCCGACCGAAATTTACTATTTATCAACAATTTGCTTAAAAGCAAGAAGACGCACTCAGGAATACTGCAGCATAACCAGTTTATTGCCCAGTTAACACGCAACACGTTTTAATTTATAATATATATATTTTTTGTAATAGTTTTTGTTATTGGTGTATGTATATATATTTATTTGTAAATTTTCATATATACAATTATAAAATAAATTAAAATAAATAGTTTATTAATTGTTTTAAAATACATATATATATTACATTTTATATACATATTTTTATATTTTTTAAATTACATTTATTTGTTATATTTGTTACATTGTATATTAAATCCAATTTATTTTTTAAAGTACATGTTATTATTTAATATATTTAATATTATTTTTTATACATATATTAAAATCGATGTTTTGTACAATTATATTTTTAACATCGATACATTTTTGTACTTAACATTATAAATATAGGATGTTGATATTTTTGACATCGATATTTATAACTCGATATTGGTGTATGGGTATATTTTGGGGGTTGATATTCTAACAGTGAACCATTATCTGGCTGTTACGCACAAAGGGGAGGGGTCATTGTAAAGAATGCTTTTTGATGCGAGGGTTAAGGAGCATTGCATGTAGAGAGGAATGACAATATGGTCATCATGATGTAGCCTAATGGAGGTTCTTGGGTGAGTGTGTGCTTTGCACAGTGTGTTCAAGGTGGTCGTTCATTGGTTTTGGCTTCAACAGCGATCAAATACATCTCCCAGTCTTCACCCCGTATGGGAGTCATCCCTCATACAAAGTAGTCAAAGAGTGTGTGCCTTGGCTCTTGTCCATGTCAATAGTATGCAAAGCCATCCCTGAATCTCCAGAGGAGCATGGGACTTCCAAGATACATGCATGAGCAGAATAGAACGAAGGCCAGGTGAATGAAGCGGTGCAGGTGTTTGTCTCCCTTTGCCCGGGGTCGTAGTCCCAATGGGCATTATTCGGGAGTGAGGGTGTTAATAACAGCTTAACAGCTTAAGTTAAGTTAAGTTAACTGCTCCGCCACTGTTGAGGTAACTTCTTTCCACACTAGTGATAATGGCGTGCATGGCCATACCATGCGCATGAAATCTGCATTCTGCAATATGCATCAGGAACATTCCAGGGAGAACGCCAGAAACATGCGCTGAATCTGGCCAGGGGAGAGATAAGTATGATGAATGTAATTAAACTGAGTGAAGCGGAATCTGTGGCTGCAGGACACGTTCTTAGTCCTCTGTAGGGCGCGAGCCTAAGCTGCATCAGTAAGAGACTGCTGTAACACTGCATCCCACTTGGTACATGCTCTCTTTCCATGATGGGGTGGGGTGGTGTTGAGGCTGAATATAAGAATGTGATGGCATGTCATGTGCTGTTAGCCATCAACAATGTATTTAAAGCCTGTGACGTTGGTGGTTCAGCCTCCCCAATACCCTATGTCTCTTGCACCACCCATTGCACGATGTGATATTTTAAAAACTGACTAGCGTGCAGTCCATAAGTCTCAACCATTTCTTAGCATGGCATAAATATGCCCTCGTTGTAGAGATCACCCACCTGTGTGATTGCAACATCATTCCATGGAGCCGAGTCAATGCACCTGGGTGTCCCCCATAGCACTGGTAAGTCCCAAATGGGGATCGAGGAAGAATAGGGAAGGATTGGGCCCTTGGGGTGCATATAACTAGGCCAACACGAGTGGGCTACAGACATTTGTTGGAATTCATGCGCAAGGTGGATTGTAGGGTCAGACAGCCAGGTGTAAATATTTGTTCCCTGCCTCATCGCAAGTACAAGCAAAGATTCAGGATGGTTAGGGTTACTCAGCCAGGCCATAGGCTACTTTAGTTGTTCTGCCATGTAGTAAAGCTCAAAATTGTGTGCCCCCAGTCCGCCCTCACTGAGTAGGCGCTGCAAAATGGGTAAAGCTACCAGGTGGTGACCTATCCTCCAGATCAGTCCAGGCAGCAACCCGTGAAGGTCGTTGAAAAAGCTCTTAGAGAGCATGATGGGTGATGCCCGAAGAAAAATAGCAGGCAGGGGAAGTATGAACATTTTGGAGATTGCGACCTGACCTAGTGGGGATAATGGAAGCGATCGCCAGTAGGGAAGTGAGCGACGAATGCAGTCAGTCACTCACACTTATTCTCATACATACTCTTTCACACTCGTTTTCACTCACTCAAACTCCTTAACACTCAGTCACAGTGCCTCACACCGATACACACTTTCTCTATTACTCACAGTCACTTGCACTCACACTTGCTCCCTATCACTCTCACAGTCAAACTCTCTCATTCTCACTTAGGGCCCATTAGGATGTCGGGCGGATTGCCCTCGCCCCAGCCTGGCGGTAGCCACCGCCGGCCTGGCAGGGGCAATCCGCCCGACATCCGCAACTGAATTCCCCTCCACCATATTAGTATGGCGGGGGGACCGCGGTGGACGGAAAGACCGTCCGCCGCTTTTCTGCCCCGGTCGCCTTGCAGCCGGGCCGGAAAAGAATTAATATGGTGGCGGTGTCTAATAGACACCACCAGCCATATTAGTATGTGCCAAAAGAGATGCCTTTCTGTGGCGGCGATGCCGCCACGGAAAGGCATGCGGTCCTAACTCTGGGGGCCCCCAGCGGGCCCCAGAGTGAAGATGGGGTTGAGGGTGCACATGGGGGGTACCTGTGGTACCCCCCAGCATTTGCATACAAGAAGCAGCAGGCACCGCGCGGTGCCGCCGCTTCGTGTATGCAAATGCATGCATACATGTTTAGAATTGTGGCGGACGGTGCAGTGAGCACCGCCAGCCACAATGTTAAATATGAGGGATGCGCCCGCCACTGCCGGCCTGGCAGGGGCAATCTGCCCGACATCCGCAACTGAATTCCCCTCCACCATGTTAGTATGGCGGGGGGACCGCGGCGGACGGAAAGACTGTCCGCCGCTTTTCCGCCCCGGTCGCCTTGCAGCCGGGGCGGAAAAGAATTAATATGGTGGCGGTGTCTAATAGACACCGCCAGCCATATTAGTATGGGCCAAAAGAGATGCCTTTCTGTGGCGGCGATGCCGCCACGGAAAGGCATGCGGTCTTCACTCTGGGGGCCCCCTGCGGGCCCACAGAGTGAAGGAGGGGTTGGGGGTGCACATGGGGGGTACCTGTGGTACCCCCCAGCATTTGCATACATGAAGCAGCAGGCACCGCGCGGTGCCTGCCGCTTCGTGTATGCAAATGCATGCATCCATTTTTAGCATTGTGGCGGACGGTGCAGTGAGCACCGCCCGCCACAATGTTAAATATGAGGGATGCGCCAGCCACTGTGGCGGGCGCATCCTAATGCATACATCGGGACCTCCGCCCTTAAGGCGGGCGGTCCCTTTTACTGATGGGATCGCGGGCAGACTTTGTCCGCCCGTCTTCCTAATGATCCCCTTAGTCTTACTTATTTCTCTTAACTCATTTTCACTCACAATTCCACTCTCGCTTATTCTCTATTCGTGTCAATCACTCCCACTCTCTTTTACTCACACACATACATACTTACTGACTTCTTTTCATTTACATTCACTCACACTCATTCTCACTCACATTCCCTCACACTCATTCGCGCTCGTTCTAACTCTTTCATTTTTACTCACTCTGTCACTCTCACTCACACTTGCTCTTATTCTTACTTTTATGCTCCCACAGAGTAGGCACGTTTCTGTAGGACCGCAGAACGCGCGTCAACAACCGCGTGGGCTCCACAAGAGAGTATGCTTTGTTATTTTCAGCAAACAAATGTATGGAATGACGTATTCAGGGCGCGGGTATCACTGGATCAATGCTTGGAAGGGTGGCTTGATGGATGGATGGATGGATGGATCGATGCTGGCTTTGGGCCAATGGATGGATGGCACTTATATAACACGCTTTGAAGCAAAACCGTCTCAAGGTGTTCTCTGTTAAAAACCATCTCTGTTATTGAGCCCGTGTCTGGTCTGGATTGGTGAGGAGGAGAGTGAGGATGGTGAAAAATGTGAGAAGATATTGATCATGAACTGCCCCTGCTAAAGATTAAAGAGCTTCATTTAATAACATTGTATCCTCATGGAAATGCCACTCTTCACTACTAAACTAATACTTCGAATAATACAAATGTGAACCCCTTTTAAAATATGCAGCTCTCAAAGCATGCACTACACAGAGGCAAAAATCAATTTCACATAAATAGAAACATGAATTCTGAGTAATGCTTGTGGATAACTGAATTATGTTGCAAAATGATGACAAAGAACTTCTCCAGCACGCTAATTAAATCACGCTCTGGAGAAAATGAAATGTGATTTAACCATTAGCACGGTATAACTATCAGGAGCCAGCCCTCTCGTATTTTACAAACTGGAATTTCATTGACTGAGGTATGGATTTGTGTCTTTGTTTATTTGTTGTGCACGGTCCTAAAACCCAAAGGCATCAAATCACATAAGCCTCTCGGTTTCAGATCAGAGCCAGGCTGGAAACATTTGCGGGGGAGTAGGAGTAATATAGGAGAAATGTCAGGAATTGTTTTCAATTCCATACATTTAGGATGATTCTAGGCCTTTTGAAACTGTAGGACATATTTTAGGGACTCAGAAGCTTCCTTGGAGTTAAACATTTTAACAATAACACAAAGTTTAAATATATAGACAGTGAAATAGTAACCAAACGAAGAAGAGCACACAAGTCAAATAAGTTACAAAACGACACAATGAAATACAGTTGCAACACAGGGGATCCATGGTAATCACACTATGTGCTGTTTGTGGCCACTAACTAATGGTGAAAGCCGCTTTGTTCATCTAACAAAGAGAACAGGGGAGGCAGGAATATTCTGGCTAAATCACAGCAACTCACAAACCCTTTTCGCTAACCGATTGTGAGTGACAGAAACCTGATGTGAATGCACAATACAATTGGGGCATCCTGCAAGGGAAACAAACCTGATTCTGCAACTGTAAAAACTGAGGGGCTTACAAGCCCCTTGCTCATGCATCACTGTTGATATGGGAAAAAGTGATGCACCGGTGGCGCAAGGGGCTTGAATGTCTACGATTCCAATATTTTGAGTTATCAGTAGAGTATGCTTGCTCCCAATTCAGGATTAGGGTCTGCACATACCCTGAAAACTGGATATCTTGAGACCTAATGGTCCTAGTGACACAGTGTTGATGCCTCCACAATCCAAGGCATGGCCCAAATTTTAATGATGTGTAGATGGCTAGGGGGTCAGTAGGACTAATAGTGTGAGAGCCCATAGAACCAAAAGCAAATACTGTAACCATAGAGGCCCTGTCCAAGCTGTCAAGATCAGGCTAGTATGCAAGTAATTGGGTGTTAGAGGACTTCACTTTCACCTGGGGCTCAGGTCCTTTTAAGCTGGTGATGGGCCTGCGTTCACACCACAACAAATGTTGGCACAAGGAAAGAGTATGCTCAAAATGCAGAGTCATCACGCAGCTCATCTTCACTTTTAGACAAAAGCCTCTTGGGCTCCCTAAGGCAGTACTTGGTCAGCAGTATGGCTTCTTCGTGTTCAATGTCCACCTCTATGGACTCTGGTGTGGTTGATGGCTTCCATGGAAACAAAGTCGACAGCAACCGGACAGGAAAGCAGAGGTTCATATAGGCATCAGGTTTAGGCTGAGCCTTGAGACATAAGCATCAGACAACCCAAAGTTTAGGAAGCATCACAGATGAGTCCACACAGGTTTCAATCGGAGAAGGTCTTCCCTGATATGGAATCAATTTCAAGCACCCTTAAAGTTCAATATTCCAACCTTCTTCTATCTCACTTTGGTCTCCGCAGACCTAAAGGAAGTTTGGAACAGGGGCACTACTAGGGTCCCACCAACCAACATCTCCACTATCATCTGTGTGTCTTCAGAGAACCCACATGTGATAGAGGAATCACAAGCCGTGCTAATGCAGCACTCAGAGAAACTCAGGTGAGCAGGGAAAGAGGGGAGGAAGGCAGAGAGGATGGTATGAGATCATACCAGGATGTTAGTTATTAGTTGTTACTTTTTCATATTTTGATGGGTGATGAAGAGAGGATGATTGGGACACCAGGGTTTTGTACTATAATTGGGGGACTAAAAGCAAGTCATGCTGAGGCTAATGTGGTGGATGGTACGACACTGTGAATTTTCTTATTAATTATTTGGAAGGAGCATGCTGAGGGTGATGTGGGATGGTGTCAGTTGCCAGGTATTTTGTTCACTTGGGTGGAGGTTGGAGGGATGTCTTTATGCTGGTGCAAATGGATACACATTTTTCTAAATACAAATAAATGCATGTCAGTTCACTTTTGCACGCTTAGCAAATGTTTCCCAGCTCGCAATCTTTTATAAGTGTGTGCATAAATTAGGCACAAAAAATATTTCTATACATCCCAGTGTATAGCATTTTCTGAAGAAATGGGGCATTATTTCCTGATAGCCTTTGAATCAATTTTGCACCTATTCTATTATGTAGTGCATGCTAGAGTGGAAAGTTTGATGAGCATACATTTATTTGGACTCTCCTCATAATGTGTATCCATGTTAAGGATGTATTTAAATCCACTTGTATCTTTGTTCATCATTACGCCCTATTTCACATGAAGACCACAATCTTTTTAATTTTTCTTTAAAAAGAATTTTAAAATCCGTTGGTTGAGACCCTTTCTGGACAAATATGGAATAAGATATATTCCCTTTCTTACCAATATCTGTGGAAAGCTCAAAAGCAATTATGGAGACCCTTGAATGGAAGTAATAAAGTGCTAAATTCAGAACGGGTTGACCAACAGCTCAGGATAGGTTCTCTAGACCGTACCCTGCCCTTAAAAACCTGTTGACCCACTAGATCACACGCCCAGCCTCATGGTTCACTGAAGGATTACAGGCAGTGGAAACTAGCTGTAAGAGACTGGAGCGGGTCTGAAGACTTAGCTACATGACACCTCCTGAAACCTCTTGAAAACCTCAGTGTACTATACACAATTTACAGCAACACCCCAGCCACCACCTCCACCTGGAAACCCCTCACCATGCAGACCACTGCCACCCTCATGTGCTACATACACTCTGGAGCCCATAGGGACCTCTGCCCTTACCACATGTTCTACAAAGGAACCAGCGTCATCATCAGGGAACTCACCATTATCTTTAACACCTAGATCTTAGAGGCCTGCTTCACCACTGCTTGGAAGCACGTGGAAGTCAAACCTCTTCTAAAAAACCCTCTGCAGACCAACGAACCTCAAAAATTACCACCACATCGTCCTTCTTCCAATCCTAACTAAAGTCATGGAAAAAGCTATCAACATCCAACTGACCAACCATCTCAAAACCAGCAGGCTCCTGAATCCCTTGCAATCTGGTTTCCACCCCAACCACAGCACAAAAGCATAGCAGCCATGAAAGACATCAGAACCCTCATGGAGAAGGGCAAAACTAATGCAATCACACTGCTAGACCTCTCTGCGGCGTTCAACACCGTATCTCACCATATCATCCTCTTTGCCTCCACCAGATGGGCATCCAAGGAGAGGCCCTCAAATGGATTGCCTCCTTTCTAACAGGAAGAACCTAAAGCACCCACCTCCCACCCTTCGCCTCAGCTCCCAAAAACATCTTCTGCAGAGTCCCCCAAAGCTCCTCCTTCAGCCCGACCCTCTTCTACACCTACATGGCCCTCCTAACCTAGGCATTAATCTCAACAGCAGACTATTTATGAAAGGCCACGTGAACGCTGTCGCCTCAGTATCCTTCCACATCCTCCACATGATGAAGAAAATCTTCAAATGGCCCCACACAGACACCAGGAGCACCGTCACCCAGGCCCTCGCCACGAGCCAGCTGTACTACGCCAACGCCCTTCATGTAGTGATAAACACCCATCTCCAAAATAGGCTCCAAACTATATAAAATGCTGCCGCAAGACTCGTCCTCAACCTGCCAAATTTAACCCACTTGTCCCCCCCAATCAGAGCTCTACACTGACTCCCTATTAACAAACACTGCCACTTCAAACTAACAGACACCTACAAAGCTTTCCACAAGGGCTGGCTTACCTCAACCATAGAGTAAACTTCCACCAGCCCACCAGACTACTCTGCTCCTCCTCCCTCTTCCTCGCCCACTCCCCCATATCTGCAAATGCAGAAGTGGGGGCTGCTCCTTCTCCCACCTTGCACCCAAAATCTAGAACGACCTCCCACTGCACCTGCGATCAGTGACAACCCTATTAGAATTCAGAAGGAGTCTAAAGACCTGGCTCTCCAAGAAATAGCCCGGAGCAGCCTCCCCCCCCCCCCGTCCTCTTCCCACCCGGCGCCTGGAGATCCACATGGGTGATAATTTGCGCTCAATAAATCCCTATTGATAGATTGGTTGTCCTCCAAGATCTAACATTAGATGCCTTTGAAACAATATCACAGCCGCTGTAGCTCTTGCTGAGGTCGCCAGATGGATGAGAACACATTGCTTAAAGAGAATTGTGAAATTGTATTATTCGGAGGTGCCCATCTGATCTGGTACTAATCATTGTTGGCGGCGTCTTTGAGTTCCGCACCTAAGTCAAATAAAAAGCTGCTAAAAAATGTGTGTTATTAATGATGAGCCCTTGAACATGTAGGAACAAGTCATTGCTACGTGTGGCAAATGTTATGGCCTGCTGAAACTTCTTTAACAACTCTTCTACTGGATCCCAGTAAATTGGCACAGGACCATATTCCAAGCTCTTGTAATCAGTAGATTGGAATATGGAAATGCCCTAAACATGGGAATGGCCGACTTCCTTTTCACCCATTTAGAGGTGATTCAAAATATGGTGGTGATGGCTCTAAAATCCGTGCTCCATCAGTGGGAAAGTTTATATATAATAAAGACAGATGCAGTTCAGCCTTGGCCTGCCCCAAAACCCTTCATTGCCTTCCCCATACAAAAGGGTAACTTTTAAACTTCTTTCTTATGTGCACAGGGTTTCATATAACACTTGCCTGGTGATTATTCATGCCAAAATGGAGTTCTTTACTCCCTAAAGAAATCTGAGATCCATCAACCTAGCCTTGGCCAAATCCATATAGATTAAAACCTTAGAGCCAGAGGTCAATCTTTCACCCAGCTTGCAGGAGCCCACTGGAATCTACTTTCCCTGGACCATCGTCGTATAATTGGTTACCTTAGCTTCAGAAAGATGCTCAAAACTTGGCTTTTTCTTGATTAATTACTTGTTTCTTTGGACTCTTTCCCTGTGAATTAGTAATAAAATATGTGGCATCTTTAGCATCATGATATACCCCTGGAGGTGACTGTTAGTGCTTTATAAATACTGCTAAATAACTGAATAAATAGATGGCTTGAGACACCTTTTACTCAGATCATTTCTGCCTAAAATTGCCCTAAAAACTCTTCAGAATAGTCAAGGACCTTTCTGGACCTCGCAGGATTATTCCCACCCCTATATTATCCCAGGCTCAATGTGAGGAATTGGTGCTTTTCTTTGTTAACAAAGTGCAGGATATTCCACGATCTGTGTCTGGGGCTGGAGTGGAGTGGAGCCCTCTCAGCTTAGCCTCCATCCGTCACCCCTCTTTTTCTGGGGACCTGACTCCTTCAGACACCCCTCTTGCCCACTAGAAACTGAACACTTGGGATGCTCTGGATTTGCCGCTATTTGTGTCTCTGGCACAAACCATAATATCTAGCTCTAAGAAAGATCTTTTTATCCCAGATAAACTTTGCCTATTGGATCCTGATGGCATGCTGCCAACAGCACTCCAGGACCCATTTTACCAGAATGGCTCACCATCCCTGTTTGTGCCATGGCACACATTGAAACAGGTGAGCGAGGCACAAACAGGGACAATGTGTCCTATTATGGTGAAGGTGCTGCCCTCTGGGCAGCTGCGAATGCGCGCTGCCCTGGGGGCTACACATTCAAGTAAAATATGGAGCAGTTGCTTCAAAGCTGCTCCATGCTCCACAGTGCAGGCTGAGATGAGACATCACCTTGTAGGCGAGTGCAGTGAGTGACTGCACCCGCCTGCAAAGGGATGTCTGGGGTGTTCAGGAGACCCCCTTTCTTCCCTTCAGAAGGCTGCCTTTAGATGCGCAATGAAAGTGCGCCTCCTTTTTGTGGCACACATTCAGTGCGCCCCCGTAAAGGCATTTTTGCCTCCGTGCATATGTCCATAATCCATCGAGGCAGATTGAGCTCCCAAGCAAATGAGGGATCTCATGATAGCGCTACATGTGCACCACTGCTATCAATATTACAGAAAGGGACGCACAATTGTCTGCAGGCAATTTTGTAATTCCAAGGTGCCCCAGGGTGCACAAAGCAGGCGCACATGCCTGTTGTGCCCCAGGCGCACTTTCTGTGATACAACCCCTGTTGGCAATGTGGGAAGAACAATACCTGCTTCTCAGTGTGTGCAATTCTGTTCTCAAACTTCTGGTGCTTGGTAAGGTCCAAAAAGGTACAGGAAAACGTTAAAGTGATTAATCAATCAATCAATCAATCAGGAGTTTGTTAAAGCGCGACTACTCACCCGTAAGGATCTCAAGGCGCTAGGGGTGGGGGGGGGTGGGGGTGCAGGTTCCATTCCATCAAGGAGGGGGTCTGTCGAAGAGCCAGGTTTTGAGGTTTCTTGCGAAGATGGGGAGCGATGTTGTCTGTCTGAGGTGGAGCGGAAGGGCGTTCCATGTTTTGGCCGCGAGGAAGGAGAAGGAGCGGCCTCCCGATCTGGTCTTTCTGGTGCAGGGGACCACGGCGTAGGAAAGCTGGGCTGATCGTAGGGTCCTTTGGGGTGCGTGGAATTTGAGTCGGCTGTTCAGGTATGCTGGTCCGGTGCCGTGGAGGGCCTTGTGTGAAAGGGTGAGCATCTTAAAGTTGATTCTCACCTCGACGGGGAGCCAGTGGAGTGTGCGCAGGTGCTGGGAAATGTGGCAGTGTTTTGGCAGGTTGAGGACCAGTCTTGCGGCGGCGTTCTGGATGTTCTGTAGCTTGCGGATGAGGTTTTTGTTTATTCCGGCGTAGAGTGAGTCTGCTGGTGACCAGGGCGTGAGTGACTGTCTTCCGGTGTTTGAGGGGGATCCATTTGAAGGTCTTACGAAGGAGGCGGAGGGTGTGGAAGCAGGAAGTCTGCTGGTGACCAGGGCGTGAGTGACTGTCTTCCGGTGTTCGAGGGGGATCCATTTGAAGGTCTTACGAAGGAGGCGGAGGGTGTGGAAGCAGGAAGATGAGACAGAGTTGATCTGGCGGTCCATTTTGAGCTCGGAGTCCAGGATGATTCTCAGGTTGCGTGCGTGGTCTGTGGGGGTTGGCGGGTTTCCGAGTATATTCATGGAACAGTGCTCCAGCAGAAGTTGTTGTGTCTAAAGTGCAGAAATGTTTTAAAAGGACTGAGACACATAGTGGTGAACAATGGTCTTAGCAAAGCATATAGAAACATGTTTAACATGTGGAGAATGTGAACAGAGTTCTCCAGTTACCTGACGTCCTTCATGAATAGAGCATCCAGTTGATTTTCTGTGTACTTTGATACTTCTAGTTCCATGGACAGAAAGACACTTGCCAGAACTCAAAGAAAAACCTGGATTGACACATATCAAGAAAGCTTAGAGCTATGTTAGTGTGCCATGCATAGTCATGGTAATGAGAGAATGGAGGTTATTATCCAACATCACCTTCTGGGTATGTATGTAAATAACATGAATGAGATCTCAGGGATGTGTGCAGCATATTGCACTCTAAACTGTGCCAGTGTCCTGAAAGCGAAACCACAAGCCTCTGCAGGCAAACTTTGATTGGCAAAACCAATCCAAGGCTAGACAAAGCTTTGCAGCTTCCAAAGAGAAAGATGGTATGAGGGGAAAGTGCACAAGCACAAACAACTGGGCAACTGTTATGTTATGTAGGGTTTTATAGCGCGCTCAATTTCTACTGGAGTATCCTGGCACGAAGGGAACAATGTTAGAGGCAGAAGTTAGAGGCGGAAAGACGGAGCGTTAAAACGCCAGTTGGGAAAGATGGGTCTTAAGTGCTTTTTTAAAAAGCGCATAAATCGGATTGAAGCGTTCAGCGTCCCTCTCCTGTAAGAACTGTCAGGACGATATATATTGAAAAGCATGATTTTTTTTCACTAATTTGTGAAAATATATTTCAAATAGAAAGAAGAACAGAGGAAAAAGAGAGACATTATGGTAGGACTTCCAATATTGTAATTCTCATTGCCTTACTTTAAAACGATGCCTATGCTACAAATGCAGTACAAAAGGGGGTGGTGATGGACGGGGCATCTGAATCAATCAAACACTGACACCCAGTCAAAAGATCTGGGTATAATCCATCACAGTTCTTTAGCCCACTCTGCCACCCCAGTTCAGACATGGCTATGTGCAAATCAGTCTGACCCTGTGCCTCATGGGAACAGTCCAGCCCGAACTGCCAAGCCATGTCTTCCCTGGACCGAAAACAAGCTTCTGAGGACCAGTTTCTGGCATTCCAGCCATCTTCAGCCCGGCTTGCTTGAATCCAGTGGCAAAGTGAGCAAGGGACTCACGTCTGATCATACCCTGCCACAGTTATGGCGGCCAAAAGTGGTTCCAAAGGGGGTGGTGATGGACGGAGCATCTGAATCAATCAAACACTCACACCCAGTCAAAAGAGGGCAATGAGGTTACCAGTGGTACCATCGACAGCCTTACTGAGTATCACAGATGATCTAATTCTTGATTATTGCAAGGGACTCGCTGATGTCATCCATTCTGTGTCCCATCAGGTGCAGGCTGCTGTGGTCCCGGCTTCCAGTGATGTCTGCCACGACCTGAGTCCAGGGGACTGGGTACTGATTCGGAAGCACGTGAGAAAGAGCTGTTTGGATGTTCATTGGAAGGGACCCTATCAAGTTATCCTTATCACAAACGCTGCTGTGAAGTGAGGATGGTTGCGGAATTGGGTTCATGCTTCACACACTCGTCGAGTTCCAGCACACTTGGAAGGAAAAGCTCCTCTCCCAACTGAAAATCCAGCTGAGGTGGCGGAGCCACAGGAGTGAACAAGCCAAGCTGAGAGGGTGTCTGATGAAGCTGGTTGCTCACAAGGTCAAGCTGGGGAAATTCACAACGAAAGTGAAGTTGACACTGCCTCAGAAAGGGGAAGTGACTGTGAAAGTGAGCCCCTTGCTCACTTTGCCACTGGATTCAAGCAAGCCGGGCTGAAGACGGCTGGAATGTCAGAAACCGGTCTTCGGAAGCTTGTTTCCGGTCCAGGGAAGACATGGCTTGGCAGTTCGGGCTGGACTGTTCCCATGAGGCACAGGGTCAGACTGATTTGCATATAGCCATGTCTGAACTGGGGTGGCAGAGTGGGCTAAAGAACGGTGATGGATTAAACCCAGATCTTTTGACTGGGTGTGAGTGTTTAATTGATTCAGATGCTCCGTCCATCACCACCCCCTTTTGTACCGCTTTTGGCCACCATAAGTGTGGCAGGGTATGCTCAGACGTGAGTCCCTTGCTCACTTTGCCACTGGATTCAAGCAAGCCGGGCTGAAGACGGCTGGAATGCCAGAAACCGGTATTCGGAAGCTTGTTTCTGGTCCAGGGAAGACATGGCTTGGCAGTTCGGGCTGGACTGTTCCCATGAGGCACAGGGTCAGACTGATTTGCATATAGCCATGTCTGAACTGGGGTGGCGGAGGTGCACAGACATAATATCGAGTCCAAAATATCGTTTGGACAAAATATCGAGTATTCAATATAGACAGGACAAAATATCGACAGGACAGAATATAGACAACAAAAATATTGTTTTAAGGTAAGTGAAGTAATATCGACTGTAAAAAATATAGATAGTTAAAATATCGAAATATATAATATAGATAGTTAAAAATATCGATTTTTTAATAATATATAATATTTTATAGTGTATTTTTATGTTATAATATGTGTGAAAAGTGTGTATTTATGTTATAAATAATGTTATTAAATGACTTTTTTTTAAATGAATATTGCGTAATGCAATTCTGTAGCGGGTTGTGGGTTTATAGGGGAATAGGGTGGGAAGTAATTTAATTATAATTAATTAAATATGTAAATTTAATTATTGATAGTAATTAGTAATTAATTGTTACTTAATTAATATTTGTTAATTAATTTAATTAGAATTTTCAAATCATTTATATTAATTGATTAATTGGTAATTATGTAAATTTTACTCATTTAATTTCTGTAGCGGGTTGTGGGTCTATAGGGGAATAGGGTGGGAAGTAAATTAATTATAATTACATGATTATGTAAATTTATTTATTGATATTAATTAGTAATTAATTGTTAATTAATTGATATTAGTTTATTAATTTAATTATAATTATTAATTGATTTATATTAATTGATTAATCGGTAATTATGTAAATTTTACTAATTTATTTGCTGTAGTGGGTTGTGGGTTTTTAGGTACATAGGGTGCAAAGTCATTTTTTAATAATTAATTAAATAATACAATTAATTGAACGTTATTTATTTGGAAATAATTGGGAAATAATTTTTAAGTATAACAAAATAATTGTTAATGTATAATTAATTTGTATTAATAGGTGATTAATTACAATAATTATTGTTAACTAGTAATTATAAAATAGTATTTATTCTATTAGATAACATTTTTATTTACTTTTTATTAATTATTAATAGATATTCATTGTTAGAATTTGAATAATATATGAAATATTTACTTTCCCTAATGTTGTGTTCTCTGGAGTGGGAATAGTCATTTTTACCCCTACCCTATCCAACGCTTTCCCTACTGTTGCACACACTGGAGTGAGAATAGTAATTTTAACCCCTACGCTATCCAACACTTTCCCTACTGTTGCACCCACTGGAGTGGGAATAGTCATTTTAACCCCTACGCTATCCAACGCTTTCCCTACTGTTGCACCCACTGGAGTGGGAATAGTAATTTTAACCCCTACGCTATCCAACGCTTTCCCTACTGTTGCACTCTTTGGAGTGGGAATAGTAATTTTAACCCCTACGCTATCCAACGCTTTCCCTACTGATGCACCTACTGGAGTGGGAATAGTAATTTTTACCCCTACGCTATCCAACGCTTTCCCTACTGTTGCACTCTTTGGAGTGGGAATAGAAATTTTTACCCCTACGCTATCCATCGATTTCCCTACTGTTGCACTCTCTGGAGTGGGAATAATAATTTTTACTCTCCCGCTATCCAATGCTTTCCCTATTGTTGCACTCATTGGAGTGGGAATAGTAATTTTTACCCTCCCGCTATCCAGCGCTTTCCCTACTGTTGCACTCACTGGAGTGGGAATAGAAATTTTTACCCCTACGCTATCCAACGCTTTCCCTACTGTTGCATTCTCTGGAGTGGGAATAGTAATTTTACTATTCCCACTCCAATGAGTGCAACAGTAGGGAAATTGTTGGATAACGTAGGGGTAAACATTACTATTCCCACTCCAGTGAGTGCAACAGTAGGGAAAGCGTTGGATAGCAGGAGGGTAAAAATTTCAATTCCCCCTCCAGAGAGTGCCACAGTAGGAAAGCGTTGGATAGCGTAGAGGTACAAATTACTATTCCCACTCCAGTGAGTTCCAACAGTAGGGAAAGTAAATACTTCATATATGAATTAAATTAGATTAAATATTATTACCAATTACAAATAATATAAAATAATTAACAATTTTATATAATATATTAATTAATCAATTAAAAATACAAATGAAATGTAATTATTTAAAAAAATTACCTACTAATACAAATTATTTACCAATTAAATGTAAAATTACAACAAAAATAAGCAATAAATACATTTAAACATTTTATTATTTATAACTCAATTACTTTCCACACTATTCCCCTATAAACACACAACCCACTACTGAAAAGAAATCAATACATTTAACATAATTATCAATTAATCAATTAATTAAAACTATTGACCAATTATATTTTAATTAATTACCAATTAATAATTTATTAACAAATAATTCAAAATAAATACCAATAAATAAATAAACATATTCCCCTATAAACCCACAACCTGCTGCAGAAAATACATTAATTTAATTAACATAATTATCACTTAATCAATTCATTAAAATGAATTACCAAATATATTTTAATTAATTACCAATTAATAATTAATTACCAATTAATCCAACATAAATACCAATAAATAAATTAACATATTTAATTAAATATATTTAAATTACTTCCCACCCTATTCCCCTATAAACCCACAACCCGCTACAGAATTATATTACGCAAAAATTGAATACAATTAAAATAATTAATTAAAATGAATGATAAAATAAATATATACTATTCACACATATAGTAACATAAAAAACACTTTAAAAAATTCATATTAACTTACTTATTCTTACGATATTTTTGTTGTCTATATTCTGTCCATTCGATATTTTGTCCATTCTATATTTGGATTCGATATTAATGCTATTCTATTCGATATTTTGCTATTCTATTTGATATTTTTGTAGTCTATATTCTGTCTATTCGATATTGTGTCCATTCAATATTTTTAACTCGATATTTTGGCCAATCAATATTTTTTATTCGATATTATGACTGCATACCGTATACTCCACTATAAAGACTTAAAGAGCTAGGAAGAGAGGAGTGTGCTTTGCCTGTGAGTTCTGCCGGTTGTATGTCAGTACAACGCATGCTTTTACCCCGCATGCCATTACAACGCTGGGATTACAACGCAAGTCGTTCCAACGACTTGTGTTGGGGGGCGCTGGATGGTGGAATAGTTTAATTTTCCATTCCAACTCCAGTCCCCGTGGATAGTAGGGAAGGTGTTGGATAGAAAATTAAACTATTCCCTATCCAACAGCGCCCTCCAGCGAAAGTCCTTGTAACGACTTTCGTTGTAATCCCCGCGTTGTAATGGTATTGCGGGGTAATAGTTGCGTCGTAAAGGATGTTCCCCAGTTCTGCCTGGATATTTGGCAGTGAAAATTACTACTCACACTTATCAAGAAATAGTCCAGTGCTCACTCTACCATCCCTCAGTCAGCACAGGTTCCTGAACAGCCACGACACGTGGAGGGAGTTGCGGTGGGGCTGAGAGGCGGGTGGGGGAGGGTCATTGTGGTGCGCGCCCTGCATCCCAAAATGCGATGCAGCTTGCGCTACGAAATTCGTTTTATTTATTAAATAGTTTACTTACCTCCAATTATCCATATTCCGGTTTTTAGCACCCCTACCCTGCCCCGCCTTTCTGCCGCACCGCAACTCCCTCCACGGGCCGCAGCTGTTCCTGAAAGAGGATGTCGTAGGACATCTCTTCCAAGGAGAGCTAGCAGAAGTTGTTCACAATGTGTGGCGATAAAAGGGCAGAAGAGATCTTTACTTTTAGATGTCTCCTTTGCCATTGCCCTGTTCATCTCAATATTACAAGTGCCAACCATGGTATTTCCTCCTAGCCCCTAAAAAAGTGTACGCTTTCCTGAGAAAGGTGGAAGTAGCAGGCGTCTCTCACTTTTTCTCCTGAGAGTTATGCTCTGAGAGACTGTGTTAAGAGCTAGACATAGCTGCAGCTGACCATATATGAAGCACTGCCCAGATACCCTTAAATCAACACACACAGTGGTTGATATTTTATAACTATACAATTGTTTTTTTCAAAGCATTAGTTTATAAATTGTGTGAATCTGAATGACTATAATTATTATAAACAATTCAGAAGATAATCTGCTAATCAAAGTGAATGTTTAAACAGGCCCCTATTGTATTTCATCATACATCGCTAACCTGCTAAACTATTCCCTACCCCCAAAAATTCTCAATATTGTCAGCCAGCTAATTTATATATCTTGTTTTACTAAGCGTTAGTGGTGCCAAGCCCTATATAGTTTACCCTCATACCTTACTCTGTCATTTGGTTAGGAATCGGAAATCAGCCCTTCAGAATTTAGCCCCTGCAACTGCTCAACGTGCCTAAACCATCTCTTCACAGGTACCAAATACACCTTTGTTCCTAATAATGTCTTATGGAGTAAGGAGAGGACCCTCGTGCAGGGCTCCTGCCTTGCTACAAACGTTCATAACCAATTTCCCTTGGCAGAAGAATAAGGAACCTTCGGAAGCTATTGTTACTTCTCTTTTCTTCCTTCCAAGGCAGAGCTCAACAAGGTCCTTTTCCCTTTCAACCATGGTAACAGCAGACACGCAAGAAAAGTGGAAAGCTTTGCTTTCCTGTCCTTTTAGCTTGAAAGTGCTCAGAAAACATTGGGATCATGCACACTCTGTTAGCATTCCCATTCAGTTAGTCTGCTTTTCTGTGCCCAATACCTACTGCACACATTCAATTTTATTCTCATAATATTATATCCAGCCCTGCCTACCTGCAATTAGCTCTGTTTTGCAGGTTAGAGGCTTTATTCCAAGAAAGCCTGGTCGTGTCATATAGATATACTTTGCCTATATGCTATGTTAAGTTAGCATGAGCTTATTAGGAGTTTAAACACCATTTTACCTTTCTGCTGCTTCTGCACACGACACATAGCTGTTGCTTTAGCGTTGAGCCTAGTGGAATGTTTTGATTCATGCGAGAATAATATGTTGTTACTCTGATATCAGCCTTGCTTGGTGAGCTGTGTCTGTACAGTGAGTGCAGAAACCTTCAAGGATATCTCAACACAGTGGTTGTTGTGAGGTCTGATCTTCGCACGTTCCTAAACATAACATACATGCAGCTGCGGACAAATTCTGGCTTTAGGCGCGTTTTATATTGCTTTGCACAAGAGCATAGAAACACAATTGATGGTGCTTCGCATGCAGAGAGCTGGTGGAAGATGATGTGATCACTTACCACTAGGATCTTGAGGTATGGGGCCGCCCTGCTAAAAACCCAAAGAGACCTTCTTAGATATAATATAATATACTAGCTAGGGAGGGTGAGAATTAGGTGTTACTGAACCCTGTTCATTTTAGCATTTTACCATGCTTTCACATTTTGTGTTCTATGGACTAGTGACTATGCTGATTACTTTGTTTCTTATAATATGTTTGCTTGCATTAGCTAAGATACTGCGTTTGAGAACACTGCATTAGTGAATAAACATTTCAAATATGCACGTGTCCTATTTTACTCCTTGTTCTGGATTGAAATGATTGTATAACGAAAGAGTGTTCATGTGTTTCACGTTTCCTGAGGTGTACTAAGTCCATGTTCTGGTTTGTCTAAGCATTGGGGGTTTCTGATCACCAAGGAGACACTGTAGCTAGTGTGGTAGGGGATTTTGGGTACTAAGGCGAGTTTTGGCACACCCTAATTCACTGAGGTTCCAAGTCTCTATGCACTGTTCTGTATGAGAAAGGAATCCCTGCGACATGGCGCCCAACCATTGGTGGTCTTATTACATGATACTTGAGTAGTACAACATTCAGTCCTTAACTCCTTCACTATTGTTTCAGGTTAACGGTGGTGTCGGAAAAACCTACCTATATTTACATAGGTCTTTTCAAGCCTGAATCTTTCGAAACAGTTTCTTTGAATTACTACCCAGTTGTGCTACAAAGTTTGCTTTGTACCTTTTTCTTTTTGTGTCACTATGGCCGCAGTGGACATTGCGCAACATAGCCGCTTTGCGGTGCGCAATCATTTGCAGACGTATAATGTCCCTGAAGATGGCATGGCCGTGATAATGGTGGTGAGTGCAGAGGTGGCTTACCCGTATGACCTTCCCAGCTATGAACGCAAATACTCGTGTGTTCGACACGTACACTCCCAAGGCTGTGCCACAGGAATATGCACAATATAGGGCACAGGAGATTCCTATAGATACTTGGCAACATCGCGTTTGGTTTGACGGCATCCTATCCCATACTTCAGCAGCTCCGCGGTTAGGTCCTTTGTCCATTCCAGGCGCAAATTGGCCTGTTTTGGCTGGATTTACACCTCATCCTCAACACGGAGCGTGTAACGTTGTTGAGTTAAGACCACTACATGTAGTTGCAATTAGCCTGATTAGGTCGTTGGTGCAATACATTACCCGTAATCTCCCTGGCGGGGCCCCGGGTGGTGCGGCGCTTCCTGACGAACAGGGCGGAATGAAACTCAGTCCCGTTATGGTCAATGCTGTGATGGGCAAGCGCCCCCAGGAGAAGGATGATTTTCCTTTCTGGCTTGCCGAGAAGTTTCACCAGCTGGAAGCAGTATTTCCTAACACGACTCCTGGTGAAAAACACAGGATTCTGACAATTAGCTTACCGAAAGACTTGACCCCTGAAATCGGTGACTGTGAGACCTGGGGTAAGACATTTGCGTCGGTCTATACAAGGTATTACGGCACTCCATCTATGACTGTCCTGCCGACGGTCCTTAAACGTGTTCAGGATGAGCACAGACCTGAGGCTGCTTTTGCATTGGGTATGCGCCTCTGTGGTACCTTTGACGTAGTTTCTGATCTCATACTTGCTAATGTCAAGGGAGATGCGGTGAACTTTCAGGTTGCCAATGCTTTGCAGGCTTTTCCCGATGCCGAAAAACCCCGACAGTTGGCGAGGATTATTATGGCGGCTTATAAAACCGTGGGCCGCAATAGTAGGGGTCTCACGCCTTTTTCTACTAAAGAGAAAAAAAAACCCAAGGGCAGAAGTCAGAAACTGACGAACAGCCCAAGACCAAAAAACAAAATTGGCCGAAAAATCAAAAACACGGAAAGCAGAAATAACAGAAACAGGAGTCTCGTCCTGCGTCTCCATTGCCTGCGCCCCCAGAACGTGTTTATGACTTGCGCGATCGCGCGATGATAACATCACCTGATCGTTATCAGGTGTCTGATCAACGCTCTCCTCGTTCTTTTCAGGAGTCATCGGCCTTTTCGACCGGTGGTGGAGGAGGCGGCAGGGGTCGGGGTGGCCAGCAAGAACGCGACCAGCCCCACCCGAAAGACGGTAAAGGCATGCAGGACGATTCTACATCGAAGAGACCCCAGTTTCAGAAAAAGAAAGTTGCCGCTTTAAAAGCGAGATATGTCACAGATAGTGAGAACGCAGCTTGGGAATCAGACATGGGCTCTGAGCTTGCTGGACAGCGCGGCGGAGATTACCATAGTGCGAGAGGCCCTGCGTCCACTATTGAAGGTGACAGCGACTGACCGTTATGTTGCTGTGGAGACGGCTGACACTACAGTAGCCACCCGGACAGACTTTATGAAATAGTCCTATTCATTGAAGGTGACATTCAACGTACTATAAAAGGGGTGTTTTGGGAGAATCTTACGACTACCTATGACATTTTGTTAGCAGAGGCTGACTGGCCCCCACCTTTTGTGCTCGCGGCTCCAAGAGGGGAGGAGGTAATCCTCCAAAGTTTCGCACACACTGTCTCGAAGGAGCATGCGCTGAATTTTGCAGAAGAGTGGGCAAAAGCCCTTGTGCCAGCTCTGTACCGTACGTATTGTGGTTGGGATAAATGTTCCCCACACCACGAGATTCCTTTGAGGTCTATGCCACAGCCTCAACCTCAATATCCCATAAGACGCGAAGCTAAGGCTTCCATTGCATAAATCCTTGAACAATTGGGATATCAAGGAGTGATTGAAACTTGTGTGTCACCAATGAATAACCCTCTTTTTACTGTGACCAAGCCTGACAGTTCATATCGTTTGGTATTGGATTACCGGCATTTAAACTCGCATTGCCGTACCTGTGCAGTACAGAATACTAACAACTCTGCTTTAGTGGATAGTCTTGTGCGTAAGCGGTTTAAAACCACGCTTGACATTTCCAACGTTTTTTATGCCCATCTTTTGGATGGTCTGAGTTCCCAATGTACTTCCTTTACTTGTGGCGGTGTCCAAAAAACATTTCAAGCGTTTACCGATGGGCTATAAGAATAGTCCTGGGGTGTTTGCTGCCCGCATAGTCTCTCTCTTGGAGAGAGTTGACCCAGATGCTTGCTCATATGTGGATGACATTTATCTCACAGATGACGAACTTTGGGAGCATCTGTGTCGAGTTGACCGCTTAATTTGTAGCTTTGCAGACTTCGGTTACAAAATCGCACATTGCAGGGTACACAGTGTTGTTTCTGGGCTACGAGCTCTACAATGAAGGTCGATGATTAGCTCCTCACTTCTTGGAGAAATGCGCACAACTGCGCGCTCCGACAACTCTGAAAAAATTACAGTCTGCTGGGATTTTTGAATTTCGGGAGGACTTACATACCTGAATATGCCCAGCGTATCAAGCCTTTGTATGCTTTGATACAACCAACTTTTACCAAATCAGAGCACTCAGCTATTCTGCAATCTTTGCAGGCTGATCTGCTCGCTTCTAAATACTTATTGACTCGTGACAACCATACCAACCTGGTGATAAGAATCATCCCTGGGACGGTGGGTTTCACATACCTTACTTTTAACGAAGGAGACACAGTACCTATTGCTCACAGGGCACACTTGTACACTTCGGCTGAAATGCGATTTTCCACTGTGGAGAAAGTTTTAACGGCTGTACGGATGGCAATTCTGAAGGAAAGCGCTCTGTCACAGGGAAAACGCATGTTGGTTGTTACCCCGTGTCTTGCTTTGGAAGCAGTTACGAAAGCCAGTATACCTAATTCTAAAGCTTTGCCCCCTTGGTGGATACAATGGGCAGCATCATTGACGTCTCCGGATGTCACGTTTATTTTTGATGCCTCCTTACGGTCGCAGGAGTGTTTGCAATATGAATTTGTTCATCCTGCACCTTTGGCTATGCGGCCTTTGGAGGATTTCCATTGCATCATATACACTAATGGTTCAGCGCAGGTTGCTCATGGTTCTAAACACGCCTACGTTTCCGCTTGCGCCATTGTGGTAGGTACCATGGTGAACGATGAGTTCAGGTCCAGAGTTGTGCACACGCAGACTCTAGGGGACTGCACAGCACAATTAGCAGAGCTTCGTGCTCTGATGCTTGCATTGAAGTACGCAGAACCTAGTGTGACAACACTTATTGTAAGTGATTCTTACTACTGTGTCCAGTCTTACAATGAAAACGTGTTCTTTTGGATTCAAAATGATTTTCGTGATTCCAAAGGTAGCACAATAAAACATAAAATGATCTGGGTCCGGGTGGCTGAGCTTAAAGAGCGGTTGCCACTCGTGTTTGTAATTCATACCCTCAGTCATCAGCGCGTGGGAGTCCACGCTGTTGGCAAATCGCTTGCTGATGAAGCAGCAAAATCAGCAGTATCGCCATATTTAGTTGCATCAGTTACACGGTCCAAAAGTAAGATTGATGATGATATCTTGGCGGCTGTTGCTGCCACTGAGAAGGGAGGTAAATATCCTCCGGGGTTTTCTTCGAAGTACACATACCACTTGAGTCCCGATAAGGTTCCTTATGTGAAAATTCCTGAAGTTGGGGAGAGATTGATTTCCAACTCGGAATGCAGACATACACTGATCACAGCGGCCCATGAAGGTGTTGCATCTGCGCATGCGGGCGTTTCAGCCACTGTGTCTCAATTACAACAACGTTTTTGGTGGCGGGGACTGTACAAACAGACAGGTGACTATGTCCTTCAATGTGACATTTGCCAGCAGATTAAGCCTTTAACTGCTACGCGTCCGCCCCAAACACGGTTGTTCATTTCTAATAAACCGTTAGGTTGTGTTTATTTAGATCACTGCGGTCCTTTTTCTTCTGATACTGCGTATAAGTACATCTTAGTAGCAGTTGATTCATGCACACGCTTTGTATGGGTGTGGTCTCATCGCAGCACTGATTCACGGACTGTCATAAGGGATTTGCGTGTCTTTGTAGGGATTTTTGCCTGTGGTACCTTCCATTCGGATCAGGGTCCTGCTTTCGCCTCTAAGGCGTATAAGGATGCCATGGCTTCGATGGGGGTCCAAGTGAAGTTTTCGTCTCCATACCGACCTAAGGGTAATAGTGTTGTGGAACGAATGAACCGTGACTTAAAGCAATCATTGACAGCTCGCGTTATAGGCACTGGCAGAAACTGGCTGGCCCATCTTCTTAATGGCGTGCAGCGTGCTCTTAATAATCTCCCTAGAAGGTCTCTGGGTGGGCGGACCCCATACGAAATGCTCTTTGGTATCAAGATGTATGTACCGGACCTTGACAGTCTAGACTCGGTGGCTGTTGCTGCCTCCTTTGACGTAGATGAACATTTCAATGTTTTATAGACTCTACAAAAGACAAGAGACAGTCTTGAAAAGGAACATTTACCCTCCCCTTCGGATGATGCGTTGCAGATCCCGGTAGCTGGCTGGCTACCCCAAGTTGGAGAACTGGTTCGGGAGAAGATCGATAACAAGAAGGAATTTGGTCCCTCATACCGTGCTCCAGTTCCTGTGCAGGTTGTGAAAGGGCACAAGAACAGTCATTTTACCACCACTTCCAGGTCGTAAAGAAAACAGGTATATCTCCATTGACAATGTCAAGATACACAAAGTGGCCGATTCTTCTTAGCCTGACACCGGCAGTCTCATGTCCTTCGATTCTGTATTGGCCACTGCTTTGGAAGTGGCCCTTGAGATGCCTGCAGTTTCTAGTCCTTTATTGAGTGCATTGCCTGGGACTCAACTTGATGAAACTGACTACACCTACCCAACTGACTTATCGATGCCTGATTTGCAAACTCGTTTGGCCACAGAATCCAGATTTTCATTTGACACTGTTTCACGCACTTCAGGAAAGTCCACAAGGATTAGGGCCTATGCAACATTGTTTAAAAAACATTTTTTGATTCCCCTTGGACTTACATTTGGTTGGGGCTTTTTTTTCACTTTACCTTTTTATGTCAATTGGTTTTGTGTTTTATTTTTTCCGATCCATTAATGGACACTATGTCGAGGAGAGAACATGCATTCGACATCTGAATGGAACATTGGCACCCCATTCCTGGTCACATTCTGCCCATAGATTGAAGAGAGACTTGGCTTTTGTTAACATCACTGCTTGGCCTGTCCTGAATGGGACAGTCTGGGATGCTGTTAAATTTCAAATCCATGGGCCCACTGAAGTTATAATGTCCCTAATGTGCTTAGAGTTAACATGGGGGATGTGGTGAAACAAAACATACGTTCTGATGATTGGGATGTTCAGGCCGTAGAGGCTTTGTTTGCTTATTTGAAATATTATGCTGCCTTTGATGCTGAAGATTTATATTTAGAAAGTGCTAATTATGGTGATTTGTTTTGCTTCCAACATTTTGGCAATCACTACCTACATAAAACTAATTCCAGAAGGAGTACTGTCAATTATACACAGTGGGAGCATTGCCCGGCTTCTTTACGAGGCAGCTCAAGTACATTTTTGAAAAAGTACACTTATTTTACTGATTTTATTCAGTCCAATCCCGCTTCATTTTATTTTAGAATGAAAGAAAAATCCATGTCCAAAATTAGACTTACAGATACTAAGTTATTGTATTCGAGGTCCTTTCTAGACCAGCTAGCTGTTGGAGGCTACGAGTTGTGGAAGGAAACCATTGACCTTAAATCAGTTTGGGGTTCTAAAAGTTGGCAGGTACAAGGCACTGAGGCTTTGCACCGTGCATGTCTCATCCCGAATCATATGTCGTTTTTGAATTCTACCATCTCACAGACAACATGCTTTGGATTGGCTACTTCTAAAAAATTAAATACTCCTTCCTTCCCTGATTTGGAAGAATATTCAGGTTGGGAAAATTCAACAAAATTTTCGATTAGAGAGTTGCAAACCCTATTGCAAAATTCGTCTTTAAACATATCCAGTTTGGATCCCAAGGGATGGTTGATGTGACACAGAAGTGCAGATTTGTGCCAGCATCATTTTTTGGGTCTGGCTGATGGCTTTACACAGGTCAGGGTAGATCCCCGTTTTGAGAGTGACCATTCTGTAACGACTTATTCAGTAGGCAAATTGTGTCAGAATTGGCTCAAATACTCCACATTGCCGTCAGTCAAACTGCATTTGTCTAAGCCAGGGGTACTCATAGTACGGCCCGCGGGCCAGTGGCGGCCCGGCAAGCCTTCCCTGGCGGCCCGCGGACCCCCGAAACATCATACCTGTGTTTCCCGAGTTTTTTTTTTTAAAGCGTCTGCAGCAGCGAGAGAGACTCTTGCTGCTTTGTGGGGGCTGCCGGCGGGCGATCAATGGTTAGCGTAAAGCTGCAGGGGCCTAAGGAGAGGTGAAATACAAAGGCATCATTAACATGCAAATGGTCTTTTAATGACCTGTGAAGTGCTCGGGTGCGGCTGTGTGTGTGTGTGTGCCCCGGCTGGCGCACAGGCAGGGTGAGGTGACAGAGGGAGTGGGAGGGAAAGGGAGGGGGAGGGGGGTGGAGAGGGAGAGAGAGAGAGAGTGAGAGGGTGGGAGGGAAGGATTGAGAGGGAGGGAGTGAGTGAGTGAGTGAGAGGGAGTGAGAGTGAGAGGGAGTGAGAGTGAGAGGGAGTGAGGGAGAGGGAGAGGGAGTGAGGGAGAGGGAGTGAGTGAGAGGGAGTGAGTGACTGAGAGGGAGTGAGAGAGAATGAGTGAGTGAGTGGGAGTGAGTGAGTGGGAGTGAGTGAGTGTGAGAGGGAGAGGGGGAGAGAGAGAGGGGGAGAGAGAGAAAGAGGGGGAGAGAGGGAGGGAGTGAGTGAGGGAGAGGGAGTGAGTGAGGGAGAGGGAGTGAGTGGGAGTGAGTGGGAATGAGTGAGTAAATGAGTTGAGTGAGTGAGAGGGAGTGAGTGAGCGGGAGTGAGGGAGAGGGAGTGAGTGGGAGTGAGTGGGAGTGAGTGAGTGGGAGGGAGGGAGTGGGAGGGAGGGATTGGGAGGGAGGGAGGGAGTGGGAGGGAGGGAGTGAGTGAGTGAGTGGGAGGGAGTGAGTGAGTGAGTGAGAGGGAGGGAGTGAGTGAGTGAGAGGGAGGGAGTGAGTGAGGGAGGGAGTGGGAGGGAGGGAGTGGGAGGGAGGGAGTGAGTGGGAGGGAGGGAGTGAGTGGGAGGGAGTGAGTGAGTGAGAGGGAGTGAGTGAGAGGGAGGGAGTGAGAGGGAGGGAGTGAGAGGGAGGGAGTGAGAGGGAGTGAGTGAGAGGGAGGGAGTGAGAGGGAGGGTGGGGGGGAGAGGGAGGGAGTGAGAGAGTGACTGAGAGAGTGAGAGTGAGTGAGAATGAGTGAGAGTGAGTGAGTGAGAGGGAGTGAGTGAGTGAGAGGGAGTGAGTGAGTGAGAGGGAGTGAGTGAGAGGGAGAGGGAGTGAGTGAGTGAGAGGGAGTGAGTGAGAGGGAGAGGGAGTGAGTGAGAGGGAGAGGGAGTGAGTGAGAGGGAGTGAGTGAGAGGGAGAGGGAGTGAGTGAGTGAGAGGGAGTGAGTGAGAGGGAGAGAATGGGTAAATGAGTGGGAGTGAGTGAGAGGGAGGAAGTGAGAGGGATGGAGTGAGTGAGAGGGATGGAGTGAGTGAGTGAGAGGGATGGAGTGAGTGAGTGAGAGGGATGGAGTGAGTGAGAGGGATGGAGTGAGTGAGAGGGATGGAGTGACTGAGAGGGAGTGAGAGAGAATGAGTAAATGAGTGGGAGTGAGTGAGTGGGAGTGAGTGAGTGGGAGTGAGAGGGAGAGTGTGAGAGGGAGAGTGTGAGAGGGAGAGTGTGAGAGGGAGAGTGTGAGAGGGAGTGTGTGAGAGGGAGTGTGTGAGAGGGAGTGTGAGAGGGAGAGTGTGAGAGGGAGAGTGTGAGAGGGAGAGTGAGGGGGAGAGAGAGAAAGAGGGGGAGAGAGGGAGGGAGTGAGTGAGGGAGAGGGAGTGAGTGGGAGTGAGTGAGTAAATGAGTTGAGTGAGTGAGAGGGAGTGAGGGAGAGGGAGTGAGTGGGAGTGAGTGGGAGGGAGTGGGAGGGAGGGAGTGGGAGGGAGGGAGTGAGTGGGAGGGAGGAGTGAGTGGGAGGGAGTGAGTGGGAGGGAGTGAGTGAGTGAGTGAGAGGGAGGGAGTGAGTGAGTGAGTGAGTGGGAGGGAGGGAGTGGGAGGGAGGGAGTGGGAGGGAGTGGGTGGGAGGGAGTGAGTGAGAGGGAGTGAGTGAGAGGGAGTGAGTGAGTGAGAGGGAGTGAGTGGGAGGGAGTGAGAGGGAGGGAGAGGGAGGGAGGGAGGGGGAGGGAGGGGGGAGAGGGAGGGAGTGAGAGAGTGACTGAGAGAGTGAGAGTGAGAGTGAGTGAGAATGAGAGGGAGTGAGTGAGAGGGAGTGAGTGAGTGAGTGAGAGGGAGTGAGTGAGAGGGAGTGAGTGAAAGGGAGTGAGAGAGGGAGAGGGAGTGAGTGAGAGGGAGAGGGAGTGAGTGAGTGAGAGGGAGTGAGTGAGAGGGAGAGAATGAGTAAATGAGTGGGAGTGAGTGAGAGGGAGGGAGTGAGAGGGATGGAGTGAGTGAGAGGGATGGAGTGAGTGAGAGTGATGGAGTGAGTGAGAGGGATGGAGTGAGTGGGAGGGAGGGAGTGAGTGGGAGTGAGTGAGTAGGAGTGAGTGAGAGGGAGGGAGTGAGTGAGTGAGAGGGAGGGAGTGAGAGGGAGGGAGTGAGAGGGAGGGAGGGAGTGAGTGAGAGTGAGTGAGAGTGAGAGGGAGGGAGTGAGACAGTCGGAGTGAGACAGAGGAAGACAGGAGAGAGGGAGGGTGAGAGGGAGAGAGAGCTAGAGAGAGGGAGGGAGACCGAGAGAGATGTGTGTATTCCGGGACGGCTCAGTGGACGAAGGCGTCCGCTGCAGGGACCTATGATCAACCTCATGGTCAGTTTTATGTTGTTGCTCTAGCCCCTCCCCCTCCCCCACTGATCCTGCCCCCCCACCGATGCGGCCCTCGGATACAAACCAAACTGTAAATTTGGCCCCCGAGAGAAAGTTTGTGAGTACCCATGGTCTAAGCTGACTGATGATGTTGATTTGAATGATTTCATAAAAGGCCCGGCAAGAGGTAGATCTAGAAAATGGATATATGCCGTTTATAATGAACTCTGGAAAACCTCACAGATTGAGGCGGCTACCCGCCTTAGGGCTATTGATCAAGCTAATTTAGAGAAAGTGCTTGCAGCAGTGGATAACAGCATTAACACACTTTCCTCCCGCATCTACAAATTGGATAATATTGTAACATCTGTTGTTGAAATTGTACAGGATGATGTGTCTGTTTTGTACTATGGTCAAAATCAATTGCGTTTTATTATGCAGCTTGCATGGACCCTGCAGACGCTGAAGGCCAGAAAAGTGCCTTGGAATTACATGAATGTCACGTCTCTTTTTTTCCCCATTTAATTTGACTGATAAGCAACGTTTTCTTTCAAGGAGAGATGCATCTTTTTCCATGTTACACATTGAACGATTGGAGTCTTTACCATTCTCAGTGGCACTACTGCTACGTGTCTTATCCATGGGTTAATAACTTTACCATTTGCACTTTTCCAGTTCACAAATTGCATGAAATATTTTGCAATTGGTAGATAAGAGCCTCTCTGTAGCTCCTATTTACATGAAGCCTGGTCGCTTTCTTTCACTTACAGATGTCTTAGGGACGGAAACGAGGTTTATCTGAAAGGTGAGGAGTGCACGGAAACACCAGATCACTCATTAATGTGTAGACATATTCAATTGCATGGCTTTTGTAATCAGGAACGGCCTAATTTAGCATGTGTTTTAAAAGGTACACTAGTGCCCGCTATCGTCCCCACATTTACTTTACTCGCAAACGGTAGTTATTTACTTTTAAATAATGAACATTGCTGTGGGTTATTAAAAGGCATAGCTTATGTAATTACAGTCAGTGTGGTTTGCTGTAAAAATGTGTTGTATCCACCCACTCACTGGAACTTGGATGTTTCCATCTGGCCGAGGATTCCAACCTTGAAAGCAGAGTTCAATAAGATGAGTCGAATAAGAGCCCTATTGTCACAAAAAGAAGTTGCCCTGACATCTGCTCGTGAAACATTTGTCCTTCACGTAGCTAACACCCGCACAGAAGTGCATGCTTTATTAAATACTGATCTACCATTGCATTTCGGTGAGCTGATTCATACTATCTTTAACACATCCTCCACATCTGGGTTGGTGCACTTTTTTAAAGTAGTGAGCAGTGGTCTTGTTACTTCTTTCCAAAAGATTTTTGGAGTCATTCCTGCTTTCTTCCATTCGATCTTTTCCAGCCTATTTGGTGGATTTCCCGTTTTGCTGGCGCTGGCTGCAGGCTTTCTATTGCTATTTTGTTTTATTAAAAATAGATGCCCGTTCTGTGTTCCAAGACGAGCAGTCGCGGTTAGCACTGTTTCACCACAGGATGCTTGAATACTATGGTACGCTGCCACTCGCCACCTTAAGTGCAGCATATGGATTATCGTTTAGATTTTCCTATTTCACCTGTGTCCAGCCTGTCTTTCATTGTCTGAGCTGCGATTTCGACTGGGCCCTGGATTTGTGTCTCTGCAATATGGTGTCTCCTGAAGTGGATTTTAATCATCTCATGAGTCCCTTAGTTGCTCATGAATTGCTTTGTTCTGATGGAGGGATTATGGCCTTTGCAACGATGCATGGAATACTGGGTCATTGGAATATATTCGCAGCGGCGCAAGATTTCTTGGCACACAGCTACTAGAGGCTCCGGTAATTGAAGAGCATGTGTGTTCTTTCTCACTATTGAATTGGATGGCTGAGTTATTTTCGGATGATAACAGTGACTTCCTTTTGGAAGCTGTTGCTGCTTATTTTGTATACTCAGTGTTAGGCTGACTCCTATCGAGGCCTTTGATATCATGAGACCTTTTCCAATTTTTTTTTTTTTAATTATGATGGACATTTTAGGTCTCTGACCTATTGACTTTAATTACTGCGAACACTAAACTGTCATGATGGTGAGATTTTGGTTTTTTGGCTGACTAAAATATTTTTCCTCACCTACTCAAATTTGAACTGACTACTTCATTGAACTCTGCATTTCGAAATTGAGTCCCTTATCTTATCTTATCCGTGCTCGGGTCATGGGAGGGTGTCATATAGATATACTTTGCCTATATGCTGTGTTAAGTTAGCATGAGCTTATTAGGAGTTTAAACGCCATTTTACCTTTCTGCTGCTTCTGCACAAGACACATAGCTGTTGCTTTAGCTATGAGCCTAGTAGAATGTTTTGATTCATGCGAGAATAATATGTTGTTACTCTGATATCAGCCTTGCTTGGTGAGCTGTGTCTGTACAGTGAGTGCAGAAACCTTCAAGGATATCTCAACACAGTGGATGTTGTGAGGTCTGATCTTTGCACGTTCCTAGACATAACATACATGCAGCAGCGGCCAAATTCTGGCTTTAGGTGCGTTTTATATTGCTTTGCACAAGAGCATAGAAACACACTTGATGGTGCTTTGCATGCATGGAGCTGGTGGAAGTTGATGTGATCCCTTACCACTAGGATCTTGAGGTATGGGGCCGCCCTGCTAAAAACCCAAAGAAACCTACTTAGATATAATATAATATACTATCTAGGGTGGTGAGAATTAGGTGTTACTGAACCCTATTCATTTTAGCATTTTACCATGCTTTCACCTTTTATGTTCTATGGACTAGTGACTATGCTGATTACTTTGTTTCTTATAATATGTTTGCTTGTATTAGCTAAGATACTGCATTTGAGAACACTGCATTAGTGAATAAACATTTCAAATATGCACGTGTCCTATTTTACTCCTTGTTCTGGATTGAAATGATTTTATAACGAAAGAGTGTTCATGTGTTCCACGTTTCCTGAGGTGTACTAAGTTCATGTTCTGGTTTGTCTAAGCATTGGGGGTTTGTGATCACCAATGAGACACTGTAGCTAGTCTCGTAGGGGATTTTGGGTACTAAGGTGAGTTTTGGCACATCCTAATTCACTGAGGTTCCAGGTCTCTATGCACAGTTCTGTATGAGAACGGAATCCCTGCGACAGTCGTGTATGACAGCATCATGGAATCGTGCAACACAAAGTACTGCACAATAATGTTGTTGTCTCTATTTACAGGATCTGCACCACTTTAGAGTAAATGTAGGTACGGGAGTCCAGGAGAACTTTCAGCACTTTTGGCTAGGATCACTGAACGATAGCTTTCTATCTCCCCTTTTGTGAATACTGGCTTGGTCTGCTGGCACTTTAAAATGTCCTTGAAACGGTGGAGAAGAATGTCAATCCCTGCTTGAAAAAGAGTCTGCCCCCTGACTTGAGTCTCTGTAGAAGCCAGTATCCTGGCCTGCAGCTGTCTGGACATGTCTCAACTGGGAACATGGTCTAATCAAAGAAACTTGTTTTATGCATTTGTGAACTAGAAAACTGCAAATGTGCTCCCAGGGAATACGCTGACCCCAGAAAATCCTGAACCAAATAGCCTGCTTGTTAAACGTAGTTCCACTAACCTGTGAAAATAACAGGAAGCAAAAGATCTTGGTATAAACCAAGCACAATTGAATGCCAGCAATTGGAATGCCTTCAACCTACCAATCAGTATTTGTTAATGTGGCACTTTAAAGTGGGTACACATTAAAGATAATATATTAAGAC
This sequence comes from Lissotriton vulgaris, assembly GCF_964263255.1. Lineage (NCBI taxonomy): Eukaryota > Metazoa > Chordata > Amphibia > Caudata > Salamandridae > Lissotriton > Lissotriton vulgaris. The sequence continues at coordinate 202,200,321 of NC_141690.1, read as the reverse complement.
AATTACCAACATACATGAAAGCATTTAGTGATTAAAATAGAAATAAAAAGGTTATGAGCTGAAGTTAAGGATTCACTGATTCTTCAGGAAAAACAGATCAGGCTTGAATGTTCTTTGCACCAATGATTTTGTCTGGAAAAGGCATGAGGCAATTAGTCAGGGAATAGCAGCAGAGCAAATAAACACAAGCAAGGCTAAATAAAAGTGATTTATAAAAAAAGATTAGTTCAATTTGAAAAGTTTCCTTTAAATTTAGATGGTTAGGAGACAGGTTGGCCAATGGCAAAAGGTCACTCATCTGTAGAGACTGGTAATGCATTGTCTAGTCAAAAAGTGTTCATTTGACTTCCGCAGCCATGAATAAGGGAAGGCCACCAGGCCGAGTACTTGTGACACAAACCTTTTAAGAAAAAGTTATTTGTCAGAAGACTTTACAAAAATGAGTAGGAAAGACAATAGAAGAGCAATCACAGATTCAAGTGAAAAGTTTCACTATGGGCACGGGAGAAAACAAGAACAGATATTCACACTTCACAATCACAAGCCTATGAAAGATGACACAACATATTACTGGAAGCCTACCGTGAAGGAAAGGAGAGGTCAAACAACAACAAAGAAAGAAGAAGATGCTCCCATTCAGGCACACAACATGCAATAATGCACATGAATGAAGCACCGAGGGAAAAGACAATGGTGATCTGTAAAGCCTCCTCCGGAGTAACATCAAATCTGAAGAAAGGTACATTACTGGAACTTGCTTAGGGGGTTAAAGATAAAGAAAGCCGCAAATCCAGCTCATCTACCTAAATGGAGACTTAATTTGTGAGTCTTCACGAGACATGGATGACAAAGAGCAAGCGAAAATAAGGAATAGTACATGCGTTTCAGTACAGCTGATAGTGGGTAATCTAATTAGCCAGCAAACTTAATGCTTGATGATTAAGAGCCTACTTTTAAGTCTGATAAATGATATTCCACCCCTCAGGGTGGTAGAGGATATTACCTCCGTCGTCCTGACAGACTACCATCCATCAGATTTAGAGATGAGTTAAAGCCCAAAGGTCAGCTCTGTACCTTGAAGGGAACTGCTGTCACAGTAAAAAACTTCAAGGTATAAAAAGTTTGATGGAAGCACGTTGTCAGTTTTGACAGCGGCGCATCAAATTTTAACTAATTTTGTTTTTCAGAAACATATTCCTAAAGTGAGAATTTGTTTCTGAAAAATAAAATGATAAGGACCCTGACATCTTGTGAGTTTTCTCTGGGGGAGGGGCAATATTATTTAATGACAGAATTAAAAGTTGAGTGGTGTAATGCCCCTTCTTCGATGGCTCCAACTCATTTGGACAGTATGATGTGAAATCTGATAAATTCGATGTACATAGACAGCATTCATTCCCCTTCTTCTCCCACTCCTCTCCTTGTGAGCACCATGGATACTGTAAATTATTGACTATATCACCCTGCCAGTAAGAGCCCGTACCCCTGTGTATATGCACGGCCATTCTAGGCACCATGGCCCTTTTTACCCATTAGACTCCCCAGCTTCCCTCCTGCGCGTATCTTGCACCCCCTCTCTCATGTATAGGCCATGAAACCCGCTCCCTTTGCGCGACCCTGATGTGAAAGGTAACCCTCCTGCTTGACCCAGGCCTTCTCCATTCCCCTCTCGAAGAAGCATCCTTCGTCTCAGCTGACATGGCCCCCCCCCAGTTGTATCTGGCTGCCCCTGTTCCCCCATGTACAGGTCGTAAGATCTCTCTCTCTCTCTCTCTCCCTCTCTGCGCGGCTCTGGTCCTGCACGCACCCCGTCCCCCCTCCTTCTCCTCACATGAACAAGTCATAAACCCTCTTCTTCCGCAAAGCCCTGTCCTTGCGAGTCACGGCCGCGCCTGACCAGCACCTCCTCCCCTTCCATGAATGTCCCTCTGTTGACGAGCCCTCCCTCCGCGCTCGATTGTCCACGCAGGCATGAATACCACTCCTTTGATGACCCCTTCCCCCGAGTCCGGCTGACCACACATGTCCGAGGCCATCGCCTAAGCCAGGAGATACCATTTACTGCCCTTATTGTATGCCTAGCCACCCCACCCCCTGGGCCATGATCAGGCGCACACATCCTACGACACACTCAGCTGCATGATTGCCCTCCCCTCTTATCAGCAGGTCAAGGGTCCCCATTGTGAATGTATGTGGAATAGGATCATCACGAGGATTATAGGAATGTTTTCCTTTTGCGACACACTGACCTGATTGTATCATCAAATGTTCAGCAAATGTATAAAAACCAGAGTCTCACGCTCACTTGTTAGAGCACCTCCCGAAAGACACTGTGTTTCGTGTCCGAAATGACTTGCTCTCCTCATGAGAAATAAACTCTGTTCTTGATTCCTGCTCCCAGCGCCCGTCTCTTTATTTGGTAATTATTCAGAATGGGAACTGAGAGGCGGTTTGCGCCAGCAGCCTGGGCATCGTTAGGATTATGGGCTCACTTTCCACAATTGGCGTCCCAACGCGGGGTCCATCAGTGACATAGGGTTCGGTAAGAGAGATCCAGACGAAAAAGTGAACGTCTAAAATGATCGGGGTATGCCTGCCTTGAGAGGGCCCTAGCCCGGCTGCCGATCGACAGAACTTCACCAATTCTGAACGGACCTCTCTTGAGTGACCTATTGTCCTGACTGGAATCCCACAGGAATGCTACATGGAGTAAGAGAACGATCGGGCGCTGGAGGAAGGAGTCGAAGAACTGTCCGTATGGTCCGGTCCGGGTAAGATTAAGTAGGGTGTTTTTACGCCTGATTGGTAGGGTGGCTCTATCCACCTGATTGATTGATTGTTTGTATTGAAATCGGTATTTGTATACTGATATTGTATTGGTTGGTATTGGTTCATTTAGCTTTGAGGGCTACTTGACATATTGGTTCTCTTGTGAGAACGAGACATTCTCTGTTTGCAAACAGCGGCGAATAGGAACGTCGTCCCTCTTTGCAGATAGAGAAGGGTAGGTAATGCAGACTTTTGTCCCCGTTGTAATCCGTCATGCCTACTTTTCTCCCCACTGATTGTTTGAAATCGATTAATAATCGATTGTTGCTCTTTGAGATCTTCCCTGTCTACAAACTGAGACGAATAGAAATATTCTGTCTTCCTTTTTGGATAGCGAAGGGCAGGTAATGCAGACATTTGTCCCCGTTGTAATCCGTCATGCCTGTTTTTCTCCCCACTGATTGGTTGGTTGCCTGGACATTGTTGTTCCAGGAATTGTTTCGTTTGAGGTATTTTCTATTTGCAAACAACGTAAAATAGAAACACTCTGTCTAGTCTTTGCAAGTAGAAAAGGGTAGGTTATGCCCCTTTGTGAATTCGTCAGTCCTACCCACTCCCCACTGGTTGGTTATTGTGGGGTAGCTCGCATGGTCCGCCCAGGAGACTACTCTTATGGAGGACATATGCTCTCTACTCATGGGCCATTTAGTAGAAATAGACCGACTGGTCCGTCCAGGAGGCTACCCTAGTAAGTGGAAGTACATCGCTCGGTCCGTCCAGGATGATACCCTAATGAAGGAATATATGTTCCCCTTTTGATCGATAATCTCGTTCCACCCCGGACCATTTATTGGAGGGGACTCGTCTGGTCCGTCCAGATGTACCCCCCTAGTGAAAAGGACACATAAAAATATGAAGTGATCACCGTTCCCTACTAACAAAAAGCTTTAGCTCGAAACACGCTAAGGAAGAGAAAGAAAAAAAAAAGAAATCAGGCCAAGTCAGTAACCCCCTGATGAGCTTTTGACTTCACCAAAAATAAGAAACATTAGAAGTAGTTCGTAATAAGAAATGTAAAAAGGCGAAAAGATTCGATATCAGAACATAGCCACGAGGTAGCTAGGCTTCACTGCCTGTTCCTGTTCCCAACATGTCTGCCTCATTGCCCGCCCCGCCCAAATAACGGTCACATGAAATAGAAACAACTCAATAGGTACCTACCCCCATTCCGGAAGCTCCCGAAGTGCAACAGGTCCGCGGTTACGCCCATCCGGAAGGCGAGGCCTGGAGGCACGAGGGACTCGCCTGCCCACGGTCAGAAGGAGACGATGTTGGGCAGGCGGTCCAAAAAGGATGACAAGGACCTCTCCGTCTTCTCCCTTCTGCCGCCCTGCAGGCCGCGGGGAGAGAGGGGGCTGTCTTGCCTCGGCCACCGACCACCCCTCTCTCTCACCCGATCCGGCTTTTGCCAAAGGCCGACGCCAAGGCGACAACGGCGGCGAATCAAGTAGTCCCGCCACATTTCAAATTCGCCGCATGCCATCGCCTGCTGGTCCAGAGCCGAAGCCAAGGCAAGAACGGCGGCAAATCAGATAGTCCCGCCACATGCCAAATTCACCGCCTGCCTTCATAGGTATAGGCAGTCCTGCCACATTCCACGCTCCCTGGAGAGTCGAAGGTAGTCCCGCCACATGTCGCCAAGGGAAGGGGGGGGGGGGGGGGCTGTCTTGCCTCAGCCGCCGACCACCCCCCCCCCATCATCAATGGCTGGCACGGCCGATGTCGAAAACTATGGAGCCGAGGAACGGCGCGGGGTCGCTGGAAGGGGGAGGTGCCGCGAACGACCCTCCCCCACCTCCCTCCAGGTGGAGGCTTCCAGCGACACCCCAACACTCTTCGCTTAAGGGTCAACATCAAAAAGAGGTCCTCTGCCCAGGACGGGCACACGCTCCATATCGCCTCTCCTCGACCTTGAAGATTCTATAAGAGCCGGGGGGCCCCCGACCCTCTGCATGGGTGCCCCCGTCCCCTTCGCTGGGAACCACGACAGCGGTGCTGCTCCTGCCGGCACCAGACTTGGATCGGAAATGGCTAAGATGCCGCCACGGCACAGGCTTGTTCAGTTCCGGAGGAACACCAGAAAGACCCGGTAGGAAAATTGTTGCCGCCCTTCCCACTCTTTGACTCATGGTCCACATTGTTAGACTGTTAACCACACTGCACGAGACTTTCTGAACTGCCAATGGAAAGTTCTGGGCCAACCTTGCGAGACTAGAGACACTCTGACTGTGCTAGAACTCGCCTGACCCCACCCAAAATGGCGCCGACGCAAAATGTGACGTTTTTAATGAACTTTGTTGCACCCTGATCGCGCAAGCTTTTTGCACCGAGATATATATAACGTTTGGATAATGAAAGTAAATATGAAGGGTATTGAGTATGTGCTTGAACAATGAATTGACTTAAGGATGGGTACTGTTTATGAGTTGGGAAATGAATTGGTATAAATGAATGATCATTGGACGATGTATTTATGAACGTATTTAAGATGAATTACTGACATGCATCATACTTGCTCTGAAGGAGAGTTTAATATAATTTTATTGCACTGCCGCACTTTATACAATGAACTGCCACCAGCTTCGCTCTTCCCATGCACAGTTCCAATCTGCTCCGTGGCTAGCCCACCGGGTTGTAGGCCTGTATTTATGTGTCAACCCTCTTTTATTAAAGGTATTTTGGAAACGAAAGCATCATTGTAGCGGATTGCATTAATGAGTTTTGAATGAATTACTACTATGAGCAACGAGAAAGTATGATGAAGGCTAAAGGTTAAAAAGGACCCGATATTTGGCAACCACACTATGTGTGACAGGCAGCCGGAAAGGTGCTCTAGAAGCCCTAAAAACGACACCACAGAAATGCCACCTGACCGCCGCCCTTGTACCCGATGAAAAGAGGTTACGGCCAAGTAGCTCATGTCGCACAGATCGTCAATGATTATCTGTCTGACCTTTCTGGTCCATCTGGGCTTAAACGCCGTGATGGTAGGGAAATGCACTACGTGAAAATAGGTCGAGTATGTGGTAGGTAAAGCGTTTCCGGATTACTGCACGTTGATGAGGGTTTTTGAATGTTGCCCCCACCCCTTCTTTTTCCTCCCTTCTGCAGGTCACGTCGGAACACTGGCTGATGTATGGATGGACGACGACCGAACCGCCGACGAGAGGGGGAGAAGGGGAATGTGAGCATGGTCCTTAGGACAAATAAAGGTTTTTTTAAAAAGGACGTAGACTTAAACATGACTGTTCCTCCTTAGAGCATAGCAATGGGAGGATGGACTGACATAGAGACTGGACAGGTACTGAGTGACAAAAATAAAATTGACTAGGAAAGACGCGTTAGATGAAATGACTGGACGTTTTGACTAGGTAGGGAAAGGACAAAAAGAAAAATTGTACGGGTAAGGGTTGCCACGGCACCATCCGCCTAGGAAGTTAGAAATGTCGCCGATGTTCAAAATGCACTACTCCCTTTCTCACACTCTTGCAGATATAGCCAAGCTGTCCGACTGTTTTCCCGATCAATACTTGCCGTTGCCTCAGCCTGGAGAACCTCCCACCACAGGAGGGAACAGAAAAATGGTTTAAGATCCAACCATGGGTAACTAGCATGACCAGGTTAATTTCCGATCAGCCAACGGAGGTGTGAGTATTGGTAATTGGGAACGCTCACAGGCGTGACAAACGAGAAGAAAAAGGGGGGAAAGGCAGAAAGAGCTAAGCACGTAGATAAATAGGATAGTAAAGATATGTAGGATATATATATAAAAAACAGATGTTGTAGACTAACAATTGTTTCCCGTCTTGTTGTGAATGTCTTGTCTATGTGTAATACATGTGCCGTCTTCCCTGTCTGAGTTTGTGTGTGTGTAACGTACGAATATATGTCTCCCCTCTGTCTATATCTGCATGTTACCTGACCTTTGCTGTTCCGTGTTGTGAACGCACTAAATGACCTATTTTCGTACACGTCTCTCTCTCCACCCTTCTTTCTCTCTCTCTTCTTACATGTCATACGTGTACCGAATGGCTCGTTTAGACTGCGGACGACTCTCACTCTCTTTGAGAGCCTCCCTATTTCCTGTCCATCTTTTTGGTAAAATTGTGCCCCACCGGCACCAGTCCGATTTGATACGTATTTGAACACGAAGGTGTTCAGCGAAATTGACCAAAACTAAAATGACTGTATCTTGCCATGTTACTGCCTCTCCTTTCTGCAAAATGAATGAACTTGAATTGGCTAAGAAGGAAAGGACAGGTAAGACGACTAAAGTCCCCCAAATCAGGCCATTTCTAGGGGAACTGTATGTCAATGGCATCCTATGTCTGTTCTTCAGAGACGAACGCCAACGTCTAGATTGACACCCAATACCCAGATTGCCCCACCCCTTTTGCACCCAAGCGCAAGCGCCTGAAGCATCCCCGCCCCATTTTTTGATAGAACCGCTTCCGTTGTCCCCGGTATAAACATAATGATCATGGGTAGCTGCTGACCCTTGAGGATATCTTGTTTTGCCCGACACTCGACGATAGCACCCCCGCCCTGTCTGAAAATGTTAGCCGGTTCTGAAGGGAAATGCTGCGCTAATGTTGAAAATGATGTAATGCACAGTTGATGGAAATATTATCTTGTCCTTACTTGAATCATAAATGGGCCAATGAATATACCTGCCATAAACTCAGTAGGAATGCTGACACATGCACTGCTTGGTAATAGACCTCTGACTGTGACCAATGACCATAAGGACTCAAATGCGAAAAATTGAGGGAGGAATTCACATGCGTAGATATCTTCTTCTGCCATTTCTCTAAAACACTGTCTTGTACTCATTCAAAGATGCACGATCACCGAAGGAGATGGGTCGGATGTGACGTACAGCCTGGCTACAGATCCTGGGACACGTGTGACCTCGACCAAAGGTGGAGCTGCAGAGCAACAAGATACGGACGAGACAGCACTTTCAACGTGGAAAATGAAAAATGACGGGCCGACCTGAAGCCCTCCGTCTGCTAACCCACGTGTGCCTGGAGTCTCCGTCCCCCTTCTCTGGGCCCGATTGATGGGCCTGCCTGCTTGTTATCCTTTGCTCCCTTGGTCCCTTTTGTGTGTCCCAGGAACTCTGACCCAACTCCGCTCACTCTTTCTCCCATTGACTGTTTGAACGACATCCACCCACCTTCCCACGTGACTTTTTGCCAAAGGAAAGAGCTGCAATTATGTGGGAAGAGGGTGTTGCAACAGAACTCTAGGTGCCGAGCATAAGGCGCCGCCAAACGGACTGTTTAGGGAACAGGACTGTGGTCTAACAGCAGAGGACTGACCGCACCCTGCAACGCGCCAGGATAGAACCGAGCTGGACCCATAGCTCCATCGCCGGTGCTCAACAGCGCCAACGACAAGCACTGGGATTAGAGCCTACCAGTGATGGCTCGCTGATAAAAAGACACTGTGACGAAGAAATACTGTGTATCGAACTGAATTCCGCTCTCAACTGCCTGGTCAAAACGGTCCATTGGTCACGTTTTTTTTTAAGTCAGAAAGCCTTGTGCTATGTAATGCGTTTAACTGTCAGGAACACACCGAAAATGTAATTTCGTATGTACTGCATTCTTCCCTTCACCTTAAACTGTCTATGATTGTACGCCACATGTTAGTATCGACAAAGTGCTAATTCGTCATCGATGCTTGCCTGCCTGTAATGTCATCAGCTGTAAAAATGATTGCTGCTATGTAAAAAGGGGCGACTGTGAAATCTGATAAATTCGATGTACATAGACAGCATTCATTCCCCTTCTTCTCCCACTCCTCTCCTTGTGAGCACCATGGATACTGTAAATTATTGACTATATCACCCTGCCAGTAAGAGCCCGTACCCCTGTGTATATGCACGGCCATTCTAGGCACCATGGCCCTTTTTACCCATTAGACTCCCCAGCTTCCCTCCTGCGCGTATCTTGCACCCCCTCTCTCATGTATAGGCCATGAAACCCGCTCCCTTTGCGCGACCCTGATGTGAAAGGTAACCCTCCTGCTTGACCCAGGCCTTCTCCATTCCCCTCTCGAAGAAGCATCCTTCGTCTCAGCTGACATGGCCCCCCCCCAGTTGTATCTGGCTGCCCCTGTTCCCCCATGTACAGGTCGTAAGATCTCTCTCTCTCTCTCTCTCCCTCTCTGCGCGGCTCTGGTCCTGCACGCACCCCGTCCCCCCTCCTTCTCCTCACATGAACAAGTCATAAACCCTCTTCTTCCGCAAAGCCCTGTCCTTGCGAGTCACGGCCGCGCCTGACCAGCACCTCCTCCCCTTCCATGAATGTCCCTCTGTTGACGAGCCCTCCCTCCGCGCTCGATTGTCCACGCAGGCATGAATACCACTCCTTTGATGACCCCTTCCCCCGAGTCCGGCTGACCACACATGTCCGAGGCCATCGCCTAAGCCAGGAGATACCATTTACTGCCCTTATTGTATGCCTAGCCACCCCACCCCCTGGGCCATGATCAGGCGCACACATCCTACGACACACTCAGCTGCATGATTGCCCTCCCCTCTTATCAGCAGGTCAAGGGTCCCCATTGTGAATGTATGTGGAATAGGATCATCACGAGGATTATAGGAATGTTTTCCTTTTGCGACACACTGACCTGATTGTATCATCAAATGTTCAGCAAATGTATAAAAACCAGAGTCTCACGCTCACTTGTTAGAGCACCTCCCGAAAGACACTGTGTTTCGTGTCCGAAATGACTTGCTCTCCTCATGAGAAATAAACTCTGTTCTTGATTCCTGCTCCCAGCGCCCGTCTCTTTATTTGGTAATTATTCAGAATGGGAACTGAGAGGCGGTTTGCGCCAGCAGCCTGGGCATCGTTAGGATTATGGGCTCACTTTCCACAATGATGCGTTTGTCAATGGAGCCACAAGGGTCTCCGTCGATGGAATCCTTACCCTCTCTAAATGAGATGGGCAAGCCGAGAGTTTGGTGGATATGGCACTGGGGATTGTTCGTAATGGTGTACCCTTTCCGTCAAACTCTAAATCAGGATCTAGGTCTCTTTAATCGTCATATTTGTACATGAGTATAAAAAGGTGAAAGACTAGCTGTCAGTCCAGCTGCCAAATTAGTGTGAATATACATACAAGGCAGCCAAACAACCAAAGTGTATGAGTTGTTGGTGTACCACCATCGCTTACTAGCCAAAGACATACAGCTTGCAGTCCTGCAATGTATGTGCCCTGCAGCCAAATCTCTTGTCAGTGGTTATAGAGCAGAAAATATGGGAATAACAAGATTACATTTCTAATTGACATTCAACTACCATGTCTGAGTCCCAACGAAGATAGAGTAATTTATTATTAAAGGTCTGGGACCATAACAAGCCTAGAAGAACATAGAAGAATGAAAGGAGTCTATTGTCCTACCATCTACAGAGTCCCTGGCAGTGGTCGCAAAGAAGACAACTTGAGCTTTTACGTTGAATGGGAGCAGGACAAGAGAGGCTTACAAACAGGAGAACTACCAGGAGGAAATAGTGAATATTCAAAAGTCAATAAAGGGGAGCTAAGAACGAAGAGACTATCTAATACATTCTCACAAAATAAAACGGCACCAACCAGTATCAAGTCAACACCGTAGTCAGGTGAAGGAGCTAGGTCCACATCATCACAATTGAAGAGTGAAAGTAAGGTCACATAACAATTGCAGTGTTAAGAATACCAGACACAATCACCTCTGAGACCAGAGACAACATTGGTACGGTTGACCTTAAAATGAAATGTAGATGTGAAGTAGTTGAAGGGCTATTATGGTTCTCAAGCACTGTATGTTCTGCAGGCCAGCCAACAGAAACCGCGTGCAAAGTGAAAAAAGTGAGCTGTGCAACATCACGCTACTGTAATGGAACATAGAAAGAGAGCAAATTAAATTAGGCTCCTTAGAAGCAGAGGAGCCATGTAACAGAGTGGTGATTTATCAAAGGAGGATGGGAGATGGAGAGGGCGAGGGAGTGGGAGGGAGGGAGGGAGGAGAGTGTGAGAGAGAGAGGGAGAGAGAGAGTGAGAGAAAGAGGGAGAGAGAGAGAGATAGAGTTGTATGTGTGTATAAACCACACTGTGAGCTCCAGATTGGTCCTCATAGCATAGGTTAACCCTGACCGGACCAGACAAACACTATCTATGTGAGTATTGGTGCGTTATGAGTTCTGGTCCTCATGGTGTGTTTAAGTAGTTTTGAGGGAGTGTATCAAAACAATAGTTGGGCAGTTATAATTACCCCGCTTTATAATGTACTCCAGTTTTAAAGCATGCATGGAGTTACAATAGTGCAGACACACGTCATTAGGCTAAATAGCTGGTCCTGACCATGGAGCCTGCTTTTCCAGAGTACCACAGTCAGTGAATAGTTATGTTTTGTCATGCTGCAGTTGGTGGACATGTAAAGAAACTTCCACAGTTTGGCTTTCAGTTATCTGAGTAAATCTTTGTGTTTACTCCATCATTGTGAGACTTACTTAGGAGGATTTGCTGAACTCCATTGACCAGAATGGAGACACTGTGTAGACAGAGGCCAGCCTGTCTGTGACAATTTGACTTCCATGGGGCAGCCAAACCTCTCATACTCCAGAGAATTCTTGGTATGTCTCTTCTCTCCACAGTACACATTGATTCCTCCCACCATTACAGTGATAAGGATAAAGAATCTATATCACCCTATTCTTCTGCAAAGAATCACTTCCAGCTTATGCCACAGGCAAATGAACAACAATATACATTCCTGTGCCATTTCTGTACCACTTCTCAATGCCCTCTCAGTGGGGAATCATAGACACCAAGTTAGACTTTTAATTGGGTCTTAGGGTTTAACTTTGTTAGCGGTCACTGAATACTGGTCGAACCAAGACTGTGCTTGTCTAGTTGAAGTCATTGCCAGCAATAAACCTCCTTAAAGGTGGTGAGGCAATGCCTTTCTTTAATGAAACCTCCCTATCAAACTGCATTCTGGCCAACAGTAGCAACCTTTTGGCTTTCTCTATGCAACTCTCTAAAACCCGCTCCGTTGGCTTTATGCTACCAAACAGATATGAATGTTCTTGTGTGGTCTATTCTATTCTATTCTATTAAAATTATTTATACAGCGCACTATCACCATCGGTTTCTTGGCGCTCTTGATAAAGATTGCGGTGATCCAGGAAGGGGATTAGTCATATGCCGCTTGAAAGAGCAGAGTTTTTAGGAGAGTACGAAAGCTATCGTACTTTGGGCAGAGACGAAGAGAGAGGGGTAGGGAGTTCCAGGTGGCGGGAGCCACGACAGAGAAGCTCAGGCCACCGTGCCTTTTTCTTTTAAATCTGGGGACCTCAAGGAGATTCAAAGATGCTGAGCGGAGAGCTCTGGCAGGAATATGACGAGACAAAGCTGATGAGATGAACCTAGGAGCTGCGTCCTCGAGGGCCTTAAAGGTGGTACATGCCAGTTTGAAGATGCAGCGTTTTGAGACAGGGAGCCAATGCAGACTACGGAGTAGGGGGGTGACGTGCTGGTGTTTGGACTGGCAGAAAATCAGGCGGGCAGCTTGATTCTGCACCAACTGAAGTCGATGGAGGTGACATGCAGGAATTCCTGCGTACAAAATGTTGGCGTAGTCAAGCCTGGAGGTGATGAGCGCAATGACAACCTGGGTCAGGGCTTCTTTATTAAGAAACCTGCTGATCTTGCGAATTCGCCTGAGGTGGAAGAAGCAGGCAGAAGTTACCGCGTTGATGTGGGGTCTCATTGATAGATCTTGGGAGATGATCACCTCCAGGCTTTTGACGGAGCTCACAGGAGTGGGTGCCGTCCCCAGAGATGTAGGCCAGAAGGAGGCATTCCATGGGTGATTGGGGCCACCCACCAAGACGAGCTCGGTCTTGGTGGGGTTTAACTTTAAGTGGCTGTGATACATCCACTCTGCTATGGTTAGCATGGTGGACTGGAAGTTGGTGCGTGAAGAGGGGAGGGAATCGACAGGGAAAATTAGCTGCAGGTCATCGGCATAATTATAAATTGTGACCGGGAAGTTGCGGAGGGTGGCTAACAGTGGTTGGAGATATAAATTAAAAAGAAGAGGGGATAGTGCCGAGCCTTGTGGGACACCACAGTGAAGGGGAGTGTAGGGTGCGGAAAAAGTGGAGAGGTGGACGGACTGTGAGCGCTGGTGGAGGAAGGATTTGAGCCAGTCAAGGGCCACTCCTTGGATGCCGGCATTGGAGACACGGTCGATCAAGATGGTGTGATCGACCGTGTCAAATGCCGCAGAGAGATCCAGTAGGACAAGGGCTTGAGCGATGTTTTTGTCAGCTCCTTTCCTGAGGGTGTCCATGACTGCCACTATGACCGCCTCAGTGGAATGGAGGGGTCTAAATCCAGCTTGTTGAGGATCTAAAAACGATGATTGCTCTATGAAAGAGCTCAAACAGCGGGTCACGTAAGTTTCCAGAATCTTGCCTCAGTAGGGGAGGAGGGAAATGGGTCTATAATTGCTGAGTATTGTAGGGTCTGCATTGGGTTTCTTCAGAATTGGTAAAACGGCAGCTTGCTTGAAGGAGGATGGGACCACTCCGGTAGCAAGAGAGTTGTTGAGTAATGCTAGCGGGGGGCCCGGGCAAGCAAGAAGGGCTCCTTTAAGAACCTGCGGGGGGCAGCAGTCGTTAGGGGATCCCGAACTGACTTTATGAAGAAGTGATGAAAACTCTTGTAGAGAGATCGGTGGGAATTTAGTCAAAGTGCTAGTATTTGGGGGAGGCAGAGGAGGAGGCATAGGAGATGCAGGGGTAGGGATATTATGTTTTATGGTTGGTCATTTTCTATGTTCCATTGGTATATGTAGCACCAGGATGTAAATCCACTTACGTGCAGGTCAGTTGTCTATCAAGAAATGCTTCCCATGGGGTGGGAGTTCGTTTTCATGAGCATAAGGAAACTAGGGCTACAACACCAAATACATGATTTTCAACTTTTGTTAATTTCCATTCTGTAGTTTTGAGCTAGCCACTGACAAACAATGATTCGCCATGTTTCTTTGGGATCGTGAGTCCGTCTTATCATTATGCCAGTTGTGAAATGAGACTAACAGTAGTGCTACTTGGAAAGACTATTAGAAGTTTGTGGCTTTGTATTTTCTGTGGAAAACGCAGAATTCTTAATTCACTGAATATTTTGGAAGTTTTGCAAACTTGTACATATGTCATCAAGATTTTTGAAATTGTGTCTAATGCCCCACATATTTGACATCCCTGTCTCGAAGTCCAGCAGCATGTAAGTGATCATAATGGAAGGGTGAATGCTTGTGGCTTAGGCAATGAGGCCATAGATGCAACTTTCAGCAAACATGTAAACAGAGGGTATAGGTTATTGACATTCTAATTGATTAAAATTGCATCTCAGAGGCATAGCAGCCATAGCAGAGCATTAGGCACCTGCATAGAAAATGCAAAGTTAAGCACTTGGGGGCATATATACAAGCAAGTGGCAGAGTGCGGGTTAGCTCCAAAATTCCTAATGCCGCACTCCATCACTTTAGAAACGCAGGGATGCGCCCTACTTACAATAATACAGCTCACCCCTGAGTTTCTCCCTGTGCCTAAGCAGACACCATAGTGCAAGGGTGCCCTCATAGAGGGAATGATATTTATGTGCAGGAAGGAACACCTTCCTGCACATAAACCCTCATTCATGGCATTTTGTTGGTTCTTTGTGAGTTGCGCAATGCAGCACACACAGAAGCAGCAAAAACGAGGAGAAATAAAGCATTTCTCATCATTTCATCTTGTTAAGACCAGGTTTTCCCTGATCTTAATTTTGGCACTACCCCACATTTACACCGCCCTTGTAAACATGGGGCACCTTCAAAATCAATCAATGGGTGTTGCGGCGGAACGCCCAGCACAACACCCATTGTCCGCCCCTTTCACGCTAGGTGTAGCGTTAAAGGGGGTCTTATTTACAAGGCAGCGTTAAGCCATGTTAAGTGACTTAATGCAGCCTTGTGAATAAGGCAAAGCCCTAAAAGTGATGTTCCTGTGGCAAGAGGAGCTTGTAAATATGCCCCTATGTTTCGATTACTTGTGTCAATAAATTGTGAAACACTAATATGCGTTCTCATACTTTCCACACATGTGGTTTTTCTCATATCCCCAAGAAATATAAGAATGTGCAGATTTCTAAGTAATTAGACTCCCTCTGTGTGGGCCAGGCCCCATCAGTACCAGTTTAGTAGTGGCTGGAGAAGGGGTTGTGCAACTGTCCCATCTGAGTAATGCTGGTAACAAACCCACATTTCCTGTACTCTGGCAGCCACCCAACATGTATTGTGCAGAGAATCAGTTAATAAAGTGAGAAACTCCCCTCTCCACACAAAACCTGTCGGTGCTCATGAGCCGCATGGGCGTGAAATAAAAGAGAATGGATCAATCTAAAGGCGTATCCTATTCACCTGCTTATGTGGAGGGGCAGACGGCTGCAGCGGCGGAAGCAGGCAGCAAAGCACCGGCTCGGATCTGTAACCGGTGCTCAGGGTCTTACAGAGGCTTCCTGCCTCCTGGATTACACTTGTTTTATAGAACTGTACTGTACGAGAAAAGAAATGATCAATCCAGCGGCGGAAACATGAAAGAGCTTTCTTCTTCTCCTCCCGCAACCTCTCGGCCTTTCCCTCACCCTTCACCAACTAATCATTGTAAACCCACTGATCTCTCTGCCGGATATTCACTCCCAGCACACGATCAAATGGTAAATGTTAAAGGCCCTTTCGCTGGCACCCCTAATCCCCCCCAGAAATAGTTTTCCAGGCCAACTCAGAAAGTTCGGGCGTGTAGGGAGCGCCGGGCGCTGTCTCCCGCCCGCCGCGGTGGTTCCCAGGCCTGGCGGGCTTCCTCTGCCTCCGTCTCCTCGGGCCTCTGGTCTGACAGAGCCCGGGTCTTCTCTCCAAACAGCTGTCTCTTATTTGAATGGATTCATTCCTAATCCCGCTCAAGGGTGCCCCCAGAGTCTGCTGCTGCAGGGGCAGTGTCTGTAGCCTGGAAACAAAGGCCCTGGCACTGGGACGGGCCTGCCCCTCACCCCGTGTTTCCAAACAGGGCCTTTTGGAAATGGAACCCCATCCGGACTGAATGAATTAAGGCAGGATGGGCCGCGATTTGCATAATTACAAAGCAGCTGAATGCATCTGTGATGATATGATTAACATATATGCAGAGGAATTTCCAAGTACATTCTTCCTGCTTTTCATGCATGCTTTCTTAGCTGTACAAGTGAACACACTGCACAGGAGAAGCTCCTATAAATCAGATTGTGCATTGTGTACATGCGAACAACAGCATGGACCTCAGTTAGCCTCAGTGCGAGTAGCTGCTGCCACCCTTGGCTTGCCCTTTGGTACCCCCGTGCCCTGGCATCAATGTGGTGAGACAGACAAAGATAGGCACACATGCTGCTGTGATGGTGGTGGTGATAGGGGTGTGCTGGAAAGGGTAGCTGTGGTGCTGCTCTTAAAGATGATTGCAAAAAACAGCCGCGTTCTGTATCCAACGCATGCATGAAAGAAAACAGCTCAATGTGCGATGAATGAGTGTATTTGTCAGCAGAAACTAGTCCCTCATTGGAGGCGAAACTACTCACCATTGAGCCAATAGCAATAGGTGAGAGGGTGAACCACCCAGGGTGGAGCCAAGCTCATTCTCCGCATATTTTAAGGATCTGGTAGCAACAGGTCTTGAAGACAGCTGTACTGTTAAGTCACACACACAAACATTCATTGGCAAACTAATAGATCAGGTTTTTATGTGTATATCATTCCAGTTGAAGGGCTTGAGTAATTAAAAGAACCTGAGTCTTGAGGTTTGACTTGTCGAGCACGTTTTCAAATGAAGTTTTCCATCATGTGCAATCCTTAAGGAAATGTGTAGTTCCACGCATATGTTTAATTAAAGCATGTTCTGATTATCAAACAGGAGAGCACTTGCTTAAATTGAAGACAACATTGCATAACTGTCGGTGTTACTGTTCTCAGAACATAGTTTATTTTTTCGCAAAATACTGGTTGCAATCAGCGACCACTATTTTTGCGATGAGTAAAGATTTCTAAACAAAAAACAACCTATGTAAAAATAGGTTGCTTGTTGAAAATCTGAATTCCAGTGGGTCAGAATCTAAATTACTTCAGTAATATTAATGATGTAGGTCTAAAATTGCACCTCACCATGATTGGAGGAAATCATGGGGCTGGTGGTGTGCTGGGTCAGCACATCAACATGTCTGTGATTGCTACAGCCTGGTTTTTAATGGAAATGGGACAGCATTTAAAAAGAAAAGTCCCCATGACCACTGTTTATTTGTCAGCACTTTTTTTTTACATTTACTATGGGAGTGAGTAGCCTGGGACCCCTTTCCCTTTTGCGAATGCATTACCACCACCTTTGAGATATCAGTAAAAAATTGTTGTTTCGCAACTGGATTTCGATAATAAAACATTGAAACATAAGATATGAATTCGATATTTGGAAGGTAGGCCTAAGAGATGCCCCTTCCAGATCTCAAATTCAGAAGCTATTTGGAATCTTATTTTAAGAGTCAGAAAAAGCATTTCTAACACCTAATATGAGATTAGTACAGAAGGTAAAGCATTTTAACAGTCCCAAACACCGAATTAGAACGCTTGCAACCGTTATATAATGCTTTGTACATCTGTCCCTAAGGTCCCATGTCTAACAAGTTGAAATCGAGCACGGTGTTACAGAGAAAGTTAGGGTATATCAATTTAATTTAATTTAATTTAAAATTGTATTTGTGCAGAGCGCTCAAGCCATAGTCAGGGTGGCAGAGCAATTTATAGCAGCCTATCTTCCACTGTGTGTAATAAAGGGTAAAAAAAATTACATACTACAACATATTCACAGTGCTTTCTGTTACAAGCTGGGCCCTCGTAGCACTATAAATAAACTAGCCCCTTTTCCCCACTCTGCCAACCAGTATTCAGTTCTGAGACTCTCAGGCCTCACACACAGACATCTGCAGTTATCACATTAACCAACCAAGGCTTCATTAAGTAAAATAGTGCATTTCACACTGATTAGTTTAATTTGCATTCATCTTTCATTCACGTTGTGCACCTCATTTTATCTGCAGGTACCTAAAGTTGAAAAAAAGAACAAAATAGCTACATAATATTTCGTTTTTTAGTCATGTCTTTGACCCCACCACCACTGAGTTCAGGATCACAGCTCTCATACTTTTTTGTAAGCACTTTAACTTCTGCTTGTAAATGAAGACAGCCTGAAGAAGGGCTAAATAAACAAAATTGTGCTTCCAGGCCACCTTAATTTACAAGTATTTACAGAGGCATTTGCCCATCCCTGAGAGTAGAGTCACAGACCCTCTGGGTGGCATGCCCCACAGTTTAAAGAACTCTGATTTAGAGGAAGCACAGAAGTGCAATTATTAGGCCTACCACAGATGCAATGCAGGAACCAATATCTACATAGTGTGGTATCTGATAACATATTCTTATTTCAGGCATCAATCGAACCTCTGATGCGACATTGGATTCAGGGACACTGTCATTTCTGATGTAGGCTCTCTTCCGAAAATGAGTGAATTACACATAGCACTCAGGTGTCACTGGTGATTGATCGGTAGCTGTTTTGCAGTCCTTGTTTCAATTCACTCACTGAGGCCACCCAGCAGTCCCCCACTACCTCGTCCCGCAGCCAACGTCCCCCTAGCGCCATGAGACCCTAACAGGTGAGTAGTCACAGTTTACAAGTCCCTGACTGATTGATTGAGGCAGTGAGAAGTTTACGAGTTGGGGTTCGGTTCCATGTCCTTAGGCCATCCCATAAATAGAGCACACTACAGTGGATTCTTTCTTTGAACATAAGAATTTCTAATCAAAAAAGTGAATGGCTTCTAAAGACAATGCTCCTTCCCAAAATTGTAATTTTGTTCTTTAAGTTTAATAGGGTTCCTATGCCTAGTGCCTTGTATGTGACACCTACAGTCTTATGAGTTCTAAATGTCAAAAAGCCATCTATTTTATTATGGACAGTACTGGTGCAACATAGTAAAATATCTTGTTTTCAGAGAGTAGTCGTGCAGCGGAATGAAGCATTGTTTTGAGGGGTACAAGTCATTTTTTGGAAAGGCCTATAAGGCATTGTAGTATTTAGTTTGTACAAAGATGGTGCATAGAAAAGAAAGGATTCTATGGGTTAAGATAAATATTTAATTGGCTGGAGCTCTGCACACTAATCCGAGTGGAGGACATATAATAACCTTCTGGGCAGTAATTGGAATACTTGGGTTGTGAGAACCATGTGTTTGAGACAGTGCAACAGCTGTGGCGATGAGTATGTAAGGGAAAACATAATGTAGAACATAAACAGAGCACAGGGAAGATAGCAAGCGTGAGTACACATTATTACACATCTTACTACTTACAAGAAAGAGAGGTGGAAAGCAACATAGTCAAACAAAAACTTTAATAGTTCAGTCTGAAAAAAAAGCCTAGAAGACTTACTTTCTATGTTTTTTAATTACATTTTTTATACAATACAAGAACACATTAGCAATTCTGTTACTGGATTTGCAACGATTCGTCCCCTCGCTTTTAGTCTAAATAGATCTACGCATTCCCTACCAGTCATAACAGTCAAGAAGGACAGGAAAGTAGAAAGGAGGATGAAAGCAAAGCGTGAAAGAAGAGAAAGAGGACAGGCACTTGAGAATTATATTGCTTATACATTACATCTGACATTGGCTGGGACTATTAGGATGCGATTACATTTTTGTGAGGGTGGCGCTTCACTTGGGGTGTCACGCAGTGTCTCCCCGGCCTGCCACAGTTTCACGGGTGCTCAAAAGAGTCTAGGGACTTGTCCAAGGACCTCCACATCCTTCTGGAGGCCGGTTTCCAGGGTGAGTTCTGTAGAGTCATGTTGTCTGCTCCACTAAGGTACGTGATCCAGTTGAACCATCCTTTGTACTATGTCTTTGTGGTATCTTTCCAGTTTGTAAGGACCATTTTCACAGCTGCTGTCAGTAGTAAGTCCAGTAGGTCCCTGTCATCTATTGACTTCAACTCCGTGCTCATAAATCCTGTGGTGATAGTGGAGAATTCTTTTGTTAGAGTGCAATCAAACATTTTATTTAAGAACCTAAAGAATCCACCCCAGAATGTTTTAAGAGCGGAGCAATACAGGACGAGGTGTGCTAGGTCCCCTTTTTCTTTGTCACTGTTCTAGCATATTGCCCCCTCCCTGAGGCCTAATGAGTGTAGTCGTGCAGGGGTCCAGAAAGCCTTGTGAAGCAACCAAAACATTGTTTGTGAGAGCACTGGGGAAATCTTATTTCGTGAGGCCGATGTCCATAGTGTGGCCCACTCTCGGTCATTGAGAATGGCTTTACTTCGATTATTCCAGTGGGCAATTGTCTTGTCGTTAATCTTGGAGGATTTAGGGCGGAGGAGTTTGTAGAGTTGTGAGACCTGGTGTCCTAATTTATTTATTTTAGATAAGAGCTGGAAGATTGACGGTTGCAAGATTAAAAATTTTGTTTTGGCCTCAGCCGATCTGATTTTTAGGAAGTTGTAAAATTCGATGTCATTTAGTTTGTGTTTGTCCTTGAGGGCGGTGAAGGTGATGGGGTAGGTTTTGTTTTCTAGTTGGAGGGGAGAGTAGATCCCTTTCTCAATCCAAGATTCAAAGGTTATTAACGTGGACTACAAGATATACGCAAAAATTCTGGCAGTCAGACTAAATTCCGCTCTACCCAAGCTAATAAGTAGCTCACAGGTGGGCTTCCTACGGACACGCATGCCCACTGACAACACACGACTTCTCTGCCACATCATACTGCAGGCATCTACCAAATCGGAACCAGCTGTGGCCATTACACTGGATGCAGAGAAGGTCTTTGACAGAGTCTCCTGGGAATTCCTGGAGCACTGTATGCAGTCCTTCAACCTAGGAGAAGGATACATACGAATGGTGATGGCCCTGTACCGGGAACCATCATCCTGTATAGTTGTGAATGGGTCACTCTCTGAACCATTCACCTTACAACAGGGCACCTGACAAGGATGCCCACTGCCCCCCTTGTTATTCTTACTAGCACTAGAACCTCTCATCCAAGACATCAAACTAAACAAGAACATTAAGGGCATAAAGGGCATAAATATCAACGGCATTGACATAAAGATAGCCACCTACGCTGACTATATTGTAATAGTAACAGAACAGCCGAAAACCTCAATTGCTGGTCTGATGCACACTATAGCAGAATACTCCGGGCTCTCTGGGTATAAATTAAATAAAGACAAATCTGAATGTAAACCACTAAATATTCACTGCATGAGTGACAGTCTGAGGGAGTCGGGCTTATCCTGGCAGGCGGGATAGATCAAATACCTGGGTATAAAATTTAGCAATGACTTGATCGACACACTACATCATAACGAGAAAATATTGCTAGAGAAGATTAAGAAACTTCTAGATCCGTGGTCACCAAAGTTCATAATGTGGTGGGACAGAATAGAAACGATCAAAATGATCAACACGCCAATGATTACCTATCTGATCAGCATGCTCCCACTCCTCCTCATAGATGATTTCCACCGCAAGGTGGATATTATGATCACAAATTTCCTCTGCCGTGGAAAGAAAGCATTAAAAAACATGGGGCCAGATATAGGTAAACATTTACCGACCGGTAACGGCCGATTCGGCCGTTACCGACCGGTAAATGGCTATTCTAGATGTAGGTGGCCTATTTTACCGATTCGGTAAATTTACCGAATCGGTAAAATACCGAATCAGTATTTTTACCGATTCGGTAATTTTGAAATGTAGGTGGGACTCTTCTGAGTCCCACAGGCCTTACCGAATCGGTATTTTACCACCCAATCCAATTGGGTGGTAAAGTATCGATTCCAGGTGTGCATGCACATGTGTGCATGCACACCTATGGCATGTGACAGAAAGACATGCCCTTAGGGCATGTCTGTGTGCCACATGTCACACATGCCTTAAATCGGGGTGCTAGAGGGTGTCAAAGTGACACCCCCTGCACCCTTGCAAAAATCGGTATTTACCGAATCGGTAAATACCGATTCGGTAATGCCCATTGATTCCTATGGGCTTCAATGCCCATAGGAATCAATGGGCATTACCGAATCGGTATTTACCGATTCGGTAAATACCGATTCCTACAGAATCGGTAATTCAATTATCGATTTACCCTACATTTCCCCCTTCTATTTTACTGATTCATAAATACCGAATCGGTAAAATTCGGTATTTATGAATCGGTAAAATTAACGTACCTACATCTGGCTCTAAGACTGGAGAAAAATCTAGGAGGGATAAACCTAGCAGACTTCAAAACTTTCCAATTAGCGTTTCTAGCAAAACAAAGCTCTTACTGGATAGCGCTACCGGTGTTGTATGTCGTTTTAGGATCCGAGCTAAGTTTCCAGATTCATGCCCTTATATAGGTACAATTCACATTGCCCTAATATAGGCATAGAAATCGTACCCATCTTTAGACATAGCTCATGCAGTCCAAATACAGGCATGGCTACTTCCACCCGTACTAGAAAGCCACAACGATTTCTTGGAAAAATCGGCTTAAGCAGTCAGGGACATCCCCTTGCTTGAATATTGATTTGTCTAAGCATGGCCGAATTTTGCGAATCTGGCGTTCGCGAATTTTGCGAATTTGCGGAATTTTTTTTTGTGTTCGCAAGGGTTTCTGCCAGTTCGCGAGGATTTTGTACCAGTTCGCGATTGCAAACTTACTTGTCGGCAAGCAACGGTCGCGACTATGTTGTTTCTACGTCTTGTTCATCATCACAGGTTCACAGCACCCTCTGTTTCAACACTGCCACCCTCTGTTTCACCCATGCCACCCTCTGGTACATCAATGCCACCCTCTGGTTCATCATCATCACTGTAGATTATGGGGGGAAAAAGCAAGCACACCTGCCCTGCTTCAACTGACATGAATTAATTTGGGGTGGATTTATTAATGTGTCACTGTTTTAAAATTCCATTCTGCACCTGCTTCCTTATCTGTAATTTGATTTCTGTTGCAGTGCAATTTTTTTTCCAGGACCTTTGTGGCCTAATTGTAGCTATTCTATGATCTGGCTGTGAGGGTCAGAGCAGGGTCATACAATTGTTGCAACTAGCAACTGAACTCTGGAGGTGCCCCAGTCAGAAAGCACTACAGGGAATGGTTACTAATGATGAATTTGAACTTTTGCACCTGCTGCTGAGTGCTTTCAGTTTAGCAAAACTCGTTTTTCTGCAGAACAGCAAATGTAATGCCAACAAACTTACTTGTGAAAGTTTATTTCTAATCCAAAAGTGATCCAAAGAAAGTCAAAAGGCCTCAAATCCAAAAAAGGGCAGGCAAATGTCAACCTGAGGAGTTATTCTGATAAAAATCATCATTTTCAGAAGGTCTATGCTGCTTGCTAGTGGATTTCTTGTGCAGAATTGCAAATTTTGTAATTTCGCGAGTGCGAGATTGTTGCTGCCCGCCGCACCTACATGTTCGCAATTGCGAACTTACACCGCTCGCCGCAAAATTGTATCACCAAGAAAAAAAAATCCGCTGCGTGCGAATTTGCGGATTTTCGGTAAATTCGCGAGCGTTCGCGGATTGCGAATTTACCGAAAATCCGCAAAATCCGCGAGCGGAACGGATTTTCCGCCCATGCTTAGATTTGTCCAAGAACTCATGGAGTTTTCAAAGAACTACCAGTCACTTGGGGTTCTTTGATGACGTTATTATGCCTGACTTTACTTCAAACTAGGCACCTTTCAAGGTATAAATATGCTTTCACTTGCTCTAGCAAACACACGGTGGTTCGGAGCAGCTTGACTATCTACTTGCCCGATGCAGCTCGCTACAGCAAGTGCCAAAGGAAGCCGACCCTCCAGCTGATTTTTGGACTGGGTAGGAGTGTTCTGCTTAATTCAGATACTCTGTCCATCACCACCCCCTTTTCTGAATCGTTTTGTCCACCATAAGCGTGGAAGGGTATACTCAGATGTGAGTCCCTTGCTCACTGCACCATCAGGATTCAAGCAAGCCGGGCCGAAGACGGCTGAAAAGCCAGAAACCGGTCCCCGGAAGCTTGTTTCCTTCCCAGTATAAGAATTGGCTTGGTAGTTTGGTCTGCCCTGTTCCCATGATGCACTGGGCCAGGGACAGACTAATTGGCATGTAGCCAGGTTCTGAGCTGGGATGGTGCAGTGAGCTAAAAAACGGTGATGGATCAAGCCCTGATCATTGGACTGGGTAGGAGTGTTCTGCTTAATTCAGATACTCTGTCCATCACCACCCCCTTTTCTGACCCTCCAGCTGAAGCACTGATCGAGAAGCTGTCCTTTCTCTCGCTGAGAAACCAGCTCCAGTTGTTCCAAGCTCCCCTAGCAGGGTGTTGGGAAATCAAGTCCCAGACAAGATATACCATACCTCCTTCATTCTGAAACGAAGGTAGGTAGCTGATTAGACCCTAAAGAGAAATCTTGGATAGATTCTTGGCAAAGAAACTAAACCTATGCTACACCACACTTACTTCTTCCCTCGTACTAGACTTAGGTTAGGTACATCGGGGTAGGCGTATTTTAGAAGCACCAGTGGAGTACTTTCAGCCTTTGTTAATATGTATGTATTTATCTATGGTTTAGAAACCATACAATGCTTTTACAGTATTATTTTATAATACTCTTCACACTGTATGCATTATACTTTACAGCCTGTATTACGATTGTAGCAGTTCACTTTACTTGCATGAGAAAGAAGACTGTTCAATAAATCCTCTTATTGAAAACCCCCGTCTGTCTAACTCTCTGCACCTCTGATGAAACGAAGCATGCACGATTGACTAAGTAAAATATCTATCTATTGTTTCCACGACTCTGAAGATATGTTTATTCTTGGGGAAACAAAGCTGTCATGTTTATGTTGTTGTCAGAAACGAATCCCTTCTTGTTTATTCGAGAAAGTTTTTAGTGACCTCTCAGCTAGCTGGCAGTCACAATTAAGTTTAATATACTCGATAGAGACCTAGTAGACATAAGTCCTACATCAAATCTATAGGATATATTATTCCAATGCGCAGAGCCTATTGGGAATATAGGAACTACACTACATTAATAGCAAGGGCCTATAACATCCATTGGGATCATCTGAAGTATAGTGATAAAGATTATGGCAGAACAGACAGTCAACTCGAGCTCAGCAAAATTTAAACAATCCCCTCAAAAGAAAAATGGTATTTTCAGTGGGAGTACCCGTGTTATACTCCACGTAGAAAGTGTATGGGTGGAGTTCCACAGTCGGTAAATTGGCCCGGTTCTGAGTCGGGTTGAATCTAACAAATAAAGTACTGCGCAAATATACTGAAGTGTGGCCTCGATGGATTAAGAGGCAGTAAAATAGCCGGTGGCACCACCTGATAATGATGCCTAGAGAGCTCTCTAGGCATCATTATCAGGGCCAATTTACCGACTGTGGAACTCCACCACACACTACGTGGAGTATAACACGGGTACTCCCACTGAAAATACCATTATTCTTATGAGGGGATGGTTTAAATTTTGCTGAGCTCGAGTCTGTTCTGCCATAATCTTTATCACTATACTGCAGATGATCCCAATGGATGTTATGGACCCTTGCTATTTATATTGATTCTTGAGCCCTTTATATACTGTTACTATCGTACAACGAGAGGACACACGCGCCATGACATTCCGCTTCTATAGCCTTGAAAAAGTATGAGTTCTTATTGTTAGTACTGACGAAATACGTGTCGGCTGTTTTTTATCAACTTCAAATTTTATGGATCTTCAAATAAAGAAAAAGATGATATGAACATGTACTTTATCTGCTGCTCTGTTCTGTTCTAAAAAAAATGCAAATTACAGATTATATACAGTTCTAATACTGTTATGACTATATGACTTACTAGTCTTATATGTACATGTGTTTCAGGATTGTGCTCTCTTTGACCTCTTCTTTCTGGTTGTACATTTGTCAATCTTTTGATTGACATTGATCCCTCCTGGTAGTGGGGGATAGTGGTCTATGTAGCACTCCGTCTTTAATAACTAAAGATTGTGTTTATTTATCCAGGATTATTGTCCAATATTATTATCTGTGTATGTGCGGTTCATCCAATTTTGGATACACCACTACCGATCTCTCTATACAACATAGGAACTACACTACACCGGAAGGTCATCCTAAAAAACCTAAGCCCTCTCGCTCTACTAACAGCAAATAGATACACCTACACCTCAAAACTGATCTTCAAAAACACTAAAGTCGCCCTACTAAAAGTAGATAAAAAGGTAGAAAACAGCATTCAGGGTCGAAAAACGAATCACTCTGGGCCAATAGCAAAATCATAAACAAGGGAAAAAGCCTAACCTTTGAATCTTGAATTGACTAACTTTCTATGTTAAATTAGAATTTGTTTCATTACTGACACTTCAATTTCCCACATCTGGAAAATCAACAGTGGAGTTAGCATAATTTGAGTCAGATAACTCTTTCATCAAAGTACTCCTGACCTTGTTGAGGAAACATTAACATGCCTTCCCTGATAGAAATATCCAATACATACATTCAATTCAGCGAGTGCAATTCTGTCCTCTGGTCATTCATTGTGTATCCCCACCCAGTTCTAGCTGTTTCATAAGCCGTTTTCAATTTTAATGATAGCTTAGCCCTTAAAACACACAAAAACAGTCACCATTCTTGCTCAGTCAGATTTCTTAATCTTGATTTTTTCTTCTACACAAATTGCATGTTCGTTCCTTGGGAATTTAGAATCAAAGCACATTTTCATGTATTTTACTTTATGTTGACATTTCCTTCATTACCTCTTCCATATGTTCCACCACCATCTTGCCTAATAAATGTAGCTTGATATCTGTAACTGGACCTGAATGCCTCTTCTATTTTATAATTTTCACGATAATTGGCATAGTCTGTATATCTCTGGATAAAACCAGTATGGGGACTTGATCAATTTCTTTATAGTAGAATCCCATAGGTTCTTTATGAGCTACTGTAATAATAGTGCTCCATTCATCCAAAACTTTAAATCGCTCATCAAAATATCTCCCTGCAAGGATAACTTCTCCTAATATCTTAAACAAATATTTATCTGGGTCAACACCCACCTTAAATTGGCAGACCTTTGTCAAAACAATATCTTCGGCCATCACTTTTTAAAAAACTATTTTGTCAATTTACTGTCTTCTTAGATTCACAAAATCTGTAACAACAAATACAACACATTTAGCAAACCCATCATCCGATTTTCATTGGGAAAACAACAGTCTAGATAACCAATTGTAGACAAATACATCACATTTAAGCACATTAGGAGTCATTACATGGTGACTACTACATCAGGAGGTACTGCATCAGGAGTACTTTTACTTCACAATATTACAGGTAATTTTATTCAAAGAATGTGTACACACACATACGTATGTACATATGGATTATAAGTGCATATGCTTTTAAAGGATATTGTTTTGTTTCTTTTTTTTTAATTTAACTTCATTTTAAGAATAATATTTTTATTTATTTTACTTCATCTTAAGATTAATGTTTAGTATAGTATATTCAGTCCCACCCTTTCTTTCTTATTTTCTTAATTGGGGCGCCCCTACATCCCTTTTTTTATTTGTAAAGTTGTTTTCCTATGATTGAATCCATACCTCATTTAAAAAAAAATATATGTTTAGAAACATAGGACCTAATTCATATTTTGGCAGATGGGTTAATCGTCACAATGGTAACAGATATCCTGTCTGCCAAAATACAAACTTCACAATAGCCTATGGGTTTTATATTTTTTTGGAAGGGATATCTATCACTGTTGGGATGGATAAACCCATCCACCGAAATATAAATCAGGCCCATGTTTTTTTCCATAAACAAGGCAAACCCACTTGTCCATTTTTTGGTGTAATGGGGATGTAAATATTCCTATACCCATTTTAGTTTAATTTCCTTGTAATTCTCCTACATCGTCTATTCCATTTCGAATGATGTCAGTGTTATTTACTAGCTTTGATAGGCTGTACATATTTTTAGGTCTGTCATTTACAAGGTTGAATTATTTGTTTCACTTTTCACCCCTTCTTTCTATGAAAGCCAATGTTTGGTCATTACTGACTTCAAGAAGAAGCAGAGGCAGAAGTTCAAAAATAGGGGCAGAATCTATTTTACCAAATAACAAAGCCAAGAGTTAGAGTAATTACAGAATTATGCTGATGCTTTAATGAACCTCTCTGACAAATGGGGTAGTGAGGGTATGTGGAGTTAAGAGCTTAATTTGATAAAGAGTCCCGCTTGTAGTTCAAAGATCAAGATCCATTTCAATGGCAAAATATGTTCATGGTGATAAATGAGAAGCTAGGAAGCTACCAGGGCAGTGGGAGGGAGGATTGTTGCAGGAAGAGGGATATATTTTTTCCATAGTAGAATGGCCCAAAATCTTGTTCTATATGCCCCATCAATTGCATAAATATCCACTGGAACAACCTGGGAGACCGACTGTAGCATCCCTTGGAAGTACTTGAGAAAGGTTGATAATATGTTGATCACTTTTTGATTCCCAAAAAATAAAACACAGCAAAACAACCCTATGTCATACATGAGAGATACATTTGATTTTTTTAGGATGAATCATAGCATATGTTGGGAATCTAATTTCATGATGATAGGTCTTAATGTGACTAGCCTTTAGAGAGCATTAGGCACAATGATTGGTTGAAAGCATGTTGACATTTCTTGAAAACAAGAAAAGCATGGGTTCTGGTCCTGATGGCCTTGTAAATGATGCCACTGGTTTTAAAAATGGTGCAGGCTGGCATGGGGAACCAGTCGGTTTCTATCAAGATGTGGGTGACCTTTATAGGCTAGTGGGGGAAGCAGGTGTTCTAAACTCCAATATACAAGGAGTTCATGGATCATGTGACCTTTTACCTAGGTGATGTAGATGACTTCTTTATCATTTTGG
The DNA here is from genome assembly GCF_964263255.1 of Lissotriton vulgaris. Classification (NCBI taxonomy): domain Eukaryota; kingdom Metazoa; phylum Chordata; class Amphibia; order Caudata; family Salamandridae; genus Lissotriton; species Lissotriton vulgaris. The sequence goes on along the minus strand of NC_141690.1, from coordinate 202,171,412 downwards.
CTGGACATTAGAAGTTAGCCAACAAGTCTATAACAAAACGGGTTCTGCCCATGTAATACACCCAGATGTTTTGGTTTTTGATCACTTTGTTTTTGGCTTTTTACTGTGGGCGAGTCTCATAACTGGCGACTCACCCATGGTAATTGCACAGTAAAAAGACTGCACATGTTTACCGCCAGTGTCCACCTTTTAAGATAAAGCTGCTGCAATACACCCGGGATAAGGGGCACTTGACTGTTTACACTTGAACATGTGTTTACGTGTGTGAGGACTGTGCATGCGAAACTACTGTTGTGCGCAGCCTGCTCACTATGAACAGGTGGCCTGACAAAGAGGGGACTCTGCAGGATTAGATATCGATATTGAGAAGTCCGTATAATGTCAATTCACCCTCATAGGGAAAGTCAGTGTTGTTTACTGACTTGTCTGCAGTGACACTTCATACGCATAGAGGAAAATCTGTATTAGGGTGCAATTTCACTTCCCTTTGGCCTACAGAGTTCAGTGATACACATACCCCAAAATCAAATCTGCAAGTTCCAAGAAGGTATCTGCGCAACTTATGAGTCACCCAGAGTTGTCATATTTATCTGGTTCAGCTCAGGATCAGAGCACAAGACTATTGTCACCCTGCTGCGCCAAGTTCATTTAATTTCTCTCCAAAGACCTCCCCACAAAAAGGTAGCAATTAACAGTGCTTCACTCAGCTCCTGAGGAGGAAAGGGGTGGGGAAAAGGGATCTGCATTTATAAATCAGCTGTCGCTCTGTAGCAGGGATAGGCCAGCCAAGCCCACTGATCAAAGGAGGTTGCCGAGGCATCTGGTGCCAACACAAGAGGGGGATCCAAATTGAAGTTTTGGTGGGGAAGTTCCTGGCAGTAATGTAAGTGAGGGGATGACCAGTGATTCCTAGATGATGCCATCTCAAAATGTCCCAGCATGCTGTGCAGGGGGGTTGGGATGGGCAGAGAAGTGATGTGGCAGGCTAGGTTTGGCCGGGGGTGACTAGCCTCTAGAACTTTCTGCCCCTAATTGAAAAGTCTTGCACATTGGGGACAGGGGAGAGAGTGCTTTTTACTGGTGCTAGACACTGGGACTGGATGTGGCAGCCGTGGACAACTAGAAGGAGGAACCACCTGATGCCCACCTGGACTAAGGACTCTGACTACAGTTGAGCCAGGACCAAGGAAGCGGTTCCCTTCACCCCGTAAGGACAAGTTAGGGGAAGAATTGGACTCCTGCACCAAGGAGGAGAGAAGCACCAGAGGGAGAAAAGGAGAAAGGCTACCACCGTGAGATAGTGGAACCAGCTCTCTGAAAGGTGTGCTGTCTCAGATACCCGAAGTCCTAAGAAAAAGGCTCCAGGTGGGTAAGGCTCATCACCAGGAGCAAATTGAGTCAAAGATCAAGCCAAACAGCCCAAGGGTGCCTGAGATGTTGAAGGAAAGTAATCTGACCTTTGATCTCCAGTGAGGCCCCAGAGCACGTGGAGCTCTGCAGCTGGAGGATTTCAAACCCCGGGGTGGCCAGGGCCCAGTGGTCAACACAAGGACTAGCTTCAATGGTTACCCCTGGGAGGGTGTGTGTTGGGGTTCCCTGGACTTGAAACAAGCATCCTAGGACCAATTTCGGGCTTTCAGCCCTCATAAGCCGGGATAGCTTGACTACAGTGGCATGGAGAGCACAGGATCCAGGTCTGGGCGTACCTGTCCCACTCGGGGCGACAAATGCAAAAAGAACAACTGATGGACAGAATGCAGAACAATGTCATACATTCATACCAGTACAGAGATCCGGCCTAAATCCATAGTTTTTTTGCTCCCCATGCCATTCCGGTATTGGACAGTTCCCATGAGGCACAGGGTCAAGACTGATTTGCTTATAGCTGGGTCTGAACTGAGGTGGCGAAGTGAGCTAAAGACTGATGATGGATTCAACCCAGATCTGTGACTGGGGGTGAGTGTCTGAAAAGTTTCAGCGCTCCATCCATCATCTCCTTGTGTTTGCTTTGTTCGCCCTAAGTTGGCAGGGTATACCCAGACCTGGGTCCCTTGCTCACTTTGCCACTGGATTCAAGCCAGACCGGTGTTACCCAGAAACCAATCACAGGAAGCTTGTTTCCGGTTCAGGGAATACCTGGTTTGGCAGTTTCTTCGGACTGTTCCCATGAGGCACAGGGTCAAGACTGATTTGCATATAGCTGGGTCTAAACTGAGGTGGCAAAGTGAGCTAAAGGATGATGATGGATTCAACCCAGATCTGTGACTGGGGTGAGTGTCTGAAAAGTTTCATTGCTCCCGTTCACCATCTCCCTGTGTTTGCGAAGATCAACAAAACAACTGTGCGTATCTTCCCAGACTTCTCTAGAGAGGTCTAGCAACAAAGAGCGCCCTACCAGGAAGTTAAATAGAAACTCAGACAGATGGAACTCAAATACTCCATGCTGTTTCTAACAAAATTGAGAGTGATAACCCCAGACGGAACAACGTTTTTCCAGTATCCCAAGAAGTGGAGGACTGGCTGGAAACCCAGGATGGGTCGAAGTCGGATGTGAAGAGCGGGAAATGGAAACGATTAAGTACGAACCCCAGAAACACATGATTGCGGTGGAGTGTAGCAGTGACTTCCCAAGCTGAGGCCAGACTGGGATGCCGAAGAGCGATGGAAGTTGTAGCCCGACTGAGTGGAGGACAGATAGATCAGGAAATACCAGAAAAGGAGTCCCTCTCACCAGACTCTGAGTCAGACCCGGAGTCTAATGCATCTGAGTGAGCGCACAAGATTGGAGATGTCCACAGTCACACCTGGCACGGCTGACGACATCATTTAAGACACTTGATACACCCCTGCAACCATAGACGAACTGGACCTTTCCATGCCGGTGCCCCACTAACCTACAGAACTTCAGCAGAGCCCTGAGCACCTACCATGCGCAGTGTAGTATACCAATGAACAAATATGCCGGCTGCCTAAGGATTGCACCAGACATCCCCCTATGCTCTAGAGTCCTGTGGAAGTTCCTCCACGAACGTTGACAAACACTTACAAGGTTTGTATGAGTACCACTTTGCTCCATGTTTCGGGGAGGGGGAGTTGGGGCTGTTGGCTGTTGCCTTTGAAATTAGGAATAAGTGAATCATGTAAACAATTCACACACTCTGACCTGGGACACACTGGACGTAGTGGGCGGGAACACTTGATGAGAATAGAAGGGTCTTATCCCCCACACTAAGAATACACATGACCAACAACCCGGTCGATAAGTGCCTGATGTGTACCTACATAGGAGAGGGGCACATATTGTGCTCTTCCAGAAACACATCTCACTGACAAAGAAGGACAAGCATTGAGAAGGCGATGGCAGGGCCGGGAATATTTCACCACATACCCGGCATATGCCAGAGGGGTCCTTTTATGGATACATTCCAACTTACAAACCATAATTGATACTTAGGGTAGATATGTAGCAATAAGAGGTTGGTTAGAGGGGGAAGGAACTAACACTGATAAGTATATATGCTCCCGGCACTGAACAGAGCCTCGCTGCATAGCTGATGACAATGACACTAATTGGTGGGGATTTTAATTGTGTTCCTGATACCCTGCTGGATCGCTCACACCCTCCCCTGCAAGACTCTCCAACGACCCGCACGGCCAAAATGATATCGAACTGGCAGCAGCAATGGGGCCTGATAGACTCCAGGAGACGCCAGAATTCACAAGGCCGAGACTATTCCTTTTTCTTGGGCCTTCATGAAGTTCATTTCTGCCTAGATCGGTTTCTTACCACCCCTGATATACACAGTCTGATTGGCGCGATCGAATATTTGCCCTGTACTATATCGGACCAGAACCCAGTGTTATTACACCTTCGGTGGGCATATCTCCTACTCTTCATACCTTCCTGGAAGCTTAAACCTGAACTACTGGAAGACCAGGTCTTCTGCAAAATGATCATGACCAAAATCACCCAGTATTTTGCTGAAAATGCTGGAACGGCGTCAACTTCCCAAATAAAATGGGATGCCTTTCACACTGTGGCACAAGGATACTGCATTGCCGAATTCAAGGGTATTAGGCAGACACTAATGACATATAAAAAAGGCAGAACACTGCTTAAGGGACATTTAAACTAGATGACCAGCAAACCCGGAGCCACATCCTGAACTCCTGAAAGCTAAAGAGGAGGAGGCGATGCAGGTAGAGAGACTGTGATGTTTCGACTATAGGAGCTATGTGGACAAGACACATGCTGAGAGGGACAAATAGGGCTCCTTGCTTGCATGACTGGCCAATCCATGTAAATGGGATTCATCTATCCTAGAATTAGAGACCGGGGAGGGAACCAGGGTGCATATGTCAACAGAGATTAATGACGCATTTGTAGGTTACTACTCCACCTTATACGCTAGCTCGTCTGAGCATGACCTACAGTAAATAAGGACATATCTGGCCAACCTCCAGATCCCATGGATCATTGAGGAAGAAGCAGATGCCTTGGGGGGGGGGACATCTACCAAGGAAATAGCTGCCACTATCAAACACATGGCACATAATAAAACCTGGGTCACAGACAGGTTGCCAGTGGAATTTTACTCCACATACTCGGCTGAATTAATACCTCATCCTCGGATGCTTTATGAGGTGGCTAACGAGATACGCGCCCTCCCAGACACCACGGGCTATCATAGTCCCTATCTTAAAGCCAATTAAAGCCGCCATGACAAGTCGGCTTATTATCTGTTATCAATGCTTAAAATTGATTACAAAATCTTAAGCCTGATTTTAGTAACCCGTCTCCTACTCCACATGACCACACTAGTGCACAAGGACCAAGCAGGGTTCATCCCATCACGCAATACAGCAGGGAATAGTAGACGATTACTAACCATACTAGAGGCGAACGAGAGGCACTAGGAAAATGCAGCGATTTTTGCTGTGGATATAGAGAAGGCTTTTGACAGCCTAGAACGTACCATCTTGTAACAAAGTAATGACGAATATGGGATTAGGAGAGAGGTTTATTAACTGGACCAGACTTCCATATACCAGACCCACGGCCAGAAAGCGCACAGGAAGAACTATATGGCGGAGCTGGCAGGTGGAACGCTACGCCAGGCAGGGATGCTCACTCTCCCACCTACTGTTTGCCCTTGCTATGGAGCCTCTTGCAATGGCAGCTATAACAGGGCACTCCTATGAGGTACTAAGAGTGGGCCAGGCCTACCACTAAATAGCACTCGATGCGGATTATCTACTGCTGTTTCTGAGTGGGAGGAATGGGGACTTGACAGGAGCCTGCGGTCTGCTAGAGAGGTGTGGCTCTATGTCACAGCTCAAGGTTAGCTGGCAGAAATCTAGACTTTTCCCGGTGATGAGGATCGGATGCCCCCCGAGAGACCTAACACGACTGCAATTGGAGCCTAATTGTCTGCCATATCTGGGAGTCCACATTTACCATACCTGGCCAGATCTACATGAGGGCAACATAGGGAGAGCCTTGCGAGGACTGCGGGTAGCTATGGACTTCTGGCAGACTCACCTGCCCACGGTGACTGGCAGGATTGAGATCCTTAAAATTGTGGGGCAAACCTCACCTGCTGTACTATTTTAACGTGCTTCCACTATGGATCCCGTCAGCCTTTTTCAGGAACTTGGACTCCCAGATTCGGACCTTTACCTGGGGCTCAGAGCGACGCAGGGTAGCTCTCACAGCAATGCAATGACCTACAGTAGCAGGGCATTAGCGGCCCCGGAATTTGAGACTTATTACATAGCAGCTGAGCTGCAATCGCTGGTACAAACAATAGCGAAAGAGCGACGACAGGGGGAAGCACCTAGACAAGCCAAATCACCACTACATGATCTGCTGCAGGTGTTTCTCAGGGTGGGCACACCAGCAGGGAAGGACCCACAAGAACTTAAAGTACAGACCAAATGCTGGCGCAGGGGGCTGCAGAAAATGGGAGTTCGGGTTCCATACTCACCAGACATTCCCCTGGATATGTTGAGAGCACTCCCGCATGGGAGTAACTGGCGAGGCTTGGATAGAAGCTCGGGCGACAAAAATGGGTGACCTACATAGGGATACGGAGATGTTACCATTCAAGGGGTTTCGAGTAGAATTCGGTCTACCCAGGGACATTTTCTATTACACAGAGCACTCACAACAGCGATCCGCAAGCATTGGCAGACAGGGACCATAGAACCCCTTACACAACAGAGCTGTTATGATGTGGCACTGTCAGCGGGCACCATTAAAGCAATTTTCTGCTTGTACAGAGCACTTCACACAGATGGATTGTGCCCACTGGAGACGCTTTTACTCCATTGGGAGGGGACTTGGGCACACCAATCCTAGCAAAGGACTGGGACAATATACTGGCTGGGATACCAAAAGTATCCAGAAATGCACGCTTGAAGCTGATAAATTACTATCAGGCACATGCATCAAAAGAAAAAACGGTCGGAAACGGGCAGATTCTCAGAATCTACCCCTTTGCGACCTATATTTTTGCATTTGGGATGCATCATGAGAAAGCTTGACACATCAAAGAGTAGTGGCTGAGCCTCCTAATTGGTATGCATATTTCCTAGGAGTGAGTACTCCATATTTCCCCATACTTTTCCACCACTTGTGGTGGTTCTAGGATGGTGGGGTCACCACCAACATGAGAAGAAAGGTGAGAGGGAGCTGTAGAAGTGTTGCAGCTCCCCCAAGGAAGCCTAAAGGGATTTCACCCAGTTGCTGACCCTATGTTTAGAAGGTCTAAGAAAAGATGGCCAATCCAGGAATTTCTTTGGCTTTTCAAGCACTCTCAAAGTGGCTTTCTCTAGGAGCTAAGTCTATGGTTGCAGGTTATGTAACCTGAAGTTTTTTAAAAAGACACAGACATGTGGGTAATGATTTCAACAATCCTTTATTCAAAAGTGTTTTCACAATGGCTTGAACAATGCTTATTTAAAATAATTATTCACAATGTTTTACACAATGCTTTGTTTAAAAATGTTGTTCTTCATGCTTTTTTTAAACGTGGTGTTAATGCAAAGAGCAATGCAGATCCTGAAAGGCTGCAATACTTGATTAATTATTTGAGCTCATGAAACACAATGCTTTAAACTCATAATAGGTGCAGAGGGATTACGGTGACTGAAGTCAGTGATAAATGAAATATTATCATGACGTGTTTCTTGTCTTGAAGTGTGGTAACACTGACGTGATGTTAACTGACACCCCCTATATGGTTATTGGCCATACTGTACATGGAAGAAGGGCACTGTGATATTTGGGGTCATGACTCATCAAGGGTCAAATGTTATTTTGCCAAAGGTATTTCCACCAGCCTTATGTACATTTGTAAATTACTACATAGTATTAAGTAGTGTGTGTGTATGCAATAAATGTACTTTTTCTTTTTTTAAAGGAAGGAAAAGCACAGACTAGACAATCATTATTGTGTGTTATTATTACATGTCAGTGACTGGTGATTACTAGCCTACACTACCTACCTTGAGTAAGCCTTGGACTGCTTTGCTTCACTACACTGAGATAGTCAAGTGCTACAGTGGGGTGTTTGGTTCCCTGTGAAGGGTGAATGTGGATTTGTTACTTGTGTAGGCCACACAACTAATGGCTCGAGTCGTTTCCTCAAAAAGTTCATTTTAGCATTGAAGGAGAATGACCTGACGTTTCAGCTCAAATGTTAGAGATTTGAAGATGCGAGTAGTAGATTGTAGATTATAAACTGCTCTATTTAGGAAAGCTAAGAATTAAGCGGAAGTTTCAGTGGATTTTTGTCAGCTTACCTATCCACACCAACCCCTATACAATAATCAAAAGCGTAATTCTAAGGACGGCCCATAAGTCATTATCACTCAGATAGCAATATCAAAGGTCCTCTGATGAATCTTTGGTAGGGCTAAAAGGGACTAAATAATGAAAGACAAAATGCTATTTCTCCACGAGGAACTACAATGAAGAAATACCCTAAACATTGGTCATTATAAACGTATCCAAATAACTCAACAGCTCAGTAATAAAAACAAACACTATTCTTTTCTATTACTTTTTCTTCTCATTTCATAAAATGAATGGTCAAGCACAAGCACATGTTAGAATGTCATATTTCGATTCATAAAAATACAGGTTAGGTTCACAATAATCATACAGTCCAATTATGAAAACATCAGAACATTAGATATAGAGGAGAGAGAGAGAGAGAGAGAGAGAGAGAGAGATAGAGAGAGAGAAAGCATCAGTGAAATAACAATTCACTTATGAAATTGAATACTAATGCACAGCGTGCAATTAGTCTGAAAAGCTAACCCCACGAACGTTACGGTATAGCAAGAGCAGCATCACCAGCCAATGATGTGCAAAGTCTCTAGGGAAGTCTCTTAGGAACAACAGGCTCTGCCAGCCAGAGAATCAGGAAACAGCACAGCATGCAGCATACCACGAACGCAGGACAGGTCACCAATCTTGTGAATGAGCCACAGGAATCTTTATAGTACGCTACTTCCTTTCTGCAGATAAAATGTTGCATTCTCTCTCATCAGCAAGCCTCTCTATTGGTTATTTACGATGGTATGACAATCTATTGACAGTGACTTTACTACTATTTTCTAAACGTCCTTTGTCTAAATATTGTACAACTTTCCAAGAGAGGAAGAGGAAAAGAACCTAGTTACAAATGTATACTAAATCTAGCAATAGTTACATTCATGTAATCTACAACCCTCCCCTAGACAGGAAAGAACTCTAAAAGACTTTTTAGAAACAGGGTAAATATCTGCACTCTAAGGAAGCATTTGTAACAACTGAAGGACAGGAGCTCGGAAAGTATCTCCTTTTTTTTATTATTTTTTTATTTGCATCAGATGGACAAACAAGAAAAAACCATGATAAACAAAATTAGTCTACAAAAGTTTCAAAAAGAGCAGTAAATTAACATTGTATATTCCATAAATCATAGGCAAAGTAGAGGTCATACAGTAGGAAAAAAAAAGCGAGAAAGGAAAGTATACTGTTATTGAGACATAAATAAACCCCAGATTCTGCCAACTTTTCGTTTAGCCTGCAGGCCCCTTGAAGCAGCAAGGGCAATCTCCATATTGTATGTTTCCTTAACCAGGCTCCACCATAATCGTTGGTGGATTTTTTTGAATCCAAGCTCTAGCAATAATAAGTCTTGCACAGGTAACTAAAATATTCAACAAATCACTAAATACACTAGTTTCCCCGCATATACCCACCAGCACATAAGTTGATGAAAATGAGATAGGATGAGCAAGTCTATCAGAAACCACCTTAGTTATTCCATCCCAAAATTCACCAAGATGAGGGCAAGAAAAAAACATGTGAACAATATCAGCACCACTTAGATCGCATTTTGGCCATTTCGTACGCTCACTATAATTATCATTCGTTGCCCATTTAAGAATTCTCTCTGACATACAGTTTTAAACATTTGCAATTTAAGACTAGAAGATTGAACTGATACATTTAAGCTTTTAAGAGATAGAGTAATTAAATCAGATGGTACAATCAATGCCAATTTTCTGTTCCATTTATCAGTCAATTTTGTAATGTCGCTAGTGTTAAAGCCAGAAAAGATCTTATATCCTATGCTAATCATGGCTTTATCTGCTTCTCTATAGATACAATCCCAGACCTCAGAATCTAATACCGTGGTAAACTCTAATTTCCTCACTAGATAGTCTTTAATCTGATAACATTTAAACCTAGCCAATTCCGGTAAATGATAGCACAGCTTCAGTTGTTCATATGCCATAAATCCCTTGTGATCATATAAATCACCCAAGAATCTAATACCGGAATCTAAAAGTAAGCGGCAAGCTGAATCATGAAAAACTACAGGAAAGCCCGGATTACCCCACAAAGGTGTTTTATAATGTAGAAGAGAAACATTACACTTAGCCATAATGGAATGCCAGATATTAACGGTATCTCGTACCGTCTTAAATTTAACCCTTTTAAAATAGTTAAGGTCGTTTAGCCTGTAAAGGAACATATTAGCATCCTGTCCAAGTAAGAATTTATGGAAGTACAAACACTTATCGGAGACCATTAGGCTACGAAAACAAGTCAAGAAAGCCGACCAATAATAGAACTTAAAATCCCGCAGAGCCAATCCGCCTTGATTGAAAGGAAGTTTAAGTGAGGAGACAGCCCGCCGGGCTTTTATATATCCCCATATAAAGCTACTAATATTTCCCTCTAATCTGAGAAAGTAAGAATTATTTACCCGTAGGGGGATTGCTCGAAATAGATATAAGTATTTAGGTAAAATTTTCATCTTAACTAAGTTTATTCGGCCACTAATACTAAGCAGCAATTTATGCCATTTCTTAAATTGCATAGCAGTCTCTTTTAGTAATAATTCATAATTTAATGCCACAATTAAATCAATATCCGAAGAGATTTTAACCCCCAAATAAGATGCAACACAACAAATTCCTGGAATGGGGGCAAGCGATTGATAATTCATAACAATTTGGGTTTTAGTGGTGTTAAGTCTATAGCCAGAAACTGAGCCATATATACCCACTTATATTATAATACCTTTCAGGGCTTGGGGCACATCAGAAGAGAAAACTGCAACTTCATCTGCATACACAGTGATATCAATTTTATTTGAGCCATTAAAAAAAGGACTAATTAAAGCCTGACGTTGAAGTGCGACTAAGAAAGGTTCCATACCTAAAGCAAAAAGCAGGGGTGATAAAGGACACCCCTGCCTTGTCCCTCTCTTAATTGGGAACATAGAAGAGCATTTTCCCATATAAGATACCTTGCCCATAGGGTTATCATAAAGTGATTGAATCCATCTCAAAAGCTGGCCTTTAACGCCAAATGCCTGTAGAGCCGCCCATAAAAAGCCCCACCCCACTCAGTCAAATGCCTTTTCTGCATCTAATAGGATCATACCGAGTGGGGCGGACTGAGTCCGAGCAGCATCAAAAGCAGAGATGGCCATGTTTATATGCGCTGTAGTGTCTCGCATTGGAATAAATCTGTGTTGCTGGGAAGAAACGAGCTGAAACATTACTGGTGCGAGCCTAGTAGCCAATATTTTGGGAAAAACTTTGGCATCGCTATTGATAAGCGAAATTGGTCTGTACGAACATCTCTCTTGAGGTGTTTTACCCTTTTTTAAAAAGAAAATAATTTGGGTTAGATTCCAGGATTTGGGTGCTTGTTACCCATTACCAATAGCGCGGATCACATCAGTTAATAATGGTATCAATTCCTCTGTGCAGCATTTATATAATTCCAAAGTAATAGAATCCTCCCCTACAGCTTTGCCCGATGCTAGGGAGTTGATGGCACCCCTAGTTTCTATCGCTGTAATGTCTAGCGCTAGTTGTACAGATTGTTCCGGTTCTAAAGCTTTACCCATGTTTAACTCTATATCATTTTTAATATTGTCATCCGAGGCTGCAGTTTCTGGTGTATAGAGAGCTTGATAAAATGATGCAAATTGTTGTAAGATTGATTTAGAGTCACAGAATAGTTGGTTGTTTAATTTCTTTAACCATATTCTGGGACCGATCTTCAGCAACTTTATAGGCCAGAAGTTTACCGATCTTATCACCACTTTCATATTGATCAAGTTGATATTTCTTTAATCTGCTAATACTCTTAGCCCTAAGAAGATCTTTTAATGCAGCTTTAAGTTCAATTAGTTTGAAGCTTAATACATCCAGGTTCATTACCCCACTAGAAAGAGCTTCTGAGATTTGAAGTTCAATATCGCGAATTTCTCCGAGCCTTTTCTCATCTAAACATCGAGGTTCTTTATTTTGTCGCCAAATATATTGTTGTGTGAATCCACGTATGCTAGCTTTGCAAGCATCCCAAACTATCAAAGGTTGAGTAGAGTGTATGTTTATGTCAATGAATTCTTTTATGTGTTCTTTAAGTTGATTCACAAACCCAAGATCAGTGAACAAATATCTTGGAAATGAGAAAGGGCGAGGAGAAGACTCTTCAGTTGTAACCTCAAAAGTTAAGGAGATCGGGTTGTGGTCCGAGGTTACCCTTGGACATATAGCCATCGAACAAGTACCAAGGATAAGGTCTGAGACCCATACCATATCTATACGTGAGCATAGTTTATGTGCTGCAGAATAATATGTATAGGCGGCCAATTTAGGGTATAGACATCTCCAGGCATCTTTGAGGAAATGAATAGCTGCCAAATCCAAAATTGCAGCTCTAGTTTTCCTCATTCTCTGAAAAGAATTTTTCCTAGTAGTGTCTAAATTATAATTCATAATACAATTGAAATCACCCAACACAATATATTCCCCATCCCATACAAGCAGTTCCATATTAACCTGATCAATATTTGTTGACTCATCTTGATTTGATGCATAAACCCCACATATTTTGTATTTTCGACTTTCCAGCTTTATCTGTGCAATAGCCCATCTACCCGCTTTATCAGTTAATGTCTTAAGTATTTCAACGTTTAAGCTTTTATGCTTTAGAATCGCCACCCCCCGAATTGAAGCATTAAACTCAGTGCAAACTATAATATCGTATCCTAGTTGTTTAAGCAAGTGTTTATCTTTATAAGCTATGTGAGTTTCAGTAATGACCGCGATTTGAGGGTTATACATCTTAAGCTCCTCATGTACAAGACTCCTCTTTGTTCTATTATTTAAGCCCGCCACATTCCAAACCAAACATTTTATTTGTTACATTTCAAAAAATATATATCCCTATCTATATGACCTCTGTGATAAATCAAATCAGCTTTATAATTCCTCTCATTTTTATAAATTTTTCGTCCTCTGATGCATTTTTTACCCCAAAACATATCTCCCTCTTCCCCACCCCACACTCTACCCCCCCCCACCCAATAGCTACCTGCAGGTCCCCCCCTAAAACCGGCTGCCGCTATACTGGCAGCCAACAAGCGGAGTGAGCCGCTTATAGGATCCGGGCATTCAGAATTATCAAAATAAAACGTGCTTTACAGTCATCAATATCTATTACCAACAAGCCAAAAAACAAATCAATCTAGAGGGAGGTAGAAGGAAATAGCAATAGATCCATAGATGAAAGTCTCAAAATAAAAAAAAATGGAGTATACGAACAAAACATTAGTCAATATCCAGTTAATTTTTCCATTCTCCAAGTAGCCATAGCAGATTCCACCTCGTTCTCTTCCAAGAAAAAACAGGACCGGCCATTTTTGATTACTTTCAGTTTAGCTGGTTCTTGTAAGAAAGCTTGACAACCCAGTTCCTTGGATCAATAAATTGTTTCAGTTTCCAGCGTTGTTCCAGAGAAAGTTTACTTAAATCAGATCTAACGAAAAATATAACTGAATCAATGGTAAGTATCTCCTCTAACAAAGTACATAAACGTATTACATGCAACTCTGAATTTGTTGTCAATGTTTTAGTGGGCCTATGTGGGAATCACTATGTTGGCAGCTCAATGTTTCCCCTGAAGAAGTCCTAGAACATTAACAAGCAATCTGCAACGTTAACACCAATTACCCCGATTCTCACCATTTCACTCATATGCATTAAGGGTAGTGGGATCTATTGGGCCTGCTGTTCAAATTCTCAAAAATCCTAGCAGGAGGATCAAATAGCATCTCTAAGAACATTAGAATCAAAAGTTAACATCGATTTAGAGAGAAAGAACCCCACAGTGTTAAACGCAGAGGACGAATTATGACCACATATCTATTTTTGAAGAGTGAGTACAAGAACAAGAATTTCACTAAGTCATGCCACTGAATTTATTCCAATTGTATGGTAGATCTGCCTTTGCACAAAGCCTACTTGGGTGATATTAGTTTCACAATAATTTGCTTACATGTAGACAAATAATATGAATATTTATTTTATTTGATTACATCTATGAATACATGCAAAGAGTGCCACATACAATCCCACTTAGGAATTTAAATGGCTAAATTACTCTGTACAATACACTGTAACTGCAAATGTTACAGTCAGTCAGTATGTGTGAAATTAATATTCCAATATGAACTGGAAGCTGATTGCAAATAGGTTCATATGCATTTCACCCATATATGCAACTCATGGAGCAATATTAGGATATATGAATATATATAAAAACTCAGTGGCAGTCACCACTGTATAGTTATAGTTAGGTCAGGCTAGACAGCTAAGTCTCATTATATGGTCAAGGCCCGACTATGCACACCCTTCTCCCAAGCCCAATTTGGTGTTCAATCACCTACTTCGCACAGCCTTTGCCTTGTACAGAAGCTTAGACGGAGATCACACTCCTGTCAGACAGCCCAGTCCGATTAGGTGTGTAACCTCCTACTGCACATACCCTTCACCTCCAGGGAGCTTCCTCGCTTCTGTCGGACAGAGAAGCGAGGAAGCTCCCTTGTAACACAAGAAAGATTCGAAATATCGATTGTTGGAAGGGACTTAAATAAATTAACTCGGAGAGTGAATCCTGCTGATTTCTCCTCACGCCACGGAAACATGTGGCCTGGAATTATCGCCGCATGAAAAAATATATTACTGAGAATACGTGCAGCCATGAACAAGTCGCATGTACTAAATTACAGAAGGCGACGAAACACATGTTGGCTTGGAAAACCTGGACAACTAACATCAGGAGGTCTGATTAAAAAGTAAACAAGCATTTGCAATGCAATAGGTCTCGCATTAGGAAAGTTTGAGCTATTGGTCTTGTAAATGACAATTTTTTTATTAATGTGTTGGTTTTTGAAAATAGCAAAATTAATAGCTTTGTCATTGACAATGCCAATAGTTTTAACTTTCGCAAATGTGACACCTATAGCATTTGTACTGCAATATGTGTTGTATTTACGTGACTACGATGTATTGATATTACAAATAACAATGGCTTTTAATTTTTTTAAATAATTAATACTTAAATGAAAGTTATTGTAATTTATAATGGCAATAGCTTAAACTTTTGTAAATGACTTTTGTGAAGATTATGTTCAGTGTATTTTATTGTGACGAAAATCCAAGAACAGAAGTAAAATATTAACATCTTTTTGTGACATTTGTAATAAAGCTTGAAACATTGAGAGAGCATATTTGAACCAATTGTTGTTATGGAAAGGGAGTGGGGTGGGCTGCCTACTAATGCGTGTGGCAACAGAGAGAGAATGGGGCGTGCGCTGGAGAGGGAGGGGGTGGGCTGCCTGGGTAGGCCGAGACCTAAAAAGATGGATTTATGCCCAGATCTCTGTACTAGGGTGAATGTATGACATTGTCCTGCATTCTGTCCATCAACTGTTCTTTTCGCGATAGATATTCTACGACATCGCTCACCTTACACAAACTGAATGTATCACCAGGGAGAGCAATTGGATGCTGCCTTTCAAGAGTTCTGGAAAACATTAAATGCGAAATGAATTTACAAGGGTGAGAGAGGGTGGAGCGTTCAAGGTTCCATGTTACAATTCTACTCAAGGTTACAAGCAGGCAGTTAGGATGAAAGTTTCCCTCCAGAAGATGCAAATAAACGTAGCTAGTATTTTCAGAGTTTCAAATGCGGGGTGGGGTGGAGGGATGGAGAGGAGGGGGTGGAGGGATGGAGGGATGGAGAGGAGGGGGGGATTAACACCAAAGCAAGCCAACGCGGCAACACGTTTTATGTTTGTAGACACGCTCCGTCATACTTCCAATGGGCTGAATGAGCCAGTTTCCACCTTAAATATGATGAAGCCTTGTCGTGTTTGTTTGGGTAAATGGTACGGGAGAGCGGCGATTACTGTACGGGATATTCCCAAAAAGAAGTTTGGGCGGCAGGCAATTTAAATGCAGCTAGCTGTAAGGAGGCTAGCTGTTGAGCAATTGCGCGCCAAAATGGAAAGCCTTTAGCTGTGGGTTCAAGACAAACTGATCAAGGATCCATGAGAGGTTTACAAGTGAACCTATGTTTCAAAGGAGCAGCTGCTGACACCCGAAATCTCTGACGACAATTTACAAGGGAAACGGACGCCATCCCGAGAAACGTAAACAGCTTGATACCACGAAAAGGAACAGGGAGGGGGGGAAGAGGGCAGAAGTTAAGGAGCCAAAGAGGACATTCAGGGGGGGGGGAGCCTGCGGGAGGCTGCTGCCTTTGATGTGAGACCAGGGAGGAGTAGAGATGCGAGTCACGGCCTGGGGCCGTGAAGTGTGAACCAGTGGGCGAGATGCGAGTCACGGCCTGCGGCCGTGAAGTGTGAATGAACCAGTGGGCAGGGAGGCAGGAGCAAATGGTAAGGGGAGCCTTTGAAGAGCAAGGCAGGGGGATAGAAGCGCGGTCACAAGCACGTGCACTTCTACAAATCCGGATCATAAAAGTTAGATTTCTGGATCGGCGGCATTAGGTCTCTCTGCGAGACCTAAAAAGAAAGAAAAAAAGATGACTGATTTGTTCCACTTTGTTTTTGTGCTCTCACTAAGCTCTGAAAAGAATGTACCTTTGAACTTACGTGTGCTTAGGTGAAGTTTTGCTTTGTTCTGTTGGCTCACCACAGAGATCTAGGGAGGCAGGTGGTTCTCCCTAACCTTAGAGCACCGTCAATTATATTTGATGACATACGGTTAAATTTTGAAGTGTAAATACCCAGTAGTGCCTACAACCTATCACCTATACCACCGATCTCACTTTAGACTACATGTTGCCTTTCCCAAGCCTAAGTCCTAAACTGCTGTCTACTCTCTTCTCTCCGCTCCGGACTGCCTCTCCACCCTTGGGTGCTGTCCCTAATACAAAACCTCAAAAACAGTTGACACGCCTTCAGACACGCCCCTCTGGCAGGTGTAGCTTCACGGAGTTTTCCACTATGGCACCTCTCCATCCAGCGTCCGTTGGAGTGTCCTTGCGTCCCAGGCACCTTCTCCGCTGAATGTTACATTCCCAAATTCTTTGGCAGCATCTCTGCGTTCGCGCCTCCTATCCTAACTTCTAAACAATGGACTTTTCTACCTAACGAGCCTTGTGGCCTTGTCCCTGCAAGCTAAAATACGTGAGACCATCCTTGCAACATTCGGAATTACAATTTTAATATTTGCTGAGGACAGCCTTTCCCAGGTGAGAGAAATCATTTATTTCCGACTAAGGCTAACCAAGGAAAAAATACAGTTAGGCCTCTACTGGCTTCAGCATGTCCCATGCCTTTGCACCTTTAAACACATTTGTAACACAACATTACATTACATTTCATCACTTTCAAATAAATTCTAAACGAATATCTTTCACATTAAACTCTATGTTAATCCACTCGTTAATAAACACATGTATCATTTCATTAAAGCACATCATTGTTAACACAACATTTCACATATAATTCTCTACGTTATGCAACATCAAATTTTCTAATTAAGGCACTACATTAATCTATGATTAATAAATACACCACTCATATTGCACTGATCCCCGGCCTACCATTACATTTGTAAACTACATTAGTAAAGATCTTCTAAATATGTGGGTGCTGACTACTTGGGATTATAATGCACCCCTGCACAATTTCAAAATAACATGGCGCTCTCTCACTAGATACACCTGTCACCTCCAAACACCCAAGCCCAATTAGGAAGCTAAGACCATACTATGCCCTGCCTCCGCCTTCACCAGACGTCTTCACAGAGAGCTCACTCCCTCCCAACAGCCATGCCCTAATAGGTGACCAAGCCCTTACTAAGCAAACCCTTCGCCTTCAGACATCCAAGCCTCAGTAAGTGGTCAATCCCCAACTATGCACAGATTTTGCCTGGGACAGAACTATTCACAGAGAGCCCATTCCCTCCAGACAGCCAAGCCCATTAGGTGGTCTGGGCCCTACTATGCACACTCTGCACCTTCAGATGTCAAGCCCTAATTAGGTGGCAAATCTACTTTTTCGCTCAGCCTTCATCTTGTACTAAAGACTTCATGTAGAGTCTACACACTGCTAAGCCCCATTAGATTGGCAAGTTGCTACTACCTACACTCTCTGCCTCCAAACACCCAAGCCCCAAAGGCGGCCAAGCCTCTTCTATGCACACCCTTCACTTTGTAAGAATGTCTTCATGAAAAGTCCACTCCCTCCAGACAGCCAGGTTCCATAAGGTGGGCAAACCCACACTATGTACACCCTTTGCCTCCAGATACCCCAGCACCATTAGGTATAGTGTAGCCTACTATGCACAGCCTTTGCCTTGAACATAATTCTTCACTGCAAGACCACTCCCTGCAGACAGCCAAGCCCCATTAAGTGGCCAAGGCCCTGCTATGCACACCCTTCACCTCCAGACAGTTATGCCATAATATAGTGGCCAAGCTCCTACTATGCACAGCCTTCGCTTTAGATAGACGTCTTTACAGACAGCCCACGCCCTCCAGACAACCAAGCCCCATTAGGTGGCCAAAGACTTACTATACACACCCTTCACCCCGAAACACTCAAGCCCAAATAGGTGGCCACGCTCCAACTCCGCACAGCCTTCACCTTGTACAGAAATCATCACGTAGATAACACTCCCTCCAGACATCCAGCCCCGTTAGGTGGTGAAGGCCCTACTATGTACATTCTTCGCCTTCAGACTGTCAAGTCCTAATTAAGTGGCCAATCAACTACTTTGCTCAGCCTTTGCCTTGTACAAAAGCCTCATGGAAAGTCCACTACCTACAGACAACCAAGCCCCATTAGGTGGGTAAACCCCCACTACGTACACCCTTTGCCCAATAGGTGGCCAGTCTCCTACTATGCACAGCTTTTGCCTTGTACAGCAGTCTACAGGGTCAGACCACTCCCTTAGGACAGCCAAGCCCCACTAAGTGACCAATGCCTTCTTCGGATACCCTTTCCCTCCAGATACATAAGCCCCAATAGAGTGGCCAAGTTACTACTATGCACAGCCTTTACTTTGTACAGAAGTCTTCATAGAAAGTCCACTGCCTCCAGACAGCCAAGTCACATTAGATGGGCACGCCCCTAATACGTATACCCTTTGCGGCCAAACATCCAAGCCCCATTGGGTGGCCAAGCCCCAACTACGAATAGCCTTCACCTAGTACAGACATCTTCATGGGGAGCCCACTCCCTCCAGACAGCCAAGCCGCATTAGATGGTCAAGGCCCTAACTAACCACCAAACACACAAAAAGTGATGGGAGGATGTGTTCAAAAAGCCTAACTAGTCGCAATCACTTGGGGTAGCATTCCAATCTATCTTTCTTTTGTTCCACCATGGTACCTCACATTAGACCCAGACATATGCAATTAAGCTTTAGTCTTGCTCCAATGGGAGCAGTTCAGCCCAAACTGCCAAGTCAGGTCTGCTTTGCACCAGAACACAAGCAACCCACGACCAGTTTTGCCCTTACTGTCACTCCTCAGTTGGGTGTAACTTGATTCCAGTGGCACAGTGAGCAAGAAACCCACGTGTGGACATGTTCTTGGCCACTTAGGGTGTTACATCAACAACACTGGTGATGGAAGGAGGCTTGCAAGTCCAACCACTGGCAATCACTGGGATAGCATTCTAACCCAATGTTCTTTTGCTCACCAGGCCATCTCAGATTAGATCCACCCATATGCATATTCCATGGTAAAGAACTATGGGCTGTCAAAAGAGGTTGAATAAAATACAAAAAAGTGCAAAATAGATTCAGGAAGAAGCACTCTGTACTCTTCCAAGCATTCCCACCGTAGTAACATAACCCCTTGCAGCCCTCGTGAGGGCTCCCTCCAGTTCTGTGCAAGGGCAGCAGGTCACTGGCCAATGAGCTCCTGACTGAGTCCGGAGCATGGTGGCCCCTCCTTGTACTTGTAGCCGCTCACACTGGCTAAATAAGCTCTTGTGGTAGGATTTTTCCCCCAAAATTACTTGTACTTTACTTAGGCAAGTGGGTGTAATGCGTTATTAAGGGTAATTCCACGTCAATGAATAACGCAGAGTTGCTGAAATTACTCTGTCGTAATTGAAAGTCCGCCCTGGGCTAGTCTTAAGGAATCAGTATTTGGAAGGGACGCCCTAAACAACACCACTTTCAAAAAGCAATTCCTAAATGTTTACTTTACCCTTTTAATGATTGTAAGCTCAGCGACATCCGTAACCTTCTTGACTGAGATTTTCCAATGGCATCACTTGCCTTTCCGGTGACACAGGAGAACCCTTGGTTACTTGTGAAGTACTCACTCGCCGACAAGTCTAAAGCCTCTGGCCTTGGCACGTCGGATGTTATCAGTCTCACAGCTAAATATTGTGACCTGATTTAAGCTTATATTGTGTGGTATTGACGAGGTCTGCCCATTCTGAGCCTCTGTTTTGCTGGGTGAGGTCCACTCTTTCCAAATTTTCTCACAAAAGATCAGATTGGAGAGCGGATTTACATTGTCAAGCAAGTAATCCTCAAGACCTACTGTCTAAGGGCACACTAGTTATGCATACGTCCTTTTTCATTGCCCAGGGCCATTCAGGTAGAAAGGAGCTGTTCAGTAAATACATAAATAATAATTTGGGCAGTGACTTAAATGTCCCTTTAAAGAGCAGTAGATGGAATGGATGAGCATCACTGCTAGTCTCATTTATACAAGAGGTCCTATGAACAAACAGGGAACATCTACTCCCAAATTGATGCTAGACTTGGAAACAACTATTGCCATTCACTGTATCCTTACACAGATTAACATATCCGGATGGTTTAGAAAGCAAGCAGAACCTGGGTCCCCACCATTCTTACATTTTCTGCAGCACAGGTCTAAGTCAAGGCACACTTCAAGTTAACCAGTGCAAACAGCAACAATGTTTACACCGACTTTTGTTGCCATCGTGTCGATGTAGTGCTGCCAAATTCTACACAATGTATTCATAACATCCAAATCAGTTTGAGCAAAACAGAGATGGAAAAAGTGGTTGTAGGTGGGGGAAGTGCTGGGGGAGGGGG
Organism: Lissotriton vulgaris; assembly: GCF_964263255.1. Lineage (NCBI taxonomy): Eukaryota > Metazoa > Chordata > Amphibia > Caudata > Salamandridae > Lissotriton > Lissotriton vulgaris. The sequence continues at coordinate 202,150,487 of NC_141690.1, read as the reverse complement.
GTAGTCCTACATTGAAGTGTGTAGCTCTGATGCTTTTATTACAGGGGGGCGATATTACAGCGCTGCTGCAAAACCGTCCCCTAGTAATAGAACTGAAAACCAGCCCCCTTCCGCTGCAAAACCGTCCCCCATCCTTCCAGCCTCCCTGGAAAATGCCTGATGCCGGCTACGGCCAGTCCGGCCCTGAATGGCCTGTCACAAATTAATTGTGAGCGGTTCAGGGACAAGGTTCAAGTCTTTCATTCGGTGGTGGTGGGGGGGGGGGGGGTTGGCCTGCAGTGCAAGTGTGAAGCACTTCTGGGTTTGTTACTGGGGGCCGATATTGCATCCCCACTGTATCACCAGCCCCCTGTGATATAACCGAAAACCGCCCCCACCGCTGAAAAACCGTCCCCAGCCTTCCAGGGAAATGCCCGATTCCCGCTACGGCCAGTCCGGCCCTGAATGGAATGATCACAAATTAAGCGGTTCAAGGACAAGGTTCAAGTCTTTCCATCCATCAATGTTGTGCTGTCTAAGTTATGTATTAAAGATTGATCAACGCTCGGATGGTCATTAGTGGAAGTGAAGTGAAAGGGATAGCACAAAATCTTCCTCATGGGTTAACTGTCGAGCACAAATAGGAAAACATATTTCATAGCGTGAGGTTTTTCCAAAAGTAAAAAACAAGCTAGAATTCAAAATTAACATTAGCCAGCGTTTTAGTCAACACATGAAATCCACTTCCAGGAAAAACTGTGCTCCAATTTCCAAAAAGTTTCATCTGCTGTTGTCGCACACAGTGTACTGCAAACTTTACACAACAGGCGATAGAAAACGCAAGATAATGGCCTGTTGGTCTGGCTTCCCACAGACGCGCTCCCCCGCCGCGTCTCTCGGGCCCCATAACTCACGGAGACCCCAATGAGAGAGAAAAAACACGTCAAGGAGTTTTCTAATAGTGTTTGAAAAGACGCCCCTTTGTGTTTTCTTTAGGCGTGCTTAATGAAGATATATTCGAAGGCGCGAAAAACAAATGCTGACTTCACACTACCGGCACGGCTGAGATTTGGGACCCAAAGCACATAATTGTGCCTGTGTTTGGCCAGAGTCAATAAAAACACCGAAGGCCCTTGGAACATAAACCCCGAGCAGAGCATCAATTACCAGAGCACGGGCTTTTCAGAGGCCGTCTGTGAACAGCAGAGGAGAGGACGTTTCCTCTTTTCCTTCAGAGAAATGCAGAAAGTTCCCAGCAACGCGCATTTGACTGTGATGGATGGATGCTTCCCACTTTCTCAACAGTAAACAATAAACAAAGTGTAGCTGCTCAAGTTTCAGAACCTGTCCTCTCAGAATCCACGTGGTGCCCTTGTGCTTTCTTTATTTCTAGTTTCTCGACAGCCCCCATACCCCCCACACACATAAAGTGGGATTGGCTACAAGATGTCTAATCAAAGAGAGCTATTGTAGAATGGAGAATCTGATAGAAGAAGTAAATACAAGAACTAGCCTAAATTTAAAACCAGAATGGGCAACACAAACACATAGCAGCACATTACAAACAATGTAATCAACATTTTATAAAAGCTTTTTATATAGTACTTCAAACTGCTATTACTAACTGCTGTACGTACCAAATGTTACTATTACAGAAATATTAGTATTTAACTTGCTAATGATTTCTAATGTTGATTTTTTGGAAGAATCTACCTAATGTTGATGTATGAAAAATAAAATATCGCACATACAAGCATGTATCCGCAATCATTATTTCATATCATTGACATTTCATCTTTTATGATTTCATAAATCATGTTTCAATATAACAAAGCATTACAAGCATTATACTTCCAAATATAAAATGTCAGGATTGCAGATGATTTATCATTTATTATTAGTGTACACGTGCTCATATAGCGCCCACCTAGCTAGGAGTGATGGAGCGCCGCAGAGGGGAAGGAGGAGTGTGGGTTATAATATTCAGGTGGAATGGGGTCGTTTTATAATGTCGAGATGCAGTGTTCTTGGAAGAGGGTGTCTTCAGGTTTCCCTGAGTCTGATGGTCCTGATGCTGACAGGGATGTTGTTCCAGACCCTGGGAGCATTGATGGGAAAGGACTGTTCTTCATTGCCAGCCCGGTGACTTCCTAGTTCGGGCGAGGCGCACTCTGCTAGAGTTGGGCATTCTGTCAGCCAACTAGGAGGATATGCCACAATCATTGTGTCTTTTTACCATAATCAAGTCAGATGAAGAATTTAAAATTTATCATTTTTGACCCATTTAAAGAAGCAACAAGGTGAATGAAAATAATAAAATCCACTTTAAAAAGAACCTATGAGGTTAAAGTTTTAAATTTTGAGATCTATGTCCCGGATCACTAAACGTTTCCCATGAGTACAATTGTGAATCAATGAACACGTTTTCTATGAGTACACTTATAAATCAATAAACCTTTTATTGGGGGGGGGGGGGGGGGGGGGAAGCATATTTGACACTGGAAATTCACGAATAAGCCTTGCCTAATTTTGGAGTAAGACAGAGGTACTGACTGAAAATGCCTTGTAACTCATCACTGGATACTCAGGAGTGCTTCACATCTAAGACATAGTTAAGGAACATCTACTCATAGAAATAAGGTGTGTAAATAGGACCCACAGTTGCAAGTAAAACATTCTCGGTTCTTCAAACAGAAGAACTACTACTAATAAAGTTTTACTAACCCACTTTATTCTTTTCTGAATTTAAGGAATTTGAGATTCCTTAAATGCAGTTCATGAACCATTTTAAAATTGCGAATTCGCAATCTGGGGCCGCTATTTACCGCGAAGTCTAACTACGTTGTAAATAGCGAAAACGTAGAAAAATGCACTTTAATGCATTTTTCTAAGTTGTATGTTACACACACACATGTCCTTTGGACATGTGTGTGCGCAACACCAGTGTACATTACCATTTCATGGGTGCTACAGGGTGTCCTTTGGACACCCTGGCACCCTTGAAATCGCTTCCTTATTTGCGATTCGCTAATTGTTAATCGCAAATAAGGAATTATGGGGAGTCATTCCTTATTTGCGATTAGCAATTAGCGAATCGCAAATAAGGAAGCTGTAGAAATCGCAATAAATATTGCGATTTCTACATGAATCCCGTTTTGCGAGTCTTTGATAGCGATTCCTTAAAAATCGCTATTAAGGACTCGCAAAACATGACAATGATGAATCTGGGGCTTAGCCTCTAGGAGCCTTGCCATTTGTTGCAAAAGCATCCAATTCAGAAAAAACAACTGTGGTGTGTGGTTTGTTGGAATTCTAGAAATTATACTAGGCCAAAGCTCAGGCTTGACTGTCCTTGATGTTCATATGATGGGAGCCTGCCTGTAGCAGCTTGGATTACCTTAAGCATTACATCGACCCGTTCTTGCTTTTCTGATGAAAAATTCCATTGCAAATCAGTTTGAGGCCTGCATGCCCATGGAACAATTAGTCGATGGTCTCATGATGGGTAACTTAGCAGAGCAACAGTAATGGAGAGGAACGGAAGCACAGCCCACACTCCCTCTTTCTTTTCTTTTTCTCTCCCTCACACCCCTACCATTCCCAGAGTTGTGCTTTGTAGTACTGTAAGGGCACATTTCACTGTCAAACGAATGAACTGAGACTCCCAGATGAGTACAATAAGTTAGCCTCTTTGTCTTAAATATGCCCACAGTGAAGATTCACTGCCCATAAATTGTAAGGAAGTGATAGATGTTGCATTAGTTTCTAGGAGTGATATATGGAGGCAGCAGGACTCCCAGCTAAAGGTTTTGTCAGTACAATCCAGGGAGGTGCCTATGCTCAGAAGTCAAATGCCTTCTCCCCATCCCTAAAGTTCACATGGCCACACACAGTGAAAAATCATTTCCCTTTGCAGCAGCAAAGGTTTAGAACTCACTCCCAATTAATCTTCATACTCTCTTCCCTGGTCCAATTTAGAAAGCCACATAAGACCTGTTTAGTCTTATGATAATTGTTGACCAGCATACCTTTGGTCTCCCAGGTTTTGTCCTCTGCTATCATTCATTATTAACAGTCTATGCAGCACAAACAAACTACAGTGGTGATGCGCTTTACAAATAGTAAATACAAATACAAACCCCTACAAAACCAAAATTATAACCAGCTCACACACCGTCTCGAAGCCAAAGCAATGCATGAGCCAAACACTGCTCCATCCATCCGAGCAGTGTTGAGACCCATACAGAGGACCAAGTTTGAACCGAGTTCTAGCCATAAGCTAATAAACAATTTGACCGGCACAGGGACTCTGATTTCCTTACAGGACAAGGAAGGGCTCCAGAGAGGTTTGAATAACATGACACTGAGAAGAGTAATACCTAAAGTACACCAATTTGCAGGCACCTGTGCATAATGGAGACAAGCACTATATCAGGAGGCTCCACAATAGCTGAAATGATCAGGTCCGCCCTGTCCAGCACACTTCACTGCCTTTTGGCTAGGTTTGTTTTGTACAACTAACACACACATATATACATATACACACAAGATTTCACAACTGAAATTTACACAGTCTTACGAATACTCCAGATTGGGGATACTATAGAACTCTAGAGTGGTGAGAAAATAGTCCATACAGCCTCACAAAAATGTCAAGGTGTGGTATGTACAAGATTCAAACCCTTATGATTAGTTCAATGGATTCCGCCCTTCATGTCTAACGTAGGAATATTTTGCACTAAAGTAAAGCTCCCCAGTGGCGTAACAAAACTTGAGGGCCCCCCTGCAAGTTACGTGGATGGCCCACCTCCGGACTCAACCTGGAGCTCTCCGGCTGGAGTACTGTGCTGAGGCTCGAGCTTTTGGCCCCCGGTTCTGCAGGGGTTGTGGGGGCCTGTGTTACGCCACTGAAGCTCCCTGTAACTTTAGCCAAACCTGGAAACAAGCCACCCGGTCATTCTGATGACTAAAGCAGAAAGATGTTCCTGGAAAATGTTCTAGCTTCTCTCTCATAGGCACATGTTAAGAACCACACATTCACCCACTATGCCACAAACCTCAATGTGTCTACAAAGAATGGTATCAACAGCCAACCACTATCAATCCACAGCACATCCACAGAGTTTGTCAGGACAGTGACAAGATTCTACAAAAAACTCCTGAGAAAACTCACATGTTGAGAGAGTGTCCTTTTGGCAGTTAACCACAGGTATAGGACAAATTACCCTTGTGAAACCAAAGAAATTCCCAGGATTTGAACAATCAAGTGGTTGACTACATGCATTCAAAGCAAAACCTTGTAGGTAAAACCAAGCCTCGGGCCCATAGCAGCACCGTCTGCTAGAACACTTCAACATGACGCAAACATTGCTAAGAAATGATGGGGACGAGGTATGATGTGTTACACAAAACCACATAGCATAATATAACAATATATTTTAACGCCATCCGTGCTACCTATAGCTTCTTTTTGGCCAAGCTTTATATTATGGCTATTGCCCAACAAAATAAGGTTGCTGGGAAATGGATGTTACATATAGGGCAGCTCACTTTCATGAGCTTTTGTTTCAGTGTCAGGCTCTCTTGACCCCTCTCAGGGATTATGGTCTTGTGCTTACCCCTTCCTCAGGTACCTAGATTCCACAGGACTCTTTTAGGTGGACACTTATTTGCCTATTTAGTACATAAATTCTAGAGTGAACTGTCAGTTAACCTTGGAGAAAGGAGTAATCCATCATATTTAAAATACATGGAATAAACAGGAACATAAATAATATCAGTTAGTCTAACCTGTGATCGGATGCAAACTGCGAAATTCGCACTTCTACCAAACAATCATTCAATATTGCAGAATTTAAATTGAGCAATATAATTTAACCACTATCATTTAACCTCACCTGCCTCTTAATAAAGAATATCATTGTAGTTCTAACCATAGGTCTCAGACAAGTTGCTAACCAATTACATATTGTTAATAGCAGTATTGAACGTCCCCCAGTCGGATGACCATTTTTGGTTTTATTGTTTGTATGCTAGGCCCCTTTGCAACAACACAGCCATGATTGACAAAGATTGATCGGAGGGCCTCAAGACCGAACCTCTGCTGTGAACCACCACAGAAGGAAAACCCACAATACACTTGACTTTCACACTGCTTATGTTTTCAGACACAGCCACCCCTTTAGGGCACACCCCTGTGAGCATAACACACAGCTTTTCAAAATAACCAACCACACCATCTGGAAGAAAATCCCCCAGGGGAGAAAATGTTCTGGATTAATCATAAGTAGTAATCAGGTCAGAAGTAGGAGAACTTCTGACCTGAGCAGAGCGGTCCCACCGCATTGCACGCATAGTGGTGCTATTTGCTTGAATTTCAGGCGTTTTTAAATCTTCCTCGTTTTCTATTTGTTTTTTATTTTATTTGCCTTTCCCCTGTTTTTATGGGGTGTTCCTCACACTTGCATTTTAATTGTCAATTCACCGCGCTTTGCGGGTCCCGTGTCCTTTGTCTCTGCCTCTCGGTAGTTTAGCAGTTTAGCGGCCATATTAGGTGAGGGAAGGACGCCGGGCGTGTAGTGCACGCTCTAGCGCCCAAGGACGCTCGACCTCCTTTTAAAGGAAGTCACGCGCAGCAGGAACGCCGGATCACCGCTGGAGTCACGCCAGAGTCCAGCCAGTCTGCGCCCGTCAGCGTTCCGGAGGCGAACGGAGCGGCAGGCGGGGCTTTATCACCGGGATTTCCAATTCTTGCTGCTACTAGGGTATGCTACAAATCGCTTGAGCTTCGGTCTCTGCAAAAGGTATCCTGTGGCTGTCATAAAGTTTTTCCCGGTCGATACAGGGGCAAGAGACGATGTCCTGGTTGTGGTTGGATACCAGACAATGCCCCAGCCACTTTACCAAATAGGGAGCTGAACAGTGTGAAGCATCTCTGCCTGCTTTTAAATACTAGATCAGTACGCAGGCATGCTCAGGATATCTATGATCTCCTGGCCGCTGAAAAGCTGTTATGTCTGATGTTAACAGAGACATGGTGTGGGGATTCGTCTAATCCCGACATAGCTATAGCAATTCCCCCAGAAAATGTTATGTTACTATTTTGTCAAGCGCAGCAGCTGCCCCAGCAAAGGGGCGTCCCGGCGCTAATGATCCATAAGATAACATACAAGGGACGGCGAGATTGAACAGAGAGCCTTAACAAGAAGGGAACAGAAAAGTCTTCACAGCCTTCCGGAAGGCAAGCATGTTGTCAATGCCCCGGATGGTCACCGGGAGGGAGTTCCAGAGCCTAGCTCCCAACACCCGGAAAGAGCGGCCACCCATCCTGCAAAGCCTGCTTTTAGGGATGACTGCAAGGAGCTGGCCAAAAGAACGAAGATTTCGCTGTGGTACGTAGAAGGATAAAAGGGGCCGCAAAATTTCTGGGCTATGCAGTTTAAGGATCTTGAATGCCAAACAGAGTGACTTGAACTGAATACGGGCGTCAACAGGCAGCCAGTGCAGTTTTTTAATCGTGGCCCGTGCCGAACATCTCCGAGGGAGGCCAACCAGAGTCCTGGCTGCTGAATTTTGTACTCTCTGGAAGCGGGCTATTTCCGCTTTATTGGCACCTAGTAGTAGGACACTTGCGTAGTCTATGCGTGACAAGATAACAGCTTGCACAACATGCTGACGCATGGCAGGTTCGAAATAACCCAAGATAGGGCGTAGACTCCCCAACAAGCCTACACATGTCGCAGCCACTCTCTTGGTGTGTGTCTCAAGCCCAAGAGAGGAGTCCACCCAGACACCCAGATTTTTCACAGAGGTCCTAGGCTCAGGCATCCCACCTAACGAGGGAGGCCACCAATGATCGTTCCACAGGGCTGTGTTCTTCCCTAGCAGTAAAATCTCGGTTTTACCGGCGTTCAGCTGGAGACAGTTGTTGGTCATCCAGTGGACCACTGCAGCGATACCGTCCCTAAATCTTGTGGCAGCGACAGAAGGGCTCTCAGAGAGTGTGACCACCAGCTGAGTATCATCAGCGTATGATACCAGGGTCAGGCCCCACTCTCTGGCAATCGCTGCCAACGGTTGAACATAAAGGGACACCCTGCGCAATGTGATGGAATTTGGACAAAAAAGGGGGGGAAGACACTCGAAAGGATCTGTCCTGGAGAAAAGAACGGAACCACTCAAGGGCCCGATCTCTCACTCCTGAGTCCTCCAAACGACGCAACAAAATTTTATGCGACACCGTGTCGAATGCAGCGCTGAGATCAAGTAAGATCAGCGCTGCACTCTGACCGGCGTCTAGGATTTCTCTGAGGTATTCAGTAGTGGCCAACAATGCGGACTCTGTGCTGTGGCCAGGTCTGAACCCATTTTGAGAAGGGTCCAGAATGTTATTTGCTGCACAAATTCCCCCAGCACAGCATTAGCATGGGCCTCGGCAAGTATTGACACCCACTGGAGAAGTGATATGGGTCGAAAATTCTCCAGCTTAGCGGGATCGAGAGTCGGCTTCTTTAATATCGGGGAGACCCAGGCCTGTTTCCAGGTAACAGGAACAGTGGCCGTAGAGAAAGACAGATTAAGTAAAAGACTCAGAGAGGGTAAGAAAAAGTCTAAGGAGTCAACAAATTGTATAGGCCGCATAGGGTCTGTTGGACACCCAGATTTCACTTTTTTGCAGATAGTCGCTAGATCAGTAATAGTGACGTCGGGAATACATGCCAAAATAGATTTACCAGAGCTAACACTAGTAGGATTAGCAGATTCAGGAGTACATTGTGGGAAGGTGCTATAAATCTTATTGATTTTTTCAACAAAAAAGGTAGCTAGGTCCTCACAATGCTGTGCCGAATTAACACAGGAGGCGGGGCCTGTTTAGTTTGCAGCTCCTGCACTAACTTAAACAGGCATTTAGTGGGGTTTGGGCTGGTCTTAATTTCAACAGCATAAAAAGCAGCGCGTGCAGCACAGATGGCCTTATGATACAATTTTAATTTGGCCAAATACAGGCGCTTGTGCTCCTCACTGTATTCTCGCCTCCACAGGCGTTCAGCCCTCTTGCAGTCTTTCCTTAGTGCTCTAAGGGAATCATTATACCAAGGGTGAGAGGGGGACCTACGCCCTTTGGTCCATTTAGCAGGAACAAGGGCGTCAAGCCCCTCAACAATCCACTTATGGAAGTTGGCATATGTAGCTCTCACATCGGCTTTCCCATCAGGGAACATTCCCAAAGTCGACTGGAGGTCGGAGGGTTGGAGTTTGTGCCATGGTCTCTTAAAGGCCCGGTTTTCCCCCATGATTTTTATAGGTTCCCTGACCCGCACGATGGCCTTAATCAAAAAATGATCAGTCCACCCCATGGGTTTTGGGGCGTCTACCCTAAGCTCCAGAATGTTAGAGAACAGAGGGTCGAGCACATGGCCCGCCACATGTGTGGAGGTATGGACAAAGGATTCTAACTGAAGCCCTGCCAAATCACTTAGGAGGCTTCTAATAGTCACGTCCTGGCACACATCAAAGTGAAGATTTAAGTCTCCCAAGATGGTGAAGTTAGACAGTCCTAACACTAGGGGACTCACTACCTCCAGTAGTGATTGAGTAAACTTGGAGGCCGATAGATATAAATGCCAGAGAACGTAAATTGAGAGCTAAAGGTAATCTGAAACTTGGCACTCTCACAGTCATGAATGCTAATTTTAATAAAGGAGCATGTATATTGCTCCTTAAAAATGACCGCTATCCCACCACCACGTGTCCCTCTATTGATTAGTTCCATCGAGTACCCATCCGGGAGAGTAAGGTTGGGCATGCTGGTATCAGCGTCCTGAAGCCAGGTTTCACAAATAAAGAGGGCATCCGGGAGCTCGTCCCTTAATAGTGCCTGGATATGCAAGTAGTGTTTAGTGAAGGATCTCACATTTAACTGCATGACCGTTAGATCAATAAGTTTCACTAACCTCACCTTCTGACCAATCAGGCTAGGCTGTGGGAAGGTAAAGCCACATAACGTACAGGCAAAGCATGAGTTCCCTACACAGGTTGGGGAGTTCTTACATATCTTGCCTGTATTCAGCATATGCAGTGTAAGGGCATCATATCTCAGTACTCCCCGCAAGTCAGAGCCAGGGGTTCCGGCGAGACGCGATGTCCTGGCGATGACGGGCGCAGAGGGGCTTGCCTTGCGCCGTCTGGGAGTGCTGCTCATTATATGGTGGGAGGAGGGTGGGAGGCCGGGGCGACTAGAGCGCTCCCTCAGCCCACACCCAAGATGGCGCCCACCCCCGCTTAACACCAGCTCTAAATCAGCTGAGTGAGGCTAGTAAGAAGCACAAAGAGTGTGTATAGGGGTGTCAGAGTGCCTGGATAATCAAATGCAGAGATAATACGATTTAAAAAGCCTTAATTGCAATTTTTAAAATCGAGTGACAAATACAATGTAAAAAGTAAATTCCAGCACAATATAAGAGAGGTCTTCTGCTAAACCAGCTCGCAGCCCCAGTAGCGCTCACCAGGGAGAGCTACATATGGCAAGATCGATTGGAGGGGAGGGGCGGGGGTGGGGCACTTGTGGTGAATAAACGTGCCGCATGCTCCATTATTCCTATGGATGCCATTACTGGATCTGAATCCCTTGCTTTCTCTATAGCATTGGCACCTCATCAATCTCTTAAAGGGCTTTTAGTTTATAGGCCCCCTGGACCGGCTGGATCTTTCTTCGACAAGCTCCAGTCGGCAATTTCAGCGCTGGTTATGAGATCTGAGCACTGTGTTCTGGCCGGGGATTTTAATTTCCATATGGATGAGGGATTGGACCCTGACACGATCAAACTGATTGATATCACGGCCCCCCTAGGCCTTGCTCCTTACCTCTTTGGGCCTACGCATGAAAAGGGCCATACCTTGGACCAGGTCTTTTCCACGTCCCCCATTGAGGTCATGTCACTTTTGCCGGTGCTCTGGTCAGATCATAGGATGGCCAAATTTCATGTACTAGGCCAGTGGTTCCCAAACTTTTTTGACCCGTGGCTCCCTTGACCTAATCAGCAGTTGGCCGTGGCTCCCCACCGTTTATCTTTTTTTTACCAGTGGGCGGGATGTAAGCCCGACCTCGGGAGTACTTCTTGTTGTCTTCCCTAAAGTAATTGGGACGCAATGAAGGTATTATAATGATATTAGTAACAAAATATGCATGGAGGCGCCCTGGGACATGGTGGCCCCTGGATCAGCCACACTCCGTTTACCCGTCACTAGTTTCACCAGGGAGTGACAAACTCGCCCTGCTTGGGGGCCTTTTTCTCAGAGAAAACCAATTTTTTCTGCATGTGTTCGGGAGCCACCACCTCCTCCCAGGCCTCAAAACTGACCTCAAAGTTCGCCTCCTTCAAAGACACTTCCAAATGTAACTCAGGCTCTCTCTATTATCTTAAGGAAGACCTTCCAGTACAGAAAATTATTTTCTCCATGACTATGGAAGTGCCTTCCCAATGTGTTCTTGTGCTTGAGTGTCTGCCATTTATTGCAGTATTATACCTCTACTTGTAGTTTGTACGTTTTTGCAACTTGCACACATGTCACTTTTCCCCCCTGTAATGTACCTTTTGCTACCTCTTGTATTTTGTTTGCTCATATTACTGCCTCATGCAACTTAACTTTTGCTTTTGTAATTTGGTCACTTGTAATTTTCTCATGTATCATTACTGTTCTTATTGTGAAGCGCTCTGACATCTTCGGGCATTCCACGTAGGCCCACTAGTGCCTGACCTGTGCAGCACTTTCACGATAGCCATGTGAGGTGAAATTACATATAATGATGCCCTGATTTTGAGCAGGGTGGCATAGGGTGGGGCACTTAATGCACCTGCAAATACTGGAAGATGAGGATCGGGTATTTACTGGAAGTGGTAAATACCTCCAAATTCTGAGCTCCACTCCATGAAGGTAGCATTAAAGCACCAGACTCTGTTGTTTTGCCTTTTTACCCGGAGTTTTTGCAAATACATTTTTGGAAACCCATCAGTGGAAAGCTGCAAGGGTGCAATCATGACTGCAAAATACAGATGTTTCATTTGTGTGTGCTTTGCTTTGTTCCCACCTGTCCTGGTTAATTTCGGAATATTTAACACCCCCCCAGAGCTGCCACCGTGCGCCCCCTCTAATGTACCTTTTGCTACCTCTTGTATTTTGTTTGCTCATATTACTGCCTCATGTAACTTAACGTTTGGTTTTGTAATTTGGTCACTTAACGTTTGGTTTTGTAATTTGGCCACTTAACGTTTGGTTTTGTAATTTGGTCACTTGTAATTTTCACATTTATCATTACTGTTCCTATTGTGAAGCGTTCTGACACTTTCGGGCTTCCCACGTAGAACTCCCTTCACACTATCACTCAATGAAAAGCCGAGAAAACACGGGTACAAGGAAGACAAGCTGGAAAAAGACTTTGAAAAGCCACGGTTCTGATCATCTGGCTCGCTTTAAAAGCTTGGCATGAATCTCACGTTACCAGCAAAATCGAAGGGCTTTCATGTGGAGCTCAGTGAAGTCGCGCGCCACTACACTACTGTTCAAACGATTGAAAATTAAAAAGCATTATGATGAGACATTCCTACATTCCTGCATTTGTCTGCGACACTTACTTACCGATTTGAACAGGGTCAAGCGAGGCAGGGCAGGGCACAACACGGGGGTCACCAGCAACGTTTCTCCGATGCTCCAAGCTTGCTAAGGCAGTAATGGTGAGCCTACACAGCTTATGTACAACGTGTAAATGCGTGCGTACGTACGGAAGCGTATGGCCGCAGTGTGCTGGGCAAAACCATTCCGAAGGTGGTATTTTAAACCCCCCTCCGCATGTTGGGCTGCAATTTATATCACCTACTTCCTGCATGGCGGCGCGGCGCCCCTGGCTGCTCATCACGGCGCACCAGGGCGCCGCGGCGCACACTTTGGGAACCACAGTACTAGGCACAAAGAAACCATCGACCACCGCTCCTAGGCAGCAGGGGCGAGCCCCTAGCGCGTTTCATCGGGTGACTCCAGAGATGCTGGCTCAGGCATCTCTGGATCATCCCTGCCCTTTCACGGGAGACCTAGAGAGGGATTTAGAGTCCCTGCAGGCGTGGCTAACGGATAGGCTGAATGATCTAGCCCCTGTGATGGCCCCCCGATTAACATCTAAACGGGTTTCTGCCCCCTGGTTCACTGAAGCACTGTCGGCTTCTCGACGGCAGTGCAAGGTGGCTGAAAGGGCTTGGCGCTCACAGTATGATCCAGCGGCCAGGCTTGTCTACAGGACAGCAGTTAAGGCCTACCATCGGGATATCCTCCTGGAGAAAAAAGGCTATTTTGCAAGGAGGATAGAGGCTGCCTCTAATTCCTGCAAGGAGATTTTTACGATTGTCAGGGAATTCACGGCCCCACAAACTAATTCGCCCCAGGCCGCGCCCTCTGAGTCGTGGGTTTCTGCTCTTGCCAACTTTTTTACCACCAAGATAAAACTGATCCAGGATTCTTTTCCCTTGAGCGTGGTTGAAGTACCTCCCAGCCTCGAGGATGGGTCAGTTCTGTCGGCCCTTTCGGGTTCAGTCTAGGCAGATTTTCCGCCTATTTCAGTTCTTTCGTCATTGGCACTTATGGCCAACCTTAAATCTGGGTCGCCTCTTGACCCTTGTCCGGCCAAATTTCTGGTGAAAATGGCTGAAGTTGTAAACCCGTTGGCGAACCCACTTTTGAATCTCTCCTTGAGTCGGGGGGTGGTCCCGCAGGCTTGGAAGCAGGCGATGGTCATTCCCCTTCTCAAGAAGCCTGGCTTAGACCCGGAGGCCTTGGTCAACTACAGAACTATCTCTCTCCTCCCTGCGCTGGCTAAGATCCTGGAGAAGCATGTTCATATTGTGCTTTCCAATTTTTTAGAATCTTACAATTTGCTGCACTCCACTCACTCTGGCTTCCGCCCCAATTTAAGCACCGAGACGGCGCTTTTGGAGGTGTCCGAGGCCATTAAAGAGGCACTGGATTCGGGGGGGGCAAAGCTATGCTCGTAATGCTGGACCTGTCGGCGGCCTTTGACACCGTCCCCCATGAGGGGCTCCTCGCCAGACTTCATGAGATCGGTCTGAGGGGGACGGGTCTTAGCTGGTTTAGATCATTCCTGGCTGGCCGTCGACAAACGGTCTGGGCCTCACCCAGCTCTGCCGTGATGCCGCCTTTGGGAGTCGGAGTCCCGCAGGGCTCTGTGCTGAGCCCGACTCTTTTTAACATCTTTATGACCTCTCTGGCGGCATCGGCGGAGTCTTGTGGGGCCCAGATCGTATCTTATACCAACGATACCCAGCTCCTCTTTACGTGCAGGAAAGGAGAAGATTTTGATGGAGAGAGTATCCGTGAGTGCCTTGGGGCTGTTTTTAAATGGTTCCAGCTTAACAGCCTCAAGTGCAACTCAGATAAGTCTGAGGTACTCTTCTTCGGCTGTCCATCTGACCCAGACTGGCAGGAATGGTGGCCTGTCAATATGTTTCCTCCAGCGCGCTCGTCCCAGCTAGCTAAGAATTTGGGGATCAAGATTGATAGTGGCCTGACGTTAAGATCTCAGATCCTTGGTCTTACGGGAACATGTTTTGGCCTCCTCAGGATGCTCCGTAAGTTTCTTCCTTTGCTCTCAGAAGATCATAGGAAGATGACGGTGCAGGTCTTAATTGGCTCAAGATTGGACTACTCCAACGTCCTGTATCTTGGCCTGCCGGAATATCTTCTGCAACGATTGCAGGTAGTCCAAAACTCGGCCGCGCGGGCCATCTTTGGCCTGTATAGGCGAGCCAGAGTTTCAGGCCTTTTGCAGTCGCTCCACTGGCTGCCTATCTGGAAGCGGATAGTTTTTAAGGCCTTGACCTTGGCCCACAAGGCTCTCCACGCCTCAGGAGCAAAATATCTCCAAAGGAGGCTTGCCTTCTACCATCCGACCCGATCTTTGAGATCTGAATCTTTGTTCCTTGCGGTGGTCCCTCGAGTAAAAAGGGCCCGCATTGGGTAATTGGTGCCACAGCTTTGGAATACGCTGCCTTTGGCACTACGCAGCACCTCTAATTTGCTGACTTTTAGGAAGGGCCTCAAAACCTGGCTTTTTGCCCCTTAGTTCCCTCCTCTTTATTTCTGCTGGTCCGCTTTTCTTTACTGTGTTGTGCTACTCTGCTACTGGTTTTTCAATAAAAGCACCGGGACACTCTATGGAGTAGCCGTGCGCTATAAAAGACAAAATTAACATAACATAAAATAACATAACATAACCACAGACTAGAAGACGAACGACTGGTAAGCTCTACAGCATTGAAATGGCCAGGAATGCCCCAAGTTACTTACTGATAATCTTCATTACTCCGAGTCATAGTCTTCCCCACCACAGAATAGTTTCCCAACCCTCTCTTCCCTATTGTGTATGGCTTCAGTCTGTTTTTCGCTTTCTTTACAGGTGAAGCTCTGGGTGTACTTTCTTTTCATAGTGTAAATGGGGAAGAGGAAGTCGGCCATATTGGATGGTTTGGGGAACTGGTGTGCTAACTTTTTCTTGGTAGTTTCTGTAGGGAGACTGAAGCTCATTACGTTATTACTGTGGTGAGGAAGATGGACGAGGAGGTAATACACCAAAATATAGGTCAAAACACACAATTTCTGACCTTCCTTCATCATGGTAAAAACATGAATATTCCCTTTCAGCACTGAAACAGAACCCCTCACCCAAACTTAGAAGTGCTCAGCAAACTAAAATAGCAGGTGTGTTAGAAGCATGGAGGGTTTTTCAGAAAAAAATCCTCAGAAGAATACTGTATGTAAGTGAAGCTTCCAAAAGAGGGGGGCATAGGAGCATTATTTATACCCCAAGTCCTCTATTTTTAGGACTCTGTGCCTCTGCTGCAACACTTACTTATAGATTTTAAAGAAAGCCTATCTTGTTCGTTAATGATGAGGCAACTAACACTACTAGATAACGCCAGATGCAGTATACGCTGTGTCATGTATATATATTTTTTAAATTATACAAATATGTTCCTCCTACAAGAAGGCACCCTGGCGTCGCTGACCCTGGACCCGCAAAAACCTCTGACATATCTGTATTTAACATAATTTCTCCACACAACTCCTTACAATTGGCTGGACAATAGTATTCATCAGGCATATAATAATAAAAAATGAAGAGCTCAAAATCTGTTTAAAGGAAAAGTCAAGGGAAATATATGTTTTTGTCTTGGGATGTAAGGTGGAGTGGATGTGTTATGCTTAAAGCAATCACGTTCGTTTAGTACCTCTTATCTAGTGAACTGTTTTATCTGCTGCGCGCTTCCAATGGCACGTGTGGCAGAGACCTGCAAAAAAGCATTTGAGGAATTCGAGAGTAAATGAACGGAGCTCCAGCAGGGCGCGGAGGGGGGTAAATGCGCGGTGATATGCAACAGGGTTAATCCTGCCGCCCCCTGTTTGTTTACTCTCTGTCCAGCAGCCACGTAATCAAACAAGCAGGCACGTTGCATCCACGGGCACTCTCCTCACGCAGCTCGATGACGTCACGGTCCCGCGCCCAGCCCCGCGCTCCGCAAACACTCGTCTGTTTTGGTACACAAAGGAATGTGTGAACATGTTTACTTTGCTTCACGTCGGTGAGGCACGGCTGTTTTTACACATTGTACTGCTGTCACATTTTGAAAGGCGGCTGATAAACGGCTCTGGCTTTCTCCCTGGCGCGTTGTCCCATGGCCCGCTCGGAATACTTCATCCGGCTGAATCTGATGGGAGAGAGGAGAGTGGCAGGGACCGACTTGCACCAGGGGCCTCCGTGATCCCATGCTCTGCGTAGAAGGGGTCTGTGCGTGTCTTTGCTCCTGTCTGCATTGCACGCTTAACCCCTTAAGTGCTGATGATGAAACCGCTCTGTCATCAGCTGCGGTGGCGCTGTGCTGATGACGGAGCGGTTCCGTCATGGCCTGCCCGCCGCTCATGCGCGGCGCGAATTCCGCGCCTGCGCTGAGCGTTCTATTGAGCGGGTGGGGCCATGACGGAACCGCTCCGTCATAAGCACAGCGCAACCGACGCTGGTGACGGAGCGGTTCCGTCACCAGCATGCGCACGCCGCTCTTCCGCCCCGCCCCCTTAGCAGGGGTTAAAGGCATATTCATGAGAGCTTTGTATTATTTTTGCACCACGCAACGTGGTACATGCTCGACGCAAAGGTGTAAGTCATAGTTATGAAGCCAAGCAAGACCACTCTGCACGGCTTGTAATGGCTTCAAAAATACGGAGTATTGCAACGCAGCTCATTGCATTACTCTGCGCAAAGGGAGGAGTTCCATGGGCGTTGCAATGGGTGTTCCCATTACAAAAATCCCATGTTTTTTTCCGCATTCACAGATTTACCAAACCTGGTAAACTTGGGAATCCTCCCCCAAAATACACCTCTCCAGGTGAGGCATAACAAGGAGAAATATCTTTATTTGTCTTCGTTTTTAACTCTTTCAATGTGTGCTGCATTCACATATAGAAAAAGGAAATCACCTCTATGAAGTGATTCTGTGCAGGAAGGGGAAAAACTATCCCACCTCCAAGATAGGCACCCTTGCACCATGGTGCATGGGGCACAAGCGTTGGCACTTAGGCTGCCAAAATGGTGCCGGCGCAGGGGGAAGGACAGGAATGTGCCAGTGTTATAATTAGACAGGACGTAGGCTCCAGAAGAATAGCCTTCATTTTACGTCTCCACTGCTCCTCAACTCTTCAGCAGTCTGACTCCTCTCAGCAAAGCATATCCCAACATTCTAAGGCAAGCTCTCGGGCCAACTGTTGGAATGTTCCAATGTCCTAAAGGGTAACGGGTTGTAGGAACATACTACTTATAATAATACTATATAACACAACAGCCACATTGGATTAATATGGCACATTCCTGCCCTTTTTCTGTGACGCACGGCAGTGCAGCAAGTTGTCACTGCCCTGCACCACAATTATCGAAAATATGCTCCTTAAACTCTAGAAATCTTGACGTTTATCCATGGGATGCTGACAGCAAAGCTCAGACACACTGGCCAGCAATTACCTATTTGTGTTTCAGAGCACTGCTGTCAGCAGAACATGAACTGACCAGTGGTGAATTGCACAGTGATTCCCCTCAAGCAGAAAGGGATAAGGGGCCCGAGACTACCATGTCTCACAGATATTGATTGGTCTTGGGCTGAATGGGGCCCCTTTTGAAGGGTCGGGCCCCAGGAGGTTTGGGGTCCCCCTTGTGCTACAAAGGCTGCAGGGAAGTTTGGTGGGGCACTGACTGTAGCTGTTGCTTCTCAATTCTAATGGATTCTCTCTGATGGGAATCCTTTCTGTCGTAGACTGAGGCGGAATCATTCAGAACAGTGCCTGCTGCCTTCCTTGCCTGGGATTCACAAGCTCTGCCCTTGCACATTTCCTGTGTACTGCACAGGAGAAAATCAGGCGACAATGGTGCACACATGACCACAACATGATGTCAGCATTGAGTGTCACCTGTGCCTGCTGCCTTCCTTGCCTGGGATTCACAAGCTCTGCCCTTGCACATTTCCTGCGTACTGCACAGGAGAAAATCAGGCGACAATGGTGCACACATGACCACGACATGATATCAGCATTGAGTGTCACCTGTGCCTGCTGCCTTCCTTGCCTGGGATTCACAAGCTCTGCCCTTGCACATTTCCTGCGCACTGCGCAGGAGAAAGTCAGGCGACAATGGTGCACACATGACCACGACATGATGTCAGCATTGAGTGTCACCTGTGCTTCGGTGGATTATAGACCTGGTTGTAAGGACAGGCAACCAGTCTCCATTACATTTATTTAGTGGGGTCAATGGGGCTCACTGCACTCCTTGTGGGTTAGTGGAACTGCTGACTGTGAGAGGGATGAAATCAGTCCCATTCTCAAACATAAGTGGTGGTGCAGCCCACCAGCACCTCCTGGCACAAATTAACTACTGTCATGGATGCGGTGCATGTCAGGAACTCACAACTCATTTAAGCAGTTAGCAACAATTAATACATTATCATCCATCATTGTCCAGCCACTGCTTTCGCCTGAAGAGGAAAGTGCTTAAATCACATTAGCATTCATAATATGAACAATGAAATGTGAACAGACAAATTAATGCACAGTACTATCTTGCGGCTATTTCCAGCTTCTTACGTAATATAACATGATCAGGGCAAAACTGCTTTAAGATGCCACAAGAGCTTATGGGGTACAATGTCCTCTAGTGTTGGTGCCTTAGTTTCTTGCTGTCTCTGCTGAGCATTCTACATTACAGACTATATGTGTGTAACTTGGAATGTAGGCTGAGTTGGAAGAAAGATCTTGGGCTACTCAGTTGCTAATATACCTGTGCTTTCCACTACTGCTTGTGTGGACCATCACTTCATATCTTTTCATTCTCCCAAAGATGTAAACACAACAGTAGAAAGGATGACAAAATATAGTTGTCCCCAGTTTATCTATATATCTGCCTGTGTGTTTGTCAATGGAACTGCGGTCCATTCAAGTTTGGATGCACATTGGATCTCCCATAATACTTTGTTCTTCAGAGACACTATTTCCATGTTTGTGTGTGTGTGTGCTCTACACATCATCTCTGGGGGCATCAGCTCTTATCTTTGTCCTCTTTGCTTCACAGTCTCTTCTGCTATCTCTGTCCATCTTCCACTCTCAACTGTGGTCTGACTGGGAGAGATCCAAGTGCTCCCTTGCAAGCTCTAATTCATGGTAGCAAGATGCCTTACTCCAGTGCACTCTGCAGTGGCACCAGGGTCACAAGGTCATGCCACACTGCCTGGCGGCATATCTTTCCCTGGGAATTAGTGGGCCAATGTCAATGGCAAGATAGCAGATCCCTTTTGGGAGACCAAAGGCCAGACAAGGATGAATGAGCCCCAGTACTGGGTTATGGGAGTGTTTACCTCTGTTGTCCTGGGACCTGTCATACTATGCTTTGCAAACTGGGCTAAATGCAAATCTTTCAGGACTTTACTCTCAGTGGAAATGATGCAAGCAGTCACAGGCTTCTTAAGTAGCACTAAACAACATTCCCAGCAGCGCACAAAGGTAATTGTCCAGCCCAGTACTTCTCTTTATAAAAGAGAAGAACTTTATTACACAGAAAGCAGAATACTACACACCACTATAATCCTGAAAAACCAATTTGAAGGTATGAGCCTCTTATGCTTCAATGTGGCACTCCCCCTTCTAGGCACTTTACCCACCCCTTCCTCCCATTGCCTCAGCCTCAGGTTAATGTAGCGTGCTCCAACATAGTCCGTAATTTGCAGCATGCTCCATTCTGCAGCGGAACGGTATGGACCCAATGATGAAGCATGCCACCAAGGAGTAACCCGAGTGGGTGAGAGTTTTACAAGAAAAACTTTGATTTTCTTTTGTGGAGATTTACGTAGTGTAACAATACCGGGTTTCTATTTTGGCATAAAATATTGGTTGAGGAGGACAAACCCAGTATATCATATAACCCCCCCCCCCTTTTCTGATACTTTATTAGAATACATCAACTTCTTTTAAGCATGCAATTTGGAAGAACAGTTCATACAATGTTTCAGTTCGATTAAGCAATTCAACCCTGCAACTGTCGCAATATATATTGTGCTGCTCTACCCCTAAGAAGAATTATACACTCATGCTACGTACACACTACTAACATCCACGTCTAAAATCATTCTTCAAGTCCACTGTACATCAACAATACCAAACCAGTAAAAATATTATCAATTCAGTAACTCTTTTGAGCGATTGTGGAGGTGGGTTGTGTTGAGAGCCACCCGGCCTCTCGCCAAAATTCTATCCTTTTACACCCTTTGTAACAAGGCTCAGAGAGGATAAATAAATGGGCGGTGATCGCACGTGATTACGCGCTTAATGTCATACCTAGTGCCTGGTGTGTCTGTGCTGAGCAGGGTTGGGCCTACCTTCCATTCAGGTCTGCCCACTACACTGGCGACGAGGGAGTGACAACCCCTCGCTGTCATCTGGCTGCCACTTCATTCCTGTGCGGTGGTGCCAGTCTCGACAAGAGGCATTGTTGCATCCGCCCAGCGGCACCACCTGCTGCTACTGCCTGCAACACAGTGATGCTCTCCCTGCCAAGGACCTCCATGGGACAGCTCCCACTGGCGGCGTTCCTGCTCTGGCCCACATTGAGTGCCGGCTGCCCCACAGCTCTCTGAAATGCCACATCACCCTGGGCCTTCCTTCACCCCCATGATGGCCGTATCATCTCCAGCCAGCAGCGATTCCAGTAGCGGCTGTGTTCCTGCCTCATTACCGGCACAGAGTGCAGGTGAGGCAAGGACAAAGAAACAGTCATACAGGAATCCCTGCAAAAAAATAAAATAACTGAAAGACAGGGAGATTAGTCAAGGTGGGAGCCTCTCCCTTCCTTCTGAGGCACAACAGAAACGGGACCTTGTCCCATGGGGTCCAAATAGTAGTGGAAGAAAGGAGGGTCTGGAGAAAAAAGGGCCACAGGATAAAGGCGACATTCATCCACACACTGCATCCAAGCAAGGAGTCACCCAGAGTAGCAAAGCTCTGATTCCAGCGAACAGTGCGCACCCCACTACCTGCCATCCAAAGTGCACTGGCTGCCGGAATCACAGCACCAATGGGGGACCCACCACCTCCTCAGCCACCAGCGATGGCCCAAGTACCTTCTGTGCCATACTTGCACGCTTCTGTCACCCTGTTGCCACTTTTCAACCATCACTCTGACCTAGCAACGGTTCACCTCAATGGAAACTATGGCTAGGCCACCTCAATCACTACGTTCATGGTGCACGAGAAACAAATGGGACTGTAAAACGATCGCTACTGATGCACTTTGGAGGCGATAAGCTGTACGAACTCTTCAAGACTGTACCCAACACTGGCGAAGATGGTGACTATGACACAACTGTAGAAGCCCTAAATAGACATTTCAACCCGCAGATAAATCCCGACTATGAGTTTTTCAAGCTACGCCAAGCCGTACAGACAGACAAAGAGTCGGTGGACATGTTCTACGCAAGGCTGCGGAAGGTTGAGTGCACGTGCGTGAACATCAATCAACATGAGGAGATCCGAGCACAGATCATTCAAGGATGTAAGTCCATCACGCTCCGATGTCAAATACTCCGCCAACCAGGGATGTCGTTAGACGAAATCTTGGTCCTCGCATGTTCACATGAACTCTCCAACGGGTAGAAAGATTAAATGAAAGCGGCTAGGATCAGAAACGCCAATACCTCACCGGCCACGACAACAAATTCAATTAAGGAGGAAATAGTTGACACTATACAATGGCACTCGGGCCCAGCTTAACCATGGAGTACCCCAGGGAACCACCCCAAAAAGTGCGGATACTGTGGATACGACCACAAGCCAACAGACCACTGCCTGGCGAGGGGGCAAACATGCTCCAAATGTGGCAAGATCAACCACTACGCCGGTGTTTGCCGTGGCGGGAGAGGGTGGCCCAGACGAGGTAGCTCAAGGGAACAGGCCACGACCGTTCACCACGTAACGCTCAAAGGCCCCATCTATCCAGGGGCACTGCCCACCCAAGGGGCCGCAGCCCGCTTCGAGGATGATGATGATGACATCTTCGTGGTCTCCTTTGCTGGATGCTCCAATTGCAAGAGGCGTCCCCCACCTATGTGCACATTGTGTGTCAATAAAGTCCCAATTCAAGCCCAAATCGGCACCGGGGCATCTGTAAACATGATGTATTCGAGTCACTATGAAAAGTTGGCTCCCTTTCCTCCTCTCATCCCCAGCGCAGGCAGAATCTTCACATACCGGGGCATGGAGACCCTGCAACTATTGGGTGTAATTGGGGTGATTGTCGCCAGTACCGACCATGTCATCAGGACCAAGTTTCACATAACGGAAAGCCAAAAGGGGAAGCTGCTTAGTTGCCACACCGCCGAAGATCTGGAGCACGTGTTCTTTGTGAAGCAAATACACAACCTGTTTCTGGAGACAAAAGAAACATGGCCTTGGTCGTGGGGTCGCAAGGAAGAGGTTGCGTTTCAAGACGTTAAGAAAGCACTTCTGGATCAGACCACAATGGCCTATTTCCACCCACGGTAAAAAACAAGCTGATTGTGGATACCAGCCCTGTAGGACTTGGAGCCATTCTCCTGCAGGAGGATGCTTGGGGGTGTACATCCCAGTGGCCTACGCGAGCTGGCCTCTGTTGCAGGTTGAAACCAGGTATGCTCAAATAGAATGCGAAGTGGTAGCCATCAATGGGCCTGCCAGCACTTCCATCCCTACCTATGCGGCACCAGATCAGGGTGATGACGGATCAAAAGCCACTCCTGTCGCTGTTCTAACCCTGGGCGTAGTTTGCATAGTCGCGCTACGCGTAGCTATGTGAAGTTGCACATGTTCGCGAACTACACGAGCGTGCGTAGTTGCTTGTCCCGTCCGTTCGTGATGCGTTTTTCTTGCTCGCGAACGCGTATTGAGTGTTCGGGAGTCTGTTTGCATGCTTAGGGGATAGTATCTCGCGAACTTACTCATGTGGTCGCCTATGGACGCGGCCAACTCATTTTTTGTATGCTATGGGGATAGTATCTCGCGATCTTACCCATGCGGTCACCTATGGGCGTGGCCAACTTGTTTTTCACTTGACCGGCCAGTTCCCGATGCCTTATTTCCTGTTCCGGGTCGCGTATAGCGTGTTCGCGATGCGCATGTCATGTTCGGGAACGCGTTTTACGTATTCGCGATGCTGTTTGCATGCTTGCGGGGAAATATCACGTGAACTTACCCTCGCGGTCGTGACGGGAGCGGCCATCTTGTTTTTTCACTGTATGCTATGGTTCTGGGGCCTGCTTTTCTATCCACCGTCTATCTTTGCCATCCTTCGGTTTTTACACTGTTTATCTGATCTTTTTTATTTATTATCTATCCCTCTCTGCCCCTAAGTCTATATTTTGCATTTTATTTACTGCATTTTTTACACTTTTATACTGTTTTATATTACTTCTTTCTTTAAGCTCCTACTCTTTCCCCTAACTTTATTTTTCCTTTCTAAATTTCTTTTGTGCCTCCCGCTCACCCCAGAACCATGCCTAAGTGTACTAACGCGTGCTCCAAGGGCAAGGCACCTGCGCCCAAGAGCCGCCTGCCTTGCGGCAGACTGTGCTGTCCATGGGTGTAGGCCCGGGAGCTTTTTGGAGAGGCAGGTGTGGCTGCCCTTGTTTTTTTGTGCAGCGCCACCTCCCCTTGGCAGCAGGCGGCAGGCCTGACTCCAAGTACCAGACGCAGGAGCGTCACCGCTGGTGGGCAAAGGTATGCCGGGGTGTGTTTCAGCAATCAGTGGTCCAGCACACCCATCACCAGCTATCCCACCGGTGGTCAGACATCTTGGACCGGGAGCAGGACCTGCTGGACATGCTAGGTGTCAAGGTCGTGGAGCTTGGTGAGTAGCTAAAATACTAGGAGTATAAGTATTGTGTATCATTTTTTTTCCGAATAGCAAGAATACTGCTGCTTACATTACAGGTAAATTACGTTTCAAAATCTTCTGTGATTGCAGGACACAGGTGCTCGGCGCTGCTCTTACTTGTTTGCCATTTTGAGCTTGCTTGGGCTGATTATGTAAGATTTTATAGAGAGAATTTAAGTTAGGTAATGCTATTGCTAGAGAGACTGTAGTCCTTCCTTTGTCCTCCTGTCACTAAGAAGAGATAGTGGTGGATGGATTGATAGGTTTAGTTAGTTTTAGCTCGTCATTTTTTAGAGGTCTGCGTGACGCATACTCTCTGTCACTGAGTGCTGCTTACCCCATTCCATGGTAGAACCATTTGTAGTTTGTTTAGTGAGTGGTAAGGCTTAGTAGTGTCACTAGCATAACATCAGACGCAACCAACCAACAATTTGGTGTATGCACAAATTTATGAATGTGTCCTACACCTATGCATTTTTTAGGGCTAAAATGTAAATGAAGACTTATGGAACAATTGACCGATCTGGAATATATGGGCTAGGTCAGGTGGTACATAGGCTTAGTTAGTATTCTGGAATCAGAATAGGGCCCTGGTTTAGTGTTCATACATAATAAGTAGACAGTCTGTGAGTCCCGCAATAATACTACTAGTCGATCTGATGAGATAGGTTAATTTTATTGCAATTGTTGTTTCCTAAAATGTTTTTGGAGCGTTTAAAAAAATATTTTATTTGTTTCACAGTACACCAATCATTAATGTTTGTCTCTTTCTTTGTTATATCTTACATGATCAGCACCCAAGGGCAAGACGATGAGGTCACAGGGGGCTGCGGGACAAGAACATCAAGAAGCCTCCCAGGGCCAGGACCGCTCCTCTACTGAGAGCTCTGCTGCTGGCCCCAGTAAGTCCTCCAGTAGTTATATTAATAATTATATTTCCCTAACTTTTACTGCACCTTATTTTTTCTGAACTATTATTTCTGTTTCCTAATTCTATATTTTTCCAAATCTTCTTCGATCTAGACTGTTTCTAAATTCTTGTTGTTATCCCTGCATCCAACTGCCTCTGCTAGGAGACTTTGACTCTATGTACTACTACTATTAGTCTGTCTGTAGCTAAGCTTGCCCAGTTGGCCACTCTTTATTTAAAAGGTTTTAAATAAAACTTAGATTTACCATTAGCCCTAGCAACAGAGTCCAGTCCTTTGGGTTGTCCTCTTCTGGTCTTCTTAATCTTTCTTGAGGCTTTTCAACAATTCCCACCAACAAAATGCCCAACCAGATATTTGACTATTTTTGATAGGACATTCTACTACTGTTGTGGGGATTCTGCACAGCCACATACATAACTGTGCACAAGAAAATAGGATGTTGGTGATGGGAGGTTGGACCTTCCTCACACCTCAGTCAGAATGCCCAATCCCCTGACCAACTAGCTATACTCTCTCATTAGGCCCCCGAACACCCCCTGAAGATACCCAATGATTAGACAACCCAGAACATAATAACACCCTTTCGCTCACTCACTCGTGTAAGTCCACCACACCAAATACCACAGAGTCTTTGTGTAAGTTGAAGTTCTAAAGGTTTTTTTTTAACTGACAAGTTCTATATGTTGTTCTACAATTCAAATCATTATACCATAAGAGCCAGCTACAAAAGCAAAATGCAAAAGGTTAAAACAATAAACATTGTTACAAGTCCACCGAAGAGTCAGACAAATGATCTCTGTGCGAATTCTCGGGGACCCCTCACCTTAGAACATAGAAGTACTGGTTACATCATAACCTCGCAAAGCTCTAGTTCGTTCGCAGAAGGGAATCTTTCGCCTGTTATGAGAAAAATGGTGCGTGTTTGATAGTATAATGCAAGTATTTCTCAGTCATGCCAAAAAGTGTAGCATGTTATGGCTAAGCAATATGGACTGACCAGAACTCCATAACAAAGTGGCTTGTTTTTCGACCTCTTGTATGAAACGCTCAGACAGAAGCTGTATGAGCTCATGTGGGCTCAAAGGCGTCTTACACAACAAGCTGCGAGGTAATGTGTGCGACAGACATGAAGCTGAAATGCTGCATGGCTCAGGCTAACTTTGCAAAGAGTAGAGTAGTCTAGAATGACCCTGGGGGCCATAACACTACTAGTGTCTACTCTACTCTAGTACCCCATTTGGACCAGTGATTTCTGGTGTATATTTATGTATTAACTTTTTCAATCTTGCTAGTGAAAAAGAATGAATAGGAGGAGGTGTGTATGACATCTAAAATGTGTAATGTTTTTCTAGGCGTACTACCCACCACCACCAGCGGCGATGCAACCATTTTGGAGGGAGCTGGAGATGTGGCAGCGGAACCTGCAGGAGCTACTACAGGGGGTGAGCCAGCATCAGTGGCAGGCTGTGGTAAGTTATGTTCCTTACTTATCCACATTACACTAGCGGGAAGGGTGTACTAAACACTCACTGTACTGTTGAGACTCAGTAAGTATGAAGTTGCAGTGAACATTAGACAACGGTTGAAGAAGACACCCTTTAATTAGCAATGACATTAGCAACAATAGCGTTAGCAGTGTGAGTTGAGTAATCAATGGCCTCTTCTATCTGACTCCAAGTCAGCTGTGAGTTTTATGGAGAAGACTAAAAGTCAGATCAGATGACCCTGATGGATGTGTTGAACAAAAAGGGAAAGAAAAGTGGAAGGAGGAAGGACGGGCGAGATGTAATATGACTGGCAGAGAAGGATACGTTGGAAGCATGCATAGGTGGCTGATAGGAATCAGATGCATGGGTTGTTGAAGGATGGGTGGAAGGTCAATGAAAAGATGCCTGCATGGGTGCCCACATCAGTAAACAGTCAAAATATCGAGTAAAAAATATCGAATGGACATAATATCGAGTTCAAAATATAGAATTGACAAAATATAGAATGGACAGAATATAGTCATCAAAAATATCGTTTTGAAAGTAAGTAATGTAATATCGAATTTTAAAAATATTGAAAGTCAAAATGTCAAAGTATATAATACAGGTTATTTAAATTATCGAATTTTTAATAATGTCAAATTTTTTGTAGTGTTTTTTATGTTATATGTGTGAAAAGTGTGTATTTATGTTATAATTTATTTTAATTAATGAATTTTATGTTTTTTAATTTTTACGTTATATAATTCTGTAGCGGGTTGTGGGTTTATGGGGGAATAGGGTGGGAAGTAATTTAATTATAATTATTGAAATATGTAAATTTATTTATTGGTATTTATTTTTAATTAATTGTTCATTAATTTCTATTTGGTAATTAATTAAATTTTAATTGGCAATTAATTTAAATTAATTGACTAATTGATAATTATGGTAATTTAACTAATTTATTTTCTGACGTGGGTTGTGGGTTTATAGGGGAAATGGGTGGGAAGTAATTTATTTATAATTAAATAAATATATAAATGTATTTATTGGTATTTATTTTTAATTAATTGTTAATTAATTTTGTGGGGTAATTAATTAAATTTTAATTGGCAATTATGTTATTTAATTGATTAATTGCTAATTATGTTAATTTTACTAATTTATTTTCTGTAGCGGGTTGTGGGTTTATAGGGGAATAGGGTGGGAAGTAATTTAATTATAATTAATTAAATAATTGTATTTATTTATTTGTATTTAATTTGAATTCATTGTTAATTAATTTTTAATTGGTAATTATTTAATTGTTAATTTGTAATTAATTTGTATTACTAGGTAACTAATTGTAATAATTAATTATATTTTGTAATTTTAATTGATTATTATATTATATGAAATTAGTAATTACTTTTAATTCATTTTTTATAGATATTATTATATATATATTTTTAAATAATATATGAAGTATTTACTTTCCCTACTGTTGCACTCTCTGGAGTAGGAATAGTAATTTTTACCCCTACGCTATCCAACACTTTCCATACTGTTGCACTCACTGGAGTGGAAATAGTAATTTTTACCCCTACGCTATCCAACGCTTTCCCTACTGTTGCACTCTCTGGAGTGGGAATAGTAATTTTTACCCCTACGCTATCCAACGCTTTCCCTACTGTTGCACTCTCTGGAGTGGGAATAGTAATTTTTACCCCTACGCTATCCAGCGCTTTCCCTACTGTTGCACTCACTGGAGTGGGAATAGTAATGTTTATCCCTACTCTATCCAGCCTTTCCCTACTGTTGCACTCACTGGAGTGGGAATAGTAATTTTTACCCCTACGCTATCGAACGCTTTCCCTACTGTTGCACTCACTGGAGTGGGAATACTAATTTTTACCCCTACGCTATCCAGCGTTTTCCCTACTGTTGCACTCACTGGAGTGGGAATAGTAATTTTTACCCCTACGCTATCCAACGCTTTCCCTACTGTTGCACCCACTGGAGTGGGAATAGTAATTTTTACCCCTACGCTATCCAGCGCTTTCCCTACTGTTGCACTCTTTGGAGTGGGAATAGTAATTTTTACCCCTACGCTATCCAACGCTTTCCATACTGTTGCACTCATTGGAGTGGGAATAGTAATTTTAATACTCCCGCTATCCTACGGTAATAATATTGTATATTTTTAAATAATATTATGTTAATATATATATATGTTTTAAAAAATAAAATTGTATTATTTTTTTATAACTTAAATTAATTATTTAATAATTTTAAGGTTATTTAAGTATTTTTAAGTTATTTATTTTTAATATTTTTTTTAGTTTTACATTAATTTTAATAAATTCGATATTTTTACAAAGTACATATTTTTCATCGATATTTTGGAGTCGATATTTTTGTACTTACCTGTTTGTAGATAGGACTTCGATATTTTGTCTGTCGATATTTTGGCATCGATATTTATAGTACTCTATATTTTGTCCCTCGATATTATGTCAGTGATCCCCCACATCATATGGGTAGATAGGATAGCTAGAATCGTCAGCGGTGTTTGGCTCAAACTCAAAGCCAAGGCAAACAAGGAAGGACGCATGGGTGGTTGTTGGTGAAACAAACTAAGGTTTGTTGAGAGATTAAGAAGAATGTTAGACGTTTACTTTGAATGGATGGATGCCTGGATGTATTCATCATAGATAGCATAGGTGGCGACTGTCACTGGATGCAGACCAGAGTCTTTGAAGAGAATGTAAAAGAAACCGTGCCACAGTAAAAAAGCAGAGGGGAATATAAGTTGTATTTTCAGAATACTCCCTTGACTCACAGTAGTTTGCTAGCACATCATATAAATATATTGTGTATGTATGTAGTTATCAGCGCCTTCCTCCAACTCCGAAGAACACTCCCTACCTATGTTAATTTTACTGTCAGCCAGCCTGCTGTGGGTGGTGGCCTATCTGTTGGTTACACAATCAAAATAAAGTTCCTCATGTCATCTTATATATAAGCAATGATCATTGGATCATATATATAATCTGCCTTTTTGTAGTAGTCAGGGCATTGTGAAAGTGAAATTGAGCAAGTGCCCTTGATGTAACAGAGAGACTATGTACAGTGCCACCCGTAATAGAAAATTACAAGCTTCCCCACCTGCAGACAGTAGTAAATAGAACTAGCCTGAGTCTGCGTCATGAGTCAGACTCGAGTATGTCTGTCTTGGGCGCAAGCTGACTGAGCTGGCATGCCAGCTACAAAAAGGTTATATAATTTTGCGAAAACTAAAGAGAAAAAGAAGACTGGTGTACTGTGCCAAAGTGCTAGTGTTATGCCTGAAACGCCCACAAATGTTAGAGGCTGAGGAAGTGGGAGGACAGATGCATAACACAAATGTTATGTACTGTGCTTGCTAGTACTACAGCTACTATGCAACTATGTGTTGACTTAATTTTGTGTTACAGTCTTGTTAAGAGTATTGGTAAAGTAATCTTTTTTTCTTTCTTGATATAGCTCCTCCAGAACCAACAAGGAAGGAGTTGGCAGTCATGGCCTGGCGCCGGAAGCTGGAGGCCATCTGTGCTGAGTACCGATGGCTGGTGGCTCTTGCAGAAGAGGAGGAGGAGGCGGCAGCAGCTGCAGCCTCCTTCAATGCCCCGGGCCCCAGCCACGCCCCTCCAGTTGTTTGGCTCCGCGGTCTGGCAGCCTCCGTCGCTGCCCACCAACAACATCCAGCACTATTGTTGCCCCCCCGTGGATGCAAATGCAGGGCATATGCGCGCTGCATGCTCCTGCGGAATGCGCGACTTCAGGAGGAGCTAGAGGAGGTCAAAAAGAGGCTCAAGGTCCTGGAGAGCAAAATCCGAAGAGCCTGCTGCTAAAGACCCTGTTCAATTGCCCCTTTTTATAGATTCTTTTGGTGGGTGGGAATCGGGCGTTGGGGTTTTTATGGACAATTGGACATTTGATTTTTTGGACTTTTTTGTTTTGGACATTGGTTGGGGTTAGGGAGAGAGGTGGGTCAGGTGTTGTGGGATTTTTTACATAGTTTATTTTTGTTTGGGGATTAAGTATAATAAATATTTATTTATACTTTACTTACGATGTGGTAATGTTTTGTGGGTAGGGTTATTGTTTTATGTCACACTGTGTCCTTGCTGCTGCATGGCCACAGCCAGTGTTTGATTTAAATAATTGGCTGACTTTGTAAGACACAAACAGATATATGCGGTAGCCCTCACTGAGTGACTTGTCCTACTAGTGCATTATTATATCAACCCTAAACATCTTTTCTTTTCTTACCTGTGATTGATGTTTAAGTTAGGCACAGCGATGGCTGCATGACGATGCAGGTTGGGTTTCCGAAGAGAAAGCAGAATCAGATGCCATGGTTGTGGTGGTAGTAGTAGTAGACACTGGCAATAGCATTTACAAAAAAAGAAAATGAGACTGTCAGTCGCCTGAGAGAGACTCTGGGAGGAGTGGTAGAGCGAAGTAAATAAAACATAATGGTGGAGGGGATAGCCTAGTACAACAAGTTACAAACTGTAGTTGTTTTTGAGTCACTCAACTAGGCCTACACTAGACACAAGCGTAACCTTTAGTGCTCTGTGTAATAGGAAGGATGGTATTAATGATTGAAGACGAAAAATTAATCAAATTCTTTAAATGATGAAGAAAATTGATACTGTTACTGTGTTATCCTGGTCAAATGGGGAGTTGTATCTCAGCATTCTTCTTGGTCCTCTGTCCCTTCCATGGATGCTCCGTTTATCAATTTTGGATGATGCCACTGCCTGCCTGGCATATGTAGATTCATTGGGAAGGTAAGTGTGCGTTGTTTTTCCTAGTATAGCACAGGGTAAAAGCTGGCCTGTAAGTGTAAATGGAAAAACAAATAGGATATTGAAAATTCAATGAATAAAATAAATGCATCAATTACGGTGGAGTGCAACAAGACAGAAAAGAGAACACCTTTAGACTGAGGTGGTATGGATAGAAACATCATGTCTGTCTACTCTGTTTACAGCATTATTTAAGCTACACTGTTGTGTTTTATCTAGGACCCCGATCAATATTGTGACCTTGTGCCCCTATACGGCTATAATCAATAGATATCCCTATAATGGCATATTTCAGTAACTCGTCTCTGCAGCTCATTAAAGTATATGACACAGAAGAAGCCACTTCCTTAGATTCCTAGATAACACTCCGAGTTCTTTCAACAGATAAAACCCCCAGCAACCTGGGAAAGCCACGCTTGCTTTGTTTTGATTAGTAATAGAACTCTAACGAGCACTGTAAGAACGACCAGTTCTTAGTGACATCTTTATTGACGTCTTATGTCGAAAAACTTACGTCAAACAAGGCACCTTTCAGGTATAAATAATACCAACATTGCCTTAAGCAAACACGATGGTGGTGGTGAATACAGGAGCAGAACAGCTGTCCCTTGCAGAGCCCAGCAGATGCGAGAAGCCAATGGACGCTGCCCCTCCTCCTCCTTGACGTGCTGAGAGAGACGCTCTCTTTTCTCCTGCCGAGAAAATCCAGCTCCGGCGTTTCCAGCCTACCCTTGCGGGTAACTGGAATATCGAGTCCTGAGAGGAGATACCAGACCTCCAACATTATATTCCAGAGGTACGGTGCTGACTAAACCCTTAGAGAGAATTCTTGAAGCAAATCCTTGGCAAAACCAACTTAACTTAAATTGCTACTTACTTACTCCCTCCCAAGTATTAGGCTTAGGTCAGGTACACCGGGGTAGGCGTAGTTAGAAGCACCAGTTGAGGACGTTAGCCAAATGTATATATGAATGTATATATTTTACTCATTTTAACTTTCACATGGCTAAGAAACCATATCAATGCTTTTACAGTATTATTTTGCAATACTCCTTTTACTGTACGCACTTTTTATAATAACAAGTCTTGCAATTGTGGCAATTCATTTCTCTTGCATGAGAAGAAAGACTGTTCAATAAATAATACCTTTTATTGAAAATGCCCGTCTCTCTATTCTCTGCATCCTGGTGAAAGTAATTCTTGCACAACTGACTGAGTGAAATAGCTGCCTATTGTTTCACACGACTCTAGAGATTGACTCTTATTCTGAGGAGCAAAGTTGTCATGTTTATGCGGTTGTTGGAAAACTGAATCCCTTCTTGTCTGAGCCAGGGAAGCTGATCACTTCCTATTCAGTCAAGAAAGTTTCCAGTGACCTCTGAGCTAGTTGGTACAAACCCAATTAAGTCTAACATAGTCAGTAGAGACCGAGAAGACAGCACTTCTACGTCTACACTGCTGTTTATGTTATTCCAATGCGCAGGGCCTATAAGGAAAATAGGAACTACACTACAACACCAACAACTGGACAGAGCATGCCCATGGCACCTGGCCGTGATCAAACCTCCATTCAGCTGAAATTTTGACAGAGCCAGACACAGCACATTTACAGCAACCTAGTATTTTCAAAATTAAGTGAATAAATTAATGCACCGCTGTCAGTCATACCACTGCACTCGACTCCACCACTACACGGACATGTAGATCTGCTGTTGTTCTTGTTGACTTGTGTTTACCTTATGGCACTTCGTGAAACAAAGTTATTCCATCAATCAGCTCCGATCCTAAGTACTGACTGTGAGAAGTTGGCCTGATATATAGTGTTCACTATTCTAGTGAGCACTTTGCATCAGTCCAAACAACCCTTATGGTGATTGGTTGTAAGTCAACCTTATAGACCAGCTATCCTAGTAGCGTGGATACGAGCAGTCTCCGGGCTAAACTCTAGAGGGCGTGTTAAGCCAGCTGTTATACCATCACATATACCCCTTGAACACCAAGTGAAAGGACACCACACAAGTGTTATGAAAATAAACAGTTTATTTATTTAGATCACAACAGCCCTGTACTCTTTATGAGGACAGGGTACTAAGCACACAACAAAACTCATATAAAAATACTTCAAGTTGCACAATTTACACAAATGCCCGAGGGGCACGAAAAACCATATACTCTGAAAGTGGAATGCGAAATTACTAGCAGGTAAGTACTGTACTAATAGGCTTTGGAATCGCTAGGACTACGTTACTGAACCTTCAGATTACTAGTAGGAGGCCTAGGGGACTCGGTGCAGAGTGTGCACTCTCACGCGGGATGCGGGACAAAGTCTATGGGAGCTAGTAAAGACAAAGTTAGTGTTCTCGGGCGAACCCGATAAGGTAGGTCGAAAACGACAGTGGATCCTGACCCTTGGCTAGTGAGGCTATGCTGGGGCACCGAAATGCCGAAGTTACCTAGCCCAGGGGCTGCAGCTGCATAGGTCTCAAAAGACGTCGGGAATCCTCGTAGACGAACCAGGAGCCTGTAGAAAGAAGTTGCTGGCAGGCGACCAGTGAAGATTGTTCGAGTGATCCAAGCCTGGATCGATGATGGATGACACCTGAAAGCAGAGGGGACCAAGTTCGTGACTACTAGCCAGTAGTCAGGTGGCACCAGGAGGGCACCGGATGGTAGTCACCTCGACTAGGTGAGTGGGCGACGCTGGGCTCTGCAGTCTCACGGACCAGGAGGCGTTGTCGGTGACCAGGATGGAGGTGCGAGCTGTCCCACGATGGATGATGCTGTCGACGTCGCTGGACCGAGGATTGGGGCAACACGTCTTGGCAAATTCAAGCCCACGCGGTGGACCTAAAATGGCGTCTGGTGTGGACCAGGAGGGTCCGGGGTGCTCCTCTTTTGGAAGGGAGCAAGGGCCAGTCTGGAGCAACCAGACCAGCAGCAGTGATGTTGTCAGGCATCGTTAAGAAGGCCACAAGCCAGCGGGCTAGTAGCCAAACAACGCGGTGAGCAGCAAAAAGCAGAAGGGCCCCACGCAGATCGTGGAGATGCTGGGAGGCTGGACTTCGGTGCTGGAGCTGCTCAGGGTCGGGGCTTCTCGGACCCCAAAGCACTCACCAGAGGATCCCTCGGCGGTCGTGCTGGTTCGAAGTCGTGCAGTTCTGATGATGGCCGGTCCCTCGAGGTCTCATCGCACCTACGGTTCTCAGCTTAGCTGTAGAGGTAGGTAGAGGTCAGAGATGCCAGGGAAGCCAGGTCTCATCATGCTGGTCGGTCGGATTCCTGAGGAAGGACATGCAGCAAACCGCAGAGTTCTTAGATGGTGCCTGCGGATGCAGGGTGACTACTCCTTAGCCACAAGGGAGAAATCTTGAGAAGAAGTCGAGAGTTCCTTTCGTAGAAAGTAGTTTCTTGATTCAAAGATGATCTAAGTTGGAAGGGTCCCCGCTCCTGCCTTTATCCTAAAGAAAGGGGTGGGTACGCGACTAGGTCCTGCCCTAGGGGTGGGACCAGGAAAGGGGGTGGTTACACCCCTCTCCCATGCCGGACTTTCCCCATGCCAGGGGCTGGTGTGCCCCTGGAACTGGTTCTAGCCGGCAGATGCGTAGTGAGCACCGGGGTGCCACTCTGCAGTCACCTTCCTGTAAAGCCCTGCCTACCCAGGATACACAAAACCCTGTCTGGGATGGTGCTAGCACCGCCCCTGACAGGAAACCCTTTGTCCAAGCTCTCCTCGCTGGAAGGACTCCCAGCAGCAGGAGGTCAGACTCGTGTCTGTGGTGGCAGCATCCATTTTGTGGAGCTGAGGCTTCAGTTAACTTTAACCGGGGTTCACAGTTACATCATGTCGTGTCCCTCTAGAAGGGTGGAATGCTAACCCCGTCACCAGAATTGGCGAGGGGTTAGTATTCCAATTCGTATGACACCTTACTCGACATGTTTTGATAAAGCAATACCAAAGATAGCCTTTAACCGCGAGGAGTATAATGCACTTAAGAGTATATGGTATGCGTTATCATGGAACAGCTATTAGGACTTGGTTCCGCAAGCTGCAAACGGGCTCAGCTCATGCCAGAGCACCATTTCACACGATTCCAAGCACTCTGCCTTCAGGATTGTCAAGGCCTGCCATAGGAGTGACTGATAGGAATCTGTGTGTCCATGTTTAGGGTTAGATATAGGTATACTATATCTAAAGCGAAGGGTGATTACACCACCTTGCCCCAGCTGTCGTGCAGCCAGTTGTGTCATATTTAGATGGCCATCCAGGGGTGGCATAATACATGCTTCAGCCCCTGGTAGGCCCTGGGTACACCTATGCCCCGTGTTACAGGGTCTGATAAGGTGGCCCAGTTCCAATTGGATAATGCACCTAAGGTACACATGTCAATTTAGTGAGAGAACAGCTAGGCTGTGGGTCTGATTGGCAGGCCCACAGCCAGAGAAAGTTGTAAACCAGTGAAACAAAAGCAAAAAATCTGGGTGATCATAGGATTGCAGACCCTACTCTCCTACACTGACTGACTGCGAAGAGTATATGTGGTCATCATGATCACCGTGTCCAACTCAGTCTGCAGTGTACCGAGTGAGTCCAGAGTCCATATTCAAATATCCAATGGATAGCCCTGCAGTAGAGGTACAATTTTGTTATTAAACAACAAGTCTGTTTACAGCGCCGTTAACCAGAAACAGTTACAGGAGGACACATTTACAGCAACATAGCATTTTCCAAAGTAAGTAACCAAATCAACACACAGCTGTCAGTCACCACTACACAGACATGTAGGTCTGCTGTGGATGTTGACTTATTTACCTTTTATGCCACTTGATTTGAAATGCCCAGAGTTATTCCATCAATCATCTCTGATCCAACTGACTACCTGGAAAATAGTATGGTCTTCATCATGGTGTTGGACGTGTTGGCCAACTCTAACTCAGTCTGTAGTGTACCGAGTACGATTCCGACTAAGTCTATATTCCATATTAAAAATTGCAACGGATATTAGCCTGCAGTAGTAGGAATACAATTTGGTTATTAAACACCAAGAAGGGAAACATTGACTGTCACGTGAGTCACTTTTGGTTGGTTGATTAATTACTAGTACAGTTCGACTTCATGCACAACGTCATCAACATCAACACAAAAAACAGCAATCACTCTGAGTCTGCATACAACGCATGCCAACATTACCTGTCTTGCTCTTCTCTTTGGTTGTCAGATGCCTAGTTCTTTCTGAGAGGTGTGTGTTTTTTTACCGAGCCAGTGGCCTCATTATTACTCCACATTCATTTTGAGTGTTAGTCGCTGTTTCGGTTTTCTTACTCATCTGTGGCACTTTCTCGCAGTTGAAGATCGTTCACATGGTCAGTGCTGTGAGATGGGCCGCGGCCTGGGTAGCGGTCATTGCTCAATTGAGTTTGCAGAAATGTGACATGTCAGCAAGTTTCTTCGAAGAGTCTCTTGTCTTTCTCTGCCAAGTACCTTCTGTTCTAACATTGATGAGCTTTTATGCCTGCTGAGGTGGGAGCCTAGTTCTGTCAGTGATCAGTTTCGGCGCAGAAACAAAAGGAGGATAGCTATAGTCAGGTTCCACTTCTTCTAGAGGGACTGTTAGAGGCAACCTTTCTTGTACTATTCTCCATCCAATGTCTGGCTTGAAGGAAATGTATTTATGGCGAGTCAGGAAGATGGAGCAGGACTCTAGAGGAGTGGGCAGTGAAATGCACAAAGGTGCAACTCCAATAGGAAAATAAAAAGAAAAGACAGTGGTGATGGATTTGTTGTGATTTGATTTGAATCAGAAAAAGACAGATACCCACACAAATAAAGGAAGGTAGAAAGTAACAACTTGAAAGCCTAGTTATCAGGGAAGAGTAGCTCGTCCTCAAACTCTGGTGGTTCGGACAGAAGTAGGTCATGTAACCCACTACTTACGCCATCGAAGTCGCTCTCCTCTTCCTGCTGTGATTCACGTATTTTGTAGTCCTGTGGTATAAAGTGCTGATTCATTTTGATCATGGTTAACCTCTCCACGCTTTTGGGCAAGAGACATGTCCTTTTCAAAGTTACAATGGCACCAGCAGCACTGAATACATGCTCAGAAGAAACACTTGCAATAGGGGAAGCCAGATACTTTATCGCCAACCTGCTGAGCACTGTCCATTGGCTTCTTTTCCCATACCAATACACCAATGGGTTTCGATCCATGAAGACCTCTGTTGGGTCATCCAGATATGCCTGGACCATCCGCTCAATGCTCAGGGGTGCTCTGATGTGCTCTGCTTCTTTTGCTTTTGCGGTACAAAAGGGGGTGGTGATGGACGGAGCATCTGAATCAATCAAACACTCACACCCAGTCAAAGGATCTGGGTTTAATCCATCACCGTTCTTTAGCCCACTCTGCCACCCCAGTTCATACATGGCTATATGTAAATCAGTCTGACCCTGTGCCTCGTGGGAACAGTCCAGCCCGAACTGCCAAGCCATGTCTTCCCTGGACCGGAAACAAGCTTCCGAGGACCGGTTTCTGGCATTCCAGTCGTCTTCAACCCGGCTTGCTTGAATCCAGTGGCAAAGTGAGCAAGGGACTCACGTCTGAGCATACCCTGCCACACTTATGGCGGCCAAAAGCGGTACAAAAGGGGGTGGTGATGGACGGAGCATCTGAATCAATCAAACACTCACACCCAGTCAAAAGATCTGGGTTTAATCCATCACCGTTCTTTAGCCCACTCTGCCACCCCAGTTCAGACATGGCTATATGCAAATCAGTCTGACCCTGTGCCTCATGGGAACAGTGTAGCCCGAACTGCCAAGCCATGTCTTCCCTGGACCGGAAACAAGCTTCCGAGGACCGGTTTCTGGCATTCCAGTACAGGGTCAGACTGATTTGCATATAGCCATGTCTGAACTGGGGTGGCAGAGTGGGCTAAAGAACGGTGATGGATTTGATTCAGATGCTCCATCCATCACCACCCCCTTTTGTACCTCTTTTGCTTTTGCATTAGCACTGGACTTACCATACCCCTGCCGTAGAAACTAATCAGTTGCCGATTGTAGGGTAGATGATCATGTTCTTGCTGTTGTTAATGTTATTGGTAGTGATGGTGTCAGTGCTTGCTGGGAGGCAAACGCACTGCCCTCAGGCTCTGAAGTAGAACTTGACTCTGGAATCTGTCCTGTAGTACTTGTTCTGGCCTCTAATTACCAGCCGTTAGTTTTCAAAGTCAATAGCTTGCTCAGCTATCAAAGTTTTGTACTTGGCAACATCCACTTCTGAAAAAGGAATTACTGCCTTACTGTTCAGAAATACTTTGTACCATGGATCCAAAATTGTGGCAGTAATCCAATGTGGATGTGACACAATGTTATTTTGAATCCTTGTATTTTCAGATAAGTGAACGGCTAAGGATTCCGCCAAATAATGCGCGTCTTGTTTGTCATCCACACCAGCGTACGTTTCAGACACCTATTTCACCTGTTGCTCTAGCATGTGCAAGAATGGGATAGCTTGGCCCATAGTACAGTTCTCCCTGCTGACTTCACATGTGAAGACCTCAAAAGGAAGTAGCATCTCTGTCAGGCATTTAAAGAGGTCCCATTGGCCCATCTCAACAGTCATGCCTCTCACAGTAGGATCCCCTAATCTTAACATGAGATAATCATTGAGTGGTATGTACTGCTCAAACAGATGATCAAGCATGTAATAAGTTGAATTCTGTGTTGGCACCTCCTAGATGAGTGCTTTATCTGGCATTTTATGCTCACGTTGAATGACCCTCAGCTGCTTTCGGGCTTTAAAAGAATGGCTGAAATGTGTGCATATTCTTGAGCAGGTAGTAAGTTGCTGACTTTTTATTCATTTTTCAGAAAGTCTTGAACAACAATGTTAATGCAGTGTGCCAAACACGTGACCCTGAAATAGTCACCATCTTTCATGGCCCTAACTACATCACTGCCATTGTCCTTGGCAACAAAACCAATGTTAAGCCCTCTTTGGCGAAGCCACTCAAACA
This sequence comes from Lissotriton vulgaris, assembly GCF_964263255.1. Classification (NCBI taxonomy): domain Eukaryota; kingdom Metazoa; phylum Chordata; class Amphibia; order Caudata; family Salamandridae; genus Lissotriton; species Lissotriton vulgaris. Next base: position 202,110,760 of record NC_141690.1, on the reverse strand, counting down.
CCTTGCTGTTAAACTCATCCAAAATGTTTGCAGCAGTATGTGATTTCTCCATGGCAAACATGGCTACAGTTGCATGTTTGCGAGTGCATGAAAAATCTCAGCAGTGTTAACACCGGCAGATATCTGTTCTCTAACCCCCACGAAAGAGATCCAGTGTGCAGTGATGCACATGTAATCAGTGGCTTCGCAACTGGTCCACATGTCTGTTGTCAGGTGGATACTCTGAACAACACTCTGCTTCAAGGAGTTTCCAAGCAATTTCAGCACGTTATGATGTAGTGCTGGAAGGGGCGTGGCTTGGGCGCCGATGGCGGTGGTCGCCTGAGAGCTCGGCTCCGGGACTGAGCCCGGAATTATCCTGTAAATCGGAGGCCGTGGGGCACCCTAACCCCCGCAAACTGTTGATCGGAGAATTCGGTGCAGCCCATACATGAGGTGACCCGACGGAAAATCGAAGTTTGTGTGTGAGAAGTTGGCCTGATATGTAGTGTTTCCAATTCTGGAACCACTGGGTATCAGTCCAAACAAACCCCAAAGATGTCAGGTTGTAAGTCAACCTTGTTAGACAAGCTATCCTAGTGGTAGCATGGACTAAGCAGCCTTAAAGGCTTAACTTAAGAGGTCGTGTTAAGCGAGCTGTTTTACCACATACAATCCTGTAATCAAATGAAAGGACACCACACAAGTATATATTGTAAAAATATATGTATTTATTTCTAAATTACTCCCCAGTACTCTTTATGAGGAAAGGGGCACAAGCGTTAAATCAAAAGCACAGTAAAACATATAAAGTTGCACAATTATGGATGAGGGCGGGTGGCCACTCAGACCATATACTAAAAAAGTGGTATAAGGAACACTTATCGAACAATGGTTAGGCCTAGGGCCTAGAGATTCGCTGGGAGCAATCAGGACTAGCAATGCTGAAGTCGGGAGTAGCCCACAGGAGACGGGTGCAGCACGGAAAGTGCGGCTCGCACCAATGCAATGTCAATGGTGCGTAAAAGTTGGATAAAGTGAATTAAAAGATACTTCCGCTGAACCTAGAGGAACAAAACTTTAGACACAGACCCTAGAGGTGTGTACCAGTGTAAGAACACCGGCGTTGCAAAGTTACCTCACCCACAGGCCGTGGGTGCACAGGGTCGAAGTGGCGTCGGGTTCTGTCACGCAGGTTCTTGGTGCTTGAAGCTGTTGCAGCTGCAGGCGCTGTGAAGCAGAAGTGTCCGGTGCGATCCAAGGGTGGATCGAAGTAGAAAAGTACCTGAAAGCAGAGGGGACAGAGTCTGGGTCACTCAGCAGTGACCAGGGTGGAACCAGGACGGAACCAGGCAATGTCGGGCGCAATCAGGTGGTTGTCGATAGGCTTCTCTCCGCTGTCACGTGGGCTCTGGGGCATCTGCGACATCCAGGAGCAGGTCACGATCTGTCCCACGTAGGCTCTCGCCGTCAGCACCGTCGGCTTCAAGATTGCAGCAAACAGCACTTGGCAAAAGCAATCCATGCGGAACCGGGAGATTGCTTATCACACAAACCAGGAAGGTCAGAGTGGGGGCTCCTTTTCACAGGAGCTGGTGCAGATCTGGAGCAACCAGAAAAGCAAGTCGTATTTCAGTTTTCGTCGGCACAGGGGCCACAAGCCAGCTGGCAAGTGACCGGGCCAACGCGTCGAGCCAACACAAGCAGAAGGGCCCCACGCAGCACTCGTCGAGTGTGGAGGGGTGAGCTTTGGTGCAAGTGGAGCTCGGGGCTGGGGCTTCTCAAACCCCGGTGTACAGCTTCGAGGGTCACTCGTGGGCTGCACGGTCAGTGTCTCGTGGCCTTTTCAAGATGGCGTGCCCCACACTTCCGGTCGCCTCCACGGGTCTCAGCTCTGCAGGGACTGTGGATCGGGCAGGGAGAAGGCAGGCAAGCTTGATCTCGTCGATCTCTGTCGCTCGAGTCCCGGCGGGGACTGCAACAAAGCAAGGGTCGAGGGCTGGATGGTACCTGTTTGCACAGGGTGGTCACTCCTTGACCACAAGGGAGATTCTTCAGTCTTCTCACGTCGTGTAGAAAGTCGAAGGGTCCAGAATTCGTTTCTTATGTTTCTTCAGGATGATCTAAGTTGCATTGGCACTGCTCCCCCTCTTATTCGAATCTGGGGGGTTGGACATCCTGCTAGGTCCCCTCCTATGGGTGGGACCCAGGAAGGGGGTGGTTACACCCCTTTCCTTTGATCCTGGCCGCGCTGGGACAGGGGCTGGGAGGCCCCAGAACCAGTTTGGCCGGATTATGCAAGGGGCAGCCTTGTGCTCCCCAGGCAGTGTCTGGTTTCTTTGAAACCTCCCTACTACAATCCACTATCTCCTGTCTGGGGTGGTTTGACACCGCCCTGCGACAGGAAACCCTTTGTCCAGGCCACCATATGCTGAGTTTCGGTCAGCAGCAGGAGGCCAGACCCGTGTCTGTGGCAGGGGCATCCATTTTGTGGATCTGAGGCTCATTTTAAATCAACCGCGTTTCAGTAAAGTAACATGTCTTATCCCTCTAGAAGGGTGGAATGCTACCCCCGTCGCCAGAACTGGCGAGGGGGTAGTATTCCAATTCGTATGACACCTTACACGACATGTTTTGATAAAGCCAAACCAAAGTTGCTATATAACCGCAAGGATTATAAGGCGCTTAAGAGTATATGGTATGGCATTATCCCGGATCAGCTTAGGGAGTTGTTCCCGACAGCTGCAGACAGGCTCAGCTCATGCCAGAGCTCCATCTCACATAAAACCACGCACTCTGCCTCCAGGATTGATGAGGCCTTCCATAGGAGTGGCTCACAGGCTATATATGTGTCCAGATATAGGTTTAGATATAGGTATACTATATCTAAGCAAGGGGTGATTACACCCACTTGCCCCAGCTGAGTGATCAGCCAGTTGTGTCAATTTAAGAACCAGCCAGGGGTGGCAAAAGCTATGCTTCAGCCCCTGGTAGGCCTTGGTGGCACCTATGCCCTGAGCACCTATAGTGCATGGTACAGGGGCTGACAAGGAGTCCATTTCCAATTGTGGTATGTACCTATAGCACATGTATTATAAATTTAGAGAGAGAACAGCAGGCTGGGGGTCTGATTAGCAGGCCCACAGCCTCAGTAAGTCGAAAACCAGTGAAGCAAAAAGCAAAAATTGGGGTGACCATAGGATAGCAGACCCTACTCTCCTACATAACCCCCCCCCCCCCAAACGCAGGGACATTAAACTTAACCTTGACCAGATAAGTCTTCATGTTCTAAGTGGAAGTACCTGGAGAGACCATCTGCATTACCATGGTCAGTCCCTGGGCGGTGCTCCACTGTAAAGTCCATCCCCTGTAGGGAAATGGACCACCTGAGCAGTTTGGGATTTTCACCCTTCATCTGATTTAGCCACAAGAGGGGCTTATGGTCTCTCTGAATTAGGAAGTGAGTACCAAACAAGTATGGCCTCAACTTCTTCAGGGCCCAAACCACAGCAAAGGCCTCCCTCTCAATAGCTGACCAACGTTTCTCCCTGGGGGTCAGCCTTCTGCTAATAAAAGCAATGGGCTGGACTTGACCATCTTGATTAAGTTGTGAAAGCACAGCTCCCACCCCCAACTCAGAAGCATCTGTCTGTACAATGAACTGTTTGGAGTAGTCAGGACTCTTCAGGATAGGTGCAGAGCACATGGCCTTCTTCAGGTCATCAAATGCCTTTTGACAGCTAACTGTCCACTGAACCTTTTTGGGCATCTTCTTGGATGTCAAGTCATTCAATGGTGTCACAATGGACCCATAGTTCTTTACAAATTTTCTGTAATACCCAGTCAGGCCCAAGAAGGCTCTGACTTGTGTCTGGGTAGTTGGAGGAGCCCAGTCCTGTATGGTCTGGATATTGCTCTCCAGTGGTTGAACTTGACCCCCACCTACTAGGTGGCCCAAGTACACAACCTTGCTCTGCCCTATCTGGCACTTAGTAGCCTTGATAGTCAGGCCTGCCTTTTGCAGGGCCTCCAGAACCTTCTTCAGGTGGATCAGGTGATCCTCCCAGGTGGAGCTAAAGACAGCAATATCATCTAGATATGCTGCACAAAAGTCATCCAACCCAGCAAGGACTTGATTCACCAACCTTTGGAAGGTGGCAGGTGCATTCTTCAAACCAAAGGGCATTACCACAAATTGATAATGTCCACTAGGGGTAGAGAATGCTGTTTTGGCTTTTGACTCTTCAGCTAGTCTGATTTGCCAGTAGCCAGCTGTCAAATCAAATGTGCTCAGAAACTTGGCAGAAGCCAATTTATCAATGAGCTCATCTGCTCTTGGAATGGGATGAGCATCTGTCCTAGTGACAGCATTGAGACCTCTGTAGTCCACACAAAACCTCATTTCTCTCTTCCCATCTTTGGTATGAGGTTTTGGCACAAGGACCACTGGGCTAGCCCATGGGCTCTCTGATGGCTCAATCACTCCAAGCTCCAACATCTTTTGCACCTCAGCCTTTATACAACCCCTGACATGGTCAGGTTGCCTGTAGATCTTATTCTTCACAGGCAGACTGTCACCAGTGTCCACCTCATGGGTGCACCAATTAGTCTGGCTGGGTGTGAGAGAAAACATATGTCTGTGGGCCTGCAACACCTGTCTGCAGTCCACCTGTTGCTGCTCAGTGAGGCTGCCTGCCAAGGCTACTGCATCAACTGAACCATCATCAGGGTTCTGGGAAAGCAGGTCTGGGAGAGGGTCACTCTCTTCCTCCTGTTCCCCATCTGTGGCCATGAGGAGACTCATGTCCTCCCTGTCAACAAATGCTTTCAATCTGTTTACATGGAGCACCCTGTGGGGGCTCCTATGGGTGCCAAAGTCAACCATGTAGGTGACTTCTCCCTTCTTTTCAATGATAGGGTAGGGTCCAGTCCATTTGTCCTGGAGAGCTGCTGGCCCCACTGGGTCCAACACCCACACCTTCTGCCCTGGCTGGAACTCAACCAGAACAGCCTTTTGGTCATGCCAAGCTTTCTGTAATTCTTGACTGGCCTCAAGGTTTTTGGATGCTCTTTCCATGTACTCAGCCATCCTGGAGCGGAGACCAAGTACATAGTCCACAATGTCTAGTTTAGGCTTTTTGAGAGGTAACTCCCATCCTTCCTTCACCAAACTCAATGGACCCCTCACAGGGTGGCCAAACAAAAGTTCAAAAGGGCTGTAGCCAACCCCCTTCTGTGGGACCTCTCTGTAAGCAAAGAGCAAGCAGGGTAAAAGGATGTCCCATTTCCGCCTAAACCTTTTATCATTCCCTTTAGGGTCTTGTTGAACCTTTCCACAAGCCCATTGCACTGTGGATGGTAGGGTGTGGTAAACTTGTAGTTTACTCCACACTCTTTCCACATTGCTTTTAAGTATCCAGACATGAAGTTGGTACCTCTGTCTGAAAGAACCTCCTTTGGAAAGCCCACTCTTGAGAAAACTGCAATGAGGGCTTTTGCCACCACAGGAGCTGTGGTGGTCCTCAGGGGAATTGCCTCTGGGTACCTGGTGGCATGATCCACTACCACCAGTATAAATCTGTGCCCAGATGCTGTTTGAGGATCCATGGGACCTACAATGTCTATTCCAACTCTTTCAAAGGGTACCCCCACCACAGGTAGTGGTATCAGGGGGGCCTTTGTTGTGCCACCTGACTTACCACTGGCTTGGCAAGTGACACAGGAGCGACAAAACTCCTTGACATTTTCTGACATGTGAGGCCAGTGAAAGTGTGGAACAAGCCTGTCCCAAGTCTTATTCTGGCCTAAGTGTCCTGCAAGGGGAATATCATGGGCCAAGGTAAGAAGGAAGCCCCTAAACTTCAAAGGTATGACCAACCTCCTGGTTGTGCCAGGCTTGGGGTCTCTAGCCTCTGAATAAAGGAGTCCTTCATCCCAATACACCTTATGGGTACCTTGAGCATTCCCTGCAGCCTCAGCAGCAGCTTGCTGTCTGAGGGGTTCAAGTGAAGGGCAATCTAATTGGGCCTGCCCCAGGTCTGCCCTTGAGGGTCCCCCTGTCCCCAGAAACTCAACCTGTTCAGGTTCAAGCTCATCTGAGACAGTCTCCTCTTGGACTGCAGAATCAGTTTCCTGTGAAACTTGATCCTCAACCTGGGGCAAGTGGGAAGGCACAGCCTTAACCCTCTTGCTCCTTCTCTTGGGTTGTGGTTGGTCTATTGTTTCAAGATCCACCACTGGTTCAGGAAGGCACTTCTTAGCCTGAGACCTTGTCACTGCAAGGACATGAGCTGAAATCCCTAGCATTTCTGCATGAGTCCTGTACTCCACTTCTGACCAAACTGAGCTTTCAAGATCATTGCCTAACAGACAGTCTACTGGGAGGTCTGCACTCACAACAACTTTCTTTAGGCCATCTACCCCTCCCCAGGAGAAGTTCACAACAGCCACACTATGTGAAGTAGTGGAGTTGCTTGCATTGGTCACTAGGTAACGTTCACCTAGTACAATCTGACCAGGGTCCACAAAGTCAGGTGTCACCATAGTGACACTGGCACAAGTGTCCCTGTAGGCCTGAGCCAGTTTCTCATTGATTAAGGGAGTCTGCCTATATTTGCCCAGGTTACTGGGGCTTACTGCAGTGGTCAAAGATAAGTCCACATCATATAGGAGAACTGCCTGTGTGGGGATTCTGACTAGGCCAGATTCCACCTCAGTACCCAGGGTCAACCCTACTAAACCCTTTGGCTGTGTACCACCACTGCTAACTGTACTAGGGGGTGCAGGTGCTTTAGGAGCTGCAGTGGTGGGGACTGGATTTTTCTTAGTGCATTCACTGCCCCAGTGTGAAACTGATTTGCAGGTATTAAACCAAGGTTTCTTTGGGCCATCATTCTTCTTTTTCTTGTTTCCATTTTGGGAACCCCCCTCCTTATTGCTAGTTTGGGGGCCTGAAGACTTCTGGTCCTTTTCTTTATCTTTCTGATTCCCACCCTTCTGGTCTGTTTTCTTCTGGGCACCTTGGTTCTGGTTTTTCTGCTTAATCCTTGTTCTGACCCATTTGTCTGCCTTCTTTCCCAATTCTTGGGGAGAGGTCAAATCAGAGTCAACAAGGTATTGATGCAACAGCTGGTTCTGACAGTTATTAAGGATCTGCTCTCTCATCATAAGATTGTACAATCCTGTATAGTCTGAAACTTTACTTCCCTGCAGCCAACCCTCCAGAGCCTTAGTGGCACAATCTACAAAATCAGTCCAGTCCTGAGTCTGTGCTTTTTGGGTATCTCTGAACAACAACCTGTATTGCTCAGTGGTTAGGCCAAACCCTTCAATAAGAGCACTCTTCAGAACAGAGTAGTTTTTGGCATCCTCAGGTCTAACAGTGAGGAGCCTGTCCCTCCCTTTCTCAGAAAAGGAGTACCATAAAATTGCTGCCCACTGGTCCTCAGGGACCTGCTGTACCATGCAGGCCCTCTCAAGAGCAGTCATCCATTTGTGGATATCATCCCCTTCCTTGTAGGGGGGCACAATTTTTGTCAGGTTTCTATTGTCATAGGCCCTGTCTTTTTCTTTAGGAATTTTGCTGCCACCAGTGGCATCTAAGCCACACAATTTTCTTTCTCTTGCTAAAGCAAGTTTAGCTTGAGCCAAGGCTACCTCTTCCCTTTCTATTTGGAGTTGGACAGCCCTCATCCTGGCCCTATGCTCTTTTCTCTGGGAGGGAGTCATCCCTCTTTGAGATTCTCTTGAGGCACTAGAAAGATGAGAGTCCCTTGATTGAGATCTCACCCTCCTGTTACCTGGGAGAATTTGGTTATGAGATCTGGAGTGGTGCTGGCCCTCTCCATTCTCATGTAGGTCCAGGTTGGCCTGGTTAAGCCTGGCAACCTGTACCTGGTTTCCCCTCTGATCCTGATCTTCAGGCTCTTCTAAATCAGAGTCTTCCTCTTCTTCCTCCTCTACTACATCTTCAGGAAGATCCTCATTCTCAGGGGAGTTTATCCCTTCACCTGTTTCTAAGGGAGCCTGACTCACCTTATCTAAGTCATCCTTTTCTAGGAGAGCTACTAGGGAAGGAATGGTAGGGCCTCTGCCCTTTTTTAGCCCCCTGGCTGTGCACAAGGCACTCAGGTCTTTGTGGCTAAGGTTGTCATATCTGGATGTTGTCCCTATAGGATCAACTATTACAGGAGCAGAGCCTGAGGCTCTATCTGTATCAGACATGACTGCTAGTGAGGTGTAAGTGATGCACTTACCTACACTAAGTGTTTTCCTACTGTACCTTGCTAGTGAGTTGTAGTCAGGGTGTGCTAATCCCTTTAATCTACAACTACTAAGTTCAGAAGAACTTAATATGCTAAGCTTTTGATTTATATGTACCTAGAGGTACTTGATGTGATCTTTCAATTTGATAAAGATTGCAATGGTAAAACAAACAGCAAGCTCAAATCCGCACAGCTGCACACCAATGTGAGAAGTTGGCCTGATATGTAGTGTTTCCAATTCTGGAACCACTGGGTATCAGTCCAAACAAACCCCAAAGATGTCAGGTTGTAAGTCAACCTTGTTAGACAAGCTATCCTAGTGGTAGCATGGACTAAGCAGCCTTAAAGGCTTAACTTAAGAGGTCGTGTTAAGCGAGCTGTTTTACCACATACAATCCTGTAATCAAATGAAAGGACACCACACAAGTATATATTGTAAAAATATATGTATTTATTTCTAAATTACTCCCCAGTACTCTTTATGAGGAAAGGGGCACAAGCGTTAAATCAAAAGCACAGTAAAACATATAAAGTTGCACAATTATGGATGAGGGCGGGTGGCCACTCAGACCATACACTAAAAAAGTGGTATAAGGAACACTTATTGAACAATGGTTAGGCCTAGGGCCTAGAGATTCGCTGGGAGCAGTCAGGACTAGCAATGCTGAAGTCGGGAGTAGCCCACAGGAGACGGGTGCAGCACGGAAAGTGCGGCTCGCACCAATGCAATGTCAATGGTGCGTAAAAGTTGGATAAAGTGAATTAAAAGATACTTCCGCTGAACCTAGAGGAACAAAACTTTAGACACAGACCCTAGAGGTGTGTACCAGTGTAAGAACACCGGTGTTGCAAAGTTACCTCACCCACAGGCCGTGGGTGCACAGGGTCGAAGTGGCGTCGGGTTCTGTCACGCAGGTTCTTGGTGCTTGAAGCTGTTGCAGCTGCAGGCGCTGTGAAGCAGAAGTGTCCGGTGCGATCCAAGGGTGGATCGAAGTAGAAAAGTACCTGAAAGCAAAGGGGACAGAGTCTGGGTCACTCAGCAGTGACCAGGGTGGAACCAGGACGGAACCAGGCAATGTCGGGCGCAATCAGGTGGTTGTCGATAGGCTTCTCTCCGCTGTCACGTGGGCTCTGGGGCATCTGCGACGTCCAGGAGCAGGTCACGATCTGTCCCACGTAGGCTCTCGCCGTCAGCACCGTCGGCTTCAAGATTGCAGCAAACAGCACTTGGCAAAAGCAATCCACGCGGAACCGGGAGATTGCTTATCACTCGAACCAGGAAGGTCAGAGTGGGGGCTCCTTTTCACAGGAGCTGGTGCAGATCTGGAGCAACCAGAAAAGCAAGTCGTATTTCAGTTTTCGTCGGCACAGGGGCCACAAGCCAGCTGGCAAGTGACCGGGCCAACGCGTGGAGCCAACACAAGCAGAAGGGCCCCACGCAGCACTCGTCGAGTGTGGAGGGGTGAGCTTTGGTGCAAGTGGAGCTCGGGGCTGGGGCTTCTCAAACCCCGGTGTACAGCTTCGAGGGTCACTCGTGGGCTGCACGGTCAGCGTCTCGTGGCCTTTTCAAGATGGCGTGCCCCACACTTCCGGTCGCCTCCACGGGTCTCAGCTCTGCAGGGACTGTGGATCGGGCAGGGAGAAGGCAGGCAAGCTTGATCTCGTCGATCTCTGTCGCTCGAGTCCCGGCGGGGACTGCAGCAAAGCAAGGGTCGAGGGCTGGATGGTACCTGTTTGCACAGGGTGGTCACTCCTTGACCACAAGGGAGATTCTTCAGTCTTCTCACGTCGTGTAGAAAGTCGAAGGGGCCAGAATTCGTTTCTTATGTTTCTTCAGGATGATCTAAGTTGCATTGGCACTGCTCCCCCTCTTATTCGAATCTGGGGGGTTGGACATCCTGCTAGGTCCCCTCCTATGGGTGGGACCCAGGAAGGGGGTGGTTACACCCCTTTCCTTTGATCCTGGCCGCGCTGGGACAGGGGCTGGGAGGCCCCAGAACCGGTTTGGCCGGATTATGCAAGGGGCAGCCTTGTGCTCCCCAGGCAGTGTCTGGTTTCTTTGAAACCTCCCTACTACAATCCACTATCTCCTGTCTGGGGTGGTTTGACACCGCCCTGCGACAGGAAACCCTTTGTCCAGGCCACCATATGCTGAGTTTCGGTCATCAGCAGGAGGCCAGACCCGTGTCTGTGGCAGGGGCATCCATTTTGTGGATCTGAGGCTCATTTTAAATCAACCGCGTTTCAGTAAAGTAACATGTCTTATCCCTCTAGAAGGGTGGAATGCTACCCCCGTCGCCAGAACTGGCGAGGGGGTAGTATTCCAATTCGTATGACACCTTACACGACATGTTTTGATAAAGCCAAACCAAAGTTGCTATATAACCGCGAGGATTATAAGGCGCTTAACCTCTTCGCCGCTAATGACAAGGGTAACTCGTCATGAACTTTCCATTCATTTCAATGGAAAATTAATGTAAAGTGGCATCAGTGCCTTAGCAGTAAAGGGGTTAAGAGTATATGGTATGGCATTATCCCGGATCAGCTTAGGGAGTTGTTCCCGACAGCTGCAGACAGGCTCAGCTCATGCCAGAGCTCCATCTCACATAAAACCACGCACTCTGCCTCCAGGATTGATGAGGCCTTCCATAGGAGTGGCTCACAGGCTATATATGTGTCCAGATATAGGTTTAGATATAGGTATACTATATCTAAGCAAGGGGTGATTACACCCACTTGCCCCAGCTGAGTGATCAGCCAGTTTTGTCAATTTAAGAACCAGCCAGGGGTGGCAAAAGCTATGCTTCAGCCCCTGGTAGGCCTTGGTGGCACCTATGCCCTGAGCACCTATAGTGCATGGTACAAGGGCTGACAAGGAGTCCATTTCCAATTGTGGTATGTACCTATAGCACATGTATTATAAATTTAGAGAGAGAACAGCAGGCTGGGGGTCTGATTAGCAGGCCCACAGCCTCAGTAAGTCGAAAACCAGTGAAGCAAAAAGCAAAAATTGGGGTGACCATAGGATAGCAGACCCTACTCTCCTACATTGTGGATCCGCGGAGTGCGACCCAACATGGCGCCCGGACCTCATTGTCCCCTTGGACGGGACCATTGAACTGGAGGAGCATCGCTAGCTACAGCGCACCCTCCACCTTTTCGCTTCCCTGCGATATGAGGGTCTGGGTACAGATCTGATTGGACTCAGGCAACAGGGAACGCGCCTGGAGGGTCGGATGCCCTCACTATAGTGGACCCCGGTACACGGACGACTGGAGGCCCTGCCTGCGGTACTGCCCCCCTAGACCGCACTTGGCTGCATTTCCCCGATCGACCCACTCCCATGGGAGGCACTGCCCCTAGGCGCCACAAAGTCTCCGGTGGTGTTGGTGACCCTCGCTCCGGGTCCTCATCAGCCAGGCGGGCCTGCCCGACCTGGCGCCAACTGTCTCCGCCTCCTCCTCAGTGCCCTCCGACGACGTGGTGGTGGCGCGGGCCGAAGCTGTGGAGGTCCAACAGGCCCTGGAGACGGAGATCGCCGACCCCCGACCCGAAGACCAATAGCCGGGAGAGACATAGCCGAAGCCCGCACTTGGTGGCGCCTCTGGCTGGATCCACACAGCGTGATTCCTGCGACATGGGGAAACCAAGGGGAGCCAAGGGGACTACCCCAGCCGCATCAGATTCAGAGACCCCGGACAAAGAGGAACGTAAAGATCCGGAGAGTTCTGGTGGCGCACCATTGCAACAGCAATTTGACCGTGTCTTGGAGGCGATTGCGACCACACGCTCGGCCCTCCAGCAGGACATTGCCCAGGTGGCGACGAGTCTGGGCCTCCTTAGAGCGGATCACGGCAAACTTTCGGATAGGGTCAAGGAAGTAGAGGGCTCGGTGAAAACCTTGGAGCCAGCGCAGCGCACCCTGGCCGCGACAATGAAGGATGCCCTATCCCGGATTACTGCCCTGGAGCAACGAGCGGAAGATGCGGAAGGCCGTAACAGGCGCAACAACATTCGAGTGGTGGGCCTGCCGGAGAAGATTGAGGATGGTGACATGGTGGCCTACTTGGAAGCCTGGCTCCGAGACACAGTGGCTCCGGAGGGTCTATCCTCTTTCTACACCCTGGAGCGAGCACATAGAGTTCCAGCGAGGCCGCCGCAACAGGGCCGTGCCCCGCGACCGGTGGTGGCACGGTTATTGCACTTTCGGGACAGAGACCTCATCCTTAATGCCGCCAGACATAATGGCCCATTCAAGGTGGAGAACAGCCAGGTGAACATCTTCCCGGACTACACCTATGAGACCCAACGCAGGCGGTTCTCATTCTTGGCAGTCAAACGCGAGCTCCGGAGCGAGGGCATCCAATACTCGCTCCTATTTCCCGCGCGGCTCCGCATAATTGTCGATGACAAAACTCAATTCTTTGATACCCCGGAGGATGTCTGTAACTGGCTTGAACTTTATAGAGCCGGGAAAGATGGCTTTGGCTCTTCATCTCAGCTAGTGGTGGAGCCGGGACAGCGACGGCGATCCAAGAGAATTCGGAGTCGCCGAGGCCGATCGGGAGGACCCTCAACTGCGGAGACATCGACGGAGCGGAAGGGAGTGCTGGAGGTGTTATCTGCGTTGTCTGGCTCACGGGACGGCACCATTGAAGAGGAAGCGGACCCTGGTGACGAGGGGGACCCAACGGACTCGGAGGAATCGGTGACTGATAGCGTCCACACGCCGGTGATTACACCGAAATCGGTTGAGGATCTTCTGGATGGACAGGGTTGACGGGGTGAGCTGCAATCGTTTGGGTGGGGGCCCGGAGTGGGGGTGGCGGGTACCGACGATTGATCATGATTCCCGGGGAAGTGGGGGTGGGGTGCCTTGCTCGTGCCCTGAGGGTTACCAGTACTGTTTTGGGCTAGCTTTAGTCCTGGTGGCCAGAGCATCGAGGGCCCACTGCCAACGCCCAGCCCGCACTTGGCCCTTAAGGCCTTCCTACGGTGGCGACCGCAGGATTAGTCGGGGACAGGGGTTTTTTTGAGGATATGGTTTGGATGGGAACTAGATGGTGCTATTTGGGTCCTGTTCTGGGGAGGGTGGGTAGGGGATTAGATCGAGTTGGGGTTGTTGAGTTTTGGTTGGGGAAAATGGCCGCCATCAGTGCTGGGTTGCTTGTTGTTCTTTCTTTGCTGGGACCCGGATGGGGAGACTTTGCACGAACAATATGGGACAATGGCTGATGTTGCTAATGTGAAATGTATTACTTGGAATGTGCGGGGGCTTCACACCATGTCTAGACGTCACAAAGTACACGCTTATTTAGTGCGTAGAGGGGTACAAATGGCGCTGTTGCAGGAGACCCATCTGAACAAGGCGGAAGGGGTGGTGCTGCAGCGTAGGTGGAGAGGGCAGGTCTTTTGCACGTCGTACTCCGCGTATGCCAGGGGGGCGCTGATTTGGATTAGAGCTGGGGTTCCCTTCCAGGTCACGAAATCGGTGGTGGACCCGGAAGGGCGCTATGTGGCCATTTCGGGCACTCTAGGAGGGAGGGACCTGAACGTTTGCTGTGTTTACGCACCCAATATGGACCAGGTTGCCTTCTTTTCCAGGTTATCGGGCTCGTTGGCCCACTTCTTCTCCGGGCCCCTCTTGCTCGGTGGAGATTTCAACTCAGTAGTGGATGTGGAGACTGATCGCTCGCATCCGCCTCTCCCTGACTCTCCGGTTCGCCGTGTGGCTAAAGGTCGTGGGGACTGGCAGATGCACTGGGGTCTGACGGATATTTGGAGGGCGCAGCACCCTGCCGCGAGAGATTATTCCTACTTCTCGAGCCTGCATGAGCTACACGTTAGACTAGACGGATTTCTTGGCTCGGCTGAACTGGTTTCAGCGGCGGTCCGGTCTGAGTATTTAACCAGGACCATCTCAGATCATAACCCCCTCCTGCTGGACCTTCGCTGGCTTCCCGGGGTGCCTGCGGTGCCCACCTGGAAGTTACGTCCCGAGATCCTTGAGGACAGTGTCTTCAAAGCGGACCTAGGAGATAAGATCTCGGAATATTTCGCATCCAACAGGGGCACTGCGAGCTCGAGGGCGCTAGAATGGGATGCTTTTAAGGTAGTGGTGAGGGGTTATTGCATCTCTAAAAAGGTAGGCATGAGGCGAGTTATCCTTGACGACTTAGCTACTGCGGATCGGAAGCTCCGTGAGTTGGAGCTCCGCCGCCCCGGGCACCCTGAACTCCAGGAGCGCACGGTAGAGGCGAAGGAAGCGGTGGCGGCGGAGGTTGAACGGCTGCGCTGTTTCGACTACAAGGCCTATACGGTTAGGTCCCTTGCAGAGGGGGATAGGTCGAGCGCACTGCTAGCATGGTTGGCTAACCCCACGCGCCAGGTCTCACTGACGACGTCCATGCGCATGGCGGACGGGACCGAAGTGCACACTCAGCCTGAGATCCTGAGCTGCTACCTGCGCTACTACGAACGCTTTTACCGCAGTCGCTCTGCCAGAGACCCTGACTTGCTTGATGATTATCTACGACCCCTGGAGCTCCCGACGGTGGAGCCTGACGTGACGAAAACCTTGGGGTCAGACATTGAACTGGGGGAGATCCGCAGTGCCATTAAAAAGATGGCGAGGAATAAGACCCCGGGCCTAGACGGCCTTCCTGTTGAATTTTATGCAGCTTATGTTGACCTCCTAGCACCAAGGTTATTGATAGTATACAGAGAGGCGAAGAGACTTGGTCGGCTCCCCGGCTCGATGTGCGAGGCCTTAGTGGTTCCCCTTCTCAAGCCGGGAAGGGACTCGTCCGATCCGGCGTCCTACCGTCCTTTATCAATGCTAACGGTCGACTATAAAATACTGAGCAGCATCTTGGCTTCGAGGCTGCTGGGTCACATGGGCTCTCTGGTACACGAAGACCAGGCTGGATTCATCCCCAAGCGAAACACGACCATGAACATCCGTAGGTTGTTCCGCTTGTTGGGAGAACCGCTCGTGGACGCCCCATGCCCGGTGGTCCTATCGGTGGACTTAGAGAAGGCCTTTGACAGCCTCGAATGGGACTACCTGCGCACTGTGTTACTCCGATTCGGCCTCGGCGAGGGTTTCATCAGATGGACAACGGTCCTATACGCCTCGGCATCGGCCAGGGTTCGAGCAGGCCCGCTGGTTTCCTCACAATACCCGGTGGAGAGGGGCACGAGACAGGGTTGTTCGTTATCCCCGCTTCTCTTTGCGTTGGCGGTGGAGCCACTGGCTCTGCTACTCCGATCGGGAACCCATTATAATGGCCTGCGGACACCCTCTGGCCCACACTACATCTCGCTCTACGCCGATGACCTGTTGCTCTTCCTTGAGGACCCGGTTACTGCCCTGCAGGGGGCTGCGACGGCGCTCACGGCGTTTGGGGAGGTCTCGGGCCTTAGAGTGAACTGGGCTAAGACCTGTCTTTTCCCGGTTCGCAGACGCACGCCTAGCCCTGTTGTCGGTGGAGAGATTAGGTGGGAACCTGACTGCTTTAAATACCTGGGGGTGTACGTTTACCATGAACCAGCTGATGGGAATATTGCTCGCAGTACCCGAGCGCTACGGGGTAATATGGATTTCTGGGCGACGCTACCGCTCTCGGTGGCAGGGCGGATTGCTTTGCTCAAAATGGTGGCGCTCCCCCGGTTGCTGTATTATTTCCGAACGCTACCGATCTGGGTCCCGCCGGCCACATTTAGACTCTTACGGTCGATGATAGTCGGATTCCTCTGGGGCTCGGGCCGCCGAAGAGTGGCCCTCAAGACCCTGATGAGACCGAAAGACGAGGGTGGGCTTGCGGTACCGGACTTCGAAAAGTACTACCTAGCGGCGCAACTACAGACCCTCACCCAGGAGATAGCCAGGGAATTCCGGGGCCCAGAGGACAGGAGGGGTACGAGGATGGCCAGACATGTTCTCTCCTTCATAGCGCTGAAACAGCGGCTGGCTTTACAGGACTTATCGATGGAGGAGAAGACCATTCGCCTGTGCTGGAACCGGGTCCATGCCCGGGGCCAACTGCGAATACCATATGCGCCCGAAATACCTTTGGGCATGCTGACGGCTCTGCCCCATGGCGGTGATTGGTCGCGGCTAGCGGACTGGGAGGACGCGGGCCTACAATTGGTAGGGGACCTCTACGAGGACGGGGCGCTTTTGCCCTTTCAGGAGCTCATTGACCGCTTCGAGGTTCCTCGCGGTGACTTTCTGTTGCACTCGGCCCTGGTCCGAGCGATCCAGGCACACTGGAAGCATGGGCAAGAGGAACCCCCTACATCACCGGTGTGCCAATACGTCATGATGTCTGCGGGTACGGTGAAGGCGGTCACTTGCCTCTACGGCAGACTAATCAATGAGGGGCTGGCCCCCCTCACCACTTTGAGAACCCGTTGGGAGGAGGACATAGGTAAGGAGATCCCAGAGACGACCTGGTCCCAACTCATGCGACGAGCCTGGAAGGGCACGCGTCACGCCCGAATTCAACTGGTCCATTACTATGTACTTCACAGGGCATATCTGACCCCGGCGAAAATCAAACAGTATTTTGCTACGGACACTGCGGACTGCCCCAGGTGCCAGGCGCCGGAGGCAGACCCCCTCCACATGTTGTGGTCCTGCCCGGGATTGTCCTCATACTGGACGGAAGTGGGGAAAACCCTGAAGGAGGTAACAGGGAGGTCATTATTGGTTGATGCAGCAGTGGGACTCCTCCACTGGTTTCCACATACCCCCAAAAACAAAATTACTAGCAAATTCATTGATTTGGGGCTTCTCCTTGCAAAACGAGAGGTGACTAGGAACTGGAAGGCACGGGTTGGTCCGACGGGGGGCCGATGGCACAGCGAACTCTTGAAATGGGCAGCGGGAGAAAGCACGCTGAGATATCAGTTAGCTAGGAGACAGCATAACGAGAAGGCGCAGGAAGCAGCGCTGGAATGGGAGACATTAGTACAGGCCCTAAGGGATTATTGCGCCCCCAGCGACTCTGAAAGTGAGGAAGCAGCTCGCTCCGAGTCCCGATAGGCGATTGCACCTTTCAGATCTGTTACTCTCCTCATGGGTCCTCTCACCAATCCTACTGCGGCTGTTGCCGTGCACTGATGGCGGGGTGGGGCGGGGGTTAATTCGGTTTACAGAGTTTTGAGGGAAGGGTTTTCTTTTGGTTTTGGGGGCTTGTTTAGAAAAGCAGATGACGGACAGTGGATCATCCGGACCAGCTTCAACTTCCTGTTGAGCCCCCCTTGGATTTTGCCACCCAACCATTGGGCTATGAGCTGAATGGCTGTGTACATATTGCTGGGGGACGGAGGGTTGCATTTCACTGATTTTGTTTGATTTATAATGCTGGTCAAGTATGTAACAATTTGCTAATTCCTGCAATAAAAATATATTTAAAAAAAAAAAAAATGATGTAGTGTTGGAAAAGCAACTCTGGCGAAAGAGTAGCGGCTGGGAACCTGCCATTTTGGGCAGATGGCTTTCACAAATTCCAGAAAACCCATCCCTTCTACAAAAGAAAAAGGAAGAAGGTCCAGTGCTAGCATTTTAGCCAGCTTTGTATTGTACAAACGTGCTATTGGGTGGTTGCGTCCGTACTGCCTCTCCCCCCCTAGAAATGCTGATAATGGTAGGCTATATCGTTTTCATTTCTCTTAGGCTCAACAACGCACTTTTTTTCATTGCGGTACTCCTTGCTGTCTCAGGCCGACTCTTACTCTTGTGCCAGTGAGATGTTGCTGAAGATGTGGGCGACGATAACACTGCACTTCTGGGGACAGGGCTACTTTGTGTACCACTACCGGAGAGAATGTTACCCTGTCTTTCCTCTCCCACCGTGATCAGATCTTCCTTTTCTACTCGTTTATCCCCACCAACACCAACGGTTGCAGTTTTTATGCCGCCAAGGTGGTCCTTCTGGTTGATCAAGTGGTGTTTTTTCAGATGGGTTATTTGGCCTCCGGTACCATAGTTTGTACCAAGCTTACCCCGACTAACAGAAGTATTACAAATGGAGCATATAGCAATGTTCTCCTCCTTTTCGCTAACTGTAAAGAAGTCCCAAACTGGGGAGCTTAACTTTGTCCTCCTGCTGGAGGTGCCACTTCCAATGCTGGATGAACTGGAGGGTGTGCGTTGAATTTGACTCTGTGCTGTACCACTACCTACTTCTACTGTGGTGGTGGTTGTGCAGGATGTAGGTCACTGTCAGGCCTTTGCTAATGTAAATATGGAAGCTGTAGGTCGTGTTGGTGTTACCTGTGTTGGAGGTATGCGTGCTACATCCCTCGCAATAGGGTAATAATGTTGGTCTCCTTTTCCTCTGGGCCAGGAGTGATGTTCGTGATGACTGGCTCATCATCATCCTGCTGTTCTACATCAACCTCCATAAGTGTAAGGCTTTCTGGAACCTTCTTTTCCCTAGCCTGGTCTTGGGACGTGTCTCCCTCTTAGACACAGTTTAGGGCTTCCAAGTGGCGTCTAAATCATCAGAAGGGGGGCTTGGTGAAGAACTTGATGGACTAACCCTACTTTTGATTGCTGGGTATTTGGAAGACAATGGATCTTCTGAATCAGTGGCTTCCTCTTCTTCTTCCTCTGCATGAGGCTCAATTTCCTGAACTGCCCCTACTTCAGGAGGAACAACAACTACTATTGCGGGTGGTGGTTGCGGCTGTTGTTGTTGGCCACTTATCTGCTGTGTTTCCCCCTGCGTTGATTGGGTACTACTTTGAGATAGCGATAAGTTTAGCCTAGGTTCAGCATTACTGGTTTCCACCATTAGGCTGGCTACCCTTTCCACACTCATGCTTGGGCCTGGGTTGCTGTGTTGGGCCCACTGGTGCGGAGGTGCTGCCCCCAGCTTACCCCCCCCCCCGGACACCGCTGCTGCTGGTGTCCTTTTTGGTTTACCAAAAAAGGTTTTGGGCGGCACACCAGACTTCAGTGTCACTTCCTTCTTCTATTCTTTCTTATCAATACCAACTTTCCTTGTGTTGGAGGACCTGGTACCTGCTTTCTTTGGGGCCATTTTCTTCAGATGTCAGCAGCACTTAGTTGCACTAGTTGCAGAGATGTCTGGTCAGGTCACTCACACGTCACGTTGTGCACAGCAGCAAGACGTCTGTCTGGCAGCACAACGACAACGGGCGATGATGACACACCTCCTCAGTCTTTTGTGCACCTAAAAGCAAAAAAGCCAGAAGAACATCAGTCAAAAGATAGTACAATCAAACTAACATAATATATAACTTCTTAGTGTGTAGTGGTCACAATCATAAGATTTTAGTAACTCAGTGAACAAAAACAGCGTAGCCATTTATGAGACTTCGACAACAAGGCCAGGGCTTTCCTGGTGAACTGTGTACACTCAGGAAGAATAAGAATAGCAAAGAAAAAAAACTAAAATGTAGTGGAGGCTGTTTGGCCTAAATTTGTGCATCGCGTGGGATGGATGCAGCATCAGGGAGCTGCATCTGGCAATGGGGATGGATTTGGAAGCAGTAAGACAAGAGGAACAGTGGAAAGACACGCAGGCCTATGTGGCAAAAACACCACACTACTAACTACCAATACAAAATGGCCCCCAGTCACATGGTCAGGCCACCCACAATAACAAGAAAGTGAAGACAAAGGACAGGACCATGAAGTTGGAGACTCTGGCAGACCCTCCAGGATTTTGCGATTTTGCGGTTTGCAGCAAAATCGGCACTTTTGTAAAAATGCTGTGATTTTTACAAAATGGCCCGCGAAATTGGCACTTTTAGAAAAATGCAGCGATTTTTACAAAAGTTCCTGTGAAATCAGCACTTTTATAAAAATGCCGCCATTTTTACAAAAGCGCCCACAGTGTTAATGCAGCGGCTTAGCCTGATGAAAACAAAATACATTTGGGCTGGGTGGACTGAAGGAAAATTAAAGTGCATAAAAGGGGGGATGCTAAGCACTGTACTATGGAGGGAAAGTCTCAGATTTGTAAATAAGGATCCCGCTAAATGTGGTTGCTTAATATTACGTTGGGCCAAGAGGTAAATGCAACAGAGGAGTTGCAAAAAAAAGTAAGGTAGAATGGCAGCTATGTGTAGATGTGACACCCACTCCCAACCCGCTGGGGCAGCAGCACTCCTACAATCCAGTGGAAGGCCGCTCACCTGGACTCCATCATGCTGCCCCAGCATGTGCTTGATCTACCCATGCTCCTGTGTTACTTTAACGAGAGGAAGAGGACAGCAGATGGACCTAAATACCCAGACCCTCCAGGATTTTGCGAATTCGCGATTTGCTGCGAAATCAGCACTTTTGTAAAAATGCCACGATTATTACAAAAGTGCCAGCAAAATCAGCACTTTTGTAAAAATGCTGCAATTTTTACAGAGAGAAAAAAGAGAGGAGCCAGGCCCTTATGGACAGGTGAAGAGGCTGGACCCTATTATATTCTGAACACCAAAAAGTTGCCTCTCACACCTATATTTTAAACCACATTTGCGGAAAAGTTGAGCACACCAATAGTCGTGATCAACAAGGTATTTTTATTTATACCGAACCAATCTAGGAATTAATCAAGTTTAAACAAACATATTTTCACACATAAAGACACATAGATACAAGAATTATTTACAATGTGAATATGAAATACATTCAAAAAACAAAATATGATCCTGGTTCTATTGACCAAAACCATTTAGAAGCAAAAATCAGTGATAATTCAGAGACAAGACAAAACCATTATAAACATGTGTAACATACAGTGAAACATTTTGGACTGTGGATGATAGTTAAAGCAAGAAAAGTAATGAAGAAAAAAGGGGGGTAGGAAAGAAGCAAAGTAAATTTGTGACTTTTGCAGTAGCAAAATAACTACTGCCTCGAAATGACTCAAAACAACTCCTTTCATTTTAGTGGGAGAAAGAACTCATAGTGTTCTGACTTTTAATTCAATTCCGTTCTTTCCCGACAGACAGAACTTCACTTGTGCCCTGATGAGATTCCAGAAATTTCTCACTGGAATCGAAACGCGTCGGCCAGTTAGAAAGGAGTTGTTTTGAGTCATTTCGAGGCAGTAGTTATTTTGCTACTGCAAAAGTCACAAATTTACTTTGCTTCTTTCCTACCCCCCTTTTTTCTTCATTACTTTTCTTGCTTTAACTATCATCCACAGTCCAAAATGTTTCACTGTATGTTACACATGTTTATAATGGTTTTGTCTTGTCTCTGAATTATCACTGATTTTTGCTTCTAAATGGTTTTGCTCAATAGAACCAGGATCATATTTTGTTTTTTGAATGTATTTCATATTCACATTGTAAATAATTCTTGTATCTATGTGTCTTTATGTGTGAAAATATGTTTGTTTAAACTTGATTAATTCCTAGATTGGTTCGGTATAAAGAAAAATACCTTGTTGATCACGACTATTGGTGTGCTCAACTTTTCCGCAAATGTGGTTTAAAATATAGGTGTGAGAGGCAACTTTTTGGTGTTCGCAATTTTTACAGAGGCGCCCGTGAAATCTCTTCTGTGAGGTGGCAGCAGCATCTGATCTACTGCCCGGTTCATTATAGTGAACCAGAAAGTATGAAGTGTGTGAATGCAGCTCGGTTTTCTGCTACGTTTGCAGTGACATATTCTCATAATGCAGAGGGGAGGACATGATTTTAAGGGGCTTCCTAATTGGATCAAACAGTTTTTGGCTGGGGCATTTCGAAGACTTGTGTAGCACAAGGTATCCGTCTCACTCCACTTAAGAATTTTGCATGTTAGTGAAGCGTTGCACTTACAGTGATTGGATTTCTGCTGCCTATTGTATATGGACAGTGCAACCAGCTTAGACTGACGGGGGCTGGGACTGCAGTGCATAGTGTGGCAATATACACTGGCATGAGACTTGAAAGAGTCTTGTGAGTGTCTGCTGCTGTTAGGAAGGTGAGTCTGCCTGATAACGAAAACAAAGTAGCGTATTGGAAGAGTATTGCGGCGTCGCTGCATGCAAAACGAGGGGCGGGGCTCAGGGCTTAAAGTGAACAGTCACGAACAGCAAAAACAAAGTAGTCATTTCAGAATAGTGTAATGTTGGCAGGTGATTTTGGTGGGATGGAATAGGTCGTAGTGTGTGTGCATGGGGTGGGGGAGGAGGAGGTGTGGTATGGTGCCAAAATGGTTGTACAAGATATTAATGATACACCTCTGGTTTCTGTGGAGCACAGGGAAGCTACTCATCTTTGACATGCCCCGGTTGTGTGGCTAATTCTGTACCACAAGAGGTACCTCGCTGTAGACGTTTAGGTGCTGTGCCTATAGGAGTGCTTTGTCCTGTTACATGTGTGTGCACTGATTTATGTAGACACTGGGAATAGACAACTCCATGAAGGGCAAGGAGGCTTCAGCTGACCCTTGACCGAAACATTGCCCTTGCATCCCTTGGCCCCTTTGTTGCTGTAGTCTGTTCACGTTTGATGAATGGGGTTTGAAGTGAGCTGCGGGTCAGGGATGACACCAGATTTGCAAGTTCTATACCCTATATTAGCCAAAAATGAGCTGCATGAGGAGTAACTGTTCCATATCTTGCATCCCAAGCAAAAATTAAGAGTGACACTTGTATGGGATGTTTTATTCCCTGGAAAAAGCATGGTTTACAATGTATCTTGGGATGCTCAGTCAAACAGCACCAAGGCAGAGCCACGGGCTTGATGTAGGTACAGGAGTGAACTTTGCCTGCAATAACTGTAAGAAACTGAGGAAGTACGATCTTCTTTGTCCACGCGTAACAAACCCAGCTCAATCCCCGATCTGGTTGATGCTGCAAAAACGCTGACAGCATCAATTGTCAATTGCAAAGCACGACTACTCACCCGTAAGGTCTCAAGTTGCAGATTGGGTGGAGTGGATCTGCGGTTCAGTTGAAGAGCAAGGTCTTGAGCTCCTTCCTGAATTGAGGCACAGACGGTGATTGGCTGGGATGTAGAGTCAGGGAGTTCCAAGCCCTCGCAGCAAGGTAGCAGAAGAATCTTCCTCCAGCTGTGGTCTTGTGGACCCATGGGGTGGGGGCCAGGGCCTGTTGGGCAGAGCAGAAATGCCTGGTGGGTTGTGTGGAGGGGAAGCCGGTGGTTAAGGAGCTTTCACCTGTGGACTGCTTCCTCTGTTCCATATCCCAGGTTGTCTATTCAAAGTGGAATACTCTGCTAAAACAGTTTCCATTGATGTAAGGCTGAAAATTAATGAATATGAGTAAAATAAAGGGCCACAAAAATGCCACTAAATTTCCATATTTGTGCCGCTAAATTTCCATATTTGTGCCGCTAAATTTGCTAATCCATGCCGCTATATCCTGGGGGGTCTGGGGAACTTCCTTCCTCTTTTTAAAAATTGTAAAAAAAAGAAAAATGACTCCTTGCACAAAAAACTACAGCCAAATGACAACCTGAGGAGTTTTTTTAGCAAAATGAACAGAAACATAATTTTTTAGAAGGTTTTATGCTGCTCAAGAGATATACTTCGCCAGATTGCAAATTCTGCGTGTTAGGCATCGCGATCTTTACAAAAAGTAGTTAGCGCGTGCGCGAACATGCATATTGAGTGCGCGAAGAAGACAAAAACTGTAAGCCCGCGTTGTCGCGCAGTGCAGAGTTGCCAAAACTGCGCAAGCTGAACGCCTAGAGTTACCTACTGCCTGAAAAGGCCTATTTATTTAACACACACCAAAAAACTGGAATACCACCCCAAAAACCACATTTTGCAATTTAATCCAATGCCATCCATGCCATAAATTATATTAAAATTCAACAGACAACACAGAAACAGTTTTTATGCACCCATGATGACTACCTCTAGCCTCTGGGTCTCCTGGCAGACTAGGCCACAAGCTTTGAACTGAAGCCTATGGCGAAAGCAAGCACACTGCCTAACTCCACAAAATGGCCACCACCCACATGGCCAGGCCACAACAACAACAAGCATAAGCCAAGGGGAACAAAGAAAAGACATGCAGGCCTATATGGAAAAAGCAGCACACTACTAAACTACCACCACGAAATGGCCCCAAGCCACATGGTCACTCACAGTCACAACAGGCCATGGAAAACAATGAACACCAGCAGGCCTATATATGACCAGACGAAGGAGGCCTGCTAAACAACACAGCTTTAATACAAAAATGCAATAAAAGGAAATCAACAGGGGTACGAAAGGTTGTTAAGTTACACAGCAAGCACAAACAAACATCCAACAAAGGTATTTATTTATTAACACACACACCCAAAAAAGTGAAATACACCCAACCACATTTAGCTATTCAATCCAATGCCATCCATGCATTACATGATGTTCAAATTCAACAGACACCACAGAAACATGCACCCATGGGTGCATCTGGGCATACTGGCTGAAATTTCAAAGAAAAGCAACCAAGGGCCAGATGTAGGACAGCAAATACCGGTCGGTAACGGACGATTTCGGCCGTTACCGCCCGGTATTTGCAGATGGAGATGTAGGGGTCTGGAAATGTAACAAACCGGTATATTTACAGAATCTGTAAATTTAATAATTCGGTAAAATACCGAATCGGTATATTTACCGAATTGGAAAATCTACATGTAGGTGGCTCTGTAATCAGTGCCACAGGCCCTTACTGATTCGTTATTTACCACCAAATACTATTTGGTGGTAAATAACGAATTCCTGTGTACATGCACATCTGTGCATGTACACCTGTGCCATGTGGCACACATACATGCCCTGGGGGCATGTATGTGTGTCACATGGCACACAAGCCAGAATCAGGGGTGCAACAGGGTGTCAAAGTGACACCCTGTCCCCCTTACAAATTCAGTATTTTTACTGAATCGGTATTTACCAATTTGGTAATTAACATTGATTCCTATGGGCCTCAAGGCCCATAGGAATCAATGACAATTACCGAATCAGTAAATACCGGTTCGGTAATTACCGAATCCTACAGAATCGGTAAAAAATACAGAATTGTTAACTCCATCTCATTTACCGAATCTAGAATACCGAATCGGTAAAATTCAGTATTCTAGAGTCGGTAAATGAGAATTACCTACATCTAGCCCCAGGTCCCTACTGACACTACAGGCAACCCACAATAATACATTTTTAAAACGATGAAAATCCTCCAAACAATGTAGGTATAAACAAGCTCCAAACAAACAACTACACCAATTCTCTAATTTACTTGTAAAATCTCAAATCCAAAAGTCCTCAAATCCAATCCAATGATATGGTGCAGCAGACAGACACAAAAAGTGATCCTTCCAGCTCCAAAACCAAATGAAAGTGAACAGCACATGGATAAAGCACTGGGAGGAGCCTGCTGGACAGGAACAGGACGTTGGATACTCAGAGGCACTTCCTTCCTCTTGAAAGAAAAAGTCAAAAAAGAAAAAGGACTCCTTGCACAAAAAACTACAGCCATATCCCAATCTGAGGAGTTTCTTTCAGCAAAATTATCATTTTCGAGAAGGTTTTATGAAGCTTGAGAGATATTCTTCGCCAGATTGTAGTTTCGGCGGAAGTCAGATCGCGCGTCCGAATTACGTGTTTGCGTTCGCACACTCTCGCAGGATCGTGTGGCCGTATTCCAATTCTCGTGGCGCATACGAAAGGATAGAAAATCAAGTCGGCGAACGCAGAATCACGGTGAGTCGTTAACACCCGCGCGAGCACACATATTAAGTGCGCGAAGAAGAAAAGCAGCTACGATGCGTCACATATTGCGTAGTATTCGATAACTACGCGTTCTTTGCGAAGCATGAAGTTACCGAAACTCCGCAAACCCTGCGAGCAGAGCGTTGTTCACCGCCCAGTGTTACCCTGTTCAGTGGATCATCCAGCCTGGCCCCCCAGGCATAGAACATTGGGCAATACAGCTCCAAGCTTACTTGTTTCAGCTCATCTACAGGCCTGGTGTTAACAACCCAGCCTACTTTCTATCGTGCCACCCCTCAACAAACACCATGAGAGAACAGACCCTGGACAAAGAAAGCACAGAATGCTTCATGAAAATGGTGGAGGCCCACACCTGCCCGGTGGCCGTCACCCGAGAAGACATAAAGGAAGCCTCGGACTCTGACGACACACTGCAGAAGGTGAAACAGTGCAAAAGGGGCAATGGCACAAATTCCTGGAGAGATCCAAGCTGATGTTGGCGATGAGCAGAACACGCACTACCAGCTCTGGAGGGCTCGCCCTCGAACTGAGCACAAGTGGGTCCGGCTTGGTGCTGCTCATGCTGAGATCATCCCCATGAGCCGACAGGGTCAGATGGTCATGCTCGCCTATCAAGGTCACCAAGGGGCCACCAAGACCAAGGCGAGACTGTGAGCAAAAGTGTGGTTCCCAGGCATGAATAAGCTCATGGACGAAGAACTCAGGCATTGCCACCCATGCACCATCACTGGAGAGGATCCTGCTCCATCATCTTTGCCGACGGAAGTGCCGTGCCTCACTCTGTGGGAAAGGGTCAGCGTTGACTTCGGGAGTTTTTCCGATGGGCGCAACACCATAGTGGTCATAGACTGATTCTCCAAGTTTCCAGTGGTTGAACTCGTACCCTCCACCGCATTTGTCCATGTGCAACCCATGCTGGAAACGACCTTTGCAATGTTTGGTTTGCCGGGAGAACTGAAGTCCAACAATAGACCTCCCTTCCCTGGGCAGGAGTTTCAGGACTTCTTGGCACAAATGGCCGTCACCCACCGGAGAATCACACCCCAATGGCTGCAGGTGAATGGATATGTGGAGAGATTCATGAGGACGTCAGAATCCTGAATACTCCTGAGGCGGAAGCCGGGAGAAGAAACTTTCACCTTTTAAAATTGTATTTGCTGTCACTAACGCGCCGAAATACTTTGTGTTTTTAATTGAACCTCACTCACCCGTTCTCCTTAAAGCGGGCTGTCAGTCACCTAAACAGCGACTCCTTCGCTGCAACGTTAGCTTCAAAACAAACTTCCCTGACGCCATTCTCGGCGAGGGAGAGAGGCCACGCCCACTTCAGGCCACGCCCACCCGCCGCACCCAGTACTTAAACGCTGCCTTCAGCGCAACACTTTGTCAGAATCCTGAATACTCCTGAGGCGGAAGCCGGGAGAAGAAACTTTCACCTTTTAAAATTGTATTTGCTGTCACTAACGCGCCGAAATACTTTGTGTTTTTAATTGAACCTCACTCACCCGTTCTCCTTAAAGCGGGCTGTCAGTCACCTAAACAGCGACTCCTTCGCTGCAACGTTAGCTTCAAAACAAACTTCCCTGACGCCATTCTCGGCGAGGGAGAGAGGCCACGCCCACTTCAGGCCACGCCCACCCGCCGCACCCAGTACTTAAACGCTGCCTTCAGCGCAACACTTTGTCAGAATCCTGAATACTCCTGAGGCGGAAGCCGGGAGAAGAAACTTTCACCTTTTAAAATTGTATTTGCTGTCACTAACGCGCCGAAATACTTTGTGTTTTTAATTGAACCTCACTCACCCGTTCTCCTTAAAGCGGGCTGTCAGTCACCTAAACAGCGACTCCTTCGCTGCAACGTTAGCTTCAAAACAAACTTCCCTGACGCCATTCTCGGCGAGGGAGAGAGGCCACGCCCACTTCAGGCCACGCCCACCCGCCGCACCCAGTACTTAAACGCTGCCTTCAGCGCAACACTTTGTCAGAATCCTGAATACTCCTGAGGCGGAAGCCGGGAGAAGAAACTTTCACCTTTTAAAATTGTATTTGCTGTCACTAACGCGCCGAAATACTTTGTGTTTTTAATTGAACCTCACTCACCCGTTCTCCTTAAAGCGGGCTGTCAGTCACCTAAACAGCGACTCCTTCGCTGCAACGTTAGCTTCAAAACAAACTTCCCTGACGCCATTCTCGGCGAGGGAGAGAGGCCACGCCCACTTCAGGCCACGCCCACCCGCCCCCTTTTTTGCACATTTAAGATGTGCAACTTCCGGACGCGCAGCGGACGGGCGCAGCGGGCGCGCCGTCAGCGCGCCGAAGGCGCGCCAAAGGCAAGCCCGTCTGGGCCCGTCCGGGCCCAGAAGGCCCTAGGCCCTGTTACTATGCCTGGGACCCCTCAGGATCGAGTAACGTATACAGCAGATATCTTATACAACCTACGGCCTAAGAATATCCTAGCCTGCCACCACTCGCTTATTGCAGGTAAGACATTCTCGACCTGTTCACAATGCAATCGGACCCCCACCTTGAAACCACCCATCACTGCCCTGAAACTAGGACTTCTTAACTGCCGTTCCCTCCCCAAACATGCCACCGAAATGAACCTCCTAATTCAGAACCAGGAGCTTGACCTCTTGTTCATTACAGAAACATGGCTCTCGGACAATACCGATTCGGATGTTGTCACGGCCCTTCCCACCGGGTATATCTGTCAAGCACTTAATAGACCTAAAGGGAGAGGAGGTGGGTTAGCCATAATCCACAGGGAACAATTTACATGTCGTATGACCAACGCTGGTATTGAGGACTGCGAGAGCGGCCAATTCTCCATCCAAGTCGCCCCAGCCCTTACCCTGGCAGGGCTTCTTATCTACCGGCCACCAGGGGCCCCGGGTAGTTTCATTAATGCTGTTGTTGAATCCAGTTCACAACTAGCTTCCTCTGCCCCTAACTTCCTCATACTAGGTGACCTGAATTTCCATTTCTTGGACCCCACGGATCGAGCAGCATCGGACATTAGGACCGACTTAACAGCTCTAGACATTCGTCTAGTGAATAAAGAGCCCACTCATGACAAAGGCCACCTATTGGACCCGATCCTCACCAACATAGAAACTTTGACCTCTGATCCACCGGTGACCTTACCCTGGACTGACCACTTTTTGGTACCCTTTTCTTGGGAATTTCCTACTTCCACTCATTCGATCCCAAAAATCCAAGTCACCGACCGACAATGGCGCAAACTATCCCCGGAAACTTGGGCCACCTCTCTTGCAGAGTCCACCCCTGCGCTCTCATCTGATCCCAATATAGCTGACAGCCAATTCAGCGACTGGATCACTTCCTCTCTGGATACATTGCTTCCGATAACTACCACTCGGAAACAACCTAAAAGAATACCACCAGCTCTATGGTACACTCCTGAGCTTAAAACTCTACGTCAAGAGTGTAAAAAAACCGAACGCTCCTGGAGGCGCGACAAAACAGCAACCAACAAGAACCTCTACTCTATTTCTCTCCTGAATTATAAAACTGCTATTCATAAAACCAAAAGCATGTTTTTTCAGGAGAGAATAGAGAAAGCAGGCTGCTCCAGTAAGGAAGCATACTCAATCCTTAAAGAGCTGTCTAAACCCCAAGGACAAGGAACGGGACCCTCGGCCGATTCTAAAGCCGATCTGGAGAAATGCCAGAAACTAGCCAACTTTTTCCACGACAAAATTAGACTAATTCTGGAATCTATCCCACCCTCCAGCCCTGAAGAAAATATCACTTGTCCACACACCACCACCTGCCTGTCCACGTGGGGCCAGGTCACGGTAGACGAGGTGAGTAATGTGTTCAACTCTATGAAGAGCGGCTCCCCTAGCGACCCTGCTCCCCTCCGTTTCCTTAAAGAGGTAGCCCCTACTATCATCCCTTCCCTTACCCACTTGATTAACACCTCACTCCAACAAGGAACCGTACCCTCAAGCTGGAAGAAGGCAGTGGTAAAAGCCCTGCTGAAGAAGCCTACGCTGGACCCCGAGAATCTGACTAATTATCGACCTATCTCCCTACTGCCGGGAGTGAGCAAGGTCGCAGAAAAACTGGTCAATAGGAGACTTTCTCAGTTCCTAGAGACCAACAATAAATTAAAAAGCTCCCAGACAGGTTTCCGACCCGGACAGGGCACTGATATCGCCCTCCTGGCTGCTGTAGAGGAGGCAAGAGCACTATTGGATGGGGGAGGATCAGTGGCAGTGATCCTCCTCGACCTTAGTGCAGCGTTCGATACAGTTGACCACCAACTTCTTACCGAAAGACTGGCTGGGGTGGGAGTCAAAGGTACAGCCCTATCCTGGCTTTCATCCTTCCTGGCCCAACGGTCCTACCAGATTTGGGAAAAGAACGCCCGCTCCTCCGAAATGCCCCTCCAATGTGGTGTGCCTCAGGGCTCCTCCCTGAGTCCCACCTTATTTAATATCCATATGTCCACATTGGAGGAGGTTATCACCCCTTTCGGAGTGAGCGTCGTCAGCTACGCCGACGACACTCAACTAGTGGTGTCGCTGTCCCACCCCAAGCAACAGAAAGCTGATCTGTTCAACTGCCTTACGCAGGTCCATCATTGGATGAACAGATCAGCCCTAAAACTCAACGGGACAAAAACCGAGGTCCTTATACTAGGCCCGGAAGGAGCCTCACTTCCCCTGGACAGCTGGCCAGCCTGTTTGGGTCCACCCCCTGATCCTAAAAAAGAGGTGAAAAGTTTGGGTGTGTGGATCGATTCCGATCTCTCCTTCACCTCACAAGCAAAGAAGGTGGCAGGGACCTGCTTCGGCCTCTTAAAATCGCTGAGGAAAGTTCTGCCCCTCCTCCCCCCTAAATCTCAAAAACTTTTAGTCCAAGGTCTCATTATATCGCGACTGGACTATAGCAATGTGATTTACCTGGGTGCCCCCGAAGCGACCCTCACCAAACTACAGATAATTCAGAACTCGGCCGCCCGGATCATTACTAACACCCCGGCCAGATCATCTGCCAAGCCCGCTCTTAAACTTCTCCATTGGCTCCCCATAAGGGAGAGAGTCAAATTCAAAGCCCTATGCCTTGTTCATAAAACTTTGCAGAATCAAGGCCCTCCTGTTCTCAGTAACATTATTACTCCCTATAGGAACCCTAGGTCCCTCCGCTCCAATACAGAAAACTTTTCCAAAATCCCTAGATTCAGGAAAACTCGAGCAGGAGGTAGACGCTTCTCAGTACAAGCCTCCCGACTTTGGAACTCACTTCCCCGTAATCTACGTCTTGAACCTCAATACCTGCGCTTCAGGAAACTGTTAAAAACCCATCTTTTTCCCTAAATCTGTACCCCCCCTCCCCTCTTCTCTGCTTCATGTTCCCCCCTTCGACCTGGTGAATTCATGGTTCTTTTAGCGCTGAGATACCCCCGGGTGACTATCGCGCTTTATAAAAATTAAAAAAAAAAAAAAAAAAAAAAATCAATCCCTCTGAATTAGAGTAGACCAGAACCAAGATGCTGAGGTGTATCTTTACCAATTCCTGTTGGCCGACCGGCAAACCCAGCACTCCACCACAGGGTGCACCCTTGCAAACCTGTTCCAACAGCCGCCCAGGGACGTTATTCCGGAAGACTCCGAGTGGGTACCACCAAGCCTGGAAAGAGTGCAGCAGAAGAAGTGAACAACCAATGAGAAGGGCTCCCAAGATCGTCATGCGAGGATTCATTGTTTACAAGTAGGATTACAAGTAGTAATCAAAGACGCCATCCAGGGTGGAAGATCCGCACACCCTACGAACCAGAAATATGGACAGTGGTGAATGTCGATGGAACTATGATAACCGTCAGGTGAGGCAGACATTCATTTGTGATTTACAACTGTACCTTCATTAAAGGCAACCCACACACTAAATAATTTGTAATCATAGATGCGATTGCCCATGATACTTAATCTCATAGATCCCTACTTGACAGTATGTTTTTCCTAGAGAAACACCCGATTAAAATAATTATCTGCCAGATGTACGTGCAGACAGATCTCAAATAGTGGGTGCAAACTGCGCCCCAACATTTTGTAAATTATCTGTAATGTGCCTATGCTACATATATAATTAGAGGTTGCATCACAAAATGGCTATTTTCTGAGGGTTGCAGAATGAACTGCCTAATGAATGTTAATTCCACAGGCCACTATTGGTGAAACCCTGAGAATGGCTATCAACGCATGGCTGGTGGACTGCAGAGGAGTAAAGCCCCCTTGTAACTGACAGCTATTGCTCCTCATGAAAATAGTTGCTGTAAGTGAGTGAGTGAGAACACTTGTATAGTTTATCACAATATCCTCAATATAATGAAGTTTTTTAAAAAATTGATGTTACTTTTGCATATTGTACCTAATATTGGCATTTTTGAAAATAATCAAAACGAAGCACAGGGGATAATGATTCTCTCAGTTTCACAAAATATTTGTTCATGGAAAGCCGATATTAATGGACTTTCAAATAAAGCCTTGGTCAGTGTTAGGTGGGCACATTTAGTTAATGGATCAAAACAATGCACATTTGATTCAAGCAATTTGTCAATGTCACCACTATGTGACCAGAGCGTACCCGCTGCTGATGACAATTTTCCAAATGTTTGAGAAGCAGGTGGCCACTCATCAATGGAAAACGGTGGGAAATCTGTTGTACAGTATGTGTCTTCACCAAGAACATCAGGCAAACAGCAACTTATGACTAAAATGTTGACAATATACTGTTGTAAAAACTTAGTTAGTGGAGAGAATCATTGTGAAGATTACCACTTATAAATAGGGCTCACGGTTTTATGTTATTTATTTGTTTGGCATTTATGTCTGTAATTATCCATTTTTATTTTTTATCAATTTTATCTGGATTTATCCATATTTATTTTGTGTGTTGTAAAAGAGTATTGCTGAAACTAGTATATTTATTTAGCTGCCAAATGTGCCCTCCAAGTTGAATGCCTGACAGGATTCAATGATATACATCCACAGACGATAAATCAATACACATATTTGAAAACATGGACATTTTAGTATCAACCATGGGCATATCTGCTGCTGTTTAAACCTCATTACTAAAATATCTTTATTTTTTTCCCTTTACCTCTTAACCTGCGGGGCTATTGGCCTGGAAGTCAAACAACTAAATTTCCGTTTTTATCCATATTTAAAATAAAATACAGACTGGAAAATAAATTGTTTTCTGTCTGTATTTATCTGTAAAAATTTGTAAAAACGGAAAACAGGGAGCCTTACTTATAAACAAGTATTGGGTAAGCCAATAAGTCCTGCGTTGACTGCCAGCCTTTTGGCATTATCATTACTTATTTTTCTGCAATTTTTCTTGCAAATCATCATTGTTGGGGAAACTACTGGGCCCTCCTGTATCAAAAAAGTTGGCTTAAAGCAAAAATATTTTTGGTATCAAAAAGCACACATTGCCATGGTCATCCCTAGCACGGAAAAGAAATACTTGGAGTGTGGATGTGCTCCTTGTTGAAGGTCAGTATGCTGTCACTGAGAGTGAAGTTAGTGAGCGGCTGAAGTGGACTGACTCTTTTCCCATGCTGTATTCTGTAGTGAATGGAAGGAAAATGTAAATGACACTTTAACAGATGTATGGATGAAGAGAGCTGGCAAATAATTGCCACTATAAGTATGTATGTTATACTTATAATTTTAGTAGCATCAAAAGCTCTTGGCTATCACCAGATCTGAAAAAAGATTACTTTCTAGGATGAAGCATCCTCCACTATACATTATTAGGATATTGCAGGTCACTAACCATATATAGCAATGAGGCCGATGGCCTAGCTCATGTTTAAGGTCATGGATCTTTGAGATGATTTGCAATACCTTTTTAACGTACAACGAAAAGCATTGTGGGGCATATTACCAAGCAATAGCGATAATTATCGCTATTGCTTGGTTAGAGACAAAAATTTACTGCTGAGCTGCGGCGATTTTTACCGCAAATACACCTTGGTATTACCAAGATTTATCGCAATTGAGATAAAAATCGCCGCAAATGAATGAATATCGCTGAAAAGTCCGCGATATTCATGCATTACCGAGCTAATGCTCTTAGCCATGTTATCCACCTCCCATAGGATAACATAGCTAAGAACTGCTCAGGGCAAGTGTTAGCTTTGGAGATATTCGCGCTTTGCGCGAATATCTCCAAAAGTTGGTAATAGGAGATAGCGATGTTAGCGACTGTTATCAGTCGCTAACATCTTGGCACGCCCACTTTGCATGTCATCAGTGATAAATATCACTGACATGCAAAGTGGGGCCCAAGATGGTCGCTATCTCCTACTAGCTGTCGCTAACTGGTGTTAGCGACAGCTAGGTAATAGGGAGATAAACCCCCTTGATAATATGCCCCTGTATTCCTATAATGCACGATCACACAAATACTCTTCTCCTAAAAATCTTTAAATCCATAGTCTCCTTTGTGTGAAAGAGTATGGTTCCAGATACATTGAATAAATATGGAATCTGGGATGAGAAACTGAATTAAACACACCAATATGAAGTCATTAATTTCATGCAAAACATATTAAAACGGTGTAAGTCATTGCTTAAAATGGTTTTAGTTCAGTATGTAGACAAACATTCAGTGAGATACCTGTTGTCATGTAATGACCTATTATTGTGATAAAAACAGACATGCCACCGAAAATGTCTTCTTTGTGGTAGTGATTGTTAATGCAGAGCAAACAGTATTACACTACATTTCTTTAAGTCTTTGACATTTAAGAACTGATTTCTTTACTTTAAAAAATGCATCAATTACTCGAGGGATTTTTTGCAGAGGATATTTTAAAAAAATGGTTCAGTGGTGGGCAACGTTCACATTTCGCCAAACCTATCCCTGCTCAAAAGCCCTCTTGAGACGGCTTGGATTTTACCCACCCTTGAAGTTAGCAGTACACCAGGAATGGGGAAAATCTGACCTATTACAAGGTGGATCCTGTAGGTCCACTAAGAAAGGAGGTGTTACCGGGGCAATTGGTAATTCTGGGTTCTATTGACCCAGTAATTCCTCATTTTGGGCTAGAGTTTCACCCAGAGGTTTTGGCTGCTTGAAGCAAACACAAGGAGATGATGGACGGAGTGCTGAAACTTTTCAGACACTCAACCCCAGTCACAGATCTGGGTTGAGTCCATCATCATTCTTTAGCTCACTTTGCTACCTCAGTTCAGACCCACCTATATGCAAATCAGTCTTGACCCTGTGCCTCATGGGAACAGTCCAGCCCAAACTGCCAAGCCCGGCCTTCCCTGAACCAGAAACAAGCATCCTGGGACCGTTTTCTGGGTAACACTCTTTATTAGCTAGGTTGCCTTGAATCCAGTGGCAAAGTGAGCAAGGGACCCATGTCTGGGCATACCCTGCCAACTTAGGGCGAACAAAGCAAACACAAGAAGATGATGGACAAAGCGCTGAAACTTTTCAAACACTAACCCCCAGTCACAGATCTGGGTTGAATCCATCATAATTCTTTAGCTCACTTCGCCACCTCAGTTCAGACCCAGCTATATACAAATCAGTCTTGACCCTGTGCCTCATGAGAACAGTCCAACCCGAACTGCCAAGCCAGGTCTTCCCTGAACCGGAAACAAGCATCCTGGTACCGGTTTCTGGGTAACACCCTTCATCAGCCAGGCTGGCTTGAATCCAGTGGCAAAGTGAGTTTGGGACCCATGTCTGGGCATACCCAGCCAACTTAGGGTGTTGCGAAGTGAGCTAAAGAACGATGATGGATTCAACCCAGATCTGTGACTGGGTGTGAG
Source organism: Lissotriton vulgaris (assembly GCF_964263255.1). NCBI lineage: Eukaryota > Metazoa > Chordata > Amphibia > Caudata > Salamandridae > Lissotriton > Lissotriton vulgaris. The sequence goes on along the minus strand of NC_141690.1, from coordinate 202,074,984 downwards.
TGTTTGAAAAGTTTCAGCGCTCTGTCCATCATCTCCTTGTCTTTGATTTGTTCGCCCTAAGTTGGCAGGGTATGCCCTGACGTGGGTCCCTTGCTCACTTTGCCACTGGATTCAAGCTAGCATGCCTGATGAGGGCTGTTAGCTCGAAACCGGTCCCAGGTGCTTGTTTCCGGTCCAGGGAAGACATGGCTTGGCAGTTCGGGCTGGGCTGTTCCCTTGAGGCACAGGGTCAAGACTGATTTTCATATACCTGTGTCTGAACTGGGGTGGTGAAGTGACCTAAAGAACAATGATGGATTTAACCCAGATCTGTGACTGGGGGTGAGTGTCTGAAAAGCTTCAGCGCTCCGTCCATCATCTCCTTGTGTTTGCTTAAAGCAGTCAAAAACTCCAGGCAAAATCAAAAAGATTTGCAGTAGTTCTGCAGATCTCGTATGTCCAATGAGGCTAGTAATTGTTCAACAGAATTAAGAGGCCACTCCTATTCTTTCCTAAGAATTCTACTAATGTGCTACCAAACCGTGTAGTTTATTTTATGATTATCTTGTCAACTGAAAACAACACAGCTTTAATTTAGTATTTTGGTGTTTTATATGGTGCAACCATGCCAGATTTCACCCTCTTTACAACTCAATGCATAATAAAAATGCTGATGATTTTATGTTGGGGTGCCATGTGTTACACTTCAGAAGATGTATAACCCAGACACTTACATGCCATGACCAAGGGTCAGCCCATCAGCAAGAGTAAGTTAAGAGTCTAAGAAACCCAGCTAAATGTGGAGAAAGGTGTAACTCTCCAATTTTTTTCTATTCACCATTTCCAAGTTTAGATTTATAGGTGTAGACTTACATGTCCTCACCACCTAACAGCAGAATTTACAGGTGTAAACATACTACTAGTAACTTTGACCTCAAGGTGGACACCCCTGTCACCGGGGTGAGGCTCTTGCTATGGGACGGTATACAGGAAATTAGATAACGTTTATTTTTTTAATGTTTTAATTCTTAACATAAATGTAAAATCATTTAAAATGTGTATTATTTCACAAGTAATAATAAAGTAACATTTTGCAGGATGTTAGCGCCTCAAATATTTAAGCAATATTGTTAACAATAAATATTCACCTTCACTAGCATTTGTATTTTTATTCAATGTTTGATAAAATTGGTTAAAAGTTATATATTAAAATAAAGTAGAAATGTTTTACATTTATTTTAAAGTTAAAGTTTTATTTTTTTTTTAAATAAAGTTTAATATTATTTTTCAAAGGGTATAGTCATATAAATATATATATTTTTATCAATATATATATTCCATCTCACACGAATCGCTGTCACCCAAGCTGCTTTTAGCGGTGAGCCACGTGGCGGGGTAGCAAACCCAAAAACATGCATCAAAATGCTGTTAATACAGCCGGATCCTGGTATCATTTAACCAAAAATACAGTACAGCAGCTCCAATGTGAACACAGCGTGTTTATTCCAAAAACACCAGCAGCTTTCTATGTGAGTGTGCTGTAGTACCATCGGTTGGTCATGAGTGGTTCTTTACTTTCTCCAAAGCTGGGCTGGAGTACGTTTGAGGGTTTTTAACATTTTTGTGCTGTAGTAACTTTAGAAGTGCATTTTGCAATTCTCTTACAGTTTGGTGTGTGTTGTATTAGAATTCCCCACCCAGACCCCCCTTAAATTTTCCTTATTTACTACTAAGGGCCTTAATATGACTTAGGTGGCCTTCAGCTGGGACCCACGTGGTCCCATGAAGACTGCCATGGCTGTGCGAACCCGCCTGCCGGATTATGACTTTGATCCAGCCAGGTGGGTTGGCGGTGCTGCGGCGGTCTCTGGGTGGTGGTATGTTAGGCTCATGGGAGAGCGTAACAAGCATACCATCACCGTAAGAGAGCCTGCAACACGTTCTTGCACGGTGTGGCATGCACCAAGTTGCACATGCCACACCGTGCAGAAACAATGGTACAATTCCAGGGGGCACTACAGGTACCCCCCCTGCATGCACCCCCAGGCTCAGAATCGGCTGGCATGTCCCCCACCTTTCTCATCGCTGGGTCCATGCCATGAAATGGACGGTGGATATAAAGGCCGTAATGTACCCAGGAGCGCTGGCAGTGGCACCACCAGCAAATTCACGCCAGTGGTCCCACTGCCACACTCGTACTAGGGCCGATGGGTGGTGGTGGTCGGACCGCCACTCCGAGCACGGCGGTCCCAGGTCCGCTGTACTCGCAATAAGGCCGTGAGTCATCTACCTACATGTGCAGAGATCTCCACACAGAAAAGACAAGAGAGGCGAAGGGGGCGGTCTCAGGTCATAGGTTTCTGAATGGCATTTCATGGTAAATGACTCGAGAATGGTAATATTATATGTACTACAATATTCAGTTTGTAAAAAAGGGCCCAATGTTTCCTCATGTTATTCCCCACTTAATTAAAAATTCATAGCATTGTCTTGACCGTAGGTTAGGTAATGCAGTTATCAGACTCGTTCTATTAGCACACATTGCTTCACTAACTTTAAATGGCTTCTTTCGACCTTCGTTGTTCCCTGGCTAGGAGGACATTATAGTGCAGGGGGGTGGGAACAGGGGGAGCTTTCACAGTAGTAGACACAGGTCGCTTCACCCGCACACAGCAGGACTCCAGCCATCCGGCGTTACCCGGTGCTGTCTGCAGGGGTCTTGAATCACCTTCAGATGCTGCCTGAGCAGTCCTGTCTCCAGTCGTTTCCTGCAGAGTTGCTCCATATTTGCATATTGTGCCCAGCACAGGCTGTTGTGCAATACTCCAAAGAGGTCCCCTGTCAAGCAGACAACTCATAGCAGACAGCTCATAGCAGACAGCTCACAGCAGACAGTTGCAGGAGCGGGAGAAAGCAGATCACAGAGGTGGTGTGTGATTGAAAGCAGCTTATGCAGCGGTCACAAAATGACCTCATATCGTAAATTGGGAGTTGTTGTGAAATATGAGAAGCACTGATGACATGTTGTAGTAATTTATGGCACTCCGCTTGCAAGCAGAAATTAACTTTACTACAGAGCATAATGCACTCTGTGTTATTTTCATAAACATTACGACAAACATGAATATTTTTCATTTGAGATTCATTTTGAAAGAATTCCTCTGTCGCAGATTTGTATTTAATAAAGAGAAGTACAAGGGGTGACATGCTAAGCTTCCAATAGGTTGTCTTTACTATGCGCATCTCTCTGTCCCCCTTTCTTCCTCATCAACTCGCATTCTTTAGAAATGAGGTCCACATTAGGAAAATGTACAGTGGGACTGGTCCGAGGTATTTAAAGCCCCTTTAAGGTCCCCTTGTTTGTTAAGTGTGGAACTATTTTGGCTGTTAGCTGTCATCTTCAAGTTAACGTTAGTGAGATGATGTGCGACTATTGTTTGTCTGATGACTCGGTCACATTTGTTTTCTTGTGTGTTTTGTTACGCTAATATATTTCTATTTGGCTTGGAGCTGGTCCGTAAAACATTTTGGTCAGTACTGTTACAATTGTTCTATGATAAACAGCACAGTGGCTTGTGCAAACACCTTTCTACCATGAAACTGAGTGTGTGGTAATTGTTCTTCAGGTACCACAATAATACAATAAGACAATGCCTCATTACAAAACAGTGTGCTGGGGATGCTCAGACGTGGGTCTCAGGCACTCCACACCACTGGAGTCAAGCTAGCCGGGCTGATGAGAGGTATTACCTCGAAACCGGTCCGGTCCTCGGATGCTTGATTCCGTTCTGGGAAGTACATGGCTTTTGTAGTTCGGACTGGACTGTTCCCATGGGGCACAGGGTCAGAGCTGATTTGCATATCGCCATTGTCTAACCCAGGGTGGTGTGGAGTGCAAAAAAACGATGGATTTGGGCCCAGATCTTTGGACTGGGTTGAATGTGTGACATTGATCCACATTCGGTCCATCACCTGTTTTGTTTGCAAATTCGCCATAAGTGCGCTGGGGATGCTCAGACGTGGGTCCCAGGCACTCCACACCACTGGAGTCAAGCTAGCCGGGCAGATGAGAGGTGTTACCTCGAAACCGGTCCGGTCCTCGGATGCTTGATTCCGTTCTGGGAAGGACATGGCTTTTGTAGTTCGGACTGGACTGTTCCCGTGGGGCACAGGGTCAGAGATGATTTGCATATCGCCATTGTCTAACCCAGGGTGGTGTGGAGTGCAAAGAAACGATAGATTTGGGCCCAGATCTTTGGACTGGGTTGAATGTGTGACATTGATCCACATTCGGTCCATCACCTGTTTTGTTTGCAAATTCGCCATAAGTGCGCTGGGGATGCTCAGACGTGGGTCCCAGGCACTCCACACCACTGGAGTCAAGCTAGCCGGGCTGATGAGAGGTGTTACCTCGAAACCGGTCCGGTCCTCGGATGCTTGATTCCGTTCTGGGAAGGACATGGCTTTTGTAGTTCGGACTGGACTGTTCCCATGGGGCAGAGGGTCAGAGCTGATTTGCATATCGCCATTGTCTAACCCAGGGTGGTGTGGAGTGCAAAAAAACGATGGATCTGGGCCCAGATCTTTGGACTGGGTTGAATGTGTGACATTGATCCACATTCGGTCCATCACCTGTTTTGTTTGCAAATTCGCCATAAGTGCGCTGGGGATGCTCAGACGTGGGTCCCAGGCACTCCACACCACTGGAGTCAAGCTAGCCGGGCATATGAGAGGTGTTACCTCGAAACCGGTCCGGTCCTCGGATGCTTGATTCCGTTCTGGGAAGGACATGGCTTTTGTAGTTCGGACTGGACTGTTCCCGTGGGGCACAGGGTCAGAGCTGATTTGCATATCGCCATTGTCTAACCCAGGGTGGTGTGGAGTGCAAAGAAACAATGGATTTGGGCCCAGATCTTTGGACTGGGTTGAATGTGTGACATTGATCCACATTCGGTCCATCACCTGTTTTGTTTGCAAATTCGCCATAAGTGCGCTGGGGATGCTCAGACGTGGGTCCCAGGCACTCCACACCACTGGAGTCAAGCTAGCCGGGCTGATGAGAGGTGTTACCTCGAAACCGGTCCGGTCCTCGGATGCTTGATTCCGTTCTGGGAAGGACATGGCTTTTGTAGTTCGGACTGGACTGTTCCAATGGGGCACAGGGTCAGAGCTGATTTGCATATCGCCATTGTCTAACCCAGGGTGGTGTGGAGTGCAAAAAAACGATGGATTTGGGCCCAGATCTTTGGACTGGGTTGAATGTGTGACATTGATCCACATTCGGTCCATCACCTGTTTTGTTTGCAAATTCGCCATAAGTGCGCTGGGGATGCTCAGACGTGGGTCCCAGGCACTCCACACCACTGGAGTCAAGCTAGCCGGGCAGATGAGAGGTGTTACCTCGAAACCGGTCCGGTCCTCGGATGCTTGATTCCGTTCTGGGAAGGACATGGCTTTTGTAGTTCGGACTGGACTGTTCCCGTGGGGCACAGGGTCAGAGCTGATTTGCATATCGCCATTGTCTAACCCAGGGTGGTGTGGAGTGCAAAGAAACGATGGATTTGGGCCCAGATCTTTGGACTGGGTTGAATGTGTGACATTGATCCACATTCGGTCCATCACCTCTTTTGTTTGCAAATTCGCCATAAGTGTGCTGGGGATGCTCAGACGTGGGTCCCAGGCACTCCACACCACTGGAGTCAAGCTAGCCGGGCTGATGAGAGGTGTTACCTCGAAACCGGTCCGGTCCTCGGATGCTTGATTCCGTTCTGGGAAGGACATGGCTTTTGTAGTTCGGACTGGACTGTTCCCATGGGGCACAGGGTCAGAGCTGATTTGCATATCGCCATTGTCTAACCCAGGGTGGTGTGGAGTGCAAAAAAACGATGGATTTGGGCCCAGATCTTTGGACTGGGTTGAATGTGTGACATTGATCCACATTCAGTCCATCACCTGTTTTGTTTGCAAATTCGCCATAAGTGCACTGGGGATGCTCAGACGTGGGTCCCAGGCACTCCACACCACTGGAGTCAAGCTAGCCGGGCTGATGAGAGGTGTTACCTCGAAACCGGTCCGGTCCTCGGATGCTTGATTCCGTTCTGGGAAGGACATGGCTTTTGTAGTTCGGACTGGACTGTTCCCATGGGGCACAGGGTCAGAGCTGATTTGCATATCGCCATTGTCTAACCCAGGGCGGTGTGGAGTGCAAAAAAACGATGGATTTGGGCCCAGATCTTTGGACTGGGTTGAATGTGTGACATTGATCCACATTCGGTCCATCACCTGTTTTGTTTGCAAATTCGCCATAAGTGCGCTGGGGATGCTCAGACGTGGGTCCCAGGCACTCCACACCACTGGAGTCAAGCTAGCCGGGCTGATGAGAGGTGTTACCTCGAAACCGGTCCGGTCCTCGGATGCTTGATTCCGTTCTGGGAAGGACATGGCTTTTGTAGTTCGGACTGGACTGTTCCCATGGGGCACAGGGTCAGAGCTGATTTGCATATCGCCATTGTCTAACCCAGGGTGGTGTGGAGTGCAAAAAGACGATGGATTTGGGCCCAGATCTTTGGACTGGGTTGAATGTGTGACATTGATCCACATTCGGTCCATCACCTGTTTTGTTTGCAAATTCGCCATAAGTGCGCTGGGGATGCTCAGACGTGGGTCCCAGGCACTCCACACCACTGGAGTCAAGCTAGCCGGGCTGATGAGAGGTGTTACCTCGAAACCGGTCCGGTCCTCTGATGCTTGATTCCGTTCTGGGAAGGACATGGCTTTTGTAGTTCGGACTGGACTGTTCCCATGGGGCACAGGGTCAGAGCTGATTTGCATATCGCCATTGTCTAACCCAGGGCGGTGTGGAGTGCAAAAAAACGATGGATTTGGGCCCAGATCTTTGGACTGGGTTGAATGTGTGACATTGATCCACATTCGGTCCATCACCTGTTTTGTTTGCAAATTCATTACAAAACACAGCAAAACAATATGATTGTAGCAATACAATATTGTAGGAAGCAGCCATACCACAGCAATGGAGCAACAAGTCTCAACAGAACAAACCAACAACAACTCAACACAACAACAACATACACAAGTCAACAATGTAGTACAATAACATTAAACAAACACAACACAGGACAAAACAACAAAAGAAAAAGCAAGCACTATGTGGCAACATATTATATTAACAAAAAAATAAGAAAATAACCACACAATACACAAACAACATACCAAAACAATATACTATTACAGCACAATAACACAAAGGGAGAATTGAGTTTTGTATTGTGTTTGGTTATGCTGTGCAGATGTTTTGCTTGTTGCTGAGCGTTTTTGTTTGTGTTGTTCTTGTGCTGTGGTGTGTTGTGTATTTGTTATGTTTTGTTGTGGTTAGATTGTGTGGTGCCTTGCTCCTAAGTTTTATTATAATGTGGTGTTATGTGGTGATTTGTTGTGTTGCTGTTTTGTTATTGTTTTTGTAGGGTGCTTATGTGCTCTTCCTGTGTTTATTTAACCTCTTTGGTGCTCTTGAGGAGACCAGCTCATCCTGAGTCACAATGGAGCTGTGCTCATGACGAGCTGGTCTCGTCATAACGGCTCCACGCCACCCACGCCTGATTGATTGCCTGCCTGTGTGGGCGAATTAATCAGTGGGCGGGGTCGTGACGAGACCAGCTTGTCATGAGCACACCTACATCGTGACTCATGACGAGCAGGTCTCGTCACGAGCACAGCGGCGCCGCGCTCATCCCCCACACCGTGGGGGAATTACCCCTGCAGGGAAGGGGTTAAACAGTTGTTGTGCTGTATCAGTTTGAAATGTTTTTTGTTGTTTTGTCATATTATATTTAGTGTTGTTTATGTTGCACTGTAATGCTTGTATTGAGTTGTTGTGTTAGATTGATCCTGTGTGATGTTTTTTGCGTTGTATTTGCAATACATGTCTATTCAAATGTGTAATGTGACATAATAAATGCTGGTTGGATTTCTCCTGTTATCTTACGTTGGTGATACATTTTGTTTTTATTGTGCACTGTTACAGTGTTTTGTGTTGTATTGCTGTGATATGCTGTTGTGCATTGTTAGGGTGTTGTTATTGTGTTCTACTGTGGTTGTGTTATCAATTTGTAATGATATTGTAATGATATTGTGTTACCTTTTATCGTGTTGTTATAAATAATCATGTTATTTTTTCATGAGTTCTGTTTTGATGTGTTGTTGTGTTGTACTATTGTGTTGTGTGGTCTTTAGCAACTGCTGCTATCTTTCCAATCAATAACACTATACTGTGCTAAAGGTTCTAGTAAAAATCAACAACTTCCCACTGCTAAAGGTGGTACCTGCTACTACTCCACTTCTTAATCTTCTAGGACAGTGTGGCACATACCATGTCTTAAATCGACACTTTCCATGCTCAATTTTTGCGATCCTACCCACTGTGTCCCCGTTTTATAGTCTATCCACAATAAATCTTTTGGTGTCTTTTTGACCTTCACCAAATGATACCATGATTTACAAACTTCCCAAAAATTATTGTATCCATGCCTTGGTAAGGCCTACGATTGATGAATCATGGATTTTATTTTATGGACTTTTTTGAATTTGATCAATCACTGACTTGAATGTTATCTTAGACACACTCACTCAATAAATACAGCTACATTATTGAATGTGCACATCACTTATAGAGTGCACATCTGAATCTTTGGCGTCCTAATGTGCACACTCATGGGCGCCTTCTCACACTTTACAAATTCATCTCTGCTGAACAGTCCATGTGATCAAGCTCGCGAATGCTAGGTGGCTAGCCCACTTTTGCGCTTTAGCTAGATTGTGTTTTGCGTGACATTTAAAAATGTCAAATACCATCTCTGTTTCATGAAAGAGGTCTGTTATGATGCTGGCATAAGACCCGATGAACCTACATGTTGGCAGAGCATAAACATTTACGGTGTTATTTTTGTGCTAAGGTTTCTTCTTCTAAAATGCAAATAGTTACATTTCAGAAATTTCACAAAGATCAGGTCATGCCATAGAATGTTATCGCAGACTTTTAGCGACCTCTTTTAGTTTGTCACTCGTTTTATTTGACATGTTAAGGTCAGATGTTCTGCTCTCTGAGAATAAATCCACATTCAATCAGTGTAGGTGTCGTTACATGGCCAGTAATTTACAGACACAATTTATATCTGCAACTAAAGAATGGTGAACAAAACCTGGAAAATGAGCAAACGGAGAGCTGTGTCAACTGTTCTTGAATGAGTGTTTATTAAAGCAAATAGAGACAGAATTGCCATGTCAAAAATAAAGTAAAGGATTTGACAATAAATCCTATTGCAGTGCCTGCTGCTGCCCTTTCAAAATCTCAAAATGTGGACAAAATGGTCATTGATTCTCCGAGAAACCTGGACGAACAGCTGGACGGTGACTGGATTGAATTGTAAAATTCTTGATGCCACAGTCTGTGCCTCTTTCCAATGTTAGCATTTTTGGGGGTGGAATGGAATGTTCTGAAGGCCCTGATGTCCACAGCTCCTTGAGTGTTCTGATGAGAGGTTCTGAAGGTCTCATTATTATATACAGTGCCAGTATGTGGGCAGGGGATACCCCTTAGTCTAATTTTCCCCCTTTCCTGGGTTCAGCGCCTATAGTCTAGGGAGGCAAAGGCAGGGCTAGGTGTGACTTGTATTTGTCAGTGGGAATGCAGGCAGCCTTTAAAATCAGGAAGGTGGTGGACACAGCCCTCAGGCTATGCTTTGAAGCTCAAGAAGGGCTGAGTGCAACCCCCAGGCCATCTTGTTTAGGAGAGGAACAACCTGCCCCACATCCGAAGCCCTTCTGTCCTCATGTGTGAAAGGAATACTCATCACACCACTGGAGAGCCACTCACAGTCATGTGACTCTGGACACTGGCAGAAAGGTACATTTGGTTGAGGCACAAAAATGTCAACTTTCTAAAAGTCCATGAATGAAGGGATGCACACCTTGTTTGTCCTGTTTCTTTCATTTTTCCTGTTCCTCTTGCCTTTGCTAATTTTGCGTGCAGAACGGTTATATTAGGCTTACCCCACTGCCATATATTAGAATGAACTATTTTGGGATGGGGCCGCGTCTAGCCCCATGAAACCAATCGCACAGCGTCATGCCGCCCCCTGGCGTGCATGTATATTCGAAGGTTCTTTAACCATTTACCAGTAGTATTTCATATTTTCACCATATTTTTGCTTCTCATATAAACAATTTTATCACATTTTTGTCCAAATCCACAGAAACCAATTTTTGTGCCAATTTCCAGTTTTCTAATATTCTGATTGTGCCGATCCGGGCCTCTTAAAAAAGAATATGAGTAATGCGTCGTTCATCACAAGCAGTCTTTATTTCACTTTAAAAACCCAATGCATTTCGGGCCATTACGTGCCCTTCTTCGGGGGTCACTGCAATTAATAATAACAAAAACGACATTAGCACTGTTCTTCCTTGGTACATACATAGTTGCAATTAAAATTATTCAATGCTGCACTTTTTTCACATAGTTTGTTCACAGATTGCATCTCACCCCTTATACTATGTCTCTCGCACACCCTTTCCTCTACCTTAACTGTTTACAACTCTCCCTTTCCGTCCTGATTCTGCTGCCGTCTCTTCCCAGATGGTCCCAGTCTCTTTCTCTCCCTTCGACATGTACTTGTCCCAACCCTTCAGTTTACGTACGAAAACTCCCCTTCTGCACCAGAGTTTACTTTAAAAGTTACCGCTGTTCTAAGAAGTTTATAAAAGCTTGTTGGGGCCTCCAAATGTGCGTGTCCCACGTTGTCCTTACGCTGCTTATTTGTAAGTTTAAAGGAACAAAACTTCCATGTGTTCCCCGTGCTGGCGCTTTATGAGTAAAACAACGTTTCCCTCACCCCGCTTCCCTCCGTACCTGCTGTGGTTGTTAGTTAAAACCTGCGGTCCTCGCCATCTCTCGCAAACTGTAGATCAGTTACTTAGGGAGAGCACGTGAGAGATACGATTTACATAGGTGGGTGGAAGTAAGTAACTGATCTACAGTTTGCGAGAGATGGCGAGGACCGCAGGTTTTAACTAACAACCACAGCAGGTACGGAGGGAAGCGGGGTGAGGGAAACGTTGTTTTACTCATAAAGCGCCAGCACGGGGAACACATGGAAGTTTTGTTCCTTTATCTTACAAATAAGCAACGTAAGGACACCGTGGGACACGCACGTTTGGAGGCCCCAACAAGCTTTTATAAACCTCTTAGAATAGCGGTAACTTTTAAAGTAAACTCTGGTGCAGAAGGGGAGTTTTCGTACGTAAACTGAAGGGTTGGGACAAGTACATGTCGAAGGGAGAGAAAGAGACTGGGACCATCTGGGAAGAGACGGCAGCAGAATCAGGACGGAAAGGGAGAGTTGTAAACAGTTAAGGTAGAGGAAAGGGTGTGCGAGGGACATAGTATAAGGGGTGAGATGCAATCTGTGAACAAACTATGTGAAAAAAGTGCAGCATTGATTAATTTTAATTGCAACTATGTATGTAACAAGGAAGAACAGTGCTGATATCGTTTTTGTTATTATTAATTGCAGTGACCCCCGAAGAAGGGCACGTAATGGCCCGAAATGCATTGGGTTTTTAAAGTGAAATAAAGACTGCTTGTGATGAACGACGCATTACTCATATTCTTTTTTAAGAGGCCCGGATCGGCACAATCAGAATATTAGAAAACTGGAAATTGGCACAAAAATTGGTTTCTGTGGATTTGGACAAAAATGTGATGAAATTGTTTATATGAGAAGCAAAAATATGGTGAAAATATGGAATACTACTGGTAAATGGTTAAAGAACCTTCGAATATACATGCACGCCAGGGGCGGTATGACGCTGTGCGATTGGTTTCATAGGGCTAGACGCGGCCCCATCCCTAAATAGTTCATTCTAATATATGGCAGTGGGGTAAGCCTAATATAACCGTTCTGCACGCAAAATGAGCAAAGGCAAGAGGAACAGGAAAAATGAAAGAAACAGGACAAACAAGGTGTGCATCCCTTCATTCATGGACATTCATACTACAACCCCACCTGGGGAATGCACCAGTTGGAGAAGAAGAGTTAATGGAAAGAAGATGAAATAGACTACTAATACACAGAAATTGATGGAAGATCCCAGTTCATCGCAAGTGGGACTAAACTTGCACTTATAAATTATACATTGAATGCAACAGTGTGGCGAAGTTGTTTTAAAAAAAACATTATGCAAAAGACTTGATGCACTTTTGAATCGCCGATATGCATGTTGGGAAATGCAGTTTTGCTAAGTTGGAACGCACGCAAGGGTGGGAGGTTTGAAATACGTGGCTGATTGGGAGGGAGAGCACGTGAGAGATACGATTTACATAAGTGGGTGGAAGTAAGTAACTGATCTACAGTTTGCGAGAGATGGCGAGGACCGCAGGTTTTAACTAACAACCACAGCAGGTACGGAGGGAAGCGGGGTGAGGGAAACGTTGTTTTACTCATAAAGTGCCAGCACGGGGAACACATGGAAGTTTTGTTCCTTTAAACTTACAAATAAGCAACGTAAGGACACCGTGGGACACGCACGTTTGGAGGCCCCAACAAGCTTTTATAAACCTCTTAGAATAGCGGTAACTTTTAAAGTAAACTCTGGTGCAGAAGGGGAGTTTTCGTACGTAAACTGAAGGGTTGGGACAAGTACATGTCGAAGGGAGAGAAAGAGACTGGGACCATCTGGGAAGAGACGGCAGCAGAATCAGGACGGAAAGGGAGAGTTGTAAACAGTTAAGGTAGAGGAAAGGGTGTGCAAGGGACATAGTATAAGGGGTGAGATGCAATCTGTGAACAAACTATGTGAAAAAAGTGCAGCATTGATTAATTTTAATTGCAACTATGTATGTACCAAGGAAGAACAGTGCTAATGTCGTTTTCTTATTATTAATTGCAGTGACCCCCGAAGAAGGGCACGTAATGGCCTGAAATGCATTGGGTTTTTAAAGTGAAATAAAGACTGCTTGTGATGAACGACGCATTACTCATATTCTTTTTTAAGAGGCCCGGATCGGCACAATCAGAATATTAGAAAACTGGAAATTGGCACAAAAATTGGTTTCTGTGGATTTGGACAAAAATGTGATGAAATTGTTTATATGAGAAACAAAAATATGGTGAAAATATGGAATACTACTGGTAAATGGTTAAAGAACCTTCGAATATACCTGCACGCCAGGGGCGGCATGACGCTGTGCGATTGGTTTCATGGGGCTAGACGCGGCCCCATCCCAAAATAGTTCATTCTAATATATGGCAGTGGGGTAAGCCTAATATAACCGTTCTGCACGCAACCGTTCCCCATCCCTAAATAGAACTTTCTAAAAGTGGCATTTTCAAAATAGTAAATTAAACCCATCTTTACCATTAAATTACAATTCAACTGAGTGGAGGAAGTAATTCTCTATCTGTTTCCTATGTGAGGTATCGCCTACTAAGTGTAATAAGGAAACACTGTGTTAGTCTTTGAGAGAGATAGCCTTGCTATAGTGAAAAAGGGCTTTCAGAATTTTCTTCGCTGTCAGGACATGTAAAACGTAAATACACATGTCCTACTTTTTAAATAATATGCACGTTGCCCTATGAGCTTTTAATTCCCACCGTAGAGTTCTTATATGTTTTAACAAAGCAAATAAGCTTCACCTATGTGATATTGTGAGAAGTTGGCCTGATATATGATGTCTCCAATTCTGGGGGCACCTTGTATCAGTCCAAACAACCCTTAGGGTGTCTGGTTGTAAGTCAACCTTATTAGACAAGCTATCCTAATGGTAGCATGGACTAAGCAGCTTTAAAGGCTTAACTCAAGAGGTCGTGTTAAGCGAGCTGTTTTACCAATCACAATCCTGTAATATCAAATGAAAGGACACCACACAAGTTATATATTATAAAAATATATGTATTTATTACTAGAATAATCCTCTATACTCTTTATGAGTCTAGAGGCACAAGGGTTTAAACAAAAGCACAGTTAAACGGTATACACCTGTTACAACGCAACTTTTACAACTACCTACCATTACAACGCAACTTTTACAACGCATACCATTACAACGCATTGCGCTGGGGGGCGCTCTAGGATAGGGAATAAGTTTAATTTACTATCCAACACCTTCCCTAGTGTCCACGGGGACTGGAGTTGGAATAGTAAATTATACTTACCACTATCCAGCACCTCTAAGCGCTATGCGTTGTAATGGTATGCGTTGTAATGGTCGCGTTGTAATGGTAGGTAGTTGTAATGGTATGCGTTGTAACGTCATACATCCCAGTTAAACATATGAAAGTTGCACAATTATGGATGAGGCCGGGGTGTTACGCAAACCATATATTAAACAAGCATTTGCAATGCAATAGGTTTCGTAAATGACAATGCCTATTTTTGTTTAAAAAAAATAAATAAAAGGCATTGTCATTTACAATGAAAATAGCCTAAACTCGCGTAAATGCGAGACCTATTGCAAATGATTTTAGCTTAAAACTGAGCGTGGGCCGCTTCAAGGACACCGTGCTCTTTTTTTTTTTTTTACTTTAACACTGAGCGCGGTGTCCTTGAAGCGTGCAGCGCGCTCACTATTAAAGTTGAAAAAATAATAATAAACAGAGCGCGGTGTCCCAGAAGTGAAAGCCACGCTCAAAATGAAAGTTAAATATAAATAAATAAACAGAACCCGGTGTCCCTAAAGCGGGCGCTGCGCTCTGGATACAAATACAAAAAAGCCATTTGCTTTGCTAATAGTATTGTATTCTAGCTTTGCATTATTTAGTGTATATTTGTGATATGTGCATATATTTGCTCTCGCCTCGCCCCTTTCATCCGCCTCATGCTATTGTAACCCTCACTATACGAAATTAACACATACTATTCTTCTATTCATTCACCTCCCAATTCGAAAACACTGCTCTTTTCCTACTAACGCTATGCTTTAAACTACTACACATCTAACAAAACAATTCTAACTACATACAACTACAACATATCACAAATATACACTAAATAATGCAAAGCTAGAATACAATACCATTAGCAAAGCAAATGGATTTAACTTAATCATAGGCGAGACCTATTCCATTTTCAATGCTTGTTAAGTAAGGATATAGCTGAATGGGCCCTGCCGGCTGAGAGCTTCGATTTCTGCTCCTGAATCCATCTGTATGTTTCAGAAGGACTGAAGCATAAGTGAGGCAAAGGCGTTCATTAACTCTTGGTCAGGCATTCTCCAAGGTGAGGGTACAGGCCAGTCTGCCAATAACTGCCAAGGTTTCCGATGGCTATATGTGACATTTTCATAATTTCATGTAATTATGGGTCAGCCACCTCAGTTGTTTGCACCCGTTTTAAAATCTTACAGTATCTCAGTCTGATTCATTTCTGACATTTGTATGTTTCCCTGTCTTCATTGCTTGATTTTTTTGCTCGTAAGAAAGTGTCACTCTTACTCGTCAAAATGTCACTCATAATTGCATTTACATTTTGAAAATGTCACTCATAGCAATCTGAAACCTTGGCATCTATGGGTGCACTCACACTTGCACAACTTCAGACACTCATGGACAGACTAATGGCCACACAGAAATGATTATAAACACGTAAATGGAATCTACGTGTGGGGCACAAACATGCAGACGCGCAGATTTTAAGCCACCTCGTAACACACAGGGAGAATAAAGGAGTGATCGACCCACTGTGGGTGAGGGAAGCGCACGTTCCAATGAGATATGCATGTTTTTTAGACAGACGGTGACAGGTACAATGCAGATTTAGAGATAAAGTGAGAGGCGCTATACGTTGCCACACAGTGATTGCGATATGCACGTTCAGACATCCACACACGCGCGAACAGGGTGACACACTGAGGGAAGAGTAGGAAGGTGTATGTGGCGGGAAGGACTCTTATTCTGACACTACTTTCTTCCTTCCAAATGAGGGTCTGGAAAAACTGAGCAGGCGAGCTTGGCTCCCAAATCACAGCACTCCCACTGACACAAAGCCAGGCAGAGGAGAGAGAGAGAGAAAGACCGAAGCAAGAATGGGGCGAAGAGACAGTGAAGAATGAGGAAACAGGGGCGCGGGAAGTGAGCGCGGAAAGAAGAGCAAAGAGAAATCAAAGAATATGGAGACAGAGAGAAGGGGAGATATGGGAAAGAAAGATACAGCAGCAAGATGGGCCGAGGAGAATGGAGACATAAGTGGGGATCGAGAGAAAAGTGAAGACTGGCAGCGGAACAGGAAAGAAAGAGAGGGGGAGGAGCGAGGGAATAGAACGGAGAGCAAAAGAAAGAGAGTGAAACGGAGGAGCAACACAGACCAAGAGACACATAGGCACGCAACACAACAAATGAAGGAGAAAGAAAGTACAAGGGAAGACAATGAGTGTTGGAAAGTCCCGAGACACTGCGAAAGAAATAGCGCAATATGCAATGGAGAGAAAAAAGAGGGAAGAGGATGGAGGCAAAGAGCGCTGTGCAAAATTATACACGACTATTAAAACAGAATTAAAAAAATATAAAATACAGCGTTGTAACAGCAGGGGCTGAATAGCGTTGGATTTGTCATCTCAGGAGAGAAGCTAAAATTGTACAAGACCTCGCTCCAATACGTTAAAATACTTGCAGCCAGACTCAGGATAATATTTATAAGGCAACTCCTTAAAGCTGAAATAAATGATATGGCTTATTGATGACAGTGTCAGTTCCTATTCCAGAAATGTTCAGAGAAAGAGGGAGATGTATACAAGGCCGTCTACTGTTTCTTAATATTGAAGAATGTGGCTTAGTTTCCCTTGTGTGGACCAATTGTAACATTTTTAAGCCAAGGTTGAAGAGAGATGCGCACTACAGCATTTCTTCGGCAACATCCTACAGGGGACGTGTGAACAATGTAAGTGTCGAGCCACTGTACGAGATAAGCATCTCAGCTGCTCGCAGCTCTTCGGGCGGATAGCACACTGAGGATAGTGACCCAAATGAGAAGGAAAGGGGCGGGGCGAGCCAGGGAGTGGCTAAGATGTACCCCATGAATACTTTCTTTCACTTGCTGATGGTCTGTAGCTTTGTGACGGAGCAGTGGCACAGACTGACAACTACCACTGCAGGAGGGAGGTGGGGGTATTATTCTTCCGTGGCCAGAGGTGGGAGCGAACATAACATAACAGGAGCGAAGATACAAGTGACAGCCCGACGGCTTCACAACTGGAGTTAGAAGGGGGACGAGAAAAGCTGCATTCGGCGTGTAGTTTAGCTACGCGGTCAAACTGACAGCCTAAGGTTTTTGAGAGATGAGACAACTTGCATAGCCTTGGTTTACGGTCACTCACCTGTGTACCTTCCTTCGGTATTTCGGTGCCGGCGGCTGACGGCTCATCGGGAACCTGCGGTGCCGGTGCCGTGGTCTCCATGGGCGGAAGAGCGCGCCCGCCTTGCAGCCGGCTTTTCCAACGCATCCCACCAACCAGCGACTGAAGCCGGCCCCTGCAATTCTCGTGAGAGCCTAGGGAGCGCTTTCGCCAAAACGCACAAAAAACAAAGAAGCTTTGTCCGCGCGCACTCTCTTTACTAGGGTTCTTACAATGAGAGCAGTAAACATAAAATATAGACAACACGAGGAAGTAATTACAACCAGCGCTTTCCTTTGTGAATATAGATGCACCGCAAATAAAAATCCACTAAGTTTCAGTTCCTGCTTCATTAAGTATGCAGGTTGCCATGTTGGAGTGGTACGTATTCATCCTGTCATTATGTTTAGGGGTGGGCGGCGTCAGAAAAGCACAGAAGTATACGTATTTATGGTAGTAAAGACTTCCATACCTGTTTCACTTTTTATAAATGGCACATATTTATAATAATATAAATGCGTTACATTAGGAAAACAAGTCAGGTCCCGGGCCGCGCTGTGATTGGCTGACGTCACGGGGGTGTCCCGGGCCGGCAGCCAATCACAGCGCGGCCCGGGAATGACGTCACGGGGGTGTCCCGGGCCGGCAGCCAATCGCAGCGCGGCCCGGGACAAAGGGGCGGGGCTTTAAAAAAGCACCAGAAACGCCCCCGAATCGCGTTTTCGTGAGAAACCGCGATTGACAGCCTCTGTCTCCCAATGGCTAGCCTCCATTTATGGAGCTAACCAATTGGAAACAGAGGCTGTCCTAACCTCACTATTGAAAACAACAGATTTCGATCTGGGAGGGGCTTCGCCCCTCGCCAGGTTACGAAACCTAAAAAAGTAGTATAAGAGATACCAATCGAACAGTGGTTAGGCCTAGGGCCTAGGGAATCTCTGGGACCAATCGGGACTAGCAATGCTGAAGTCGGGAAAAGCCCGCGGGAATCGGGTGCAGCGCTTAACGCACACGCATGCACCAATGCAAAGTCAATGGTGCGTAAAAGTTACAAAGTTACTGTTTTAGGAACCTTCCGACTGACCTAGAAGGACAAAACTTTAGACACATACACTAGAGGTGTGTACCAGTGTGGGAACACCGGCGTTGCTGAGTTACCTCACCACAGGAAGCGGGTGCACAGGTGCGAAGTAGTGTCGGGTTTCGTCACGCAGGTCGATGGTGCCTGAAGATGAAGATGCTGCAGGCGTCGGGAGGAGAAGTGTCCGGTGTGATTCAAGGGTGGATCGAAGATGTAGAGTACCTGAAAGCAGAGGGGATAGAGTCTGGGTCACTCAGCAGTGACCAGGGTGGAACCAGGAAGGAACCAGGCAATGTCGGGCGCAATCAGGTGGTTGTTGAGAAGCTTGTCTCCACTGCCACGTAGACTCTGGGGCACCGAGGATGTCCAGGTGTGGATCACAAGCTGTCCCACAAAGGCTCTCGCTGTTGGTGGTGTTGGCTTCCGGATTGGAGCAAACAAACCTTGGCAAGAGCAATCCACGCAGGACTGGAAGATCACTTTTTTCTCGGACTAGCAAAGTCAGAGAGGGTGCTCCTTTTCAGGGGAACGAGGGCCAGTCCAGAGCAACCGGACTGGCAGTGTAAATTTGAAGGTTCATCGGTTCTGGGGCCACAAGCCAACGGGCAAGTGACCGGACCAACGCGTTGAGCCAAAAGTTGCAGAAGGGCCCCACGCAGCACTCGGTGAGTGTAGAGGGGTGAGCTTCGATGCAGGAGTGGCTCAGGGATGGGGCTTCTCAAACCCCAATGCACAGCTTCTAGAATGCCTCAGGAGCTGCACGGTCAGCGCCTCGTGGTCTTTCCAAGATGGCCGTCCCAACACTTCAGGTCGCCTCCACGGGTCTCAGCTTTGCAGGGACTGTGGATCGGGCTGTTAGAAAGGCAGGAACGCTGGGTTTTGTTGAACTCAGTTGCTCGAGTTCTGGCAGGAACTGCAACAAAGCAAACGTTGAGGTGCTGGATGGTGCCTGTTTGCACAGGGTGGTCACTCCTTGACCACAAGGGAGATTCTTCAGTCTTCTACGTCGAGTAGGATGTCGAAGGGTCCAGAGTTTTGTTTCATAAGTTTCAGTCAGGATAATCTGAATGCTTGAGCATTGCTCCCACTCTTATAACAATCTAGTGGGATGGATTACCTGCTAGGTCCCTGCTATGGGTGGGACCCAGGAAGGGGGTGGTTACACCCCTTTCCCTTTGTCCAGGGTCACGCTGGGACTGGGGCTGGTGTGCCCCAGAACCGGTTTGACCGGATTATGCAAGGGGAAGCCTTGCGCTCCCCAGGCACTGTCTGGTTTCTTTCAAACCTCCCTGCTACAATCCACTATCTCCTGTCTGGGGTGGTGTGACACCTCCCTGTGACAGGAAACCCTTTGTCCAGGCCTCCTTGCCTGAGTTTCGGTCAGCAGCGGGAGGTCAGACTCGTGTCTGTGGCAGAAGCGTCCATTTCGTGATGCTGAGGCTCTTTTAAAATCAACCGCGTTTTTAGCAAAGTAACATATCTTCTCCCTCTAGAAGGGTGGAATGCTACCCCGGTCGCCAGGACTGGCGAGGGGGTAGTATTCCAAATCGTATGACACCTTACACAACATGTTTTGATAATGTCAAACCAAAGTTAGCACATAACCGCGATGGATTGTAATGCACTTAATAGTATATGGTATGGCATTATCCCGGAACAGCTTAGGGAGTTGGTCCCGACAGCTGCAGACAGGCTCAGCTCATGCTAGATCACCATCTCACATAAAACCAAGCACTCTGCCTCCAGTATTGTTAAGGCCTGCCATAGGAGTGACTTATAGGTATATATGTGTCCAGTTTAGTTTAGATATAGGCATACTATATCCAAGCAAGGGGCGATTACACCACCTTGCCCCAGCTGAGTGATCAGCCAGTTGTTTCAATTTTGGATAGCCAGCCAGGGGTGGCAAAAGATATGCTGCAGCCCCTGGTAGGCCGTGGATGCACCTATGCCCTGGGCACCTATAGTGCTCTGTACAGGGGCTGATAAGGTGACCCAAGCCAATTTAGTTATGCACCCAGGGTACATGGAATCCATTTTAAAGAGAGAGCAGATAGCCTGGGGCCCTGATTAGCAGGGAGCCAGGCCAACTAAGTCGAAAAACAGCTAAACACAAGGAAAAAAATCTGGGGTAACCATAGTCAGGTGGCCACCTTCCTACAGATATCTATTGACTTTTGTCAATGTGTTTCTTTGCATGTTGCACAGCAGCATGAGCTGCTGCGCAACATGCCTTAAAGAAAAAAATATGCAGCCAGAGTTGCCAGCGTCATAGCGCTTTTTTCTCTTTAAGCCATATTGCACATCAGTCTATGTCTTAAAACAGTGCTGGGGGGGGGTTTAGGGTGGCAAGCAGTATGAGGGAGAAGGGTGGGAAACAAAGAATGTGCAGCGGGAGGAGGGCGTGGGATGGGTAAAAGAGAATGACAGCAGCAGGAGGGCAGGGGAGTTGAAAAGAACTGAAGGTGGGAAGAGAGTGGGGTGTTGTAAAACGAATGGACTGTGGGAGGATAGCGGTGTGGCAGGTTAAAAAGAATGGACAGCAAGAGGACAGCAGGCTCAACGGATCGGACAGGGGTTTTGCCCCCAATTTTTCTCTTAAATAAACTAGTCCATTACAGAGAGAGAAGGATGGGGTGGGCAACAAAACGGACTGCAGTAGAAGTGCAGGAGTGACGAAGAGGAACTGCAGAGACATGCACTCAAAAGGTAAAAGTAGAGTGCACTGGCACAGACATTTAGTTGTACGTGGTCCATGCTCCACAACAGGGATGAAGACTTGAAGCCTAGGTGCAAGCCGAGGCGAGGAGGACTCTCTGACCAATAAGAAGCATGGAAACAAGAATGACATTTGAGCCGACCAATGGTAAGTATTTGTAAGTAATGGACGGGCTCTAAGCCCATTTTAAGATTTTCTTTATTTTCAAGAGATTTTGCAAGCATTGTGCAAGCGCCGTGCAGGCGAAACCTAAAAAGGAACAGTTAGACCTGGCAAAAGGTTCATTTGCAAGGCCAAAAAGTAAGTTTAAAATTGCACTACAGGCTGCAGTGGCAGGCCTGGGACAAGGTTTGTATGGCTACTTTTAGTGGGTGGCACAATGAGTACTATGACTCACTAGTAGTATTTAATTTTCAGGTCCTGGGTACTTGTAGTAACATTTATTAGGGACTTATATGTAAATTAAAGGTGCCAGTTTGGTGTATGCCAATTTTACAATGTTTAAAAAAGAGAGCACAAGCACTTTAGCAGTGGTTACCAGGAGTAGAGTGTACAAAAGGCAATAAAAAGGAGTTCAGCCGAAATAGGGAAGTGAAGGCAAAAGGTCTGGGGGAATACCATGGCAAGGATTTCAGGTGTAACACAAATCTATACTTCTCAATATATGTTACCTTCACAATATGTTGGTAATCGATATTGTGGAGTCAATACATGTGCCGGTTGATAACACTGGCCTCTAAATTATGGCATACAATGGACTTGTTTATTTAAGAGAAAAATTGGGGGCAAAACTATTTACAAAATCTTGATGAGT